>NC_064637.1:93391109-94641109 GCF_023864275.1 Schistocerca cancellata | reverse complement strand
CAAGCAACTTAAACTAACCCCCTCTCACATCATTGTCTCCACTCTGATCACGAACACCAGTATGCCGCCGCACCTTCACAAACACACCACACCCTATCTCCAAGCAACTTAAACCAACTCCCTCTCACACCATTGTCTCCACTCTGATCGCAAACACCGGTATGCCGCCGCGCCTTCACAAACACATCCCTCAACACCTATACCTGCAGAGACACACCATACCCTATCTCCAAGCAACTTAAACCAACTCCCTCTCACACCATTGTCTCCACTCTGATCGCAAACACCGGTATGCCGCCGCGCCTTTACAAACACATCCCTCCACACCTATACCTGCACAGACACACCATACCCTATCTCCAAGCAACTTAAACTAACCCCCTCTCACAACATTGTCTCCACTCTGATCATGAACACCGGTATGCCGCCGCGCCTTCACAAACACACCATACCCTATCTCCAAAGCAACTTATACCAAGGCCCTCTCACACCATTGTCTCCACTCTGATCACGAACACCGGTATGCCGCTGCGCCTTCACAAACACATCCCTCCACACCTATACCTGCACAGACACACCATACCCTATCTCCAAGCAACTTAAAACAACTCCCTCTCACACCATTGTCTCCACTCTGATCGCGAACACCGGTATGCCGCCGCGCCTTCACAAACACTTCCCTCCACACCTATACCTGCGCAGACACACCATACCCTATCTCCAAGCAACTTAAACCAACTCCCTCTCACACCATTGTCTCCACTCTGATCACGAACACCGGTATGCCGCCGCGCCTTAACAAACACATCTTTCCATATCTATACCTGCACACACACACCATATCCTATCTCCACCCAACTTCAACCAACTCTCTCTCCCAGACAATGAGATCGGCTCCAATATTTATTCCTTCTGGCAACCATAACCCTTCCTCAGTTATCCCACTCCACAACAGGGCCCCTCTCTCCATTCCTACAATTTCCTCTTGTAACCACTATCCTCCACACACATCACACTACTCCTGCCCTCTGCCTTTCCCACCGTATGTATTCCCCCTATCCGCCTCACTTTCAGCCTAACCTCTTCACTGTTCCCTACCTAACAGCCTCTACTACTTTACCTACCCCCCTCGGCCCTATGGAGCATACTCTCTCCTCCAACAATACTTCTCACCCAGTGCAGATCTTTCAGATTTTAAGTGAAAGTGCAATGCTTCTGTGTTTTTCATCAGACGAGTTTCACCTTTCTGTGATGTGATTTTAAAATGTATATATTTTCGTTTTTTAGCAATCTGTCTTTAATTTTTAACTAAAAATACAACAACAGCCAACAATTTTGTTTTCTAGATTCTTTTAATTCGCCTGGCTGACTGGCTGAAGAATAAAATATTGTACGGCTAACAGGCCACCCCCAGTCCATATGAGGAAAGGGGTGTGAATCCGGCCAGTGTGACCGAGCAGTCCTAGGCGCTTCAGTCTGGAACCACGCGACCTTTACGGTCGCAGGTTGGAATCCTGCCTTGGGCATGGATGTGTGTGATGCCCTTAGGTTAGTTAGGTTCAAGTAGTTCTAAGTTCTAGGGGACTGATGACCTCAGATGTTAAGTGCTCAGAGTCATTTAAACCATTTTCGAGGGGTGTCAAACAACAATAATGCGAAAATAGAAGATTTCAGTTTCCCAAGTAGCTTACATTCGCTATAAATATCAACAAGGGACAGGGGCCAATGACTTTTCACGGCATATATACTGAAGCGCCAGAGAATTGGTATAGGCATGTGTTCTCAAATACAAATATATGTAAACAACCAGAATACGGCGCTGCGGTCGGCAACGCCTATATAAGACAACAAGTGTCTGCCGCAGTTGTTACATCGGTTACTGATGCCACAATGGCAGGTTATCAAGACTTGAGTGAGTTTGAACGTGGTGTCATATACAGGGTGAGTCACCTAACTTTACCGCTGGATATATTTCGTAAACCACATCAAATACTGACGAACCGATTCCACAGACCGAACGTGAGGAGAGGGGATAGTGTAATTGTTTAATACAAACCATACAAAAATGTACGGAAGTATGTTTTTTAACACAAACCTACGTTTTTTTATGGAACTACGTTAGTTTTGTTAGCACATCTGAATATATAAGCAAATACGTAATCAGTGCCGTTTGTTGCATTGTAAAATGTTAATTACATCCGGAGATATCGTAACCTAAAGTTGACGCTTGAGTACCACTCCTCCGCTGTTCGATCGTGTGTATCGGAGAGCACCGAATTACGTAGGGATCCAAAGGGAACGGTGATGGACCTTAGGTACAGAAGAGACTGGAACAGCACATTACGTCCACATGCTAACACCTTTTTATTGGTCTTTTTCACTGACGCACATGTACATTACCATGAGGGGTGAGGTACACGTTCGACGGGCGTTTCATAGGACGTGGAGGACGCATAAATTGGACAGCCCGTTCTCCTGATATTACACCTCTGGACTTCTTTCTGTGGGGTACGTCAAAGGAGAATGTGTACCGTTATGTGCCTACAACCCCAGAGGATTTGAAACAACGTATTGTGGCAGCCTGCGACGACATTACACGAGATGTACTGCGGCGTGTACGAGATTCATTACGCCAGAGATTGCAATTGTGTGCAGCAAATGATGGCCACCACATTGAACATCTATTGGTCTTACATGTCGGAACACACTCTATTCCACTCCGTAATCGAAAACGGAAACCACGTGTGTACGTGTACCTCACCCCTCATGGTAATGTACATGTGCGTCAGTGAAAAAGACCAATAAAAAGGTGTTAGCATGTGGACGTAATGTGCTGTTCCAGTCTCTTCTGTACGTAAGGTCCATCACCGTTCCCTTTGGATCCCTACGTAATTCGATGCTCTTCGATACACACGATTGAACAGCGGAGGAGTGGTACTCAAGCGTCAACTTTAGGTTACGATATCTACGGATGTAATTAACATTTTACAATGCAACAAACGGCACTGATTACGTATGTGTATATATGTTCAGATGGGCTAACAAAACTAACGGGGTTCCATTTAAAAAAACGTAGGTTTGTGTTAAAAAAACATACTTCGGTGCATTTTATTATGGTTTGTATTAACCAATTACACTAGCCCCTCTCCTCACGTTCGGTCTGTGGAATCGATTCGTCAGTATTTGATGTGGTTTACGAAATATATCCAGCGGTAATGTTAGGTGACTCACCCTGTATAGTTGATTCCCGAGCGACGGGGCACAGCATCTCCGAGGTAGCGATAAAGTGGGGATTTTCCGTACGGTCATTTCACGATTATACAAAGAATATCGGAAATCTGGTAAAACATCAAATCTCCGACTTCCTGCTAGGACGGGACCAACAGCGACTAAAGCAAATCGTTCAACGTGACAGGAGTGCAACCCTTCCGAAAATTGCTGCAGATTTCAATGCTGGGCATCATCAAGTGTCAGCGTGCGAATCTTTTGAACGAAACGTCATAGATACGGGCTTTCGGAGCCGAAGGCCCACTCATGCACGCTTGATGAGTACTCGACACAAAGCTTTACGCCTCGCCTGGGCCCGTCAACACCGACATTGGACTGTTGATCGCTGGAAACACGTTGCCTGGTTTCAAATTGTATCGAGCGGATGGACGTTTACGGGTATGGAGACAACCACATGAATCCATGGATCCTGTATGTCAGCATGGGACTGTAGAAACTGGCGGAGGCTCTGCAATGGTGTGGTGCGCGTACAGTTGGAGTAATACATCTAGATATGACTCTGACAGGTGACAGGTACGTAAACATCCTGTCTGAACACCTGCATCCTTTCATGTCCATTGTGCATTCCGACGGACTTGGGCAATTCCAGCAGGACTATGCGACTGCTCACACATCCAGAATTGCTACAGAGTGGCTTCAGACACACTCTTCTGTGTTTAAACGCTTCCTCGGGCCACCAAACTCCCCAGACATGAACATCATTGAGCACATCTGTGATCCCTTGCAACGTGCTGTTCCGAGGAGATCTCCATGAACAGCCCTGCAGGATTCATGGTGTCAGTTCCCTTCAGCACTATTTCAGGCGTTATGCGAGCCCATGACACGTCGTGTTGAGGCAAGTTTGCGTGCTCGCGGGGGCCCTACACGATATTAAGCAGGTGTACCACTTTCTTTGGCTCTTCAATACATCAAACATCCTGGGCAACGCTGGGCACGGCAGCTAGTCGTGCATAAAATGGAAACAGCAGAACACCCTGGGAGCATGGATAATAAATAATAACTTAATCGAACATCATACTCCAGTGCCGTTTAATTTTTAGCCAATCCATTCTGAACCGTGATTTTAAACTTTCAAAATCTGTTCTCTTAAAGATTTTACTTTATTTACTAGCGATTCACCAACAACATTAACACATTTAATCACACTAGGTGAGCGTGGAAGTAGTTGCCAGGAAGTAACATTCAGAGGCAGAATATATATATATATATATATATATATATATATATATATATATATATATATATATCTGCCTCTGAATGTTTTTGAAAAGGCTTTTAGGAATAAAATTCACATTTGTTAAAGGTAATTATATATATATATATATATATATTTCCAGTAGGAACCTTCGGGCTGACTGAGAAGCTTCCGCTCCCTTTCAACATGGCCGTCACGACCGCTCACAACGACCTCTGAAAAACTGCACTGGTGTAAATCTGCAACACACCAGATTACTTTAACCCAAAAATTATTTTTAACAACTCACACAAAACACATTAACTATGCACCCCGTAAGAGGGATGGAAATGTTTCAAACACTCACAGTAAGAAATTATTTGTCACCAGAAGTGCAATTAGTTTTTAGAAGGTCTCTTACGGTGGAAGGGTGGCAACTTTATAAATGTGACTATTTAAATAAAACCCACGAAATTCAGACTTACATAAAGTGTAGAACATGCTCTACATTACACATATACCGCCTCGCTAGACGATAGGCAAGATAAAAACATATTGCAGGAATTCGGCCTTTACCTTAATTCTATAAATTCGTTAACACCGAATCCGACAAATATGACTGAGGCAGCTATTAACGTACGGCAGATTGACGGGGGGGGGGGGGGGGGGGTTACTAAACAACCCTAACCGCAGATTGCTCTAAACCTTCCCAATTCCACAAGGGAAAAACGGACAACCCAATTCACAAAATAACCACCTTCCCGCGTGTGGGAAAACGGAGAAGAATGGTGGGACGACCCCAAAACAAAGCAGCTGGTGACCTCACCAAGAAAACAAGTATAATTAAACAAGTAAATGAAGCAACATATCTCCAACCACTTAACTTCTAATAAACAGCGATTTCTGGCGAAGACCTGGCGCAGCACCCCCAACGCTCTCCCGAACCGTCCGCTGCCAGCCGCTTCAACGGACTCAGGAAGGCGCGCCGATCTCCCGTCTCACGGCATCGCAGCTCGCTCCGGCCAGCTCGATGTCGTGGTTTCGCTCCTGTTGCTCTCGTGTGAACCGAGAAGCCACTACCCCTTTCTATACGGCACTGCCCACTGGACTCACATGGGGACCTCACATGCGCCGACGCTAAAGGCGGACAAGCCATCTCGTGTCTCAGTGCGCGACCGACCAACCGACCGATCCAACCGCCAATGACCGTTGCCCGAGCAACTCGAGCAGACTGGCGGCCTAACGCGCAGACTCAGATGCAGAAACTCAGCCCCGACCGGGCGACCACTAGCTGAGTTCTGTTACTGGCGGAGTGGCAAGACTCTCATTTTCTGGCTTTAAAGTTTGATCCAAAGGACAGACATACTAGCAGTCCGACGACAGACAAACACTAACTGCCGCACAAATGCAAACGAGGGACAGACGAGCAACTGGTGACGCGAGACTGACCTAGCCCAACACAGACTCAAAGGAAGGCCTCGGCGCTTGTTGGTGACGTCACGTCAGCTAGGCACGGCGAACGCCAGGTCTGCTGCAGGCAGAACCGCCTGGGCGTGCTTATCACTATAAGTCTGTTATTTTTGTACAAAATGTTTGGTATTGTTTTGGATTCTGCAGTTTTATTTAGATGAAAGATTTTCTTACTATCGTAAAGCTACAAATGAAGATCATAGTTCTGTATTACTGAATCCTGTCGAAACAAACGTAGATCAATATGAGAAGATGCTTTGCCCCATTGCAAGCTTCGGAAATTTTACATTCAGGTAACTATATTTACTTGATCCATTTTGCTATCGAAACTTACCCAACCCCCTTACAATGAACTCGTTTCTTTTATTTATTTATTTTCGTTTGACATCGTCACTGGAAATGTGAACTAATTTACATGTGTAAATGTCCAACAGTTGCCAGTCATTAGATTACAGTTGTTTTCAACGAAAGGAATTATAAACAGGAAACAAAATAGCTTCATACATCGAAAATACTGCTGAACTTAAACTTTTTTAAACATGTACATTAGAAAAGATAAATATTCCCCGCTTGCAACTGAATTCAGAAACTTTATAAGGTAAAAAAAATATATTTGATAAAACAAGTACCTCTCTTTTGGCTCTTCTTCTGTCCTACACCCCCTCCCCCAGCGTGTACATTCGCAAGGTATTTCATTAACATTCTGTGCTCCTCACCCCATAGTCAACCAAGACACCTAAAGAAGAGAACCAATATGAAACTTCCTGGCATATTAAAACTGTGTGCCGGACCGAGACTCGAACTCAGGACCTTTGCCTTTCGCAGGCAAGTGCTCTACCAACTGATCTACCCAAGTACGACTCACGCCCCGCCCTCACAGCTCTGCTAGGTTCGCAGGAGAGCTTCTGTAAAGTTTGGAAGGTAGGAGACGAGGTACTGGCGGAAGTAAAGCTGTGAGGACGGGGCGTGAGTCGTGCTTGGGGAGCTCAGTTGGTAGAGCACTTGCCTGCGAAAGGCAAAGGTCCCGAGTTCGAGTCTCGGCCCGGCACACAGTTTTAATCTGCCAGGAAGTTTCATATCAGCGCACACTCCGCTGCAGAGTGAAAATCTCATTCTTCAAGAGCACCAATATGTTCACAGTTTCTTGTAAAAGCAACCCAGTACAAACGTAACTTCCTCAGATTTACAAATAAGGTACAGAAGCACGAATTCTGTTGCTGCTGGACCATGAAGTTGTTTTTATATGTCGATCCTTAAACAGGTGGAAATTTAAGTTCAGGAGTACACTATTTGTTAAGAAGTGTAATGAATTGCACACTTAATTGATTGCAGAAATCTCTCAGAACAGTGTGTGTTGGTCAACTACCGCCAATAGTTTCACATTTTCCTATGTCTGAGAGGGAGATACCACCCTTATGAGTATGCCTGCAACAGACCTGGCGTTCGCCGTGCCTAGCTGACGTGACGTCACCAACAAGCGCCGAGGCCTTCCTTTGAGTCGGTGTTGCCTAGCCTCACTCCGACTGACCCGCTTAAAGTAGGGCAGACAGACACACACTGACTGCCCGACACTGAGCCGACTGACCAACTGACTGACAGACTCACCTCTTAGCGAGCTCATAGCGTCCCTTAAATGAACGTGAATAGGAAACCTTTCCCCTTTCCCACCAGGGGAAGACACCAAAGCTGCGATTACCACAGCGGCGCCACCGCCAGAAACGGAGGGCGACTGCTTTACACTACGCGCTGCGGCGCGCTCTTCAAAACAGCAAATTTTACGAGGTGCATTCAGGTTCTAAGGCCTCCGATTTTTTTTCTCCGGACTCGAAAGAGATAGAAACATACGCATTGTTTTAAAATGAGGCCGCGTTCATTGTCAATACGTCCCAGAGATGGCAGCACCGTATGGCAGTTGGAATTTTACCGCCAGCGGCGAGAATGAGAACTGTTTTAAATACTTAAAATGGCGACGTTTTCCTTACTTGAACAGTGAGCAATCATTCGTTTTCTGAATTTGCGTGGTGTGAAACCAATTGAAATTCATCGACAGTTGAAGGAGACATGTGATGATGGAGTTATGGATGTGTTCATGGGTGCGACAGTTTAATGAAGGCAGAACATCGTGTGACAACAAACCGAAACGACCTTGGGCTCGCACAAGCCGGTCTGACGACACGATCGAGAAAGTGGAGAGAATTGTTTTGGAGGATCGCCGAATGACTGTCGAACAGATCGCCTCCAGAGTTGGCATTTCTGTGGGTTCTGTGCACACAATCCTGCATGACGACCTGAAAATGCGAAAAGTGTCATCCAGGTGGGTGCCACGAATGCTGACGGACGACCACACGGCTGCCCGTGTGGTATGTTGCCGAGCAATGTTGACGCGCAACGACAGCATGAATGGGACTTTTTTTCGTCGGTTGTGACAATGGATGAGACGTGGATGCCATTTTTCAATCCAGAAACAAAGCGTTAGTCAGCTCAATGGAAGCACACAGATTCACCACCACCGAAAAAATTTCGGGTAACCGCCAGTGCTGAAAAAATGATGGTGTCCATGTTCTGGGACAGCGAGGGCGTAATTCTTACCCATTGCGTTCCAAAGGGCACTACAGTAACAGGTGCATCCTACGAAAATGTTTTGAAGAACAAATTCCTTCCTGCACTGCAACAAAAACGTCCGGGAAGGGCTGTGCGTGTGCTGTTTCACCGAGACAACGCACCTGCACATCGAGCTGACGTTACGCAACAGTTTCTTCGTGATAACAACTTTGAAGTGATTCCTCATGCTCCCTACTCACCTGACCTGGCTCCTAGTGACTTTTGGTTTTTTCCAACAATGAAAGACACTCTCCGTGGCCGCACATTCACCAGCCGTGCTGCTATTGCCTCAGCGATTTTCCAGTGGTCAAAACAGACTCCTAAAGAAGCCTTCGCCGCTGCCATGGAATCATGGCTTCAGCGTAGTGAAAAATGTGTACGTCTGCAGGGCGATTACGTCGAGAATGTAACGCCAGTTTCATCGATTTCTCGTGAGTAGTTAATTAGAAAAAAAAATCGGAGGCCTTAGAACTTGAGTGCACCTCGTACTACGGCTCACAGTCCTCTTTTGGCCTCATACTGTTGGAGACGTCAGCCGCATCTTGCTTCCGTATGCAGTTCTGCGATGCCTGTAGCGCTACTGGTTCCGTTGACCTGAGCATTAATAAAGGCCAACATTCAGCAGTCTGGGAGGGATGGCATCGCGTGCTGGTCGCCAATTCGTCTTGCCGGGGAGGCCCGGAGCCGCTCTTGCGCCATCAGATAAGTCTGCCGCTCTGCACTCCCCAGCCGGCTAGTCAGTGCTCAGCCCCGGCAGGGACGGCGCTTTGTCGAAGCCGCTGATAAACGGCGGGGGTGGGCGGCGCTCAGCCGACGTCACTCCGCTCCCAGCCGACTTGTCTTCGCCCCGACAGCTCTCCGTCAGCTCACTGTCTGTCCGGGCACTGATATCTCGAGACTGATTCACTGCCGAGCGTGTCATTCCATCAGGACGAGCTTGTATTCCGGGAGAAAACATTCCAACCCTATACACACGGGGGTGCATAAAAAAAATTGGAAAGAAACACAGTGTCATGCTTAATAAGGCAGAGAAAACTTGATGGCATTCAGATAACTTCCAATCGTCTCAGAATGAACAAATACATGATTGCCCCATACAACAGCAAGTGTCAACCAGGTACTACCTGCAAACACTGCTTGCACATCACAAGTGAAGTTCAAATGGAGTCCACGAAAAACATTTGGACCTCCAATCAATTGCTGCTTATTAAACTGGCCAGCCAAGTCAATATCAATCGCCTTCAAACTGCGATACAGTTAACTTGTGTTAACGTGCCACAGCAATGCCTCTGCGACGTGCATGGTGTTGTCGCTGGCGGCGCAGCGTTCCTGTGTATCGCAGTTTGAAGGCGACTGATATTGACTTGGCTGGCCAGTTTATGGTTTTGAAGGCAACGTACACTGAAGAGCCAAAGAAATTGCCACAGCTGCCTAATATCGTGTAGGGCCCCCATTCCCCCCCCCCCCCCCCACAAGACGTGGCATGGAGTCGGCTATGTCTGAAAGAGTGCTCGCGAGAATTGACACCATGAAACCTGCAGGGCTCGCCTAAAATCCGTTAAGACATCGAGGGGTTTGAGATCTCTTCTGAACAGCACGTTCCAGGGCATCCAACATATGCTGAATAATGTTCATGTCTAATGGGTTTGGTAGCCAACAGAAGTGTTGTAACTCAGAAGAGTATTCCTGTAGCCACCCTGTAGCAGTTGTGGACGTGTGGGGTGTTGCATTGTCCTACTGGAATTGTCCAAGCCCATCGGAATTCACAGTGTAAAAAAATGGGTCAAATGGCTCTGACCACTATGGGACTTGACTTCTGAGGTCATCAGTCCCCTAGAACCTAACTAACCTAAGGACATCGCACACATCCATGCTCGAGGCAGGATTCGAATCTGCGGTCGTAGCGGTCGCGCGGTTCCGGACTGTAGCGTCTAGAACCGCTAGGCCACTCCAGTCGGCTGCACAATGTACATGGATGGATGCAGGTGATCAGGCTGGATGCTTACGTACGTGTCATCTGTCAGAGTCGTTTCTAGACGGATCAGGGGACTCTTATCACTCCAACAGCACACGTCTCCATACAATAACAGAGCCTTCACCAGTTTGAACAGTCCTCTGCTGACATACAGGATACATAGACAAGTTGTCTCCATACCCATACGACCAGGCAACATATTTGCAGTCATCAACAGTCCATTGACGCTGTTGAATGGCCCAGCCGAGGCACAAAGCTTTGAGTCGTGTAGTCATCGTGGGTACACTAGTGGGCCCTCAGCTCCCAAAGCCCATATCAATGATGTTTCGTTGAATGGTTCTCACGCTGACACTTGTTGATGGCCCAGCACAGAAATATGCAGCAATTTGCGGAAGGGTTGCACTTCAGTGACGTTGAACAATTCTCTTCAGTCATCGTTGGTTCTGTTCTTGCAGGATGTTTCTCCGGCCCCAGAATTGTCGGGTATTTGATGCTTGACCGGGTTCCTGATAATCACTGTTCGAATGGTTCAAATCGCTGTAAGGACTATGGGACTTAACATCTGAGGTCATCAGTCCCCTAGACCTAGAACTACTTAAACCTAACTAACCTAAGGACATCACACACAATCATGCCCGAGGCAGGAATCGAACCTGCGACTGTAGCAGCAGCGCGGTTCCGGACTGAAGCGCCTAGAATCGCTAGGCCACAGCGGCCGGCGATAATCACGGTACACTCTTGAAATGGTCGAAGAGGAAAATCTCCACTTTAACGCTGTCTCGGAGTTGCAGTGTCCCATCGCTCGTGCCCCGACTATAACACCACGTTCAAACTCACTTAAATCCTGATAACATGCCAATGTAACAGCAGTAAACGATCTGACAACTGCGCCATACACTTGTTGTCTTGTATAGGTGTTGCCGACCGCAGCGTCGTATTCTGCCTGTTTACGTATCTCTTTACTTGACTACGCATGCTTTTACCAGTTAATTTGGCGCTTCAGTGTAATACCATTGTTCCTACAGAATACACTGACGTGAAAAAAGTCATGAGACACCTATTAATATCGAATCGTCCTCCCTTTGCCTGGCGTAGTGCAACCATTCGACGTGGTGAGAAGTCAACAAGTCGTTGGAATGCCCTGCAAAACTACTGAGCCATGCTGCTTCTACAACCGTTCATAATTGTGCAAGTGTTGTAAGTACAGAAATTTGTGCATGAACTGACATCCCGATTACATGCCATAAACGTTCTGCGGGATACACGTCGAGCGATCTGGTCGGCCAAGTGATTCGCTCGAGCTGTCCAGAATCTTATTCAAACCAATCACGAACGGTTGTGGCCAGGTGACATGGCGCATTGTCATCCACAAAAATTCCATAGTTTTTCAGGAACAAGAAGTTGTGTTGGGTAGTTTGGGGGAGGAGACCAGACAGATAGGTCATCGGTCTCATCTGATAAAGGAAGGACGCTGACGGATGTCGGCTCTGCCCTTTCAAAGGAGCCATCCCGGCATTTGCCTGGAGCGTTTTAGGGAAATCACGGAAAAATCTAAATCAGGATGACCAGACGCGGGATTGAACCGTCGTCCTCGGGAATGCGAGTCCAGTGTGTTAGCCACTGCGCAACCTCGCTCGGTCAACGAGAAGTCCTTGAATGGCTGCAAATGGTCTTCAAGGAGCAGAACATAATCATTTCCAGTCAATGCTCGGTTCAGTTTGAGCAGTGGACCCAGTCCATTCCATGTAAACCCAGCCCACACCATTATGGAGCCTCCACCAACTTGTGCATTACCTTGTTGGCTTCGTGAGAGGTCATCGTCGTACCCGGATCTCGCTCCAGCTACTGCCGGGTCTGAGTTGTTACTATGGATGTTTGGCAATATTAGTTTCATACTGGAAGTAGCATACCCCATACCCCACGGGACGAGTTTCATACGCTGGCCTGATGCCCTTCCTGTCGCTACCCCATAACCCCTGGGACGGAAGTAGCATTCCCCATACCCCCCAGGACGAGTTTCATATGCTGGCCCAATGCCCTTCCTGTCGCTACGCCATACCCCCTGGGACGGAAGTAGCATACCCCATACCCCCCGGGATGAGTTTCATACGCTGGCCCGATGCCCTTCCTGTCACTACCCCATACCCCCCAGGACGAGTTTCATACACTGGCACGATGCCCTTCCTGTCGCTACCCCATACCCCCTGGGACGGAAGTAGCATACCCCATACCCCCGGTACGAGTTTCATACACTGGCCCGATGCCCTTTCTGTCGCTACCCCATACCCCCTGCGACGGAGGTAGCATACCCCATACCCCCCAGGACGAGTTTCATACGCTGGCCTGATGCTCTTCCTGTCGCTATCCCATACCCCCTGGGACGGAAGTAACACACCCCATACCCCCCGGGACGAGTTTCATATGCTGGCCCAATGTCCTTCCTGTCGCTACCCCATACCCCATGGGATGGAAGTAGCATACCCCATACCCCCCAGGACGAGTTTCATACACTGGCCCGATGCCCTTCCTGTCGCTACCCCATACCCCCTGGGACGGAAGTAGCATACCCCATACCCCCGGGACGAGTTTCATACACTGGCCCGATGCCCTTTCTGTCGCTACCCCATACCCCCTGGGACGGAAGTTGCATACCCCATACCCCCGGGACGAGTTTCATACGCTGACCCGATGCCCTTCCTGTCGCTACCCCACACCCCCTGGGACGGAAGTAGCATACCCCATACCCCCCGGGCCGAGTTTCATACGCTGGCCCAATGCTCTTCCTGTCGCTACCCGATACCCCCTGGGACACAAGTGGCAAGTGGCAAGTCTGTAAGTTCTGCGGAGCGCCCCATTCTGCTCTCTCACTATGTCTAATGACTACTGAGGTCACTGATATGGAGTACCTGGCAGCAGGTGACTGCACAATGCACCTAATATGAATAATGTATGTTTTTGGTGGTTTCCAAACACTTTTTATCACATAGTGTATATCGCCGCCACCTATGGAAACTTCATGAAACTGTAGGGGCTGCAGCGGGATTACTCCACGATGTCCCACAACAAATTTCGCAATTTTCAGCTGCAACTGCCCGAGAAGAAAAGTGTAGCGTTACTTATTCACGACCCCTCGTTTGTACACTGGTTATTGGAATGCCAATCTCCTGTCGAAACTGTCGTATGGTGACGTGTGTTTTCACTGGACAGAGGCGGGAAGAGTTGCTGCGGTGACTTCGTCTTAGGGATGGCGGTTATCGCTGGAACATATCATACATGCATCATATACAAAAAAATAGTTTTTACGAAAAGTCACGCGTTCCTATAGGAGGTAATACAGGTCAAAACTAGAACAAAAGTTCTGATAATGATATGTCCGGAAAGCAATGCCTGTAAAGATACGGGACATTGAAGATCCGCAGTACACAGCGGTAATGGAGACCTTTGTCGTTGCAGACAGACAACGCGTATGGTCAATACACGACGGGTCCCTATCCGCAGTTTCTACCGATCGTGCGACAGTACCTCACCGCATGGTTTCATGTGTGATGGGTTGGTCGAAGAGGTCCAGTAGCATAGCCTTCCTATCCACTGGACCTGAATCCGCTGGATTTCTAGCAGTGAGAATATACAGGGTTCCATGTGCGAAGGTTGGTCGAAGAGATCCGGTAGCATAGCCTCCCTGTCCACTGGACGTGAATCCGTTGGATTTCTGGCAGTGAGCATATACAGGGTGAAAAGTATTTAAACCGACAAACTCTGGGAGGTTGTAGGGGACATCGAAACGATTATTTTCCCCTAATGTCATCTTTTCCTATGAGGAGTATTTAAAGCGGTAGAGGAAGATTTCTCTGGCGGAAAATTATTTAAACCAACAAACACTTTTCCTTTTTCTTATGTCCAAGAGACAACACATTAACACAACCCAATTTCTATTACAGTAGATTTTCATATTCTGCCTGACGCAGGCAAAAACCCCAGGAGTATCCTGAATTGTTCCTGCTGCTGCTACTATCCGGGCAACCAGATCCTCTTTTGGTGCAACAGGAGTTGTGTAACCAAGGTTGCGCATCTCTCCCCACATAAAAAAGTCCAGAGGGGACATATCTGGGGATCGAGCAGGCGATGGTACAGGACCACCGCTGCCAATCCACGTTTCTGGGAACCGTCGGTCCAGGAACCGACGCACACGACGACTGAAATGTGCCGGCGCCCCGTCATGTTGGGACCACATGCGTTATCTTGTAGGGAGCGGGACGTCTTCCAGCAATTCTGGCAATGCTCTATCGAGAAAATTGTAATAGTGTCTGCCATTTAATGGCCTAGGTAGCAGATACGGCCCAATTAAACAGTCCCCAACAACACCGGCCCACAATAACGAAGAATTGCACTTGATGAGCGCTAGTAACTGTGTCATGTGGGTTATCCTCACTCCAAACACGCGAATTGTGCATGTTGAAGACTCCATCACGCCCGAACGTTGCTTCATCGGTAAACAACACAGAGGATGGAAATGTAGGATGCATTTCACACTGTTCCTGGTACCACTGCGAGAACTGTGCTCTGGGTGGATAATCAACTGGTTCCAGGTAGTGAACACGTTGTAAGTGAAATGGACGTAACAATTGCTCTCGAAGGACAGTTCTTACGTTCGTCAAATTCGTCCCCATGCGACGTGCAATTGCACGAGTGCTGATTGAAGGATCCCGCTCCACATGCTGCAACAGAGCTTCCTCAAATTGCAGCGTTCTTACCGTGCGACGGCGTCCCTGTCCAGGTAATCTGTTAAGTGACCTGTTCTCACGCAGACGTTGGTACACAGCAGCAGAGGTCGTATGATGCGGGATACGGCGATTAGGATATCGTTGTTGATAAACCGGCTGTGCAGCTCGTCCGTTGTGGTGCGCTACGTAGTACGTAATACGGCCTCCACCGGTTTAAATAATTCTCATGGGGAAAAATGACATCAGGGAAAAATATTTGTTTTGATGTGCCCTACAACCTCCCAGAGTTTGTCGGTTTAAATGCTTTTCACCCTGTATAAACTCACTGGCGTATATCCAACCGGTCTAAAATGTGCGGACATTACAGGAGCATGTAACCAATGCATGTGACGCAATGGAGCTGGGTGTGTTTGAAAGAGTACATGATGCAATGCGAGGAAGGGCCGAAAGATGTGTCAGCATGTGTGGTAACCATATGCATCATTGCCATTAGTGTCTGCTTCTATGTAACAGACAGATAGGAATGGTCCATATATCGTCAGTCATCGGTTTGGGGACATATCGATACGGGATCTTTTCTTCCAGTTTTTTATTCTGTTAATGCTGTAGAGACATGTGGTACTGTTTCTAAGCACCATGTACGTGGGTAAGAAGTTTCGGAAGTAAGGAAGAGAGATTACAATCTAGTGCTTTCAAGGTCAGACAAAATCAGAAAGGAAGACCAGAGAAATTATGGGAACAACATGGTAGCTACTGAGAGGGATAGGTTACTGTGGTATGGTCATTGACAACGAATGGATGATAACATATGACTAGGAAAGGGTGTGGACCTCAAATTAGAACAGGAGACGAGGTTGACTGCCACGAGATGGACGAGAGATGCCGGAGAAACTGTGGATTCGAGGAATTTCCAAGTTGAGGTTTGGGAGGATCGTAAATAATGGGGACTGAGAAGCTAGAAACGGTATTAGCTACGAAAAAGAAACTGCTGTTTTGAAACAGGCAGTATCTCAGTTGATGACTGGACGCCCTAAGCTGTCCCGGAGCTGTATCTCCTCTGAAGCCACCTGTTCCCACAGCTTTCATCCACTCAAACTGACCCATTCGTGAAAGGTGACCAACATTCCGCTATGTATACAGTACGCCAGTCTGAACCACTCCTCGGCCTCTCTGAAGCCAGCACGAGAAGACAGTCCCTCACGGCATTATTTTCATTTTTTCTTCTCTCCACGTGCCTTTCTCTGCGGCAAAGAGATACGCTGCTGTACGAAACGAAATTAATTTCCGGACTCTCGGTGCTCGGCCTAACAAGGCGTGGGAGATCGCTGATCGCCGGCCGACGTCGGAGGTTTGGTAAATGAGGCAGTGATGGATGGTCCGCCGGCCGGAGCCGCTGCTGGCGCTATTCAAAAGGCAGTCGCCGTGTTTGTTATTAGCGTCCCGCTAGTTTATTTTCTGCTTTTAATTTCCCGCGCCTCACGCGCGGCCGATAATAAGATTCAATTGTGCTGGACGGCGGTGGGCAGGTAGGTCTCAGCTCTTGGAGAACTGGAGCAGCTGCCATGGCGTCGCGAGAAAGGGAAGGGAAGAAAAGCCTGAAGAGTCTGCCATTATAATAAAGAGAAAAGTTTCGATTCTCGTGCAACTCTCCTCTGAATCTTCTCTGTCCCTCCTATTATTCCATCTTTGTGAGTATCCCACATCGACGAGCATTACTCGAAAATTGGTCGAATCAAGATTTTATAAATGACATCTTTATCACACCGGACAGAAATTTCAAGGCTCTTGATGGATACCACTGTTTCCAGTGACTGACTGCTAGTCGTAATTGTTTTCGTTATATTTATTTTTTATACTTTTGTGGTTTACATGTCTAGTTGTGTAGGAAAAAACTGAGGAGCGTATCTCCAAGGTCTGGAAGAGACCTGGAGAGACCGGAAGGTTCAAAAATGGTTCAGATGGCTCTGAGCACTATGGGACTTAACTTCTGAGGTCATCAGTCCCCTAGAACTTAGAACTACTTAAACCTAACTAACCTAAAGACATCACACACATCCACGCTCGAGGCAGGATTCGAACCTACGACCGTATCGGTCGCGCGGTTCCAGACTGTAGCGCCTAGAACCTCTCGGCCACTCCGGCCGGCCAGACCGGAAGGTTTCAGATTGATTATATAATGGAAAGATAGAGATTTCGGAATCAGATTTTAAATTGTAGGAGATTCGCAGGGGCAGATGTGAAAGCTCACCGCAATTTATTCGGTATGAACTGTAGAATAAAACTGAAGAAACTGCTAAAAGGCAGGAAATTAGGGAGATGGGTCTGGATAGGTTGTAAAAACCAGAGGTTCTTGAGTGTGTTAGAGGAAGCATTAGATGACGGATGGCTAGAACAGGGGAAAGGAATACAATAGTAGACGAACTGGGTGCACTGAAGAGATGGAATAGTGAAGGCAGCAAAGGATCAAATCTGTAAAAAAAAGAAAAAAAAAAGAAACAAGCCCTAGTAGAAATTGTTGGATACAAAGGAGATACTGAATTTAAGTGATGGCAGGAGAAAATATAATTATGCAGCGGAAGGGTATATTAACATCGAGAAAATATTACTGATGGGAAGCGTATAATGGCTAAACAGAAATACACTCCTGGAAATGGAAAAAAGAACACATTGACACCGGTGTGTCAGATCCACCATACTTGCTCCGGACACTGCGAGAGGGCTGTACAAGCAATGATCACACGCACGGCACAGCGGACACACCAGGAACCGCGGTGTTGGCCGTCGAATGGCGCTAGCTGCGCAGCATTTGTGCACCGCCGCCGTCAGTGTCAGCCAGTTTGCCGTGGCATACGGAGATCCATCGCAGTCTTTAACACTGGTAGCATGCCGCGACAGCGTGGACGTGAACCGTATGTGCAGTTGACGGACTTTGAGCGAGGGCGTATAGTGGGCATGCGGGAGGCCGGGTGGACGTACCGCCGAATTGCTCAACACGTGGGGCGTGAGGTCTCCACAGTACATCGATGTTGTCGCCAGTGGTCGGCGGAAGGTGCACGTGCCCGTCGACCTGGGACCGGACCGCAGCGACGCACGGATGCACGCCAAGACCGTAGGATCCTACGCAGTGCCGTAGGGCACCGCACCGCCACTCCCAGCAAATTAGGGACACTGGTGCTCCTGGGGTATCGGCGAGGACCATTCGCAACCGTCTCCATGAAGCTGGGCTACGGTCCCGCACGCCGTTAGGCCGTCTTCCGCTCACGCCCCAACATCGTGCAGCCCGCCTCCAGTGGTGTCGCGACAGGCGTGAATGGAGGGACGAATGGAGACGTGTCGTCTTCAGCGATGAGAGTCGCTTCTGCCTTGGTGCCAATGATGGTCGTATGCGTGTTTGGCGCCGTGCAGGTGAGCGCCACAATCAGGACTGCATACGACCGAGGCACACAGGGCCAACACCCGGCATCATGGTGTGGGGAGCGATCTCCTACACTGGCCGTACACCACTGGTGATCGTCGAGGAGACACTGAATAGTGCACGGTACATCCAAACCGTCATCGAACCCATCGTTCTACCATTCCTAGACCGGCAAGGGAACTTGCTGTTCCAACAGGACAATGCACGTCCGCATGTATCCCGTGCCACACAACGTGCTCTAAAAGGTTTAAGTCAACTACCCTGGCCAGCAAGATCTCCGGATCTGTCCCCCATTGAGCATGTTTGGGACTGGATGAAGCGTCGTCTCACGCGGTCTGCACGTCCAGCACGAACGCTGGTCCAACTGAGGCGCCAGGTGGAAATGGCATGGCAAGCCGTTCCACAGGACTACATCCAGCATCTCTACGATCGTCTCCATGGGAGAATAGCAGCCTGCATTGCTGCGAAAGGTGGATATACACTGTACTAGTGCCGACATTGTGCATGCTCTGTTGCCTGTGTCTATGTGCCTGTGGTTCTGTCATTGTGATCATGTGATGTATCTGACCCCAGGAATGTGTCAATAAAGTTTCCCCTTCCTGGGACAATGAATTCACGGTGTTCTTATTTCAATTTCCAGGAGTGTAGATAGAGGACAAATGTATTGATTTAGAAGAATATATCGCTAAGAAAGATAGATGCTGCCTATAGGAAAATTAAAGAGGCCTTTGGGAAAAGAGAAGCAACTCTATGAACATCAAGAACTCAGATCGAAAATCACTCTTGTTAAGAGGGGAAAGCTGAAAGGTGGAAGGAGCATTTAGAGGGTCTATACAATGTATATGACTTGAATGCAATGTTACAGAAATGGATGAGGACGCAGATGGAGATGAGATGAGAAGAATTTGATAGAGCACTGAAAGACCCAAGTCGAAACAACGCCACTGAAATAGGCGACATTCCGCCAGAACTACTGACAGCCTTGGGTGAGACGACAGTGGTAGAACTCTTTCATCCGCTGTGCGAGATATACGATACAGACGACATACCCTCAGACTTCAAGAAGCATGTACTAATTCCAATTTCATTGAAAGCAGGTGCTGACAACTGTGGAAATTACCGAACTGTCAGTTTAAGTCATGGCTGCAAAATGTTGACGCTAATTCCTTACTCCTCCCTTACAGGCCATTAAGGCCCAAAGGTACCGACTGGCCGCCGTGTCATCCTCAGCCCACAGGCGTCACTGGATGCGGATATGGAGGGGAACGTGGTCAGCACACTGCTCTCCCGGCCGTATGTCAGTTTATAAGACCAGAGCAGCTACTTCTCAATCAAGCAGCTCCTCAATTTGCCTCACAAGGGCTGAGTGCACCCCGCTTGCCAACAGCGCTCGGCAGACCGGGTGGTCACCCATCCAAGTTCCAGCCCAGCCGGACAGCGCTTGACTTCGGTGATCTGACGGGAACCGGTGTTACCACTGCGGCAAGGCCGTAGTAATTCCATGCAGAAGAATGCAAAAACTTGTAGAGGACGATCTTGGCACAGATCAGTTTGTATTCCGGAGAAATTTAGGAACAGTAGGAACACACAAGACAATATTGACCCTACAACTTGTCTTACAAGACTTAGAGAAAGCTTTTGACAGCGTTGAGTGGCAGGTGTAAAATACCGGGAGCAAAAGGCTATTTACAACTTGTACAGAAAAAAATTGTTCAAATGGCTCTGAGCACTATGGGACTTGAGATCTGAGTTCATCAGTCCCCTAGAACTTAGAACTACATAAACCTAACCAACCTAAAGACATCACACACATTGATGCCCGAGGCAGGATTCCAACCTGCGACCGCAGCGTCGCGCAGTTCTGGACTGAAGCGTCTAGAACCGCTCGGCCACAACGGCCGGCACTTGTACAGAAACCAGAGGGCAGTTATAAGAGACGAGGGGCTTGAAAAGTAAGCAGTGGTTGAGAAGGGAGTGAGGCAGGGTAGTAGCCTATCCCAGATTTTATTCAACCTGTTCAATGAACACTCAGTAGAGGGAACCAAAGAGGAATCTGGAGTGGGATTAGAGTGCACGGAGAAGAAATAAAAATTTTGAGGTTTTCTGAAGATATTTGCAATCCTTTCCGTGGCAGCAAAGGATTTGGAAGAGCAGTTCAATGGAATCGACAGTGTCTTGAACGAAAGATATAAGATGAACATCAAGAAATACTAAACAAGGATATCGGAATGTAGTAGAATAAATCAGGTGATGCTGACGGAATCAGATTTAGAAACGGGACACTTAAAGTTGTAGACGAGTTTTTGTAATTGGGCAGAAAGATAACTGATGATGGCCGAAGTAGAGAGGATATAAATTGTAAATGACAATGGCAAGAAAAGCGATTCTGTAGAAGACTAATTCGTTGACATCGAATGTAAACAAGTATTAGGACGTCTCCTTTCAAGGTATTTGGTGTGTAGTCATGTATAGATTTGAAACATGGAAGATAAAGAAATTAGAAATATGGGCATAAAGAAATTTAGACAAGAAGAGAATATAAGCTTTTTAAATGGGGTGCTACTGAAGAGTGCTGAAGATTTTATGGATAGATCACGCAACTAAGGAGGAGGTGCTGAACAGAATTGGACAGAAAAGAAATCTGTGGCACAACTTGAGTAAAAGAAGGGATAGGTTGATGGGACACACTCTTTGACATCAAGTAATTACCAGTTTAGTATTGGAGGGAAAAGTGAGGTGGAAGGGGAGGGTGGGGGGGTCTGGGTCGGGAAATCGTAGAGGGAGACCAAGAGGTGAATACAGTACGCAGGTTTAGAAGGATGTAGGCTGCAGTAGTTATTCGGAGATGATGAGGCTTGCACAGGATAGAGTAGCGCCAGTTTAGTATTGGAGGGAAGGTGGAAGGGGATGGTGGGGGGGGGGGGGGGGGGTCTGGGTCAGGAAATTGTAGAGGGAGACCAAGAGGTGAATACAGTACGCAGGTTTAGAAGGATGTAGGCTGCAGTAGTTATTCGGAGATGATGAGGCTGGCACAGGATAGAGTAGCGCCAGTTTAGTATTGGAGGGAAGGTGGAAGGGGATGGTGGGGGGGGGGCTGGGTCAGGAAACTGTAGAGGGAGACCAAGAGGTGAATACAGTACGCAGGTTTAGAAGGCTGTAGGCTGCAGTAGTTATTCGGAGATGATGAGGCTTGCACAGGATAGAGTAGCGTGGAGAGCTGCAACATACCAATCTGCGGACTCAAGACAACAACAACAATAACACGAGATAGCAACGTATGTATATGAAATTTGTTGCTCTGTCTATGGTTGTATATACACTCTAATCTCCTGGGGTGTGAAAAGTCTCGTTGTAGACTAAACGTAGCTCCAAGTAATTCTGAAAGCTATAACTGTTGTTTGATGAATTTACATTGCAGTTCTTGTTACGCAAAACATTTCGCATCTGAGGTTCCGTTACGTGATACAATGGCATTCACATGATGTTGCATAGAGGGAAAGTTAATGTGCCGTCGTTAACACAAAATTTATATTTCAACGCACTGTATCACGGACCCACTTCAAACGACCCACCAATCAAAGAGATGGCAAAGAATTATTTGATTAATAGACGTAGCTAGAGTGGAGCATTTTCTGTGGGCAGTTCTGAGGCTACGCGAATAAATTTCGATTAATTACAGTACATTAAAAATTGATTTTCGTTACTTTATAAATCAAATAGTCGAATTTTGACCGCAGACAAGGCTATAGTTGGCGTCACGAACGATGGAGGTGGAGTTAAGGCTTGTCCTGCGCACCTGCGTCACGCATTATCCGACAGTCAACGAGCGTTCGGTAGTGATGCTCTGTATTCCGTAGCTAATGCGAGCATTAAACGTGACAGCAACTAGTTTTTTAGCGAATTTCTATTTGATTTGTTGCGAGTTATCATCGCTGATGGTGGTGTTAAGTGATAACCCCTACATAAGCAAGCGAGAGATATAATTTGCAGGATACGCACTTCCTTCAAGCAGAAAGCACACGTAAGCGCGTTCCGTAACTGTCGATTTTAATCATCAACAATGCTCTTCCCCTCCGTGCCTCGCACGCACGAACCACCTTCGCTCCTGGATCGGACTATAGCCAGTATTACATAGCAACTAACCATGAACCCAGTACCAGGTGCAGGTTGCCTATATAACAGCTTCCAGAGGCAACAATAATAGACTAATATTTGATTTTCGGTACTTCGAGTAATTATTAAGCGAATTTCATAATTTAAAATTCTGTCATAATCTACTGATTAAAAGGTGCACTCTTATATTAAAAGTTTAACACAGTAAGTATTACTGTTAGGAACTGTCTGTCTGTCTGTCTGAGGCAGGTTAACGAACGCCAAGAAATTGCCTGGAATATTTACATTCAATATTAGTGAAACCTGGTAGTCAAGGCAAGGCAAGATTCGGTTACAGTTGTGGACGGGGCTGTAATCAGTTACTATTGGTTGCTTACTATTGGTTGCCTTTTGCAGTTATACACACTTATTTTTTAAAACAGTAATTCCAGACTCAATAATAAATAAAAAAGATACCACACGTTATTAGTGAAGGAATAAACAACTGTGTAAATAGTAGTGCTTTCAGTGAGTTACAATTTAGCAAATCGCCATTCAATACAGATACAGCAGATAATGTTTTAAAAGCAAGCGACAGTGATGTTGGCAGAAGGCCTTACACGCCAGGAATGGCAATAAATTAAGAATTGTGTAAAACTCGCTGCAACTTACAAATTACAGGTATTGAAATATTATGGCAAGTGGCCGCAAACACAGCAGAAGGCATCAGACGCCAGGAATGGCAGTAAATAATGTATTAAAGGCTTACTGCTAAAATACAAATACCATGTTAGAATTTTAATGCAAGTGACCACTATCACGGCTGAAGGGCTTACACGGGAGGAACGACAATAACATAAAAAGTTTAGAAACCTGCTGTAAAACAGCAGGTACAATAGTAAAGGTTAATTAGAAAACAAGCAATAGATCACCAAACTGGTGAAATAAGCTGATGGTAAACTTTGTTGTTACAAAGTTTACCATCATCTTATTTCAACGGGGCGCTTAAAGTTGTAGACGAGTTTTTGTAATTGGGCAGAAAGATAACTGATGATGGCCGAAGTAGAGAGGATATAAATTGTAAATGGCAATGGCAAGAAAAGCGTTTCTGTAGAAGACTAATTCGTTGACATCGAATGTAAACAAGTAATAGGAAGTCTCCTTCCAAGGTATTTGGTGTGTAGTCATGTATAGATTTGAAACATGGAAGATAAAGAAATTAGAAATATGGGCATAAAGAAATTTAGACAAGAAGAGAATATAAGCTTTTGAAATGGGGTGCTACTGAAGAGTGCTGAAGATTTTATGGATAGATCACGTAACTAAGGAGGAGGTGCTGAACAGAATTGGACAGAAAAGAAATCTGTGGCACAACTTGAGTAAAAGAAGGGATAGGTTGATGGGACACACTCTTTGACATCAAGTAATTATCAGTTTAGTATAGGAGAGAAAAGTGAACACTACACTGCTCGATTTATTCCAGAAGGCGACCAGAACTATTAACTACACATATATGACGTTTAATGTAGACATTGCAAGGTATTGTAATTAACAATACAATAACAAAACACAAGGACCAGTACATTAGTTCCTTAAAGGGTACTGAGGCAGATTATCACCGCAGAAGGCGTGGGCTGAAGCAGCGTTACACTGAACTACTGGCCACTCGACCTCCTTTTAGAAGACATGTCTTACAAAAACCAAGGGGGCCGAAGACGGTGCTCCAGCAATCGACCTCTGAGAAGGTCCGGCAACAAACACTTTCGCGAGCGATGAGATAGGCAGCCAACAGTTGCATTCACTTCACAAGGTGGTAACTCAGACTAGTGGCAGTCCAACGAATGACTAATGATAATCTTGCTGAAGCTACCTGACGTCTGATAAATCAAATTCAACGATGGAACAATACGCCAAAGCCGGAACCGGCGGTCTGCACTACATCCCCAGAATACGGTGTTTAGAGCGGCTGGAACCAGAAAGGAATCACTACCACCAGAGTAGAAGGATCACCAACCGGCCTACAATCAAGAAAGCTGTCAAAACTACACGCCTTACCGGACAGCAGCGGCAACGTGAAGAAACGTACACTATCATTCCATACACTAACTCCCAGGGTCGGTAACTGGGGCGTTAGCGGCCACCAGGCAAGGAAAATTATCGCTGGTTGAACTTAACAAATTCTAACAAGGTGAACGCAGTAAACAGTAGTAAGAAGTCGAGGAAAGCTAATCAGATCCGCCTTCCACAAGCACACCACTCGCTGTTCTTCGCCTCGGAGACACTACAAGCAGCAAGAGAATCCAAGTTGCTGGAGAATCGCGAGATGTCACAATGGTGGAGGTTTCTCTACTTGGACTGAAATGCACTCATCTCAAAGCTTGCTGGATCCGGTTTACGACGAGGTCGTGCACCCTCGTGACCACAGCCCTTCCATCTGGCAGTCCACGTGTGCCGCCAGCGGTCCCGGCGTGTTTCCGCACAGGGCGAATCTGGTTTCTTCTCAGTCCCCAACCGAACTGCCCATTCAAACGACCCAGAAACACAACGACGTTGCCCCAAAAATAGGACAACAGTTACTACATATCGATAACCGCCACTGCTGCCACTTGCGGATAGGCAACGCTTGCGAAATCGAGCAGCGCCAGTTAACACGAAAAGAAGACAAACAACCGCAACCATGCCAACTAAACGATACCGTCTGGCCTCCAACAGAGGGCGGAAACCTACAAACAGCACCAACGCGAGCTGCAGCACAGCTCAATTAGAGAATGTGTGGACTTAGCGACTTCCAGCACAGTTTACACTTAATTCCAAATCCCAAATCTTCATGAATATTTTTCTCGCTGAGCCCCTCTACCACCCACACTCTCCTCTCCCCCCCCCCCTCCCCCCCCCCCAAAAAAGGAAACTTGTTCATCGCTCGCTACAGTTTTCGCTGTTTATGCAGCGAAAACTGAATAGCAGGCAAAATGTTTTAATTTGGTACTTGTATAATACTAACTGTGCTGTGTGGCAACACACTTTCCACATACTTTCTACATATATCACTGAATGTACGTGCAGAAGTGTATCATTGCACGACACACAGTTCAGGGGCTACGAAGTCGTAAACATTTAGATGTGTGGAAAACTAGCGTTTGCTCATAAATGGACCGCATATTTCCATTGCTATATTCACTCAGCATTTCACGATCAGAGCACTTAGCAACTTCCAGCAAGCTTTAAGCATAATTACAAACCTTTCCTAAACTTTTCCCTCCTTACATGCTTAATGACCAATATTTAACATATTAGCACATTTGTATGGTAACCAGATGTTTGAAGGTGTTTCTTACACTGGGGTTAATTCTTTAAGGAAGCGGGTGTTTTCTGATTCTAGCTTTGTAGACATTGTAAAACAATTTTAAATCGTTATTCACACTTTTATGTCGATACGTTTATGTATATTTTTGTCAAGTTACTGGCAACATCTTTGAATAAAGCAAAGACAATTAACAATAGTTAAAAATATAGGAGATCATCAAGCAGGATTTAGGAAAGGTAGATCATGTGCAGAACAGGTTCTTAATTTAAAAACAATTTTGAGAGTGAGAGCTATATAAAATAAAAATGCAGTTGTTACTTTCATAGACTTCAAGAAGGCCTACTACTCAGTTGACAGACAAACACTATTCCAGATACTTTATGAATCAGGGATAGATGAAAACACCAGAAGAATTGTTGAACAAATGCTCGCAGATATATCAAGTATTAAGTATCAAGGCGAAATTTCTGAACCATTCAAAATCAAAACAGGAGTTCGACAAGCAGATGGACTGTCCCCAATTCTCTTTAACTTGCTTTTAGATAAAATAGTAAAAACATGGGAAAGCACATTAAAAAACAGAGGCACAAAGGGTATAAGCATGGGCCAAGGAAAGAACAAATTTGAAATGAAATGTTTAGCCTTTGTGGATGATATGGCATTGATAACTGAAAACCAAACTGACGCAACAGTTATACTTGATCTGTTACACGAGATTGCTGAAAAGACGGGGCTAAAAATATCCTATACAACACAAACAATACAGAAAAGTTTATGAAAACAAAGTATGGAAAAATTAAGAGAGTTGATAGATTCAGTTACCTGGGGGTGTGGATCCAAGCCAATGGACTGAATAACACAACAAATAAAGAAAGAATAAAAGAATCTGCATATAAATTAACACAAAACTTCAATAAGAAATCAATATCCATACAAGCGAAGATCAGACATTATAATTCAGTTATTAAGACACAAGCAACGTATGGATCAGACTGCCTAACATTGAATAAGAAAGGCGAATTAAGAGAACTAGAAAAAAAAGAGAGAGAAAAATACTAAGAAAAATTCTAGGTCCTGTGAGAAACAAGGAAAATAGGTGGATTAAAAGGAGAACTGAAGACTTATACAAAAATACAGAAAAGATCAGAGACACAATGAGGAAGAGACGGCTAAAATTTTATCGACATTTAAAAAGAATGGAAGAAACACGGATTACAAAGAAAAGTTTTAATTACGTTAGTAAGCTGAAAAAAAACTGTAGGGTGGATAGAAGCAGTAAAGAAAGACGCCAACAAAATAGGTGTTACAGATGAAATAATAGGTGACAGGAATCACTTCAGGGTACTGAAAGAAAACGCAAACTATGAAGAAGACGAGCCAAAACCTTGACCCGAGAGAGTGTGGACAGATGAGCAGAGACAAGCAGTTGGCGAGAAAATGAAGAAATACTGGGAAGAACGGAAGAAAAAGAAACACCATAAGTCTTAAGTTGTATTTGGTTCATAGCTGGCCAAATTCATTAAACAAAAAGTTAAAAGTAAATCCACAAGTTTTGACTGCTGTTTTAACATGGAACTGAATCGAAGGCGTCCGCAGCAGGTGGTCGTGCGGTAGCGTTCCCGCTTCCCACGCCCGGGTTCCCGGGTTCGATTCCCGGCGGGGTCAGGGATTTTCTCTGCCTCGTGATGACTGGGTGTTGAGTGATGTCCTTAGGTTAGTTAGGTTTAAGTAGTTCTAAGTTCTAGGGGACTGATGACCATAGATGTTAAGTCCCATAGTGCTCAGAGCCATTTGAACCAATTTTGAATCGAAGGCTTTCAAGAAACACTACATCATCATGGAGAAACCCACATTCGAAATTAGTCACTATGCGAGTACGTGGACACTGATTTAAGCATTGTGTGACGGCGTTGGGGAATGACTAGCATACCGAATTCCCTACAATGAATACCACTTAATCACAATATCACGTTACTGAAACCCGACCGATCCCAGTACTCAATACGGTACGCAGAATCGCACGCCTTCGTCAACCGGCTGGAAAATCTACGACCGAAATCCGGCAGTCGGCTTCTCCCTTAAACAGAACAGAACAGAACAGTTCGCACCGCGACGCGGCGAGTATATCACGCGGTCGCATCGGTAAGCGGCCGACTGAATATAATTATGCAATCACGGCGAGCATAAATTAGCGCATTCCCGCATAATTGCGTAGCCTTAACATACATACATATTAATGCGCAGTATTTCACCCATCGGCCGCCTATTGATCACTGCGAGCAGCCGTTCGTGGCGCGTCCGCTAGCCGGCGTGTGACTGGGACTTCACTAGCGCACTGCTCTGCCGGTAGCTACGATACTTGATTAATCTGTTGGCGTTACTTCGGTCTCACTGTAAGTGGTCCTCGCGGAGTACGTGTAGGCTTTTCCGTCGTTCCGTAGCAGATGAAATACTGCTACCTAAGCGGTGCAGGCGAACTACGAGATCGCTCGAGTAGTCTACTTGACACAGAAAGCCTTTCCACTGTAATGTCACAATATGAAGAATATTACTAGTGAAATGGCTGGCACTGTGCGATGTGTGTATGACTCAAAGACGCTATAAGCTTTGCAGGGAGATATGAATAATACTGTCATTTCTGACTCATACACAGTTTTTGTCGTTATCTGGAATGCTGATTATTCTAATATATAAGAAAAATTTTAATAAACATTTTTGGAACAGTGATCAAAAATTTTTAAAATTTTTCTTTTTAAAATTCAGTCTTGATCACACCACGTATATTACAAGAACATAGGTGACCGGTTTCGGTCATATCACATGACCATCATCAGACCTGTAATTTAAGGGGCTCCGGAACGCCCTATACTTGCAATGTTAAAATAACGCTTATAAATTACATCTTTCCTTACAAAGTATTTGAGGTAGGAAGTTGAACTTTTTACAGATTATTTATTGGAATATGGGCTACAACTTAACACAGGGATTTTACAAAATTTTAGTTCAGTTATTAAAGATGATTTTTTTCAATTGTAATGAAAATTCACAACTTTTTTTGCAAATTTTTATTTATATATTCAAAAATATACAGTTTTTTGGAAAAAGACTGTGTTAAAATATGCAGAAGATACTGTGTAACATTTACTGAAAGTTTGAAACAAATATGTTTGGAAGATCCTTAGAAAACATGTAATTAGTATGAGAAAATAAAAGTTTTGGGAATCGAGCGACAAAGATTGGATTAACTTTTTAGTGCATTCCAGGTTCATAGGATGGATTATCTTCATCCTCTGCAAACTCCTCCTCCAGCTTCCTCTTGTTCCTCCTCCTGTTTACTCTTGCTTGTATTTCTAGACTCTTTACAGCCCTGTCTGCAGCCCGAAGGCGTTCCTTGTCTAAAGCAAGCATCGCTCGTACCATGTTAGAACCTATCTTCATTCCCATATTTCTAAATACCTTGCACCTTACAATGTTGCCATCATTGAAAGTCGCAACAGCAACTTTACTTTTACTCATTATTATACTTCAACAAAACAGAGACTCAACAAACAGAATTAATTACGAATATTTTCGAGATAACGACAGAGTAAATAAACGTGAAACAATCGACAATCACACCAGCGATATATATTGAACCATCACAGGTTAGCCACAACACATACTTTATCTCACATCACTAAAATGTACCTGATGAACACGGACGTTAATAATAACTCCATTTGACAGCAGTTTAACAGCGCCACAGTGGGTCACGCCCATGTAGAACACATTTCAAAAAAAATTTAAAAATAGTTGTAGTCTTCGGAATTGAATAAATTATATATCTATTAAAAGGTAATAGTCTGCAGATTCAGAAAACGCAAAAAAGTAAAAATTGAACACTTCATGATTTTGAGCCTTTCCGGAGCCCCTTAATTTAGAAAGTAATAGAAAGCTTACTAGATTGACAATAAAATATGACAAGATGGTTATAAGGATAAAATACAATAACACGTGTTATACCCACGGCATCCTTCGAAGATGGTAACTGCTGTGATGTCAAATGGTGGCAGCAACTGACGAGCATACGCTTAAATACGACGATGCTCCTCCTACCTCTTCTCCCTCCACCTCAATTCAACCAATCAGTATAAAATTGATTCACATAACCGTCAAAACGTAAAAAAAAAAACAAAGTACAGTAATAAAATAAAAAGAGTTATGTATAAAATATCTCGTGGCAACCATGGAATTACTTAAATATTGTATAAAATATCAATTAAAAGCTTTTAAATAACTCTACAGACGATGTACACTCAGTGTGCCCTCTATGGGCTAAGGTGGTACTACCACAATGGTTTCGAAGTCAACGATGTTGTGGAGGCCTTTCGCATTGCCCTATCATATCGATATGTGAGTTGTGACTCGACTGCTAGTATATATCTATGCCAGATTCAGTCTGTCTGTCTTATATTAACTTTATTTCGCACTGGAGATATACGTAATTATGAAGTAATCTGCTGCAGAGTGGTATTATATTACATAGATTTTTATAATGTCAAAAAACTGATTTATTTAAAATGGAGTCATATTTCGTAATATTTCTAGTTGGGAGGTTAAAATTGTGATATTAATATTTAGGTATTGTTCTAAGGTACATTTCTGTCATGCATAGAACTGGGTCCTATGATTTTCTGGACAGAAGAGTCCATACGTGTTCATAGAATATCGTCAAAGAGATCATAAAAATGTTTTTCACGAAAATGTCTTCTATGAACACGTATGTGCTCTTCTGTCCAGAAATCCCCTCACAGGCACGTTTAAAATAATAATGTTAACTAAATATCCGATTATGTTGGTCGGGTAATAGTCCAGTCAATAGAGACTAAGAAAGGTCGAATATCGGGAATAAACCGTGTAGTCGAATATATTTGTACAGCGGTAGAAGGAAGTGCCACAGACAACGTATTAGATATCCTGGCTAGTGAGGGAGGGGTGTGTGCGTGTGAAAATCACTATTGTACGTTTCTCTTGGATAAGTCGAAAACCGCTTCCAGCAACATAACGTAGTGCAAAATTTAACTACGTAAACTTTTCCTATAATATTGGCCTGTTCATTTTCTTCTGTAGGACTAACAGTTTGCGCGGCGTGAACGAGAGAACATGAAAATCTCGTGTGTGGTTTATGAAGGCCAGGTATAACATTGCGTGTTGTATAAAACGACATCTGAGGGGTAGCTGGATCACCTAGCATACAGCTTCTTCCTTTCAGTCCAAATTTTCTGCTTTACTGTTGTATGAAAATTTGTCTGGCTGTACTGTTGTATGAAAATTTGTCTGACTGCAGTCTGAGAGTTTTGGCAGCTGCTGTATACGTGCATGTGCGATGCGAGTTGGGTGTGCGGGAGGGTCCCCCGGTTATTCTGGATGGCCAGGTATTTAATATGTAGGCGTGGGCCTCCTTAATATCCTGATGGATGTAGCCAATCCGTCAGACGCTTGCGGAGGCGTTGCGTCGCTAATCCATATCTCCGCCGGAGGGTCGCCGGGGTGTGCCGCGCGCATCAATACTGGGACCAGAGTTGCTGCCGCATCACGCTGGTCTCCAAGATGCTGGGGAAAGTGGCACAGTCCAGTAAGTATCCGGTAATTTCTGTCATACTGTAGTGTTCCGGTGACAGTAAAAGTATTCACAACAGACAAGAAACTGAACAAGCATTCACAGCCACATTTAATCCGTTGTATACCCACACTTCAAGAAATGAACCACTGATGTATAATTCTGAAAACGCTGGCTTCGAAAGAAATGAGGTTGAAAAGTTATTTTATAAGTCAAGGGCGGCGTTTTAGGAGCAGTAGTCCAAGTAGAGAAGTATTTTTACTTTATTTTTACTGTTTTTTTATTTTTATAACGTGTTGTTCACCATCAGTCTTATGACTGGTTTGATACGATCCGCCACATATTCCTCTTTAGTGTCAACCCCTTCATCTCAGAGCGGCGCTTGGCTGTCTGCGTCTTCAATTATACACTCCTGGAAATGGAAAAAAGAACACATTGACACAGGTGTGTCAGACCCACCATACTTGCTCCGGACACTGCGAGAGGGCTGTACAAGCAATGATCACACGCACGGCACAGCGGACACACCAGGAACCGCGGTGTTGGCCGTCGAATGGCGCTAGCTGCGCAGCATTTGTGCACCGCCGGCGTCAGTGTCAGCCAGTTTGCCGTGGCATACGGAGCTCCATCGCAGTCTTTAACACTGGTAGCATGCCGCGACAGCGTGGACGTGAACCGTATGTGCAGTTGACGGACTTTGAGCGAGGGCGTATAGTGGGCATGCGGGAGGCCGGGTGGACGTACCGCCGAATTGCTCAACACGTGGGGCGTGAGGTCTCCACAGTACATCGATGTTGTCGCCAGTGGTCGGCGGAAGGTGCACGTGCCCGTCGACCTGGGACCGGACCGCAGCGACGCACGGATGCACGCCAAGACCGTAGGATCCTACGCAGTGCCGTAGGGGACCGCACCGCCACTTCCCAGCAAATTAGGGACACTGTTGCTCCTGGGGTATCGGCGAGGACCATTCGCAACCGTCTCCATGAAGCTGGGCTACGGTCCCGCACACCGTTAGGCCGTCTTCCGCTCACGCCCCAACATCGTGCAGCTCGCCTCCAGTGGTGTCGCGACAGGCGTGAATGGAGGGACGAATGGAGACGTGTCGTCTTCAGCGATGAGAGTCGCTTCTGCCTTGGTGCCAATGATGGTCGTATGCGTGTTTGGCGCCGTGCAGGTGAGCGCCACAATCAGGACTGCATACGACCGAGGCACACAGGGCCAACACCCGGCATCATGGTGTGGGGAGCGATCTCCTACACTGGCCGTACACCACTGGTGATCGTCGAGGGGACACTGAATAGTGCACGGTACATCCAAACCGTCATCGAACCCATCGTTCTACCATTCCTAGACCGGCAAGGGAACTTGCTGTTCCAACAGGACAATGCACGTCCGCATGTATCCCGTGCCACCCAACGTGCTCTAGAAGGTGTAAGTCAACTACCCTGGCCAGCAAGATCTCCGGATCTGTCCCCCATTGAGCATGGTTGGGCCTGGATGAAGCGTCGTCTCACGCGGTCTGCACGTCCAGCACGAACGCTGGTCCAACTGAGGCGTCAGGTGGAAATGGCATGGCAAGCCGTTCCACAGGACTACATCCAGCATCTCTACGATCGTCTCCATGGGAGAATAGCAGCCTGCATTGCTGCGAAAGGTGGATATACACTGTACTAGTGCCGACATTGTGCATGCTCTGTTGCCTGTGTCTATGTGCCTGTGGTTCTGTCAGTGTGATCATGTGATGTATCTGACCCCAGGAATGTGTCAATAAAGTTTCCCCTTCCTGGGACAATGAATTCACGGTGTTCTTATTTCAATTTCCAGGAGTGTATATTGCATACACTGGAATGATTTCAGTAATTGTCGTTCTCCATACTTTTGTTCTCTGCATCGCGTTTAACAATATAAGAATGACATTCATTCGGCGCATGTTCATCTAAACTCAACTCTCTCTTTTTCAGTCTCGAACACCTTTCCCGTTTAGTCAGTCTAGTAGCTACAGGCCTACCTGATATATACACACATTAAGGAAACTTTTGCATCACCTCGGTTCCGAGAGTTCCGGAACCTGTACAAAAATTGGAAAAGAAGCCAACATAAATACCATTTATGCCCTTTTTATTGCTCCTGAAAACCACACATTGCATGTTGTACCACCATACAGCGAGACCTTCAGAGGTGGTGGCCCAGCTTGGAGTACAAACTGGTAGCTCTAATACCCAGCAGCACACCCTCTTGCATTCATGCAGGCCTGTGTTCGTCGTGCCTTACTATCCGCAAGTTCATCAAGGCACTGTTGGTCCAGATGACCCACTGATCAACGGCGATTCGGCGTAGATCCCTCAGAATGGTTGGTGGGGTCACGTGGTCCCTAAACAGTCCATTTCAGTCTATCCCACTCATATTCCGTAGGGTTCATGTCTTGAGAACATGCTGACCACTCTAGCCGAGAGAGGTCGTTATCCTGAAGGAAGTCATTCACCAGATGTGGATGATGGGGGGCGCGAATTGTCGTCTATGAAGACGAATGCCTCACCAAAATGCTGACGTTATGGTTGCACTGTCGGTCGGAGGATGGCGCCATCAATGACTACCAGCGGCATACGTCAGCCCCACATAATGCCACCCCAAAACAGCAGGGAACCTCCACCCAGCCTGACTGGGTTGCCTTCAAACAATTCTCCGACGATTGTGTAGTTGAAGGCATATGCGACACTTATGGGTGAAGAGAACGTGATGCCAACCCTCAGCGGTCCATTCAACATGTTGTTGGGCCCATCTGTACCGGGCTGCATGGTGTCGTGGTTGCAAACCACCTTTCAACATTTCTTGGTGCAATAATTTACCAACAGCCGTATGTATTGTAGAGATTTATTTTATGAACTTCTTGGGTGCTACCACTTTCGGCATTACATTGATGCCCCAAACGTCACAGTCGTAAAATCGCTATACACGGAACTGGATCCGTGAATCAAATCGTTATGCAACAGCTCTTGGTGGCCACCACCAGTCAAGCAGACCTTAGCTCTGCGAGAGAAACAACGGAGAACACCTATCGCTGTGCAGTCCGCATGCCTATTGACGTGTCTTTTGGTAAACAGAACGCAGCGTGTCATTCTCAATGGAGAGAAGTCTTCCGAAGTAAGAGTGATTTCAGGTGTGCCGCAGGGGAGTGACGTAGGACCGTTGCTACTCACAGTATACATAAATGACCTTGTGGATGACATCGGAAGTTCGCTGAGGCTTTTTGCGGATGATGCTGTGGTGTATCGGGAGGTTTTAACAATGGAAAATTGTACTGAAATGCAGGAGGATCTGCAGCGAATTGACGCATGGTGCAGGGAATGGCAATTGAATCTCAATGTAGACAAGTGCAATGTGCTGCGAATACATAGAAAGAAAGATCTCATATCATTTAGCAACAATATAGCAGGTCAGCAACTGGAAGCAGTTAATTCCATAAATTATATGGGAGTACGCATTACGAGTGATTTAAAATGGAATGATCATATAAAGTTGATCGTCGGTAAAGCAGATGCCAAACTGAGATTCATTGGAAGAATCCTAAGGAAATGCAATCCGAAAACAAAGGAAGTCGGTTACAGTATGCTTGTTCCCCCACTGCTTGAATACTGCTCAGCAGTGTGGGATCCGTACGAGATAGGGTTGATAGAAGATATAGAGAAGATCCACCGGAGAGCAGCGCGCTTCGTTACAGCATCATTTAGTAATCGCGAAAGCGTTACGGAGATGATAGATAAACTCCAGTGGAAGACTCTGCAGAAGAGACGCTCAGTAGCTCGGTACGGGCTTTTGTAGAAGTTTCGAGAACATACCTTCACCGAGGAGTGAAGCAGTATATTGCTCCCTCCTACGTATATCTCGCGAAGAGACCGAGAGGATAAAATCAGAGAGATTAGAGCCCACACAGAGACATACCGACAATCCTTCTTTCCACGAACAATACGAGACTGGAATAGAAGGGAGAACCGATAGAGGTATTCAAGGTACCCTCCGCCACAAACCGTTAGGTGGCTTGCGGAGTATGGATGTAGATATAGATGTAGATGTAGACATATACACGCAATGCCAGCTGGCGCAAGCAAACACTGAAAACAATTTACGTTGCCATACTAGTAGAAGTAAGCGGGCAACAAATATATCAATTGCATCTCAAGTTATTATATTTTATTTTATTACAAGTTTAACCTGGACACCCTGTATATAAGCTGTTTATACTCGGAATACCGCCGGCCACGTTTCGTCCCGCTATGAACACAGGATTACACATGTATAACATAGTGGCATTTACAGGATTTTTGGAGGAGATTGAGGCACTGTCTAGTGGAGAAGGAAAACACTATTTCAGAACATGGTTGTATCTGACGTTGAAAACAAAACAAGTAAAATCAAATACCTCCAGTGGCCATAAGTACTCTGTTTTACTTGTTTTATTTTCACCGTCATATATACGTTTAGTTTTCAGTAAAAACTACCCAGAACCATTTTCCGAAATAGTGCTTTGTGTCTCCACCAGACAGTGTCACAACTTGTTCCAAAAATCGTATCACGATGCACTCATATGTCACTCTAACAAATGTAACTGCGCCTGATCATGGTGGTTCAAATCTTCGAAATGGGTCGTTGAGTAACTTTAGCAGCGACTGGTAATAGTGAATTCGTTGTTGCATTCGATTTCAGAAACAGTCACGGTGAAGTCTAACCTAAAGTGTTCGCATTCAAACTTACCATGTTAAATTTGGTGTTCTCTCCCAGAGCTCATAAAGGCAGGAAAATACACTATTGACCATTAAAATTGCTACACCAAGAAGAAATGCAAATGATAAACCGGTAATCATTGGACAAATATATTATACTTGAACTGATATGTGATTACAGTTTCACGCAATTTGGGTGAATAGAACCTGAGAAATCAGTACCCAGAACAACCACCTGTGGCCGTAATAACGGCCTTGATACGCCTGGGCATTGAGTCAAACAGAGCTTGGATGGCGTGTACAGGTACAACTGCCCATGCAGCTTTAACACGATACTACAGTTCATCAAGAGTAGTGACTGGTGTATTGTGACGAGCCAGTTGCTCGGCCACCATTGACCAGACGTTTTCAATTGGTGAGAGATCTGGAGAATGTGCTGGCCAGGGCGGCTGTCGAACATTTTCTGTATCCAGAAAGGGCCGTACAGGACCTGCAACATGCGGTAGTGCATTTTAACCAATGGCACCCCATACCATCACGCCGGGTGATACGCCACTATGGCGATGACGAATACACACTTCCAATATGCGTTCACCGCGATGTCGTCAAACACGGATGCGACCATCGTGATGCTGTAAACAGTACCTGGATGCATCCGAAAAAATGACGTTTTGCCATTCGTGCACCCAGGTTTGTCGTTCAGTACACCATCGCAGGCGCTCCTGTCTGTGATGCAGCTTCACGGCTAACCGCAGCCATGGTCTCCCAGCTGATAGTCCATGCTACTGCAAATGTCGTCGAACTGTTCGTGCAGATGGTTGTTGTCTTGCAAACGTCCCCATCTGTTGACTCAGGTATCGAGACGTGGCTGCACGATCCTTTACAGCCATGCGGATAAGATGCCTGTCATCTCGACTGCTATTGATACGAGGCCGTTGGGATCCAGCACGGCGTTCCGTATTACCCTCCTGAACCCACCGATTCCATATTCCGCTAACAGTCATTGGATCTCGACCATCGCGAGCAGCAGTGTCGCGATACGATAAACCCCAATGGCGATAGGCTACAATCCGACCTTTATCAAAGTCGGAAACGTGAGGGTGCGCATTTCTCCTCCTTACACGAGGCATCACAACAACGTTTCACCAGGCAGCACCGGTCAACTGCTGTTTGTGTATGAGAAATCGGTTGGAAACTTTCCTCATGTCAGCATGTTGTAGGTGTCGCCACCGGCGCCGACCTTGTGTGAATGCTCTAATAGCTAATCATTTGCATATCACAGCATCTTCTTCCTGCCGGTTAAATTTCGCGTCTGTAGCACGTCATGTTCGTGGTGTAGCTAATTTCATGGCCAGTAGTGTAGCATTGCTCGAAATTCTGGCTATCAGTAAATAACAGTCACAAAATAGTGACTTAATCCTTAACGATCAAATACAGTTCCATCAGTCACTGTTGTCTTGCAGCGGCCTGATAATATTTTTCACAGCGCAAGACAATACACTTGCTTTAAATATGGCGGAGTCTCAAATGGAAACTGATCACGTCCCCGCACCTGGACCACGAAATTGTTCCATTCAAAAGTAATCACCACACGCGTTAATACATTCAGCCGACTGGAGGGCGAGACGGTCAGTTGCTGTTTCATAGAGCACGGTCGCCTCTGACGGATCCACAAAATTCAAATGGCTCCAAGCACTATGGGACTCAACATCTGAGGTTATCAGTCCCCTAGAGTTAGAACTACTTAAACCTAACTAACCTTCCGACTGAAGCGCCTAGAACCGCCCGGTCACAGCGGCCGACGGATCCACAACCACGAGCCGGCCCCAGTGGTGTGGTGGTTCTAGGCGCGCAGTCCGGAACCGTGGGACTGCTGAGGAAGCAGGTTCGAATCCTGCCTCGGGCATTGATGTGTGTGATGTCCTTAGGTTAGTTAGGTTTAATTAGTTCTAAGTTCTAGGCGACTGATGACCTCAGAAGTTATGTCGCATAGTGCTCAGAGCCATTTGAACCATTGAACCACAACCGCGCTGACTCTTACACTTCCTCGTCCGACTGAAACAGGCGTCTTTTTTCAGGTAGAAAAGGTGTGAAAATCACACGCTGAAAGATCCGAGCTGTATGGACGATGTTGCAGTGTTTCCCAACCTAATAGCTGAAGAGTAGCCTTCGTCCGATTGGCAGTGGGGTAGGCGGGTGTTACCTTGCAACAGCATGATTCCGTCGACGACATTCCGATGACCCAAGATCAAACGGCGGAGCTAACAGTGGAAACATCCCACCCCTCCACCACCAAATAAATCCAAAGCTGTTCGCACAGGTCATAATATGGTCATGATGACCTTCTTCATCGACTACAGGGGCCGTCTGTTCGTCGAGGCGGTGGTCTAGTGGTTCTAGGCGCGTAGTCCGGAACCGCGGGACTGCTACGGTCGCAGGTTCGAATCCTGCCTCGGGCATGGATGTGTGTGATGTCCTTAGATTAGTTAGGTTTAAGTAGTTCTAAGTTCTAGGGGACTGATGACCACAGCAGTTAAGTCCCATAGTGCTCAGAGCCATTTGTTCGTCGAGTTGCTCCAGCGTGGAACAACAGTCGATGTTCAGCGCTATGAAGACACTTTGCAGAAACTGTGAAGTCAAAACTCTCAGGAATGATGTCGGACGCTGTCATCCAGCTTCACGATAACGCCCCCCCTCCCCTCCCCCACCCTCCCACCCCTACATACACACACGGCCAGTCGGACGAAGGCTACGCTTCAGGGATTTAGTTGGGAAACACTGCAACATCCTCCGTGCACACCAGATCTTTCACGGTGTGATTTTCACATATTTGGCGACCTGGAGAAAGACATGTGTGAACGTCGGTTTCAGTCGGTTGTGGAACTGCAGGAGTAGGTACAGCTGTGGATGCGTCAGCGGCTGACCGCCCTCTGCGAAACAGCGATTGATCGACTCGTCTCCCAGTGGGATAGTGGGATGTGTGGCGTAACGCGCGTGGTGATAACTTTTGCATGTAACCATTCTGTGGTCCTGTGGTGGAGGGTATTAGGTATCCATTTGGCGCCCCCTATAGTAAAACTGTTCCCTTTCCACATTCCATCGACACCTCCTTCCCCTCTTCCTCCTCCCACCTTTTCTGCCTGTGCATCACATACGCCAGTTTTTTTTTTATTTTTTTTTTTAATGGCTCTGAGTCATCAGTCCTCTAGAACTTAGAACTACTTAAACCTAACTAACCTAAGGACGTCACACACATCCATGCCTGAGGCAGGATTCGAACCTGCGACCGTTCCAGACTGTAGCGCCTAGAACCGCTCGGCCACACTGGCCGGCCCGCCAGTTTTTTCGCGATATAACTTAGAAGTCTGTGTCAGTACTCACTTCTGCACATTCTGGCCTCTGTTTCGTATAGGTATATAGTCAAAAATGGTTCAAATGGCTCTGAGCACTATGGGACTTAACATCTATGGTCATCAGTCCCCTAGAACTTAGAACTACTTAAACCTAACTAACCTAAGGACATCACACACATCCATGCCCAAGGCAGGATTCGAACCTGCGACCGTAGCAGCCGCGCGGCTCCGGTCTGAGCGCCATAGGTATATAGTCGTTGAAAGTCATATATCTTCGTGAAAACAAAAAACTGAACAGCAATAAATGAAGGTAATTAATGATTAAATCAACATAAGCAATAAATTCTTGATCATGTTAGCCACAAAAACTATAAAAAACAGAAACATGAAACATTACCATATTATATAATTAATTAAGTTATTCCGCCACCCCCCCCCCTCCTAATTTCTCGTTCTCTTTAGTTCTATCCCTCTTTATCTCCCTCCCCTTCTCTTTCTCTAAATGAACGACGCATAACAAAATACACGTACACACACAAAATACAAATGAAAAATATCACTCCACACACACAACACAAACGAAAGACCGAGTGTAAACACTCATAGCGACACTTGGAATCACTACACATGGTAAACACACACAAATATAAATCACAAAATGAAAAGGGCAAGTGATGTGTTACAAAAAAAATTTGGTTTAAAACGTCGGAAATCGGCCAGCTGGAGCCTGAAGATGGACTCAACACACCTCCGGGATCACACATGCGGATTAATTTGAACTAAAAACACTGTAAATAGTAAGTAACATCAAACGATAAATTAACATCACGATATTTGTGCTTCAAAAGTTGTTTCTAATCTGAAAAACAAGAGAAAAACATGACAAAGTGTAACACAGTAGAATGTTGTAAGTACTACATTTATTATATGTATAAAAAGGAACATGTATTAAAGACCACTGAGGATGCTTCACAAATAAAAGAATGGAAACGCGAATGACAAAAAGCAAACTGCCTTTCATTTAGTTGCGTAGAGAGAACACACCTCCATGAATAAAATTTCACTGATATGGACTGACCGTTGAGTCTTCAGTTGTTTGAGGATGGCTTAGGAAGTCGAAACCCGTTTGACAACGAACTGTGAAATAAGTACTGTTGGGGACCATCAATATTGTGTATTCCAGTTTTTAATATTATTTACAGATTTTCTGAATGACACCAGAGTACCTCACTGCTGTCATTAACTGGATCAAAATGTCCTTTTGAATTCTCCATTACTGTACAGTTTCGGCTCTGTACCTATCTTCACGCAGATGTGGCATAAGCCGTTAACCGGCCACATTTGAGTTACAGCCCAAACGTTCGTGCACTCAGACCTTGTGAAAACGTAATAGGTTGACCGGACTTTGAAATGAACAACCGGACGTCGAATCTTTATCGAACAGCCGTAGCGCTACTAAAATCCTACGAGAATAACAGCATACGCCATCTCCCTCGCTGTTTCTTCTACATCATCTAACAGAGACCATTTTCCGGATGGCCCTCCCAGATGCGAAGAGAAAGTTTAATAAAAACGTATTTGTGTTATTGTTCTAAGCTTTCACGAAACATTGTATGAAGCGTAAAATGAAATAATAAAACCTGAAGGATTACTCATTTGACTGTGTCGATAGAGGAACTGTAGACATAGACTCCTGGAAATGGAAAAAAGAACACATTGACACCGGTGTGTCAGACCCACCATACTTGCTCCGGACACTGCGAGAGGTCTGTACAAGCAATGATCACATGCACGGCACAGCGGACACACCAGGAACCGCGGTGTTGGCCGTCGAATGGCGCTAGCTGCGCAGCATTTGTGCACCGCCGCCGTCAGTGTCAGCCAGTTTGCCGTGGCATACGGAGCTCCATCGCAGTCTTTAACACTGGTAGCATGCCGCGACAGCGTGGACGTGAACCGTATGTGCAGTTGACGGACTCTGAGCGAGGGCGTATAGTGGGCATGCGGGAGGCCGGGTGAACGTACCGCCGAATTGCTCAACACGTGGGGCGTGAGGTCTCCACAGTACATCGATGTTGTCGCCAGTGGTCGGCGGAAGGTGCACGTGCCCGTCGACCTGGGACCGGACCGCAGCGACGCACGGATGCACGCCAAGACCGCAGGATCCTATGCAGTGCCGTAGGGGACCGCACCGCCACTTCCCAGCAAATAAGGGACACTGTTGCTCCTGGGGTATCGGCGAGGACCATTCGCAACCGTCTCCATGAAGCTGGGCTACGGTCCCGCACACCGTTAGGCCGTCTTCCGCTCACGCCCCAACATCGTGCAGCCCGCCTCCAGTGGTGTCGCGACAGGCGTGAATGGAGGGACGAATGGAGACGTGTCGTCTTCAGCGATGAGAGTCGCTTCTGCCTTGGTGCCAGTGATGGTCGTATGCGTGTTTGGCGCCGTGCAGGTGAGCGCCACAATCAGGACTGCATACGACCGAGGCACACAGGGCCAACACCCGGCATCATGGTGTGGGGAGCGATCTCCTACACTGGCCGTACACCACTGGTGATCGTCGAGGGGACACTGAATAGTGCACGGTACATCCAAACCGTCATCGAACCCATCGTCCTACCATTCCTAGACCGGCAAGGGAACTTGCTGTTCCAACAGGACAATGCACGTCCGCATGTATCCCGTGCCACCCAACGTGCTCTAGAAGGTGTAAGTCAACTACCCTGGCCAGCAAGATCTCCGGATCTGTCCCCCATTGAGCATGTTTGGGACTGGATGAAGCGTCGTCTCACGCGGTCTGCACGTCCAGCACGAACGCTGGTCCAACTGAGGCGCCAGGTGGAAATGGCATGGCAAGCCGTTCCACAGGACTACATCCAGCATCTCTACGATCGTCTCCATGGGAGAATAGCAGCCTGCATTGCTGCGAAAGATGGATATACACTGTACTAGTGCCGACATTGTGCATGCTCTGTTGCCTGTGTCTATGTGCCTGTGGTTCTGTCAGTGTGATCATGTGATGTATCTGACCCCAGGAATGTGTCAATAAAGTTTCCCCTTCCTGGGACAATGAATTCACGGTGTTCTTATTTCAATATCCAGGAGTGTAGTAATCTGAGAGTTTGAGGTTAAAATTATATTGGCAACACTAAACGAGTTAGTGACCGATCTCCAGTTCTCTTCAGATGTATTTAAAAAAAATAGGGAAATTCTGGAACGAAAAATTCAACAAATATCAAGTATGACCAATCACACTCGGAAGTGAGAAAGAGTGCACTGAAGCAAACTGCTCGGCATTTTGCTGCAGTGTCTGAAAGTCTAGCAGATGCGGTAAAGCAGTCAGTCTCCTGGAATGGTAGCCAGTAGAGCTGGTTTAACACTCTTGGCAGAGAAAACAAAACGCAGCTAGCGAGAGAATATAAAACTCTTGCTCATGGTTTTTGAAGGCCATATACAGGGTAAAAAGTATTGAAACCGATAAACTCTGGGAGGTTGTAGCGGACATCAAAACAAATATTTATCCTTAATGTCAATTTTTCCTATGAGGATTATTTAAACCGATGGAGGCTGTATTACGCTCTTCAGTTGTTAGAGGCCGTATTGCGCTCTTCAGTTGTAGGCAACTGCTGTCCACCAGTGTGGTAGTGCATTGTCTCTGTTTGCTAATGGAGCGATACACCTGCAGTGAGTACACTGGTATGGTTGGTGCGTACTACGTAGCGGACCACAACGGACGAGCTGCACAATATCCTAATCGCCGTATCCCGCATCATACTGTACGACCTTTGCTGTTGTGTACCAACGTCTGCGTGACACCGGGTCATTTAGCAGATTACCTGGACAGGGACGCCGTCACACGGTAAGAACGCCGCAATTTGAGGAAGCTGTCTTGCAGCATGTGGAGCTGGATCCTTCAATCAGCACTCGTGCAATTGCACGTAACATGGGGACCAATCAGACGAATGTAACTGTGGTGTCACCGCCAGACACCACATTTGCTAGGTGGTAGCCTTTAAATCGGCCGCGGTCCGTTAGTATACGCCGGACCCGCGTGTCGACACTATCAGTGATTGCAGACCGAGCGCCGCCACACGGCAGGTCTAGAGAGACTTCCTAGCACTCGCCCCAGTTGTACAACCGACTTTGCTAGTGACGGTTCACTGACGAAATACGCTCTCATTTGCCGAGACGATAGTTAGCATAGCCTTCAGCTACGACATTTGCTACGACCTAGCAAGGCGCCATTATCAGTTACTATTGATACTGAATCATGCACAGTCAAGAGCGACGTTCACCATTTATGGATTAAAGTTAAGTATGCCACCAGCTACGTCCGTTTTTCTAAAGTCTAATTTCCTTGTCCTGTTCCAGACCTCACGCCAGCCTGCGTGAGCTAAAACGCGTGCCTTTCGGCTTCCTCTAGTAAACCGGTGTTGGCTCTCCTGCCAACCCACAACTGTAACAACAATCCTCCGAGAGCAATTGTTACATCCATTTCACTTACAGCGTGTCCACAACCTAGAACCGGTTGATTATCCACCCAGAGCACAGTTTTCGCAGTGGTACCTGGAACAGTGTGAAATGCATCCTACATTTCCGTCCTCTGTGTTCTTTACCGATGAAGTAACGTTCGGGATTGATGGAGTCTTCAACATGCACAATTCGAATGTTTGGAGTGAGGATAACACACATGCCACAGTTACTAGCGCTCATCAAGTGCGGTTCTTTGCTAAAGTCTGGGTCGGTGTTGTTGGGGACTGTTTACTTGGGCCGTATCTGCTACCTAGGCCATTAAATGGCAGGCACTATTATAATTTTCTCGCCAGAGCATTGCCAGAATTGCTGGAAGACGTCCCGCTCCCTACAAGACAACGCATGTGGTTCCAACATTTCAGTTGTCGTGTGCGTCGATTCCTGCACCGACGGTTCCCAGAAACGTGGGTTAGCAGAGGTGGTCCTGTACCGTGGCCTCCTCGATCCCAGGTATATGTCCCCTCTGGACTTATTTCTGTGGGGAGAGATGTTCAACCTTGTTTACGGAACTCCTGTTGCATCAGAAGAGGATCTGATTGCCCGGATAGTAGCGGCAGCAGGAACAATTCAGCAACTCCTGGGGTTTTTGCCCGTGTCAGACAGAACATAATACGACGGTGTAACCTTTGTTTACGTGTCAATGGAGGAATTTTTGAAAATGTACTGTAATTGAAATTGGGTTGTGTTAGTGTGTTGTCTCTTAGTCACAAAAAAATGGTAAAGTATTAGCTGGTTTAATTAATTTGCTGCCAGAGAAATCTTCCTCTACTGGTTTAAATACTCCTTATAGGAAAAAATGACATTAGGGAAAAATATTTGTTTTGATATTCCCTGCAACCTCTCAGAGTTTGTCGGTTTAAATACTTTTCACCCTGTATAAGATAACGGGTTGCATAAAACGATATGATTTGGGGCAGATGAATCACTCGTGTTAAATGGGTAACATTTTAGGGCCTAAAACCTTGGGCAAAGTCCGTTACGAACTCGCAAATTATAGCAGAAAAGTAGTGGTAGGCTTTCAAAATGTGATGGGACGGAAATTGTCAAGTGCTTCCTTGCTGGGAAAAATGGACGAAAAGAGGGATCACTCATTTTGCGTCTGTTTGCAATCTGCACGGAAAGAAACTGGCGCTGTCGGAAGATCGAGCATGCTGTCTTTGCTTCAATGTACAGTTTCGGAGTGTATTTCCATCACGCTCCGGGCGCTGATCTTGCGCACAAAGAGAACTATATCAATAGCGTCTGAATGTAAGTGACTCACTGCTTTTTTCGTCTGCTCACCAGTCGCTGCCGTTCCCCGCCAGACCCTGCCTTTGGCGGTCGTATCAGACAAATTACTGTGCGTGATGGGGCGAAGGTTCTGCTCCCAAGGCTCAAAGTCGGAACTTCGGCGGGAGCTCCGACATAAGATTCCTAAACTGTCCGCCATGATGTCCGCAGAGTATAGGACATTCTCTGCTGTTTACACATGAGTCGTGATGCGAGTAGAGATTTCTGATTAAATGCATTGAAGAATTCGTTGTAAATATAGGTGGATTCTCAGTTGTGAACAGCAATCACTTTTGCTAAAATTGTTTGTGCATGTTTAGATTACCAAGGGATTCGAAGAAGAAAAAAATGGGCTATAAAATACTGCAGAGACAACTGAGAACCAAGAAATGGCGCTCAATTGTGTGTTGTGGATATATCCTAATAAAAATAGTCATAAATATGAAACTTATTGAATACAATAGCGTTTCTTCCCCCACTCGAAAACTATGCTGAAGTACTTGGCCTCAAAACTTTCAGATTCTTGATACCGTTTCGCAACTGGCAAAGTGGAGAGGAACTTAATATGCTGTATACATAATACGTACATACACAAAATGAATAGTACTTGACCAGAATCCCCTTAATTATTTTCCATGGGAATATCTTGTAAGTAGGCTGTTTAGGTTTTTATGTTGGTAACGTCACGTAGCGCTCTGTATGAAAATCACTGGCTGTGCTGTGTGCAGTCTGTGGCTGGTTGGAATATTCGCTATTGTAGTGTTGGGCAGTTGGATGTGAACAGCGAGTAGCGTTGTGCAGTTGGAGGTGAGCCGCCAGCAGTGGTGGATATGGGAAGAGAGATGGCAGAGTTTTGAGAGCGGACGATTTGGACGTGTGTCCGTCAGAAAAACGAAATTTGTAAGACTATGTCATGAACTGATATATATAATGACTTTTGAACAATATTAAGGTAAATACATTGTTTGTTCTCTATCAAAATCTTTCATTTGCTAACTATGCCTATCAGTAGTTAGGGCCTTCAGTAGGTAGAATCTTTTGTTTAGAAGGCAGTAATGGCGCACGTTGTATTGCAGTAGTTCGAGTAACGAAGATTTTTGTGAGGTAAGTGATTTGTGAAAGGTATAGGTTATTGTTAGTCAGGGCCATTCTTTTGAAGGGATAATTGAAAGTCGCGTTGCGCTAAAAATATTGTGTGTCAGTTTAGTGTTGATCAGAATAAGTAAAGAGAGAAATGTCTGAGTACGTTCAGTTCTGCTCAGCTGTTTGAAAATCAAATAACGTAAGGGGTTAACCAGTACAGTAATTGATCAATTTTTCTAAGTGGATGTTTCAATATAAAGTCACCAGTGTGTGGTATCCAAGTGGAGAAGGAGATGGAATTAGTTGTCAGAATTGTAGCTGCCTGTGATCTGATTCGAAACACACCAGGGATATGTGTCAGGAGGCGTCATAATCTTGTTCGCCGTTTTCTTGCTTGCGTTGACGTTGATGGCCGTCAGTTCCAACACGTTTTGTAAGATACGGTACAAATGGTACGTTCATTGTGTCAGTAATGGTATGTGTTTTCGTCAATATATGGTCACTCTAACGTAAAAGGAGCATCGAAATGAAATCTCAAAAGTGGTACAATTCAGCCAACTGTCTTCTATCTGATGTATTTTCGACGAAATCACTGCCTGAATAGCAGCGTAGTAATGACTTTTACGTCAGATTGAAAGGCATCAGTCCTCTGCCCATTCTTCATCGGCTCCGTGTTACTCGGTATCAGCGTGCTGTAACCTGGGCATGACTAATTCTTTGTCCCGTAAGCCCAAGTTGCTACACTATGTGATCAAAAGTATCCGAAACCCTGGCTGCAAATGACTTACAAGTTCATGGCGCCTTCATTCGGTAATGCAGGAATTCGATATGGTGTTGGCCTACCCTTAGCCTTGATGACAGCTTCCACTCTGGCAGGCATAGGTGCTGGAGGGTTTCTTGGGGAATGGCAGCCCATTCTTCAAGGAGTGCTGCACTGAGGAGAGGTATCGATGTCGATCGGTGACGCCTGGCACGAAGTCGGCGTTCCGAAACATACCAAAGATATAGGATTCAGGTCAGGACTCTGAGCAGGCCAGTCCATTACAGGGATGTTATTGTCGTGTAACCACTCCGTCACAGGCCGCGCATTATGAACAGGTGCTCGATCGTGTTGAAAGGTGCAATCGCCATCCCCGAATTGCTGTTCAACAGTATATGGTGCTTATAACATCAATACTAACACGAATTCTTTACAGACGAATGGAAAAACTAGTAGAAGCCGACCTCGGAGAAGATCAGTTTGGATTCCGTAGAAATACTGGAACACGTGAGGCAATACTGACCTTACGACTTATCTTAGAAGAAAGATTAAGGAAAGACAAACCTACGTTCCTAGCATTTGTAGACTTAGAGAAAGCTTTTGACAATGTTGACTGGAATACTCTCTTTCAAATTCTAAAGGTGGCAGGGGTAAAATACAGGGAGCGAAAGGCTATTTACAATTTGTATAGAAACCAGATGGCAGTTATAAGAGTCGAGGGGCATGAAAGAGAAGCAGTGGTTGGGAAGGGAGTGAGACAGGGTTGTAGCCTCTCCCCGATGCTATTCAATCTGTATATTGAGCAAGCAGTAAAGGAAACAGAAGAAAAATTCGGAGTAGGTATTAAAATCCATGGAGAAGAAATAAAAACGTTGAGGTTCGCCGATGACATTGTAATTCTGTCAGAGACAGCAAAGGACTTGGAAGAGCAGTTGAACGGAATGGATAGTGTCTTGAAGGGAGGATATAAGATGAACATCAACAAAAGCAAAACGAGGATAATGGAATGTAGTCGAATTAAGTCGAGTGATGTTGAGGGAATTAGATTAGGAAATGAGACACTTAAAGTAGTAAAGGAGTTTTGCTATTTGGGGAGCAAAATAACTGATGATGGTCGAAGTAGAGAGGATATAAAATGTAGACTGGCAATGGCAAGGAAAGCGTTTCTGAAGAAGAGAAATTTATTAACATCGAGTATAGATTTAAGTGTCAGGAAGTCATTTCTGAAAGTATTTGTATGGAGTGTAGCCATGTATGGAAGTGAAACATGGACGGTAAATAGTTTGGACAAGAAGAGAATAGAAGCTTTCGAAATGTGGTGCTACAGAAGAATGCTGAAGATTAGATGGGTAGATCACATAACTAATGAGGAAGTATTGAATAGGATTGGGGAGAAGAGAAGTTTGTGGCACAACTTGACCAGAAGAAGGGATCGGTTGGTAGGACATGTTCTGAGGCATCAAGGGATCACCAATTTAGTATTGGAGGGCAGCGTGGAGGGTAAAAATCGTAGGGGGAGACCAAGAGATGAATACACTAAGCAGATTCAGAAAGATGTAGGTTGCAGTAGGTACTGGGAGATGAAGAAGCTTGCACAGGATAGAGTAGCATGGAGAGCTGCATCAAACCAGTCTCAGGACTGAAGACCACAACAACAACAACATCAATGTAGGCCTGTGCTGTTACAGAGGGGTGCAAGCCCCCTCCATGAAAAACACGACCACACCAAAACACCACCGCCTCCGAATTTTTCTGTTGGCGCTACACACGCCGGCAGATGACGTTTGCTGGGCATTCGCCATACACACACCTTGCCATCGGATCGCCACATTGGGTACCGTGATTCGTCACTCCACATAACGTTTCTCCACTGTTCAATCGTCTAATGTTTACTCTCCTTACACAAAGCGAGTTGTCGTTTGGTATTTACCGTCGTGATGTGTGGCTTATGAGCAGCCACTCGACCATGAAATCCAAGTTTTCTCACCTCCAGCCTGTCAAAGTACTTGCAGTGGATTCTGATGCAGTCAACAGAAGAGGTCGGCCTGTTCGCTTTTGTGCTGTACGTGTCCCTTCAAGTTTTCATTCACTACTATCACAGCGGAAACAGTGGACCGAGAGATGTTTAGGAGTGTGGAAATCTTGCTTACAGACGTATGACGCAAGTGACACCCAATCACGTGACCATGTTCCGAAGTCCGTGAGTTCCGCGGAGCGCCCCATTCTGCTCCCTCACGATGTCTAATTACCAGTTTCCTTTAATTTACGTCAATGGTCACAGACTGTTTGATAACAAATTACCGTTTTCGGTCTTTAATGACCATCATCAGATCTGCAGCAAATGGGAAAAACATAAATACACTCGCAAACTGTATACAGCTTAAGAACAAACACACAGACCATAATGAAAAGTAGTACTGACAAAATTTACATTTGTGCCTTTTAAATATGAATAGGCAAACCTGTTTCATAAAAACAAAGTCCTAATGTACTGCAGACATAGTGGCATCGTCAAACTTTAAATGCGGAACCAGCACCAGCATCGTCAAATACATATAAATAACGTCATATGCACGAGTCATGTTGTCAGTAGTACTACTGTTCAAAACAAGCTGCCGTACAGTAGCCACAAGATGCTTGAGTTGTAAGTTCACTAGATGTCGTTAATGTCTTTTTAACAATATTACTTTTGTCGAGTTCTTCTTTTTATTGCTTTTTATTGCTGTAATGCCTTTTATACATTATAAGCTTATTACAAACTTCAACTATTGTATCTCCCTTTATTTTCGCAGTTTCAGTCAATTATTAAAAACTAGTGTATGCCGACATTAGCAACATCTGGTGAACTTACAACACAAACATCTTGTGGCTACTGTACGGCAGCTTGTTTTGAACAGTAGTGCTACTGACAACATTACTCGTGCATGTGACGTTATTTATATGTATTTGACGATGCTGGTGCTGATTCCGCATTTAACATTTGACGATGCCACTATGGCTGCAGTACATTAGGACTTCGTTTTTATGAAACAGGTTTGCCTATTCATATTTAAAAGGCACAAATGTAAATTTTGTCAGTACTACCTTTCATTATGGTCTATGTGTTTGTTCTTTTAAGCTGTATACAGTTTGCGAGTGTATTTATGTTCATCTACATCTACATCTACATCCATACTCCGCAAGCCACCTGACGGTGTGTGGCAGAGGGTACCTTGAGTACCTCTATCGGTTCTCCCTTCTATTCCATTCTCGTATTGTTTGTGGAAAGAAGGACTGTCGGTATGCTTCTGTGTGGGCTCTACTCTCTCTGATTTTATCCTGAAACGTCCCCTTAGAAAAATTATACACGACTGTGCTTAACCTGACACACAATATTATTAGCGCAACGCAATCTGACTTCCAATAATCCCTACAAAAGAATGGCCCTGACTAACATTAACCTATACCTTTCACAAATCACTTACCTCACAAAAATCTTCGTTACCGGAGCTACTGCAATACAGCGAGCGCCACTACTGCCAGCTAAATAGAAGATTCAAACTACGGAAGCCACTAACTACTGATAGTCATAGTTAACAAATGAAAGATTTTTGTAGAGAAGAAACAATGTATTTACCTTAATATTAATCAAAAGTCATAATATATACATCAGTTCATCACATCCAGTCTAACAAATTTCAAAACTCCGCCATCTCTCTCCCCACATCCACCACTGCTAGCGGCTCACCTCCAACTGCGCAACGCTACGCGCTGTTCACGTCCAGCTGCCGCTGCCCAATACTACAATGGCAGACACCAATGCAAACTAGCCACAGACTGCACACAGGACAGCCAGTGATTTTCATATAGAGCGCTACGTAACGTTTACCAATAAGAAAACATAAACAGCCTACTTACAATCCTCATGGTCTCTTCGCGAGATATACGAAGGAGGGAGCAATATACTCCTTGACTCTTCGGTGCCGGCCGCGGTGGTCTAGCGGTTCTAGGCACTCAGTCCGGAGCCGCGCGACTGCTACGGTCGCAGGTTCGAATCCTGCCTCGGGCATGGATGTGTGTGACGTCCTATGGTTAGTTAGGTTTAAGTAGTTCTACGTTCTAGAGGACTGATGACCACAGATGTTTAGTCCCATAGTGCTCAGAGCCATTTGAACCATTTGACTCTTCGGTGAAGATATGTTCTCGAAACTTTAACAAAAGCCCGTACCGAGCTACTGAGCGTCTCTCCTGCAGAGTCCTCCACTGGACTTCATCTATCATCTCCGTAACGCTTTCGCGATTACTAAATGATCCTGTAACAAAGCGCGCTGCTCTCCGTTGGATCTTCTATCAACCCTATCTGGTACGGACCGCACACTGAGCAGTATTCAAGCAGTGGGCGAACAAGCGTACTGTAACCTACTTCCTTTGTTTTCGGATTGCATTTCCTTAGGATTCTTCCAATGAATCTCAGTCTGGCATCTGCTTTACAGACGATCAACTTTATATGATCGTTCCATTTTAAATCACCCCTAATGCGTACTCCCAGATAATTTATGGAATTAACTGCTTCCAGTTGTTGACCTGCTATTTTGTAGCTAAATGATAAAGGATCTACCTTTCTATGTATTCGCAGCACATTACACTTGTCTACATTGAGATTCAATTGCCATTCCCTGCACCATGCGTCAATACGCTGCAGATCCTCCTGCATTTCAGTACAATTTTCCATTGTTACAACCTATTTGCTGCAGATCTGATGATGGTTATTAAAGACCGAAACCGGTAATCTGTTATCAAACAGTCTGTGACCATTGACGTAAATTAAAGGAAACTGATTACATATACGGGTCACTGTTTTTTCGCGACGATGTCGCAGCCTGTGATGGCTAATGACTATGAGATCGCTGTTTTTCAGTACCTGGCAGTAGGTGGCATCACAACGCACCTAATATGAAAAACGTATGTTTTTGGGGGTGTTCGGATACATTTGATCACATAGTATACCTATCCGCTGTTACGTCTGTTAATCTGTGACATATATCAGGTGCTGTCGCTGAGCCGGCCGAAGTGGCCGAGCGGTTCTAGGCACTACAGTCTGGAACCGCGCGACCGCTACGGTCGCAGGTTCGAATCCTGCCTCGGGCATGGGTGTGTGTGATGTCCTTAGGTTAAATGTAAGCGTAGGCTTCCGCGGCCGTTGTCATCTTCAATAAAATTCTTCAGGGTATCAGACCGCATCGTCATAATTTAAAATGCGCCAACGTTTCGGCCAGCGTTGCAGCTAGCCTTCATCAGGGCTTTACGTTAACTGCTAAATGAAACACACTTGGTTCCTTAAGTAGCTGCACGAGAAAACCGTGTCGTTACTTGATTGGCTGTAAAAGGAGGAGGAGGAGGCGTGAAAAGTATGCTTTATTGGTGTTTCCTTTATTATCTGTCATTGGCTGAAATAGCTGTTTTCTATTGGTCTTTATATTAATCCACCCCACTGGAGGAGACGGACGAATAGCGAACAGGTGATGGCTGTGACGTCACACTGTTTCCATGCTGTCCAGAAGCCGGCTGCGGCGTGCCATTGCTTTGTGTGCTCGCGACCACTACTGCGGCTCTCCGCGTGTCTGCTTGGGCCGCCACGGCTCTGCCGCCGCTCCGTAGCCCTGCTATTGCAGGCAGCCAAGACCTCGGAAGCTTGTACCCGTCCTCTCTATTCATGTTGGCGGGTCTTTTGGCTATTTCTATCGCCTCTCTAATCTTTCTTTTGAAAGTGAGAGGCTGTTTCGCCAGGACGCGGGCTTCTTGAAAAAATATTGGTTTCCCGCACTCGTCTCGGTGTTCCGCCACTGCTGACTTAGTGTGTTGTTTCAGGCGGATATATCTTTCATGTTCCGAGAGCCTTGTGCTAATCGGACGTCCCGTCTCACCTATGTAGACTAATCCACACGCACAACCAATTTCATACACGCCAGCTGTGTGTAGTTTGTCAACTGCATCCTTGGTAGAACCGAGCATATCTGATATTTTGTTTCTGCTTCGGAAAATTGGTTTGATGTCGGTTTTTCGTAGAATTTTGCCAATACGTTCGGTGATCCCTTGTACATATGGTAACACTGCAATGCTCTGTGCCTCCTTCTCTTCCCTATTGGTCTTCTCCCTTGTCGACATGGTGCTGTCTATCATCTGCTTCCCATAGCCATTAGTTCCGAAGATGGACCTGAGGCGTTCAAGTTCTGCCTTCAGATGTTCTTCGTCGCTTATCCTGTACGCTCTCTTCGTTAGCGTGTGCAGAGCGGACTTCTTCTGCGTGGGGTGATGGTGGGAGGAGGCGTGACGGTACCTGTCCTTAGGTTAGTTAGATTTAAGTAGTTCTATGTTCTAGAGAACCGATGACCTCAGAAGTTGAGTCCCATAGTGCACAGAGCCATTTTGCTGTCGCTGACGCGTAACAGGTGAGCAGCAACAGTAAACAGGCGCCCCGTTTGACAACAGACGCGCCGTAATAATCTCCAGAGAAGAGCGTCTAAGACGGTATTCATTGACCGCACCCGGTGACAGGTGGCCGTTATAGAGATTCATTGTGAACACTTTAGTGCGAGCGTCTGATACACGCCGAGGGCCGTGCAGTTAGTGAAGGTTGAAAGGGTGGCAGCAGTGAGATGAGGGGGCCAGCGATGCAAGTCGCGGTCACAAATCACGTTTATTGGGTGTTAATGGTCGCTAAGGTGCCCCGGATAAACAACTCCATCAGCGGACGCGGGAGCGCGCGCTTGTTGACAAACCAGTGGGCGTGGCCGCGGCGGCATTACGTATCTGTAATGGCCACCGGCGCGCTCCCACCATCTCTCAACTGGGAGGCTTTTTTTTATCGAGCCTGCCTCGAGAACCACTGTGACCGGTCGCCGCTGATAGCGGGCCATACGTCAGCCGCCACAAAAGACCGGGCACCCAGTTCTCCCTACTCCCCAACCAGGGGGGGCCGACGCCTTATTAATTGCGAACAATCAAGTTTCAGTTCTGTCAGACCTTATCCGTCCACCGTCTTATCGAGTCCTTCCTCCAGCTGCACTCTGCAAGTCAGTTACTTTCACCTACGCAGAATACTCTTAAAAGTGGACACTTTCGCCATCTGACCTTTTATTTCCTTTTCGACTCTGCTGCAATAAAGTATGAAAGTAAGGGTCATCAGCGCTCACGTTTTTTTTTTCTTTTTCCTGTGCGCAGACGGAAAAAAAATCGCAACTGCAAAGTGTAGACTAGTGATTTTCGGAAACACATCTGTGTAGGTAACATTTTTCAGTGATTAACATTTCAAGATTACAGGTTAATCTAAGCGCGAAGTAAGATTTTGCAAACGTAAAATGCTGATACATTTTATACTGTGTTCGAACGTTATGAACTTCCTCGAGGAAAACGATTTGCCGGCCGGAGTGGCCGAGCGGTTAAAGGCGCTACAGTCTGGAAACGCGCGACCGCTACCGTCGCAGGTTCGCATCCTGCCTCGGGCCTGTATGTGTGTAGTGTCCTTAGGTTAGTTAGGTTTAAGTAGTTCTACGTTCTAGGGGACTGATGACCACAGCAGTTAAGTCCCATAGTGCTCAGAGCCATTTGAACCACTTTTTGAAAACGATTTTTACATATACATCTACATGGATACTCTGCAAACCACACTGAAGTGCCTGGCAGAGGGTTCATCGAACCACCTTCACAATTATCTATTATTCCAATCTCGTATAGCGCGCGGAAAGAATGAACACCTACACTTTTCCGTACGAGCTCTGATTTAGCTTATTTTATCTAGGGGATCGATCCTCTCTACGTCGGTCGGTGTCAACGAAATATTTTCTCATCCGGTGGAGAAGGTTACTGATTGGAATTTGGTGAGAAGATTTCGTCGCAACGAAAAACGCCTTTCCTTTAGTGATGTCCAGCCCAAATCCTGTATCATTTCTGTGACATTCTCTCCCATATTTCGCGATAATACAACACGTGTTGCCTTTCATTGGACTTTTTCGATGTACTCCGTCAATCCTATCTCGTAAGGATCCCACACCGCGGGAGCAGTATTCTAAAAGAGGACGGACAAGCGTAGTGTAGGCAGTCTCCTTAGTAGGTTTGTTACATTGTGTCCTGCCGATAAAACGCAGTCTTTGGTTTGCCTTCCCCACAACATCTTCTGTGTGTTCCTTCCAATTTAAGTTGTTCGTAATTGTAATACCTAGGTATTTTGTTGAATTTACGGCTTTTAGATTAGACTGATTTATCGTGTAACCGAAGTTTAACGAGTTTCTTTTAGCACTCATGTGCATGACCTCACACTTTTCGTTATTTAGGGTCAACTGCCACTTATCGCACCATTCAGATATCTTTTCTAAATCGTTTTGCAGTTAGCTTTGATATTCTGATGACTTTATTAGTCGATAAACGACAGCGTCATCTACAAACAATCGAAGGCGGCTGCTCAGATTGTCTCCAAAATCGTTAATGTAGATAAGGAACAGCAAAGGGCCTATAAAACTACCTTGGGGAACGCCAGAAATCACTTCTGTTTTGCTCGATGACTTTCCGTTAACTACTACGAACTGTGACACCTCTGACAGGAAATCACAAATCCAGTCACATAACTGACACAATATTCCATAAGCAAGCAATTTCACTACGAGCCGCTTGTGTGGTACAGTGTCAAAAGCCTTCCGGGTATCTGGAAATACGGAATCTATCTGAAATCCCTTGTCAGTAGCACTCACCACTTCATGTGAATAAAGAGCTAGTTGTGTTTCACAGGAACGATGTTTCCTGAACCCATGTTGACTGTGTGCCAATAGACCGTATTCGTGGAGGTAATTCATAACGTTCGAGCACAATATATGTTCTAAAACCCTACTGCATATCGACGTTAACGATATGGGCCTGTAATTTAGTGGATTAGTCCTACTACCTTTCTTGAATATTGGTGTGACCTGTGCAACTTTCCAGTCTTTGGGTACGGATCTTTCATCGAGCCCAAACGGTTGTATATGTTTGTTAAGTATGGAGCTAATGCATCAGCATACTCAGAAAGGAACCTAATTCGTATGCAGTCTGGACCAGAAGACTTTTATTAAGTGATTTAAGTTGCTTCAGTACTCGGAGGATATTTACTTCTACGTTACTCATGTTTTCGATTCGAATTTAGCACGGATCCAGAAAACATAGTTCTTGTGAAACACAACTAGCTCTTTATACTCATGAAGTAATGATTGTTATCGAGAGGGGACAACGATTCCGTATTTACAGAGTTGCAGAAGGCTTTCCTCATAAGCGTCTTCTAAACAAACTGCGTGCGTACGGAGAATCGCCTCAGATGTGCGACTGGATTCGTGATTGCCTGTCAGAAAGGTCACTGTTCGTAGTAATAGACGGAAAGTCATCGAGTAAAATGGAAGTAATATCCGGCGTTCCCGAAGGACGTGTTACAGGCCCTCTATTGTTCCTGATCTATATTAAAGACATAGGAGACAATCAGAGTAGCCGTCTTAGATTGTTTGCAGACGAGGCTGTCATTTACCGTCTTGTAAAGTCATCAGATGACCAAAACGAGCTGCAAAATGATTTAGATAAGATATCTGTGTGGTACGAAAAGTCTCAGTTGATCCTGAATAAAGAAAAGTGCGAAGTTATTCACACGAGTACTAAAAGAAATCAGTTAAATTTCGATTACGCGATAAGTCACACAAATCCGAAGGCTGCAAATTCAACTAAATACTTAGGGATTACAATGACAAATAAGCTAAATTGGAACGATCACATAGATAATATTGTGGGTAGGGTAAACCAAAGACTGCGATTGATTGGCACAACATTTAGAATGTGCAACAGGTCTACTAAAGGGACTGTTTACACCACGCTTGTCCGCCCTATTCTGGAGTATTGCTGCGCGGTGTCGTATCCTCATCAGGTGGGAATGACGGATGAAATCGAAAAAGTCGATAGAAGGGCGGCTCGTTTTGTACCGTTGCGACATTGGGTAGATACTGCCACAGACACGATACGTGAATTAGAGTGGTAATCATTAAAGAAAAAGGCGTTTTTCGTTGTGACGGGATCTTCTCATGAAATTTTAGTCACCTGTCCGATTGCGAAAACATTTTTTTGGCACCCACCTACACAGGGAGCAATGATCATCACGATAAAATAAGAGGAATCAGGGCTCGCACAGAAAAATTTAAGTGCTCGTTTTTCCAGCGCGCCGTTCGAGAGTGGAATGATAGAGGGCCAGCTTGAAGGTGGTTCACTGAATCCTCTGGCAGGCATTTTGTTGTGAATAACAGAGTAAACACGGAGATGTAGACGTCCATTAATAACCGGTGTAACCGCTAGACCGTTGAATGCACTCATGCATACAGGCATTCATGTGTTGTACGGGTGCTGGATGACAAGTTGTGGCATAGAGTTCCTTGTGGCACTTGGCTGGTCGATACAGGGATGGTTAATGCTTCTTGCAGATGAGGCTACTGTAGTCCTTCGATGATGCCCCATGTGTACTGGATTGGAGACAGATATGCTGATCGAGCAGCCCAAGGCAACGTGTTGACACTTTGTGGAGGATGTTGGCGACACTCTGTAGAGCAGGTAGTCGAGAGTTATCCTGTTGGAAAACACTCCTCGAATGGTATTCACGAATGATAGCACAACACGACGAATCATCAGACTGATGCAAAAATTTGCAGTCAGGGTGTGTAAGATAATCACGAGAGTGTTCCTGCTCTCTTACGAAACAGCACGCCTGACTATGACTGCGGGTGTAGTTCTAGTGCGTCTAGCATGGAGACAGGTTGGCTGCAGGTCCTCAACCTGCCTCCTGCTAGCCAACATACGGCCATCACTGACACCAAGGTACAATCAGCTTACGTGAAAACACGCCAAAAACCTCCACCCTGCTCTCCAATGAGCTCTCACTTGTCACCACTGAAGTCATTGTAATTAGGTATGTCAATCGTTTTTATTGTACAGAAGGGGGAAAAGTATAGTTTCATGTTGCAGTGAAACGAATTTTTATTAGTCGTTCCATGTATCATTTAACCAGTATAGTGTGTACTGATGATATGTTACATGTGGAGGTTCCCTCACAACGACTAATCCGCTATAAACATATCTTACGGTCCATATATGCAGGGGTGAACGGTGGCTGCGGAGATGTGTGGGACCGAACGGAAGACCTATAATGTCATCTCTGTCGACTAATTGTAGAAACATCTTCGTAACTGTTTTGTTTATGTAAAATGTTTTCGAGGTTTAAAAGTGTACAACAAGCTGTGTGTGACGCTTAGTGTGTGTGTGTGTGAGAGAGACTGCACGAATAGACCATAAGGAAACTGTAAGTACAAATTCTTCTAAATTTTGCCACTACCTTCAAGAGAGGTCGACAACCAACCAAAAAATCGCGTGTTTTCGTAGATATTGTATTAAAGTCAACGAAATGAAGCACACTCTCACACATCGACAACATCACATAGAAATGGCATAACAAAAACAAAAAAAAACCGCATTTGAAAATGGGAATCATTTCCCGAAACGCATCGTGTGAAAAATAAAATAAAGAAAATCGTGACTGGTAGCTGATGAGTTATTTATAAACAAACCTATTATTTTCACAGTCGCAGATTTCCAGAACCATTTACAATCGATCAAATCAGGACGTGCATCTGTTAAGGGGGGAAGCCACATTAGGAGGTTCAAAAAATCCGACTTTTTTATTGCATAAATCGTTACCTTAACTATCCAATAGTAAGTTGCCAAAATTTCAAAGCCAAATCCGCATTCATTTAGATTTACGAGCATAGATCCGTGTGCAAATTCTTCCAATGTATGAAGATTTATCAGGGGATGAATTACTGGAGACATGAAACTTCCTGGCAGATTAAAACTGCGAGAGGTTCGCAGGAGAGCTTCTGTAAAGTTTGGAAGGTAGGAGACGAGGTACTGGCAGAAGTGAAGATGTGAGTACCGGGCGTGAGTCGTGCTTCGGTAGCTCAGATGGTAGAGCACTTGCCCGCGAAAGGCAAAGGTCCCGAGTTCGAGTCTCGGTCGGGCACACAGTTTTAATCTGCCAGGAAGTTTCATATCAGCGCACATTCCGCTGCAGAGTGAAAATCTCATTCTGGGGTTCTACTGGAGAGATGTTTAGATGGCCACACACAACATGCGATTGAAAGTTTTAATTCCACTATGTGGCGATTAGCTCTTAAACGCACTCCAGACTTAAAGTCGTTGAATTGGCTTCGTATTTAGCAGCGGGCTTATTCAGTGAAGGAGATTCATCCCTTTTGATCGTCATGAACGAGGCAGGAATTGCAGTAGGCACGCAAAGCTTCAGTTATGCCGAACAAATGGACAACCAGCGCGTGAGCCGGCAGAATCGACGTAGATCATTGGCATCGAAGGAAGGTCGGAAAGCTCGGAATGCCCTGTTGCAGGCGCAAAACGAAGCCTATGAGGAAGAATTCGGATTACTAAATGGTGCTGGAATCGCAGATTAATCGGTAAGCATTTTACATCATTATAACCTTCCTTCAATTTCAAGTTTCCGAGAATATATTTTTCAAACGCGTTTATCTCGAAATGACTTTTTTTCACATGTGTTCGCAGTCTAACTGGAAAAGTGTAGAACCGATCATTTTGAAAATTGATAGTATGATTCTTTATAAAATTACGAATTATATGAACCAACTTGTGAGATCATGAGTTTAAGGGTATTTTTCTCTGCATAATTCGAGAAAAAAATCGTGAAAATCGCAGTAAATTGTTTCAACGGCTGCGAAATTTTTTTTCACCTGCATTGAGGTTCATATATTTACTAAATAAGTTATTAGTGTAAAATCAAAACCTTTTTGATTTCAGATGAATATCGTAATGGCTACACTGCACGCTATTGGAGAACTATGCTCACAACCTACAGCGCACATCACAGCGTAACTTTGTTATTTTTGGCTGAAATTATTTTCAAAAAATTCACACAAACTGTTCGAAATTTGAATGAAATGATGTCGAAATTTGATTAAATTCTAATTCGTTATTCCCACCGAAAGAATCCCAAAATATCAGAGTCTAACAGCCTCCTAATGTGGTTTCCCCCGTTGATGAACGAAAGAATTACCAACAGTGTCTCCCCAACGACCGGAAGGAGGAAATAAACTGATTGGAATACATGGCCGTTCTACGCCGAGGGCACTCAGCTAGTAGAAAATAAAGAAAGAGAACACAATGAAGATTAGGGAGTATACATTCGAGAGATTACGCAACCTAAAATAGAGCTGCAAATTTCATATACCCAACTTACCATATCGTAGAAATAAAAAAAAGGCCTTCGTGTATTTGAGGACGTTGATGACACCTTAAAACAGGACCACTTGCTGGAAAACGTTCCTTCAGTTTCTCAAGGTTTTGCAAAAAACAATCTTGCTGCCTTTCGGAGAAACCGCAGGGAAATAAAGAGTAGTTTGTATCTCCTGCTACTCTCTTCCAACAGCCACAGAAAGGGTCGTGCTTGATGCGTATGCGATGTCAGTGGGAAGAAGTTGAACTATGTTTTGAATGCATTAGTACCACAGCAGCTTCTTGCTCATTTGAAATTTTTCAAGCAAGGCAAAGCTTCTAACTGCTGGTTGGTTATCTAGACTTCATTGGAGACGAGCTTTCACCAGCGTTGGAAGAGGTTCTTTTGATTACAAGAATGGATCTAATATTCCTGCATGGCGGGTCTTCTGAGCATTCTAGTGGCCAGGTGACACTTCTTGTAACCTATAATTCTTCGAAAGATGGTTCTGCAGAGATGGTCACGTTTCTTGGCTACCGAGGCCACAAGATGTTACCCTCTTTGAATTTTAGCCTGTGGGGATGACTGAAGGGCAAAATCTACAAAGAAAAATTAAACACAGGCGATGAATTCCAGGATGAATATTTCACTCTACAGCAGAGTGTCCTCTGATTTGAAACTTCCTAGCTGATTGAATCTATGTGCCGGACAGAAACTCGAACATGGGACCTTTGCCTATGGAGGGCAGGTATTCTACCGACATTTATTTAATTCGCTTTCGTCGGGGTGAGCTTCACTGCTATGAGAGAAAGTGAATTATGCCCCTGAAATTCACCGACAGGTAGAAAATAGTACAACCGTTACAAAATCGAAAATAAAAGGAAAAAATGTAAACATTGTTTTGAAACATCCTGGCAGGTTAAAACTGTGTGCTATTCATTAACGCTGTATCTATAGACTTAGATAACTTCAACCGTATATCTTCATTCCTTAGTTGTCTATGCTACCAACTCTTAAAATAATTGCATCTCTTCTGGTAGACATAAAGGAACGTTTATATCTGGATGGGCTGTATAGAAGCTGTAGCCAACTTCTACTATTCCGTACTTCCACGTATGGAGCTGGCAGGTAGTGACTTTAAAGCTTTAAGACAGACCACTGATTGTGAATAGGGCAAGGGGTCAATGAGTCATTTTCGACCAGAATGTCCTTGAATCCTTTAGAAGGACACGGCTTGCCGACCCTTCCGCAAATACCACGCGGCTCACTACCTGTACGGCCGATGACCTTAGCCATTCGTCGCGGGTTCCGAGGCCTTCCCGAAGACAATGCGTCCGCAGACAAAGGTGCCGTAGGGGTTGCGCGCAGGTAAAGGGTTGGAGCGCGTCCCTGCCCTGCTAGTCCGCGTGCTTTGATTTACGGCAGTCTCCTGCCACAATGGCGCGCATTATGGGCCGACCATTCGCAGTATCGCCAGGGTGTCTTTCCGCAAAGTAGACTTCGCGTACACACACACGCACGCAACACACATAAGGCGCTCGCAACCTTGAGCCGTTGCTCTAATGAAGAATGCCGCTATGCTCCGAATAGCGTACGAGGCTTCAGGACTGTGAGAAACTGACTGTCACGGTATGCAAAGGAGATACATGGGACAAACTATATAGTGTGTGGTGGCTTATAAGGCGTTTGATCAACCGATTCTTGAGTATTGTTGATTCTTGAGTATTATGACATACGTTTATCGTCGTAATTCTGTGACCATGTTGTAGAATATAGACCATTCTTTGATTTAAATTGTGGGGAAGACACTCCTAGCGGTGTTTAAACCCAGTTAATTCACTAAAAATAGTGAACGAGGGCTGTTTTTCTTTCAATTACAACATGCTGAGAAGGAACCGGTTGGTAGGACATGTTCTGAGGCATCAAGGGATCACAAATTTAGCATTAGACGGCAGCGTGGAAAGAGACAAAAAGATGAATACACTAAGCAGATTCAGAAGGATGTAGGCTGCAGTAGGTACTGGGAGACGAAGAAACTTGCACAGGATAGAGTAGCATAGAGAGCTGCATCAGGGCTGAACACCACAACAACAACATAACATGCTGCGTCCTCCGTATGAAAACTGTTCCCAATCTAGTGACAAATTTGACTTCATACTCCGTATGATCGAACTTTTGTCAATAAGCGGAGGTGAGGTACCGAGTCAAATACTTTTCGGAAATCAAGAAACATTGCATATATGTGACTGTCTTTCTGTATGTCGTGTGAGAAAAACGCAAGTTGGGTTTCACATGATCGATGTTTTCGGAATCCATGTTGGTTGGTATCGAGGATGTCATTGTTGGAATTGGGATGAATAAGTTCGTTGCCTGGCTAACGCAACGTCATCAAATCACTGAAAATTATGAACGTGTTTATGGGATGAGACCGGACGAGCCCTTTGCCGTTAAGTCGGACACGCTAGCACACTGGGCTGTTGTATCTGCTCAGACGCTTTCCTTGAGAGACGAGATAGCGTGGCTGGCAGCGTTCTGCAGCTATCTATGTGGAGTGCCAGGAGTAATGGGCCCAGATCCTCCGAAGCGCTTGGGAAGTGTTCTGGACACGCATTCCATGAGCGCGCCTGTCAAGTGGATAGGATACACGAGGAGCGTATGTTACTAAGAGGCGTGTTCGAGAAGTAAAGAGCGTTCGTTCAAAAAAGTAAGTATTCAGTTTCTATAAAAATCTTTTGTTGGTAATTTTAGATTCTTGCAAACCTGCATCTCGACACAACGGAATCGTCGTTCACTTCCAACCATGAGAGGTCCCTAGCGGTGGGATCAGATTTTTGAAACCATCTACAGGGTGTTACAAAAATGTACGGCCAAACTCTCAGGAAACATTCTTCACACACATAGAAAAAAAATATGTTATGTGGACATGTGTCCGGAAACGCTTACTTTCCATGTTAGAGCTCACTTTATTACTTCTCTTCAAATCACATTAGTCATGGGATGGAAACACACAGCAACACAACGTACCAGCGTGACTTCAAACACTTTGTTACAGGAAATGTTCAAAATGTCCTCCGTTAGCGAGGATACATGCATCCACCCTCCATCGCATGGAATCCCTGGAGAATGGCGTATTGTATCACAGCCGTCCACAATACGAGCACATTTGGTGCCGGGGTTGCGTAGACAAGAGCTTTCAAATGCCCCCATAAATGAAAGGCAAGAGGGTTGAGGTCAGGAGAGCGTGGAGGCCATGGAATTGGTCCGCCTCTACCTACCCATCGGTCACCGAATCTGTTGTTGAGAAGCGTACGAACATGCCGACTGAAATGTGCAGGAGCTCCATTGTGCATGAACCACATGTTGTGTCGTACTTGTAAAGGCACATATTCTAGCAGCACAGGTAGAGTATCCCGTATGAAATCATGATAACGTGCTCCATTGAGCGTAGGTGGAAGAACATGGGGTCCAATCAAGACATCACCAACAATGCCTACCCAAACGCTCACAGAAAATCTGTCTTGATAACGTGATTGCACAATTGCGTGCGGATTCTCGTCAGCCCACACATGCAGATTGTGAAAATTTACCATTTGATCATCCGTAAAGAGAACATTTGCACTGAAATGAGGATTGACACATTGTTGGATGAACCATTTGCAGAAGTGTACCCGTGGAGGCCAATCAGCTGCTGATAGTGCCTGCACACGCTGTACATAGTACGGAAACAACTGGTTCTCCCGTAGCACTCTCCATACAGTGACGTGGTCAATGTTACCTTGTATAGCAGCATCTTCTCTGACGCTGACGTTATGGTTATCGTCAACTGCACGAAGAATTGCCTCGTCCATTGCAGGTGTCCTCGTCGTTCTAGGTCTTCCCCAGTCGCGAGTTAAAGGCTGGAATGTTCCGTGCTCCCTAAGACGCCGATCAATTGCTTCGAACGTCTACCTGTCGGGACACCTTCGTTCTGGAAATCTGTCTCGATACAAACGTACCGCACCACGGCTATTGCCCCGTGCTAATCCATACATCAAATGGGCATCTGCCAACTCCGCATTTGTAAAAATTGCACTGGCTGCAAAACCACGTTCGTGATGAACACTAACCTGTTGATGCTACGTACTGATGTGCTTGATGCTAGTACTGTAGAGCAATGAGTCGCACGTCAACACAAGCACCAAAGTCAACATTACCTTCCTTCAATTGCGCCAACTGGCGGTGAATAGAGGAAGTCCAGTACATACTGACGAAACTAAAATGAGGTCTAACATGGAAATTAAGCGTTTCCGGACACATGTCCACATAACATCTTTTCTTTATTTGAGTGTGAGGAATGTTTCCTGAAAGTTTGGCCGCACCTTCTTGTAACACCCTGTATACATTTACGTATGTTAAAATCGCAAGTATCACACTTTGCAGCCATTCTGCCCGATGGGTCCTCGTTTGCCAGTGATGATGATGATGATGATGATGATGATGTTACATACTCCTTGACAGTGCGTAAGGGAACGATGCGGGAGACCCGCACAGCCGTACTAGGCAAGGTCCTAGTGGAGGTGGTTTGCCATTGCCTTCCTCCGACCGTAATGGCGATGAGTGATGATGAAAACGACACAACAACACCCAATCATCTCGAGGCAGGTGAAAGTCCCTGACCCCGCCGGGAATCGAACCTGGGACACCGTGCTCAGGAAACGAGGACGCTACCGCGAGCTGCGGACCGTTTGCCAGTAGCTGACGAAATAAAATTTCGCAATTAACAGCGTAAAAATAGATGTACGACGTTGCTTGGTATACTGGATGGGATATTAGCTTCACATGTAGGAAGGTGCGGGTACGAATACTGTCAGGTGCATTTATTTTTAAATTTTTATCGAAATGGTTTTGATCATACTTTTCATTCAATTAACTAATTTAACTGTAATTCTTCATTTCAATTTCTTTGTCATATAATTTTAATCATAATACCAACTTGTTCATTTGCTCTCATTTTCCTTCCCGTCATTCTGTTTCCGTTTGAAATTTTTGATCATGTGTTTTTCATTAATTTTATGTATTAATTTCGACTTAATTTCTTTTTTTTATCATCCCGTTTCTTCGTACACATTATTGCGTATATAACGTCTATAACTCACTTTACTTCAATTTCGTTTTACTTTTAAATCCTTCCGTCATTTAAATCTTCATCTACATTATTTTGTGCACAGTGCAATATACATTTAGGTTATGTTTATATGTTTGTATGACTATTACCGTGTAAGAAAAAGAAAATTGCACGCCCAGGTGCCTACTTGGATAAAGCAAACAGAACGAGAAAATGATTAAGCTTACCCCTCAAAGGTAATACTAAGCGACTAGGCATTAAAAAAAGCGTTTCTTTGAATTCCTCAGGCTTGACAACGATCTAGGACCTAGTTTCGAAACACACATGTTACTACAGGGAAGTGCCCTTAAAATAATCAAAAGGTAACATCACAAACATTTCAAAACGTAAAACAAAAAAAAATCTCAAACTCACTGAACAGTAATTGCACCGCACGCCTCGTGACCAAGTTACTAAAACTGACTACAGCACTTCTTTAAACACTAAAGCTCAAACAGCAGACTGACATGCACATGAGGCTAAAGTCAATTTTCAGTAATAAACCACTGAATTTGAAAGAGCAGCACGGCTTATGGTCTTGGTAACCCACGGCAAGTAAAGGTCTCAGTGGTACGCTTTATCGCCAGCGCAGAGACAGACAGCCACTAATTTACACCCAAAATTTCCATCAATGAAGTAAATGCAAAGGTACAACACTATAGCGGCCAAGATAAATGACAATAAATTAAAATTTCCCAGTGGTTTACAAGGCGCCAACAGCAGAAGCACAGATATAAAATCGCGATCGATACTGACCGCAAAATTTTCCGGTAATGGCCCTGGCATACGCAGGAACGATAGGAACAAAACTGCAAGCGGACAGTTCCGCAACGCATGAATGAATAGGCAAGTGAAAAGTCACTGAAGGCCGTAGGAGGAGAACGTCGACTCAGCTGTGTGATTGCCACTATCCGAAGGAGTGACAAGTCGATCTCGGCAGCAACAGGACTGACGACCGGAGGAACGGTCGCGTGCGAAAATCCATGCTACGGCCGCAGGTTCGAATCCTGCCTCGGGCATGTCATAAAACAATTGTGCAAAAGGCGTCGTCAGTAGTTAGGACACCTTCTCCATTATACAACATAATTACGGACAGGGGGTCGATGCGAACACAGCTTAGCATCAGTACCTCGCCTGTGAACTAGCGTGGTGTAGAAGCCCTAGGGCGGACAGTTTCACCGAGAGAGGGCACTTGTGGTATGCGCGAGACACTCGCGCACGTTAAAATCCATGGATACACACACATGCGCGTCAAAATTATTAAAAATTGTGCTAATTCAAACATTCTGTCTTAATAAATAAAACATATCAGAACCATTTAAGAACATCTACGTAAAATAGAAAATATGAAAAAATTTACCTGTGTCTTAGTGTCAAACAGATGAATCTTGCGCTACGGAACAAGTTTAACGAGAATAAGGGTTACAAACTGGACCTGCTCGAAGAATTACAGATTTTCAAGCATTTGTCTGAAAAAAGGTGGTTTTATTCTTAATGAACAGGTGCAGCTTAGAAACAACATTTGTTTAGACAGTTTCAAACCCCTCCTTGATTTAATGTAATATATTCTGGCTGACTAGAAGTTAGTTTTCTTGCTTGTTGATGCCAGTGAGATGCGCTTTTCCTGTCTTGTTGGGATTTTATGTATTTTTTATGTTTGCTGTTTCTGGTTTTCGATGTATATGTGTGGTTAATTGACTGTTACGTTTTTATTCACAATGACAGATGGTTTCGTTTTACTTTAACATTTTAGTTCTTTTCGCTATTATGTATTTTACCGCTTAAGTTACGCGAGAGTCTCACGCATAACACTAGTGCCCTCTCTCGTTAGACGTGTTCCGTAGCGCAAGCTTCATCTGCTTGACTCTAGGACACAGGTAAATTGTTTTCATATTTTTCTATTTTACGTAGATGTTCTTAATTGGTTCTGACCTGAGTCGAAACAAGGCCCCGGGAGTAAACAACATTCCATTAGAACTACTGACGGCCTTGGGAGAGCCAGTCCTGACAAAAGTCTACCATCTGGTGAGCAAGATGTATGAGACAGGCGAAATACCCTCATACTTCAAGAAGAATATAATAATTCCAATCCCAAAGAAAGCAGAGGTGAAAGGCAAACTTACGTTTCTAGCATTTGCAGACTTAGAGAAAGCTTTTGACAATGTTGACTGGAATACTCTCTTTCACATTCTAAAGGTGGCAGGGGTAAAATACAGGGAGCGAAAGGCTGTTTACAATTTGTACAGAAACCAGATGGCAGTTATAAGAGTCGAGGGACATGAAAGGGAAGCGGTGGTTGGGAAGGGAGTTAGACAGGGTTCTAGCCTCTCCCCGATGTTATTCAATCTGTATATTGAGCAAGCAGTAAAGGAAACAAAATAAAAATTCGGAGTAGGTATTAAAATCCACGGAGAAGAAATAAAAACTTTGAGGTTCGTTGATGACGTTGTAATTCTGTCAGAGACAGCAAAGGACTTGGAAGAGCAGTTGAACGGAATGGACAGTGTCTTGAAAGGAGGATATAAGATGAACATCAACAAAAGCAAAACGTGGATAATTGAATGTAGTCGAAATAAGTCGGGTGATGCTGAGGGAATTACATTAGGATATGAGAAACTTAAAGTAGTAAAGGAGTTTAGCTATTTGGGGAGCAAAATAACTGATGATAGTCGAAGTAGAGAGGATATAAAATGTAGACTGGCAATGGCAAGGAAACCGTTTCTGAAGAAGAGAAATTTGTTAACATCGAGTATAGATTTAAGTGTCAGGAAGTCGTTTCTGAAAGTATTTGTATGGAGTGTAGCCAAGTATGGAAGTGAAACATGGACAATAAATAGTTTGGACAAGAAGAGAATAGAAGCTTTCGAAATGTGCCGCTACAGAAGAATGTTGAACATTAGGTGGGTAGATCACGTAACTAATGAGGAGGTATTGAACAGGACTGGGAAGAAGAGAAGTTTGTGGCACAACTTGACTAGAAGAAGGGATCGGTTGGTAGGACATGTCTTGAGGCATCAAGGGATCAAAAATTTAGCATTTTAGGGCAGCATGGAGGGTAAAAATCGTAGAGGGAGACCAAGAGATGAATACACTAAGCAGATTCAGAAAGATGTTGGTTGCAGTAGGTACTGGGAGATGAAGGAGCTTGCGCAGGATAGATTAGCTTGGAGAGCTGCATCAAACCAGTCTCAGGACTGAAGACCACAACAACAACATGTTTTATTTATTAAGACAGGATGTTTGAATTAGCACAACTTTTAATAATTTTGACGCCCATGTGTATGTATCCATGGATTTTAAAGTGTGCGAGTGTCTCGCGCATACCACAAGTGCCCTCTCTCGCTGAAACTGTCCGCCCTAGGGCTTCTACACCACGCTAGTTCACAGGCGAGGTACTGATGCTAAGCTGTGTTCGCATCGACCCCCTGTCCGTAATTATGTTGTATAAATGGAGAAGGTGTTCTAACTACTGACGGCGCCTTTTGCACAATTGTTTTATGACTCTCCATTGCAGGATGTGATTATAGTGAGTGACTAAAAGTTTTTGTACCTGTAACACTCTGGTAATTTTACGGTTACTTAAGCTATAGTGTTTCCTCTTTCTCAGTTCCGATGCTAAGCTTTTCCTAATGAAGATGTCTTCCAGTTCAGGTGTGTTTTACTTCTGAAGAAGGTATATTTAGACATACCGAATCCGTAGTCAAGAATTTTAATAAATCTTTATCCTGAAACTGTTTTGGCTGTCACCATTTACCGTGAAAAACTCTTGTAGTCTTTACGCTAAAACTAACTGCCTTGGAAACTCGATCAAAAGGTAAGTTCAAATGGTTCATAATAGTGATAATGGCGTGTGACGAGGCCCTCCTGTCGGGTAGACCGCTCGCCTGGTGCAAGTCTTTCGATTTGACGCCACTTCGGCGACTTGCGCGTCGATCAAATGGTTCAAATGGCTCTCACCACTATGGGACTTAACTTCTGAGGTCATCAGTCCCCTAGAACTTAGAACTACTTAAACCTAACTAAGGACATCACAGACATGCATGCTCAAGGCAGGATTCGAACCTGGGAATCCAATTGATCGTCAGCATAAAGAAAAGTAGCGTGTTGTGCAGGAATGCAGAAACACCCATTCCTGTACGATTACACGACAGCAGAATAGTCGTTGGAAGGAGTCAATTCCATGCAATTTGTACAGGTACAGAGCGTTTTGAGGTGCAAGAGACGTCGGAATGAGATCCATTGCAAGAAACCTCAGGAAATGTAGTTCATCGACAAAGGAAGTATCTCAGAAAACTCGCGTTCGAGTAGTACTCGAATATTGTTCGGTAGTGTGGAATTCGTAGCACGTAGGACTGATAGGGGAAATAAGGAAGATCCAAAGAAGAGAAGCACGTTTCGTTGCAGGTCTATTTAGTGAGCACGAAAGCGTCAAGGAGGTAGACAGCCAACTGCAGTGCCAGACTCTGTAAGAGTGGTGTTCTACATCACGGTGTGGTTTAGTGGCAACATTACTACAGGGTGATTTTTTCCACCGTGTAAAAAATCTAGGGATTGATCGATGAGGGGATACGAAAAAAAAAGTTCTACTCAACTTTTGAGCGGAAACGCTTTGTTTCCATGCTAGAGACCATTTATTCAATAATACATTGTTACTAAGACTACCCGCCAGGTTAGGCGCCGGCCCCGGATCGAATCAGGCAGGCTGCTTAACGACGGAGGCCAGCCTGGATGTGGTTTTTAGGCGGTTTTTCACATCCCTCTAAGTGAATACCGGGCTGGTCCTCACGTCCCGCCTCAGTTACACGGCTTGCAGACATCTGAACCAATGCGCACTATTCCATGGCTTACACTAGACACAGACAGTTGGGGTACACTAATTCCATCCCAGCAGGTACAGTGTGGCGGCAGGAAGGGTATCTGGCCACCCCTTAAATTAACCTTGCCAAATCCGATTAACCACGCCTACCCTGCGTCACTGCGGGCAAAAGGCGCAAGCAAAAGAAAGATGAAAAGAGAAAGACACTGTCACTAAGACTGCATTCTAATACGCTCTGTAGCATTCAGCCACATTTACAGTATGTACTGAATAAGGTTTTCATGTGTCTCAACGCTTGCTCTGGTGGCTAGCGTTGCTGCCTCTGGATCACGGGGTCCCGGTTTCCATTCCCGGCTGGATTGGGGATTTTCCCTGCCTGGGGACTAGCCGTTGTCCTCACCATTTTACCATCATTCACGACAGTGGCTAGATTGGATTGTATTAACATTGTAAAAATTTCTGACCTCGTTCTGGCGCTGACGACCGCGGTGTTGAGCGCCCCAAAACGCTTGCGTGTACGGGCCGTACCACGTTCTGTCTCACACATTCACATCAGCCGGGCTGCACCCAACGGTGTGAAAGGCAGCATGAATTCAGTGTCTCCACATCTAGAACGAGCTCTGCATGCATGATACTGTTCACACGGCCCCATAACCAAAAATCGCACTGGTTGAAGTCCGGTGAACGAGCAGGCCATGCAAGTGGACCACCTCGTCCGATCTATCGACCTGGGAAGACACCACTGAGATGCGTCCGAACGCTAACGGCGAAGTGGGTTGGAACACCATCACGTAGTAGGCACATAACCCTTCGAATCATCAGCAGAGCAGCAAAAGTCACCAGCAAGAAACGTCGATAGTTCCGGCCTGTTAGGCGACGTGGAAGGAAGACTGATCCCAAAATACGGCCGCCGATTATCCAGGCCCACACATCTCGGCTGCACTGATGTTGACGGCTGATTCGCTGTCACCATACCGAGGGGCTTCACAGATGACTCGTATGAAGATACCACTCCGCCTAAAGGTGGCCTCTTCTGTGAATAGGACGGATGACACAAATCCCGGAATTGTGGTTGCCTGGTGAACGAACCAGTCACAAAACTACTCTCGATGTGTAAACTCTGTCACAAGTAAGCCCTGCACACGCTGTAAGTGATAGTAACAATTGTCATTGAGAATGTTCCACACGGTCTTCTGTCTTACCTTGTGCTGGTGGGCCTACTGAATGGTACTGACACGGCGGTCGCCTTCCACAGTGTTAACCACATATTATCCTCCACGTCTGGTGTCAGAACATTTCGGGGACGCCCTTATTGATTTCCTGCTTCCTGAAACGACCCTGACCCAGACAAACGGCGAAATATTTAATGCTGTGGTTGTTGTCGGCAGGGATAGGTCTCCTGATACAACCTCGCTGCCAGCCGCCCGTTACCATTTGCCTTTCCGTAAGTAAACACTTTTGTGGCGGGGTTCGTAGCGAAAAACACTTCGCTGTAGAAACGGCTTACGAAGTCACCGCCACACTTTTAATAGCGGGCCGACCGGTCCGCTGGAACAGTGAACAGAAAGATGAAAACCCAAACACTCTGATTAAATAAAAGTCGGTACTTATCTTTATTAACGAAGATACAGAAACACAGTAGTTAACTCCGTGTCTACAGAAATCTGTCGGAGCGGCTAGGTCAGCGTCGGCTGACGACAAACAACAACTCTGCTGCGATGAACACACAACTGACTAGCAAGTACACAAATCGGTGGCGAGTATACAACTGAGCGGCGAATACAGAACTGTCCTAGCGCTCGCGACTCCAGCGCTTAAGAAGCCAGAAGCCAGCGGTGGCGCGCGCAGACTTGCGGCGATTTCCTGTATCGCTGGCGCTGCTTATGCGGACGGCGTCCGGACTTTGATGCTGCCAACCTTTTGGCAGCGGGCTCGGTTGGCATTACTGGCTAGGATATAACAAACACCATGTCGGCAAGCTCTCGATTTGAATAAGGAACCATTGTGTACAACACTGTATCACAACCACTACAAGGTGAGTCAGCAAGAGAAGTGAATCGGACACAACATTACTAATAACTATGGCAGTACAGGGCGCTAGGGCATGACGTATGAGGAACAGTACCACCCTCTAGGAGGAAGCTATGTGGCTGCATGGTACAGCGCGGATTATACCGCAATCTCTTAACAAATTATGATTGAATAGATGGTCTCTAGCATGGAGACCACGTATTTCCGGACACAAGGTCATTAGACTATTTTTATTCCGTGTCATCTCATCGATCAGTCCCTAGAGTTTGTATACTGTGGAAAAAATCACCTGTGTAGAGCTATAGCCAGTAAGTTGTCACCTATTTCGTAAAAAGAGAATGAAGATATAAGTTTTCCAGATGACACGGAGGCTTACCAGTTCTGGTTCTCGCTGGCCATTTTCTACTAGAATAGGAGAGGTGGGAAGTTACAGTGACACTTGAAGTACCCTCCCTCACACACTGTAAGATAGCTCACACAGTACAGACGTAGCAATAGTAGATATAATATAAGATTGGAGTGGCATTTGAACCACACGCCTCCTAAGCAACGACCTTGCGCCTCGTTTACTCGTAGCGGGTTATGTAATCGACTATCCCAGAGTCGAGCCGAAACGGTTTCAAAGGGTCGTGCAAAATATGGGCACGATTGACCTCTCCGGGGTTCGAACCACAAGTCTCGGGAGTACAGACCACACAGTGGATCACTTCATAAACTATCAGAGGGACGATTGAAAGTGATTTCAGAAAGCCATGAAGAAACTGTTCAAATGTTCAAATGTGTCTGAAATCTTATGCGACGTAACTGCTAAGGTCACCAGTCCCTAAGCTTACACACTACTTAAGCTAAATTATACTAAGGACAAACACACACACCCATGCCCGAGGGAGGACTCGAACCTCCGCCGTGACCAGCCGCACAGTCCATGACTGCAGCGCCTAAGACCGCTCGGCTAATCCCGCGCGGATGAAGAAACTGGACACTACTGAAGTGTCTGGGATTCGAACCACACGCCTCCAGGGTGTGGACCTTTCTCCTCCTTTACTCGCAATGATTTATTTAATCAGCTGTCCCAATTTTGATTTCAGGAAACCATGAAGAATATGAGCACGGTTGACTGAGCTGGGATTCGAACCACGCACCTCCAGAGTACGTGTCTCGTGTCTCATTTACTCGCAGTGGGCTTACTTCATCAAGTATCCCATTGTTGATTCAAAGTGATTTCAGGAAGCAGTGAACGAACTGGACAAGTATGATTGATCTGGGATTCGAATCACGCAACTCCAGGGTATGGTTCTTCTGCGTCGTTTATTCGCAATGGTTTATTTAATCAACTAGCCAAGTTCTGATTCATAGATTTCAGGAAGCGAGGAAGAATGTAAGAATGACTGGCAGGTGTGCGATTCGAATCACGGTTCTCCAGAGCTCGGCCCTGGTGTCTCGTTTACTCTTAATGGGCTTCTTCAATCACCCATCCAAGTGCTGAGTCAATTTCAGGGAGTCGTGAAGAATTTGGACATGATAGGTCTGGAATTCACCTCCAGGGTAGACTCTCGTGTCTTATCTAATCGTAGTGGGTTTAATTAATCAAGTATCCCAGGAAGCCATGAATAAAATTGACACGACTGGCTGGTACGAGATTCGAACCGCGCACCTCGAGAGTACGTGTCTCCTGTCTCATTTACTCGCAGTGGGCGTACTTCATCACGTATCCCAGTGTTTATTCAGAGTGAATTCAGGAAGCCGTGAAGGAACTGGAAACGATTGATTGATCTGGGATTCGAATCACGCAGCTCCTGAGTATGGTTCCTTGTGCGTCGTTTATACGCAGTGGTTTATTTAAACAACTAGCCTAGCTCTGATTCACAGATTTCAGGAAGCAATGAAGAATATAAACATTACTAATGCTCTAACCTAAATCAATAACTTTAAGTCAAATAAAAAAAAAATCTCACAAGCGGTCTGGCGCGACCAATAACCACCTCTACCAATGAATTTACTGATAAGAAAATACATAAAGAGAAAGATATCATTAAAGACGACTCTTAAGCGAAGCGCGCCAAGCGCTCAGCGTTGCCCTATACATCCGCACGCCAAGGCGGCTGCGGAGAGACTGGCGGCCAGACCGGAAGCGCCGCTGGACCCCTGTCACAACTCCTGGAAATTGAAATAAGAACACCGTGAATTCATTGTCCCAGGAAGGGGAAACTTTATTGACACATTCCTGGGGTCAGATACATCACATGATCACACTGTCAGAACCACAGGCACATAGACACAGGCAACAGAGCATGCACAATGTCGGCACTAGTACAGTGTATATCCACCTTTCGCAGCAATGCAGGCTGCTCTTCTCCCATGGAGACGATCGTAGAGATGCTGGATGTAGTCCTGTGGAACGGCTTGCCATGCCATTTCCACCTGGCGCCTCAGTTGGACCAGCGTTCTTGCTGGACGTGCAGACCGCGTGAGACGACGCTTCATCCAGTCCCAAACATGCTCAATGGGGGACAGATCCGGAGATCTTGCTGGCCAGGGTAGGTGACTTATACCTTCTAGAGCACGTTGGGTGGCACGGGATACATGCGGACGTGCATTGTCCTGTTGGAACAGCAAGTTCCCTTGCCGGTCTAGGAATGGTAGAACGATGGGTTCGATGACGGTTTGGATGTACCGTGCACTATTCAGTGTCCCCTCGACGATCACCAGTGGTGTACGGCCAGTGTAGGAGATCGCTCCCCACTCCATGATGCCGGGTGTTGGCCCTGTGTGCCTCGGTCGTATGCAGTCCTGATTGTGGCGCTCACCTGCACGGCGCCAAACACGCATACGACCATCATTGGCACCAAGGCAGAAGCGACTCTCATCGCTGAAGACTACACGTCTCCATTCGTCCCTCCATTCACGCCTGTCGCGACACCACTGGAGGCGGGCTGCACGATGTTGGGGCGTGAGCGGAAGACGGCCTAACGGTGTGCGGGACCGTAGCCCAGCTTCATGGAGACGGTTGCGAATGGTCCTCGCCGATACCCCAGGAGCAACGGTGTCCCTAATTTGCTGGGAAGTGGCGGTGCGGTCCCCTACGGCACTGCGTAGGATCCTACGGTCTTGGCGTGCATCCGTGCGTCGCTGCGGTCCGGTCCCAGGTCGACGGGCACGTGCACCTTCCGCCGACCACTGGCGACAACACCGAGACCTCACGCCCCACGTGTTGACCAATTCGGCGGTACGTCCACCCGGCCTCCCGCATGCCCACTATACGCCCTCGCTCAAAGTCCGTCAACTGCACATACGGTTCACGTCCACGCTGTCGCGGCATGCTACCAGTGTTAAAGACTGCGATGGAGCTCCGTATGGCATGGCAAACTGGCTGACACTGACGGCGGCGGTGCACAAATGCTGCGCAGCTAGCGCCATTCGACGGCCAACACCGCGGTTCCTGGTGTGTCCGCTGTGCCGTGCGTGTGATCATTGCTTGTACAGCCCTCTCGCAGTGTCCGGAGCAAGTATGGTGGGTCTGACACACCGGTGTCAATGTGTTCTTTTTTCCATTTCGAGGAGTGTATAATACAACATACAATCATCAGTAATTTTTATTTTACAGTTTCCGTTGCCAACTTTAGCGCACATAAAGAGGTACTCGTCTGCATTCAATTTCTTCTTTCTTCTGGTAGTCAAAACAAAAGGCATAGATGGAACAAGCGTACCATATGGAAGCTTAGCCAAGACTCCTGTAGTCTCTGCTGTACTCCACGTTTTCCAAACCAAAATATTTGCATCTGGAAAGGCTTCAAGGCCACCGTAGTCACAGTGATTCCCCCACACTACAGCAAGTGTGAGCCATGTACTACCTCCAAACAGAGCCTGTACATCACACGTGAAATGCAATCGGAGGCCTCGAAAGACATTCGCTTACACAGTGGTTTACGTGCCACAGCAATGCCTCGGCGACGTGCTTGGCGGCGCCGCCTGCGGCACAGCGTTCCAGTGTATCGTGCACTGAAGGCCATTGACATTGGTTTGGCTGGACAGTTCAATAAACAACAGCTTATTGGAGGCCCGAATGTGTTTCGAGGCCTCCGATTGCATTTCACGTGTGATGTACAGGCTCTGTTTGGAGGTTGACTTGGTGCAGGGAATGGCAATTGAATCTCAGTGTAGACAAGTGTAATGTGCTGCGAATACACAGAAAGATAGATCCTTTATCATTTAGCTACAAAATAGCAGGTCAGCAACTGGAAGCAGTTAATACCATAAATTATCTGGGAGTACGCATTAGGAGTGATTTAAAATGGAATGATCATATAATGTTGATCGTCGGTAAAGCAGATGCCAGACTGACATTCATTGGAAGAATCCTAAGGAAATGCAATCCGAAAACAAAGGAAATAGGTTACAGTACGCTTGTTCGCCCACTGCTTGAATACTGCTCAGCAGTGTGGGATCCGTACCAGATAGGGTTGATAGAAGATATAGAGAAGATCCAACGGAGAGCAGAGCGCTTCGTTACAGGATCATTTAGTAATCGCGAAAGCGTTACGGAGATGATAGATAAACTCCAGTGGAAGACTCTGCAGGAGAGACGCTCAGTAGCTCGGTACGGGCTTTTGTCAAAGTTTCGAGAACATACCTTCACCGAAGAGTCAAGCAGTATATTGGTCCCTCCTACGTACATCTCGCGAAGAGACCATGAAGATAAAATCAGAGAGATTAGAGCCCACACAGAGGCATACCGACAATCCTTCTTTCCACGAACAATACGAGACTGGAATAGAAGGGAGAACCGATAGAGGTACTCAAGGTACCCTCCGCCACACACCGTCAGGTGGCTTGCGGAGTATGGATGTAGATGTAGATGTAGATGTAGACTGACAGGTGTGCGATTCGAATTACGCTGATCCAGAGCTCGGTCCTCATGTCTCGTTTACTCTTAATGGGCTTATTTAATCAACCATCCCAGTGTTGATTCAACTTCAGGGAGCCATGAAGAATCTGGACATGACAGGTCTGGAATTCGCCTCCAGGGTAGACTCTCGTGTCTTATCTAATCCTAGTGGGTTTAATTAATCAACTATCTCAGGAAGCCATGAATAAAATGGACACGACTGGCTGGTACGAGATTCGAACCACGCACCTCCAGAGTACGTGTCTCGTGTCTCATTTACTCGCAATGGGCTTACTTCATCAAGTATCCCAATGTTGATTCAAAGTGATTTCAGGAAGCCGTGAAGGAACTGGAGACGATTGATTGATCTGGGATTCGAATCACGCAACTCCAGGGTACGGTCCTTGTGCCTCGTTTATTCGCAGTGGCTTATTTAAACAACTAGCCCAGTTCTAATTCACAGATTTCAGGTAGCAATGAAGAATATAGGCATGACTGACAGGTGTGCGATTCGAATTACGGTTCTCCAGAGCTCGGTCCTCGTGTTTACTCTTAATGGGCTTCTTTAATCAACCATCCCAGTGTTGAGTCAATGTCAGGGAGCCATGAAGAATTTGGACATGATAGGTCTGGGATTCTCCTCCAGGCTAGGCTCTCAAATGTTCATGTGTGAAAACCTATGGGACTCATCGGCTAAGGTCATCAGTCCCTAAGCTTACACACTACTTAACCTAAATTATACTAAGGACAAACACACACACCCATGCCCGAGGGAGGACTCGAACCTCCGCCGGGACCAGCCGCAGGTAGGCTCTTGTGTCTTGTTTTATCGTAGTGGGTTTATTTAATCAACTATCCCAGTGTTTATTCAGAGTGATTTCAGGAAGCCATGAATAAAATGGACACGACTGACTGGTACGAGATTCGAACGACGCACCTGCACAGCTCGGCCCTCGTGCCTCGTTTACCCGCTGGCGGGGCTTTATTTACTGCCCAGCTGAGTGGCGAGACGAGCAGTGAATTTGAGCTGTCGCGTCGCTAAGTGTTCCCGCCACCGCTCCCCTACCCTGAGAGTTGTGACTGAACGGCCTATTATGCCAAACCAGTATCGTAAATTTCTCGCGCGCCTTCCGCCTGTTGCCCGCTCTACCTTCACCTTCTCTCTCTCTCGCCCGGTACTTTCCTTATTCTCTCCTCCTCTCTCCCCCTCTCACTCGCCTTTCTTCCTTTTTTTCCTTCCACCCCTCCTCTCGTTGTGAACGTGTGTCTCGGCTGTAACTCTCGTACTTCTGCTCGGCTCGTGTATCGCCGATGGGACTAATTGAGACAACCATTACCACAGGGAGCGGCGCTGGTAAAAAGCGCGAAGAATGGCCCCGGCAGGTCGGGGTGGGCATCTTTACGACCAGCAGGGCCCTTCCTCCGCACGAAAAACCGCCGCCGCGCGCGCAGAGCTTTATTGCTTCGCATCGGCCACTTAATGGTCTCTTAAGCTACGCTCCGGGCTAGAGTTACGGCGTCATGCAAACGGCCCAGGGAGTCCAAAATATCTGTCAACTGGCATGGCGTCTCTTTCCACTTAACGTGTCTCTGATTGTGCTGTAACACATCTGGCATCAGCGCTTTGTAGTTGGGTGACAGTCCGAGTGGGAGAAGTTGAAACGCTACGTCCGAGAACGACACGCGGGACGACAGGCAACAGAGGAAGTGTCATGCAAAGACGAACGTGTCCACTAAATGCAGTTTTTCACGATAAAAAAATGGTTCAAATGGCTCTGAGCACTATGGGACTTAACATCTGTGGTCATCAGTCCCCTAGAACTTAGAACTACTTAAACCTAACTAACCTAAGGACATCACACACATCCATGCCCGAGGCAGGATTCGAACCTGCGACCGGAGCGGTCACGCGGTTCCAGACTGAAGCGCCTTTAACCGCACGGCCACACCGGCCGGCTTTTCACGATCAACTCAAAACATATTTCAGGCGTATATATGAATGAAAATAACAGACTGCAATGCAAGTGCCCTTAATTTTATGCCAAAAGGCAACGCATAAATTCATATTTAAGTATGAACTGTCCCCATTTGCATGAACCACTTGTAATCAGTTATTCAAAATGGCAGTCACAACCGCATTATTTATTTTGCTGCCAACCGGTTTCAACCTGCGATGGGGTCATCTTCAGGGCAATTTACAGCATTTGGTCTCTTGCTGGAATCGTCACCCTGCCTGTGCACGGTTGGTAACTATCACCAATTATGATAGTTACCAACCGTGCACAGGCAGGGTGACGACTCCAGCGAGAGACCAAATGCTGTAAATTGCCCTGAAGATGACCCCATCGCGGGTTGAAACCGGTTGGCGGCAAAACAAATATGCGATTGTGGCTGTCATTTTTAATAATTGATAGTAAGCAGCCGGCCGGTGTGGCCGAGCGGTTCTAGGCGCTACAGTCTTGAACCGCGCGACCGCTTCGATCGCAGGTTCGAATCCTGCCTCGGGCATCGATGTGTGATGTCCTTAGGTTAGTTAGGTTTAAGTACACCTAAGTTCTAGGGGACTGATGACCGCAGCAGTTAAGTCCAGTACTGCTCAGAGCCATTTTGAACCATTTTTGATTATAACTAAATTAATCGCTGTTTATCTCCATACAACTATGTTGTCTAAAAATTTATGAACCACTTGGGCGTGTTTGGCTTTGAAAGATTGTCAGAAGCATATGTATTAAAGAACTTAATCTTATCGCACAATGCTTGCTATACTATCTCATATTACGTATTTGTAAAAATATGGTATCTGATATCACGAAAAAAAATATAAATTTCTAGCTGTACCATAGAAAATCCTTTATAAAGTTTTGCCGAAAGCCCAGGTGCGGTAAACCATCATCTCAGATTAGAGGGCTGATAAGTACTTCAGCACGTAGTTAAGAAAAGAGTTTCGTAATGGTTCATCCGCCTTCCACTCTTGTGCATATTGCTGGGAATTCTACAATGCCGTTGCCTCCACATCAGCGCATCAGTATGACTGTTTTCCGTAGCTTTGTACTTTTGTAAGGAACATAGTTTTATTTCACTTACGTGATCTAGATTTTGTAGGCCTTTAGACCGGAGTTTTGCGCCCCTCACTCTCTAATCTTCACCAAAGTTTCTTACGTCACCCACTAATTGGTAGACATTATTACATTCCTCTTTTGTTAGCACTGTTGGCCTTTTCTGTGGAAGTTTAGTCTATAGAATATGCGGTCAGTAGGTAAGTTCAGGTGGCTCAAATGGCTCTGAGCACTATGGGACTTAACATCTGTAGTCAACAGTACCCGAGAACTTAGAACTACTTAAACCTAGCTAACCTAAGGACATCACCCACATCCATGCCCGAGGCGGGATTCGAACCTGCGACCGTAGCGGTCGCACGGTTCCAGAGTAAAGCGCCTAGAACCGCTCGACCACAACGGCCGACAGTAGGTACGTAATTGTGTCTTCGTAGTAACAATTATTAATCATCAATATTATTACGAGGGAGCACAGAAACACAGACAGCTGCTGTGTGCATCTGGCCGCGACTGGAAGTCACGTGACTGGTTGGCGGTAATGGGCAAGTTCTCCTTTGCACGAAATGTGTATGTGGACAGGTTTGTGTTTGCTTAGAACCATGAATTTTCACAGGCTTATATCTTGGCACATGTTCGATTTCACTTGAACTGTGTGAGGTATTTAGATGCTAAATCTACCACTCCATTCTGTATTCATCTGCGTTAAATTGTGACCTTGTTCACTTTTACGTGTCACCTTCTCGACTGATAAGGAATATTTCCTTAAAGTGAGTTAACCCATCCAATTAATTAAGCGTGACCCAGGCAGAATGAACGACATTGCGATCCCTTGTTTGAAGTCAAAAAATTTGCAATAGTCTCTGATCGCAAGTATACTTTAAGTTTATATACACTGCTCAAAAGAACTGGGGTAACACGTGTATCACCGTCAGGTATATTAGACGTATTTTCTTACAGGCTGTGCCTGAGGTCTTACTGCATAGTCTGAGACCTTCGCTTTCGATGTATGCAACAACTAAAGTCGCTTGACCTCTGTCGCCTGTGTTGTGCATTGTAGTATCAGGTGATCCTTCAGATGGAAGTGCGTGCCCGTTTCCCAGTGCTCTCTGGTAAGTTTCACAGACGACAGTACTCTTTTTTCGAAGTTGTTTGCAAGCAAGCACACACAAACCGAAACTTAAATACAGTGGAAACTGCAAAGACTGTAGACCGGTATCTGTACAACTCTGTGTTGCGGTGTCGTATGAATACCGCCAGGGCACTGCAAGACGATCTCAAAACGGCCATTGGAGCCGCTGTGTCCGATCAGACTGTAATAAACACCTCACGAGAAAGAACCTTAGACCCAGACGTCCTGTTCGAGAACCCCGCTTAACAGGACAACATTTCGCACCCCGCCTTCACTTTTGCAGTCCAAGTGGTAACATCGTCACTGGCGAAATGTTTTATTCACGGACGAACCCAAGCTTCCTCTGACACAAAGTGACGGCCATATACAGGTGTGGAGACGTCTTGGTAAGCAGTACCTGCTAAATTTCGTCCAGGAAATCGAGAATCCGTCCAAGGTTCTATGACAGTGTGAGGAGGCATCGTTGTTGACAGCCGTACGGATCTTGTCGTTGTCCACGGTCTGCTTGCTGACAGCTAGTGCATCGAACAGATCCTGTTGGACCATGTGGCGGCTGATCCATACGGTGGTGCCCCTGAGTTACTTCTAATGCCAAGCCCCGTGTGGCGGGTCGTCACTAGGGAAGTATTGTGAAGCCTGGAATTTGAAGTAATGTAATGGCCAGCGGTGCGTCCTGACTTAACACCATCGAGCACGTGTGGGAGATAGACGCGCTCATGGTCGTCCTGTTCCAGTACAGACTCTCCTGGAACTCTCAATGACTTTTATTGAAGAATGGAAACGGGTACGACGGGGAGCGCTTTTTAGAGTCAACGGAGCGTGCCACTTAGGTATCTGGTGGTGATAAACGCCCATGAAGGCCACACAAGTTACTGAAACTCTCAAAGTCCAATTAAAAGTCCCGAGGATGACGGAATGAATGACCGTTTCCACTTTGTTTTCGACACCTGTCGAATATTTCAGATCTTGTCTTGTAAATGAATGTAAATGTAATGAATTTATTGTGTACTTAATTTGTGAAGCTCCTTACAAAAATAATATACAGAAGAATGGAAAAGAAAATTGAGAATGCGCTAGGTGACGATCAGTTTGGCTTTAGGAAAAGTAAAGAGACGAGATAGGCAATTCTGACGTTACGGCTAATAATGGAAGCAAGGCTAAAGAAAAATCAAGACACTTTCATAGGATTTGTCGACCTGGAAATAGCGTTCGACAATATAAAATGGTGCAAGCTGTTCGAGATTCTGAGAAAAGTAGGGGTAAGCTATAAGGAGAGACAGGTCATATACAATATGTACAACAACCAAGAGGGAATGATAAGAGTGGACGATCAAGAACGAAGTGCTCGTATTAAGAAGGGTGTAACACAAGGCTGTAGCCTTTCGCCCCTGCTCTTCAATCTGTACATCGAGGAAGCAATGATGGAAATAAAAGAAAGGTTCAGGAGCGGAATTAAAATACAAGGTGAAAGGATATCAATGATACGATTCGCTGATGACATTGCTATCCTGAGTGAAAGTGAAGAAGAATTAAATGATCTGCTGAACGGAATGAACAGTCTAATGAGTACACAGTATGGTTTGAGAGTAAATCGGAGAAAGACGAAGGTAATGAGAAGTAGTAGAAATAAGAACAGCGAGAAACTTAACATCAGGATTGATGGTCACGAAGTCAATGAAGTTAAGGAATTCTGCTACCTAGGCAGTAAAATAACCAATGACGGACGGAGCAAGGAGGACATCAAAAGCAGACTCGCTATGGCAAAAAAGGCATTTCTGGCCAAGAGAAGTCTACTAATATCAAATACCGGCCTTAATTTGAGGAAGAGATTTCTGAGGATGTACGTCTGGAGTACAGCATTGTATGGTAGTGAAACATGGACTGTGGGAAAACCGGAACAGAAGAGAATCGAAGCATTTGAGATGTGGTGCTATAGACGAATGTTGAAAATTAGGTGGACTGATAAGGTAAGGAATGAGGAGGTTGTACGCAGAATCGGAGAGGAAAGCAATATGTGGAAAACACTGATAAGGAGAAGGGACAGGATGATAGGACATCTGCTAAGACATGAGGGAATGACTTCCATGGTACTAAAGGGAGCTGTAGAGAGCAAAAACTGTAGAGGAAGAAAAAAATGGCTCTGAGCACTATGGGACTCAACTGCTGTGGTCATAAGTCCCCTAGAACTTAGAACTACTTAAACCTAACTAACCTAAGGACAGCACACAACACCCAGCCATCACGAGGCAGAGAAAATCCCTGACCCCGCCGGGAATCGAACCCGGGAACCCGGGCGTGGGAAGCGAGAGCGCTACCGCACGACCACGAGATGCGGGGTAGAGGAAGACAGAGATTGGAATACGTCAAGCAAATGATTGAGGACGTAGGTTGCAAGTGCTACTCTGAGAAGAAGAGGTTAGCACAGGAAAGGAATTCGTGGCGGGCCGCATGAAACCAGTCAGTAGACTGATGGCAAAAAAAAAAAAATTACGCTTCCCTCTAATACCAAATTTACGAGACCTTGATGCCACAGGATACGTCCTACCAAGCGATACCTTCTTTTACGCAATTTTTGCCAAAAAGTTCTTTTTTCTCCAATTCTATTCAGCGTCACTTCATTAGTTATTCAATCCACCCATCAAATCTTCAGCATCCTTCCGTATCACCACATTTCAAAAACTTACTCTTCTTATCTGTGATGGATGTTGTCCACGCTACTCTTCCGCGTAATGTATACACCAGCCAGATAGCTTCAGGATAGAAATTCTGACACCGAAATTTATATTCGATTTTAACAAATTCATCTTTTCCAGAAACGTTTTCCTACTATAGGCAGAATGCACTTAATATCTTCGCTACTTCGACCATAACCAGTTATTTTACTACGCAAGTAGAAAATGTACTACTTTTAATGTCTCACTTCCTAATTGAATTCCCTCAAAATCGTCTGATTTAATTCGACTATTTCTCATTATCCATGTTTTACTTTTGTTGGTGTTAATCTTATTATCTTATGATGTATGTATTTTACATGTTATAAATAATTTCCTGAAATGATTTTTCGCTGTTGCCATTCTGAATTGTATTACCACTCTAATTCGGCGGTCATCAGTTATATTGATGACCAAATAGTGAAACTCATCTGCTACTTTTACCCTCTCATTGCCTAATATAATTCCTTCTGCATAGTCAAATTCATTTTGTCTATAGTCCATTATCCCCTTTTTGTTTACGTTCATCTTCTAATCTTTCTTCAAGGCGTCGCAGATTCGGTTAAAATGTCTTCCAAGTCCTTTGGCGCCTCTGCCAGTGTTACAATGTCATCGTTAAAACCTCAAAGTTTTATTTTCTTCTCCCTGAATTCCAATTCTCTCCCCAAATTTATCATTAGTTTCCTTAACAGCTCGCTCAGTATACAGATTGAATAGCTTCGAGATAGGCGACAAATCTTGTCTCACTCCCTTCTCAACCACTGATTCCCTTTCATGTCTTTTGACTGTTATAACTGCCGTCTGTTTTCTGTATAACTTATAAATAACCTTTAGGAACCTAAATTTTATCCTTGTTAACTTGAGAATTTCAAAAAGATTTGTCCCCTCAACACTGTCCAAAGCTTCCTCTAGCTCTACAAATATAAGTTCGTCTTTCTTCATCCTATCTTCTAAGACAATACGTAGGATCAGTATTGCCTCGCGTATTCATAGATTCCTCCGGAATCCAAAGCGATCTTCCACGAAGTCACCATCTACCAGTTTTTTCCACTCTTTTGGAAATAATTCAAATCATGATTTTTCAACCATGACTTACCAAATTAATGGTAATATTCACACCCTTCAGAATCTGCCTTATTTGTAAATGGAATTATTATATTCTTCTTGAAGTCTGAGTGAGGTTCGCCCGCGTCATATACCTCGCAAGCCATGTGAAATAGTTTTGTCCTGGCTGGCTCTCGCAAATCCCTCAACAATTCTAATGGAGTATTGTCTACTCTAAGGACCTTCTTTAGTCTCTTTCAGTGCTCTGCAGAATTCTCGCAATGCCATATCTCCCATCACGTCTTCTGTTTCTACGGATTTCATTACCCTTTATTACCCGAATATACGAGCGGATATACTGAAGCCGGCGGCGGTGGTCTCGCGGTTCTAGGCGCTCAGTCCGGAACCGCGCGACTGCTACGGTCGCAGGTTCGAATCCTGCCTCGGGCATGGATGTGTGTGATGTCCTAAGGTTAGTTAGGTTTAAGTAGTTCTAAGTTCTAGGAGACTGATGACCACAGATGTTAAGTCCCATAGTGCTCAGAGCCATTTGAACCATTTTTTTTTTTTTTTTTTTTTTTTGGAGATACTGAGAGAACAACTGATGCGGTGCTTGGTTTGCAACCAAGTGACCACCGGATTCGATTTAATAAAGCTCAGGTACTGACAGCCCCAAACGGGTACATCTACATCTACATTCATCTACATTTATACTCCGCAAGCCACCCAACGGTGTGTGGCAGAGGGCACTTTACGTGCCACTGTCATTATCTCCCTTTCCTGTTCCAGTCGCGTATAGTTCGCGGGAAGAACGACTGTCTGAAAGCCTCTGTGCGCGCTCTAATCTCTCTAATTTTACATTCGTGATCTCCTCGGGAGATATAAGTAGGGGGAATCAATATATTCGATACCTCATCCAGAAACGCACCCTCTCGAAACCTGGCGAGCAAGCTACACCGCGATGCAGAGCGCCTCTCTTGCAGAGTCTGCCACTTGAGTTTGTTAAACATCTCCGTAACGCTATCACGGTTACCAAATAACCCTGTGACGAAACGCGGCCCTCTTCTTTGGATCTTCTCTATCTCCTCCGTCAACCCGATCTGGTACGGATCCCACACTGATGAGCAATACTCAAGTATAGGTCGAACGAGTGTTTTGTAAGCCACCTCCTTTGTTGATGGACTACATTTTCTAAGGACTCTCCCAATGAATCTCAACTACGATGAAGAGCCAAATAAACTGGTACACATGCCTAGTAATGTGTAGGGTCCCCGGGAGCACGCAGAAGTCCCGCAACACGACGTGGCATGGTGTAACTAACCTGTTACTCCGGGTTATTACGTTATTACTGGGAATGGAAATACTTATTGCTTATGAAATTAACGTGAGAAGAGTAGGGTCGCCACCGACTCTAACCATACAACTAATCAAAGATTTGGTCGAGTCGGAAAATAAATTAATTTGATCACAGACCAAAAACTCACAAAAATGCATACGTTGTGATGTCGCTCATAGGGGATGCGATGTAATTAATAGTGTTCCCCGTGCACTGTTCACATTTAAAATAAAATAGCACATGCAAGAACACTGTGCAGAAGGTCAGCTCCCAGCAACACACCTGAAAATAAGACTTAATCTAAAGCATTTGTTATAAAATACAAGGGGAGACTAATCACTGGACCTGTGCATAAGGAAACGCATTGGATGTGCTCACGGGAAAGCTATGAGGTGAGTGGCTTAGGTGCAAAAACGCAATCTCGGAACACAAGAGAAAATTGTAGATAAAATCATTTATTCCTAAGATAAGGATGTGAGGCATGTACACGATTCCTGATAACACGTGGTTTGTGGAGACACAATTTCTAGGTATAGTGCCCAAATTCCAACAATATCACATCACACAATCATGTTAACATTATCTAAAACAAACATGCGATCGGACAGTTAGTGATGCCGGTAGCCCAACAACTATAATGTTGTACCACGTGGTTGGCTCCCCACGAACGAAAGACGCATAAAGCAAGGAAAATTTACGGGAAGGCAAAGCCCTAAATATTTAGAAAGGTGAAAGCTTATGCAGGCACAGCTGAAGGCAAACAGACATTCATACAGAAGTGAGTGCTCACAATGAATTCACGGTGTTCTTATTTCAATTTCCAGGAGTGTATTTACCGTCCATGTTTCACTTCCCTACAAGGCTACACTCCATACAAATACTTTCAGAAATGACTTCCTGACACTTAAATCTGTACTCGATGTTAACAAATTTCTCTTCTTCAGAAACGCTTTCCTTGCCATTGCCAGTCTACATTTTATATTCTCTCTACTTCGACCATCATCAGTTATTTTGCTCCCCAAATAGCAAAACTCCTTTACTACTTTAAGTGTCTCATTTCCTAATCTAATACCCTCAGCATCACCCGACTTAATTCGACTACATTCCATTATCCTCGTTTTGCTTTTGTTGATGTTCATTTATATCCTCCCTTCAAGACACCATCCATTCCGTTCAACTGCTCTTCCAAGTCCTTTGCTGTCTCTGACAGAATTACAATGTTATCGGCGAACCTCAAAGTTTTTATTTCTTCTCCATGGATTTTAATCCCTACTCCAAATTTTTCTTTGCTCAATATACAGATTGAATAACATCGGGGAGAGGCTACAACCCTGTCTCACTCCCTTCCCAACCACTGCTTCCCTTTCATGTCCCTCGACTCCTATATATTCATGGTACACTCTTGAAATAGCCGTGCGGGATAATTCCTACTGTATCGCTACCTCGGAGATGCCATGTCCCATCGCTCGTGCGCCGTCTGTAACACCAAGTTCAAACTCACTTAAATCTTGGTAACCTGCCATTGTAGCAGCATTAACAGATCTAATAACTGCGGGAGACACTTGTTGTTTAATACAAGCGTTGCCAACCACAGCCTCGTATTCTGCCTGATTACATACCTCTGTATACGAATACGCATATCTATACTCGTTTGTTTGGCGCTTCAGCATGTAAGGTAATGATGCAAGTATGTCAGACGACGCTACTGATAATAATTATGTGAGAAGAGACCTCCTTTTAACTTGATTTAATGTTATTCCGTAACTTATAAATAGTTTGTCGTAAACAAATACACGATACAGCAGCTTTCGGCGGTCCGTAATTGCGTTCCTTAAACTCAATGAAATTGTGCAGAAGTTTTTACTGAAAATATTGTAAATTTAACATTCGCACTGAGCCACCGGGTCAAGATTATTCGCACATTAATTTTTTAGGGTTCAGTCCCTCAATCGGTAAAAAGGGAACACTCATAGGATCATTTCGTTGCCAATCAATTAAGACCCATTTTTCTCGGGTTTAGGTTGAGATATCAAGATGACATTTATGTCAAATACTGAAATGAACGGTTTCTTGGTGGTGTTAAGAATTTAAGCTTCTAACTCATCGCAGTCAAAATATACTGCTATTTATGGCACATATTTTGATGCTCGCAAATTCACTCATCAGAACCTACAAATGAGCTTAGATGAACTACCTACATCGTACATAATGAAGTTTGTAAGGAGCACTCAGAGCGTCAATCCTACTCTCACTTGACCGGTTTTTTCTACTCGGCATATCACTATTAAAAATTTTCTGGGATAAGGAGTTGTCTGAACGCTCCCTCCTCCATCTTGAGCAAAGACCATTAGTTTGGTGACTCATGAATGAAGCGGTACCTGTCAACCGTCGTGGCGGGTGAGGGATGATCTTCACGCTCTCTCGCTAGACTTGTCAGCGTTCATCTACGACCCAATTAATTACTAGCCTGATACCATCCTTCATATTGCAGCCCTGTTTTGTGCGGAGCCCATTTATCTGCTCATTGCTAATGGAATAGCCTCCGCTGCAGCCTTAGTAAGCCCTTGGTCTTAGTACACAGTTCGGCTTAGAAAATATTTCGTGTCGTTTTATTCACTACCTTTTATTTATGACTAACAATTCTTGCATCTCTTTTTGTCAGCAATCATCATATTTCTTAGGTACTTGGCCTCCTGCACGCTTTATTTCCCATTTTCTCTGTATCCATTTTCCAAGCGTAAAGGTATTTCTACACACAAATAAATTTGTAAATATACATGGTCTCAAGTAGTGTACATTTCTAGTCTTCAGTCTGAAGACTTGTTTGAATCAAGTGTCCTCGCTAGTCTCCTGTGTAAGCCTCATCGTCTCTGTATAACTTCCGCAAACTTTCATTCATTTGAACCTACAATCTCTTCAAATCTTGAACAAATTTTTCTTTCCACACTTCCTTCCATCAACAAAACAGACGTCTCCTTGATGCCTCAAGATGTGACCTATCTACATATCCTTCCTTTTAATCATGTTAGCCATAAATTTCTTCCTCACTACGCCAATTGGATTCACAGTAGCTCCTCACTAGTAATTCGACATAACAATTTAATCTTAAACATTTCAGAACCTTCTGTTGTCTTCTTGTCTGGACTCTTTATCGTTCACGTTTCACTTCCGTTCCAGGCTGCACCACAAACAAATAGCTTGAGAGAAGATATACTAGAAGTTAAATTTACATAAGATGTTAACAAATTTCTGGTTGGTTGATTTGGGTGAGGGGACGACACAGCGAAGTCATCGGTATTTTCGGATTAGGGAAGGATGGGGAAGGAAGTGCCCTTCCAAAAGAACCATCCCGTCATTTGCTGAAGCGATTTAGGAAAATCACGAAAAACCAAAATCAGGATGGCCAGACGCTGGTTTGAACCGTCGTCCTCCCGAATGCGAGTCCAGTGTGCTAACCGCTGCGCAGCCTCTCTCGGTGACAAATTTCTGTTTCAATGAAACTGTATGGTTCCAGAGACCTTTCAGCACCTCAAATATCTACACTCCTGGAAATTGAAATAAGAACACCGTGAATTCATTGTCCCAGGAAGGGGAAACTAAATTGACACATTCCTGGGGTCAGATACATCACATGATCACACTGACAGAACCACAGGCACATAGACACAGGCAACAGAGCATGCACAATGTCGGCACTAGTACAGTGTATATCCACCTTGCGCAGCAATGCAGGCTGCTATTCTCCCATGGAGACGATCGTAGAGATGCTGGATGTAGTCCTGTGGAACGGCTTGCCATGCCATTTCCACCTGGCGCCTCAGTTGGACCAGCGTTCGTGCTGGACGTGCAGATCGCGTGAGACGACGCTTCATCCAGTCCCAAACATGCTCAATGGGGGACAGATCCGGAGATCTTGCTGGCCAGGGTAGTTGACTTACACCTTCTAGAGCACGTTGGGTGGCACGGGATACATGCGGACGTGCATTGTCCTGTTGGACCAGCAAGTTGACTTGCCTGTCTAGGAATGGTAGAACGATGGGTTCGATGACGGTTTGGATGTACCGTGCACTATTCAGTGTCCCCTCGACGATCACCAGTGGTGTACGGCCAGTGTAGGAGATCGCTCCCCACACCATGATGCCGGGTGTTGGCCCTGTGTGCCTCGGTCGTATGCAGTCCTGATTGTGGCGCTCACCTGCACGGCGCCAAACACGCATACGACCATCATTGGCACCAAGGCAGAAGCGACTCTCATCGCTGAAGACGACACGTCTCCATTCGTCCCTCCATTCACGCCTGTCGCGACACCACTGGAGGCGGGCTGCACGATGTTGGGGCGTGAGCGGAAGACGGCCTAACGGTGTGCGGGACCGTAGCCCAGCTTCATGGAGACGGTTGCGAATGGTCCTCGCCGATACCCCAGGAGCAACAGTGTCCCTAATGTGGTGGGAAGTGGCGGTGCGGTCCCCTACGGCACTGCGTAGGATCCTACGGTCTTGGCGTGCATCCGTGCGTCGCTGCGGTCCGGTCCCAGGTCGACGGGCACGTGCACCTTCCGCCGACCACTGGCGACAACATCGATGTACTGTGGAGACCTCACGCCCCACGTGTTGAGCAATTCGGCGTACGTCCACCCGGCCTCCCGCATGCCCACTATACGCCCTCGCTCAAAGTCCGTCAACTGCACATACGGTTCACGTCCACGCTGTCGCGGCATGCTACCAGTGTTAAAGACTGCGATGGAGCTCCGTATGCTGCGGCAAACTGGCTGACACTGACGGCGGCGGTGCACAAATGCTGCGCAGCTAGCGCCATTCGACGGCCAACACCGCGGTTCCTGGTGTGTCCGCTGTGCCGTGCGTGTGATCATTGCTTGTACAGCCCTCTCGCAGTGTCCGGAGCAAGTATGGTGGGTCTGACACACCGGTGTCAATGTGTTCTTTTTTCCATTTCCAGGAGTGTATTATGTACTTCCGCAGACTGAAACGAGAAATGGAAACTTGTACCAAGGCCCGGTTTCAAACCGAGATCTCCTGCTCACTACGTAGGTGCGTTAACCGCTACGCAACCGTGGCAAAGTGGTTTCGCACAACTGCACGGACTACTCTAGCACGCTTCACTCCTCAATCAAACTTCTTATTCACACTTCATCCCACGAGGTGAAAGAAGAGGTTCATAATTTTCTGAAGAGCATGACGGCGAGCTGGTATGACATGGGTATACAAAAACTCCCACAGCGTCTACAAAAATGCATCGACAGAAACGGTGATTATGTCGAAAAATAGCTAAATGTTCAAGCTGTAATCTGTTGTAAGCCATTGTAGAAATAAACGAGTCTATGTACTTATAAAAAAAAAAAAAAAAGAAACAGGAAACAGGAGACCTTAATTTTGGGATTACCCTCGTAGTTACCGGAAACGATACGTAAGATGCACTGCGAGTTCTATTCCCTTTTTTCCTCGCTACTGTGAACAGCCGGCAGAGGCGCACGCCGTCAGCACAGCTGAGCGTGGTTTACGACGTAAACAGGGGGCGGGCCGCGGCTGCGGGCAAGGCGGTGTTCTTTACGAGCCAGGGGGCTCCAAAGCCGCGCTGCCACGTCTGGCGTTCAGTTGATATCCTGTCCCGCTGACCAGCGGAGCTACCTACTACCGTACTAGACTTCATGTGACAGCCGCATTTATGTGGGCGTCGGAAATTTGTTTCCTAAAAAGACAAAGGTGTTCATTATCATTTATTTATTTTTATTTGTTGCTATCCAGCCTGACCAGATTAGGGCCATAAAACCCTCAACTTAATGCGCAACTACACATACACTATGTGATCAAAAGTATCCGGACAACCCAAAAAAACATACGTTTTTCATTTTGGGTGCATTGTGCTGACACCAACTGCCAGGTACACCATATCAGCGACCTCAGTACTCATTACACATCGTGAGAGAGCAGAATGGGGAGCTCCGCGGGACTCACGGACTTCGAACGTGGTCAGGTGATTGGGTGTCACTTGTATCGTACGTCTGTACGCGAGATTTCCGCACTCCTAAACATCCACTGTTTCCGATGTGCTAGTCAAGTGCAAACGTGAAGGGACACGTACAGCACAAAAGCGTAGAGGCCGACCTCGTCTGTTGACTGACAAGAGACTGCCGACAGTTGAAGAGGGACGTAATGTGTAATAGGCCGACATCTGTCCAGACCATCACACAATTCCAAACTGCGTTAGGATCTACAGCCGGAGGCGAGAAAACTTGGATTTCATGGTCGAGCGGCTGCTCATAAGCCACACATCACGCCGGTAAATGCCAAACGACGCCTCGCTTCGTGTAAAAAAGTGTAAACATTGGACGATTGAACAGTACAAAAACGTTGCGTGGAGTGACGAATCACGGTAGACAATGTGGCGATCCAATGGCAGGGTGAACGTCATCTGCCAGCGTGTGTAGTGCCAACAGTAATATTCGGAGGTGGTGGTGTTATGGTGTGGTCGTGTTTTTCATGGAATGGGCTTGGACCCCTTGTCGTTTTGCGTGGCACTGTCACAGCACAGGCCTACATTGATGTTTTAAGCACCTACTGGCTTCCCACTGTTGGAGAGCAATTGGGGGATGGCGATTGCATCTTTCAGCACGATCGAGCACCTGATCAGAATCCACGGCCTGTGGCGAAGTGATTACACGACAATAACATCCCTGTAATGGACTGGCCGCACCGAGTCCTGACCTGAATCCTACAGAACGCCTTTGGGATGTTTTGGAACACCGACTTCGTGTCAGGTCTCACCGGCCGACATCGATACCTCTCCTCGGTGCAGCACTCCGTGAAGAATAGGCTGGCATTCCCCAAGAAACCTTCCAGCACCTGATTGAACGTATGCCTGCGAGGGTCGAAGCTGTCTTCAAGGCTAAGGGTGGGCCAACACCATAGTGAATTCCAGCATTACTGATGAAGGCCACCACAAACTTGTAAGTCATTTTCAGCGAGGTGTCCGGATACTTTTGATCACATAGTGTACCAACGATATTTCATCTACATCTACATTTATACTCCGCAAGCCACCCAACGGTGTGTGGCGGAGGGCACTTTACGTGCCACTGTCATTACCTCCCCTTCCTGTTCCAGTCGCGTATGGTTTGCGGGAAGAACGACTGTCTGAAAGCCTCTGTGCGCGCTCTAATCTCTCTAATTTTACATTCGTGATCTCCTCGGGAGGTATAAGTAGGGGGAAGCAATATATTCGATACCTCATCCAGAAACGCACGCTCTCGAAACCTGGCGAGCAAGCTACACCGCGATGCAGAGCGCCTCTCTTGCCGAGTCTGCCACTTGAGTTTGTTAAACATCTCCGTAACGCTATCACGGTTACCAAATAACCCTGTGACGAAACGCGCCGCTCATCTTTGGATCTTCTCTATCTCCTCCGTCAACCCGATCTGGTACGGATCCCACACTGATGAGCAATACTCAAGTATAGGTCGAACGAGCGTTTTGTAAGCCATCTCCTTTGTTGATGGACTACATTTTCTAAGGACTCTCCCAATGAATCTCAACCTGGTACCCGCCTTATCAACAATTAATTTTATATGATCATTCCACTTCAAATCGTTCCGCACGCATACTCCCAGATATTTTACAGAAGTAACTGCTACCAGTGTTTGTTCCGCTATCATATAATCATACAATAAAGGATCCTTCTTTCTATGTATTCGCAATACATTACATTTGTCTATGTTAAGGGTCAGTTGCCACTCTCTGCACCAAGTGCCTATCCGCTGCAGATCTTCCTGCATTTCGCTACAATTTTCTAATGCTGCAACTTCTCTGTATACTACAGCATCATCCGCGAAAAGCCGCATGGAACTTCCGACACTATCTACTAGGTCATTTATATATATTGTGAAAAGCAATGGTCCCATAACACTCCCCTGTGGCACGCCAGACGTTACTTTAATATCTGTAGACGTCTCTCCGTTGATAACAACATGCTGTGCTCTCTTCGCTAAAAACTCTTCAATCCAGCCACACAGCTGGTCTGGTATTCCGTAGGCTCTTACTTTGTTTATCAGGCGACAGTGCGGAACTGTATCGAACGCCTTCCGGAAGTCAAGAAAAATAGCATCTACCTGGGAGCCTGTATCTAATATTTTCCGGGTCTCATGAACAAATAAAGCGAGTTGGGTCTCACACGATCGCTGTTTCCGGAATCCATGTTGATTCCTACATAGTAGATTCTGAGTTTCCAAAAACGACATGATACTCGAGCAAAACACATGTTCTAAAATTCTACAACAGATCGACGTCAGAGATATAGGTCTATAGTTTTGCGCATCTGCTCGACGACCCTTATTGAAGACTGGGACAACAACAATAAGAGTAATATCAACAGTAATAGTACTTGACACTATAATAATGGTAAACTGGATTAAGAGTTATACAGATAATTTCAGAACATTTGAAGCCATGTTTAGAACTAGGGGCGTTTATTACGTAATGCAACACATTATGTGTCTGAAAGCATGTTGGTTTCATTCAGCATTACAATACCCTGTATTATTCGCCACTCTTTTCGCTACAGAACCCCATTTTTCAATATAATCTCCGTTCAATTCGGCGACCTTACGCAACCTTATTCAACAGACCTACATGGCCGCATATCACTGTACTGGCCGATGTCTGAGCCAACGTCTTACTGCATCAGTAATCTTTCTTATCAACCACGTTCTGCTTCCCGCGGAGTAACCCTTTCATTGGATCAAACAGATGGAATTGAGAGGGTGCGACATCCGGGCTTTAGGGTGGACGAGGAAGAACAATCCAGTGAAGTGTCATGATGTCCTCTCGGGTGGGCAGACATGTTTGAGGCCTTGTGTTGTCATGGAGAAGTTCGTTTGCATTTTTGTGACGACAAACACGCTTCAGTCGTTTCTTCAGTTTCCTGAGGTACAGCAGTACAGTGTCGATCGTTGCAAGATGACGGAGGACATCAGACAGAATAAACCCTTCAGAGTGCCAGAAGACCGTCGCCATGGCTTTACCGGCTTACGATGCAGCTTTAGCCTTTTTCTCTGGAGGAGAGGCAGTGTCGCGCCACTCCATGGATTGCTGTTTGTTTACGGTTGTAAGTGATGAAGCCGTGGTTCATCGCGTGTGACAGTGTTCGATAAAAAATTTTCATGACCAACCTCTTAGCGCGCAAACAGTTCCGCACAAATGGTCCTTCGCCGACCGCTGTGGCCGAGCGGTTCTAGGCGCTTCCGTCCCGAGCCTCGCTGCTGCTACGGTCACTGGTTCTAATCCTGTCTCAGGCATGGATGTAGTTCTAGGGGACTGATGACCTCAGATGTTAAGCCCCAAAATGCTCAGAGCCATTTGAACGATTTGGTCTTTCGTTGCTCTTGATGGTCTTGTTACACTACACTTGTTCGCCCACTGCTTGAATACTGTTCAGCAGTGTGGGATCCGTACCGGATACGGTTGACAGAAGAGATAGAGAAGTTCCAACGGAGAGCAGCGCGCTTCGTTAAAGGATCATTTCGTAATCGCGAAAGCGTTACGGAGATGATAGATAAACTCCAGTGGAAGATTCTGCAGGAGAGACGCTCAGTAGCTCGGTACGGGCTTTTGTAGAAATTTCGAGAACATACCTTCACCGAGGAGTCAAGCAGTATATTGCTCCCTCCTACGTATATCTCGCGAAGAGACCATGAGGATAAAATCAGAGAGATTAGAGCCCACACAGAGGCATACTGACAATCCTTCTTTCCACGGACAATACGAGACTGGAACAGAAGGGAGAACCGATAGAGGTACTCAGGGTACCCTCCGCCACACACCGTCAGGTGGCTTGCGGAGTATGGATGTAGATTTAGATGTAGATGTTAGGCAGCTAGGAACCCAGTGGGAGCACACCTTTGAGTATCCCAGCTGATGAACAATGTCACTGTGCTACCAACAGAGACGTCCATTTGTGCAGTCAGATGTTTGATAGTGATCCGTCAATCGTCTCGAATGAGAGTGTCCGCACGTTGCGGCATTGCAGAATCAAACCTGTGTGATTAAATCACTAATACGAAATTAAAAATGGTTTCAATATATGACTGGTTTGAAACTCTGAAGAGTGGTGCAATTCTCGACCCACCCCTTCCGGCGTGTCGCAAACTTTCCTAATCATTGGCGCCAGTATGACGCTAGCAATGAACAGAAACGATTATTTACTGTCTACGTCTGCGATTCTGCGTGGAAAAAATTAAAGACTAGTAAGTGTGAGCGTTGTTGTGCAATGCAGCTTCAGAATGTCAAAAAAGTCTTCTGTCGAAATTTACTGGCAGATAAACTAAGTTCTCGGACATTTAATGACCAAACTTCAGTTAGAACTTGAAAGACATCATGTTTACACCAGTGACTGTTAAACTTTTTATTTCCACTATTGCAATTTCGGCCTTAGGTCACTGTCAAGGGCACATGTTTTGGCTTTACGCCATGTCAACTTTACACAGGCTAACACATTTGTATGTCGTTGTCATTTGCTGTTAAATACATTCGTATCGCTGCTATGTTAGAAAATGGCGGATTTCATTAAACGGCAGGCGAACGAGTGTTCAGGATGAAGAACGATCAGGTCTATCCTGGGTTGTGACTGACGAACAAAAATCAAATACTGATGAGAACAAGGGAATAGAGGTTTCACTATTGATGGGTGGGAGGATATTGTCTTTCCAGAAATCTCACGACCAGTTCTATATCAAACTGCTAGTACTGAGATGGATTATAGATAAGTGTGTGCCCGGTGCGTTCCTTAGCTTTCGATAGAAAAAAAAATTGGAGCTGCACTAACTTCTCTCACTCGGTAGAACAAAGACAGCAGGAAATTTTAGTGCCGTATTCTTAAGAGGTCCTCTGACGTATGTGGACGAGGAGCTGCTGGCGTCACATCGTGGAATGCCACATTTCACTACACTGCAGAGTGTGAAATGAAGAACCTTGCATGTCACACTTTTGACCTTTGCCTCTTGGAGAGGAACGTGACCGATGAGGTGCGGCATCTGTTTTAGTTCGCAAGAAGAAAGCAGGAGATGCCATACTGTATGAAGCTGAAGCTAAACTCCGCTTTATTTTTAAAAAAAAAAGAAAAGAAAAAAAGAGTGCATAAGCTGTTTCAAAGTCTTGTGAGCGGCTATGACTCCTTGCGTTTTAGATGGGTTGTTTCAAAATTGTGCTATACTCCCACTCTGATGAGGCAAGTAAATCAGCATTTACATGATGGATGAATGGCCACAGATTTGTTGGACATGCACTTAGATATGGCTGAAGGTCATAACTGTATATTTTCAGGGGGAGACGGTGGGAGTCTCACCTTAACGTACTAGGGGCTTTCAATAAGTAATGGAACACATTTTTCTCCCTGCCTGTTTCATTGAAAAAAATGCGATTTTTTTAAATTTTTTTTCCGAGTCATGGTGGAAAAATCCCGCTTTAGCCCCTTTAACATCATGAAGTTCCGCAGCACTGTACCTAGCCCTCAAACCACCCTCTTCCACGGAAGTGCGTTCCAAGCAGAGAACCGCCTTTGAGTTTCTTTTGGGGGGAAAACCAGATCATCGCAAATATTCACAGGCGTCTCCAGAATGTCTACGGAGACCTGGCAGCTAACAAAAGCACGGTGAGTCGTTGGGCGAGGCGTTTGTCATCATCGCAACGAGGTGGAGAAAACCAGTTCGAAAGCGAAATCAGCTGTAACGGCCGAATTCTGTCAGATATCTGTTACTGTACTGTAGCTTCACGTTAAATACATGCAAACTGTGCGTATGTGGTGCACTGTCCTCATATTTCGATGGTCACCCTTACGGAAAGGAGGAAGAGTAGTGTTCAGAACAAATACTTTCATGTGGGAGGCAATTTCTACCAAACAATGAAACACCTGATTTGGAACAAGGACGCTTAAGAAAAAGCAAAACTCCTTATTTGTAAGAATTATTACTTCTCTATTGTCACCTGTGGTGGAGAAACATGGACAATGACAGAAAGGGACTGGAGCACACTGCTAGCAGAGGAAATAAAATTTCTCATAGCAGTTAAGGGAAAAACAAAAATGGACAGAGTAAGTGTTGTGTAGGCAGAAGAGCCAACATCATGTTACTAGTGGAGGCCGAAATGCACGCGTTTTAGCTCACGCACGCTGGCGTGAGGAGGGAAGGACTATACTGACGTGAGGTCTGGAACATGACAAGGAATTAGAATTCAGAAAGCAGACGTAATTCGTTTGATACTTAACTTTAATCCATTAAAGATGAGCGGCGCTCTTGACGGTACATGATTCACAATGTTATCTGTTCAGAATACATTCATAGTAACTGAATGCGGGGACTTGCTAGGTCGTAGCAAATGACGTAGCTGAAGGCTATGCTAAACAGTCGTCCCTGCAAATGAGAGCGTATGAAGACAGTGAACCATCGCTAGCAAAGTCGGCTGTACAACTGGGGAGAGTGCTAGGGAGTGTCTCTAGACCTGCCGTGTGGCGGCGCTCGGTCTGCAATCACTGATAGTGGTGACACGCGGGTCCGACGTATTCTAACGGACCGCGGCCGATTTAAAGGCTACCTCGTAGCAAGTGTAGTGTCTGGCGGTGACACCACAGTAAGGAATGTACAGATTGGAAAGGACCTTAAACAAGAAAGTATGAGAGAAGAAATTGAAAAACAGAGATTAAGATGGTATGGGCATGTTAAGAGGATGCATGGGCAGAGACTCACCAAAATTATTGAAGAACTAAAGATGGATGGGAAAAGAGATAGAGGGCGCCCAAGAACACGGTGGAAAATGGGAGTGAGAATATCTGTGGAAAGGAGAGGTGTGACATGGCAGGAAGTGAAGTGGTGGGAGGACCGAGCCAAATGGGGAGGACTCGTCGGCACCCAGACCCGGCAGTAGCTGGAGCGGGATCCGGGTATTGACAGATAGTATTGAGAAGAGACACCAGCCATGCCTCACTCCCGTTCCAATGACGCTTTTCTCTGTTATCTCATTCCCAATCTGTACTCCTAATTTCTGTTGTGTACCTCCCAATTCCATGTACACCCACCTGCCAACGCCAGGTAGACAGTGACTGTCACCTGCAATTCCTCCCACAGTAACATAATGCTGTAAACTTATATGAAATCCGATTGGTAAGTTTTTTTTTAACACACGGAACACAGGCCCGCAGTACATAATGCCCTTAGCGCTAGAATTTCACCCGGAACAAGTCCCGCCCATCCAGCCGCCTCCATGCCTATCCGTAGTGTAAGGCCCTCCCCTAAACAGCCGCCAGTTCCGCAACTTGGAAGCTACATCAAAGTTGAAACTTCCTGGCAGATTAAAACTGTGTGCCCGACCGAGACTCGAACTCGGGACCTTTGCCTTTCGCGGGCAAGTGCTCTGCCAGGAAATTTCATATCAGCGCACACTCCGCTGCAGAGTGAAAATCTCATTCTGGAAACATCCCCTAGGCTGTGGCTAAGCCATGTCTCCGCAATATCCTTTCTTTCAGGAGTGCTAGTTCTGCAAGGTTCGCAGGAGAGCTTCTGTAAAGTTTGGAAGGTAGGAGACGAGGTACTGGTAGGAGTAAAGCTGTGAGTACCGAGCGTGAGTCGTGCTTCGGTAGCTCAGTTGGTAGAGCACTTGCCCGCGAAAGGCTAAGGTCCCGAGTTCGAGTCTCGGTCGGGCACACAGTTTTAATCTGCCAGGAAGTTTCATATCAGCGCACACTCCGCTGCAGAGTGAAAATCTCATTCTGGATACATCAAAGTTGTTATCGTCAAAGTCCTACACACGTTACATTGTGATGAAATCCAGCAATTATAAGAAATTTAAGTTTTTCTGGATAGTAATATAATATGAATGCGCATTATTAAAGAAATAAAAATATTTACAGAGAATTGAAAGCATCGCCAGCAATAGAAAAGAAAAAAATAACGTGATATTCTTTAAGGGCAATAAGGACAAATTTTCATTAAGTAAGTCCCTTATTATAATACGTTTATTTGAGGGAAACAGCAGAGCAAACACACAATGCGAAAACAATGGTCTTGAATCTGTCATGTCGGTAGTAAAGCCACAGATGCAGTCGAACAACTCTGTTGTATAAAATCAACGTTATATAGAAATAAGTCAAAGTCGTTGTGTTTACGTAGGCCCTCATAGTAGTTACCGAAAATTAAAGAATATAAGAATGCCATAAAGTAGAAAAGCCTAATGAAAGCAGTAAGATATTTGCTTATATGACATATTTCGTTAGTATTTGCATGGCTAATGGGTGAATTTTAACTTGTAAATTCTTCCAATGCATACCTGCGCATTACAAACGAAGTTATAAAGAATTGTGGCTGTTTCTGTGTGATTAGTGTCCCACATGCTGTTGCAAACGCTCAGGAAAATAATCTGTGGTTATTCTTTGTCCTGTCTGTTTTTAACGAAAAGATTTATTAATTTTGGAAATTTCATTCAAACCATTTTTAAAAAACAATAATGATGATGTGTATGTTTGTCACAGAGCAGTTGTGGAGGAAATATTTGCTGCAGCGTTTCACGGCTGTAAAACGTCCTTCATGCTGTGCTAGCTCTTCTTCCACCCCTAAAACTTTTCACATAACTATTCAGTGAATAACACGCAAAAACAGCTTGGATCGATCTAGCAAGAACAAAGTAATTTTGATGCCCTCTGCAAGTATAGTGAACACTGGTGCTTGTTTCACATATACTGTCTGAGTTCTGAAACTCAAGTGTCAAGTATATTGTGTTTCCTCTTTCTCCAAGTAAATTATTCTTTGAGGGTAGGTTTTTCCTGTTTTGGCTTTGGGTGCTTTTTCTCACACAGAAGTATGTTTCTTCATAGGCTATTCATTTGAATAGTGAGTTCTCGTATTTAAAGAATTCAGTGCTAAATTGTTTTTTCTCTTACAGGGTGTTTCAAAAATGACCGGTATATTTGAAACGGAAATAAAAACTAAACGAGCAGCGATAGAAATACACCGTTTGTTGCAATATGCTCGGGACAACAGTACATTTTCAGGCAGACAAACTTTCGAAATTACAGTAGTTACAATTTTCAACAACAGATGGCGCTGCGGTCTTGGAAACTCTATAGTACGATATTTTCCACATATCCACCATGCGTAGCAATAATATGGCGTAGTCTCTGAATGAAATTACCCGAAACCTTTGACAACGTGTCTGGCGGAATGGCTTCACATGCAGATGAGATGTACTGCTTCAGCTGTTCAATTGTTTCTGGATTCTGGCGGTACACCTGGTCTTTCAAGTGTCCCCACAGAAAGAAGTCACAGGGGTTCATGTCTGGCGAATAGGGAGGCCAATCCACGCCGCCTCCTGTATGTTTCGGATAGCCCAAAGCAATCACACGATCATCGAAATATTCATTCAGGAAATTAAAGACGTCGGCCGTGCGATGTGGCCGGGCACCATCTTGCATAAACCACGAGGTGTTCGCAGTGTCGTCTAAGGCAGTTTGTACCGCCACAAATTCACGAAGAATGTCCAGATAGCGTGATGCAGTAATCGTTTCGGATCTGAAAAATGGGCCAATGATTCCTTTGGAAGAAATGGCGGCCCAGACCAGTACTTTTTGAGGATGCAGGGACGATGGGACTGCAACACGGGCTTTTCGGTTCCCCATATGCGCCAGTTCTGTTTATTGACGAAGCTGTCCAGGTAAAAATAAGGTTCGTCAGTAAACCAAATGCTGCCCACATGCATATCGCCGTCATCAATCCTGTGCACTATATCGTTAGCGAATGTCTCTCGTGCAGCAATGGTAGCGGCGCTGAGGGGTTGCCGCGTTTGAATTTTGTATGGATAGAGGTGTAAACTCTGGCGCATGAGACGATACGTGGACGTTGGCGTCATTTGGACCGCAGCTGCAACATGGCGAACGGAAACCCGAGGCCGCTGTCGGATCACCTGCTGCACTAGCTGCGCGTTGCCCTCTGTGGTTGCCGTACGCGGTCGCCCTACCTTTCCAGCACGTTCATCCGTCACGTTCCCAGTCCGTTGAAATTTTTCAAACAGATCCTTTATTGTATCGCTTTTCGGTCCTTTGGTTACATTAAACCTCCGTTGAAAACTTCGTCTTGTTGCAACAACACTGTGTTCTAGGCGGTGGAATTCCAACACCAGAAAAATCCTCTGTTCTAAGGGATAAACCATGTTGTCTACAACACACTTGCACGTTGTGAACAGCACACGCTTACAGCAGAAAGACGACGTGCAGAATGTCGCACCCACAGACTGCGTTGTCTTCTATATCTTTCACATCACTTGCAGCGCCATCTGTTGTTGAAAATTGTAACTACTGTAATTTCGAAAGTTTGTCCGCCTGAAAATGTACTGTTGTCCCAAGCATATTGCAACAAACGGTGTATTTCTATCGCTGCTCGTTTAGTTTTTATTGCCGTTTCAAATATACCGGTCATTTTTGAAACACCCTGTATGTTTGCTGTGGAAGTACCTGGCACAGCTGAGGCCAATTGTGCAAGTTTTTGTAACGTGTCCTTTAACTATCTGACAAAATTTAAGACCTAGCAATATATGGGCGGGACTTGTTCCGGGTGAAGCCCTAGCACTAACGATTCCTGCAGTACATGGTCCCCACTTCAAGCTCTCGCTGCTGTGCGCTGCCGGAAGAAACGACCACCTGCCCCGCCGTATGGAAAGAGCGCGCTGGACAGCCCTGGGTCGTAAACTAGCGCCAGGGGTGGGGAGCGCCGGCAGCGGCAGAGGCAGCCAGCGATAACCGCCGCCGCCGCCCCCGCCTCGCCGTGTTTACATCGTAAACTACGCGCGCCCGCCGCACAGCGCAACTCGCCACAGGGTAGCCTAGGTCAGGCCTGGCTGCGTCCACTGCTACCAACGCCGTGCCCCGAAACCAAACCCCGCCGCACCGGTGGCACTGCAAACGTCACCCGACAGTCATTCCTCCCGCTGAAGCTCGTATTACGCTGTTGATCTCTGACCACTCTTTTATTAAAACGGGCACCATGCTTCAAGTTTTAGTAAAACGATGATAAACGCTATTTAATTGAAACCCTCGGCTGCCGACAGGTGTTGTTGACATACCTTGATAGGGACAGCTGAAAATGTGTGCCCCGACCGGGACTCGAACCCGGGATATTCTGCTTACATGGCAAACGCTCTATCCGTTTTTTTTTTTTTTTAAATCAGACCCACAACCCTAAACGTGGCAAAAAAAAAAAATGCAGTTGGATGCGAACAGGCGACTACAAGTTCAGAATGCACGACGATTGCCACTTTTTCTTTACTATTACCACTTTTTTCATCCTTTTTTCCCAGCAATCCAACTTTTTAACCACTTTTTTTATTAATTTTTTTATTTTTTTTATTTTTAGGATGGTCAGGGCGTGGTACACGCCGCACTAGCAGTGGGGGTCTCTTCACGGCACTGCCAGTGCGTCGAGGCCCAAACCCCTCCCACCCCTTTTTTCTTGTCCCCTGTTGGGTTCAAATGGTTCAAATGGCTCTGAGCACTATGGGACTTAACATCTTAGGTCATCAGTCCCCTAGAACTTAGAACTAATTAATCCTAACTAACCTAAGGACATCACGCACATCCATGCCCGAGGCAGGATTCGAACCTGCGACTGTAGCAGTCACGCCGCGGTTCCGGACTGCAGCGCCTAGAACCGCAAGACCACCCCGGCCGGCCTCCCCTGTTGGGTCATAGCACTAAGTGTGCAGAAATCTTAACACAAAACTCCCATTCTCCGATGTAAGAAAGACAAAGAAACCTCTTCTCTGAGTAGAAACTGAACACTGATAAAAACTTAACAATTCTTCTTGAATCATACAAATACTTTGGAAGTCGAACACGAGTAATTCTGAACAAAATGTTTTGGAAAAAAAAGAAACTTTTCGTGTAACATAGAAGTACCGGAAGGAAGGTAATAGTAAAGAATAATAAGAAACCGGGTGACTTTTAATTTTCTACTGTTCGTTCTCGTTCAAGGTGTTGTAGTGGTTCCACGTATTTAACCAACACCCATTCTTTCAAAAATGATCTTCAGCATGTTGCCGTAGTGCTTCTTGTGGTTGCGATAAGTGCTGATTTTTGCATATTCACACTTCATGTAAACGCGGAATTCTATCTCGTTGTCCGACACACGTTTGTGGATGACATAACTAACATATTTTCCCAGTAACCAGCTAATGGCGTTGGTTTTTAATTTAGGAAAGTATGTCATGTCTGGTCTCAGGAGGAGCGATGGCGTTATATACTCCGTCGAGGATCTGGTAAGAAAGGCGATTTGTTGCCTGATCCAGTTCCAGTTATGTACATTGCCACCACTGGTGAATCTGTGGATGAGTGTATCCACCAGATTGCATTTCCCACAAAGGTGTGTCTGGCTTAAACCGATCCCATATAGTCTCTCGTTGGTGCTGATGACATTGTTAACTGTTTTCTACCATGTGGAAATACCGTCTGAGCCACCGAGGACACAGATGAATAGCGTGACTGCAGGGAGTTATTCCTTGTGTTGTGTCTAGACAAGACAGCCTAGACACAATGAGAGGAAGCCGAAAGGCACGCGCTTAAACTCACGCAGGCTGGCGTGAGGTCTGAAACAGGATACGTAATGAATGCTATAAAGAAAAGTACGTAGCTTCTGGAATACTTAACTTTAATCCACATTTCTAGAACATCGCTCTTGATGATACATTAATAGAATCTCAATATCAATTGAATACGGCGCCTTGCTAGGTCGTAGCAAATGTAGCTGAAGGATATGCTAACTATCGTCTCGGCAAATGAGGGGGTAGTTGTCAGTGGACCGTTCCTTGCAAAGTCGGCTGTACAACTGGGGCGAGTGCTAGTACGTCTCTCTAGACCTGCCGTGTGGTGGCGCTCGGTCTGCAATTACTAACAGTGGCGACACGCGGGTCCGTCGTATACTAGCGGACAGCGGCCGATTTAAAAGCTACCACCTAGCAAGTGTGGTGTCTGGCGGTGACACCACACCTTGCGCGCTTCCCGTGAGAGCCACGTTCCCAACTGTCCACAATTCTACATACGTAATGTTCCTAATAGATACTTTGCCCATCCAGTCGTTACTCGCGCCCACTTAAGTTGACGATTCCCGTAAGAGTTCGGGCAACCTGTGCACACTCGCACAGACGAAAGTCAATGCCCGGGTAGCCATTTAACTATATAAATTATGAAGATAGTAACAGTTCTCGAAAGAATAGATAGCATTGAGATCCCGGGTCGAGTCACGGTCGGGGCACACATTTTCAACTCTCCCCATCAAGGTATGTCAACAACACCTGTCGGCAGCTGAGCCGGCCGGTGAGGCCGTGCGGTTCTAGGCGCTTCAGTCTTGAACCGCGTGACCACTATGGTCGCAGGTTCGAATCCTCCCTCGGGCATGGATGTGTGTGATGTCCTTAGGTTAGTTAGTTCTAGGGGACTGATGACCACAGATGTTAAGTCCCATAGTGCACAGAGCCATTTGAACCATTTTTTTTCGGCAGCTGAGGGTTTCAATTAATTATCATTTATTCTAAAGCTGCACGGTCATCAATGGTATCTGTTCTTTCGAGAACAGTTATTATCTTCATATATATAGATGATAAACGCGACTGAACCCGTGGCGCAGGGGTTGAGAAGACAGCCCACGATTTTTGACACTGTGCGATCGTACAGAACTCCAAGTACGAGGAATACTTCTCAAATATTCTCTGCAGAGCGTTCCATAACGCAGCTCGCAGGTAAATTATCAGGAGAAGTTGAACCATGAGCCCTTTCTTGTTGGGACTGAACTACCTATGGCCGTCCTCACGTCGTAACGAGGCGACCTCTTTTGCTTTTATTCCTGTTTTGCAGTCGACGCTGACCCACTGTCATTAACGTTCTCCTCACAAGGGAACCTCCCCATCGCACTGCTCTCAGATTTAGATATAAATTGACACAGTGGATAGGCCTTGAAAACCTGAACACAGATCAATCGAGAAAACAGGAAGTTGTGTGGAACTATGAAAAAAATAAGCAAACTATACAAACTGAGTAGTCCATGTGCACTATAGGTAACATCAAGGACAATGTGAGTTGAGGAGCGCGGTGGTCCCGTGGTTAGCGTGAGCAGCTGCGGTATCAGAGGTCCTTGGTTCGAGTTTTCCCTCGAGTGAAAATTTTACTTTCTTTATTTTCCCAAAGTTAAGATCTGTCCGTTCATTCATTGACGTCTCTGTTCACTGTAATAAGTTTAGTGTCTGTGTTTTGCGACCGCACCGCAAAACCGTGCGTTTAGTGTAAGAAAGGAGGTGCCTCTCCAATAGGAACCGAAAACATTTGATCGCAAGGTCATAGGTCAACCGATTCCTCCACAGGAAAACACGTCTGATATATTCTATACGACACTGGTGACGGCATGTGCATCACATGTTAAGAATGTGTTGTCGACCCACCTAACTTGCACACTTGGCTAATGGGTAAAAAGATTCTTCTACCTTGCCCGATTTAGGTTTTCTTGTGGATGTGACAATCTCTCCCAAAAAAGTGATGAAAACATAAGAGTTTGTCACATAAACTGCAACAAATGAATGCAACAGTTTCACAGTCGTGCAGTTTTCCCTGTGCTCTGTCAAAACATAAGTTTTCAACCTTTTCAATTTTTTCCGAGTGTAGACGGCCAAATCCTGCATATGTCCAAGCAAATTTGAAGATGTCCTGGAATTTTGGAGAGCGAAGTTGATTATGTGTGAGTGCCTGAACTTTGATAATTGTCTGAAAATAAAAAATTAAACTTTTCACTCGAGGGAAGACTTGAACCAAGGACCTCTCGTTCCGCAGCTGCTCACACTACCCAAGAGACCACGGCGCTGCAGAGCTCACTTTGTCCTTGATGTTGCCTATCCTGCGCATGCACTACTCAGTTTGTATATTTTGCTTATTTTTTTCATAGTTCCACACAACTTCTTCCTGTTTTCTCGATCGATCTGTGTTCAGTTTTTCAAGGCCTATCCACTGTGCCAACTTACAACTAAATCTGAGGGGGGTGCGATGGGGAGGTTCCCTTGTCAGTATTACGAGGAACACGAGCTTTTACAACACATTGGTGATGGTAAAAAAACAATTTTTTCCTCCGTTTCCTTGATGCATTATGGCGCTATTGGATCCTACGCCCTCCACTCATCTCATATATCTCAGTGGGAGAACGGGTCACCGTGGCCGGGCCTCTGATTGCGACCGCTACCAACTTTGCCCCTCCTCCAATCTGACGCCCCCCTTAGCAATGACATGAAAAAAAAGTAGCGTCTTTGGCTAGTAATTAAAGCGTCCTGGGTACCGGTTTCAAACCCATCCACTGGTTAAATTCAAATGGCGATCGAAGACTCCCGGTATGAGAAGTTACCCTCGTTTTGCCAATAGTCTTGGCATACTAGTGGACAGAGTATCAAGAATCTCTCTTGCCCTTGGGGGTAGGAAACTGCCCCAAAATTGCGGAACAGTCATCAATGACCAACTGCGTGCAGACGGAGAAGGCAGCAGGAGTCACTTCGTTAAAAACAGGCAGCTGCACGAGGTAGGCGCGGTCTGAGGCACTAAGTCACGGACTGCGCGGCCCCTCCCGCCGGAGGTTCGAGTCCTCCCTCGGACATGGGTGTGTGTGTTGTTCTTAGCATAAGTTACATCTACATCTAAATGGATACTCTGCAAATCACATTTAAGTGCCTGGCAGAAGGTTCGTCGGACCACCTTTAGTCCGCAGCTCGTGGTCGTGCGGTAGCGTTCTCGCTTCCCGCGCCCGGATTCCCGGGTTCGATTCCCGGCGGGGTCAGGGATTTTCTCTGCCTCGTGATGATTGGGTGTTGTGTGATGTCCTTAGGTTAGTTAGGTTTAAATAGTTCTAAGTTCTAGGGGACTGATGACCTGAGAAGTTAAGTCCCATAGTGCTCAGAGCCAGCCATGAACCACCTTCACAATTCTGTATTATTCAAATCTCGTGTAGCGCTCGGAAAGAATGAACACCTATATCTTTCCGTACGAGCTCTGATTTCCCATATTTTATCGTGGTGATCGTTCCTCCCTACGTACGTCGATGTCATATTACCGCACTCGAGTTCTAGGCGCTCAGTCCGGAACCGCGAGACTGCTACGGTCGCAGGTTCGAATCCTGCCTCGGGCATGGATGTGTGTGATGTCCTTAGGTTAGTTAGGTTTAAGTAGATCTAAGTTCTAGGGGACTGATGACCACAGATGTTAAGTCCCATAGTGCTCAGAGCCGTTTGAGCCGTTTTGAACCGCACTCGGAAAACAAAGTTGGTGATTGGAATTTCGTGAGAAGATTCCGTCGCCAACGAAAAGCGCCTTTCTTTTAATGATGTCCAGACCAAATCCTGTATCATTTCTGTGACACTCTCTCCCATATTTCGCGATAATACAAATCGTGCTGTCCTTCTTTGAACTTTTTCGATGTACTCTGTCAGTCCTACCTGGTTAGCATCCCACACCGCGCAGCAGTATTCTAAAAGACGGACAAGCGTAGTGTAGGCAGTCTCTTTAGTAGGTCTGTTACATTTACTAAGCGCCCTGTCAATAAAACGCAGTCTTTGGTTAGCCTTCTGCACAACATTTTCTATGTGTTCCTTCCAATTTAAGTTGTTCGTGATAGTAACACCTAGCTATTTAGTTGAATTTACGGCTTTTAGATTCAGATTCGTGAGAAGATTTCGTCGCAACGAAAAGCGCCTTTCTTTTAGTGATGTCCAGACCAAATCCTGTATCATTTCTGTGACACTCTCTCCCATATTTCGCGATAATACAAATCGTGCTGTCCTTCTTTGAACTTTTTCGATGTACTCTGTCAGTCCTACCTGGTTAGCATCCCACACCGCGCAGCAGTATTCTAAAAGACGGACAAGCGTAGTGTAGGCAGTCTCTTTAGTAGGTCTGTTACATTTACTAAGCGCCCTGTCAATAAAACGCAGTCTTTGGTTAGCCTTCTGCACAACATTTTCTATGTGTTCCTTCCAATTTAAGTTGTTCGTGATAGTAACACCTAGCTATTTAGTTGAATTTACGGCTTTTAGATTCAGATTCGTGAGAAGATTTCGTCGCAACGAAAAGCGCCTTTCTTTTAGTGATGTCCAGACCAAATCCTGTATCATTTCTGTGACACTCTCTCCCATATTTCGCGATAATACAAATCGTGCTGTCCTTCTTTGAACTTTTTCGATGTACTCTGTCAGTCCTACCTGGTTAGCATCCCACACCGCGCAGCAGTATTCTAAAAGACGGACAAGCGTAGTGTAGGCAGTCTCTTTAGTAGGTCTGTTACATTTACTAAGCGCCCTGTCAATAAAACGCAGTCTTTGGTTAGCCTTCTGCACAACATTTTCTATGTGTTCCTTCCAATTTAAGTTGTTCGTGATAGTAACACCTAGCTATTTAGTTGAATTTACGGCTTTTAGATTCAGATTCGTGAGAAGATTTCGTCGCAACGAAAAGCGCCTTTCTTTTAGTGATGTCCAGACCAAATCCTGTATCATTTCTGTGACACTCTCTCCCATATTTCGCGATAATACAAATCGTGCTGTCCTTCTTTGAACTTTTTCGATGTACTCTGTCAGTCCTACCTGGTTAGCATCCCACACCGCGCAGCAGTATTCTAAAAGACGGACAAGCGTAGTGTAGGCAGTCTCTTTAGTAGGTCTGTTACATTTACTAAGCGCCCTGTCAATAAAACGCAGTCTTTGGTTAGCCTTCTGCACAACATTTTCTATGTGTTCCTTCCAATTTAAGTTGTTCGTGATAGTAACACCTAGCTATTTAGTTGAATTTACGGCTTTTAGATTCAGATTCGTGAGAAGATTTCGTCGCAACGAAAAGCGCCTTTCTTTTAGTGATGTCCAGACCAAATCCTGTATCATTTCTGTGACACTCTCTCCCATATTTCGCGATAATACAAATCGTGCTGTCCTTCTTTGAACTTTTTCGATGTACTCTGTCAGTCCTACCTGGTTAGCATCCCACACCGCGCAGCAGTATTCTAAAAGACGGACAAGCGTAGTGTAGGCAGTCTCTTTAGTAGGTCTGTTACATTTACTAAGCGCCCTGTCAATAAAACGCAGTCTTTGGTTAGCCTTCTGCACAACATTTTCTATGTGTTCCTTCCAATTTAAGTTGTTCGTGATAGTAACACCTAGCTATTTAGTTGAATTTACGGCTTTTAGATTCAGATTCGTGAGAAGATTTCGTCGCAACGAAAAGCGCCTTTCTTTTAGTGATGTCCAGACCAAATCCTGTATCATTTCTGTGACACTCTCTCCCATATTTCGCGATAATACAAATCGTGCTGTCCTTCTTTGAACTTTTTCGATGTACTCTGTCAGTCCTACCTGGTTAGCATCCCACACCGCGCAGCAGTATTCTAAAAGACGGACAAGCGTAGTGTAGGCAGTCTCTTTAGTAGGTCTGTTACATTTACTAAGCGCCCTGTCAATAAAACGCAGTCTTTGGTTAGCCTTCTGCACAACATTTTCTATGTGTTCCTTCCAATTTAAGTTGTTCGTGATAGTAACACCTAGCTATTTAGTTGAATTTACGGCTTTTAGATTCAGATTCGTGAGAAGATTTCGTCGCAACGAAAAGCGCCTTTCTTTTAGTGATGTCCAGACCAAATCCTGTATCATTTCTGTGACACTCTCTCCCATATTTCGCGATAATACAAATCGTGCTGTCCTTCTTTGAACTTTTTCGATGTACTCTGTCAGTCCTACCTGGTTAGCATCCCACACCGCGCAGCAGTATTCTAAAAGACGGACAAGCGTAGTGTAGGCAGTCTCTTTAGTAGGTCTGTTACATTTACTAAGCGCCCTGTCAATAAAACGCAGTCTTTGGTTAGCCTTCTGCACAACATTTTCTATGTGTTCCTTCCAATTTAAGTTGTTCGTGATAGTAACACCTAGCTATTTAGTTGAATTTACGGCTTTTAGATTCAGATTCGTGAGAAGATTTCGTCGCAACGAAAAGCGCCTTTCTTTTAGTGATGTCCAGACCAAATCCTGTATCATTTCTGTGACACTCTCTCCCATATTTCGCGATAATACAAATCGTGCTGTCCTTCTTTGAACTTTTTCGATGTACTCTGTCAGTCCTACCTGGTTAGCATCCCACACCGCGCAGCAGTATTCTAAAAGACGGACAAGCGTAGTGTAGGCAGTCTCTTTAGTAGGTCTGTTACATTTACTAAGCGCCCTGTCAATAAAACGCAGTCTTTGGTTAGCCTTCTGCACAACATTTTCTATGTGTTCCTTCCAATTTAAGTTGTTCGTGATAGTAACACCTAGCTATTTAGTTGAATTTACGGCTTTTAGATTCAGATTCGTGAGAAGATTTCGTCGCAACGAAAAGCGCCTTTCTTTTAGTGATGTCCAGACCAAATCCTGTATCATTTCTGTGACACTCTCTCCCATATTTCGCGATAATACAAATCGTGCTGTCCTTCTTTGAACTTTTTCGATGTACTCTGTCAGTCCTACCTGGTTAGCATCCCACACCGCGCAGCAGTATTCTAAAAGACGGACAAGCGTAGTGTAGGCAGTCTCTTTAGTAGGTCTGTTACATTTACTAAGCGCCCTGTCAATAAAACGCAGTCTTTGGTTAGCCTTCCGCACAACATTTTCTATGTGTTCCTTCCAATTTAAGTTGTTCGTGATAGTAACACCTAGCTATTTAGTTGAATTTACGGCTTTTAGATTCAGATTCGTGAGAAGATTTCGTCGCAACGAAAAGCGCCTTTCTTTTAGTGATGTCCAGACCAAATCCTGTATCATTTCTGTGACACTCTCTCCCATATTTCGCGATAATACAAATCGTGCTGTCCTTCTTTGAACTTTTTCGATGTACTCTGTCAGTCCTACCTGGTTAGCATCCCACACCGCGCAGCAGTATTCTAAAAGACGGACAAGCGTAGTGTAGGCAGTCTCTTTAGTAGGTCTGTTACATTTACTAAGCGCCCTGTCAATAAAACGCAGTCTTTGGTTAGCCTTCTGCACAACATTTTCTATGTGTTCCTTCCAATTTAAGTTGTTCGTGATAGTAACACCTAGCTATTTAGTTGAATTTACGGCTTTTAGATTCAGATTCGTGAGAAGATTTCGTCGCAACGAAAAGCGCCTTTCTTTTAGTGATGTCCAGACCAAATCCTGTATCATTTCTGTGACACTCTCTCCCATATTTCGCGATAATACAAATCGTGCTGTCCTTCTTTGAACTTTTTCGATGTACTCTGTCAGTCCTACCTGGTTAGCATCCCACACCGCGCAGCAGTATTCTAAAAGACGGACAAGCGTAGTGTAGGCAGTCTCTTTAGTAGGTCTGTTACATTTACTAAGCGCCCTGTCAATAAAACGCAGTCTTTGGTTAGCCTTCTGCACAACATTTTCTATGTGTTCCTTCCAATTTAAGTTGTTCGTGATAGTAACACCTAGCTATTTAGTTGAATTTACGGCTTTTAGATTCAGATTCGTGAGAAGATTTCGTCGCAACGAAAAGCGCCTTTCTTTTAGTGATGTCCAGACCAAATCCTGTATCATTTCTGTGACACTCTCTCCCATATTTCGCGATAATACAAATCGTGCTGTCCTTCTTTGAACTTTTTCGATGTACTCTGTCAGTCCTACCTGGTTAGCATCCCACACCGCGCAGCAGTATTCTAAAAGACGGACAAGCGTAGTGTAGGCAGTCTCTTTAGTAGGTCTGTTACATTTACTAAGCGCCCTGTCAATAAAACGCAGTCTTTGGTTAGCCTTCTGCACAACATTTTCTATGTGTTCCTTCCAATTTAAGTTGTTCGTGATAGTAACACCTAGCTATTTAGTTGAATTTACGGCTTTTAGATTCAGATTCGTGAGAAGATTTCGTCGCAACGAAAAGCGCCTTTCTTTTAGTGATGTCCAGACCAAATCCTGTATCATTTCTGTGACACTCTCTCCCATATTTCGCGATAATACAAATCGTGCTGTCCTTCTTTGAACTTTTTCGATGTACTCTGTCAGTCCTACCTGGTTAGCATCCCACACCGCGCAGCAGTATTCTAAAAGACGGACAAGCGTAGTGTAGGCAGTCTCTTTAGTAGGTCTGTTACATTTACTAAGCGCCCTGTCAATAAAACGCAGTCTTTGGTTAGCCTTCTGCACAACATTTTCTATGTGTTCCTTCCAATTTAAGTTGTTCGTGATAGTAACACCTAGCTATTTAGTTGAATTTACGGCTTTTAGATTCAGATTCGTGAGAAGATTTCGTCGCAACGAAAAGCGCCTTTCTTTTAGTGATGTCCAGACCAAATCCTGTATCATTTCTGTGACACTCTCTCCCATATTTCGCGATAATACAAATCGTGCTGTCCTTCTTTGAACTTTTTCGATGTACTCTGTCAGTCCTACCTGGTTAGCATCCCACACCGCGCAGCAGTATTCTAAAAGACGGACAAGCGTAGTGTAGGCAGTCTCTTTAGTAGGTCTGTTACATTTACTAAGCGCCCTGTCAATAAAACGCAGTCTTTGGTTAGCCTTCTGCACAACATTTTCTATGTGTTCCTTCCAATTTAAGTTGTTCGTGATAGTAACACCTAGCTATTTAGTTGAATTTACGGCTTTTAGATTCAGATTCGTGAGAAGATTTCGTCGCAACGAAAAGCGCCTTTCTTTTAGTGATGTCCAGACCAAATCCTGTATCATTTCTGTGACACTCTCTCCCATATTTCGCGATAATACAAATCGTGCTGTCCTTCTTTGAACTTTTTCGATGTACTCTGTCAGTCCTACCTGGTTAGCATCCCACACCGCGCAGCAGTATTCTAAAAGACGGACAAGCGTAGTGTAGGCAGTCTCTTTAGTAGGTCTGTTACATTTACTAAGCGCCCTGTCAATAAAACGCAGTCTTTGGTTAGCCTTCTGCACAACATTTTCTATGTGTTCCTTCCAATTTAAGTTGTTCGTGATAGTAACACCTAGCTATTTAGTTGAATTTACGGCTTTTAGATTCAGATTCGTGAGAAGATTTCGTCGCAACGAAAAGCGCCTTTCTTTTAGTGATGTCCAGACCAAATCCTGTATCATTTCTGTGACACTCTCTCCCATATTTCGCGATAATACAAATCGTGCTGTCCTTCTTTGAACTTTTTCGATGTACTCTGTCAGTCCTACCTGGTTAGCATCCCACACCGCGCAGCAGTATTCTAAAAGACGGACAAGCGTAGTGTAGGCAGTCTCTTTAGTAGGTCTGTTACATTTACTAAGCGCCCTGTCAATAAAACGCAGTCTTTGGTTAGCCTTCCGCACAACATTTTCTGTGTGTTCCTTCCAATTTAAGTTGTTCGTGATAGTAACACCTAGCTATTTAGTTGAATTTACGGCTTTTAGATTCAGATTCGTGAGAAGATTTCGTCGCAACGAAAAGCGCCTTTCTTTTAGTGATGTCCAGACCAAATCCTGTATCATTTCTGTGACACTCTCTCCCATATTTCGCGATAATACAAATCGTGCTGTCCTTCTTTGAACTTTTTCGATGTACTCTGTCAGTCCTACCTGGTTAGCATCCCACACCGCGCAGCAGTATTCTAAAAGACGGACAAGCGTAGTGTAGGCAGTCTCTTTAGTAGGTCTGTTACATTTACTAAGCGCCCTGTCAATAAAACGCAGTCTTTGGTTAGCCTTCTGCACAACATTTTCTATGTGTTCCTTGCAATTTAAGTTGTTCGTGATAGTAACACCTAGCTATTTAGTTGAATTTACGGCTTTTAGATTCAGATTCGTGAGAAGATTTCGTCGCAACGAAAAGCGCCTTTCTTTTAGTGATGTCCAGACCAAATCCTGTATCATTTCTGTGACACTCTCTCCCATATTTCGCGATAATACAAATCGTGCTGTCCTTCTTTGAACTTTTTCGATGTACTCTGTCAGTCCTACCTGGTTAGCATCCCACACCGCGCAGCAGTATTCTAAAAGACGGACAAGCGTAGTGTAGGCAGTCTCTTTAGTAGGTCTGTTACATTTACTAAGCGCCCTGTCAATAAAACGCAGTCTTTGGTTAGCCTTCTGCACAACATTTTCTATGTGTTCCTTCCAATTTAAGTTGTTCGTGATAGTAACACCTAGCTATTTAGTTGAATTTACGGCTTTTAGATTCAGATTCGTGAGAAGATTTCGTCGCAACGAAAAGCGCCTTTCTTTTAGTGATGTCCAGACCAAATCCTGTATCATTTCTGTGACACTCTCTCCCATATTTCGCGATAATACAAATCGTGCTGTCCTTCTTTGAACTTTTTCGATGTACTCTGTCAGTCCTACCTGGTTAGCATCCCACACCGCGCAGCAGTATTCTAAAAGACGGACAAGCGTAGTGTAGGCAGTCTCTTTAGTAGGTCTGTTACATTTACTAAGCGCCCTGTCAATAAAACGCAGTCTTTGGTTAGCCTTCTGCACAACATTTTCTATGTGTTCCTTCCAATTTAAGTTGTTCGTGATAGTAACACCTAGCTATTTAGTTGAATTTACGGCTTTTAGATTCAGATTCGTGAGAAGATTTCGTCGCAACGAAAAGCGCCTTTCTTTTAGTGATGTCCAGACCAAATCCTGTATCATTTCTGTGACACTCTCTCCCATATTTCGCGATAATACAAATCGTGCTGTCCTTCTTTGAACTTTTTCGATGTACTCTGTCAGTCCTACCTGGTTAGCATCCCACACCGCGCAGCAGTATTCTAAAAGACGGACAAGCGTAGTGTAGGCAGTCTCTTTAGTAGGTCTGTTACATTTACTAAGCGCCCTGTCAATAAAACGCAGTCTTTGGTTAGCCTTCTGCACAACATTTTCTATGTGTTCCTTCCAATTTAAGTTGTTCGTGATAGTAACACCTAGCTATTTAGTTGAATTTACGGCTTTTAGATTCAGATTCGTGAGAAGATTTCGTCGCAACGAAAAGCGCCTTTCTTTTAGTGATGTCCAGACCAAATCCTGTATCATTTCTGTGACACTCTCTCCCATATTTCGCGATAATACAAATCGTGCTGTCCTTCTTTGAACTTTTTCGATGTACTCTGTCAGTCCTACCTGGTTAGCATCCCACACCGCGCAGCAGTATTCTAAAAGACGGACAAGCGTAGTGTAGGCAGTCTCTTTAGTAGGTCTGTTACATTTACTAAGCGCCCTGTCAATAAAACGCAGTCTTTGGTTAGCCTTCTGCACAACATTTTCTATGTGTTCCTTCCAATTTAAGTTGTTCGTGATAGTAACACCTAGCTATTTAGTTGAATTTACGGCTTTTAGATTCAGATTCGTGAGAAGATTTCGTCGCAACGAAAAGCGCCTTTCTTTTAGTGATGTCCAGACCAAATCCTGTATCATTTCTGTGACACTCTCTCCCATATTTCGCGATAATACAAATCGTGCTGTCCTTCTTTGAACTTTTTCGATGTACTCTGTCAGTCCTACCTGGTTAGCATCCCACACCGCGCAGCAGTATTCTAAAAGACGGACAAGCGTAGTGTAGGCAGTCTCTTTAGTAGGTCTGTTACATTTACTAAGCGCCCTGTCAATAAAACGCAGTCTTTGGTTAGCCTTCTGCACAACATTTTCTATGTGTTCCTTCCAATTTAAGTTGTTCGTGATAGTAACACCTAGCTATTTAGTTGAATTTACGGCTTTTAGATTCAGATTCGTGAGAAGATTTCGTCGCAACGAAAAGCGCCTTTCTTTTAGTGATGTCCAGACCAAATCCTGTATCATTTCTGTGACACTCTCTCCCATATTTCGCGATAATACAAATCGTGCTGTCCTTCTTTGAACTTTTTCGATGTACTCTGTCAGTCCTACCTGGTTAGCATCCCACACCGCGCAGCAGTATTCTAAAAGACGGACAAGCGTAGTGTAGGCAGTCTCTTTAGTAGGTCTGTTACATTTACTAAGCGCCCTGTCAATAAAACGCAGTCTTTGGTTAGCCTTCTGCACAACATTTTCTATGTGTTCCTTCCAATTTAAGTTGTTCGTGATAGTAACACCTAGCTATTTAGTTGAATTTACGGCTTTTAGATTCAGATTCGTGAGAAGATTTCGTCGCAACGAAAAGCGCCTTTCTTTTAGTGATGTCCAGACCAAATCCTGTATCATTTCTGTGACACTCTCTCCCATATTTCGCGATAATACAAATCGTGCTGTCCTTCTTTGAACTTTTTCGATGTACTCTGTCAGTCCTACCTGGTTAGCATCCCACACCGCGCAGCAGTATTCTAAAAGACGGACAAGCGTAGTGTAGGCAGTCTCTTTAGTAGGTCTGTTACATTTACTAAGCGCCCTGTCAATAAAACGCAGTCTTTGGTTAGCCTTCTGCACAACATTTTCTATGTGTTCCTTCCAATTTAAGTTGTTCGTGATAGTAACACCTAGCTATTTAGTTGAATTTACGGCTTTTAGATTCAGATTCGTGAGAAGATTTCGTCGCAACGAAAAGCGCCTTTCTTTTAGTGATGTCCAGACCAAATCCTGTATCATTTCTGTGACACTCTCTCCCATATTTCGCGATAATACAAATCGTGCTGTCCTTCTTTGAACTTTTTCGATGTACTCTGTCAGTCCTACCTGGTTAGCATCCCACACCGCGCAGCAGTATTCTAAAAGACGGACAAGCGTAGTGTAGGCAGTCTCTTTAGTAGGTCTGTTACATTTACTAAGCGCCCTGTCAATAAAACGCAGTCTTTGGTTAGCCTTCTGCACAACATTTTCTATGTGTTCCTTCCAATTTAAGTTGTTCGTGATAGTAACACCTAGCTATTTAGTTGAATTTACGGCTTTTAGATTCAGATTCGTGAGAAGATTTCGTCGCAACGAAAAGCGCCTTTCTTTTAGTGATGTCCAGACCAAATCCTGTATCATTTCTGTGACACTCTCTCCCATATTTCGCGATAATACAAATCGTGCTGTCCTTCTTTGAACTTTTTCGATGTACTCTGTCAGTCCTACCTGGTTAGCATCCCACACCGCGCAGCAGTATTCTAAAAGACGGACAAGCGTAGTGTAGGCAGTCTCTTTAGTAGGTCTGTTACATTTACTAAGCGCCCTGTCAATAAAACGCAGTCTTTGGTTAGCCTTCTGCACAACATTTTCTATGTGTTCCTTCCAATTTAAGTTGTTCGTGATAGTAACACCTAGCTATTTAGTTGAATTTACGGCTTTTAGATTCAGATTCGTGAGAAGATTTCGTCGCAACGAAAAGCGCCTTTCTTTTAGTGATGTCCAGACCAAATCCTGTATCATTTCTGTGACACTCTCTCCCATATTTCGCGATAATACAAATCGTGCTGTCCTTCTTTGAACTTTTTCGATGTACTCTGTCAGTCCTACCTGGTTAGCATCCCACACCGCGCAGCAGTATTCTAAAAGACGGACAAGCGTAGTGTAGGCAGTCTCTTTAGTAGGTCTGTTACATTTACTAAGCGCCCTGTCAATAAAACGCAGTCTTTGGTTAGCCTTCTGCACAACATTTTCTATGTGTTCCTTGCAATTTAAGTTGTTCGTGATAGTAACACCTAGCTATTTAGTTGAATTTACGGCTTTTAGATTCAGATTCGTGAGAAGATTTCGTCGCAACGAAAAGCGCCTTTCTTTTAATGATGTCCAGACCAAATCCTGTATCATTTCTGTGACACTCTCTCCCATATTTCGCGATAATACAAATCGTGCTGTCCTTCTTTGAACTTTTTCGATGTACTCTGTCAGTCCTACCTGGTTAGCATCCCACACCGCGCAGCAGTATTCTAAAAGACGGACAAGCGTAGTGTAGGCAGTCTCTTTAGTAGGTCTGTTACATTTACTAAGCGCCCTGTCAATAAAACGCAGTCTTTGGTTAGCCTTCCGCACAACATTTTCTGTGTGTTCCTTCCAATTTAAGTTGTTCGTGATAGTAACGCCTAGCTATTTAGTTGAATTTACGGCTTTTAGATTGCACTGATTTACCGTTAACCGAAGTTTGACGAGTTCCTTTTAGCACTCATGTGGATGACCTCACACTTTTCGTTATTTAGGGTCAACTGCCACTTTTTGCACCATTCAGATTTCTTTTCTAAATCGTTTTGCAGTTTGTTTTGATCTTATGATGAATTGACTAGTCGATACACGACAGCGTCATCTGCAAACAACCGAAGACGGCTGCTCAGATTGTCTCGCAAATCGTTTATGTAGATAAGGAACAGCACAGGGCCTATAACACTACCTTGGGACACGCCAGAAATCACTTCTGTTTTATTCGATGACTTTCCTTCAATTCCTACGAACTGTAACCTCTCTGACAGGAAATCACAAATCGACACAACTGAGACGATATTCCATGAGCACGCAATTTCACTACGAGCCGCTTGTATAGTACAGTGTCATGATGATTTCACTATTGGCAGAAGATTCCGAATTACTGACCCACTTCGATCTCTGGCAGGGGTCTACCAAGGGGGAGGTGACAATGATAAAGAGATCGAATAACCAACGAAATGGGCGTGGAATATCAGAAGTTTTAACGCCATAGGAAAGCTAGAATTTTAGCAGGAGCTCTCACTTCACGTAGAAATCACCAAGCTTCTGATTGCATGTTGTATCCAGATAAACGTACTAAGTCAGCACATTTCTTCTCCCAGGTCTCCTCTTTAGCTCAGATAACCATTCTCTTCACCTCTGTCTTCAATGTGTCGTAGTGATATCTACCTTCCTACCTTTTAGAGCTTAACCATTTCTGGTAACCAGTCTTCTTTTCTCCATTCTTTGCTCTTAAGACCTGTGTCATCCACTCATCAGCCGTCTCTCTTCCTCCGTCTCTTCCAAGAGCCTACAGGAGGTGGAATGATTGCCGTTTCTGAGTGGAAGACACATTTTAGGGATCTTACAGAGGACAGGGAAGAGTTTTGAGAAGAGAGGAACGAAGAGGAGATTTATCTTGTGGAAGTAGTGGCTGAATATGATGTTTATCAGGCCCTTCAAAAATAAAAAAAAACAATAAAAATGGGAAGGCTGCAGATTCTGGAGGTACAGTAATAGAATTTTGAAGTTCGAAGGACCTGAAGTAATAGCAGCTCTAGTAACTATTTTTAATAAAGTGATTCAAGGAGATGAAGTTCGTCAAGGAATGAAGATGTCACTCTTTATCGTGATATATAAGGAAAGAAGCAGGAGAGATGCGACTAATTACAGGGTAATAAGTGTAAAGGCTTTAGTGAGTAGACCATTCAGTAGTACGGGTTGTTCAAAAGGTGTCTCCGCAGTGCCGTATGATTGTCAGCCGCGCGTGCTGTACGCCGCAGTGAATATACCGAAATGAAACTCAGTGAAATACAAGTTATTAATTTATTGAATATTCATTTTTACTTAAATGTTGAAATTGTCCTCCCGCTACCCCCCCCCCCCCTCCCCCTGTTGTTGAATACACAACTCAGTTCGTCCAATCATGTTACCAAACACAAGCTGTAACTTTTCTTCTGTAACAGAAGCAGTGGAAGTGGATATTGCAGTTTTCAGTTCATCGATGGATTTTGGACGGTTTTTATAGACAGTTGCTTTCGCTTACAAATCGTAAGGCGACCACCCACGATAAGCGGGAAATCCAGGTTCGAGTTCAAACGTCCCCTCAGAAAAATTAATGAATTACTGTGCTGATAAACCTCTTACATTATTTGATTTTCAAACAGCTGAGCAGAACTGAACGTACTCAGACATTTCTCTCTTTACTTATTCTGATCATCGCTAAACTGACACACAATATTTTTAGCGCAACGCAATCTGACTTTTAATAATCCCTACAAAAGAATGGCCCTGACTAACAATAACCTATACCTTCCATGAATCACTTACCTCACAAAAATCTTCATTACTCGAACTACTGCAATACAGCGTGCGCCAATACTGCCAGATAAACAAAAGATTCTAACTACTGAAGTCACTAACTACTGATAGGCATAGTTAGCAAATGAAATATTTTTATAGAGAACAAGCAATGTATTTACCTTAATAGTGTTCAAAAGTCATATATATATATATATATATATATATATATATATATATATATATATATCAGTCCATGATATATATATATATCAGTCCATGATATCCCAAATTCAAATTTACTCTTTCTGATAGACACACGTCCAGATCGCCCGCTCTCAAAATTCCGCCATCTCTCTCCCCACATCCACCACTGCTGGTGGCTCACCTCCAACTGCGCAACGCTACGCGCTGTTGACATCCAGCTGCCGCTGCCCAACACTACAATGGCAGACAACAATGCAAACTAGCCACAGACTGCACACAGCACAGCCAGTGATTTTCATACAGAGCGCTACGTAACGTTGCCAATAAGAAAACATAAACAGCCTACTTACAGAGTCCCCTCCCAGCACAAATTTTCACTGTCGTCATTTCATTCTGCAGCTGATGGCTGTTCTTATCCGCTATTGCGAATTTATTTAATGTATTCCTCTGTAATTGTGTCACTCTCGGGCCTGGCGACATTTCAGACAGGAAGACATCGACGTATGTGCAAGAGAGGCCAGAGCTCAGGAGTTCGTGTAAGGTGGGTTAACGATTTCACATTAGCACCAAATCTCTCCACAGTATTCACCGTGGTCGTGTCACACGATCGGAAACTCTTCCTCAGCCCTACCCGCTTGCCGTCGATCACACCTCTTCATCACTACCATCAACATTGTCGTCTAAATAAACTTCAGAATGAAAAACTTTTTCTTTGAAAATTTTCATTTTTAAAATTACAAACGATAAATATTTACTTACTACAAGCTTTTTATTAAATTATGAAGCAATGAGTCAGTGAGACAGTTGGTACTGCATACTTCTGAAAAACCCTTTTTTATAGAACGATGAAGCAATTCTCATTGCTCCGAGAGTGCTGCCTACAACAGCTTCACACAAAAGAAAGCCAAGTACCCACATCGAGATTAAAGACTTATTACAAAAATACTTTTCTCTGTACCAATTCTCTCCCTAGCGACACATGCTTCATTCACACCCTGCACCCCCCATTCCAAATCAACCAAATTGAAATATGTGTGCTATACTGATCCCTACTGCTAGTATGTCAATTATTGGCCCGACTCCTTGCATCTGAACGAACATAACTTGGAAGGCTTCAGGCTGCCAATGCTTTGTGTCTTCCCGCTGTCACTAATAACAATAATAACAATGGCAATAACAATAAGCGACATACGAATCACACAGCCGACCGGTTGCAAATAATTGTTTGGTACAAGGACCTAGGTATAGACACCTCTAACAATGTCTTCATCAGAATAAAATTTTGAGAAACCGTAAAATTACATTGTGATAAGGCAATGGTCAAAGCTTAGAGCAGATATGCTCAAGTTAAAAAATAAAATGAATCACGTTTCAGTCTCTGGCACGTATGCCTATCTAGGAACGAAATCAGACATTGAGTCCCCCCCCCCCCCCCCCGCCCCAGTTCGGTTAAGCGAGGTTGTACTGTACACTGTTCATGGTATCGCTCCTACCATTGTAGAAAAATTTGCGACTGCATGAATTGAAGGGCTTATTTCAACAGTGGTACAAGTCCATTTTTGTTCATCTTGAGATACAGAGTCCTAAAGTTAAATGAGCGCTGAAAAATTTGCAGTTGCGATACCAGAAATATTCAAGCATATGGCTTCTTGCTAGAGATGAACCATTGTTTCTGTTTGTTTGGATCAGTAATTTCAGAAGCATTATAGGCAGAAAAGTGGAGGTAATGGACTTGTACCACTATTGAAATAAGCCCTTCAATTATTTCCCACATTCGACCTTTTTTTTCCTGATTGACTAGTGTTAGTGCCCCACCAGCGTAGTCGAGTACTTACAAATTGTGTAACTGACGTTTGTCTAAATTTTACGTAACACTTTTGTGAATTTTAACAGCATAAAAAAATAATTACGTCCTTGTATTCGTGAGGCCTTCTTATTGCTGAACTACTTGACTTGTAAGAATAAAGTCTGGATTGAATTATTAGCATAATTAGTTTTAGCGTGACGCTTACAAAAGTCGCTGCTCGTTCATTTACGTTAATAATGTTAACGAAATGGCCAACTATGCTGGAGGCGTAATAGCAAAATCAATAGCGAGCACAAAAGGTCGAACACAGGGAACACTTCGTGTAGTCGGGAAATTTTGGACAGTGGTTCGACAGGAGTGCAACGAACAGTATACCAGAAATCCTGATTGGTGAGGGATGATTGTGCGGGTTGAGTTGCGTTTGAAGGTCAATGTAGTCCGTAACTAGAAAACTACAGCCTCCAGCGAAAACGTTTCCGGGTACAAAATTTAACAACAAAAAAGTCTTTCTGCTGGACTAACAGTTCGCGCGTAGAGAGCGAGAGAATATGAAAATCTCGCTGAGGTATTCAAGGCCAGATAAAACATTGCGGGATGCATAAAACGACATCGGTAGGCGTAGCTGAACCACGCTGGATATCAAAATATAAATTCCGCAAGTTGCATGACAGTGCATGATGGGGCCAATATCGCACCAACATTAATGGTATTGTGTCGCACTTTATTCGCCTATTGAGCGACGGAAACTTGACGATCTATATGTGTTTCAATGCGCCATAATCTCTCTACCTTGTTCTCATGGTACCTACGCTAAATACGCGATAGTGGCGGGAGACTAGTCACATTGTCTTCCTTGAATACAAATACTCTAAAAATACCCAACAAGGTACGTAACGAGGTCTCTGGTTCAAAGATTCCCATCTAGATTCCCCACTCATTTCGCTTGGGCCGGCCGGTGCGGCCGTGCGGTTCTAAGCGCGTCAGTTTGGAACCGCGTGACCGCTACGGTCGCAGGTTCGAATCCTGCCTCGGGCATGGATGTGTGTGATGTCCTTAGGTTAGTTAGGTTTAAGTAGTTCTAAGTTCTAGGGGACTGATGAGCTCAGTAGTTAAGTCCCATAGTGCTCAGAGCCATTTGAACCATTTTTTTTTTTCGCTTGCTGTTATACCGTCTACCGATCCTAGTTAGTTAGTTACGTGTTCCATTGATCAGTCTCACGGTAACCATTATGATATGGAACGTGTCAAGTGTATAGGAAATGCGCATATTAATGAGGTTTTTTTTTAAAAAAAAAGCTTAAAATTTTTTATTACCTACCCCATTTCCTTAAATGGCACAAAATGTATACCTTACACCTACAGATGTATTTATTCGTATTCAAGTATTCATCTATGGTGTAGAAGGAGTTGTCAAGGAGATATGATTTCAATTTATTTTTAAAAGAGATACTGCTGTCTGTCAGACATTTTATTTCATCTGGTAATCTATCAAAAAGGTCTACAGCAGCGTATTTTACCCCTTTTTGTGCCAAAGTAAGTCTTTCTTTCTTTCTTCCTTCTGGTGTTATAACCATTAATGTCACAGTTGTTTTTAGCCTGGTCCATGTTGGTGAGAACAAATTTAATTACTGAGTAAATGTACTGTGAAGCTGTTGTAAGAGTTCCTAACCTTTTAAAGAGATGCCTACAAGATGTGCGACTTTGAGCCCCTCACATTATTCTAACCACTTTCTTTTCAGCAGTGAATACTTTCTGCCTAAGTGTTGAGTTACTCCAAAATATTATTCCGTATATCAGAGAGTCAAAGTATCCAAAGCATGTTAGCTTCCTAATTTCTATTTCCTCAAAATTGGCAATTATTCTGATTGCAGAAGTTGCTGAACCTAGTCGCTTTAGGAGAACCAAAATATGAATTTTCCAATTAACATGATCATCTATATGTTTACCCAAAAACTTAGTATACTCTACCCTGGCTACTGACTTTTGTTGATGTCTTATATTTATAGAAGGAACTGTGCTCCTTGTAGTAGAAAATTGGATGTACTGTGTTTTTCAAAGTTCAGAGCAAGCCTATTGGCAGAAAACCAATCAATAAGTTTTCCAAAGACAATATTTGTATCATTTTCTACTGGAGTCTCTTTTACTGGCTTAATAATGATGCTTGTATCATCAGCAAACAGTGTCAGCTTAGCTTCCTGATTCAGATAAGAAGGGAAATCATTTACATACATCAAGAACAGAAAGGGGCCCATGATTGAATCTTGTGGAACACCTAATGTAATTTCACCCCTGTTAAACGAAGTGGGAAACTTCTTTAAATCACTTAAACCATATAGAGAATCTTTTTCCTTCCTGTTCTGTAGGTATGACTTAAACCATTCACATGCTCCTCCATTTATACCACAGAATTGTAATTTCTGTAACATAATTTCATGGTTCACACAATCAAACACTTTGGATAAACCACAGAAAATTTCTATTGGTGAAATTTTACTATTTAAAGAGCCTCTTATGTGGACAGTGAAATTTTATATTGCTGTCTCGGTGGAACAGCATTTTTCAGTTCCAAACTATGATTTACTAAGTATGCCATTACTGATTAGGTGGCTAACCACTGTTGAGTACATTACTTTCTCGACAATTTTTGAAAATTGCTGTGTGCAAGAATACTGGCCGGTAATTATTGACATCTGCGGTGTCCTCTTCTTTGTAGAGAGGCTTGGCAGTGGCATATTTCAACCTGTCTGGCAAAATACCTGGAGTTATTGATGCATTACAGTTACGACTCAGAACATCAGCTGTAACTGTTCCACATTGTTTTAATATCTTGTTAGAGATGTCACCTAGTCCAACAGAACATTTATCTTTGAAAGATTTAATAATTTTTCTTATTTTACACGAGGTTGTTCGACAAAAATTAATCCATGTACTGCCTGGCTTTTTCTTTTGAACTATTCTCACCAATTTTTTCACCTACCCAGCCACTGACCTTCGTCTGTGCGAATGTACACAGGTTGGCCGATCTCTTACGGGAATCGTAACCTTAGTGGGCGCGAGTAATGAGTGGATGGGCAAATATCTATTAAGTACATTACGTATGTGGATTGTGGACAGCTGGGGATGTGAGTCTCACGGGAAGCGTGCAAGGGATAAGTCGCTGCAGTCGCGCTATTCATCTGTGTCCTCGGTGGCTCAGATGGATAGAGCGTCTGCCATGTCAGCAGGAGATCCCGGGTTCGAGTCCCGGTCGGGGCACACATTTTCAGCTGTCCCCATCGATGTATATCAACTACACCTGTCGGCAGCTGAGGGTTTCAATTAATTATCATTTACTCTAGAGAAGTTGCAAGGTCATCTATGGTACCTGTTCTTTCGAGAACAGTTGCTATCTTCATATAAAGCATTCATAGCATACAACAGAAACGAGAGGTTGCTGATCTGGAGCCTGAATCTGCTTGTGTAAATTAATACAAAAAACAGAGTTCTTCTGCCTCAGTCCTCACCCTTCAGCACTGACTACTCATAATGCTGAAGCAGTGGCATGATCCCATGTTACTAAAAGATTTTTGAACGGAGTTTCAACAAGTTAGAATCAATAGGCGGATACTGGTGATTTCTTGCCGTATTCAACCACGTATCACTTTTCGAGAAAAGCAGCGAACGGTGTTCGCACTAAATTTACTTTTATCTGCCTATTGAATTTAATGTGTTGATTGTATTTACCCTGAAACTGAGTGAGTCAAAATTTTTCAATGTTTGTTCGATTAACAAGAAATTAAAGGCATAAAAAAATCTAAAATCGGTATATCAGAAACCAATTATTTTGAGCGGTTTTAACAGTCAAGTTACACTGGCGTGGAAAAAAAAACACGATGTAACCGAAAAAAGGTTGTTTCCACGATAACTGCCATCTCTCAGTACAGAACTGTAGATGCTGTAATTGCTGCCATGCAGATAAAAAAAGTTCCACTAACAGGAAAGGATCTCTCTTCTCGATAACCACGCTGTTGACTCACTTTATGGCTTGCGAAATGCTCTGAGTAACCGGAAGACACCCGTTGGGATTTTTTTTTTGATCTCTCAAAGGGTTTTGATTGTGTAGATCATGGAATACTTCTAGATAAGCTCAATTACTGTGGTATGAATGGGACAGTGCTCAAATGGTTTAAATCATACCTACCTGGAAGAGTGCAGGAAGTTAAAATAAGTAGATCACATAATATGCAAAAAAACTGGTCATTTCCCAAACTGGGGAACAATCAAGAATGGGGTGCGGCAAGGTTCAGTCTTGAGTCTTCTGCTGTTCTTAATATACAGGGCGTTACAAAAAGGTACGGCCAAACTTTCAGGAAACATTCCTCACACACAAATAAAGAAAAGATATTATGTGGACATGTGTCCGGAAACGCTTAATTTCCATGTTAGAGCTCATTTTAGTTTCGTCAGTACGTTTCCAGTTGGCCCAATTGAAGGAAGGTAATGTTGACTTCGGTGCTTGTGTTGACATGTGACTCATTGCTGTACAGTACTAGCATCAACAGGTTAGTGTTCATCACGAACGTGGTTTTGCAGTCAGTGCAATGTTTACAAATGCGGAGTTGGCAGACGCCCATTTGATGTATGGATTAGCACAGGGCAATAGCCGTGGCGCGGTACGTTTGTATCGAGACAGATTTCCAGAACGAAGGTGCCCCGACAGGAAGACGTTCGAAGCAATTGATCGGCGTCTTAGGGAGCACGGAACATTCCAGCCTATGACTCGCGACTGGGGAAGACCTAGAACGACGAGGACACCTGCAATGGACGAGGCAATTTTTCGTGCAGTTGACGATAATCCTAATGTCAGCGTCAGAGAAGTTGCTGCTGTACAAGATAACGTTGACCACGTCACTGTATGGAGACTGCTACGGGAGAACCAGTTGTTTCCGTACCATGTACAGCGTGTGCAGGCACTATCAGCAGCTGATTAGCCTCCACGGGTACACTTCTGCGAATGGTTCATCCAACAATGTGTCTGTTGTGTACATAGTTCCGCGTAGTCAGCGCGTACACAACTTTCCCACTAGAGCGCGCCCCGCTAAGCACAACAGCGCAGGCGCAGTGCTCGTCCGTCTCCGCACTACGAGATGGCGCTGCCTTAGAGACGGACCAAATTCTGCTTCCGCCGATCTGCGTATTAATATGTAACGCAGCCAATGAGATTCCTGCTAATGTAGACCCTTTTCTCCTCGCTGATCACACTCGCGCAGTGATACCTCAACGCGCGAGGTATTATAACGAGTGTACAGACCTCCGATTAGTCAGTCTGCACTTGTCTGCATTAGTCTGTACCAGTCAATAGTCAAGTTTCAGTCTGCACCTAATAAAATTACCATGTTCCTGTGCATAGCCATGAAGAGAAAAGTATAGACACTTTGTCAAGTATCAGAGATACGTGAGAATAAGATTGACGTACCAAGACCAAAGGAACTTCAGAGTGTCAATTGTAAACAGCATCCAGAATCAAGTTACGTAATTTCTATGCTTTTGATTATTTTAATAAATGTGTGTGAAAATTAATCAAGTCCTGTTTAAAGTTGGTCACCGTCAATCTGCTACTCTAAGCGTGCAAGTGGCATTTCTATCGTCTGACCTAACGGCAGAAAATAAACACGCCATGATAAGACCACGAGACATATTGCTGACACTTGCCTACTTGGTTAGAGCGACGAGTCAAATAATCTGATGGTGTGTATACCGAAGGTCTTACAGTACGCACACCACACTGTCCATCCTCATTTCAGTGCAAATGTTCTCTTTACGGATGAGGCATTATTCCAACGTGATCAAATTGTAAATTTTCACAATCAACATGTGTGGGCTGACGAGAATCCGCATGCAATTGTGCAATCACGTCATCAACACAGATTTTCTGTGAACGTTTGGGCAGGCATTGTTGGTGATGTCTTGATTGGGCCACACCTACGCTCAATGGAGCACGTTATTTTGATTTCATACGGGATACTCTACCTGTGCTGTTGGAACATGTGCCTTTACAAGTACGACATAACATGTGGTTCATGCACGATGGAGCTCCTGCACATATCAGTCGAAGTGTTCGTATGCTTCTCAACAATAGATTCGGTCAGCGATGGATTGGTAGAGGCGGACCAATTCCATGGCCTCCACGCTCTCCTGACCTCAACCCTCTTGACTTTCATTTATGGGGGCATTTGAAAGCTCTTGTCTACGCAACCCCGGTACCAAATGTAGAGACTCTTCGTACTCGTATTGTGGACGGCTGTGATGCAATACGCCATTCTCCAGGGCTGCATCAGCGCATCAGGGATTCCATGCGACAGAGGGTGGATGCATGTATCCTCGCTAACGGAGGGCATTTTGAACATTTCCTGTAACAAAGTGTTTGAAGTCACGCTGGTACGTTCTGTTGCTGTGTGTTTCCATTCCATGATTAATGTGATTTGAAAAGAAGTAATAAAATGAGCTCTAGCATGGAAAGTAAGCGTTTGCGGACACATGTCCACATAACATATTTTCTTTCTTTATGTGTGAGGAATGTTTCCTGAAAGTTTGGCCGTACCTTTTTGTAACACCCTGTATATTAATGACTTGCCATTCTATATTCACGATGATGCAATGCAGGTACTTTTTGCTGATAATACAAGTATAGCTATCACACCCAACAGACAAGAATTAACTGATGAAATTGTAAATAATGTTTTTCAGAAAATCATTAAGTGGTTCTCTGCAAGTGGGCTGTCATTAAACATTGACAAAACACAGTATATACAGTTCCACACAGTAAATGGAATGACATGATTAATAAATATAGACTTCGATCAGAAATCGGTTGCTAAGGTAGAATATTCAAAATTTCTAGGTGTATGCACTGATGAGGGGTTGAACTGGAAAAAAACACACTGAAAATCTGCTGAAACGTTTGAGTTCAGCTACTTATGCTATTAGGGTCATCGAAAATTTTGGCGATATACATCTCAGTAAATTAGCTCACCACGCCCATTTTCATTCTCTGCTTTCGTATGGCATCATATTCTGGGGTAACTCATCTTTGAGTTAAAGAGTGTTCGTTGTACAAAAGCGAGTAATCAGAATAAATGCTGGAGCTCATCCAAGATGATCCTCCAGACACTTATTTAAAGAGCTAGAGATCTTCACTGTAGCCTCACAATATATGCAATCACTTAAGAAATTTGTTATTAACAATTGGGTCGAATTCAAAAGTAGTAGCAGTGTACATGGCTACAACACTAGGAGAAAGGATGATCTTCACTACTCAAGGTTGAATCTAACTTCGTCTCAGAAGGGTGTAAATTATGCTGCAACAAAAGTCTTTGGGCAGTTACCCAATAGCATCAAAAGTCTGACAGACAGCCATATAGCATTTAAAAAGGAAATTAAAAGAATTTCTGAATGGCAACTCCTTCAAGGCATCAGATGAATTTTTGAATATAGTAAGTGGGTAATTCCCCACCCCCCACCCCAAATAAAGATTTAAAAATATTAAGTTGGTTGGTTGGTTTGGGGAAGGAGACCAGACAGCGTGGTCATCTGTCTCATCGGATTAGGGAAGGATGGGGAAGGAAGTCGGCCGTGCCCTTTCAGAGGAACCATCCCGGCATTTGCCTGGAGTGATTTAGGGAAATCACGGAAAACCTAAATCAGGATGGCCGGACGCGGGATTGAACCGTCGTCCTTCCGAATGCGAGTCCAGTGTCTAACCACTGCGGCACCTCGCTCGTTAAAAAAAAATATTAAGTGTCATGTAATATTTTGTGTAATGCATTATCTTGGATGGACACCTTTTATTAATCTGACACGTTCCACATCATTACGAAGTGTCGTATTCATGATCTGTGGAACAAGTACTAATCTAATCTAATCTGAAAAAAAGAAGCAGCGGGGATGTCATACCGCCATAGAAAGTGTTTACAGCGCCGGAATTGCACATAGTGGCCAAAACTGGAACTACTTTTTTTTTCCATCGTAGGTCGGTTCCGCATTAACGCTTTAGGATATGTATCAAGTTTCGCTTCCATACGACGATTGCGGTCCACACCTGACTTCCACGATTAGCTGCACCTTCGACCACAGATACTAGTAGACTGGTCTTGCTGTGCAGAAGCTATAACTGGTGTGGCTCCAACATAAACCACGTGACTGTTGGCAAAACGTGGCGGGAACTCAAATCAGCGGTCTGCCATGCTGTTTGTATCGTATTTTACCCACATTTCTCAATTGGCTGCCAAACGCTTCCAACAAAAATTACTTTCTTATTTGCGAAAAATTATGTCAGAACTACATTTGACCTGGATTTGTTCACAGTACCGTTTATGAAATCTAACAAATACACCGAACGCCCATCTGGTGGGCAGCGGGACGAAATTACTATAAACTACTGTCCGCCCCTCGTGGTCTCGCGGTAGCGTTCTCGCTTCCCGAGCACGGGGTCCCGGGTTCGATTCCCGGCGGCGTAAGGGGTTTTTCCTGCCTCGAGATGACTGGGTGTTGTTGTGTCGTCTTCATCATCATCATTCATTCCCATTACGGCCGGAGGAAGGAAACGGCAAACCACCTCCATTAGGACCTTGCCTAGTAAGGCGGTGCGGGTCTCCCGCATCGTTCCCCTACGCTCTGTAAAGAAGCATGGGACTACATTTCCATTTCATCAATTAAAGTAAAATGTCGTTAAAATTCTTTTAAACAGTAAGAGTGGGCTCGTGTGGATTCACCGCGTTTTGAGCTCTAGTCACTTATAAAAGAAATTATGTCGACTATAGGTGTCAAAATTGTCGACTTTAGGAGCAGGTCCATTTTACAGTATCGATTTTAGTTGCACTTCAAAGGTACAGTTCCTACTATTTTTACAAAACTTTAAACTATCAGTTTAAAAAAAATGATATTTTAGATGAAAGGTGAGACTTTGAAATTTCAGAAAATAATTTTGGAGCCCTACATTTATTTAATAGTATTAGAAGGTAGAAAAAAATTCTCTTCATGTGTCGATTATAGGTGCTCTTACCTTACTATAATCTCACTTGTATATACAAAAAGGCACGTACGTACAGATGGCTTAAAGTTTTTCCCTTTCAGTGCCTGTATTTAAAGCTGCCTTTGGTTTTCATCCTTAGCGAACCTATGAGTAGGAACGAGAAACAGTTATACTTACTTCTGTAACCGAATTATTACAGATACTTTCCAAACTGTAATGTGAGTCTGACTTTACAGGCACCACTTTCAACACTTTAATTTATGTGATGCTCTATTTCAAGTGTAAAAAACATATAGAAGTCACTTCAGCAGATTTCAATAAACGCATCTGCACTATCATAGAAACACTTATACGTGAAATGTAATGCCATTCCCCCCCCCCCCCCCCCCGACAAAGCGCTGAGTACAGCCATAAGCGCAACACGAAACAACCATGTTTTGCCAACATTCACGTGACTTTAGCCCAGAGATGACGTCAGGGCCAGTCTATTATATTTATGGTCAAAGAGCTGCACTTAAATTGCAACCACTCGCTACGCCTGCTACACGCGCGTCCCTAGTCAGGCTGGGTGGCTGCCGTCACGTTCCGCTCTCTTCCATTCGGCGCGGCCGCCCCCGCACCAGCGAGCTCGCTGCTCTGGTTGCGGAGCCGCTGACCTGGGTCACTGCGGTGCTTTACGATGTAAACACGAGCCTATCTGCGCGGCGCGGCCAGTAACTCACAGCGGCGCCGGCGCGCACTGTAGTTTACGACCCAGGGGTGTCCAGTCACGGGGCCAGGCGCCAAATGTGGCCCTCCGGCGCAAACGCGGTAACAGGCCCGCTAAGTGCGGACGGCGACACTGAAGCGGAATAACGCGGGAGGTTGACCTGAGAAGGTGCATGGGGGCTTAATAAAATATGATGCAAATACTTTTTGTTACTGTATGTCCGATTACGCAAGTCTCGTAAACGGCTGGCCCTGACAACTAATTGTTACGCTATCTGACTGCATAGAATGACAACAAAGAATGAAATGAAACTTTCAGTTAATACAATTAATTAATTAAGTCCCCAGCAACTATAAAATCTACGAATCCAACAAAGCACAAGTGTAACTGTTCTGTATGTGGTAGTATGACTCAACGCACATCTGGCCCGGTTCTTCTTCAACAAGACAAGAATTTTTAAATATCATTTATACTGACGTGATAAAAGAAAATTAGAAATACTATAATTGTACAAGAAAGCCAAAATTACACTCTAATACGAGAACACACGCCAGATGCTTTGTTGACTGAACCTGTAATGAAGCATTATTCAGGACACACAATAATAAGAAAATAAAGAACAGTAGTTAGTTACCTTAATTTATATTGACGAAAAGCACTCAGATCATTACAATATCTCCATTGGATCAACATCTGCTATCTCTCCCATCAAACCACTGCATAAAACATGGAACAACACTCTGCACTATCTCATCTCAACTTCCGCTACAAGCAGTGTCCACCACAACTGCTCGACAAGAACTCTCGGCAAGAACTGCCTGCCGCTACCTCTCAACACGCACTGCCAGTGGAGGCGGCGGAACAATACTCTCTCTGGCGCGATTTTTGGCGCTGTGGCTCAGTGTAGCCACCTTTCATATGCCCTTCCTCCACGGGCTAGAATTTGATGGTATTTTTGCCAGCATTGGTGGTGAAAATACCACCAAATTCGTCAAAAAAAATACAGACAAAAATAAAAGATAATATTAATACGTAAATATCATATAACTAGATAAAATTTTGGCTTTGCACTGACCTTTCAATAGCCTAATATACAAAATACACTAAGCAATACAAATTCTTTCATACATGTGACTTTACATAATAGTTTACACAAGTATTATGTGGTTAAACAGTTCAATCAATAGCGTCAGCAATGACGAATATGTACAGGTAAGAGTCTCATAACTTTTCACAAACAGTAATACACAAAAAATCAGTTTATACAAATATTCACATAAAATGTTTACACAACAAGTGGTTGACAGTTCCAGCAGTAGCACCCAGCAATGTTGAGTAGGTGCAGACTCCAACAGGTGACATCATTTCAGTAGAAGCAGTCCATCAGTGGCACCCAGCATTGTGGAACAGGTGCAGACTCCAACAGGTGACATCATTTCAGTAGAAGCAGTCCATCAGTGGCACCCAGCATTGTGGAATAGGTGCAGACTCCAACAGATGACATCATTTCAGTAGAAGCAGTCCCTCAGTGGCACCCAGCATTGTGGAACAGGTGCAGACTCCAACAGGTGACATCATTTCAGTAGAAGCAGTCCATCAGTGGCACCCAGCAATGTTGAAGAGGTACAGACAGCAAGAAGTAACATCATTTCAGTAGAAGCAGTTCGATTTGTGGTACCCAGCAATGTTGAAGAGGTACACACAGCAACAAGTCACATTTCTCAGTAGAAGCAGTTCATCAATGGCACCCAGCAATGTTCAAGAGGTACAGACAGCAAGAAGTAACATCATTTCAGTAGAAGCAGTTCCATTTGTGGTACCCAGCAATGTTGAAGAGGTACACACAGCAACAAGTCACATTTCTCAGTAGAAGCAGTTCATTAATGGCACCCAGCAATGTTGAGTAGGTGCAAACAGCAACAGGTGACATCATCTCAGTAGAATCAGTCCATCAGTGGCACCCAGCAATGTTGAGTAGGCGCAGACAGCAAGAAGTAACATCATTTCAGTAGAAGCAGTTCCATCTGTGGTACCCAGCAATGTTGAAGAGGTACAGACAGCAAGAAGTAACATCATTTCAGTAGAAGCAGTCCATCAGTGGCACCCAGCAATGTTGAACAGGTGCTACAGCAACAAGTGACACCATTTCAGTAGAAGCAGTTCCATCAGTGGCACCCAGCAATGTTGAACAGATGCAGACACCAACAAGTGACATTATTTCAATAGATGCAGTCCATCAGTGGCACCCAGTAATGTTGAACAGGTGCAGACACCAACAAGTGACATCATCTCAGTAGAAACAGTCCATCAGTGGCACCCAACAATGTTGAACAGGTGCTACAGCAACAAGTGACATTATTTCAATAGATGCAGTCATCAGTGGCACCCAGCAATGTTGAGCAGGTGCAGACATCAGTCCATAATATTCACTATCACTAATCACACTGTTGATCAGAGTTTATCAGCAGAAATGAAACATGTCCTAGTGGCACCAATCACGTAGAAAAAGTGCAAGTAACAGTCCATAATATTCACTATCACTAATTAGACAGTTCATCAGCAGTAATTAAACATTTCCAGGTGTCACACATCAATTTGAACAGGTGCAGTTGTGAACAACAGTTTGAATGCACACACAATTGCTTTTACAAAATTATTATCAATGCTATTACACTAAACATACAAATCATAACAAACACACAAATGATGTCAGATAACTGTCATATTACTATTACAAATACACAAACATCAGTAAACCTATAATATTTATGGGTGTCAGTGCAAGCCACTACAAACAAATAAAATAATATTTAGGAGACAGGTGGGAAGGATTAGGAAAGGAAAACACACAAAACACACTCACTCATCTTTCATCTGCATTAAGTACTACTGTGTAATTGTATAGTGTTAACTGGCTGAATCCACTTCTGTCAAATTTCATGTTCATCATGTGTATCAAGTAGTAGTGACAGCAATGTATAACAGTCAATAATAGTTAAGTCAGCGTCATAGTCATCATGTCAAGACCAATGTTTGCCAAGCCAGATCAAAATGTACTGTTACTGAACAACTGTCAGTGTGCCAAGATATGCAACTTCCTCTCTCCAAAAAAAAAAAAAAATACATACTGCTTAGTGATTTAACAAAGTGTGTGTAGACAATCTTCCTTCCATTTTAGTGTTCTAGTCTGCTATCTTCATCCTCCTTGTTCCATATAGACCAACAACAAAAAAAAATATGCACCTCACTTACTTGCCTCTTATCCACTAAGACTCAAATCAACTTCATATAATCTCAATACCTCTATAATACCTCTTCAATACGTCGCTACATATAAACCTTATTGCCAGTTTCATTTCACTTCCATAATAACTCTTTCCTCTAGTCAGTTTCGTCGATAAAATCCTAATGCAAACCTCCTCATCCCATACAATCCGAAGACACACTGTCAACACACAACCTCTGTGTAATCCATCTGACCAAAATCTTCTACTCATTATGAATTATAAACAAAGAATGCATACATAACCTCTAACAGACCTAGTTCGAACAACTCTCAGTAATTAAGTACGATTACGGAGTGTGAATGATCATAATATTTCACAGTGTGTACACCACTTCAAGAATTATGGCAAACAGAAGCAAACATGTGGAGTATTTCTTGTGTCAAGTGTCACTTCCTATTTCAATTGCTCACGAAAAATGCAGTGTAATAACTGTGTTGGTATGTCATGTCGTTAGCTTCCTTCCTATTGGCATACATTTATACAGCTTTCCTCAAACCTCCAGCTCATGTGACTTCTATGAAGTTTCTTGTACTAATGTCGTTCGTCGAATTATAGCAGTTCATTTTCTTATCTTAAAATATAAAGCACTGAGCGTAAGCAAAACAAGCAACAGCGAGTAAATATACCAGTAGTGAACAGAATGTCAACAATTGGATGCAGCACAAATCTTACAACGAGGCTCTGCCAAGCGAACAATCCGTAACCCATACCACAGTGTAACCTAAACTCTATGTTCATACACAGTACAACAGCATTTCTATATACAAAATTAAAGAGTAGTTGTGACAACAAACAGAAATGTATAAATATGCAATCCATACGCATAGCAGCAAACATATCTTACGTAATAACAGGTCATCAGCATCGTATAACCGTAAGCAAATAAATGTTCATATGTAATCTAATAAATAAACATGAAGGCGCAGGCAAATAAGTAAACATGAAGGCGCAAGCAGATAAATCACAAAGTATAACTTACATACCTAACCACATCAGCACAATTTATCAGGTGACAATTATAATTTAAATAAATAGGCACAGCAGGCACATAATTAAAAATATGTCATCAGTGAAAAAGCAGTGCAGCCAAGCGATGCATAGTATACACAAGTTACAATCCAGTACATTAATAAAAATTGTCAAAATCAGTTAACGTACGCAAGCACGTCGCTTCACAAGTAATTTCATAGAACATGTAATTAGCACAAAGTATGAATCACGTAATCGCGAGCAGCAAATTACGTCTAAGGTACGTACCTAAGTGGAAATATGTTACCTGAAAAATAAACTCAATTAATAGTTACCTTTTTTAGTTTATTACTTTCTTCTTTGAAATGACATTTTTCCTGAAATTTTCTCGACAGCAAGTCGTCTTAACGTCGGACACGCACAGAATTTACCTGAAGTTCTTAAATATTTTATAGAACCGTATCCTGAAAAATACTGAATGTTAATAACAGAATTTATCAAGTCACTATAGCTTTATACTGATTTTATTCGGAGAAATTAGACTGTGTATTTATTTACGGCTGTCAGTGCATTCGCACTGAGCGCTCGATCAGCTGTAGGCGCGTGACGTAGGAAGTGATTGTTTGCGGTCAACGACTGCCCTTTGCGGCGCGCAGACTTGACTGTTGCTTTGAGTATACGCCGCCGCCAAAACACAGCGCGGTGTCCTTGTACTCTCCGCATGTTTACATGTAGCTGTTAGTTTCTCACCCCGCATGTTTACATGTAGCTGTTAGTTTCTCACCAGTATGTCATTCTGCAAAAAATTTTTAAAAGTATATCATTCCACAAAAATTTTAACGTTAGATATATGATGTATTCCTTTAGAGCGTCGTGATTTAAGAGTTTCTACTTCGACAGTGTTATCATGAATAATTTTGCGAATTCTATATGGACCGTTATAAAGCAGAAAAAATTTGCGACACAAGCCTTTTCCTTTGTGAGACAAACGATGAGCCTTAATTAACACCTTCTGACCAACTGACAAGATTTTTAAACGACCAGGACGCTTAGCTGATTTCACTCTTCTAGCAGCCGCAGATGCAATATTTTGTAGAGCCAGGTTGACAACTTCAGAATGCCGCAGTTTCCGTGTAGGCGGAAAAGGAACGATTTCAGAAATCCGATTTGTCGGTGCTTTGTTTTTTAATATCAGTATAGGCGGTAAAGAAGTTGAGTCGTTAGGAAGTTCATTCAGAACGTTTTGAAAAATGTGAAGATACTGATCCCAAGTTCTGTGATTCTGATGACAATAAAGACGACACAATTTATTGATTTCCTTCATCCATCTCTCTGAAGCGTTAGACTGGGGGTGAAAAAGTGAAATGAATATTGGTTTAATTTTACGACGCCGTAGAGTACGAAGCCAAATTTTAGAACGAAACTGTGATCCATTATCTGATATGACCTTATCAACATGACCCACTTCTTTAAGAAAATGTTTGATGAAAGCATTAGATACTGAACGAGCTGTTGCTTTGCGTAACGGTGTAAAACACACATATTTTGATGTCAACTCCACTGCTACGAAAATGTACGCAAAACCATTAGTAGATCGAACCACTGGACCGAACAAATCAACTGCAGCCATGTCCTTTAATTTTGCTGGAATGATAGGAAACAACGGTGCTCTGTGAGAAACTGTCGGTGGTTTAGCCTTTTGACATAATTTGCATTTGGCAAGAACAAATCGAATACGTTTTTCCATATTATTGAAGTAGCAATTTTCTCGTAATTTATGAAAGCATTTTCTGGGACCAAAATGCGCATAACTGAAATGCGTATACCAAATCAGCTTATTAACCCACTCATCAGGAATACAAACTAACCAAACAGAGTTGTCGACCGATTTTCGTTTGAAAAGAATGTCATTCCCAACTAAATAATGCTGTCTAATCGCTACGCTATCCTTTCTCCTCCACTTATCCTTAATGTCCTTCCAGATTGGATCCTTATTTTGCTCCTTAGCGATGTCCTGGAGCGAAGACGAAATAAAGTTCTCAAACGCAACACCTTGAATATACATCAAACAATAATTGTTTTCCTTGCAGTCCTCTTCAGCACTTTGTTTCAAACCCATAGGTGCACGTGATAAAGCATCAGCAACAATATTTGAAGAACCCTGTATGTAAACAATACTAAAATCAAATTCCTGTAGGTACAACGCCCATCGTGACAATCTGCCGTGAGTTAATTTTGTTGACATAAGAAATTCCAAAGCTCGATGATCGGTGTAAACCTTAGTATGTCTGCCAAACAAGAATGTCCGAAATTTTGTAAAAGCCCAAACAACAGCCAAAGCTTCAAGTTCCGTAATCGAATAATTCTTTTCAGATTTAGAGAGAACACGACTTCCAAATGCAATAGTTTTCTGGACTACAACGCCGTCTTCTTCTGTCTCTTGAAATAAATGTGCACCTAGGCCTTTGTATGATGAGTCCGTCGCCAAACAAAAATCTTTAGATAAATCCGGGTGTGAAAGAAGTGGAGCAGCAACTAAGGCATCACGAAGTTGTTCAAATTCTGACTGAGCTTCCTCATCCCAACACCAATTAGATTTCTTTCCGGATAGTTCACATAAACGAGGTGTGGCCAAATTGTCCAATCTAACAAAGCGTCTCAGGAAATTACAGACACCAAGGAAACTACGAACATCACGTTTTGTGGTAGGAACAGCATAATTACGAATAGCGTCTAATTTTTCTGGATCAGGAAGAATACCTTCTGTAGAAATAATGTGACCGAGAAATTTCACCTGTGAACGACCAAATTCAGATTTTTGTAAGTTCACCGTAATGCCAACTCTTGCAAAGATACGTAACAATGAATCCAAAATTTTGTTGTGCTCACTCCAAGAATGTTTAGCAATAAGAATGTCGTCAACATATGAAGTAATATTGTCACGAAGATAAACAGGTAAAATTTCATTTAAACTACGAATGAATGCTGCCGAAGATACAGTAAGTCCAAACGGTAATTTCCGAAACTGGTAACAGTTACCAAAGGCTAAAAAGGCAGTATATTTTCTACAATCAGGGTGGAGTTCTATTTGCCAAAAACTTGCGCGCATGTCAATCGTGGATAAAACTTTAATTCCATGGAAATGTTGAAGAAGTTCATCTAAATTTTGTGGGCGGTCAGTTTCAGGAATGATGATATTATTTATCTGTCTGGAATCCAGAACCAAACGAATTGACCCATCCTTTTTAAGAACAACGTGTAATGGGCTAGTATAAGGACTGACTGCAGGCTCAATAATGCCCTGATCTAACATGTACTGAAGTTCATTCTTAACCTTGTCTCTGTAAGCCAAAGGAATAGCGTACGTTTTCCCGCGAAATGGTGTGTGTTCTTTTACTTTAAATAAATATTGTAAGCCTTGTATAGTTCCCGTGTGATGACTAAACACTGTAGCATGTGAAGTCAAAATTTGATGCAGCTCTTCTCTTGCAACGTCATCTGGCACTTCAGCTTTCTTAACCTTTTCATTAATTAGTTCTTCGCTATTAATTATATCATCCATCGCGTCTCTGTATCTATTGTCATTGTCATGAATAAACACATTGTCGTCATAATGCTCAACGAGAACATCAGAAGTAAGAAACCTTAAACATTTTGTATCTGACTCAGATCTTGTTAAACACTCGAAAAATTTCAAACATTTCGGCATTCCGGCAACAGTCAAATTCACACTTCCTTCTTTAAAGTTCAAAATTGCCTTATGTGCGTTAAGAAACTCCATACCTAATATAATTTGTGTACTGAGTAATGGAACAATAATTAAATTAGCAGAAAATTCGTATCCTTGACAATTGAAATTTAGGTTGGTCTGTTGTTTAACTTCTACACCTTTTCCAGAAATCGCTCCTCGAATTGTAGTTTTAGAAATAGGTAACACAGGACAGGCAATAGTTCTTTCACATGTACGAAAAACTGATTCACTAATGACATTTAATGGGCTCCCAGAATCTAAAACTGCAGTGAACTTATTCTTACCCACACATACTTCAATAACAGGATGTAAAAATGCGTCTACATTACTTTCCTTTTCGTCTAACAAAATGTCTCTCATGTCTTCCAGGCGTACGTAGTGTAAAGTCGTAGTGTCATTACTTTCTGAACCGTCTATATTGCTGCCAGAAGCCGAAGCTGCAAGTCATTGTCGATTGTTTGCGTCACGTCTTTGATTATTCGCGTCATTTCGCGGATCCATTTCTACGATTTGCACTTGTCTCTCTGAAGTTCTGTCACGTGGAGGATGCCAATTAGGTCCCTCCTGTCTGTTAGATACAAATTCTTGGCTGTGTCTGTTATTAAAATTTCTGTTTTCCTGTCTGTCTGCATAGCTACTTCTAGTGTAGTTTCGACTGTCACTTCTGAAATTATTGTTGTATCTACTACCCTGATTATTTCTGTAGTAAGAATTTCTATTACTGTTTGAATAATTTCTGTCTTGATAATGTCGATTACTGTTTCCGTATGATTGATGATTCCGGTACGAATTACCGTTACTATAATTGTCTGTGTAATTTCTGTTAGAACGTCTGTTATTGTCATAAGGCTGGTATCTATTGTCCTGTCTGTTACGTCTGTCATTCTCAAAGTTACCCATATAACGCCCGTTCCGATCACTATCCCTTTTCTCTGAAAATCTACTGTAATTACTGTTACTGAAAAAATTACAGGAAGTCCCATCGTCGTTGTCATACTCAAGTTCTTGTAACAAAGTCTTAAAAGTCTCAATGTCGTCTTTACATCTTCCGGCTAAAGCAATTTGTCTTACGGATTGTGGCAGCTTAGTTAAACAAATGCGAATTAATTCAGTCGGGCTGTAAGGGTTGGAAAGGAACTGATTCTTTCGAATCATGTCTTCAAAGTATTCTGCCGGCGTGCGGAACTCAGACTGTTTAAAATTACGCTGCATAATCAGACTATGTTTGACTCTGTCTTGTGTGTTTTCGGACCAGTATGCCGATAGAAATGCATGATAAAAGTCATTTAGGGTATGACAATCTCTAATGAGTGCGCGCATTCGCGTCGCCGGTTCGTTTTCTAAATATCCACACATAAATTCCAGTTTGTGACTTAATGGCCAATTTGGTGGGAGTGCGTACATAAATTGATCTAACCAAGCACATCGATGTATGTCATTCTTAGAATTGCGGAAGATCTTAAATTTCCGAACAGTCAAAAAGTGTTTATAGTCAAAGTTTTCGCCTCGTGGCGACAAAGACCTACCGCGTCTGTCCCAGTCCCAATGCCGATTATTGTCAAGTTCGCGCGCCTGGCGCTCTCTTGTTGCATCCCGTAAATGAAACAAATTATTTTCTTCAAACCCCTCTGGTATCTGTGATTCTAAATTTCTTTTGCCGTCTTTTCCTACGATTTCGCCTTCAATTTGTTTGACTTGCTTTTTTAATGCCTCAAATTCCCTTTTCACGCGTTCATTAAATTTTCCCTGATTTTCAACATGTTTATTTATGCTCTGGTACTCTTCGGTTTCTGAAAATGGCAATGGAGCTGTGTCATCTGAATCTCTGTCCCCATTTAAACTAAGATTTGTCAATTTATCTGAAATCTCCTCCACTCTTTCCGATAAGTCACCAATTTGTTCTTTCTGTTTATTTACGTCTTCCGTAAGTGTCGCGACTCGCGTTTCAGTATTAACGCATTTAGTAGTTAACTGTTCATACTGTTGTGTTAGGTTATTTAGTCTGTCATTTGGTACGGATTCCTCGATTCTCTCAAATATTTCTTCCTTATCTTTTGCACGTTGTAAATTTAACTCTGAAAATTTCTGTACTATCACGCGATCTCTTTCTTCCTGTTCTCTATCCTGTTCCCTTTGTCTAATCTCTACTGCAACTAATCTATTATTGTGAGAATTCAAAATCGGTTGTACTTCTTCTCTGATTTCTTTCTTTAATTCATCTTTCATATTTTTGAAACATGTCCCTATTCGTGAGTCTAGCCGTGTTTCCATTGTTCCCATATCAGTTTCTAATCGTGTTGCCAAAGTTCCCATCTCTGTTTTTAATTCAGATCCTAACTGCGATCCAAGTGAGTCTAACCGTGTTTCCATTGTTCCCATTTGTGATCCCAGAGAGTCTAACCGTGTTGCCATTGTTCCCATATCTGTTTTAATAGTTCCTAATTGTGTTTCCATATCTGTTTTATATTCAGATCGAAAATCTAATATTACACTCATCAACTGCTCCAAAGTAACTGTTTCAAAATTCTTTTCACCCCTCACATTTCCCACAAAACCAACTTCCTTCTGCATGGCTGTAAAGCTATCTGTGTTCGATACTATTCCAGAATCTTCTATCGTTACTCTCGTATTCTGTGAATTTTCTGATTGAGAAAAACCTTGAACTGGTTCCGGACTGTCTTCCCGACTTATTAAATTGTTTTCAACTCCATTATTCATCACACTGTTTTCCTCTGTTGGCGAGTTCGCCATGTTAACAATTTCGCCATTCTCACTATCCATCATTTTTGCCTTTTTCATCGATCGTGTAATCATTTACAAAACAAAAAAAAATTCGTCACTGTACGAAAATTACACACAATGACTCCTCATCTTCAACAATACCATTCACACGAAATATTTCCCTCAAACACGATTAATCGAACAATTGAAATAATTGCACCAAATCGTCAAACGCGTATACAAGGCAATAAAAATTAAATTTTGAAAAATACCATTAGAAGAATGCCAATTACCAAATCTACACATGCAATATAGACTACAATTACTAAACTACAAATTACTACAACAATACTACGGTCTACTATTTTTACAGTCAGAAGATTTCCAAGGGACGATCCGAAGCAGCGGTCGCCACGTGCATGGGGGCTTAATAAAATATGATGCAAATACTTTTTGTTACTGTATGTCCGATTACGCAAGTCTCGTAAACGGCTGGCCCTGACAACTAATTGTTACGCTATCTGACTGCATAGAATGACAACAAAGAATGAAATGAAACTTTCAGTTAATACAATTAATTAATTAAGTCCCCAGCAACTATAAAATCTACGAATCCAACAAAGCACAAGTGTAACTGTTCTGTATGTGGTAGTATGACTCAACGCACATCTGGCCCGGTTCTTCTTCAACAAGACAAGAATTTTTAAATATCATTTATACTGACGTGATAAAAGAAAATTAGAAATACTATAATTGTACAAGAAAGCCAAAATTACACTCTAATACGAGAACACACGCCAGATGCTTTGTTGACTGAACCTGTAATGAAGCATTATTCAGGACACACAATAATAAGAAAATAAAGAACAGTAGTTAGTTACCTTAATTTATATTGACGAAAAGCACTCAGATCATTACAATATCTCCATTGGATCAACATCTGCTATCTCTCCCATCAAACCACTGCATAAAACATGGAACAACACTCTGCACTATCTCATCTCAACTTCCGCTACAAGCAGTGTCCACCACAACTGCTCGACAAGAACTCTCGGCAAGAACTGCCTGCCGCTACCTCTCAACACGCACTGCCAGTGGAGGCGGCGGAACAATACTCTCTCTGGCGCGATTTTTGGCGCTGTGGCTCAGTGTAGCCACCTTTCAAAGGTGTGTAACTCGCCGAAGCTAATTTTGCAGGCGAAACGAAAAACATTAGTGGGCGTTGTAAAGGAATTATATGAATTTGTTTTTAATGAATATATAGACACTACTTCAACTACCAGAGATTAATGCGTAAAAGCATTTGCTGAACAAAGGAAGCTTTACGCTCTTCGTTTATTAGTTTTAGAGTAAGTTACCCTTTCGCTGTTATCCTGTCCTAGTGTTAAGACGTGTTGTGCCTTTTCTTACTGATAAAATTGGATTAGATAATGAAAGTAATTTTGAAGCACAGCGATTTCATCTTCTGTGATACCATGGGTCCCAGCTCCTGAAATTCTGGAAAATTATTACTATTATCTTAATTGTATGCAGAGAATTTAGATGGAGGCGACGATATTCTCGGCGACGCTGCTCAACAATAGAGGTATGTGGATTTGTTCATCTTATTCCTTTCGTGGCCGCTACCGTCAATTTCAATATATTTGCCGCGACATTCAAAACCTGCAGTCTTTCTTTCCATCTAATTTCGAGGCCCACGCATTTACGTTGTAAGATGAATAAATGCATTTAACTGTAATTATTTTTATCCACGCCACGGGGGATGATTGCACTCAAAATGTACGTGTCTATATCCCGTTCGTATGTTCGCATACGTTTGAGTGTGTACAAGCGTAACTATATGTAAGACTCATTCCCTACACAGTATTAACTTTTTTTTTTTTTTTTTTTTTTTTTTTTACCACTCATTCCCGAACGTACGTGCCCTCTTATTTGATGTAGTCAGTCGGCCGTATCCTTTAATAACATTATTTGTAATATTCAGTGGCTTAGTTTCCACAATTGATCTTTGCCTTCACGCGAAATATTTAGTACGCGACATCCACAATAACTTTTATTTCAAAATTTCGACTACCGACTGAATAAAGATTTTTCTAACAATAACAATAGCAAAACATAATAATATAAGAGGATGCGTTACAGAGTGTCGAAAATTAATTCCCGTCGTACAGCCTGCTTGAAAAACAGACAGAGCCAATGTGAAACAACTACAGGTGCCACAAACACATGAAACTCAATACTCATTTTTAGTTGGGTAACAGAAATGTACGATTCATCATGTCGGTATTTATATATGGACTTGAGAATTGCTTAGTTCATTTGTGTCATGAATGTCGACTTTCTTGTCCGCAGCTCGTGGTCGTGCGGTAGCGTTCTCGCTTCCCACGCCCGGGTTCCCGAGTTCGATTCCCGGCGGGGTCAGGGATGTTCTCTGCCTCGTGATGACTGGGTGTTGTGTGATGTCCTTAGGTTAGTTAGGTTTAAGTAGTTCTAAGTTCTAGGGGACTGATGAACATAGATGTTAAGTCCCATAGTGCTCAGAGCCATTTTTTGTCGACTTTCTTATCTCGAGAAAGGGAAAATAAATCAACTTCCTACTCAGAGTATGTGAGTTAGTGGCAATGCAATTGAAAGATGGTTCCTCTAAGGTTTTGATACATGACGTTACCACTTTCCGGTTTGTTTAAAATAGTCGTAACACCAACATTGACAACGAAAAAAGCTACATTTTACAGAGGAACGACAAATGTTAGTGGCCGTGTTAAAAATGTTTTCTATTGTAGAAACTGATAGCAAAACAGACAATACTATTGTGGCCATGTTAAATATGTTTTCTATTGTACAAACTGAGAGCAAAACACACGAAATTATTGTCACACAAATTCAGGTTCAAAACAGATAACACTAAGCGAACACATAGAACTGAATGCACGTATTTGCATGACGTAACTGAAATGCACATTTCATCCTGTTATTATTTAAACTTTGATTTAAGAGTGGTTTAGATCGTTTGTAACAAGGAAATGAGGCTCTGGCTTTTTCTTGTTTTACTACCCATACATGATTCGAGACGTTTCTCCATCTACTGTCAGTTTTATTTGTTATCTGTCGAACTATATACACAGTAGCTGTTTTACATCGGAACATATGCCCGCCGTTGTGGCCGAGCGGTTCTAGGCACATCAGTCCGGAACCGCGCTCCTCCTACGGTCGCAGGTTCAAATCCTGCCTCGGGCTTGGGTGTGTGTGATGTCCTTAGGTTCGTTAGGTATAAGAAGTTCTAAGTCTAGGCGACTGATGACCTCAGATATTAAGTCCCATAGTGCTCAGAGCCATTTGAACCATTTTTTTCGGAACATATCTCCCGCAGTTGCAGACGAAACGTCAGGAACTAGTTTTATACACCGGTCACGGCTTAAAGCACGGAAGTTTAAATAAAATAAAAAATACGAAGTTTTTGTGCTAAGATATTTACCAGTTTTTGAGATTATAGCATGTGCATTACGATAAGTGTTTATAGAAATATTAACATGAAAAGTTAAAATATACATTGTCATTAAGTAGTGGTGCACCGTGTGGCCGAGCGGTTTGAGGCGCCATGTCATCGATTGCGCTGCCCACGTACACCCGCCAGAGGTTCGAGTCCTCCCTTGGGCATGGTTCAAATGGCTCTGAGGATAATGGGAACATCTGAGGTCATCAGTCCCCTAGAACTTAGAACTACTTAAACCTAACTAACCTAAGGACATCACACACATCCATGCCCGAGGCAGGATTCGAACCTGCGACCGTAGCGGTAGCGCAGTCCCAGAATGAAGCGCCTAGAACCGCTCGTTCACAACGGCCGGCCTCGGGTATGGGTGTGTGTTGTTCTTAGCATAAGTTAGTTTAAGTAGTGTGTAAGTCTAGGGACCGACGACCTCAGCAGTTTGGTCCCTTAGGAATAAAAAGAAGAAAAGGAAGGAAAGATGTTCACAAATCTGTTTGGTATTTCCAGAACAGCTATAGTTATTGACTTCCAATACGTCATCAGCAATTTATCAGCGTTTATCAACGTTTTATTAACGTAATTTTTCAAATTACAGGTCTAATATGATATTATCGATTTTTATTTCCTTTTTTGTCTCTCTCCCCCCTTCTCCCACTCTCTCTCTCTCTCTCTCTCTCTCTCTCTCTCTCTCTCTGTGTGTGTGTGTGTGTGCCTTGGTCTTCTGTTAATTCCTTTAAAGCTAAGACCGAGACAAACACCAACGCACACACACACCCATGGACAAAAACACACATCCCCCACAGCATAATGTCAATGTTGTAAGTAGGCTGTTTATGTTTTCTTATTGGCAACGTTACGTAGCGCTCTGTATGAAAATCACTAGCTGTGCTGTGTGCAGTCTGTGGCCAGTTTGCATTGTTGTCAGCCATTGTAGTGTTGGGCAGCTGGATGTTAACAGTGCGTAGCGTTGCGCAGTTGGAGGTGAGCCGCCAGCAGTGGTGGATGTGAGGAGAGAGATGGCGGAGTTTTGAAATTCGTAATACTGGATATCATGAACTGCTATATACAATATGCATATGAAACGTCCCCATAGAAAAATTATACATGACTGTGCTTAAACTGGCACACAATATTTTTAGCGCAACGCAATTTGACTTTCAAAAATCCCTACAAAAGAATGGCCCTGACTAACATTAACCTATACCTTTCACAAATCACTTACCTCACAAAAATCTTCGTTACTCGAACTACTGCAATACAGCGAGCGCCACTACTGCCAGCTGAATAAAAAATTCAAACTACGGAAGGCACTAACTACTGATAGGCATAGTTAGCAAATGAAAGATTTTAATAGAGAACAAACAATGTATTTACCTCAATAGTATTCAAAAGTCATAATGTATATAGCAGTTCATGATATGCAGTATTACAAATTTCAAAACTCTGCCATCTCTCTCCTCACATCCACCACTGCTGGCGGCTCACCTCCAACTGCGCAACGCTACGCACTGTTAACATCCAGCTGCCCAACACTACAATGGCTGACAACAATGCAAACTGGCCACAGACTGCACACAGCACAGCCAGTGATTTTCATACAGAGCGCTACGTAACGTTGCCAATAAGAAAACATAAACAGCCTACTTACAATGTGAAATTCAGAATTCCCGCCCACTTCATCCAGAGCAACGTGGCGGAACAAGTGGACATCACACAAACAGTGACACAGTTTGTGTTAGGAAGCTCCACTGAAACATCCCGTAGAATCACGAAAGACGGAATATCTGCAAGAAAGTGAGTACACACATTCACAGAGCTAATGACAATCAGGATACACTTCAAACACATTTTTCGAAGAATAAAATATCGAACCTTTGTTGACAAAACAACAAAGTATAATGATAGTAGAGCGAAAAAAAAAATACAAAGAAAAGTCGATAAGATCGTATGAGGCCTACAATACGAGAAATTATGTTAACAAATCACTGATTAATAGCCGATGATGTAGTAGAAGGCAATAACTGTAGCTGAGTTGCAAAAAGCAAACAGATTTTTGAACACGAATACGTAATAACAAAATATTTACATTTTCTCCATGTTAATATTTCCATCAATACTTACAGTACATCGTATAATCTCAAAAACTAGTAAATATTTTAATGCAAAAACTCTTTATATACCTATCGTTTATATAATGTTCGTTGATACATACAATCTAAGAGAAATAAAACGACTCATTACGAAGGAATTATCCGAATGGGACGAAAATGGTGGATGTGATGTACGGGTACAGACAAACAAATGAAAAGTAGGATGATTCATTCAACAGAAACAGCTTCAAAAACTGAGCAGGTCAGTAACGCGTTGTCCACCTGTAGCCCTTATGCGAGAAGATATCCACCTCGTCACTGATGTACAGGGTTGTTGGATGTCCTCCTTGAACCGTGATTTTCAAAGAACATTCTTAAGAATATTTTTTAATTTACTAGAGATTCATCAAGAGCATTAACACATTTAATCAGACTATGTAAGCATGGAAGTAGTTGCGAGGGCGTAACTGATGAAATCATAACATAATTCCTTTTAACAAATGGGAATTTTATTCACTTTAATAGTGCCTAAAACCATTTTTTAAAAGGAACAGTTTTAAAATTATAATCACAAAGCACCCTCTAAATATCAAAGTTACAATTTATTCGGAGGCAGAAAGAAACAAGTTTTGACTGTATGAGCTTTTGGGCAGAGAACCTTGCCGCTCCCTTTTGACACGGCCGTAGTTACGACCGCTCACAATAGCCTCTGAAAGACTACACTGGTGCAAATCTGCAACACACCAGGTAACTTTAAACTAAGAGTTTTAACAATTTACACAAGCACACAAATTATGCACCCCCCGTAGGAGGGATGGAAATGGTACAAAACACTAACAATTAAAACATAAATCTTGCCACCGAAGGTGCAACTTGATTTTAACTTCTAAGAAAAGTCTTATGGTGAAAGGGTGGCAACTTTATAAACTAAAATGATCATTTATATAAAAGGCCATGAAATGCAACCTTATATAAAATTCTACAAGGTTGGCCAAACAGTAGTTAAGATGCTCTACAGTACACAGATACTGCCTCTCAAGATCATAGGCAATAATATCAAAGTTTCCAAAGATCAAAACATATTTTAGGTATTAGGCCATTACACTCCAAGCAATAACACACCAAATCCGACAAACATGACAAGACAGCTACTAACGTACGGTAGATTGATTACCGAACAACCCGAACCGCAGGTTGCTCTAACCCGCACCTACGCCACAAGCGAAAAACGGACCACCCAATTTATAAACAACCACCTTCCTGGGGGTGGGCAAACGGAGAAGAATGGTGGGACGACCCCAAAGCAAAACGGCTGGTGACCTCACCAATAAAACAAGTAGAATTTAACAAGAGTAAATCAAACAACGTATCACCAATCACTTAACTTCTAATAAACTGCGATTTCTCGAGAAGACATGGCGTAGCACCCCCAAATCGCTCTCCCGAACCGTCCGCTGCCAGCCGCTTCAACGGACGCAGGAAGGCGCGCCGATCTCCCGTCTCACGGTGTCGCAGCTCGCACCGGCCAGACCGATGTCGTGGGTTGACTCCTGTTGCTCTCCTGTCGGCCGCGAAGCCACTACCCCTCGCTATACGGCGCGACCTCACATGCGCCGACGCTCAAGACTGACAAGTCACCTTGTGTCCCAGTGCGCGACCGACCAACCGATTGATCCAACCGCCAATGACCATTGCCTGAGCAAGCTCGAGCAGACTGGCGGCCTAACGCGCAGACTCAGATGCAGGAACTAAGCCCCGACTGGGCGACCACTTGTTGAGATCTCTCACTGGCGGAGTGGAAAGACTCTCATTCTGCCGGCTTTAAACGTTGATCCGAACGACAGACAGACACTAACTGCCTAACAAATGCAAACGAGAGACAGACTAGCAAGCTGGGGACGAGAGACTGACCCACTGGCGAACTCTTAGCGCCCCTTAAATGCACGTCAACAGGCAACCTTTCCCATTTCCCACCAGAGGGAGACACGAAAGCTGCGATTGCCACAGCGGCGCCACCGGCAGAAACGGAGGGCGACTGCTTCACACTACACGCTGCGGCACGCTCTTCAAAACTGCCTCAATCCTGAGGAATGCCATGCGAAATTCTGTCCAATTGACGATTCAGTTGGTCAAAATCCCGAACTAGTTGGAGGGCACTGCCCGTAATGCTCCAAACGTGATCAGTTGGGGACAGATCCGGCTGTATTTAGTAACTCTACTTTGGCACAGCTCTATACTCGTCCCTACTCAAATTCTGCCATTTGCTTATATTGCTCACGCACCTGTGTACGAGGCATAGTTACTCTTCAATTGAGTACACTGAACGGAATTCGCGAAGAATTTATGCCCTGGTATCGAAAGATCCCTTGCTTACTATCCTTTCCAACTACGCAGTAAAATTATGGTGCAGCGTCAAACATTCTGTCATCGAATTAGTTTTGTCCATAGTGGATGCTCTAGAACTCCGCGACTGTTCCTTTGTAGGGTGTAGAAAAATTTCCGTTACCAGGCACAATAAAAGGCTATTTATTTGTCTCTCCACCGGTTTCGGGCTTGCGCCCATCCTCAGGTGTTTATACATGCATGTACACCACTGGCCATTAAAATTGCTACACCAAGAAGAAATGCAGATGATAAGCGGGTATTCATTGGACAAATATATTATACTACAACTGACATGTGATTACATTTTCACCAGTTTGGGTGCTTAGATACTGAGAAATCAGTACCCAGAACAACCACCTCTGGCTGTAATAACGGCCTTGATACGCCTGGGCATTGAGTCGAACAGAGCTTGGATGGCCTGTACAGGTACAGTCGCCCATGCAGCTTCAACACGATACCACAGTTCATCAAGAGTAGTGACTGGCGTATTGTGACGAGCCAGTTGCTCGGCCACCATTGACCAGACGTTTTCAATTGATGAGAGATCTGGAGAATGTGCTGGCCAGGGCAGCAGTCGAACATTTTTTGTATCCAGAAAGGCCCGTACAGGACATGCAACATGCGTTCGGGCATTATCCTGCTGAAAATGTAGGGTTTCGCAGGGATCGAATGAAGGGTAGAGCCACGGGTCGTAACACATCTGAAACGTAACGTCCACTGTTCAAAGTGCCGTCAATGCGAACAAGAGGTGACCGAGGTGTGTAACCAATGGCACCCCATACCATCACGCCAGGTGATACGCCAGTATGGCGATGACGAATACACGCTTTCAATGTCCGTTCACCGCGATGTCGCCAAACACGGATGCTACCATCATGATGCTGTAAACAGAACCTGGATTCATGCGAAAAAAATGACGTTTTGCCAGACAGGCGCTCCTGTCTGTGATGCAGCGTCAAGAGTAAGCGCAGCCATGGTCTCCGAGCTGATAGTCCATGCTGCTGCAAACGTCGTCGAACTGTTCGTGCAGACGGTTTTTGTCTTGCAAAAGTTCCCATCTGTTGACTCAGGGATCGAGACGTGGCTGCACGATCCGTTACAGCCATGCAGATAAGATGCCTGTCATCTAGACTGTTAGTGATACGAGGCCATTTGGATCCAGCACGGCGTTCCTTATTACCCTCCTGAACTCACCGATTCCATATTCTGCTAACAGTCATTGGATCTCGACCAACGCGAACAGCAATGTCGCGATACGATAAACCGCAATCGCAACAGGCTACAATCCGACCTTTATCAAAGTCGGAAACGTGTTGGTACGCATTTCTCCTCGTTACACGAGGCATCACAACAACGTTTCACCAGGCAACGCCGGTCAACTGCTGTTTGTGTCTGAGAAATCGGTTGGAAACTTTCGTCATGTCAGCACGTTGTACGTGTCGCCACAGGCCCAACCACATGTGGCAATGCTCTGAAAAGCTAATCATTTGCATATCACAGCATCTTCTTCCAGTCGGTTAAATTTCGCGTCTGTAGCACATCATCTTCGTCGTGTAGCAATTTTAATGCCTAATAGTGTACAAGTTTATATTGCTGGAGATCACTGTACAAATAAAAAAAATCATTTGCTGGTGACTAAACACTGTATTTATACAGCGAATTCCAGCTATATAAACGTGTACATGAATGTATAAACACCTGAGTATGGGCGCAAGCCCGAAACCGGTCGGGCGACAAATAAATAACCTTTTATTGTAACTGGTAGCGGAATTTTCTCTACACCCAATTCTTTCATCGGCCTCCAGAATTTACGATTTAGCATTTTCCATCGATACCTGTATGAATATCAGTTTGTGACGAATGTGGATAACTGTGATGCGTCGCTATTCATGTCTTAGAGTGCAAGTAGCTCTTAAGGAACGTTTACTGAGATTCTATGGCGGTCGGACAGTTGAGAAAGAAGTAACATATCAGTACCATAATGAACCACTCACTCAACAACACGTACATGTCACAGGGGATATGCTGCAACGAACCGTATTGGTCACCAATCGGCTGGCCATCTTTCCACTGCCAGCTCGCAGGGGCCCCTGCACGACTAATATAAATGCTCCCGTCCCTTTTGATTAAATACTTTCGACGCTAATTGGTTCGCTGCAGAAAACTGAAAGCGATATACACATTAAAAAAAAAAGAAAAAGAGCACTTCCCCCTCACTCGACCTGTCTTCCGCTTTTTCCCCGAAAAATTTTAATTGCCCACGTATGTGTACGGAGAGATAACAGATCTACACCGGGGGCCGGGGAAGAAATTTCACGATGCTCTCCACGCTACACACACACACACACACACACACACACACACACACACAGACGTGTGTGTGGGTATACTGGAGTGTCCAGCCGCATGTCCGACATACATCTCTGTTTCCTCGCAGAGTTCGCACCTGACGCGCTTCATTTGTCTCCGGCCGTTTTCGATGTCCGCGGCGTGTTGGATCGCGGGATCGCGGGATTTACATAAAACACCGGCGCGGCCCTAATATGCTAATGAGCGGCTCGGTCCGCTGAGATAGTACATCAAAAAGAGACGATCGCGCGAGACGGCCGATGCTGGAGGAATGGAAATCCTGGAAAATGACACGCGCAGCCGCGCCGCGGAAAGTTGATTTGTGGTTTCGCCGCGAGGTCAACGGGTATAACGGGCAGGACTTTCTTAATTGGCCCGACGCAGACATTAAAAAGTGTCGAGAAAAGCGTTTCGTAAGACCCGCGGCGGGCAGGTAACTGGGCAGTCTTATCTGATGATTGTGAAGGGCGAAGAACAGCGTGGTCGTGGTGGATGAAGGAAACACGTGTCTCCGAAATTCCTTTCTGCGGTTGGTATGCGAGTTCGGTTCCAGCTTTCTGAGATGGCTGATATACGTTTCCGTAGCGGTCCTGTTACTGCAGTCAAAGCATTCGTAGTTTCAAATTTTAAATAAGTAAAGATTACAAAACGGATGATGTCGTGAAAAGATCCGATGGTTTAATAGAATAAAAGATCTATACAAGTCCCAATTTATTTATTTAAATCATATGTAACTGTAGTTGTTTACTGTAAATGTAAATGAAAATATGTAAATTTTAAGTCATCTTGAGTCGGATGCCCTTCCTATCGCCACCCCATACCCCCTGGGATGGAATAAGTGTACAACAACTGTCTGTGTCTAGTGTAAGCCATGGAACAGTGCGAACGTTTTCAAATGTCTGCAAGTCGTGTAACTGAGGCGGGACATGGGGACCAGTCCAGTATTCACCTAGTGGGATGTGGAAAACCGCCTAAAAACCACATACAGCCTGGCCGGCACACCGGATGTCGTCGTTAATCCGCCAGACGGATTCCATCCGGGACCGGCACGCCTACCCGAGTCCTGGAAGCAGCGCATTAGTGCCCTCGGCTAAACTGGCGGGTCAATATGTTGACGCTATGAATGTGATATGGTAATAGTCAGTAGCGCTCGGAACTGTTGGATGATATTTTCTGTGTTCATTACTCGTCACTTCACGGTATGTAATCTTTCGTTGTTTTCTGACAGGTACTGATGAAGTGTCATACGAGGTGCATTCAAGTTCTAAGGCCTCCGACTTTTTTTCTAATTAATTACTACCCGAAATCGATGAAACTGGCGTTACTTTTCGCCGTAATCGCCCTGCAGACGTACACATTTTTCACAACGCTGACGCCATGATTCCATAGCAGCGGCGTAAGCTTCTTTAGGAGTCTGTTTTGACCACTGGAATATCGCTGAGGCAATAGCAGGACGGCTGGTGAATGTGCGGCCACGGAGAGTGTCTTTCATTGTTGGGAAAAGCCAAAAGTCACTAGGAGCCAGGTCAGGTGAGTAGGGAGCATGAGGAATCACTTCAAAGTTGTTATCACGAAGAAACTGTTGCGTAACGTTAGCTCGATGTGCGGGCCCGTTGTCTTGGTGAAACAGCACACGCGCAGCCCTTCCCGGACGTTTTTGTTGCAGTGCAGGAAGGAATTTGTTCTTCAAAACATTTTCGTAGGATGCACCTGTTACCGTAGTGTCCTTTCGAACGCAATGTGTAAGAATTACGCCCTCGCTGTCCCAGAACATGGACACCATCATTTTTTCAGTACTGGCGGTTACCCGAAATTTTTTCGGTGGCGGTGAATCTGTGTACTTCCATTGAGCTGACTGGCGCTTTGTTTCTGGACTGAAAAATGGCATCCACATGTCATCCATTGTCACAACCGGCGAAAAGAAAGTCCCATTCATGCTGTCGTTGTGCGTCAACATTGCTCGGCAACATGCCACACGGGCAGCCGTGTGGTCGTCCATCAGCATTCGTGGCACCCACCTGGATGACACTTTTCGCATTTTTCAGGTCGTCATGCAGGATTGTGTGCACAGGAACCACAGAAATGCCAACTCTGGAGGCGATCTGTTCAACAGTCATTCGGCGATCCCCCAAAACAATTCTCTCCACCTTCTCGATCATGTCGTCAGACCGGCTTGTCCTAGCCCGAGGTTGTTTCGGTTTGTTGTCACACGATGTTCTGCCTTCATTAAACTGTCGCACCCACGAACGCACTTTCGACACTTCCATAACTCCATTACCACATGTCTCCTTCAATTGTCGATGAATTTCAGTTGGTTTCACACCACGAAAATTCAGAAAACGAATGATTGCACGCTGTTCAAGTAAGGAAAGCGTCGCCATTTTAAGTATTTAAAACAGTTCTCATTCTCGCCGCTGGCGGTAAAATTCCATCTGCCGTACGGTGCTGCCATCTCTGGGACGTATTGACAATGAACACGGCCTCGTTTTAAAACAATGCGCATGTTTCTATCTCTTTCCAGTCCGGAGAAAAAAAATAGGAGGCGTTAGAACTTGAATGCACCTCGTAACTTTAAGACCGTGAAAAAATACGTCAATTCTTGTTTGTCTGGTTTTCTTGGCTGAATTTCAAGCTCGTGGTCTACTGTTTCGAGCTATGCACACTTAATGTGGATGAACTGACATCCTATTACCCAGTTGTTTCGTTGAATAAATAGGTAAAGTAAAAATTTTCCTCAATCCGAATGTTGTTTTGACACCCCTTCTTAGTTGTGGTCCTACTGTCTTTCAAGTAAGTTTTATAGCCAGTAGAAGGAGGATATGTGCACTGTGTGATCTAAGCATTCTGAAACGCCATGTAATACGGAATTGACTACTAGATGTCACGATCGGCGGGCCGGCCAGTATAAACAGAGACGGGCAGTATTGTATTGGCAGCAGAGGAGCAAAGGAAAGTTCAGTGACTTAGAACGTGGACTAGTCTTTGGATGTTTCCCATGAGCTGTGTTCTGGCTCGCGTTGGTGCTGTTTGTAGGTTTCCATCCTCTGTTGGAGGCCAGACCATATCGTTTAGTTGACATGGTTGCTGTTGTTTGTCTTCTTCTCGTAATGACTGGCGCCACCTGGTTTCCCAAGCGTTGCCTGTCCGCTAGTGGCAGCAGCGGCGGTTATCGATATGTAGTGACTGCGGCCCTGTCTTTGGGGCGACGTCGTTGTTCTTCTGGGTCGTGTCAGTGGGCAGTTTGGTTGGGGGCTTAGGAGGAGCCATGTCTCCGCAGTGCGATAACACGCCGGGACCGCTGGCGGCGCGCATGGACTGCCGGAATGAAGGCCTGTGGTCACGAGGGAGCACCACCTCGTCGTAGACTGGATCCTGAAAGTGCATTTGGGTTCATGTAGAGAAACCACCACCTTAGCGAGATCTTGGGATTCTCCAGTGACTTGGGTTCGTGTTGATGCTCGTAGTGTTGCCGAGGCAAAGAGCAGCAGGTGGAGTGCTTGGTGAAGGCGGATCTGATTAGCTTTCCTGAACTTATAATTACTATTTATTGCGTTCAGTTTGTCACCATTTGTTAACGGCCCACTTACCTGCTCTTGGGGGTTGGTTGGCGATTCTTCTACTCTGGTGGTAGTGATTCCTTTCTCGTTCCGGGCGCTCAAAGCACAGTATTCTGCGGGCGGAGTCCAGACCGCCAGTTCTGGTTTTGGCGTATTTTTGCATCTTTGCATTTGGTTTATTGAATGTCAGATAGCCTCAGCAAGATTGTCATTAGTCATTCGTTAGGCTGCCACTAGTCTGAGTTACCATCTTCTGAAGTGAATGCAACTCTTGGCTGCCAATCTCATCGCCTGAGAAAGTTTTCTTGCCAGACCTACTCAGTGGTCGATTACTGGTGCACCGTCTGTGACTGGCCCTTGTGTTTTATTATTGTATTTGCTGTTTTATTGTATATTTCCAAATTTTTTATACAATTGCCATTTTTGGCTTTACAGCAGGTTTGAATGATTGTGCTACCAAGTTTACCATCATTTTGTCTCAACTGTTTGGTGATCAGTTGCTTGTCCTTTTAAATTAACCTTTGCTGCTGTATTTGCTGTTTTTGATGTTTTTAATTAATAACTGCCATTCTTGGCGTTACAGCAGGTTTAAATGGTTGTGCTACCAAGTTTACCATCATTTTGTCTCATCCGTTTGGTGATCAGTTGCTATTGCATTGCTGTTTTGCAGTACGTTTGTTAATTTTTTTTATAATTGCCGTTCTTGGCGTTAAAGGCCTTCAGCCGTGACTTTGGCTACTTGCCTTAAAATTCGAATTGCGATCACATTGGCTTGCTTTTAAAACATTATTTGCTGTGTCTATATTTTATGCTCATTTGGTAAATTGTAACGCACTGAAAGCACTATTAATTACACAGTAGTTTATTCCTTCATTAGTAACGTGTGATATCTTGATTTATTGCCGAGTCTGGAATTAGCTTGTAAAATAAATGTGTGCAATTGCAAAAGGGAACCAATAGTAACTGATTACGGCCCCGTCCACAATCGTAACCGAATCCTGCCTTCCTTGAATACTAGGTTTCAACCCGAGTAGCGAATGTAAAGATGTCCAAGTTGACTGCTGGTTACGTGAAGGGCAAAGGCCAAGATCCGACCACAACGTAACCGAAACCGGGCACACTTTATACACTGACGAGGCATCGAGTATTGCAATGGGTGGCTGTAAAATATCGCATGAAAATAAGCAGAAGAAATCATTCGTGAGCTACGAAGTGCCTCTAGCAGTCCAGCTAGCGGAATGACTGTGCGTAGGAAGTTAAAAAAAATGTGGTACATGGTCGATCAACTCCTCATGATCCATACATTTCCGTAGTCGGTGCAAAGTGATGTTTGAAGTGATGTAAAGGACGAGGACAGTGGACAGTGGATGACTGGAAGAGAGTGATTTGGATTGAAGATTCACTCTATACCCTGTGGCAATCCGATGGGAGGATTTGGGTATGGTGAATGCCTGGAGAGCGTTACTTACTACCATCTGTAACGCAGATGGTAAAGTACAGAGAAGGCTCTGTTTGGGAATGGGGTGTTTTTCGTGGTTCGATTCTGCCTCCCTTATTATGCTTAAGAAGGTCCTAAATACTGAAGGATGTGAAGACATTTTACAATATTATGAACTTTTTACAGTAGAGGAACAGTTCCGATGCTTTGTATCACCGTGACAGTGCACCGTGTCATAAACAGCACTGGTGAGACAATGGTTTGCGGACAGCAACATTCCAGAAGAAGACTGGCCTACAGACAGTCCCGAAGTGAACGGAACAGAGCACCTTTCGGATTAATTAGAACGTTAACTTCGCTCCAGACACAAACGTCCAACATCATACTCTCTCAGATTTCTCGCTCCGTCAGTTAATGGGGAAGTACTTGAAAAAAGGAAAGGACTTGATAGTAGTATTTGTGGATTTGGAGAAAGCATATGACAGTGTACCAAGGGATAAAATGTGGGAATGCTTGAGAAAATATAATGTTCCTGATTCATTAATTGGAAAAGTCCAGATGCTGTACGATGGTTGTGAGAGCAGTGTACAAGTAGGAAGTGGAAGACGAAAATGGTTTAACACAGAGGTGTTCAGCAAGGCAGTTAGCTGTCCCCTTTACCCTTCATTACACTTATGGACACAATCACGAAAGAAATCAAGGAATAAGAAAATGAAGATCGCAGTGCTTTTGTTTTTGCTGATGACATCGCCATTTGGGGAGAGACGGAAATGGAGGTTCAGAGGAGACTAGATTACTGGAACACAAAATTTGAAAAATTCAAGATAACTGTGAGTAGGAGGAACAGTGGCAATGAAGATGAGCAGGACACCCACACCTTGTCACATCATACTGGAGGGGGAGATGGTTGAATGTGTGAAATCTTCAATTATCTGGGTAGCATCATATCACGCGATGGAAGTTCCAAAATACAAGTCTTAAACAGAATAAAAAAAGGATCTAGCTTGTTCCACCAAGTACGACATCTAATCTTGGAGAAGAAAGTCCCTCAAACAGCCAAACAGACCATGTATAAAATTTATCTCCTGCCAATCACGGTGTATAGTCTAGAAGCCTGTGTCATAAATAAGAGAGAATAGAGTCAAATACAAGCATGTGAAATGAAGTTCCTTAGGTCAGCTCTACAAAAAACTGTGATAGAGTCAGGAATGATTGTGTAAGGAGAGACCTGCAGGTGACATTGACTACAGTGGAGAGAATGAGTGCTTTGAGATTGAAGTGGTTCGGTCATGTGAAGCGAATGCACCCGACTCGAACTCCACACCGGTATGGGAGATGGAGGTACCGGAGAGACGTCCAATTGGGCGGCCTAGAAAGAGAAGGACAGGCCAGGTTAAGGACGAACTCAAGACGAGACGAGTAACATGGGATGTACTGGAGAGGAAAAAGCTTTACCAGGACAGAAACCAATGGAGGCACATCGTTCACCAAATTCCTACCCGGCTCGATGGAAGGGATCCCGATGATGATGGTGATGATGATGATGATGATTCATACACCTCACTAAAAGTGGGCGACCAGTGGACACATCCGATATTAATATCCATTGGTAGGTGTCGGATAGCGTAGATTCTCGTGGACCCTGAACTACGGTGCCGCTTGGCATTTTTCACATTAGCAAGTCATTTCCAGAGGTAAATGAACGGACACCTTCCTACTGGTGGATAATACTTTTTTGCCTCTCCTCCTCTGCCTTCACATTTTATGCCCCTCATTTTCAGTATTACCAAATGAATCAGTCTTCGATGCCTCGCGATATGTGCTACGGACCTCTCGCTTCTTTCGATCAATTTCTGCAATTAAACCCTTTTATTCCTCAGTTCGAGTCAATACCTCTTAATTAATTTCACGATCTACGAGGGTAATCCCAAAAATAAGTACATGGAGCTGTTTACTTCTACAATGGTTTACATCAGTTTACTGCTTGAACATTTAGCTATTTTTCGACATAATCACCATTTCTGTCGGTGCATTTTTGTAGACGCTGTGGCAGTTTTTGTATGCCCATGTCATACCAGCTCGCCGTCATGCTGTTCAGAAAGTTATGAACCTCTTCCTCGTCGTCGGAGCCGAATCGCTTTCCAGCCAAACGTTCTTTTAACCTAGGGAACTGGTGATAGCCACTGGGAGCCTAGTCAGTACTAAAGTGTGCGTGGGTGATTATGTTCCACTGAAACTGTTGCAGGAGAGCAACGGTTTGCCGTGCTATGTGTGGTCGAGCGTTGTCACTGAGAATGTGTACGCCCTTGCTCAACATTCCTCTTCTCCGGTTCTGAATTGCCCGTCTGAGTTTTTGCAGAGTCTCACAGTCCCTGTCACGTTAATTGTGGTCCCAGCGATTCAGCTCCGACGACGAGGTGAAAGAAGAGGTTCATAACTTTCTGAACAGCATGGCGGCGAGCTGGTATGACATGGGCATACAAAAATGCCACAGCGTCTACAAACATGCATCGACAGAAGTGGTGATTATGTCGAAAAATAACTAAATGTTCAACCTGTAAACTGATATAAACCGTTGTAGAAATGAACAGGTCTATTTACTTATAAGAAAATAGGATACCTTACTTCTGGGATTACCCTGGTAAGAATATAATCTTCAGCATTCCTCTCTAATGTCACATTTAATCAACTCCTAATCTAAGGAAGGAGAGGAATACAGCAATCAGTCGCCGTCCCACTGCTGTTTTATTATTCTTGCATATCCAGATTTCAGCAATAAATAGTCATTATCAGCGCATTTGAGTGAGCTATAATCCAACAAACTGCTAACAGTGCACGTCGCCATAAGACTTTCTTCGCGACCAAAACTCAGTTTCCTTCAGGCTGTACGCCGTGTGAAATCCATCGGAGGTAATAGCGGACGTGACTCCGTTGAGTATTTGGTCATACAGCACTCAGCAGTTTCGTTCTGTGTAATAGCATTTAGCTCTCTCTGTGAGCGGACTACTGAACTGGGAGTCACGTCACTCTTAGGACGCAGAGATCTTCCTGTCTAGCGACGAAAAGTGGTACCAACCCATTTTTAATTGCTTGTCGCTTACACCACTTGACAGCCGATGCGCAGATTTGAACCTTATCTGTGAGCATGCTATCTTAGATCGAGGTTACTCATTGAATACTTTCTTAAAAACAGATAGAATTTATACCCACAGAAGAAGGGAGGGTATTCCCTGCAAAAGTTCTGCTTGTGCCAGACTTAAGCCTTAATTGAGGCAGAAATTGCTGAGGATGTGTGTATAGAGCACAGCGTTGTGAAACATCCCCTTTGAACAATTATACATGACTGTGCTTAAACTGACACCCAATGTTTTTAGCGCAACGCAACCTGACTTTCAAAAATCCCTACAAAAGAATGGCCCTGACTAACATTAACCTATACCTTTCACAAATCACTTACCTCACAAAAATCTTCGTTACTCGATCTACTGCAGTACAGCGAGCGCCACTACTGCCTGCTAAATAACTACTGATAGGCACAGTTAGCAAAAGAAAGATTTTAACAGAGAACAAACATTGTATTTACCTTAATAGTGTTGAAAAGTCATAATATACATAGCAGTTCATGCCATACAGTCTTACAAATTTCAAAACTCCACCATCTCTCTCCCCACATCCACCACTGCTGGCGGCTCACGTCCAACTGCGCCACGCTACGCGCTGTTAACATCCAGCTGCCCAACACTACAATGGCAGACAACAATCCAAACTAGCCACAGACTGCACACAGCACAGCCAGTGATTTTCATACAGAGCGCTACGTGGCGTTACCAATATAAAAACCTAAACAGCCTACTTACAGTTGTATGGAAGCCAATCATTGACCGAAAAACAGCAACGTAGGAGAATGTAATCATATGGGAAATGGTGTTACAGGATGATAACGAAAATTAAATTTTCTGAAAACACGTCCTCCGCAAAAGCGGTGACTGAATGAAGTTATGGAAAACTTTTATCAGAAGAAGGGAGACGATAGTAACACATATCTTGACGTATATTTCAAGATATTTCATCATCAAATTAAGGCCTATGTTTCATACGATTAGACTTCTCTTGACCAGGAAAGCCTGTGCTAGTCTGCTTTTTACATCCTCCTTGCTTCGCCCGCCATGGGTTATTTTGCTTCCTAGGGATCAGAATTGTTTAATTTCGTCAAGATCATGATGTTGAGCGTCTCGCTATTCTCACTTCTGCTGCTTCTCATTTCTTTGGTTTTTCATCGATGTACTCTCAATCCATATTCTGTATTCATTAGACTGTTCATTTCATTCAACAGACCCTGTAATTCTTCACTTTCACCGAGGATATCAATGTCGCCCTGTGAACCTCATCACTGATACCCTATCACCTCGAATTTTTAACCACATCTTGAACCTTTCTTTCACTTTCGTCATTACTTCTTCGATATGTAGACTGAAGAATAAGGAGAAAAGGCAGCATCTCTGTCTTACACTCATATCTTATCCGAGCACTTCTTCCTTAGTCATCCAGTCTTACTGTTCCTCCTTGACTCTTGTAGAAACTACACTCCTGGAAATTGAAATAAGAACACCGTGAATTCATTGTCCCAGGAAGGGGAAACTTTATTGACACATTCCTGGGGTCAGATACATCACATGATCACACTGACAGAACCACAGGCACATAGACACAGGCAGCAGAGCATGCACAATGTCGGCACTAGTACAGTGTATATCCACCTTTCGCAGCAATGCAGGCTGCTATTCTCCCATGGAGACGATCGTAGAGATGCTGGATGTAGTCCTGTGGAACGGCTTGCCATGCCATTTCCACCTGGCGCCTCAGTTGGACCTGCGTTCGTGCTGGACGTGCAGACCGCGTGAGACGACGCTTCATCCAGTCCCAAACATGCTCAATGGGGGACAGCTCCGGAGATCTTGCTGGCCAGGGTAGTTGACTTACACCTTCTAGAGCACGTTGGGTGGCACAGGGATACATGCGGACGTGCATTGTCGTGTTGGAACAGCAAGTTCCCTTGCCGGTCTAGGAATGGTAGAACGATGGGTTCGATGACGGTTTGGATGTACCGTGCACTATTCAGTGTCCCCTCGACGATCACCAGTGGTGTACGGCCAGTGTAGGAGATCGCTCCCCACACCATGATGCCGGGTGTTGGCCCTGTGTGCCTCGGTCGTATGCAGTCCTGATTGTGGCGCTCACCTGCACGGCGCCAAACACGCATACGACCATCATTGGCACCAAGGCAGAAGCGACTCTCATCGCTGAAGACGACACGTATCCATTCGTCCCTCCATTCACGCCTATCGCGACACCACTGGAGGCGGGCTGCACGATGTTGGGGCGTGAGCGGAAGACGGCCTAACGGTGTGCGGGACCGTAGCCCAGCTTCATGGAGACGGTTGCGAATGGTCCTCGCCGATACCCCAGTGTCCCTAATTTGCTGGGAAGTGGCGGTGCGGTCCCCTACGGCACTGCGTAGGATCCTACGGTCTTGGCGTGCATCCGTGCGTCGCTGCGGTCAGGTCCCAGGTCGACGGGCACGTGCACCTTCCGCCGACCACTGGCGACAACATCGATGTACTGTGGAGACCTCACGCCCCACGTGTTGAGCAATTCGGCGGTACGTCCACCCGGCCTCCCGCATGCCCACTATACGCCCTCGCTCAAAGTCCGTCAACTGCACATACGGTTCACGTCCACGCTGTCGCGGCATGCTACTAGTGTTAAAGACTGCGATGGAGCTCCGTATGCCACGGCAAACTGGCTGACACTGACGGCGGCGGTGCACAAATGCTGCGCAGCTAGCGCCATTCGACGGCCAACACCGCGGTTCCTGGTGTGTCTGCTGTGCCGTGCGTGTGATCATTGCTTGTACAGCCTTCTCGCAGTGTCCGGAGCAAGTATGGTGGGTCTGACACACCGGTGTCAATGTGTTCTTTTTTCCATTTCCAGGAGTATATATATTACCCGTCTTTCCCTATAGCATACTCCTATTTTTCTCAGGATTTAGAACACCTTGCCCCATTTTACACTATCTGACGCTTTTTGCATAGCGATAAATCCTATGTGTTTATTTTGATTTTCCTTCGGTCTTGCTACCATTATAAAACACACTTCTCTTGTGCCTTTACCTTTCCTAAAGCCAAACTCATTGTCACCTAACAGACCCCAGTTTCCTTTTCCGTTCTCTGGTTATTGCAATATACACATGCTGTGTTGTGGGGTGACCGGTATGGTTGAGAATTATCACACTTCGTACCCCAATATCGCAGTGTAGACACTTTTACTGTTCCAAGATGGCCGCTTTTAACAGTCTTATGCTGCCATCATCTGATCTTTTGGAATCTGTTGTAAAATTGCCATATTAAATTACATGCCTTGATAAAACCCAGTTGATAAAACGCATACAGCTGAGAAACTGCACGCAGATATGAAATGCACGCCGTTAAAATCAAAGTATGGTCCATGCATGTTCTCACAGGTTTACCGCACAGCTTAGTGTATGCATTTTATCAACTGTGTGCATTGTATCAGCTCGGTTTTATCAAGACATGTATACGTGGGAGAGTCTTTTATGCTTTGATTTCATATAATATAAGAAGGCAATTTTGTAACAAGTTCCTTAAGATCGGATGATAGCCGCATAAGACTTTTGAAACGACTCATCTTGGAACAATAAACGTGTCCACAGTGCTATCACGAGATACGACGTGTCTTAATTTTCTTTTGTATATTACTCTTGTCAGCAACTTGGATGCATCAGCTGTTAAGCTGACTGTTTGATAACGCTCGCGCTTGTCGACGCTTGCTGTCTTGGGGAACACAAGGGGGATATTTTTCCGGAAGTCTGATGATATATCGCCAATCTCATATATTCTGCATACCGGCTAGAACAGTCGTTTGGTTTCCACTTTTCAAGTGATTTCAGGACTTAAAAACAGCCAACAAAATAATTGTGGAAGCTACATGTCCAGCTAGGCCTCTGCAAACCGCTGGCAGCTTTCATGGCGGATTCCATCCCGCCTCACTCCCTGCTTGCTTTCGGTGGCTGGAGGTTGCTGATTGGCGCAGTGCGCCTTGCTGCGGTCCAGCAGCCTCCAGCGTGCCTCCAGCAGAGGCTCCAGGGCGGGGCGACTGTCATCTGTCACGACGCGAGACGTGCCGCCATGGACTCGCCGCGTACTGCCATGGCAGCCGACGCCAGATACACAAATGCACACACAAACAACACCCACACACGCAAACCCCCATCCATCCACCCACACACACATACATACACCCACCCACCAACCCTCACACACACACACACACACACACACACACACACACACACACACACACATGACACACACTTTGCTCTGCGTAACCGATTTAAACATTCCATTTTGTGGGTCCTGGTATGAGACCCACTATACCAACTTCTCCATCTCACAGAACTACCCCGGCGAGGTAGAGAAGTTATAAGACACTGGGTTCGTATTTGAGATGAGGCTGGTTCAAAGAATCGACCAACAAGATTTAGCTTTCCCCTGATTTCCCTAAATCGCTTAAAGGGAAAACCGGGATAATTCCTATGAAAGGACACGGTTAAATTTTTTCCTCGTACTTCCCAAATTACGAGAGCGTGCTGAAAAGCAATGCCTCCGAAATTTTTATGTGTAATCTCTTACAGCTTTTTGAATAAAATTAACTTTCTTGACATTTTATATCTTTGTCATTATCGTATTTATTTCTCAACATAGTCACCGTGGTGACGAACATACTTCTCCCAGGGAGATACCAGTTTTTTGATGACATCACTGTAGAGTATTTGTTGAGGAAACCACAACACCATCTCTGCCTGCACCGCTTCATCGCTATAAAAGGTAGTACCCTAAAGTGTTCTTTAAGTTTCGGAAACAGATAAAAATCGGATGTGGCCGAGTGGGGACTGGAAGGAGAATGATCGATGGCAATGAACGCCAGGCATCGGAGTGTTTTAGTGTTTTAGATGACGCAGCGTGTGTGTGTGGGGTCTGGCATTGTCATGCTGAAACGGAAAAGATGTGCCATCTGTAGACGAACGTTTTCTGCGGTTAGAATATCGATTCCAAAACGTATCTCAGGCCCCGACATGGTTATGTTACACACCGCCATGTTACAAGCTCCAATTCGGAACCCTCTAGCCGCAGAGGACTACAAATTGCACAAGCGAGGCGATGAAGTCGACCGAGTAGCGTGCATGACGTGTAATATCTCAATCGTTACTGAGAACAGAATAATAGATTCGGAAGCATTAATTTTCAGGCACTCTCTTGGAATTTGCGATCCGTCTGTAATGTCGTCGGCTACGGGACATGAAACGCTCATTTCCCTTCTTTTCGCATAGTAGCACCAACACACCATGTCCACAATTATTTGTTGGATACATGAAAATCCGTGTCATCTCATACTGCCTTTATCCTTTGCAGCTCTCTGAAGTACCGTGTAAGTTATTCTCTGATGATGTCTCAACACATGTCTCTTATACTCGACATTTTCCTCATAGCTCTCCGATTCTGTTGAGAATCTTCCCATCTGTCATCTTATTTGTGTCGATGTGTTTCTTTTTCCAAACATTCTGTTAACGAGGCAAAGAAAACATCAAAAAGGAGGAAAAAGTACTGGCTGTTAAGCAGAGACTAAACAACGGCCGCGCGGGATTAGCCGAGCGGTCTCAGGCGCAGCAGTCATGGACTGTGCGGCTAGTCCCGGCGGAGGTTCGAGTCCTCCCTCAGGCATAGGTGTGTGTGGTTGTCCTTAGAATAATTTAGGTTAAGTAGTGTGTAAGCTTAGGGATGATGACCTTAGCAGTTAAGTCGCATAAGATTTCACACTTTTTTTGAACATTTTTCAGCTAAACAATGTGCACAGTGTAAACAACATGTACAGAATCTGTAATTATACTAGAGTTGTTAAATAAACTAATTGTCTCTAAACATCAACAATTTATCCACTTCATTTTCAGGGTACTTCTGCAACTCTACATCGTAAACGTTTGAATTCTATTCTTCTCTTGTTGTCTCGTACTTAATTATTCCACTAGATATGTAGGTTTAAATTACTCGAAACAGTAAATTTCTTGAAGTTAAAACCTTTTGGGTTAATAGGCAGCGTCATATTTATTCTAAAATGATCGACGTTTCGACCCCTGTGCTGGAATCTTCCTCAGTATCTTCTGGTGTCCACTACTGCTAGAACACACTCAGAGACGAGTGTTGCGTCCTCTCATAAAGGGGAATTTCTTTCATGGTGCTAGCGGGAGCCATAGAGGACAAAAATTGTAGGCGAAGACGGAGATTGGAATACAGCATAGAAATAACTGAGAACATTTTGTGCTGTACCTCTCTGAAATACTGATATTTACAAAGTTGAGGGCCGAAAAGAACAAAAACTGGTTGTCACATTAGACACATTTCCGCAATAGCTTTACTTACCTGCACAGTTTTTTCAAGGTTTTTTTATTCACGTAGATTTTCAAAGTGGCGTTCCCAGCGTCTGTCCAGACATGATATTGTCGCACAAATGTCACTCTGACAACCGCATAGTTCCTACAGAAGTATCACAAGTCGTAAGAATTCTTTCCAGTAGAATCTAGTCGGTCTCCACAGATGAAAAAAAATTATTTTGGAAATATTGTTGTAAGGTCTTATGGGACCAAACTGCTGAGGTCATCGGTCCCTAAGCCAACACACTACTTAATCTAACTTAAACTAACTTACGCTATGGACTACACACACACCCTTGTCCGAGGGATGAATCGAACCTCCGACGGGGGCGACCGCACGGACCGTAACAACACGCGCAAGACCACGCGGCTACCACGCGCGGCAGATAAACACAAGACCCTCTGCGTGACAAGTAGAAATCGGGAGGAATCATATTAGCAGGAAACTTCTTGCAGCTCACGTGTCAGTGATCTTCTGAGGAAGAAGATGACGAGGATGTTCACATCGAGTCCGAGGTACAAACGTGAACAAAGATTAGTCGCGGTGTCTTCCACTGACGTGGGAAAGTTACCTTGCGTTGATAAGCATTATTTTGGTCTTCAGTCCGAATACTCTCATGTGCAAGCATCTTCATCTCCACAACACACATTTAACTGAACCTGATTAACGTGCTCAACTATTAGTTTGGCTGTACATTTATAGTCACTTCCCTCCATCGGCAAAGCAACGATTCCTTGATGCCTTAGAATGGGTGGCATCAATCGTTCCCTTCTTTTTGTGACGTATAATAACGTTTTTGGAGACGGTAGTTGCCTCCGCTAGACTGAACATACATATATATTCCGAGAACAGAGATCGCACCAAACTCAGCTCTTTGCCCATAAGATCTAGGCCAGGAATGCCCTTCTTGTCATTGCTAGTCTGCTTTTGATGTCCTCCGTCCGCCACTGGTTATTTTGCTGCCTAGGTAGCAGAATCCGTGACCATCAATCCTGATATTACGTTTCTCCTTAGTCTCAGTGCTGCTGTTTCTCATTACTTTAACCTTTCTTCAATTTACTCTCAGTCCATATTCCGTACTCATTAGACTGTTCAGCAGATCATGTAATTCTTCTTCACTTTCACTCAGGACAGCAATGTCATCAGCGAATCGTATCACTGATATCCTTTCACCTTGAATTTTAATTCCACTCCTGTGACAGATTAAACAGCAGGGGTGACGGACTACAGCCCTGTATTACACCCTTTTTAATCACAGCACTTCGTTCTTGGTCGTCCACTCTTATTTTTCCTCTTGGTTCTTGTGTTGTTTTGGAACGGTTTTTCCATGTCGGCAAATCCGACAAATCCTATGAACGCGTCTTCGTTTTCCTTCAGTCTTGCTTCCATTATCAATCGCAACGTCAGAATTGCTTCTCTGGTGCCTTTACCTTTCCTAAAGCCAAAATGATCTTCATCTAACACATTCTCAATTTTGTTTTCCATTCTTCCTGTCAACAACTTGGACGAATGAGCTGTTGGGCTGATTGTGTGATAATTCTCGCGCTTGTCAGCTCTTGCAGTCTTCAGAATTGTGTGGATGATATTTTTCCGAAAGTGAAGTGGTATGTCGCCAGACTCATACATTCTGCGCACCAACGTGATTAGTCGTTTTGCTGCCACTTTTAGAAATTATGATGTAATGCTATCTATCGGTTCTACTTTATTTGATCTTAAGTCCTCAAAAACTCTCTTAAATTCTGATTGTACTACTGTATCCCCTATCTCTTCTAAATCGGCTCCTGTTTCTTCTTCTGTCACTTGAAACAAATCTTCCCCGCCATAGAGACCTTCGATGTACTCTTTCCACCTATCCGCTCTCTCCTTTGCATCTAACAGTGGAATTCCCGCAGCACTCTTAATGTTATCACCCTTGCTTTTAATTTCACCGAATGTTGTTTTCACTTTCCTATATGCTGAGACAGTCCATCCGACAATCATTTATTTTCAATTTCTTTACATTTTTCACGCAGCCATTTCGTCCTAGCTTCCCTGCACTTCCTACTTGTTTCATTTCTCAGTGATCAGTATTTGCGTATTCTTGAATTTCCCTGAACATTTCTGTACTTCCTTCTCTCATCGATCAGCTGAAGTAGTCCTTGTGTTTCTTGGCAGTTACCTTCTTTGTGCCTATGTTTTTCTTCCCAACTACAGTGATGCCCTTTTTAGTCACGTACATTCCTCTTCAAATGTACGGCCTATTGAGTTATATCTTACTGCTGTATCTATAGTCTTAGAGACCTTCAAACCTATCTACTCATTCCTTAGTACTTCCTTAGCCCACTTCTTTGCGTACTGCTTTTTCCTGACCAACCTCTCAAACTTCAGCCTACTCTTTATCACTGCTACATTGTGAACTGAGTCTATATCTGCTTCTGGGTGCACCTTAAAATCCAGTATCTGAGATCGGAATCTCTCTGACCTATCTAACTGAAATCTTCCCCTATCACCCAGCCTTTCCCAAGTATACCTCCTCCTCTTGTGATTCTTGTACACATTATTACCTACTACTAGCTAAAATCTCAGTTAGTCTTTCTCATCTCTCATTCCTTGCCGCAAGCCCATATTCTCCTGTAACCCGTTCTTGTAGGTGGTGGTGGTGGTTGTTAGTGTTTAACGTCCCGTCGACAACGAGGTCATTAGAGACGGAGCGCAAGCTCGGGTTAGGGAAGGATTGGGAAGGAAATCGGCCGTGCCCTTTCAAAGGAACCATCCCGGCATTTGCCTGAAACGATTTAGGGAAATCACGGAAAACCTAAATCAGGATGGCTGGAGACGGGATTGAACCGTCGTCCTCCCGAATGCGAGTCCAGTGTGCTAACCACTGCGCCACCTCGCTCGGTCCTGTTCTTGTACTCCTTCCCCGACAACTGCATTCCAGTCCTCCATAACTATTGGGTTTTCATACTCCTTCACGTTCTGTATTACCTCTTCAGTGTCCTCATATACTTTCCCAATCTCTTCATCTTCAGGTTGCGACGTCGGCATTTATTTCGGCATGTATACGTGAACTATCGTTGTCGGTTTGCTGTCGATTATGGTAAGAACAACCCTGTCACTGAACTGTTCACAGTAACACGTTCTCTAATTTACCTTGCTATTGATAACGAAATCTACTCTCGTTATACCACTTTCGACTGCCGTTGATATTACCCTATGTGAGCAGAAGTCCTTGTCTTCCTTCCACTTCACTTCACTGACCCCTACTATATCTAGATTGAGCCTTTGCATTTCCCTTTTTAGATTTTCTAGATTCCCTACCACGTTCAAGCTTCTGAAATTCCACGCCCGTCTCGTAGGACGTTATACATTCGTTGATTATTCAGTCTTCTTCTCATGGTCACCTCCCCTTTGGCAGTCCCTTCCCGGAGATTCGAATTGTGGACTGTTCCGGAATCTTTTGCCAATGGAGAGACCATCGTGACACTTTTTCAATTACAGGCCACGTGGATACACGTTATGTGTCTTTAATGCAATGGTATGCATTGTCTTCTGCATTCTCATGCCGTTGATCATTGCTGATGCTTCCGCCTAAGGGGCAGTTTCCCACCCCAAGGACAAGAGAATGCCGTCAACCTCTGTGCCCTCCTCCGTCTTCCATGACAGGGCCGTTGGCAGAAGAGGGTGACCTGTTACGCCGAAAGTCTTAAGCCACCAATGCTGATTATTAATGAAAATTTAAGCGGTGGCGGGTTTCGAGCCCAGGACTGAGGACGTTTTGATTACTAACCCAACACGCTGCCCCTTGACCTCTGACACTGCAATACGTGTAACGGTGCCGCTGTTGCTAAGGCTGTAGGGCGAGAAAAACAAGAAAAGAAGTGTAGTAAACGTGAGCTCTAGGAATGTTGTTGTTGTTGTGGTTGGTCTTCAGTCCTGAGACTGGTTTGATGCAGCTCTCCATGCTACTCTATCCTGTGAAAGCTTCTTCATCTCCCAGTACCTACTGCAACCTACATCCTTCTGAATCTGCTTAGTGTATTCATCTCTTGGTCTCCCCCTACGATTTTTACCCTCCACGCTGCCCTCCAATACTAAATTGGTGATCCCTTGATGCCTCAGAACATGTCCTACCAACCGATCCCTTCTTCTGGTCAAGTTGTGCCACAAACTTCTCTTCTCCCCAATGCTGTTCAATACTTCCTCGTTAGTTATGTAATCTACCCATCTAATCTTCAGCATTCTCCTGTAGCACCACATTTCGAAAGCTTCTATTCTCTTCTTGTCCAAACTATTTATCGTCCATGTTTCACTTCCATACATGGCTACACTCCATACAAAACTTTCAGAAATGGCTTTCTGACACTTAAATCTATACTCGATGTTAACAAATTTCTCTTCTTCAGAAATGCTTTCCTTGCCATTGCCAGTCTACATTTTATATCCTCTCTACTTCGACCGTCATCAGTTATTTTTCTACCCAAATAGCAAAACTCCTTTACTACTTTAAGTGTCTCATTTCCTAATCTGATTCCCTCAGCATCACCCGACTTAATTCGACTACATTCCATTATCCTCGTTTTGCTTTTGTTGATGTTCATCTTATATCCTCCTTTCAAGACGCTATCCATTCCATTCAACTGCTCTTCCAAGTCCTTTGCTGTCTCTGACAGAATTACAATGCCATCGGCGTATCTCAAAGTTTTTTTTCTTCTCCATGGATTTTAATACCTACTCCGAATTATTCTTTTGTTTCCTTTACTGCTTGTTCAATATACAGATTGAATAACATCGGGGAGAGGCTACAACCCTGTCTCACTCCCTTCCCAACAACTGCTTCCGTTTCATGTCACTCGACTCTTATAACTGCCATCTGGTTTCTGTACAAATTGTAAATAGCCTTTCGCTCCCTGTATTTTACCCCTGCCACCTTCAGAATTTGAAAGAGAGTATTCCAGTCAACATTGTCAAAAGGTTTCTCTAAGTCTACAACTGCTAGAAACGTAGGTTTGCCTTTCCTTAATCTTTCTTCTAAGATAAGTCGTAAGGTCAGTATTGCCTCACGTGTTCCAGTATTTCTACGGAATCCCAACTTTTCTTTTTTTGCTTTAGGAATAAAAGAAAAAAATTCTTCATAGGTCTTAAGGTATGTATTTTATAGCCTACGTTTACTAGACTTCTTTCTCTGGTTTTGGTCAGTACTACGAGCTCTGAAAGTTTACCACTCTACAGCCTTAGTAACAACGGTACAGAGAGCCTCCTTCCCTGCCGCAGCCGCAGTAGTCCGCAACCCCACGACGACTACCGCAGTCCACTTCACCCCTCCGCCGCCCCACACCGAACCCAGGGAGGGTTACTGTGTGGTTTGGCCCCCTGGTTGAACCCCGCCCCTCCCCCCCCGCCCCCTGCCCCGAGGGAACGTCTCACACCAGCCGAGCGTAACCTCTATGTTTGCGTGGTAGTAGAGTAATGGAGGTGTACGCGTACGTGGAGAACTTGTTTGCGCAGCAATCGCCGACATAGTGTAGCTGAGGCAGAATAATGGGAACCAGCTCGCATTCGCCGAGGCAGATGGAAAACCGCCTAAAAACCATCCACAGACTGGCCGGTCCACCGGACCTCGACACAAGTCCTCCGGGCGGATTCGTGGCGGGGACCAGGCGCTCCTTTCCAATCCGGAAAGCCGTTCGCGTCAGACCGAACGGCTAACCGGGCGGGCTCGGTACCGTTACGTGTATTGCAGTGTCAGAGGTTTCAAAATGAAACAGGATACCGGGCTGAGATTCATAGGGATAACGACAAGGAAATTTAGTTCATCGACAAAACAACGGGCTCGTAAAACACTTGCTCAACCGTTTTAGAGTTTGGTTGATTAGTTTGGGACTCTACCCTGCTGGATAAGCAGAGGGGACAGCGATCGAATGAAGAGCGGCACGTTTCTTGACAGCATCGTTTAGTCGATGCGAGAGCATTACGGAAATTCTCAATAATTTCCAGTGAGGCGTAGTGCATCACGGGTGGGAGTCGCTCAACGTAGTATTTATTTCCGCATATATTTCCTGAAAAGGCTACAACAATAGAACCAAAGAAATTAGAACCAATACGGGCATGGGGATACAGGTAATGATACCAGAAGCATCCACCGCCACATACCGTAAAACAGTTTGTGAAGTATAGATGTGGATGTGGAAGTTCTAAATTAAATATCTATTCAGCCCGATTCGATATAGTACCGGTACCACTCCGTAGCTATCAAGCCTACCCATCTGACCTTCACCATTCTTCCCTATCCCACATTTTGAAAAGTTTCAATGCCATCCTCTCTCTTCTGTCTGTTGTCTGCATTTCAATTCCGTATAAGTCTACACCCGACGGTGGAATCGAACTTCGGAGGACGGCGGTTCAAACCCTCGTCCAGCCATGCAGCTTTCCCGTGATTTCCCTGAGTCGCTTCAGGCAAATGCCGGGATGGTTCCATTCAAAGGGCACGGCAGACTTCGTTCCTCATCCTTGACAAAATCTGAGCTTGTACTCCATCTCTAATGACCTCGATGTCGAAGGGACGTTAAACCCAATCTTGCTTCCTTCTAAATTCGATATAAATACTTTCAGAAAAGACTTCCCAAAATCTAAACGTATATTACATGCATACATATTAATCTTCTGCGGAGATGATCTTCCTTACTTAGCTGTCTGTTTTATACCCTCTTTCCTTCTACGATTCTCACTTACTTCAAATAGCACACCTACAAGATCCTCTTTCGCTAATCTTGCGTGGAATGACTTGGTTTAGCCTCAACAGTTCCTATTAACTTGATTTGTTGACCATCTTTTCAACTCAGAATTCCGTTCTACTAAGGTTCGAAACTAGTATGTGCAAGAGGGCCACCATTTGAGCTCTTTAGACAAAACCTTATTGTGTTTTAGGAGGCTTAGTGATAAAACCAAACAACAGCGAAGTCTATCACGTTTGACTGTACACAAACGACGAAAACATAATGATCGCTACACATTACGGGACTGAAAGCCCCCTGGTAGCGTTGCAAATCGGTGAATTGATAAGGAAGTGCATTATTGGAGCAGAGACGAATGGGACGTCAATTCTAGCGACAATATGGACAGTAAGTAAGGAAATACACTGATATAAGAGACTTTGGCAAAGGCAGATTATGATAATGAATGCAAGCCAAAGAAATTAATTGAAATTTCTATTAAGGCTAGGATTAGATCCCGGTGTCCCACTGAGTGGCCAGATGTGCTAACCACTGCACCATCCTGGCACTGCAGCTAACACTCCGGGACAGATTACCCCAGTATATTTCCCTCCCTAATACAAACTTCATTTCATATCTCATTGCCCTGGCTTGTACTCATCATCATACAGAAAGCTGAGACTTAATATTTCTCTGGGACGTATAATTTCATATGATTAAATGGAAGATTATTTTATTTTGACTAAAGTTCAGTCTTGATCACACCATATATGTTTCAGTGACATAGGTAACCGGTTTCGGTTATTTTTACATAACCATCATCAGACCCACGAAGTCAAGACGAAGTCAATTTCGTAGCAGCTGAGGAGAGCTCCGTCTACCATCCTAAGGGAGCCATGGGTCTGATGATGGTTATGTAAAAATAGCCGAAACCGGTTACCTATATCATTGAAACATAAATGGTGTGATCAAGACTGAACTTTAGTCAAAATATAATAATCTATTGATCACTGTATTCCAAAAATGTTCACCAAAATTGTAAATGGAAGATTTTGCTGCTCAGCGCTTGGGCGCGAGAATTTCCGAAACGGCGAAGTTGATTGGGGTCTTCATTTTCTACTGCGTCCACCCCCGGTAGCTGAGTGGTCAGCGCGACAGACTGTTAATCCTAACGGCCCGAGTTCGATTCCCGGTCCGCTCAGGGACTGGGTGTCGTGTTGTCCTAATCATCATCATTTCATCTCCATCGACGCGCAAGTCGCCGAAGTGGCGTCAAATCGAAAGACTTGCACCAGGCGTGCGGTCTACCCGACAGGAGACCCTCGTGATGGCTCAAATGGCTCTGAGCACTATGGGACTTAACTGCTACGGTCATCAGTCCCCTAGAACTTAGAACTACTTAAACCTAACTAACCTAAGGACAGCACACACATCCATGCCCGAGGCAGGATTCGAAGCCGCCACCGTAGCGGTCGCGCGGCCCCAGACTGTACTGAAGGACGGCGCTATGACGAGTAAATAACAATGTTTTGGACATCCACGTATCACCACACAATGTGGTCGGATTCTTGCCCACTCTGTAAACCAGGATAGACTGTGGCAGATCTGATGGCAGAGTGTAGTGATGGTGTAGGCACAACTGTTTTGGAGTACACCATTCAGCACACGTTGTATGATGTTGGGATCCAAAGCAGATGACCCCACTGTGTCCTTATGTTAACCCAGCGACATCGACAATTACGATACCAGCTAGCACGATATCATCGAGATCCATCTGCGGTCAATGAAACGTTTCGTCTTGTGGAATACAATTCTCCCTACGCCAGGTCTATAGTCTCTCCGGATATGCCATTATGCAGGCGAACTACTATTGGAGCCATACGCCACGTCGTGGCGGTATCATCCTGTAGAGGACATTCATCTGGACTTCCAGAGAACCTATGGTCGTACTGGAAGGCATAATGAGAGCAGTGAACTGCATGAATAAGTTTCACATCAGCGCACACTCCGCCGCAGAGTGAAAATCTCACTCTGGATACAAGAATATTACTGCATACCAGCTGCATCCCTTTTTGGCTCATGTCTTCCCCGATATCGACGTCCTCTTTCAAAATGGCTCTAAGCACTTTGGGACTTAACATCTGAGGTCAACAGTCCCCTAGAACTTAGAACTACTTAAACCTGACTAACCTAAGGACATCACACACATCCATGCCCATGCCCGAGGCAGGATTGGAACCTGCGACCGTAGCGGTCGCGCGGTTCCAGACTGAAGCGCCTAGAACCGCTCGGCCACACCGCCCGGCGACGTCCTCTTTCAGCAGGATAACTGTCGATGTCACAAAGCCACCAGATTCGCCTGATCTCAGACATGTGGAACCTTTCTGGGTCGCTGTCGATCGCCAAGTCTGTTGAGGGAAGTGTTATGCTACGGTGGCCGCTCACTTGGGCTTCCATGGCATCTGTGGTAGTAATCAAAGGCACCATGAGGGCAGTAGACTACATGAACGTTGTTGAGTAGCATCTGCATCCCATAGTGGATGATGTCTTTCCCAGTGCCGATGACTTCCGCCAGCAAGATAACTGTGTGTGTCACAAAGACACCAAATTTGCCTCTTTTGAGCCCTACGGAACATATCTGGGATGGTATCGGGCCGCAGCTCCACCCTCACAAACCCACTGGCCCATAATTTACTGCAACTCTGTGACCGATGCGACATGTGATGTCACACAGTTCTACAAATCTACCAAGAACTTGTCAGATTTGTGGTATCTTCATGGAATTACAGGTATGCACCAATGTGGGCAGCACAAATCGATACCACAGACATTAGCGAGGGCTCTCTGCAATCTGCAGTGTCATATGGGAGGCCCTCCTGAAGACCACACCTCTCTCTTTTGGCACTGCAGCGGCTTCGTACTGTGGTCAATATAGGTCCCAGCGAAATCTCCCCAGTTTATGCCTTCAGCTTCAGCAGTCAACAACATTGTGGAGGAACAATGATTAAGAAGTTACAGTTGAACATGTACTTTAGTTAAAGTTGAGCATTGTGCTTGAAGAGAACAATTTGGTATTGTATGCAACAAGTAATGCATTCATAATGAAAGACAGCTATGCTCTCCGTGGAAAAGAGCAGAGTCAAGTTAAGTAAATCTGTTTATTCATTCCTTTAATGAAGTGAACTAATTTTTCATCTGTTGTAGATGAAAATGAACTAACAGTTGTGGCTGGATAATTGTAACTGAGTCTGGCTACAAAAAAATCCACGTACTGCTTTCTAAAAGTGGACATAACTATTTGACTCATCAGTGTATGATCAAAAAGACCCCAGTTCTTAAAGGGAAGCCGATACTGTGAACACTGAAAAACGGATAATACACTACTGGCCATAAAAATTGCTACACCACAAAGATGACGTGCTACAGACGCGAAATGGAAGAAGATGCTGTGCTATGCAAAAGACTAGCTTTTCAGAGCATTCACACAAGGTTGGCGCCGGTGGCGACACTTACAACGTGCTGACATGAGGGAAGTTTCCAACAGATTTCTCATACACAAACAGCAGTTGACCGGCGTTGCCTGGTGATACGTTGTTGTGATGCCCCTTCTCCATCCCTGAGTCAACAGATGGGGACGTTTGTAAGACAACAACCATCTGCCCGAACAGTTCGACAACGTTTGCAGCAGCATCAGCTCGGAGACCGTGGCTGCGGTTACCCTTGACGCTGCATCACAGACAGGAGCGCCTGCGATGGAGTACTCAACAACGAACCTGGGTGCACGAATGGCAAAACGTCATTTTTTCAGATGAATCCAGGTTCTGTTTACAGCATCATGATAGTCGTTTCCGTGTTTGGCGACGTCGCGGTGACCTCAATTTGCAAGCGTGTATTCGTCATCGTCATACTGTTTTATTTGCTACAGTTTGCTACACCTTCCAGCTACTTCTCTACCTAGTCACATTCGTCATAGTGCTGTACCAACTTTCCAATGCCCTCATCATAGGAGGTAGCCACCTGTGCCTCTCGCCACATTTTTACGCTGTTCTGCAGCCCATTGTCTTTGGCAAAATGTCTTGATAGCCAGCAGTTCATGTGAGCGGAGATGAACATCAGAGGGAGCCAAGACCGAATTGTGTGGTGGGTGATCAAACACTTGCCATCGAAAGCAGTGCAGGTGTGTCCTGTTTGCCCCTGCAGTGTGCAGCCGACAAGTGGCACGAAGGAGGAAATGCATGGCAGTATACCCGCTTCAGTCCCGAACATAAACAAAGAATGGAAAAATATTTCAGTCACGTTTTATTGGTGCAGTAGATCTCCAAATAACACAAAAAACCTAAGTATGAAATTTTATTTTGGATAATGTTTGAATGCCGATCTCGTGGTATTTTCATATTTTTATTTACAATGAAAAATGTTCACATTACTTCTCATTTTTAGGTTCACATTGCATTTTATGAACACCTTACTTCTCTTGTTTATGGAATTTAGCAAAACAATTGTTTTTTAATACGCACAAATAAACTTCGCACTTTTCACACATTATGCGAGAACGTGACTTGCACTCGGGAAGAAGACACCTTGAGGCAAAAACACTCTCAATATGTTCAGGAAGGTGCCCAGCCCTGTCACATTTGCTTTCTCTAGTTGGCTTTGGCACTTTTCATCTTCGTTTTGTGTGGTTTGATGCTCCTCATCTTCATCAGAACTGTGTTACACTCGGAGAAATTTCTTTCGACACTTCCAGTGAGTGTACAATTTTTGAAGACTTCACCAAGTCGTGGGCCAAGTAAATTCTGAAGTTAATGAAAGACATCCACTATTGTTTTGGTATCCCTTCTTTTTGACAATACCTTTTGTACATAATTCATGAATTAATAGTGGCACACCAATACCTTCAGGTTGAGTTGGACGTTCATCAACCTCGTCTTCATCTGACAAGGTACTCAAGTCACTCGTCTCAAGTAGTTTCATAATTTCATCGTTTGTCAGAGTTGAGAAGCGAAAATTAAATAAAGTAAAGGTAACTGTTGATGTAATTGAATAAAGAAATAAAAGTGAACCTAATAACAAAATTAAAAAATTTAGAGCTTTTACTGTGATTAGTACCCAGGACTTATAGATTACATGTCCATCATGCTACCCGTAACGCGCACAACGACTTTGCTCATACTCTACCGTATTAGTACCGAAACATTCAGGTTTTAATTTAGATTACGTTTCAAATCACGATTTCTCAGTAAGATCAGTCTTAGCGTTAGTACCACTACATTCTATGAGCTAAGACCTGATGTACACAAATGCGAACTTCAAATTCAACAGTCGATGTGTGTAAAACTACGAAACTATCGTTTTAATTGCATACACATATCACTTCCTTGACGTCTTGTTTGGAGTAAGACACGATAAAAATAGAAATACAATTAAAAACGAATATTGAAACTTAAATCATCTTTCTAGCGTGTCGCAGATGACGCCTTCCTTAAGATCGGAAGTTTCAGGATGCGAGAAAACCCGTCAAAACTGACTTGCGAGCGACCTAGTGGCAAAAAAAGAAACCGCATGACGTGCACAGTCGTGCACATCAGGTCTCAATTCGGGAAAACGACACTTGCCAGGATGACACTACAAAGACCAGATGTGCACATACACTCCTGGAAATTGAAATAAGAACACCGTGAATTCATTGTCCCAGGAAGGGGAAACTTTATTGACACATTCCTGGGGTCAGATACATCACATGATCACACTGACAGAACCACAGGCACATAGACACAGGCAACAGAGCATGCACAATGTCGGCACTAGTACAGTGTATATCCACCTTTCGCAGCAATGCAGGCTGCTATTCTCCCATGGAGACGATCGTAGAGATGCTGGATGTAGTCCTGTGGAACGGCTTGCCATGCCATTTCCACCTGGCGTCTCAGTTGGACCAGCGTTTCGTGCTGGACGTGCAGACCGCGTGAGACGACGCTTCATCCAGTCCCAAACATGCTCAATGGGGGACAGATCCGGAGATCTTGCTGGCCAGGGTAGTTGACTTACACCTTCTAGAGCACGTTGGGTGGCACGGGATACATGCGGACGTGCATTGTCCTGTTGGAACAGCAAGTTCCCTTGCCGGTCTAGGAATGGTAGAACGATGGGTTCGATGACGGTTTGGATGTACCGTGCATTATTCAGTGTCCCCTCGACGATCACCAGTGGTGTACGGCCAGTGTAGGAGATCGCTCCCCACACCATGATGCCGGGTGTTGGCCCTGTGTGCCTCGGTCGTATGCAGTCCTGATTGTGGCGCTCACCTGCACGGCGGCAAACACGCATACGACCATCATTGGCACCGAGGCAGAAGCGACTCTCATCGCTGAAGACGACACGTCTCCATTCGTCCCTCCATTCACGCCTGTCGCGACACCACTGGAGGCGGGCTGCACGATGTTGGGGCGTGAGCGGAAGACGGCCTAACGGTGTGCGGGACCGTAGCCCAGCTTCATGGAGAAGGTTGCGAATGGTCCTCGCCGATACCCCAGGAGCAACAGTGTCCCTAATTTGCTGGGAAGTGGCGGTGCGGTCCCCTACGGCACTGCGTAGGATCCTACGGTCTTGGCGTGCATCCGTGCGTCGCTGCGGTCCGGTCCCAGGTCGACGGGCACGTGCACCTTCCGCCGACCACTGGCGACAACATCGATGTACTGTGGAGACCTCACGCCCCACGTGTTGAGCAATTCGGCGGTACGTCCACCCGGCCTCCCGCATGCCCACTATACGCCCTCGCTCAAAGTCCGTCAACTGCACATACGGTTCACGTCCACGCCGTCGCGGCATGCTACCAGTGTTAAAGACTGCGATGGAGCTCCGTATGCGACGGCAAACTGGCTGACACTGACGGCGGCGGTGCACAAATGCTGCGCAGCTAGCGCCATTCGACGGCCAACACCGCGGTTCCTGGTGTGTCCGCTGTGCCGTGCGTGTGATCATTGCTTGTACAGCCCTGTCGCAGTGTCCGGAGCAAGTATGGGGGGTCTGACACACCGGTGTCAATGTGTTCTTTTTTCCATTTCCAGGAGTGTATGTGTACGTCGGGACTGAAGAGGATACTATGTGGGGTTGCATCAAATCAGGCGAAATCTCACAGCAGGCACCCATACTTGGCGGGAGACACTACTGTTCGAGGCACCTCTATTCGCTCACTGTGCGCGCAGAATTGAAAAGAGCGACGTGACATGATCGACAGGGTGTGAATTTTATGTCTTTTGCGAACAGAATCCAGACTGTCGCCGTGTTTTTTAATTGTCTGTCTATTGTTCTACCTGTCTGCTTCGTATGTATTTTATTAGCATCACCATCCCTCTGTTCTTTGTTTTAAGTTCCACGATCTCTTTTCGCCATGTTACTCTTTAAGTCTCCGATTTTATCGCCTGTTTCTATTATTTATTCTCTTCATCTTTCTCACAAAGTCTGTAGGCGGAAGAGCGGCATACTAAGCTGCTGCCAGCCCGCCCCCTTCGGGGGGAATTGAAATTCAATAAAAAAGACTAAAAACAGCCGACCAGTTGCAATGGATAAAGTAATCCTTACCTAGGTTTCGACAGATTTAAATCTATCTTCTTCAGAAGGCGGCAGTATTACATTACTATGGGATGATGTATCATCGTCATTTTTACAAATAGCTCAGCTTGTGAGCTCTGCAACATCCATGTACTAAATTTTATTTACATGACAAACCCTATTTACAGGGCTATATTTTAATTTGGACTAATGGATTTATGCACATATTTGTAAAAATGACGATGATACATCATCCCATATTAATGTAATACTGCCGCCTTCTGAAGAAGATAGATTTAAATCTGTCGAAACCTAGGTAAAGATTACTTTATCCATTGCAACTGGTCGGCTGTTTTTAGTCTTATTACGTGGAACCGTGGCTGTTGCGCAGCTATGTTTAAAATATCGACAGGTGTATTAGAGACACTGCCCAACACACGTGTGCAAAGCTTCATCGGAGTTTCACTGGGGCGTCCATTTCGCGACCTGTCGGACCTTACTTTCCGGATAACTCTCTTATATCTTCTGAGTAGTTGCAATACTTTTATTTCGATTCTCCTCGTGATTTTGATCCTACTGCAAAGGGAAGGAGTGTGATCTGTGAAGGTCTGAGTGGCATCCGTTGGCTACACTGTTGTCGACACAAGAAAATGTGACAAATCTGCGGCGCCATTTTTCGGCTGCAGAAGAATCGTCCAGAGAGGTCGCTGAGGCGGACGGAGAGCAAGGAGAAGGGGATGGAAGCAGAGTGCAGCTCTCATTTGTATCGTCGGCGGGGATCCGGCGAGGGCCAAGGGCGACCCTGCTAAGTGTGGGGGTGGGCGAGTAGGGTCTGGAAGAGCGATGTCCACCGCCTAATGCGTCCCCTCACCGTGGAGAACTGCTCCCGGGTGCGTTCTCCCAGTGCGCCGAGAAATCGAGGTTCGTGGCGTGGTTGCTATGACGGGACGTGGCGTAGTTGTGGCGGGTGGTCTCTCGGCAAAACGGGAGAGTCTTAGGAAAACGTAGCTTCAGCAGGTAGGCAGCTGCTGCAGAATGTACGTGAAAGATTCATGTATACAGGGTGGTACAAAAAGGTACGGCCAACCTGTCAGGAAACATTCCTAACACACAAAGAAAGAAAATATGTTATGTGGACATGTGTTCGGAAAAGCTTACTTCCCATGTTAGAGCTCATTTTATTACTTCTCTTCAAATCACATTAATCATGGAATGGAAACACACAACAATAGAACGTACCAGCGTGACTTCAAACAATTTGTAACAGGAAATGTTCAAAATGTCCTCCGTTAGCGAGGATGCATGCATCCACCCTCCGTCGCATGGAATCCCTGATGCGCTGATGCAGCCCTTGTGAATGGCGTATTGTATCACAGCCGTCCACAATACGAGTACGAAGAGTCTCTACATTTGGTACCGGAGTTGCGTAGACAAGAGCTTTCAAATGCCCCCATAAATGAAAGTCAAGAGGGTTGAGGTCAGGAGAGCGTGGAGGCCATCGAACTGGTCCGCCTCCACCAATCCATCGGTCACCGAATATGTTGTTGAGAAGCGTACGAACACTTCGACTGAAATGTGCAGGAGCTCCATCGTGCATGAACCACATGTTGTGTCGTACTTGTAAAGGCACATGTTCTAGCAGCACAGGTAGAGTATCCCGTATGAAATCATGATAACGTGCTCCATTGAGCGTAGGTGGAAGAACATGGGGCCCAATCAAGACATCACCGGCAATGCCTGCCCAAACGTTCACAGAAAATCTGTGTTGATGACGTGAATGCACAATTGCGTGCGGATTCTCATCAGCCCACACATGTTGATTGTGAAAATTTACAATTTGATCATCAGAATCGAGGAAGTACAGTACATACTGACAAAACTAAAATTAGCTCTAACATGGAAATTAAACGTTTCCGGACACATGTCCACATAACATCTTTTCTTTATTTGTGTGTGAGGAATGTTTCCTGAAAGTTTGGCCGTACCTTTTTGTAACACCCTGTATAATAAGATGACTGTAAATGTAATAGCATTGCCATGGGCGGAGCTTGTGTAGTAGCATTTATGTCTCTAGGCGTTTCTAGCGCAAATCATTGTCAGTTCAGTGCCACTCGTGTTGCCGATCTGGTTTGTTCTATTCATATGCATTGATTGTTCTTGCTATGGCCTTTTTATTCTAGTTACTTGATGTGCGACTCACACAGATATTATTTGTCCGGAAGGTAAAAAAAAATACGAATTGTTTACATAGGAAAAACTTAAAACTTCATTATGCTACATGGACATGAGAGAAGCTGGCAATAATGAAAGAAAGGTTCGAACTTTGCTGGTGGTCTTTTAGCAGAAAACATTCGTATGATGTAGAATGTGAAGTTTTACATTGTGTCAAGAAAAACAGAAAGATGACCACACCGGATATACTGGAAATCAACAAGCACATGGCATAGAATGCCAGCCTATTATTAAATGATCAGAGTCTATTTCCATTTTCCCCTTTGTTAAATTAAGTTTTTATTACAAACACTAGTTTCAGACTGTAACTTTATCTTATTTCTTAGCATTTGTTATATGTATCTCCACATAAAAGCCAGTCCGGGTGGCCGTGCGGTTCTAGGCGCTTCAGTCTGGAACCGCGTGACCGCTACGGTCGCAGGTTCGAATCCTACCTCGGGCATTGATGTGTGTGATGTCCTTAGGTTAGTTAGGTTTAAGTAGCTCTAAGTTCTAGGGGACTGATGACCACAGATGTTAAGTCCCATAGTGCTCAGAGCCATTTGAACCATTTCCACATAAAAGTTTATACCTTTTTTAGTTCTTGTAGTTATTGTAATGTTATCCAATGTAAACACGGTATTTTTGTGTCTCCGTTATAAATAAAGTCTGTGTAAACCGCGTATTATGTATATCTCTGTTTACGACATTCAGTTGTCACCTGAACATGGCCCGCGAAACCGAAGGCCGTTTCGTGACCAAATAAATATACCTTTGCGGAACATCAAGAAGTGTTTTCCATTTTAATACAAATAACTAGTACTTTCCTCCCGTTGGCTTTCTCCGATGAGGAAAATCCTTACACCAAGTTGTTTCGAAATCAATACGTTTGAGTGACGTCCCCAAGATTCAGTGTCTGAACCGTGGCAGGAACTGGACATAGAAAATGTAAGAAGAAAGACAGATTATGTTTCACTGGATTCGAAAGGAGTATTAAATCATTAACTTACTGGAAGGAAAAGTAAACGAATGGAAAAGCGCGAGGAGAAATGAAAAAAAAAAAGAAGTGCGACGTATAAAAATATTACTGTTGGTGGACGTAACTGACATCACGTTATCCCCAAAAATTTGCATAGGACTCCATAACAACTTGTAACATTAGTTCCGAAACACAAGTCTTTGGTCCCTTGATGGCTGTCACCGTCACAGGTATTTTTTTCCATTTTCATATATTCCTCTGCGCGCCCGATACTTCACGTCTTTGACGTCTGCGCTCAATCCCACAAATTTTTGTACCTTACTGTAGCCGTTACAACGGTATTTATTATTCGGCATTCGTCACCTGAGAAACGAGTGGAGAGGCATTTAGCATCCTGCAACGTCCGAGGCCAACAAGTTTCGCGTATCATGCGAGCGACGTTCTCGCAGCGGCCATTTTTTATTTCGAAATAAAGGAGAGAGGAAAATATGCTCGGAAAACGGATTCATCGCTTTCAATTTATTTCCATAATGCGCGGAATTACACAAAATGGGAGCAACGCACGTAGAAGAGTCAGAAAAGGATGGAGAACTACAAAGAGAGACAGAGAGACAGAGAGACAGAGAGAGAGAGAGAGAGAGAGAGAGAGAGAGAGGGCGGGAGAGAGGAACGAAGAAAGGAGAACTCGGGCAGGGCTGAAATATGTTGTAAACTGTCATATACTTTTACGCAAAAGTGGGAAAAATGACAGAGAATTAACAAAGTCCACGCAGTGCCCGAAAGTCGGCAGAAAATGTTTGCTGCATCGTTTATCTTTTCCCTTTTCCTGCTCCCTCAAATTCTTTTTATTTTTATTTCTGCAACGCCGCGCAACAGATATGAATAGGATTGTGACGATGAAAATTATTACATTTTTCTCCATCCATTTTTTTGACGTACAAGCCCGCGCCCGCGTTCTTCGGTGTGCTTTGCCCTTTGGCGTGCCCAACGCCAGACGCTAAGTTATAAAAATGTTATATAATATTTTTATGTTTTCCCGAGTACACACCTCCACTTGGCGTTGGCTGCCTGATATATTTCTATTTTGTCCGTCCCACTCACCCCCACACCTTCCGTTTATTTTTGTTTTATTTAGCTTGTCCACTGACAGACCTGCCGGCAAAATAAAAGAAAATGAAATGGATAAAAATGTGCTAGAGCGTACGAGAGTTACGCAGTGCGTTGAGGGGAAAAAAATAGAACGAAACAAAATAAAAGGACGAAGAAATAAAACAGCACGTTTGATTCACGAATTTGAATAACGGTGCGCGAGCTTTGCAGGAGAGAGAGTGTGTCATTTGTCACTGCGGTCGCCAGGTCAGCTCTGCGCATGCGCTGACCGCGTGGGCAGAGGTACAGCGCACGTTTGGGCGAAAAGGCGGTGTTTATTATTACACGCGGATAAATTGGGCTATATATGAATTACTCGCGTGCCTCTTTGAACCTGTGTGCACGGAAGTGTGTCTGGGAATACGTCACGTGTGGCTAGCCTTTAACACTCACGAGAAGAGGAAAAAAAAAAAAAAAACAGAGAAGAAGATAGACGTAGGATGAATGGACGAAATCCGCTGCAACTTTTCTGCCGACATATGCGGTTATTCGATGACGGACAGTTGGTTGGGGGTAAAAATTATGCTACCGTTTTGTCATGTCTGCAGGATGTGACGAGAGAAAATTCCGTCTCCCCTTCTTGCCCATTGCACTCCCCCTTTTATTTTGGTCTCTGCGTAGTGGTTGGAGGGACAGAAATAATGGAACTGTTCGTGCCAGTGTGGCCGAAATTTTTTTCTACGTTTCTAAATTCCTGCGTTCATGGTCCTACGGAAATTTCTACGACGTGTGTTGTTCTCTATATTTACTTCGGCATATTTCTGTGGTGTCTCTTTATACAGTTTGTGTCTGTGTGTGTGTGTGTGTGTGTGTGTGAGAGAGAGAGAGAGAGAGAGAGAGAGAGAGAGTGGCAGCGTGGAAGGGGTTGCAGGGGAGACTGAAGGGGTGGTGGTGAGAGGAGCTGGTGGCGAAATGCAACATTAGCGCTATGATGCGTGCTAAATGGGTGACAACGTTTTCATATCCGCCCCTAATGGGAATTAATAATTTATAAATTTTCACCGCTACGCTCGGCGACGTCTGAATAAATTGTTGGCTGTACATTTTTCCGCACTTTTTGTCTTCGTTCCCCCTTTCTGCCCGTCGCTGTTGTTGTTTAATTTTTTTTCATATTTTATTTTCTGGATAATACATTTCATGTTGGCGGGCTCGCTGGAGCTGTCGCCTTCAGAAATAAAACAGGAAAGCCACACAGATTTGTAATGTTAATACTGTGCTTCCGGAGAGTTTTGTTTCTCTCCATCTTGAGCCACACATTGGAGAAAAAATCAGATACTAGCCGCAACTACATTCAGATAGTCTCCCACGTAGGCATGTTATTTTGTATAAAATATTGCGAATGAGGTTATGTGGAGAACCTATAGAAATTTACCAGACATTCGATGCGTCTTGATCATAGAATGATCTAAAGTGTAATACAATTCTTGGAAGTGTATTCTGTCTTTTCAAGTAAATGAAAGACAGATTGTTTTTGTGCCATACGAGTTTTCCTTCTTCTATACGTGAAGTCTCTTGAGTGACATGTAACACATGTTGCTTTTATGGATGTGATAAATTCCTTATATAGTAGTCATAACTTTGTTGACTGTATTACGTATTCTCTTGTTATCCTATTGTTTTCTCAGGTCAGAAGCAACTTTTGCAGCACAAGTTTTGTGAGATTAAATTATCCTTTAGTTGTATTTGCTATTTCTGACGTTAATGCATGTTTATAGTTCTGGAGACGTATTCAGTCGGTCTGCACACACAGTTGGCCGATTTTCGACATTTTATCGACCACATATATTTCACCAGTTTACTTCCACTTTTCACTGCGTGCTAAACGTGTTTGCTTACAGTTCTTATGTTGCCAACTGCCACTGTGTGTTCACGTCTTTTGTTTGTGCTGTGGTGTGTATGTGAGGTTTGATGTATGTCCATTTGCTATGTTTATGCATGTGTTGTTTTGTATGTATGTGTGTGTGTTTGTGTGTGTGTGTGTGTGTGTGTGTGTGTGTTTGCGTATGTGCCTGAGACAGAGAGAGACACGGAGGGGATTAATTTATTATGTTTTACATCTCTGTTTGTTGTTTTGTGGCTATTGTGATGAGTAACTTATTTACTTGGTCAACTAATTACTTTCGTGGAGGTATGTTCCAACTAACTAAAAGCAGTTTGTTCTTTCAGATATTCGTTTCGCTCCTTTTGTTTGTGAAGTATCTTCAGTAATACATGTATGTATTATGTGGTAGTTACAATATGTTGCTATGTTACTTTTTGTCGTGTTTTTCTCTTGTTTTCAAGGTAAGAATCAACTTTTGTAGCACAAATTTCGTGGTGTGAAATTATCGTTCGGTGTTACTAACGATTTCCAGCGCCCTTAGCTCGTGCCTGTGGCCCTGAAGACGTACATCAGTACAAAAATAGATAATTACAACATAGAAAATCCGATTGAAGAAATTAAAAACACCCTGACAAAGGAAAAGAAAGAAGGAAATATCACTATAAATATTGGGCTAACACGAGAACTAGCGAAGAAATAAATAACTGACATAATCACCATGTCAAAGAAAGAGCAAACCAGGAAATTTCAAACTGAAAACAACACCACTAAGAAATTAAAACAAAAACTACAAGCTAAAACATCACAGTCACAAGGGCTGATAAAGGAAACAGCACAGTACTGATCAATAAAGAACAACAGATTTCATCTCCTCTAACAATATCACAAAACTGAAGACAGATCCAACAGCACGTTTCGAGACATACGTAAAATACAACCTCAAAGACATCAGACAGGTACTCACAGATAAACAAAAACAACGCATCACACAGAAGAAGCAAAAGTACCAACCCGAGATGCACGAACCACTTTTTACTATGAGGCTTGTTATTAATAACATGAACACACGCGGCGCGAAGTGGATGCCGCCACGGTAGCTCAGCGTGTTCGGTCAGAGAGCTGGTTCGCCTCTGTAATAAAAAAACTGAGTGAAAGAATCAGCAACGAACTTAAACGAATGTCATGTGACGTCCGCAACGACCAAACACAACGATAAAAAAAAAATGGACGCGCGGTTTGAGGCGCTATGTCACGGATTGCGCGAGACATCCCGCCGGAGGTTCGACTCCTCCCTTGGGCATGGGTGTGTGTTTTGGTCCCTTAAGCAATCACACACATTTGAACATTTTGAACATGAATGCACCATCATATCGTGTAACAAATCACGTGAGCAAAATCATAACACAACACTGTGAAATGAAAAACAGCAGAACTGTGAAAAACTGCTTTCAAGAGGTTGTATAGACGGAGCATACCTCCCCGAATTTTAAAGCAACTAAGGATAAACGGGAAACTGAAGAAAATGAAGATTAATTACCTTCTTGTTCATTCTCAGGGTTCTTTGTATGTGAAAGTTTTCCTCTAATGTCAGAAGTTTTTTTATTGTAATTGGTCACTCTAATTATTTTTTCATGTCTTCCATGCTTTACCAGGTGTTCGGCATAGGTAGAATGGCTACTTCATACTTGCATCTTCTTATATGTTGTTTGCACCTAGTTTTGAAATTTCTTCCTGTCGTTCCCAGATACACTAATTTGCACTCCTGACATTCTGACTGGTATATACCAACTCCTTGGTACATATCTGATTTCCCTGTTTGTAAAATAATGCGTAATCCTGTTTTCTTTAGTATACGTACAGCACTAAGCAGACCGACCTAAAACGTCTCCAGGACGACACACATGCATTAATACCAGAAATTGTGTATATCAGCAAACGACAATTTAACGCCACGAAACCTGTGCTGCAGAAGTAGCTTCTAACCTCAAAAACAAGACACTAAAAAGAGAAAATATAATAAAATAACATATTTGTCACAACTACATATCGTATTTACTATCCGGAACAAAACGAACATGTATCACAGGCCACCGAAGACACTTAGCAAATAAAAGACGCCAAAAGCGTATGGAAAAACCAAAATGCTTTTGATTAAGTTGCAGAGACGGAATACGCGTCGATGAACACGTAAAATGACGATATTAGAATTATTTCGGCTGAATCACACTTAGAACGTTTATAACCTTCAGACCTCGTCTTATTCAGACTGACGCTTCAACGAAACATGAGAATAAAGGTGCTTGTGAATCCATGCCACACAGTGACATATGGCGGTTGCAGGGTGTTCCAGGCTGGAACCGCGCGACCGCTACGGTCGCAGGTTCGAATGCTGCATCGGGCATGGATATGTGTGATGTTAGGTTAGTTAGGTTTAAGTAGTTCTAAGTTCTTGGGGACTGATGACCTCAGATGTTAAGTCCCATAATGCTCAGAACCATTTGAATGTCTTTTTTTTTTTTTTTTTTTTTTTTTTTTTTCAGGAGGTTCTTTGCGCACGACACTTAGTTTAATAGTACCCCAAATTCGGCCGGTTATGTGTAGTCATTGCACGCTGTACTGTAAAATGTTTCTCGTCACTCCATAGGGTATATATAGCCTGACCACATTTCATCTACTTCGATCCGTCCCAGAAACCAAAGAGCAAATTCAGAATGTTGCTGCAGATCATGAGGTTTTAAATTGCTGCACCGTCTGGATGTTGTACGCGAACCTGCCTAATAAGACAGCAAAATATTGCATACTGCTGACCATGGGATGGATAATTTTCGGGAAGATGCACAAGCGCTAGCGCTAGCGCTAGGCGAGGCATGTTATCCTTGGGCAGTTACGGCAGTAGAACCCTCACCAATAACTGCCACAGGGGTAAGATAGCTTTCTTCTCCATGTGCCACTCCTATTTCGTTATCAACTTCTTTAAACCATTCGATGATATCCCGCTTCTCCTGAGACTTTTCAGTCATCGATACTCTCTCAGTGCAACGCTATAACTGCTGCCGTCCACATAAAAAAATGTTCGTACAGTCACCCGATAACTATACTGTACAGTCATGTAATGGCTTGTCAAATGACATCGTGGACGTCGTACCGCCATAGAAAATGTCTACAGCACCAGATTTGCACCTGGTGTCGAAAATTGGAACTAATTCTTTTCCGGGGGAAACAGTTGCATTAACGCATTAGGAATCAACCAAATTTCGCTGCCATACGATAATCACAACCCACACAGGACCTCCGTGAATATCTCCATTTATATATGAAAAAAAACGCAAATTCGTTACAAATTACGGCGTGCACACACTGATTTCAACAAGTAAACGTCACTACAGATATTTGGATTTAGGTAATGACATGTTCGATATTGGTGCCATCATTGGCGATGATGTGGCGCAGATGAATAGCGAAATTCTGCATGACCCGCTGAAGCGTCGGAAAGTCGATGCTGCAGATGACCTCCTGAATGGCTTTTTTCAGCTCAGCAATGGTTTTGGGGTTATTGCTGTACTCCTTGTCTTTAATATAGCCCCACAAAAAGAAGTCGCATGTCCTCCGATTGGGAGAAAGCCGCGCGGAGTGACCGCGCGGTTAGAGGTGCCATGTCACTAATCGTGCGGCCCCTCCCGCCAGAGGCTCGAGTCCTCCCTTGGGCATGCGTTTGAGTGTTGTCCTTAGCATAAAGTTAGCTTAAGTCTAAGGACCGATGACCTCTGTAATTTGGTCCCTTAGGAATTCACAGGAATTTGAACATTTTTTGATTTGGAGAACAGTGAAGCAAACCGTGTTCCATTCCAATGGGCTCTTGGTACCCCAGAGTCAGAATGCGGTCCCCAACGTGTTCCTCCAAAACATCAAACACTCTCCTGCTTCGATGGGGTCGAACTCGGTCTTCCATATATTGTCGAAGTCAGGGTCACTTTGGATAGTGGGGATAAAATTATCGTCCAGAACCTTCACGCACCGTTCGTTAGTCACCGTGCCAACAATGACTATAGCACCGATTATTCCGTGACTGGACGCTGCACACCACACTCCCGTTCAGGCTGAAGAGACTTCTCGATCACGAGATGGGTATTCTCAGTCTCCCAAATGCGCCAGTTTTGCTTGTTGACGAACCCATCCAAATGAAAGTTGGGTCCATCGCTAAACCAAATCATGCATGTTTGTTGTTGTTGTTGTGGTCTTCAGTCCTGAGACTGGTTTGATGCTGCTCTCCATGCTACTCTATCCTGTACCAGCTTCTTCATCTCCCAGTGCCTACTGCAGCCTACATCCTTGTGAATCTGCTTAGTGTATTCATCTCTTGGTCTCCCTCTACGATTTTTACCCTCCACGCTGCCCCTCAAGGCTAAATTTGTGATCCCGTGATGCCTCAGAACATGTCGTACTAACCGATCCCTTCATTTTGTCAAGTTGTGTCAAAAACTCCTCTTCTCTCCAATTCTGATCAATACTTCATCATTAATTATGTGATCTACCCATCCAATCTCCAGCATTCTCCTGTAGCACCACATTTCGAAAGCTTCTACTCTCTTCTTGTCCAAACTATTTATTGTCCATGTTTCACTTCCATACATGGCTACACTCCACACAAATACTTTCAGAAACGACTTCCTAACACTTAAATCAATACTCGATGTTAACAAATTTCTCTTCTTCAGAAACGCTTTCCTTGCCATTGCCAGTCTACATTTTATATCCTCTCTACTTCGACCATCACCAGTTATTTTTCTCCCCAAATAGCAAAACTCCTTTACTACTTTAAGTGTCTCATTTCCTAATCTAATTCCCTCAGCATCACCCGACTTAATTCGACTACATTCCATTATCTTTGTTTTGCTTTTGTTGATGTTCATCTTATACCCTCCAGTGTCTTGACAATGTCCATTCCGTTCAACTGCTCTTCCAAGTCCTTTGCTGTTTCTGACAGAATTACAATGTCATCGGCGAAACTCAAAGTTTTTATTTCTTCTCCGTGGATTTTAATACCTACTCCGAATTTTGCTTTTGTTTCCTTTACTGCTTGCTCAATATACAGATTGAATAGCATCGGGGAGAGGTTTCAACCCTGTCTCACTCCCTTCCCAACCACTGCTTCCCTTTCAGGTCCCTCGACATGCATGCGCGTACTAATTCCCATCATGCCCTGCGGGCAAACGTGGAGTTTACCAGGTGTACCGGTATGAAATGAGCGTTAAGATACAAATGTGTCGATAGGGAACGTCTGTTGTGAACGAGCCTTAATTTTTGTTTGTTTGTTTGGTATGACATCTGTCAAAGATATTTAGTATACATCAAGTCATGAAACAAACAACATCATAAGTTTCCATCGTGTTAAAAATGTCGAATTTTGTACCAGAAAGTGACTATTTGCGGAAAGCATTAATTTTTTGTTTTCATTTGAAAAAAAAAAGTGCTGCAGAGTCGCATCGAATGCTTGTCGAGGCATATGGTGATCATGCTCTATGAGAGGCAACATGCAAAAGATGATTTCAACGGTTCAGAAATAATGATTTTGATGTAAGGAATGAAGAACGTGGAAGACTACCAAAAAAGTTCGAAGACGCCGAATCGCAAGCTATATTGGAAGAAGATGATACCTTGAGTCAGAATCAAATGGCAGCAATGCTAAATGTTGCACAACAAACAATTTCTGACCGTCTGAAAGCTATGGGAAATATCCAAAAATGTGGAAAACGGGTGCCACATGAATTGAATGGGAGACAGATGGAAAGCCGAAAAACCATTTGTCCTATTTTGCTTCAAACACATGAAAGAAAATCAATTTTGCATCTGTTACTGGCGATGAAAAATGGATTTATTTTAAGAATCCTAAACGGGAAAAATCATGGGTTAGTCCGCCACAACCATCAACATCGACCGCAAAACCATATCGATTCGACAAATCTTCTGTGTTTTGTGGGATAAGAAACGTGTGGTATATCATGAGCTTCTAAAACCCAGTGAAACTGTGAATATTAATCGCTACAGACAACAAATAATCAACTTGAACTATGCATTGATCGAAAAAAGACCAGAATGGGCCTGAAGACATGGCAAAGTAATTTTTTTACACGACAATGCACCTGCACACAAAGAAAAACTGGTTCAGGATAAAATCAAAATACTTGGCTGCGAGCTGTTACCCCACCCGCCGTATTCACCAGACGTGGCCCCTTCCGACTACGATTTGTTTTCATCAATGAGACACGCATTGGCTGAGGAACACTTCGATTCCTACGAAGAGGTCGAAAATTGGGTGTCTGATTGGTTTGCTTCAAAAGACGAACATTTCTATTGGCGTGGTGTCCCCAAATTTCCAGAAAGGTGGTCGAAATGTATAGAAAGCAATGGTCAGTACTTTCAGTAAAATGTTTTTAATTTTCAATTCAAAATTAATCTTTAATATTCACAAAAAGAGGGCTCGTTTCATACCGGTACACCTGATAGACGTCGTAACGCAAACCATTCACAGGTTATGACGATTTTATTTCGCACTACTGGCCATAAAAATTGCTACACCAAGAAGAAATGCAGATAATAAACGGGTATTCATTTGACAAATATATTATACTAGAACTGACATGTGATTACATTTTCACGCAGTTTGGGTGCATAGATCGTGAGAAATCAGTACCCAGAACAACCACCTCTGGCCGTAATAACGGACTTGATACACCTGGCCATTGAGTGAAACAGAGCTTGGATGGACTGTACAGGGACAGCTGCCCATGAAGCTTCAACACGATACCACAGTTAGTCAAGAGTAGTGACTGGCGTATTCTGACGAGCCAGTCACTCGGCCACCATTGACCAGACGTTTTCAATTGATGAGAGATCTGGAGAATGTGCTGGCCAGGGCAGCAGTCGAACATTTTCTGTATCTAGAAAGGCCCGTACAGGACCTGCAACATGCGCTCGTGCATTATCCTGCTGAGTTTCGCAGGGATCGAATGAAGGGTACAGCCACGGGTCGTAACACCGTAACACATCTGAAATGTAACGTCCACTGTTCAAAGTGCCGTCAATGCGAACAGGGGGTGACCGAGACTTGTCACCAATGGCACCCCGTACCATCACGCCGAGTGATACGCCAGTATGGCGACGACGAATACACGCTTCCAATGTGTGTTCACCGCGATGTCGCCAAACACGGATGCGACCATCATGATGCTGTAAACAGAAGCTGGATTCATCCGAAAAAATGAAGTTTCGCCATTCGTGCAACCAGGTTCGTCGTTGTGTACACCATCGCAGGCGTTCCTGTCTGTGACGCAGCGTCAAGGGTAACCGCAGCCATGGTCTCCGAGCTGATAGTCCATGCTGCTGCAGACGTCGTCGAACTGTTCGTGCAGATGATTGTTGTCTTGCAAACGTCCCAATCTGATGACTCGGGGATCGAGACGTGGCTACACGATCCGTTACAGCCATGCGGATAAGATGCTTGTCATCTCGACTGGTAGTGTTGCGAGGCCGTTGGGATCCAGCACGGCGTTTCGTATTACCCTCCTGAACCCACCGACTCCATATTCTGCTAACAGTCATTAGATCTCGACCAACGCGAGCAGCAATGTCGCGATACTATAAATCGCAATCGCGATAGGCTACAAGCCTTACACGAGGCATCACAACAACGTTTGACCAGGCAACGCCGATCAACTGCTGTTTGTGTGTGAGATATCGGTTGTAAACTTTCCTCATGTCAGCACGCTGTAGGTGTCGCCACCGGGGCCAACCTTGTGTGAGTGCTCTGAAAAGATAATCATTTACATATCACAGCCTTTTCTTCCTGTCGGTTAAATTTCGCGTCTGTAGCACGTCATTTTCGTGGTATAGCAATTTTAATGGCCAGTAGTCTACATAATTGGATATGATGACTACCCACTTACGTGCTACGTTTACACTGTCAGGAAATGGACGAGAACGCGTTGTGGTGGTCTCTACATGAATTTTTGAAGTTTAGAAAAATGCAGCTCAGTCTTTTAGATAGCTGCGAAGACTGCGGACAGCTACAACCGGAAAAACCTTTTTAGCGTTATCGCGAGTCTATCGCGACGGCAGCTGTCTTCGTGACGAGAGGAGCGGACGCGCTGTGATACGATAATTAGCGCTGGCGACGACGCGCGGTCAATTAGGGGAAAGACGTATGGGGGCGGGACGGCGGCGAAAGCCATTAAAAAAGGAAGCGCCACGGCGAGTGCGAGCGTCTGTGATTAATCCGAGTCTGCGAGGTCGATAGCTGGCCGCGCCGCCGGTCGACGGTCGAACAATGGCCTGTGGTCGATCAATCAGCTCGAACGGGTGTCGACCTACCTGCCCGCTCTAGGGGCGCCGGTCTGGGAAGCTTATCGCGATAAGCTGCACACCGCTTCACGCCCAAGGGACACGGAAGCCCATTGTTATAGGCAAGCCTCACAGATGGACACATCTGAACACAAAGACCAATACAACGCCGAAAAAAAGTACGCTGTTTTAGAGGCTTCCATTTCACCCATGGTATATTGTTGCAACAGTGGATAATGGAGTACCATGAAATGGTTACATTTACAGGCTAATAGCACAGTGGCTGTGAGGTACCACGTGTCGATTCCATGCTGAATCACCCTTAATAGTACATGGTGTACAGGCGGAAACGCAGGCTCTGACCGGTCATCCAGACGATCGTACAATTGGTGAATACTGTTCTGGGATACGTTATGCCGCGCCTGATCGACCTGTTGGGTTGGGTTGTTTGGGGGAGGGGACCAAACAGTGAGGTCTTCGGTCTCATCGGATTAGGGAAGGAAGTCGGTCGTGCCCTTTCAAAGGAACCATACCAGCATTTGCCTGGAGCGATTTAGGGAAATCACGGAAAACCTAAATTAGGATGACCGGACGCAGGACTGAACCGTCGTTCTCCCGAATGTGTGTGTACTGGACTGACAAGACAGCCAGTCCACAGTGACGGGTAACCGAAGGCACGCGTACACACACGCCGACTGGCGTGAAGTCTGGAACAGGATACGTATGAATGCACTAAAGAAAAGTACGTAGCTAAGTTAATACTCAACTTTTAATTCTATCATTGTGGTACATCGCTCTTGACTATACAAATGAGAGTCTGTAAATACAAGCACTGTGAGGCTAATGGCGCCTTGCTAGGTCGTAGCCATGGACTTAGCTGAAGGCTATTCTAACTGTCTCTCGGCAAATGAGAGAAAGGCTTCGTCAGTGTAGTCGCTAGCAAAGTCGTCGTACGACTGGGGCGAGTGCTAGTACGCCTTTCTAGACCTGCCATGTGGTGGCGCTAGGTCTGCAATGACTGACAGTGGCGACACGCGGGTCCGACATGTACTAATGGACCGCGGCCGATTTAAAGCTACCACCTAGCAAGTGTGGTGTCTGGCGGTGACACCACAGTGTGATCTACCTTTTCCTGTACTAATTGTTGGTCGATGGCTCACACGAGTTACTTCTCGTACCATCATACCCACACATGCTCAGCTGGAGCCAAGTCTGGAGATGGTGCTGTCCAGGGATGTTGCTCCGGTCTTGCAGAGCACGTTAAGTTTCACGGGCAGTGTGTGGGTGAGCATTATCCTCTTGGAACAAGGCATCATCTTGCTGTTGCAAGAACTGCAAAACAACGGGTCTCCAACATTCTGCACGTACAGAATGCTGCTTAACGCCCCCTATTGAAACACCAAACGTGATTGACACTTGTAGCTTGTCGTAACCAAACCATAACACGTGGGAAGTGTGTATTCGTCAAAGACACAATGGCCCCTTCCCATTGTGTCTTTGACGAATATACAAACGACCATATCTTGAATATGAAGCCATTTTGACTATTTTTCGACTGTGACTGTCTCAAGAAATACACTCCTGGAAATGGAAAAAAGAACACATTGACACCGGTGTGTCAGACCCACCATACTTGCTCCGGACACTGCGAGAGGGCTGTACAAGCAATGATCACACGCACGGCACAGCGGACACACCAGGAACCGCGGTGTTGGCCGTCGAATGGCGCTAGCTGCGCAGCATTTGTGCACCGCCGCCGTCAGTGTCAGCCAGTCTGCCGTGGCATACGGAGCTCCATCGCAGTCTTTAACACTGGTAGCATGCCGCGACAGCGTGGACGTGAACCGTATGTGCAGTTGACGGACTTTGAGCGAGGGCGTATAGTGGGCATGCGGGAGGCCGGGTGGACGTACCGCCGAATTGCTCAACTCGTGGGGCGTGAGGTCTCCACAGTACATCGATGTTGTCGCCAGTGGTCGGCGGAAGGTGTACGTGCCCGTCGACCTGGGACCGGACCGCAGCCACGCACGGATGCACGCCAAGACCATAGGATCCTACGCAGTGCCGTAGGGGACCGCACCGCCACTTCCCAGCAAATTAGGGACACTGTTGCTCCTGGGGTATCGGCGAGGACCATTCGCAACCGTCTCCATGAAGCTGGGCTACGGTCCCGCACACCGTTAGGCCGTCTTCCGCTCACGCCCCAACATCGTGCAGCCCGCCTCCAGTGGTGTCGCGACAGGCGTGAATGGAGGGACGAATGGAGACGTGTCGTCTTCAGCGATGAGAGTCGCTTTTGCCTTGGTGCCAATGATGGTCGTATGCGTGTTTGGCGCCGTGCAGGTGAGCGCCACAATCAGGACTGCATACGACCGAGGCACACAGGGCCAACACCCGGCATCATGGTGTGGGGAGCGATCTCCTACACTGGCCGTACACCACTGGTGATCGTCGAGGGGACACTGAATAGTGCACGGTACATCCAAACCGTCATCGAACCCATCATTCTACCATTCCTAGACAGGCAAGGGAACTTGCTGTTCCAACAGGACAATGCACGTCCGCATGTATCCCGTGCCACCCAACGTGCTCTAGAAGGTGTAAGTCAACTACCCTGGCCAGCAAGATCTCCGGATCTGTCCCCCATTGAGCATGTTTGGGACTGGATGAAGCGTCGTCTCACGCGGTCTGCACGTCCAGCACGAACGCTGGTCCAACTGAGGCGCCAGGTGGAAATGGCATGGCAAGCCGTTCCACAGGACTACATCCGGCATCTCTACGATCGTCTCCATGGGAGAATAGCAGACTGCATTGCTGCGAAAGGTGGATATACGCTGTACTAGTGCCGACATTGTGCATGCTCTGTTGCCTGTGTCTATGTGCCTGTGGTTCTGTCAGTGTGATCATGTGACGTATCTGACCCCAGGAATGTGTCAATAAAGTTTCCCCTTCCTGGGACAATGAATTCACGGTGTTCTTATTTCAATTTCCAGGAGTGTATATAAAGGTGTTTTTTTTTTTAAATTACCACTACCAGTCACAAATTTTGTCAGCTGTTGTATTACTGCTGGCCGGTGTGACCGTGCGGTTCTAGGCGCTACAGTCTGGAACCGCGTGACCGCTACGGTCGCAGGTTCGAATCCTGCCTCGGGCATGGATGTGTGTGATGTCCTTAGGTTAGCTAGGTTTAAGTAGTTCTAAGTTCTAAGGGACTGATGACCACAGATGTTAAGTCACATAGTGCTCAGAGCCATTTGAACCATTTTTTGTTGTATTACTTATTTATTTAGCGACATGTTTCGAGGCTTATACGTCATCTTCAGGCTAAATTCATAAAAAAAAAACTTTACAATAGGGTCCTGCTGATCTTACGTAGTCTTACTGGTCATACTGTGGAAGGCTCAAATGGCTCTGAGCACTATTAGACTTAACATCTGAGGTCATCAGTCCCCTAGAACTTAGAACTACTTAAACCTATCTAACCTAAGGACATCACACACACCCATGCCCGAGGCAGGATTCGAACCTGCGACCGTAGCGGTCGCGTGGACCAGACTGTAGTGCCTAGAGCCACTCGTCCACCCCGGCCGGCTACTGTGGAAGAAAACTTAGTAACAGGTGGACTGATGTCTGCACGAAAATGTTTTTTAACGGTGACTCACTTTGTTCTTCCGGCGTGGCAGTCTCGTGGTGATGCGTTGAGGCGTTTCCATTTCCGTGTCTCTTTTGGTCACTGTTCTCAAATTGTCAATAAATTAGCAGTAATGAAATTATAAACAGCCGACCAGTTGCAACGGATAAAGAAATTCTTTGCCTATGTTTCGACAAATATGAATTTGTCTTCTTCAGAAGGTAGCAATTTTACATTAGTAAGGACTAACGTACCATCGCCGTTTTTACAATTGTCGGCATAGATCCATTTGTCAAAAATGAAATATAGCCCTAGAATTAGGTATCGCGATTACACTCAGTCGGTTGCGAGCTCTGCAAGATCCATGAAATATTTGATATTTAGGGATAAACCCTAATTCTAGGGCTAAATGTCATTTTTGACAAATATATCTATGCCGACAATTGTAAAAACGGCGGTGGTACATTAGTCCTTACTAATGTAAAATTGCTACCTTCTGAAGAAGACAAATTTATGTTCGTCGAAACCTAGGTAAAGAATTTCTTTCTCCGTTGCAACTGGTCGGCTGTTTATAATTTTATTACGTAAAACCGTTGCTGTTGGGCAGCTATGTTAAAAAAAAATACATGGCAGTAACTTGGAAACACGATCACAAACAGTTGTATAGTACGGTGGACAAGATGGCGGGCGAAATAGAGCAGGTTTAGATTTTATCGATTTGTCGATTTATGTGGTGTCAGATTTTTACATGTCTTCTGCGCGTCTTGTTACCGTATTACAGATGTAGGTTGACGAAATACATTACAAATTGAGCACCTGTTACAATATCATTTAACACTTCCTAATCTAATTCCCTCAGCATAACCTGGCCTAATTAGACAACATCATTCTTATTTTGGTTTTGCCGATGTTCATCTTGTATCCGAATACAAAGACAGTGTCAATTCCGTTGAATTGCTCTTCCTAGTCCTTTGCTACCTCCTATAGAATTACGATGTCATCGACAAACGCCAAAGGTCTTATTTCTTCTTCCCGAACTTTAATTCGTTCTCCACATTATTCTTTAGTTTTCTTTACTGCTTTCTCAGTGTACAGATTCGATAGCATCTGCGATAGGCTGCTGCCCTCTCTTAGTCCCTTCTCAACCAGCGCTTCCCTTTGTGCCTCACAACTCTTGTAACTGCTGTCTGATTTCTGTACAAGTTGTAATTAGCCTCTCGCTCCCTGTAATTTACTTCTACTACCGTCAGAATTTTAAGAGAGTATCCCAGTCAACATTCTCTTAATCCATTTTCAACCAGCGCTTCCCTTTATGCCCCTCAACTCTTGAAACTGCTTTCTGATTTCTGTACAAGTTGTAATTAGCCTGTCGCTCCCTGTATTTTACCTCTACTACCTTCATAATTTTAAGAGAGTATCCCAGTCAACATACTCACAAGTTTTCTTTAAGTTTACAAATGCTACAAACGTTGGTTTGCCTTTTCTTAACCTACATTCTAACATAAGGTATAAGGGCAGTATTGCCTCGCACGTGCCTACATTTCTCCGGAATCAGAACTGATCTTCCCGGAGTTCGGGTTCCACCAGTTTTTCCAGTTCTGTAAAGAATTCGTGTTAGTATTTTGCAACCATGGCTTATTCACCTGATAGTTTGTTACTTTTCAGACTATCAGTACCTGTTTCGGAATCATTACAATGTTTTTGAAGTCTCATACAATATAACTTCCACACCAGATGGAGGAGTTATGTCATGGCTGACTCTTCCAAAGCTATCAGTAGTTCTGAACGAATGTTGTCTACTCCCGTGGTCGTACAGTGCTCTGTCAGATTTTTCTTGCAATATCATATCTCCCATCTCATCATCCACGTCACCTTCCATTTCTACAACAATGACTGCAACTTCGTTTCCCGTGTATAGAGCCTCTACATACTGCTCCACCTTTCAGCTTTCCATTACTTGCTTACGACCGATTTTCCGTATGAGCTCGAACAATGGCTTCTCTTTTCTCTAAAAGCCTCTTTAATTTTTTCTGCAGGTGGCAGCCATCTTTTCCCTGGCTTCCCCAATGCTTCTAAATTCTCACAGTTGTCCTCTAGCCATTCCTGCTTAACCACATTGCACTCTTGTCAATCTCATTTTTTAGACGATTGACTTCCATACTCCGTTGTTGTTGTGGTCTTCAGTCCAGAGACTGGTTTGATGCAGCCCTCCATGCTTCCGTATCCTGTGCAAGCTCCTTCATCTCCCAGTACTTACTGCAACCTACATCCTTCTGAATCTGCGTAGTGTATTCATCTCTTGGTCTCCCTCTACGATTTTTACCCTCCACGCTTCCCCTCAAGGCTAAATTCGTGATCCCGTGATGCCTCGGAACATGTCGTACTAACCGGTCCCTTCATTTTGTCAAGTTGTGCCAAAAACTCCTCTTCTCCCCAATTCTATTCAATACTTCATGATTAGTTATGTGATCTACCCATTCAATCTTCAGCATTCTCCTGTAGCACCACATTTCGAAAGCTTCTACTCTCTTCTTGTCCAAACTATTTATCGTCCATGTTTCACTTCCACACATGGCTACACTCCACACAAATACTTTCAGAAAAGACTTCCTGACACTTAAATCTATACTCGATGTTGACAAATTTCTCTTCTTCAGAAACGCTTTCCTTGCCATTGCCAGTCTATATTTTATATCTTCTCTACATCGACCATCATCAGTTATTTTGCTCCCCAAATAGCAAAACTCCTTTACTATTTTAAGTGTCTCATTTCCTAATGTAATTCCCTCAGCATCACCTGACTTAATTCGACTACATTCTATTATCCTCGTTTTGCTTTTGTTGATGTTCATCTTGTATCCTCCTTTCAAGACACTGTCCATTCCGTTCAACTGCTCTTCCAAGTCCTTTGCTGTATTTGATAGAATTACAGTGTCATCGGCAAACCTCAAAGTTTTTATTTCTTCTCCATGGATTTTAATACCTACTCCGAATTTTTCTTTTGTTTCCCTTACTGCTTGCTCAATGTACAGATTGAATAACATCGGGGAGAGGCTACAACCCTGTCTTACTCCCTTCCCAACCACTGCTTCCCTTTCATGCACCTCGACTCTTGTAATTACCATCTGGTTTCTGTACAAATTTTAATAGCCTTCCGCTCCCTGTTGTTTACCCCTGCCACATTTAGAATTTGAAAGAGAGTATTCCAGTCAACATTGTCAAAAGCTTTCTCTAAGTCTACAAATGCTAGAAACGTAGGTTTGCCTTTCCTTAATCTTTCTTCTAAGATAAGTCGTAAGGTCAGTATTGCCTCACGTGTTCCAATATTTCTACGGAATCCAAACTGATCTTCCCAAAGGTCTGCTTCTACCAGTTTTTCCATTCGTGAGTAAAGAATTCGCGTTAGTATTTTGCAGTTATCAAACTGATAGTTCAGTAATTTTCACATCTGTCAACACCTGCTTTCTTTGGGATTGAAATTATTATATTCATCTTGAAGTCTGAGGGTGTTTCGCCTGTTACATACATCTTGCACACCAAATGGTAGGGTTTTTTCAGGACTGGCTCTCCCAAGGCCGTCAGTAGTTCTAATGGAATGTTGTCTACTCCCGGGGCCTTGTTTCGACTCAGGTCTATCAGTGCTCTGTCAAACTCTTCACGCAGTATTATATCTCTCATTTCATCTTCATCTACATCCTCTTCCATTTCCATAATATTGACCTCAAGTACATCGCCCTTCAGACAGAATAATTTCATTTCTTTCCTCACACACCTTCGCTGCGGCGTTGACGACGCCTAGCCGTAGGCGGTCCTAATTAACTGGGCTGCCCCCGCAGCGTCTCTGGCGATCTGCCTGCGGGCCTGAAGCGACGCACTACGGTGTCCTGGAGGCTGGCCTCCCACTTCTCCCTGTTCCACCCCCAGCAGCCCCCAACACGCCCACCCCCGAGGGAGCTGGGGTGTGGCCGGGAGGCCGGGACGGGAGTCTGCTGCCCTGACAACTCCGCCCGCGCACACACACACACACACAAACACACACACACACACACACGCACACACACGAACACGGCCTGCGCGGGAGTCGGCCCGCGTCCTGGGACCGGAAATTAAAAGAGATAACTCAAACACGGACCTGCACCACGCTCTCCACCCTGCGGGCCTCGCCGGTGGTGGCAACACTGAGCCCGGAGCTCTCCTGAGTTTCGGTGGCGGTGAGTTGGTAAGCCCGGGGACAGTCGGGGGATTTCCCCTACTCCCCTCACCAACTATTCTCGCGGATCTTCCTCCTATGTCCAATGAAAGCTAGCAGACCTAACCTAAAGATAATAATCTGATGGTGTCAACGACATTCTGCCTCTACATTGCACAGTTTTCAGCAAGTGGCTGCCTTTGAACCCTTAGCTACTATGGGTGTTGTAAGAAACACAATTACTATGCGGCGGTTTCCCAAAACTGCCTTTTTACTTTTTACTTTGAGCAAGCAGTAAAGGTAACAAGAGAAAAATTCGGAGTAGGAATTAACATACATGGAGAAGAAATTAAAACTTTGAGGTTCACCAATGACACTGTAATTCTGTCAGAGACAGCAAAAGACCTGGAAGAGCAACTGAACGGAATGGACAGTGTCTTGAAAGGAGGGTATAAGATGAACATCAACAAAAGCAAAACGAGCATAATGGAATGTGGTCGAATTAAATCTGGTGATGCTGAGGGTATTAGATTAGGAAATGAGACGCTTAAAGTAGTAAAGAGGTTTTTCTATTTGGGGAGCAAATTAACTGATGATGTTCGAAGTAGGGAGGATATAAAATGTAGACTAGCCATAACAAGGAAAGCGTTTCTGAAAAAGAGAAATTTGTTAACATCGAGTATAGATTTAAGTGTCAGGAAGTCTTTTCTGAAAGTATTTGTGTGGAGTGTAGCCATGTGTGGAAGTGAAACATGGACGATAAATAGTTTAGATAAAAAGCGAACAGAAGCTTTCGAAATGTGGTGCTATAGAAGAATGGTGAAGATTAGATGCGTAGATCACATAACTAATAAGGAGGTATTGACTAGGATTGGGGAGAAGAGAAGTTTGTGGCACAACTTGACTAGGAGAAGGGATCGGTTGGTAGGACATATTCTGAGGCATCAAGGGATCACCAATTTAATACTGGAGGGCAGCGCGTAGGGTAAAAATCGTAGAGGGAGACCAAGAGATGAATACACTAAACAGATTCAGAAGGATGTAGGTTGCAGTAGGTACTGGGAGATGAAGAAGCTTGCACAGGATAGAGTAGCATGGAGAGTTGCATCAAACCAGCCTCTGGACTGAAGACCACAACAACAACATGTATAAAACCACTCTTTTAATGGAGATATACACTGAAGAGCCAAAGAAACTGGTACACCGGCCTAATATCGTGTAGGGCCCCCGCGAGTACGCAGAAGTGCCGCAACACGACTTGCCACAGACTCGACTAATGTCTGAAGCAGTGCTGGAGGGAATTGACACCATGAATCCTGCAGGCCTGTCCATAACAGCACTAGGGGTTGAGATCTCCTCTGAACAGCACATTGCAAGACATCCCAGATGTGCTCAACAATCTAGAGCGCTTGCCCGCGAAAGGCAAAGGTCCCGAGTTCGAGTCTCGGTCCGGCACACAGTTTTAATCTGCCAGGAAGTTTCGTGCTCAGTAATGTTCATATCTGGAGTTTGGCGGCCAGCGGAAGCGATTGAACTCAGAAGAGTATTCCTGAAGCCACTCTGTAGCAATTATGCACGTGTGGGGTTACGCTTTGTCCTGCTGGAATTGCCCGAGCTGTCGGAATGCACAACAGACACGAACGTATGCAGTTGATCAGGCAGGATTCTTACGTACGTGTCACTTGTCACATTTGCATCTAGACGTATCAGGGTCCAATATCACTCCAACTGCACACGCCCCACACCATTTCAGAGCCACCACCACCTTGAGCAGTCTCCTGCCGAGATGCAGGGTCCATGGATTGATGAGATGGTCTCCATTCCCACACACGTCCGTCGACTCAATATAATTTGAAAGGAGATTCGTCCGACCAGATAACGTGGTTCCAGTTATCAACAGTCCAGTGTCGGTATTGACGGGCCCAGGCGAGGCGTAAAGCTTTGTGTCGTGCAGTCATCAAGGGTACACCAGCGGGCCTTCGGCTCCGAAAGCCCGTATCGACAATGTTTCGTTTGAATGGTTCGCACGCTGGCTTGTTGATGGGCTAGCATTGAAATCTGCAGGAAATGTCGGAAGGGCTGTACTTCTGTGACGTTGAATGATTCTCTTCAGTCGTCGTTGGTGCCGTTCCCACAGAAAGTTGCCGCAGCGATGTCGGAGATTTATTGTTTTACCAGATTACTGATATTCGCGGTGCACTCGTGAAACGGGCGTACGGCAAAATCCCCACTTCATCGCTACCTCGGAGATGCTGTGTGCCATCGCTTGTGCGTCGGCAATGAAACCACGCTGAAATTCACTTAAACCTTGATACCCTGCCATTGTAGCAGCAGTAACCGATCTAGCAACTGTGTCAGACACTTGTTGTCTTATATAGCCGTTGCCGGCCGCAGCGCCGTATTCTGCCTGTTTACATATCTCTGTATTCGAATATGTACCGCCCCCCGTGGTCTCGCGGTAGCGTTCTCGCTTCCCGAGCACTTGGTCCCGGGTTCGATTCCCGGCGTGGTCAGGGATTTTTCCTGCCTCGAGATGACTGGGTGTTGTTATGTCGTCTTCATCATCATCAATCATCCCCATTACGGTCGGAGGAAGGCCACGGCAAACCACCTCCATTAGGACCTTGCCTAGTAAGGCGGTGCGGGTCTCCCGCATCGTTCCCCTACGCTCTGTAAAGAAGCATGGGACTTCATTTCATACCAGTTTCTTTGGCGCTTGAGCGTATTTCATGACTTGCCGTTGTTCGTTCTTGAAAACAGACTTTACGGGAATTTTAATATTTTAAACAATGCGCAATTTAAAACACGACACCTGACATGTCGGGACACTCTCTATTCCACTTCGTAATTGAAAACGGAAACCACGTGTGTACGTTTACCTCACCCCTCATGCTAATGTACATGTGCGTCAGTGAAAAAGACCAATAAAAAGGTGTTAGCATGTGGACGTAATGTGCTGTTCCTGTCTCTTCTGTACCTAAGGTCCATCACCGTTCCCATTGGATCCATTCGTAATTCGGTGCTCTCCGACACACACGATCGAACAGCGGAGGAGTGGTACTCAAGCGTCAACTTTAGGTTACAATATCTCCGGATGTAATAAACATTTTACAATGCAACAAACGGCACTTATTACGTATTTGTTTATATGTTCAGATGTGCTAAGAAAACTAACGCGGTTCCATTTAAAAAAACGTAGGGTTGTGTTAAAAAACATACTTCCGTGCATTTTTTTATGGTTTGTATTAACCAATTACACTAGCCCTTCTCTTCACGTTCGGTCTGTGGAATCGATTCGTCAGTATTTGATGTGGTTTACGAAATATATCCAGCGGTAACGTTAGGTGACTCACCCCGTATATATTTGATGGTGCTGGTGCTGATTTTGTGTTTAACATTTGACGATGCCACTATGGCTGCAGTAAATTAGGACATGTTTTTATGAAACTGATCTGAAGATAGTCATTATAGACCGAAACCGGTAGTCTGGTGACAAAAACTTTGTGACCATAGACGTAAAGTAAGAGAACTTTCTACCTGTGATAGTAACCCAAGACACAGTGACAGCTGCGAACGACGTGCAGCCCTTCATGCTTGATGTCTTCCCCGAGGGCGATGTCACCTCTGCAGTATAATTTTTCGTGTCTCGGATCCAGAACTGTGCTACAATGGTTTGAAGACCACTACCGTGAACTAACGCTGATGTTCCGGCGACCAAATTCGCCTGATGTAAATCCTAAGGAGCCCATCTGGATCACTACCAGGCGGTGTCGTAGCGTACGCATGTCAATGGCACGTTATTTAAGTGAATATTTTTCGTTTATTTATAGACGCAATCATTTTCTAATGACACAGTCATAACTTCTTTCGGCCATACAATGACCAATTTCAGTTCTTCAGGTTCTATAACAAAAGAAAATTTATATGAAAACCTAAAAATAAGTGCAATATTCGTTATCACTGTTAACATTCAACTACACTCCTGGAAATGGAAAAAAGAACACATTGATACCGGTGTGTCAGACCCACCATACTTGCTCCGGACACTGCGAGAGGGCTGTACAAGCAATGATCACACGCACGGCACAGCGGACACACCAGGAACCGCGGTGTTGGCCGTCGAATGGCGCTAGCTGCGCAGCATTTGTGCACCGCCGCCGTCAGTGTCAGCCAGTTTGCCGTGGCATACGGAGCTCCATCGCAGTCTTTAACACTGGTAGCATGCCGCGACAGCGTGGACGTGAACCGTATGTGCAGTTGACGGACTTTGAGCGAGGGCGTATAGTGGGCATGCGGGAGGCCGGGTGGACGTACCGCCGAATTGCTCAACACGTGGGGCGTGAGGTCTCCACAGTACATCGATGTTGTCGCCAGTGGTCGGCGGAAGGTGCACGTGCCCGTCGACCTGGGACCGGACCGCAGCGAGGCACGCCAAGACCGTAAGATCCTACGCAGTGCCGTAGGGGACCGCACCGCCACTTCCCAGCAAATTAGGGACACTGTTGCTCCTGGGGTATCGGCGAGGACCATTCGCAACCGTCTCCATGAAGCTGGGCTACGGTCCCGCACACCGTTAGGCCGTCTTCCGCTCACGCCCCAACATCGTGCAGCCCGCCTCCAGTGGTGTCGCGACAGGCGTGAATGGAGGGACGAATGGAGACGTGTCGTCTTCAGCGATGAGAGTCGCTTCTGCCTTGGTGCCAATGATGGTCGTATGCGTGTTTGGCGCCGTGCAGGTGAGCGCCACAATCAGGACTGCATACGACCGAGGCACACAGGGCCAACACCCGGCATCATGGTGTGGGGAGCGATCTCCTACACTGGCCGTACACCACTGGTGATCGTCGAGGGGACACTGAATAGTGCACGGTACATCCAAACCGTCATCGAACCCATCGTTCTACCATTCCTAGACCGGCAAGGGAACTTGCTGTTCCAACAGGACAATGCACGTCCGCATGTATCCCGTGCCACCCAACGTGCTGTAGAAGGTGTAAGTCAACTACCCTGGCCAGCAAGATCTCCTGATCTGTCCCCCATTGAGCATGTTTGGGACTGGATGAAGCGTCGTCTCACGCGGTCTGCACGTCCAGCACGAACGCTGGTCCAACTGAGGCGCCAGGTGGAAATCGCATGGCAAGCCGTTCCACAGAACTACATCCAGCATCTCTACGATCGTCTCCATGGGAGAATAGCAGCCTGCATTGCTGCGAAAGGTGGATATACACTGTACTAGTGCCGACATTGTGCATGCTCTGTTGCCTGTGTCTATGTGCCTGTGGTTCTGTCAGTGTGATCATGTGATGTATCTGACCCCAGGAATGTGTCAATAAAGTTTCCCCTTCCTGGGACAATGAATTCACGGTGTTCTTATTTCAATTTCCAGGAGGTATGTCGTGAAATTAAACGGACTAAAAAGACAAAATACCATCACAAATAGTTGGGAAGTCCATAGAGTAAAACAGAATTAAAAGTATATTGGACTGTGGGTCGTCGTCTTACATTGAAGTTGTTGACGGAAGTCGATGGCCGTCCCATAGCTACCAAGTATGCTGTCGCAGTGTGCCGGCTCGGGAGCTGTTGTGGACTGACGTGCCTAGGTGTTGTGGCGTGGTTACAGCCGTGTGCTTGACGGTAACGCTATGCTATTGGGCGCTTGATTTCCTTATTGCATTTGGTCAGCTATCGTTAGCCTCTCGCAACTCCGTCAGTGCTACAAGTTTGAAGTCGCATACCTACCCTAAAATAATTCTAAAAACCCGCTAAAAAATCTCATTTCTTTAAAATTATCTTGTGCATTTAGAATATGGCTTTGTTTCTTTTCATGGATAGCTATATCGAATTCCTCTAGTAAATCAAGTTTCCTCTCTTTCTTTTCTACATGCAATGTTTCTACGTTGTCTTCTATGCTATTAAGGGGATGGCCTGTTTCATATATATGGTTCGCAACAGCTGATTTGCCATAATTTCCTAACCTGTGCGCATCTTTATGTTCTTTATACCGGATCGCGAATGATCTTCCTGTCTGCCCTATATATTTTGCATCACAAGTTCTGCACTGAATCTTATAAACTCCCGATCTTTCAAACTTGTTTCTCTTCTCGCCAATATCGTGCTTAAGGCTATACCTCAGTAGGTTATTAGTCTGAAAAGCTATTTTAACATCGTATGACTTAAAAATATTTGCCATCTTTTGTGAGATTATTCCGCAGTATGGCATCGTGATAATTTTTACTTTCTCTCCATCAGGTTTATTCCTTTTGCGCTTATTACTTTTCCGTAACAGTTTTTTAACCATATCTATTCTGTAACCGTTATTCATCGCTATTCTCTTAACGGTATTAATTTCAATCTCTCTATCTTTTTCGCTCATAGGTATATTGATTGCCCTATGCACGAGACTACGGAAAGCAGCTTCTTTATAAGCCTGCGGATGGCATGAATCATTCGGGATCACGGCATCAGTCGTAGTTTGTTTTCTATAAACGGAGAACGCATGTCTGTTGCCCTGCTTTTTTATTTTCAGGTCCAGGAACTGTAAACAATTGTCAGTTTCATACTCCACGGTAAATTCTATTTTATTATAATAAAATTTTATTAATAATTAAATAAAATTTATTAAATTAATAAATAAATAAAATTTTATATTATATAGATATAAAAATTTGTTAGATTTTGTTCCCTCTCTTTGCGCTAGATGCGCGCGTCCTCTATAAGATGATTTTTATTTTTTTAGAAAAAGCCTAAAATATGACAAAATGATTAAATCACTTAGTTTTAGGTTTTAATATAAATTTTCTTTTGTTATAGAATCTGAAGATGGTCATTGTTTGGCCGAAACCGGTTGCGACTGTGTCATGAGAATGTGATTGCGTCTATAAATAAACAACCAATTTTTACAAAGTAATCAATGACCCACTCCATTGTCAATATGACGTTTTTTCCAAAATTTACGTGAATTACATAACTCGTGGGTGGACATTTATTGCTACATACCTCCACAAACCTACCAACAAACTGTCGGATCCCTGCCTGATACACAGAATGAGTGATGCATTTCGTTTCGAAGACGGGCAAACAAGCTGCTAAGCAGGTGGTCGTAGTGTCTTGGCTCAGCAGTCTATATCAGTTGCGTGCCATACACTTCTAAAAGAAAATCACTCATTTCATTTATGCTAGCCTTCATAACTTTCGTCATTCTTTGACTTACTCTCAGTCCATATTTTGTGCTCATTAGACCGTCCATTTCATTCAGCATGCCCTGTAACGCCGCATACAGGGTGGCGCACGAAATGTGTTACCACTTTGTTTTTGAATATAAACTTTATTGTCAATACAATCTGAAAGGAACATATACTACAATGAAGAGCCGTCCATGGAGATTTGTTCTAACTCAGCACATGCTCAATATGTCCAGCATTTCGTTTCCTAACTTCCTTCAAACGAACACTGAAGTTAGTGATTACCCTACGGCACATGTCTTCCGTAATTTCACTGCAAGCTTGAAGAATAAGTCTTCCGAGCTCCACTGAATCACGTGGAAGTTTCGTCAAACTTTTTTCCTTTAGGCACCCCCAAAGAAAAAAGTCACATGGATTGAGGTCTGGACTATTGGGGGCCCAATTTTGTCCGTCATTGAAGCGACCTGGAAACCTGAGTGAAATGATTCGCATGTCGAAATGCTCGTGTGAAAACTCCAACACAGTGTTTGCAGTATGTGGCCTTGCTCCATCTTGCATGAACCACTGCGTGTTGAAGGGCAAGGCAGTAGCAAGAAGCTGTGGAATGAAGCTATTGCGAAGCATGCTCAAATAACGCTTGCTGTTCACAGTTTCTTCAATGAAAAAGGGTCAAGTAAGTCCGTGACTGCAAATTACTGGCCACGCTGTATCCTCGGAGCATAATGTTGTCGTTTATGAAGCACTTATGTATTTTCAGTGGCCCAAAACCGTACATTTGGATTGTTAACCATACCGTCTAAATCAAAATGCGCCTCGTCTGAAAACCAAACGTTGTTGAGAGTTTCTTCCCTATCCTTCGCCCACTGAGCAAACAGTAGTCTCTGCTGCTTGTGTTCTTCAGTGAGCTTCTGTGCACAGGTCATCTTGTATGGGTACATATGGAGGTCACTTTTAAGAATGCGTTGAACGGAGCGTCTGGATATCCCAGTTGGCACTGCTGCCTTTCTACACGATTTCCCGGGACTTCTCTGTACAGCAGCTCGTGGCACTTGAATATTCTCCGGCGAACAAACAGGCTTAGGCCGAGGTCGCTTCGCTTCCAATACTGTTCCTTCCTGTACAAATTTATCGTACAACCTGTGGATGGTCTTCTTGTAAGGGACCCATCGTCTGTTAAACTGTTGTCGAAAATGCCTCTGAGTCACAACAAGGCTTTTCGTTTCATGAAAAAGTAACACAATTGCCGATCGATGCTGTGTCGTCAGTCTTCCATTGTCAGCCATTGCTGCTTACTAGTCTCCTAGTGGCAGTATCGTAACTCATTTGAGTTTCCGAGCTCTGCTGGTACTGCTGTAGAGATCCCAGCGGGATATCTAATGTGCGTCGTAAATTGTGAAAGAAACAATTGGTAATACATTTCGTGCGCCACCCTGTAGCTTTCACCGATAACGCCATTCTCGTTGTTGTTGTTGTTGTAGTCTTCAGTCCTGAGATTGGTTTGATGCAACTTTCATGCTACTCTATCCTGTGCAAGCTGCTTCATCTCCCAGTACCTACTGCAACCTACATCCTTCTGTATCTGTTTAGTGTATTCATCTCTTGGTCTCCCCCTAAGATTTTTACCCTCCACGCTGCCTTCCAATACTAAATTTGTGATCCCTTGATGCCTCAGAACATGTCCTACCAACCGATCCCTTCTTCTAGTCAAGTTGTGCCACAAACTTCTCTTCTCCCCAATCCTATTCAACCCCTCCTCATTAGTTATATGATCTACCCATCTAATCTTCAGCATTATTCTGTAGCACCACATTTCGAAAGCTTCTATTCTCTTCTTGTCTAAACTATTTATCGTCCATGTTTCACTTCCATACATGTCTACACTCCATGCAAATACTTTCAGAAACGACTTTCTGACACTTAAATCTATATTCGATGTTAACAAATTTCTCTTCTTCAGAAACGCTTTCCTTGCCATTGCCAGTCTACATTTTATATCCTCTCTACTTCGAACATCATCAGTTATTTTGCTCCCCAAATAGCAAAACTCCTTTACTACTTTAAGTATCTTATTTCCTAATTTAATTCCCTCACCATCACCCGACTTAATTCGACTACATTCCATTATCCTCGCTTTGCTTTTGTTGATGTTCATCTTACATCCTCCTTTCAAGACACTATCCATTCTATTCAATTGCTCTTCCAAGTCCTTTGCTATCTCTGACAGAATTACAATGTCATCGGCGAACCTCAAAGTTTTTATTTCTTCTCCATGGATTTTAATACCTACTCCGAATTTTTCTTTTGTTTCCTTCACTGCTTGCTCAAAATACAGATTGAATAACATCGGGGAGAGGCTACAACCCTGTCTCACTCCCTTCCCAATCACTGCTTCACTTTCATGTCCCTCGACTCTTATAACTGCCATCTTGTTTCTGTACAAATTGTAAATAGCCTTTCGCTCCCTGCCACATTTAGAGTTTGAAAGAGAGTATTCCAGTCAAGATTGTCAAAAGCTAAGTCTACAAATGCTAGAAACGTAAGTTTGCCTTTCCTTAATCTAGCTTCTAAGATAAGTCGTAGGGTCAATATTGCCTCACGTGTTGCCACATTTCTGCGGAATCCAAACTGATCTTCCCCGAGGTCGGCTTCTACCAGTTTTTCCATTCGTCTGTAAAGAATTCGCGTTATTATTTTGCATCCGCGACTTATTAAACTGATTGTTCGATAATTTTCACATCTGTCAACACCTGCTTTCTTTGGGATTGGAATTATTATATTCTTCTTGAAGTCTGAGGGTATTTCGCCTGTCTCATACTTCTTGCTCACCAGATGGTAGAGTTTTGTCAGGACTGGCTCTCCCAAGGCCGTCAGTAGTTCTAATGGAATGTTGTCTACTCCCGGGAACTTGTTTCGACTCAGGTCTTTCAGTACTCTGTCAAAGTCTTCACGCAGTATGGGATCTCCCATTTCATCTTCATCTACCTCGTCTTCCATTTCCATAATATTGCCCTCAAGTACATCGCCCTTGTGTAGACTCTCTATATACTTGTCGTAAGTGAACCTAAATCCCACTCGTGGAGTACGAACGCTGTTGCAAATGATGATCGGAATTATCGATCCCAGGATCGACCTTGCTGCCCTGGGCGTCCGGTCGCGTTCCTGGAGAGGAGGTGTCGCATCTCTTCCGGCACGGGGCCGCTTCTCCAGGCAGGGCTGGACGGTTTTTCTCCAGGCTGGAGTGGATTTACGGCCGCGAGGAGAGCCGGCCGGGCCCCAAACAAACAATGGGCTGGCGAGTGAGCGGCAGCTATCAAAATAACAGCGGCGGTGGCGTGGGTGGTGTGGGGGCGGCTGAGGCGTGAGTGACGGCACGGTGTTTCCCCACAAACACAGACGCCGCGCCGCGCCGGCTGGCAAGCCACGCACTGTACAAGGCGGCACCTGCTGACGTCACTCACAGTGGAGGGGGAGCTGCCTGCCACGTGCACACAGGCAGCGCAATTCAAATGGCTCTGAGCACTATGCGACTTAACTTCTAAGGTCATCAGTCCCTATAACTTAGAACTACTTAAGCCTAACTAACCTAAGGACATCACACACATCCATGCTCGAGGCAGGATTCGAACCTGCGACCGTAGCGGTCGCGCAGCTCCAGACTGTAGCGCCTAGAACCGCTCGGCCACCCCGGCCGGCGAAGCGCAATTCTGCCTCAGCTGACAATACTATATAGGCTATTTATGCAGTTATTTTGTTTCAGCTGCCCTTCATTACTTGCATCTGTATCCGTACTCAACGGGCCACGTTATGGTGTGTGGCGGAGGGCACTTTTGGCACGACTTTCGATCTATTTATAACAGTTATTTTATTTCTGCTGGCCTCAGTGCCTTACACCTATACCCCTACTCCACAGGTCACTTTATGGTGTGTGACGGAAGGCATTTTTGGTATAATTTTTATCATTTTTATGCAGCGACAGCAATTGGTATTGTTTATATAAGATTATACAGCCTACAGTTACAGGTTAACTTTATCGTTTACCTAGGTTTCAACGTTAATAATAACGTCTTCTTCAGAACCTGCAACAAGCTAGTATTATAATGCGCTAGTAAATTATATTAGATATGGTCATCCTACAGGATGCAACGTATAGTACTTACATAAAATATTATTTAAATGTTTGCCTAAAACAGGCCGTGTCCTAAGTCAACTTTATAAAACTTGATGCATAACCATAAGGTTTTGTCACTTCTATTAAACAAGCTGTAGCAGATTCACTTTAAGCCCGTTGTATGGGCCTCGTCGTGTGACTAGAGACTGCGGACCGCAGTTCAAATGGTTCAAATGGCTCTGAGCACTATGGGACTTAACATCTGAGGTCATGAGTCCCCTAGAACTTAGAACTACTTAAACCTAGCTGACCTAAGGACATCACATAAATCCATGCCCGAGGCAGGATTCGAACATGCGACCGCAGCGGTAGTCTCCTTAGTGGATCAGTTACATTTTCTAAGTGTACTGCCAATAAAACGCAGCCTTTGGTTAGCCTTCCCCACAACATTTTCTGTGTGTTCCTTCCAATTTACGTTGTTCGTAATTGTAATTCCTAAGTATTTAGTTGAATTTAAGGCCTTTAGATTTCACTGATTTATCGTGTAACCGAAGTTTAGCGGATTCCTTTCAGCACCTCACACTTTTCTTTATTTAGGGTCAATTGCCAATTTTCACACAATACAGTTATCTTTTCTAAATCGTTTTGCAATTGGTTTTGATCCTCTGATGGCTCTAGTAGACGATAAACGACAGCGTTTTCTGCAAACAACCGAAGACGGCTGCTCAGATTGTGTCCCAGATTGTTTATACAGACAAGAAACAGCAAAGGGCTTTCAACACTACCTTGGGGAACGCCAGAAATCACTTCTGTTTTACTCGATGACTTTCCGTCACTACGAATTGTGTGCTCTCTGACAGGAAATCATGAATGTGGTCACATAACTGAGACAATATTCCGTAAGCACGCAATTTGACTACAAGACGCTTGTGTGGTACAGTGTCAAAAGCCTTCCGGAAATCCAGAAATACGAAATCGATCTGAAAGCCCTTGTCAATAGCACTCAACACTTCATGCGAGTAAAGAGCTAGTTGTGTTTCACAAGATCTATATTTTCTAGATCCACGTTGACTGTGTATCAGATCCAGTTTACTGTGATGTGTTCATCCATTTTGACAATCACCTGACAAATAATGTGGGTAGTGAGTATTATATTCAAATCTTTTATGGTATTTATGTTATACTTTCTGACTTGTTCCACACCCACGAGAATCATCTCATTCTTAATTTGTAATTAGGCTGTTTAGGTTTTTACATTAGTAACGCTACGTAGCGCTCTGTATGAAAATCACTGGCTAAGCTGTGTGCAGGCTGTGGCTGTTTTGCATTGTTGTTGGCCATTGTAGCGTTGGGCAGTTTGGCTGTTAACAGCGCGTAGCGTTGCGCAGTTGGAGGTGAGCCGCCAGCAGTGGTGGATGTGGGGAGAGAGATGGTGGAGTTGTGAGAGCGGATGATCTGGACAGAGACAGTAACTTTGTAAGACTGGATGTCATGAACTGCTATATATAATATGACTTCTGAACAATATTAAGGTAAATACATTGTTTTTTCTCTATCAAAATCTTTCGTTTGCTAACTATGCCTATCAGTAGTGCCTTCAGTAGTTGGAATCTTTTATTTAGCTGGCAGTAGTGGCGCTCGCTGTATTGCAGCAGCTTGAGTAACGAAGATTTTTGTGAGGTAAATGATTTGTTAAACGTATAGTTTAATGTTAGTCAGGGCCATTCTTTTGTAGGGATTATTGAAAGTCAGATTCCGTTGCGCTAAAAATATTGTGTGTCAGTTTAAGCACAGTGATGTATAATTTTTCTAAGTGGACGTTTCGTAAATTCTTTGGAACGAAAACTGAATCTAGTCTAATCTAATGCACACAGATGCTCCTGATTGATCAAATGGTTCAAATGGCTCTGAGCACTATGGGACTCAACTTCTGAGGTCATCAGTCCTCTAGAACTTAGAACTACTTAAACCTAACTAACCTAAAGACACCACCCACATCCATGCCCGAGGCAAGATTCGAACCTGCGACCGTAGCGGTCGCGCGGTTCCAGACTGCAGCGCCTTGAACCGCTCTGCCACCCGGCCGGCCACTACTAAGAATGCCAGTCCTGCAGCGAATGGTTTGAACATCATTACGGTGGGTACCGATACGCTAAATACTTCTCTTTCTACACTGCCTCCAATATGGAAAGTTCAATTTTAACCACCGTGTATCTGAGGTGGACTGTCACAGCCGTCGCACCCTGTGTAGAGGCACGATAGACGGACGCGTCAGGAGCTGGAAGCGCGCAGATGAGGGTGTGTCGCTTTTTCCTGGGTGTGGGGCCTCTGAGACCGGCCGCCCTACCCGGAAGGCGGAGCCCGCCCCCGCCCGCCACCACACCGCAGGGTGAGCGCCGGGGGCTGCGGCTGCGGCTGGGGCGGCAGCCGTCGATGGCGCCATGATGCATGGCTCCCCCTGGAGATGGATGGCGAGCCGGCTTCCTTCCGTGTGACTCACCCACCGGCCGCTCGCACACCGTCCGCCCCCGGGCCTCCACCCCCACTCACCCCCACATCGTCTGGTCCGCCACCTCCTTATCTGGACCCTCTGCCGGCAAGGACCTCCACGACAGTCACCCTGAAAGCAAACGGATTCAATTCTTAGCGAGAGGAAGATAACACATACATATTCAGCAAGTCTGTGTGCTTCGGTACCTAAGATGTTGCCCGGTGAGAAGTACTTCTAAGCCCGTGTGTCAGTCTACCACAGCTACTCCATCCTCTACACCAGTACGGTATTATAGACTGAGGACCCAAAGAAACTGGTGTACCTGCCTAATATCGCCCACCGCTGTGGCCGAGCTGTTCCAGGCGCTTCAGTCCGGAACCGCGCTGCTGCTACGGTCGTAGGTTCGAATCCTGCCTCGGGCATGCATATCCTTAGGTTAGTTAGGTTTAAGTAGTTCTAAGTCTAGCGGACTGATAACCTCAGATGTTAAGTCCCAGTGCTTAGAGCCATTTGAGCCTGCCTAATATCGTGCAGGACCCCCGCGAGCACGCAGAAGTGCCGGAACACGACGTGGCATGAACTCGACTAATGTCTGAAGTAGAGCTGGAGGGAACTGACGCCATGAATCTAGCGAGGCTGTCCACAAATCCGTAAGACTACGAGGGGGTGGATATCTCTTCAGAACAGCACGTTGCAAGGCATCCCAGATACGCTCAGTAATGCTCATGTCTGGGGAGTTTGGTGGCCAGTGGAAGTGTTTAAACTCAGAAGAGTGTTCCTGGAGCCATTCTGTAGCATTTCTGGACGTGTAGGGCAGGCCGTTGTGGCCGTGGGGTTAAAGGCGCTTCAGTCTGGAACCGCGTGACCGCTACGGTCGCAGGTTCGAATCCTGCCTCGGGCATGGATGTGTGTGATGTCCTTAGGTTAGTTAGGTTTAATTAGTTCTAAGTTCTAGGCGACTGATGACCGCAGGAGTCGCATAGTGCTCAGAGCCATTTGAACCATTTGATTTGGACGTGTAGGGTGGCGAACTGTCCTGCTGCAATAGCCCAAGTCCGTCGAAGTACACAATGGACATCAATGGATGCAACTGATCAGACAGGATACCTGTCATCTGTCAGAGTCGCATCTAGACGTATCCCATATCACTCCAACTGCAGACGCTCCACACCACTACAAAGCCTCCACCAACTTGAACAGTCCCTTGCTCACATGCAGCGTCCACGGATTCGCGAGGTTGTCTCCATACCCGCGCACGTCCATCCGCTCGATACAATTTGGAACGAGACTTGTCCGGCCAGGCAACGTGTTTCCAGTCATCGTAATAAAATAAGCAAAATCTGAGCTCGCCCAGTAATATGTAGGTGTTCCTAATTTTATCGCCCGCTTTTCGATGGTGATGATGTTTGGTTTGCGTGGCGCTCAACTGCGCGGTTATCAGCGCCCGTACAGATTCCCAACCTTTGCTCAGTCCAATCTCGCCACTTTCTTGAATAATGATGAAACTATGAGGACAACACAAACACCCAGTCATCTCGAGGTGCGCTGTTCAAGGTTGGGACAATAGGCAATTATTGTGAAAGTGGTTCGATGAACCCTCTGCGAGGCACTGAAGTGTGATTTGCAGAGTATCCATGTAGATGTAGATGCAGATGTAGAACAATGGATGAAAGGCAACGGTGCTCCACTGAAGACTGTTAATGAAGGTAGGAGCAAACGGAACAGGTTCCCACGTTCGAGAGTGGCTCGATGATTAACTAAGTAGTAGAAACCATGCGTCACAGATTCATCTCTCCAAATTAGATACTCTTTAACATAGAGCCATTCGTACCTGTCTTGGAGCCATGCGATCGACGCCCACCAACGCCCTTTTAATAGAAGCAGGGTAGATGCCCTTGAGGCATTAGGCGTCAAATGTTATCGGACGAATTCTACACTCAAGGCATGGCCATTATGGACAGTTCCGTCTATCAAAGTAGAGACTGCATTTATCGACTGTGGATCACATCCCACAGAAGGAATAAAGTGCCAGCCGTTTGTGCCAGCTTTGACACTTGGTCACTTGTCATACGTGCTATACGGCTTTCAGCGCATCTACCTGTTTTTGAATATGATCTTCAAACGCTCTGCTCCCAGATCCCGGTCCATTATTTAGGTACGACCTGGCTGGACAGAACTAATGTAAACGTTGGATTCAGTCGTCTGGTTCAAGCACAATGGCCGGGTTTTCTCCGTGTATATACCGATGCCTGCAAAATTCCGCAAGAAGAGTGTACAAGTTGCGCTTTTTTCTGCCCTCAGATCCAGATCCGCAAAACCTTCAAACTGCCTACGAGCACTTCTATTTTTACGGCGGAGACAGTGGCAGTTTTGGAAGCACTTAAGTTTGTCTCTAGCACTTCCTTCCCCAAGATATTGATAGTATCTGACTCGCAAAGCGTTCTTAAAAACATTCAGTACAGTCGATGGAACAAAACAACCAACAGTTACATCTTGGATGTGATATCTGGATATATTGGCAGCACACGCACGGGCCGGACGATCCATTTGTTGTGGGTACCTTCCCACTCTGGTATCCTCTACAATGATGAAGTTGATGCATTAGCCAAACAAGCGGCAACCTTAGGCACCGTCCTGGATCTGCACCTTCCTTATACAGACTACTTACGTGAAGTCAAGGATCACGCAAGACAACAATGGCAGGAAATGTGGAACGTTTCTCAACAGACAAAAGGCGGTTATTACGCAGTGCTCCAACCTCGGATTCCTTCACAGCCATGGTTCATGAGGACACATCTGGACCAATCAACGATTTCTACCATCATAGGACTCCGCTTCAATCATGCCTCTTTCCCACCACATCTACATCGGATCAACGTTTACAGTTCGCCAGCATGTGAGTGTGACCCTGAGTCGGAAGCTGATGTCAACCACATCTTATTTATGTGTCCCAAATTTGACCGTGAACGGTTGGCCTTTCTGAAGACATTGCTGAAATGGGCTACCACCTTCCTCAATCAGCTTCTTCTCTTTTGTGTACTAAAGACGTTCGTCTATATAAAGTGATAGTTAACTTCATCAAGAGCAGTGGTTACAATCTGTAGGTTTTAATGGTGTACGTAAATTATAAATATGTCTTGCTGATGAAGATATTTCAGAATTGGTGTGAATTGTAAGCCAAGACACTTTTAATTATTTTTCAATTCACTTCAATTCAATTTTTACAACATTATGTAAAAAACTGTTAACAGTTAACCTTTTTATTCTTGTAAATATGCGTTTCTGTATTTGTTTATTCAATTATGTGTACATTGTTACTATGTCTTGCCGATGGCTAAATAGAAGACACACTCAAAGGCCAAATAAAAAAAAAATAGTAGAAACCAGTACGTTGTCCTCTACGGCGGGAGATAATCAGAGATAAACGTATCGTCAGGACTGCCCCAGGGGACTGTAATGGGGACCGCAACTATTCTCTACAGAAGTAAATTATTTGACAGGCGGTGTGAGCTTCAGCCTGCGCTGTTTGCTGATGATGCTGTGCCTTACGGGAAGGTGTCGTAGTTTAGTGACTGTACGAGGGTACAAGATGAATTAGAAAAACATTCTAGTTGGTTTGAAGAACGGTACCTAGCTGTAAATGCAGGTAAATGTATCGTAACACGGATGAGAAGGAAAAATAAGCCCATAACGTTCGAATGCAGCAAATGTAGTGTGCAGCTTAACAAAGTCACGTCGAGGAAGAGACCGTATAAAGATGCCTGCAGGGAAGGCGAATGATCGACTTCGATTTACTGGGAGGATTTTAGGAGAAACGATGCTTTTTTTTTTCATCCACTGAGAGAAAGTTAGTCTAGGAGCAAAATCCTCCTTATTAAGATATTGAACTCGTTGCAGGTGGTATGGGTACATTACACTGCATTAAATTATTCTACAAAGGCTACAGTGGCTCATTCCAAAAAACTGTGTGGCAAATCTCCTTGTTGAGATTTCTGGAAAGTGTTCGGACGTGTCTAGCGATTCTGATAGTTGGAGTCCAAGTTGTTTATTAATCTTGCTGTGATATTTCCTTAGAAATTTTCAAATCCTAACACACTTTTCTTTACATTTAACCAAGAAGTGAAATATCAAATGTCTCAAAAATTTTCGTTCCTTATTTGATCCCCTTAGGGACTGAATTTCCAAAAACCGAGAAAAAGGTATTTTTTATTTCTAACAGAGAAGCCAAATATAAATTTTCAAAGATTTGGCTTTGACAGTGTTTTCATAATGAAATATTTTCATAAGATTTTTCATTCCCTATTTCACTTGCTTAGGGGCTTGAATTTCCAAAAACACTGAAACACTTTTTTTTGCGGGCAAGAAGTCCATAACCAGTTTTTGTAGATGTAACTTTACGAACAGTTTAGTAGTGGCTTGATAACGATCTACTTTCAAAAAAACTTCGCCCACTATTTTACCCAGTAGGTTTTTCGAATTTCCAAAAATGTGCAAAAGATTTTTTAAATTATTTCTGACTGAGAAAGTAAACACCAGTTTTCTAGTTTCAAAATTGTGTTAATAGCGAAATATTTTCAAAGATCTTTTCATCCCCCGTTTCTCCCCTTTGGGAGTGGAATTTCAAACAATCCGTTCTTAAACGATGTCTACAGAGTCAGATCAACACCGTCTCGAAATTTCAAGTTTCTATCGTCAGAAATTTAGGCTGGGAAGTGATGAGTGGTGATGAGTGCGTGGGTCATTCAGTCGGAACATTGCCTATTATATAAAGAGCAGATTTCGAATATTCTATTTTGTTCGATGTCTTTCTCCGTCAATGTTTTCAAAAATACTTTCTCTGAAAAGCCTGCACTTCAGTACGCGGGCCCCAATACAAGCGGAATGTTATTGCTCAGATAAGGGGGCGTATCTGGCCGTGTCCTCCCTCGGCCTTGCGCGCCCGTGACGGGGACAAATGGACAGAAAAAAGAATCAAATTAAGAATAACAAAGAGACTTTGTCCCGCTGGCAGCCGGGAGGGGACGCGGAATTACCAAGTCAAACGCGACGGGCCCGCGCCAATCACGCCGCGTAGCCGGCGAGCCTTAATCAAACACCCCCCCCCCCCACTCCCCTCCCCCCCTCCTCCTACAGCCCCCCAATGCTGTACACCCCCGCAGAGGACGGCGCCGGCTGTTTTCCATGACAAAAGTGCCACTGCTCGTGAGGGACGCTTGTGGTGTCCTAGCAGGGCGGGCAGAGTAGAGAGACAACAGAGGAACAGTAGCTACAAGTGCAAGGACTGCGACCACACGTGTACCCAGTAGTACCGCGAGGAAGAAGGCGTAATTAAGTGGGGGAGGGGGCGGGGGGAGGAGGGCCGAGAACTAGAAAAAGGGCTCTGAGTACTATGGGACTTAACATCTGAGGTCATCAGTGCCCTACAACTTAGAACTACTTAAACCTAACTAACCTAAGGACATCACACACATCCATGCCCGAGGCAGGATTCGAACCTGCGACCGTAGCAGTCCCGCGGTTCCAGACTGCGCGCCTAGAACCACTAGACCACCGCGGCCGGCAGTCATTTTATCCACATGATTGTAACGGATCGTGCAGCCACGTCTCGATCAACAGATGGGGACGTTTGCAAGACAACAACCATCTGCACGAACAGTTCGACGACGTTTGCAGCAACATGGACTATCAGCTGGGAGACCGTGGCTGCTGTTACCCTTGACGCTGCAACGCAGGCAGGAGCGCCTGCGATGGTGTACTCAACGACGACCCTGGGTACGCGAATGGCAAAACGTCATTTTTTCGGATGAATCCAGGTTCTGTTTACAGCATGTGATGGTCGCATCCGTGTTTGGCGACGTCGCGGTGAACGCACATTGGAAGCGTGTATTCGTCATCGCCATACTGGCGTATCATCTGTCGGGATGGTATGGGGTGCCATTGATTACACGTCTCGGTCACCTCTTGTTCGCATTGACGGCACTTTGAACAGTGGACGTTACATTTCAGATGCGTTACGACCCGTGGCTCTACCCGTCATTCGATCCCTGCAAAACCCTACATTTCAGCAGGATAATGCACGACTGCATGTTGCAGGTCCTTTATACGCCAGTCACTACTCTTGATGAACTGTGGTATCGCGTTGAAGCTGCATGGGCAGCTGTACCTGTACACGCCATCCAAGCTCTGTTTGACTCATTGCCATAGGCGTATCAAGGCCGTTATTACGGCCAGAGGTGGTTGTTCTGGGTACTTATTTCCCGGGATCTAAGCACCCAAATTGCGTGAAAATGTAATCACATGCAGTTCTAGTATAATATATTTGTCCAATGAATACCCGTTTATCATCTGCATTTCTTCTTGGTGTAGCAATATTAATGGCCAGTAGTGTAGAAAGACTACTCGTAATACTGTACTCTTTCAAGTACAAGGGACGTTCAGTAATTAATGGAAAGTATTATTTACCTGAGTGCAGGTTTGTTTTGTTCAGGGTTCCAATTGTTGCCTGCTCTTGTGGTTACAAAAACCTGTTTTTCATCTCCGTTCAATGTGACGGCCTTACGTCGCCTTATTCGAAAGGCCACGCCTTGCTGCATCAGTAACCTCCCCATCATCCTAGTAGTGCTGCCCGCAGAGAGCAACCTCCATTGGACCGATGGAAATCGAGAAGTGCTTGATCTGGGCTCAAGGGTGGCTGAGGAAGAACAGTCCAGTGAAGTTCTGCGAGGTCGTCTCGGACTTGTGTGACACCTTGCGCTGTCATGAAGAAGGAGAACTACATTTGGATTTTTGTAGTGAGGAACACGCTGAAGTCGTTTCTTCAACATCCTGAGTCTAGCACAGTACACCTCAGAGTTGACCGTTGGTCCAAGAGAGAGGACGTGAGACGGAATAACCTTAACAGAGTCGCACAAGACCGTCACCCTGCCTTTACCGGATTACTTTATTATTTAGCGTATGGCTAATACAGACAGTTCATAAACTTAAATTACATGTACATACGCACATATTTACCCACAGGAAACTTAAGTTTCGCTCTACAACTGAATATCCACCCCTTCAATCCAGCGACCTGGATCGGGAATTGCTAGCAGGAAGTCCTCTTCGGCACCTTGATAGGCTCGATTCCTGCATTCACTAACAGTGTGGTGAACAGTCTGGCATGGAGCCCGGCAGTCACAGGCTGGATAAGGCAGTTTCTTCCACTTAAATAGAGCATCCCTGCATCGGCCATGGCAGTACGGATTCTGTTGAGAGTAGTCTAGGCGTTAGCTCGAATCCACTTGGAAGTCCAGCACCTGAGAAGATGTTATGCTTCCCATCGACTTTTCCATTCTTCAAGGGGTTTGAAATCCTTAGCAACCGTACCAGCAGCATCGCGCAGAGTTGGAGGGCGTGATTTCAGTCCCTTACGATTTAAAAGTGGCCAGTCGCTATGCACGGGTAGGTTAGAATTCCTGGAGATCTTGTGGAATTCCCTCATAAAAGGCAGTACATCTGCGTAGATCAGGAGGCATTTTACCAGTTAGCAGTGGAAGCCAGTAAACTGGAGAACACCCATGCTCATAAATTAAGGATAATGCTGATACAGGGTGAAACAACGCTCTGGTGGGCAGTTTGCAGCTTTAAATCACCTCTGGGTATGACCATGCGGTGCATTTGACCAGCAGTCACATAAGCAGAGCTCTGTTGGTGCCTGTCACAAAAATGGTTCAAATGGCTCTGAGCACTATGGGACTTAACATCTGAGGTCATCAGTCCCCTAGAACTTAGAACTACTTAAACCTAACTAACCTAAGGACGTCGCACACATCCATGCCCGAAGCAGGATTCGAACCGGTGACCTAACTAGTCTCGCGGTTCCGGACTGAAGCGCATAGAACCGCTCGGCCACCGCAACTGGAGGCTGATCAAAAACAGCAGGTCGTAACACGGGCTCTCCGTGTGCCACAAAGTGTGATCTCAAGATTATGGCAATGATTCCAGCAGAAAGGAAACGTGTCCAGGCACTACAGTATGGGACGTCCACAGTATACAACACCACAAGGAGACCGATATCTCATCATCAGTGCCTACAGACGGTCACGGAGTTCTGCAGGTAGCCTTGCTCAGGGCCTCACTGCAGCCACTGGAATAGCAGGACCTTACTGCAGCCACTTGAACAGTTGTCTTCAGACACACAGTCTACAGACGACTGAACAGACATTGTTTATTCGCCCGCAGACTTGCAAGGTGCATTCTACTGACCCCTGGTCACAGGAGAGCCCGTAAAGCCTGGTGTCAAGAACACGGTATATGCTCATTGGAACAGTGATCCCAGGTTATGTTCACGGACGAGACCTGGTATAGTGTGAACGGGTTTTCATCTCGAGTGAACCAGGAACCAGATCCCAACCCCTTAATGTCCTTGAAAGGGAGCTGTATGGAGGTTGTTGTTTGATGGTGTGGGGTGGGATTATGACTGGTGCACGTACACCCCTGCATGTCTTTGAGAGAGGAACTGTAACAGGTCAGGTGTACCGGGACGTCATTTTGCACCAGTATGTCCGCCTTTTAGGAGTGCAGTGGGTCCCACCTTCCTCCTGATGGATGATAATGCACGGCCCCACCAAGCTGCCATCGTGGAGGAGTACCTTGAAACAGAAGATACCAGGCAAATGGAGTGGCCTGCCTGTTCTCCTGACCTAAGCACTATCGAGCACGTCTGGGATGCTCTATGTCGATGTATCGCTGCACGTCTTCAAACCCCTACGACACTTCAGGAGCTGCGACGGCCACTGGTGGAAGAATGGGAAGCTATACTCCAGCTGCTGCTCGACCACCTGATCCAGAGAATGCCAACCCGTTGTGCGGCCTGTGTACGTGTGCATGGTGATCACATCCTATATTGGTGTCGGGGTACATGCACAGGAAACAGTGGCGTTTTGTAGCACATGTGTTTCGGGACGGTTTTATCAACTTGTCACCTATACCGTGGACTTACAGATCTGTGTCGTGTGTGTTCCCTACGTGCCTATGCTATTAACACCAGTATTGTGCAGTGGCACATTGTGTGGCACCACATTCTGCAATTATCCTTAATTTATGAGAATGAGTGTAGATCTCATTGCGCCACATATTATACACATTGTCGTATTCAGCTGGGTGTCAACAAACCTTGTATGATGACTGTTCACCCAAACAGGTGCACAATACTCAGCACTTGAGTACACCAAGCCGAGAACTGAAGATCACAGGGTGGTTAGGTTATAGAGGATGTTGTTTCGTGTCCTCAACTTTTGAGCTAAGTTAAGAAGGTGCTGTTTGAAGCATAGTATACGGTGCAGGATGACACCAAGATATTTTGGGTTCCAATTATGAGGAAGAATTCTGCCTCTGAAACTTACTTCCTACTTTACGTTCCAACCGATTATTTAAATGGAAGCAACACACTTCTACTCACACTGGGTTGGAATCTCCAGATGATGATGTAATACAGACAGGTCATTGGTTAGAATCTCTTCTGTTGGCTTCATTTCCTGGTGTTGTACAGTTAAAGCCAGGTCATCGGCATAGCAGAATTTTCTGGACCATGTGTCAGGTAGATAAGATAGATATAGATTGAACAGTATTGGTGAGAGAACTGATCCTTGGGGTAGTCCATTGTTTAGCTTCCTCTACTTATGTTGCTTCCAGTGATTACCTGGAACTTCCGATCGCTTAGCGTGCTGTTAATCAGACGAGCCATTGTTTTGCAGGGTATGACACGGAGAAATTTGTACACTCCTGGAAATGGAAAAAAGAACACATTGACGCCGGTGTGTCAGACCCACCATACTTGCTCCGGACACTGCGAGAGGGCTGTACAAGCAATGATCACACGCACGGCACAGCGGACACACCAGGAACCGCGGTGTTGGCCGTCGAATGGCGCTAGCTGCGCAGCATTTGTGCACCGCCGCCGTCAGTGTCAGCCAGTTTGCCGTGGCATACGGAGCTCCATCGCAGTCTTTAACACTGGTAGCATGCCGCGACAGCGTGGACGTGAACCGTATGTGCAGTTGACGGACTTTGAGCGAGGGCGTATAGTGGGCATGCGGGAGGCCGGGTGGACGTACCGCCGAATTGCTCAACACGTGGGGCGTGAGGTCTCCACAGTACATCTATGTTGTCGCCAGTGGTCGGCGGAAGGTGCACGTGCCCGTCGACCTGGGACCGGACCGCAGCGACGCACGGATGCACGCCAAGACCGTAGGATCCTACGCAGTGCCGTAGGGGACCGCACCGCCACCTCCCAGCAAATTAGGGACACTGTTGCTCCTGGGGTATCGGCGAGGACCATTCGCAACCGTCTCCATGAAGCTGGGCTACGGTCCCGCACACCGTTAGGCCGTCTTCCGCTCACGCCCCAACATCGTGCAGCCCGGCTCCAGTGGTGTCGCGACAGGCGTGAATGGAGGGACGAATGGAGACGTGTCGTCTTCAGCGATGAGAGTCGCTTCTGCCTTGGTGCCAATGATGGTCGTATGCGTGTTTGGCGCCGTGCAGGTGAGCGCCACAATCAGGACTGCATACCACCGAGGCACACAGGGCCAACACCCGGCATCATGGTGTGGGGAGCGATCTCCTACACTGGCCGTACACCACTGGTGATCGTCGAGGGGACACTGAATAGTGCACGGTACATCCAAACCGTCATCGAACCCATCGTTCTAACATTCCTAGACAGGCAAGGGAACTTGCTGTTCCAACAGGACAATGCACGTCCGCATGTATCCCGTGCCACCCAACGTGCTCTAGAAGGTGTAAGTCAACTACCCTGGCCAGCAAGATCTCCGGATCTGTCCCCCATTGAGCATGTTTGGGACTGGATGAAGCGTCGTCTCACGCGGTCTGCACGTCCAGCACGATTGCTGGTCCAACTGAGGCGCCAGGTGGAAATGGCATAGCAAGCCGTTCCACAGGACTACATCCAGCATCTCTACGATCGTCTCCATGGGAGAATAGCAGCCTGCATTGCTGCGAAAGGTGGATATACACTGTACTAGTGCCGACATTGTGCATGCTCTGTTGCCTGTGTCTATGTGCCTGTGGTTCTGTCAGTGTGATCATGTGATGTATCTGACCCCAGGAATGTGTCAATAAAGTTTCCCCTTCCTGGGACAATGAATTCACGGTGTTCTTATTTCAATTTCCAGGAGTGTAGATAAGGCCTTCCTTCCACACAGTGTCGAAGGCGGCAGTTGGATCAACAAATGCCACAGATGTTTTCTGCTTCATTTGGTATCCTGACTCTATAAAAGATGTGAGATACTGCTCACTTCCGTAGGTTTAACCTTAAAATATCCTACACGTGTCTCCTGGGTGGCGCTGATTGAGCGACAGTGATTACAGTCAGCCAGACTATCAATAGGATCTCCTGGCAATGACATATCAACTAAAACTTACCGGTTGAGGTTGTGCCTTTGAACTGGTCTTTGGAGGAGAGGTGTATGGCGCTGCTCCAAGAATTGCCATTTTCTTTCCGGTTCGAAGTGGCGAACCCGTGTTGAACCTTCCATGACGATGTTAGACGGAAATTGTGGTGCTTGATGTGGTCCAGAGGTCATCTCGAATGAGAGTGTCCGCACGCACCAACAATGCAGGACTCACAACTGTGTGCGGCCGGTCGGGAGTTCGGTCAGGTTTGCGCGACCTTGTTGTAATGATGGCCGACACTCCGCCCAACGACTCACCGTGCCTTTGTTCACTGTCAGGTCTCCTTAGACACCCTGCAAGCGCCTACTAATTTCTGCGATGCTCTGGTTTTCAGTCAAAAGAATTTCAATGACAGCTTTCTGCTTGGACTCCTTACACACGCCATTTCGAAGGGGACGTACAGCGACTGTTGGAACTTAATGAAACTAAAGGGGCTGAAGCGGCCATAGTCCGCAAAGTCCTACAGCAAATTCCGAATTTTTTCAGCTGAAAGTAGTCGAAAAAAATATGTTACATTAGTTATTGAACGGCCCTGTTCTACCTGACCTAGCAGACGATATTCTCTCCCAATTTCTATAAATTTGTTTTTGGTAGTATTGTGTAAGTTTGTGAAACAATATTGAAATGTTGGAATTTTTTGAGCAAAGTAAAAATGAGGAAAAAGATATTTTTGACTGCTCATTGTACTAGGGGCGATCAATCAGCAATGTAATATGTTTTTTCGGTCAATTTCGGTTGACCCAAGTGAAGAATTTGTTGTGGGATATCATCGAATATGCAGGCTTCAGCTTCTATAGTTTCATGAAGAACCGGCTGGCCGCGGTGCTATAAATCGCCTCAAAATGGCGTCTGTAGTGGAGGCACGTTTCAAGCAGAGGGTTGTGATTGAGCTTTTTTTTTTTTGATGGATAAGTAAGAGCATCGCAGATATTCATAGGCGATTGCATAATGACTACGGAGACCTGCAGTGAACAAAAGCACGGTGAGTCGTTGGGCAAGGTCATCGTAACAAGGTCGCGCAAACCCGTTCTATCTCCCGTGACCCGGACGGCCGCACACATCTGTAACTTCTGCAATGTTGGAACGTGTGGACACTCTCATTCCAGGTGATTTACGGATCAGAATCGACCTCGCTCCACAACTGGACATCTCTGGTGGTTGTGCTGACACATTCCTGCGCCGAGAGGAGCTCATAAAATTTTATCGGAGTCTTCCTCCTCATGAACCGTACAGTCCGGATCTCGCACGTCCCGGCTTTCATCTGTTTAAGTCGATGAAGGACGCAGAACGCGGGAAGCAGTACGTAGGTGGTGCTGAGATTATTGATGCAGCCTGACGTTGGCTCCTACGTCATCTAGTGGACTAGTACCATGTATGTTGCCCCTCCAGTACTGTGGTGCAAGGGCGTCACATCAAATTATGTTGAAAATGTTCATCATCATCATCATCATCATTTAAGACTGATTATGCCTTTCAGCGTTCAGTCTGGAGCATAGCCCCCCTTATACAGTTCCTCCATGATCCCCTATTCAGTGCTAACATTGGTGCCTCTTCTGATGTTAAACCTATTACTTCAAAATCATTCTTAACCGAATCGAGGTACCTTCTCCTCGGTCTGCCCCGACTCCTCCTACCCTCTACTGCTGAATCCATGAGTCTCTTGGGCAACCTTGCTTCTCTCATGCGTGTAACATGACCCCACCATCTAAGCCTGTTCGCCCTGACTGCTACATCTATAGAGTTCATTCCCAGTTTTTCTTTGATTTCCTCATTGTGGACACCCTCCTGCCATTGTTCCCATCTGCTAGTACCTGCAATCATCCTAGCTACTTTCATATCCGTAACCTCAACCTTGTTGATAAGGTAACCTGAATCCACCCAGCTTTCGCTCCCATACAACAAAGTTGGTCGAAAGATTGAACGGTGCACAGATAACTTAGTCTTGGTACTGACTTCCTTCTTGCAGGAGAGAGTAGATCGTAGCTGAGCGCTCACTGCATTAGCTTTGCTACACCTCGCTTCAAGTTCTTTCACTATGTTGCCATCCTGTGAGAATATGCATCCTAAGTACTTGAAACTGTCCACCTGTTCTAACTTTGTTCCTCCTATTTGGCACTCAATCCGTTTATATTTCTTTCCCACTGACATTACTTTCGTTTTGGAGATGCTAATCTTCAGACCATAGTCCTTACATTTCTGATCTAGCTCTGAAATATTACTTTGCAAACTTTCAATCGAATCTGCCGTCCCAACTAAGTCATCCGCATATGCAAGACTGCTTATTTTGTGTTCACATATCTTAATCTCACCCAGCCAGTCTATTGTTTTCAACATATGATCCGTAAATAATATGAACTACAGTGGAGACAGGTTGCAGCCTTGTCTTACCCCTGAAACTACTCGGAACCATGAACTCAATTTACCGTCAAATCTAACTGCTCCCTGACTATCCATGTAAAGACCTTTTGTAGCCAAAGAAGTGGGGAATCGCTTTCCGGCCAAATGTTCTTTTAACCTAGGGAACAGGTGATAGTAACTGGGCGCCAAGTCAGGACTATAGGGTTGGTGGGTGGTTATGTTCCACTGAAACTGTTTCAGGAGAGCAACGGTTTGCCGAGCGATGTGTGGGCGACCGCTGTCATGGAGAATGTGTACGCCCTTGCCCAACATTCCTCTTCTCCGGTTCTGAATTGCCCGTTTGAGTTTCTTCAGAGTATCAGAGTACCTGAAAGCGTTAATTGTGGTCCAAGCGATTCAGCTCCGACGACGAGGTGAGAGAAGAGGTTCATAACTTTCTAAACAGCGTGGCGGCGAGCTGGTATGACATGGGCATACAAAAACTGCCACAGCGTCTGCAAAAAGGCATCGAACAATAGGAGAACTTACTTTTGGGATTACCCTCGTAAAACCAACCTGCTTTCAGGAAACAATGCGTTGTAGTATTTACTGAACGCTTCTCGTATCTATTAGCTATTCTGGCCATGGATATTCAGTTTGAGGAGGAGTACGTTCAGAAGTACGCCAATGGCAAATTTTACTTACGACATGAATTCTCGAGCATTTGTTACGCCAAATGAAGTTATTTCCAAGCAACCGTGGTGTTTCTGGATTTGTGACTGGAATTCTGTGGAATCTACATCTACATCTACATCTACATCTACATGGATACTCTACAAATCACATTTAAGTGCCTTGCAGAGGGTTCATCGAACCACCTTCACAATTCTCTATTATTCCAATCTCGTATAGCACGTGGGAAGAATGAACACCTATATCTTTCCGTACGAGCTCTGATTTCCCTTATTTTATCTTGTTGACCGTTCCTCCCTATATACGTCGGTGTCAACAAAATATTTTCGCATTCGGAGGAGAAAGTTGATGATTGGAATTTCGTGAGAAGATTCCGTCTCGAAGAAAAACACCTTTGTTTTAATGACGTCGGTCCCAAATCCTGTATCATTTCTGTGACACTCTCCCCCATATTTCGCCTTTCTTTGAACTTTTGCGATGTACTCAGTCAGTCCTATCTGGTAAGGATCCCACACCGCGCAACAGTATTCTGAAAGAGGACGGACAAGCGTAGTGTATGCAGTCTCCTTAGTAGGTCTGTTACATTTTCTAAGTGTCCTACCAATAAAACGCAGTCTTTAGTTAGCCTTCCCCACAACATTTTTAAGTGTTCCTCCCAATTTAAGTTGTTCGTAGTTGTATTACCTAGGTATTTAGTTGAATTTACGGCTTTTAGATTAGACTGATATATCGTGTAACCGAAGTTTATCGCCTTCCTCTTAGAACTCATGTGGATGACCTCACACTTTTCGTTATTTAAGGTCAACTGCCACTTTTCCCACCATTCCTATATTTCTTCTAAATCGTTTTGCAGTTTATTTAAGGTCTACTGCCACTTCTCACACCATTCCGATATTTCTTCTAAATTGTTTTGCGGTTTGTTTTGATCTTCTGATGACTTTATGAGTCGATAAACGACAGCGTCATCTGCAAACAACCGAAGACGACAGCTCAAATTGTCTCCCAAATCGTTTATATAGATAAGGAACAGCAAAGGGCATATAACACTTACCTTGGGGAACGCCAGAAATCACTTCTGTTTTACTCGATGACTTTCCGTCAATTACAACGAACTGTGACCTCTCTGACAGGAAATCACAGATCCAGTCACATAACTGATACGATATTCCATAAGCACGCAATTTCATTACGAGCCGCTTGTGTGGTACAGTGTCAAAAGTCTTCCGGAAATCCTGAAATACGGAATCGATCTGTATTCCTGGATTTCCAAAAGCCAATGAGCACAACTTCTCTGATGGCGGGACTGTTGGCGCCAGTTTGGCTCTGCCAACTGCGCATCGCCAACCCGGGGGTTTCATTTATGTACCACAGTGTATTACAATGTGGACGCACAACGATCATTGATCCAATAGCAGCGGATCAATTGTAGCGTTGTAACGGAATGCAGGTCGATGAGTATTCAACGAAACATTTGTTTGTCTTGTTGTACGTTTATTCTAATTCATCATCGGACGATTGGTCATTAACGAACGATGATGTCTCATTCGATGCTTATCATCTTCTTTTGCATTTTCTCTTTCTTCTCGTGTATGCGCTGGACGTATTTGTGATAAGCGATTCCCTTCAATTTCATTTCGCTCTTCGCGTTGCTCTCCATTTTGCTTTGATCGAAAATTCGTTTGGTTTGTACTCGGATTCTGAGACCTAAATTGTTCCGTATTACTACCGGCATTGAAACGTAATTAGACTGTAATAGTCGATTGTGACACAATGTGCGATGAGAATGACTACAATGGTTCATATGGCTCTAAGTGCTATGGGACATCTGAGGTCATCATCCCCTAGACTTAGAACTACTTAAACTTAACTAACCTAAGTACATCACACACATCCGTGCCCGATTCGAACCTACGACCGCAGCAGCAGCGCGGTTCCGAAATGAAGCGCCTAGAACCACTCGGCCACAACGGCCGGCTGTACGATTCAAAAAATGGCTCAAATGGCTCTGAGCACTATGGGACTCAACAGCTGTGGTCATCAGTCCCCTAGAACTTAGAACTACTTAAACCTAACTAACCTAAGGACATCACACACATCCATGCCCGAGGCAGGATTCGAACCTACGACCGTAGCAGTCGCGCGGTTCCGGACTGCGCGCCTAGAACCGCGAGACCACCGCGGCCGGCGGCTGTACGATTGATTCACTTCTTTGGTACCGTATAATCGTATGTGACTTGATAATTTGCAGTATTTCGTAGGTAAATCTGAAATTTGTTTGAGATAAAGTAACGAAACCTAATTAATTTCATGAAACTTTTACGATGATCTTACAACAAAACAGAAGTTCCAGACTGAAAATTAACAACCAAATAAATTTTTCGTTACTTTATAACGGATTGGCTAGATTCATAATTTGCCAACCAGCTGTCAAACGACGTTTGCAGAAATAAAATAAGTATATTTGTTGAACTGGTCTTCCATCTAACGAAAGATGCATTCGACTAAAAATTCCTTTCATGCGGGTCCAATATTATACATTACAAGACAGTGATTAAGCCAGAAGCATAGCTTCCAGCAACCACACTAAACATGAACTTCCAAGACCAAGTGATGCCCATCGAAAACGTGTCTTGAAACGAAGGGCAACAAAACGGCACATAGAATATCGTGGACGTACCGCTGTGCTAAAAGAGGGCCGCAGAAGGATACCAAAGAGGTCCTGCTTTGAAAAGAAATTACACCCAGGGTCATCACTTCTGGTTGTCGGATCGTATGACGGACGCAAATCATGCTGGTATCCCACCACTGTTCAGAACGCCTCCAGACATGTCTTCGGCCTGGAATCTCATTGAATGGAGTAGAATTATCTTCATTGATGAGTCCCGCATCGAAATGAACCCAAATGACCGACGAAGACTGTCCTGGAGACAGCATATGGATACCAACCTGACAGTAGCCCGTCGTACGTCCTGACAACTGGAGGCGATTGTCCAGGGTGGATTTCTTTCTAAAATGCATGAAGAATTCATTGTTGTGATAGAAATGGAAATGAGCGTTTGGCGTTATAGGCCGGGAGACATCTTGCGGGGTAGGTACGGCCGCCTTGGTGCAGGTCTTATTACATTCGATGCCACATTGGGCAAACTGCGCGCCGGATGGGGATGAAATGATGATGAAGACAGCACAACACCCAGTCCCTGAGCGGAGAAAGTCTCCGACCCAGCCGGGAATCGAACCCGGGCCCGTAGGACGCCAATCCGTCACGCTGGCCACTTTTTTCTTTTTTTTTTTTTTTTTTTGATCGCTGTGTTTGTTCGTAGCGGACGTCACATGACATCCGGTTAAGTTCGTTTGTTGATCGCTTCAGTCAATTTTTTTATTACAGAGGCCAACCAGCTCTCTGACCGAACACGCTGAGTTACCCTGCCGGCTGCCACTCAGCTATCTGTGCGGACAATTGTTGTGGTAATTACTGAGGAGTGAAAGCATAGCCCCTGAAGTTTCCAGTTGCTTCACCTTGTCCTCAGGGAGAAGAGTAACCGAATGCACATGAGGGAGGGGGAAATACCGGTCACGCGATACCTTCTGAGTAACTACCACAGAGCCGTGGAAGTAAATAGGTAGGCCTTTGGGTCGCACAAGCTGTCTCAAGCTTCGCCGTCCTTCTGGGTACCCACAACAACAGGCGTGCTGGATGCTACGCAAAACCCGTTCCTAACGAAACATGGGAAGCGAAATTTCAAGTTGTCCGATTTGCCTAAAAAACTCGTTGGTGTAGATGTAGATGCATCCAACGTTCGACTGTTTTCGTCCTGTAAGGGAGAACCGATAGACGTACTCAAAGTACCCTCCACCACACACCGTCAGGTGGCTTGCGGAGTATGGATGTAGACGTAGATGTAGATGTACCTAGAGCATTATTTGAGAATCTCTCCGTCTCTCTTTCTCTCTGTCAGTTTTGTTTCTTCTGTCTCTCTCTATGTATCTGTGTGTGTTGTACTTCTTGGTGAGTTGGCGAAGGTGAAGAAGGAGGAGGGAGGAGGAGATTAGCGTAGAAGGAGAAAAGGAGAGGGCCCCACTTTAGGCGCCTGCCCCAGGTCCCACAAGAATATACCCTGCCTAACAAAAAAGTGCAACATCTGGAAGACATGGTGGGATGTTACAGCAACTTCGTAAACGTTCTCAACATCATTAATTATGTGAATGATTGAAACTGACACGTAGGACAGGCGCCATAGTGCGTACGTTTTGGTCATATACAGCGTTGTTATCACGGCAGGTGGGGGAGTACAATGGGCGTGAATCGTGTCAGATATTCAGAACTTTACAAAGTACAGAATACGATTTCAGAAGTGTCACTGTAGTGCTGATCCTTTAGTAAAATGACGGAGTAAGGCTACCTTTTACTTGTAATTAACAATGATTTGAAAATGACATGAAATAAAGATGTTACAAATGTGTCTGACAATGACGTGTAGTCGAAAGTAGCTAATCACGCTTTTAAATAAACATCGCATTACAGCCTGCTACGGGCCATGTTTACGTTTATCAAAAAAATGGTTCAAATGGCTCTGAGCACTATGGGACTTAGCTTCTGAGGTCATCAGTCCCCTAGAACTTAGAACTACTTAAACGAAACTAACCTAAGGGCACCACACACATCCATGTCTGAGGCAGGATTCGAACCTGCGACCGTAGTGGTCCTGCGGTTCCAGACTGTAGCGCCTAGAACCGCTCGGCCATTCCGGCCGGCTACGTTTATCAATTTCGACATGTAGGCTACATTTCGTGCACGGCAATGGTGGGCACAGACTGCTCCAAACGCAACTGGCCAGGGATTACATTTTTCAGTGCAAAATTTTCGCCGGTCGGAGTGGCCGAGCGGTTTTAGGCGCTACAGTCTGGAACCGCGCGACCGTTACGATCGCAGGTTCGAATCCTGCCTCGGGCATGGATATGTGTGATGTCCTTAGGTTAGTTAGGTTTCGGCAGTTCTAAGTTCTAGGGGACTGATGACCTCAGAAGTTGAGTCCCATAGTGCTCAGAGACATTTGAACCATTTTTTTCAAAATTTTCAAAATATGCACAGTATTGTACTTCAGTTTAAAGGGTCACAATAACTATGTGCCATCACGAAATCAATAAAAGGTAGTTATCATGCTGCAATGTGTGACTACAAGACGCAGGAAAATAATAGTTTCTTACCGAATTGTTTCCTGAAAATCGAATGAGAAAGGCTGCATAGCGGAGAACATGTGCCAATTCCAAAATAGTGGTTTTTATTTTTTTACCCGAAAAGTAAGAGTAAAATCCATTTCATGAAACTAATACCCGATTAATTATAGTTCCTCGGACAAGTGCATTTATATTGTTTCTGGGATTATGTTTCCATGCGCAGAACTTGCCTTAAAGTAGAAGTGAGAGAAGTATGGTACATATGAAGAAATAAAGTACCGCAGCACAAATAGTTTGTGATTTTTGTTATATTTGTTCATCTTCCAGCACAATAAACGTCTTACAGACACCAGGTTACCAAGCGAAAACGATGAGTGTTCTGTAAACAACGACAAACTATTGCCTAAGTTTTCCGTTGTTGCTGTGATTCGTCAAATATTTAAAAATATTTTAGATTGTACAGGTGTGCTGGAAGTAGTTTGGGTGAAGACAGTGAACAAAAGAATGAACTCGCCAAGCGCTTTGGAGAAAAGCTGACCTGGTCAATGCGCATCGGCCGCTATACCCTGCACACACTCGACACAGTGGCATCATGACGCCCTCCCCAATGCCTCCATGCATCCAGGCCTACATCACACAGATAATGGGCTCAATCTGTCGACTTCGTTATTGTCTATACTCGATTTCCTAATCACTTCAATAACATCACATACCCTCTCAAAGTATCATATCGTTTCCTCCTTTCCCAGTGGATACTTCAAATCTTTTTGACGGAGAGCAGTTATGGCCCTGGAACCAGAGGTATTCCCCCTTCATCCTTACCCGCTCCCGCCATGTACCGAAAGGTGGCTTGCGGAGTGCTGATGTAGATAGGATAGATGTTAGGCGGCTGTGAGCAACGCTGTGACGGCAAAGTAGGCGGGCGGCATTCGGGGTCCAGCACGCATGCGCGCATCAACAGGTAGGCGCGGCGGCATGGCGGGGCTTCCCCGGCTAGGCAGGCCCACGGCTGGCGCTGCGGCGGAGTGAAAATGATGGCGCGGCCCGTGCTGACGTTTACGAGCCGCCCCGTGAAATACGAACCACTTGCTGCTCTGCGCCCACCGCGGGCACGGCCGGTCGGGCCGGAACGCGCGCCCGTAAAACTGGGACCCTCCCAGTCGCTGGCCAACGGTCTGTCTCCCGTCCCGTGTCGAGTGGGGAGTTGCAGTGGCAAGACAATGGTTCAAATGGCTCTGAGCACTATGGGACTTAACATCTATGGTCATCAGTCCCCTATAACTTAGTACTTAAACCTAACTAACCTAAGGACAGCAAACAACACCCAGTCATCACGAGGCAGAGAAAATCCCTGACCCCACCGGGAATCGAACCCGGGAACCCGGGCGCGGGAAGCGAGAACATTACCGCACGACCACGAGCTGCTGCAAGACAATATATTCGCATTCAGATGTATCGGGATAACGCTATTGGACAGAGCGTGGCCTCGTTTCGACATCAGCCACTCTCCACTCTCTTCCGGATATCATGAAGATCATTTAAGCGGATCAATCCGGAATCAGGTTGTAACAATGGAAAATTGTACTGAAACGCAGGAGAATCTGCAGCGAATTGACGCATGGTGCAGGGAATGGCGTTTGAATCTCAATGTAGACAAGTTTAATGTGCTGCGAATACATAGAGAGAAAGATCCCCTTATCATTTAGCTACAATATACCAGGTCAGCAACTGGAAGCAGTTAATTCGATAAATTATCTGGGTAGATCAAGTAACTAATGAGGAGGTATTGAATAGAATAGGGGAGAAGAGGAGTTTGTGGCACAACTTGACTAGAAGAAGCGACCGGTTGGTAGGGCATGTTCTGAGGCATCAAGGGATCACAAATTTAGCATTGGAGGGCAGCGTGGAGGGTAAAAATCGTATAGGGAGACCAAGAGATGAATACATTAGATTCAGAAGGATGTAGGTTGCAGTAAGTACTGGGAGATGAAGAAGCATGCACAGGATAGAGTAGCATGGAGAGCTGCATCAAACCAGTCTCAGGACTGAAGACCACAACAACAGCAACAACGCATTAGGAGTGATTTAAAATGGAATGATCATATAAAGTTGATCTTCAGTAGAGCAGATGCCAGACTGAGATTCATTGGAAGAATCCTAAGGAAATGCAATCCGAAAACACAAGAAGTAGGTTACAGCACGATTGTTCGCCCACTGCTTGAATACTGCTCAGCAGTGTGGGATCCGTACCAGATAGGGCTGATAGAAGAGATAGAGAAGATCCAACGGAGAGCAGCGCGCTTCGTTACAGGATCATTTAGTAATCGCGAAAGCGTTCCGGAGATGATAGATAAACTCCAGTGGAGGACTCTGCAGGAGAGACGCTCAGTAGCTCGGTACGGGCTTTTGTTGAAGTTTCGAGAACATACCTTCACCGAGGAGTCAAGCAGTATATTGCACCCTCCTACGTATATCTCGCAAAGAGACCATGAGGATAAAATCAGAGTGGTTAGAGCCCACACAGAGGAATACCGACAATCCTTCTTTCCACGAACAATACGAGACTGGAATAGAAGGGTGAAACCATACAGGTACTCAAGGTACCCTCCGCCACACACCGTCAGGTGTCTTGCGGAGTATGGTTGTAGATGTAGATGTAGAATCAACCTACGGCAAGAAAGGAAGAATGAATTGATTGTTAGTGTTAATAACGATCGTTGTCCTTTACCTGCTCTGCATTGCTGCAGGTGACGTGTCACTGAGCACATTTGTTCTGTGCATGCTGTACACGTGAGGCGCCTAGTTGTTTCCAATGCACTGTGTGGAATACGAAGGTCGCAGAAAACAGCACGCAGGTCGTACGTTCTGTATCTTGAGGCTGAAACTGACTCTCATCGAGGTTCTGTTCTGAAATAAAGTATCACTTCTTTGGGATGCCACTCGCGTATTTTAATAAAGCCACATCAGAAGACTACAGGATCTTAATACAACACCTTCTGATACAGCAAAGGACATGATCGAACACAATGTTAACGAAAATGTATCTTTACACTATTTGTGGCACGTGTCTGTGCCTCATGGCTACCGAGGTGAATCTTTTAATACTGAATACTGGGAAACACATCCTGCCACAGACAACATGACTGCACATCTCGACTGCCTCTTCCAGAGTGACGAACAGGAACTTAAATAAAAACCGGAAACACATCCTACGACAGACGACATGTCTGTTCTTCTCGACTGCCTAATCCAGAGTGACGAACAGCCCGAAACACTTGGCGCGTAAAACCACAAAAGGCGTGACCCGAACGCTTCCGAAGTGCTTCGTCTGCAGTTTCGTCAGTATTTTGTTTTTGATTTGAATTGTTTTTAATAATTCTAAAATGACTGACTGATAGTCAGCTTTTGAGAGATATTTGTACTAAAAAGTGAAGTCATTCCAATGAGTAGTTTAACTAATAATAATAACTATACTTAACGTTTTGGCGCCCTTGCTCCGAACACAGCAGCCAATCACAGAGCAGTGGCATCATGCAGGCGGTCTTGCTCGCGGGAATGGTACCGAATCTAACACCTGTCACAGGTACCTCACACCACATTTCGTCATCTATACACTTCTTGCATCTCCACTGCTCTGGAAACAGCTTCTTGGAGCCTAATATGATGGATGACTAAGCCAGATATATTACAAACCCAGTCGGTGTACTCAAGAACTGGCAAATGTGAAGAACTGTGATCATTTCACCATCGTGCGAAATGTGTGGGCAATTCCAAAGGTTCAAACATTGGGTGTATGTGTACTGCATGCTCTAAGCCAAAATGTCGAAAATCAGCTTATGTAAATATATCTGCTAGCTCGTCATCGACTGCCTCGTGAACAACACCGACCATTCCTATCCTGTATTGTTATTGCTGACGAGAAATGTTAACATAAGGGAAAGAAATAAATGTCTGGACCCAACCAAACCAGCATCTCCCTGTACAAAGACAGGCGCGCATCCACAAAAGATAATGTGGCGGATCTGGTGGAACACTGATGGAATGTATCTTCTGGTAAACCTTCCGGGATGTAAGGTCGTGGTCCATGAAACTCTTCAGCTCCTAACGTTTCGTCCAGAGCTGCGCTGGACATCTTCAGAGGGGTGTTTCTCCTCCGGTGAGTCTTGCCGACTGACGGGTCGGACGTCTGAGAGCGACTTATATATCGTAGAAAGTGGGCGTGGCCAGAATTACACGTGATATGCAGAGATAATCTTTTGTCAGAGATTAAACTTAACTATCGATCGTAATCTCGTCACGGATAAAACTGTCTAGCAATTCTGTAGTGCTACTGTCCAAATATCACTAAGTTTCATGGTCTCTTCTTTCCGATTAAAATTATCCCTATGTTTTAATCGGAAAGAAGAGACCATGAAACTTAGTGATATTTGGACAGAAGCACTACAGAATTGCTAGACAGTTTTATCCGTGACGAGATTACGATCGATAGTTAAGTTTTATCTCTGACAAAAGATTATCTCCTCATATCACGTGTAATTCTGGCCGCGCCCACTTTCTACGATATATAAGTCGCTCTCAGACGTCCGACCCGTCAGTCGGCAAGACACACCGGAGGAGAAACACCCCTCTGAAGATGTCCAGCGCAGTTCTGGACGAAACGTTAAGAGCTGAAGAGTTTCATGGACCACGACCTTACATCCCGGAAGGTTTACCAGAAGATATGTCATGCGGTCGTGAAAGCCTTTATATTGATGGAATAGTCTACTACGAATTGCTTCCCCGAGGTGCAACCATGACAGCTGACATTTATTCTCAACAACTGAGATGTCTTGCAAACGCAGTCCAAGAACAACGACCAGGAAGACCACGTGAAGTGATGCGACTTCCCGATACCCCCATTCTGCTATACTGACCAAAACCCGCTGTACAGGGGTTGGGACGCCATTCCGCACCAGCCTTGTTCACCTGATCTTAAGGTGTCAGATTTTCACCTTTTCCGCTCTGTCGAGGAACCTCCAAGGGACTTTCTTTCCAGACGAAAATGTATTTCGAACATGGCCCGATGACTTCTTCGCCTCAGAAACGCGTGATTTCTATAGACACGGTATGGAAACGTTACCCCAGCGTTAGCAGACAATTATTGAAGGAGAATATACGAGGTGCATTAAAGTTCTAAGGCCTCCGATTTTTTCTCTAATTAACTACTCACCCGAAATCGATGAAACTGGCGTTACTTCTCGACGTAATCGCCCTGCAGACGTACACATTTTTCACAACACTGACGCCATGATTCCATGGCAGCGGCGAAGGCTTCTTTAGGAGTCTATTTTGACCACTGGAAAATCGCTGAGGCAGTAGCAGCACGGCTGGTGAGTGTGCGGCCACGGAGAGTGTCTTTCATTGTTGGAAAAAGCCAAAAGTCACTAGGAGACATGTCAGGTGAGTAGGGAGCATGAGGAATCACTTCAAAGTTGTTATCACGAAGAAACTGTTGCGTAACGTTAGCTCAATGTGCGGGTGCGTTGTCTTGGTGAAACAGCACACGTGCAGCCCTTCCCGGACGTTTTTGTTGCAGTGCAGGAAGGAATTTGTTCCTCAAAACATTTTTGTAGGATGCACCTGTTACCGTAGTGCCCTTTGGAACGGAATAGGTAAGGATTACGCCCGCGCTGTCCCAGAACATGGACACCATCATCTTTTCAGCACTGGCGGTTACCCGAAATTTTTTTGGTGGCGGTGAATCTGTGTGCGTCCATTGAGTTGACTGGCGCATTGTTTCTGGATTGAAAAATGGCATCCACATCTCATCCATTGTCACAACCAACGAAAAGAGAGTCCCATTCATGCTGTCGTTGCGCGTCAACATTGCTCGGCAACGTGCCACACGGGCAGCCATGTGGTCGTCCGTCAGCATTCGTGGCACCCACCTGGATGACACTTGTCGCATTTTCAGGTCGTCATGCAGGATTGTGTGCACAGAACCCACAGAAATGCCAACTCTGGAGGGGATCTGTTCAACAGTCATTCGGCGATCCCCCAAAACAATTCTCTCCACTGTCTCGATCATGTCGTCAGACCGGCTTGTGAGAGCCCGAGGTCGTTTCGGTTTGATGTCACACGATGTTCTGCCTTCATTAAACTGTCACACCCACGAACGCACTTTCGACACATCCATAACTCCATCACCACATGTCTCCTTCAACTGTCGATGAATTTCCATTGGTTTCACACCACGCAAATTCAGAAAACGAATGATTGCACGCTGTTCAAGTAAGGAAAACGTCGCCATTTTAAGTATTTAAAACAGTTATCATTCTCGCCACTGGTGGTAAAATTCCATCTGCCGTACAGTGCTGCCATCTCTGGGACGTATTGACAATGAACGCGGCCTAATTTTAAAACAATGCGCGTGTTTCTATCTCTTTCCAGTCCGGAGAAAAAAAATCGGAGGCCTCAGAACTTCAATGCACCTCGTATTACTGATCACTAAATTCTGTGTTATATCTATGTGTTGTTTTTATTAAACTTATGGAAAAGCGCTACGAAATTGTACCGCAACTACATTAATATAGTGTAAAAATTGAGCTGGTTGTTAATTTCACCATTCTCAGAGTCATAAGTCTTCTCCTCCTTCTACATTTTCGTGGTGAATATCCTACAGGCACTCCTGTGTTTCAGGATGACAGAAAAGCGTGTCCACAGACGTACAAGCATACGTTCCTCGTTTGACGAACACTCAGACTACCTAACCGCACGTCAACTCAACCGATCTTAATCCATCTATTCATTCAGTCAACCATTTTAAGTTGAAGCTTTCTACATCTGTCTGCAGCTCGTGGTCTTGCGGTAACGTCCTCGCTTCCTGCGCACGGAGTCCTGGGTTCGATTCCCTGCCTCGAGATGACTAGATGCTGTCGTGCTTTTCTTCACCATCGTCATTCATCCCCATTACGGTCGGAGGAAGGCAATGGCAAATCACCTCCGCTATGACCTTGCCTGCTATGGCGACGCGGGTCTCTGCTTCGTTCCCTACGCTCCTCAGAGTATGGGACGTCATCATCATCGTCTACATCTACACCTACATACATACACTGCAAGCCACCGTACGATGCGTGGCGGTGGGTACCCTGTACCCACTATTAATCATGTCCTTTCCTGTTACAGTCACAAATAGAGCGAAGGAAAAGCAACTGTATATATGCATCTGCATGAGCCCTAATTTCTCGTATCTACATCTACATGTAGGTAAGATCTATATTATTACTCTGCAATTTACATTTAGGTGCTTGGCTGAGGGTTCATCGAACCACAATCATACTATCTCCCTACCATTCCGAACAGCGCACGGGAAAAAGGAACACCTAAACCTTTCTGTTCGAGATCTGATTTCTCTTATTTCATTTTGATGATCATTGCTACTTATGTAGGTTGGGCTCAACAAAATATTTTCGCATTCGGAAGAGAAAGTTGGTGACTGAAATTTCGTAAATAGATCTCGCCGCGACGAAAAATGTCTTTGCTGTAATGACTTCCATCCCAACTCGCGTATCACATCTGCCACACTCTCTCCCCTATTACGTGATAATACAAAACGAGCTGCCCTTTTTTGCACCCTTTCGATGTCCTCCGTCAATCCCACCTGATAAGGATCCCACACCGCGCAGCAATATTCTAACAGAGGACGAACGAGTGTAGTGTAAACTGTAGCTTTAGTGGACTTGTTGCGTCTTCTAAGTGTCCTGCCAATGAAACGCAATCTTTGGCTGGCCTTCCCCACAATATTATCTATGTGGTCTTTCCAATTGAAGTTGTTCGTAATTTTAACACCCAGGTACTTGGTTGAATTGACAGCCTTGAGAATTGTACTATTTATCGAGTAATCGAATTCCAACGGATTTCTATTGGAACTCATGTGGATCACCTCACATGTTTCGTTATTTAGCGTCAACTGCCACCTGCCACACCATACAGCAATCTTTTCTAATTCGCTTTGCAACTGATACTGGTCTTCGGATGACCTTACTAGACGGTAAATTACAGCATCATCTGCGAACAACCTAAGAGAACTGCTCAGATTGTCACCCAGGTCATTTATATAGATCAGGAACAGCAGAGGTCCCAGGACGCTTCCCTTGGGAACACCTGATATCACTTCAGTTTTACTCGATGATTTGCCGTCTATTACTACGAACTGCGACCTTTCTGACAGGAAATCACGAATCCAGTCGCACAATTGAGACGATACCCCATAGGCCCGCCACTTGATTAGAAGTCGCTTGTGAGGAACGGTGTCAAAAGCTTTCCGGAAATCTAGAAATACGGAATCAACTTGAGATCCCCTGTCGATAGCGGCCATTACTTCGTGCGAATAAAGAGCTAGCTGCGTTGCACAAGAACGATGTTTCCTGAAACCATGCTGATTAAGTATCAATAGATCGTTGCCCTCGAGGTGATTCATTATGTTTGAATACAGTATATGCTCCAAAACCCTACTGCAAACCAACATCAATGATATAGGTCTGCAGTTCGATGGATTACTCCTACTACCCTTCTTAAACACTGGTGCGACCTGCGCAATTTTCCAATCTGTAGGTACAGATCTATCGGTGAGCGAGCGGTTGTGTATGATTGCTAAGTAGGGAGCTATTGTATTAGCGTAATCTGAAAGAAACCTAATCGGTATACAATCTGGACCTGAAGACTTGCCCGTATCAAGCCATTTGAGTTGCTTCGCAACCCCTAAGGTATCTACTTCTAAGAAACTCATGCTAGCAGCTTTTCGTGTTTCAAATTCTGCAATATTCCAATCGTCTTCCTTCGTTATCAACTCACCGTGTGCACCATGTCAATTGCTTTCCGGAAATATAAGAATTTAGCTCTTTGTGAGTATAATGTGCACCAACCAAGAGTTGTCGGAAATGCTAGATGTCGTTTGAAAGTGTTACATGGGTCAGCAATGTAAGTAGCGAAACATTATTGCAATCACTGCTCTGTTAGCTTACATTCTCTTTAAATCAATGGTATTTCTTTTATATGTATATGTGGTGCTTGCTCTTAATCATTTAATCGATTCATGTAGATGAGCAATGAGCCCCTAGCCTTCAGTGGGGAACGACATTTACGTTAGACCTCCAGCGGGAACCTAAAAATAGCGACTTAGACTGGCAATGTGCATTGGTAGCGTTAGGTTACAGCGTGAGTCTTCAGGGGGAGGGGGGGCTGTCGAGATAGCGCGTTTGCAATAAACCCTGTGTCCAGCTGGTGCAGAGGTTAACGCAACTACTTACGAAGCAAAGAGGTCTCGGATTCGAGCCCAGTCTACCACACATTTTTCGCTCGTCGCCGCTGATTCTGCATAAAGTCCCTATGCAGCTGATATCATTAGTTCCTAGGGCAACAGGCATGGAACTCTGTCCGAGAAACTGACATCTGACACTTGTAGAAACAATGCATGCACGTTTGCATGCTTGCATTCAACATATCGGTTATTAATGTACCAAAATTACACATTTCCAATGTCTTATCTCGCGCTTACATTACCCTGCGTTCCTCCAATATTAATGACGTAGCTACTTTACCTAGACAAATGCATACCCGAAATTTCATTACTCCACATTAGTTACATCTTGGTGCTGCGATTTTTTTTCCACAATTGAATTACAAAATTGTAGAGTTTATCCCTAGTCAGTAAAAAAAAAACAACAAAAAAAACGAGGTAAAAATTGTTTTTGTAGAGCAGTAAAGCAGTAACTCCTTCTTGAGCAAACCTTGAGCACGTTGTTTCTACAGCACAGTCTCCATGGCAACAGGCACACAATAGAGCCTCCATCCCTCCTTCTCAAGCTGAGGGCTGTCTCTCTGCCCACAGATGGCAGATCCCAGTAGGTGCCAACGTTGGCGAAACAAAAGCCCCAAGCTCCGCAGCAGCCGGGACGACGACCCCGTTATTAATGAAGCGCATCCATCAGCGCGGAGGCTGGGACGCACCGCCCTAGAAATGCGGAGGAAGGGCCTCCCTCCGCCTCTCGGGAAGACGCCACCGACGCCGAGGACAATGCGACAGGCGGGCCCTTTTAAGACAATTGAAGATTCTGTTATTGTTATCCAAACAATATCTCTTGCCGCCTGTGGAACGGGGCTTGCCGCTCAGCCACGTGACGAATTAATTCCGGCCGTTAGTCACCGCGCGACTGGCAGAGAGACAGCTGCCGGCGAGGGCGGAGGTGAGGTGGCCTGCGAATTTGTGGCTTTCGCGCGCCTGAAGATGCCGCCGTTCGAGCCTGCCGAAACGTCTGGTAATGAAAGTCCGGCGTCAGTGAGGAAAATGGCTTAATTACTGTCTCTTATACACATCGACTGGTCGTTAAACATAAAATTCAAGAATTTATTTTCTGTTTTCTTCTGTGTATAGTGTCGGCCTCTTGGGTTGAGTGGTAAGCGCGGCTGTGACCATGTGGGAGACCCGGATTCGATTCCCGGGGACTTCTAGCAATTTTTCCTTGCTGGAAGATCGTGGAACGGGATGCTTACAGCATCGTCATGATGACTGATTACCTATGTGACTGAGGAGTAGTGACATGTTCTGCTAATCCGACAACGGCTGGGAGCGTGATGTGCTGTCCATTAGCCCATCTATACCGAATCTCGATGACATCATTGCCTGTGGATGATGTGGTGGTCAGTCGGGCCAAACTGGCTGGCGTATGGGCGGAACGACATGCTCCGTTATCCCATGTCCAAGGCCCTGTATGATTTTAGAATGGACAAAATCTAGCCTGGACTGTTGTTGCGTGGTAACTTCACTATAACAACCTAAAAAAGCGTTTTCTTGACCGTAGGATAGGACGATGATAAAGAAATAATACTTGGAGTATTTATGATGCGTATGTCTAAGTATGTTGCAAACAAATTCTGTCGGAAAAAATTACAAAATGGCGACACGCATTAGTTTTCCCGAGGCATGCAGAATTTCAGTCGATCTGCGGAACGCACTATACCTGGTTTAAAAAAAAGAACCTGTGTAGTTGCTATTGAAGCAACTAGGAGATTTTGGAAATATTGTTTTATGTGTAATGGACGATGTTTGAATGAGGCGGTTGAATTTTCACCAAAAAGGGACAGTCATTTGTTAATTAATTTTGTTTAAATTAACTAATCGAAATTCTATATGTGGTTTAATTTGAAATTTTATTTCAAAGCTGTGGCTAAATTTTCTTACAAAAAGATCGAAAATTGTCGGATTTACCCTGCGTGCCGTTTGGAAAAATCATATTCCAAGAAAAACGCGTTTGAAGTATTGAAATGCGTTATAAACACGACCAAATGAAAAAAATCTACTTCTACGAAGGTCTTACCATTAACCTGCCATCTCAGAACCGATCTGCCGTACTGTTGCCGTTCCGACCAAAATCACATCCACTAGTCCTCCATAGAAAGACTGAAATATTGGCCGTGGCAATTCCATGGACGCACGAAACTTTACAGTTCCGTTTAGCCCTACTCCAAGCACGAATACTGGTAGTGTGATTCAACGGTTGATTTCATATGCGTTCCGTATAAACTTACCACTTCTTGTAACAGCTTCTGGCCAGTTTGGACAAGCAATACTTATTGTGAAGCGTAAGCCTCAAGGACTTCGTCCTTGCAATGTGATACCTGCATTGCATGTTTTACATTTCACGTATAGAAATCCCGCTACTGTGACAGACAGCTGGAGAAAGCGTCTGCCGTAAAATATCTAGGCGTAACTATTCAGAGCGACATTAAGTGGAATGACCGCATATAACAGATAGCGGGAAAAGCAAGATACCAGATCCATCGGGAGAATCTTAAGGAAATGTAACTCAACCACGAAAGAAGTGGCCTGTAAGGCTCTAGTTCGTCCGATTCTTGAGTATTGTTCACCTGTCTGGTATCCCAATCAGGTGGGACTGATAGAGGAAACAGTGAAGATCCAACGAAGAGCGGCGCGTTTCGTCACGGGATCGTTTAGCTGGCGAGAGATGCTAAACAAACTCCACTGGCAGACGTTACAATAGAGGCGTTGTGCATCACGGAGAGATTTACTATGGAGTTTTTGGGACAGTACTTTTCAGGAGGAGTGGGACAACATATTACTTCCCCCCACATACGTCTCGCGTAATGAACATGAGGAGAAAATTCGAGAAATTAAGGACAAAGAGCCAATGCAGAGGCTTGCCGACAATCATTCTTCCCACGCACTATTCGCGAGTGGAACAGGATTGGAAGGATCAGATAGTGGTACCGAAAGTACCCTCCACCACACACCATTAGGTGGCTTGCGGAGTATGATGTAGATGTAGAGTGTGTGTTGGGGTTTATGGGCGCTCAACATCGCGGTCATCAGCGCCCTGACACACATTAAAAGGAACGAATGTGGACAGACCTAAGAAAACTAAAGCACACACGCAAAGAAAGCAGGAAAAAAAAGAAAATGCTATATAAGAAAGTAAAACCGAAGGAAAGGGAAAACACAGCAACAAGAATGCCACTGAAATTGTCACTGGCTGGCTACTTACATAAAATATGGGCGAGCTTGTCACACAGTGAGCAAATTAAAATCCTCTCCCTAAAATCTTTGTAAAAACATTTGACATGGCACAGAACTTTAAAAATTTAGCCACATTCGTCCGAGTGTTGCCTAAAAGAGTTGGCAGGTTCGCTGGCAAGTCAGCCGCGGCCCGCTGGTCAGAAAATAAAACGCAATCCAATAAAACGTGGCGCACAGTGACCTGGACGCCGCAAGCACCACACATTGGAGGGTCTTCACGCCGGAGCAGGAAGCCATGCGTCATAGGGCTGTGGCCTATTCGAGGCCGAGTGAGGAGAACCTCGTCCCGCCGATGGGGCTGAAAGGAAGTACACCACACACGCGTTGTGGGCTTGACTAGACGGAGCTTATTGTCAGTCACTTCCAGCCACTCATCCTCCCACCGACGCATGACTCGTGAGCTCAACAGCGAGGTGAGTGCGTGCAAGGGGATAGCACACTGAGATACTTGTGGGGTGAGACACGCCTCCTTGGCTGCGAGATCTGCCCTTTCATTCCCAGCAATGCCGACATGCCCTGGAACCCAGCAGAAAGCTACAACCTTCCCCAGTCGCTGTAGTCGGAGGAGGGCATCCTGGATGGTCTGGACTATTTTATCTGCCGGATACAAATGGTGCAATGATTGAAGGGCACTGAGTGAATCGGAACAGACAAGAAATTTAGGAGAGGAAGAATGTCTCATCTGCTCCAGCGCCCGCAAGATCGCAGACAATTCTGCATCAAAGACAGTAAAAGTCTGAGGCAGTCGGACCTTGAGGACACGATCCGGAAAAACAATTGAGCAACCAACGGAATCCCCTTGTTTCGACCCATCCGTAAAAACAGCTACATAGTCGTGGTGCTTAGATTAAATAGCAGAAAATGCTGCATTAAAAACGGTGGCAGGAGTGCAATCCCTCTTGTACTGCAATAAATCTAAAATCACTCCGGGCCTCTTCAGTAACCAGGGTGGCAGGCGGTTAAAACCCAGGATTTGGGGTTGTACACACTCCACACCGAGCGACTCTAGCACTCGTTGCACACGGATCCCAAATGGCAACGTAGCCCGGGGACGGTGGGAAAAAAGGCGGTGCAGAGGTGGATGGGCAGCAAGGCGGTGTAGATGTAGAAAACTGCAAGAAAATCTATTATCCTGTAGCTCAATCCGTAATTCGCATCAACATAATCGTCAGTGTTTTCCAGTATCGTAGCAGATGTACCGACTCCTTCCGAACTGCTCTCCGCCTCATATCGATTCTTTGGACGCTTTGTGCCGTACTACTCCGACACCGCGTTGGATACGTTTCCGTAACTCATCCGCCCGCATACTCTTCTTATCACCTATTCTCACCTGAAAGCACCGTATGCTATAAAATCACAAATAACCTATCACAAGTCAATACTGCACACAAAAATCCAGATTCAAAACATGTGAACTGTGTTTCTCGCATCCGTACTGACGCTTTCTGACGCCAAGCTCAAGATTCAAAACAAGTGAACTGTGTTTCTCGCATCCGCACTGACGCTTTCTGACGCCAAGCTAAAGTATTATTGTTCTCAAATGCTTCTAAATACACCCGGACGCTGCAAGAAGTGTCTAGCTGGCGCAGTAGGAGGGCGGAGGAAGTCAGTGTTTAACGTCTCGTCGACAACGAGAAGCTCGGATTAGGGAAGTGTGGCGACGGAAATCGGCTGTGTTCATTTCAAAGGAACCATTCCGGCATTTGCGTGAAACGATTTAGGGAAATCACGGAAAACCTAAATCAGGATGGTCGGCGTCCCGAACGCTTGCTAACCAGTGCGCCATTTCGCTCGGTCTAAGTAGAGGAGGTTGGCCGTTTAGGGTCATCGGAGCTGATAGAAGAGTCGTTCCGAAATCCGTAGAACAGTTTTTTTTTCAAGGATTCCAATTTTTGCCTCATATTTTACAAGATTCAATGTGTCTTTTAAGCAAATACAAAATATATTTTTAGAAAATTCTGAAATTGTGTCACCCCTAAGTGTATTTACTCGCTATGACCGCGTTTCCGGCCTCTTATGCCGCTCACCAGCGACAGCGGCAATGTCGGCCGCTGTGGCCGAGCGGTTCAAGGTGCTTCAGTCTGGAACCGCGCGACCGCTACGGTCGCAGGTTCGAATCTTGCCTCGGGCATGGATGGGTGTGGTGTCCTTAGGTTAGGTAGGTTTAAGTAGTTCTGAGTTCTAGGGGACTGATGACCTCAGATGTTAAGTCCCATAGTGCTCAGAGCCATTTTGAACCATTTGAACTTGTTTTCCTTCTACATGCTCGGAGTACGTTTCAGCATCTGACTGAAGAAAGCTGTTATCACAATGTCAGCAAGGCTTCGAGATATAAGGCACAATTTCTGCTTGTTTTTAATAATTTTGAGCTGGAATGAGTTTACAATTTAGAGTCTTCCTAAAATACTTTTACAAACTTTGAGGATGATTCCTGATATTAAAACACGAAAAAAGTCTAGTAAACTTTGGTTCCAAAATGCGTGCCTTAAGAGCTCTGAACACGTTTATCTTCGATACTTTGAACCACACCTCTTGTAGTCACGCTCTTTGCTTTCCACATTTTCGGAGGAGCCATTATGGATGAAAACAAGAAAAAGCGTTCACTAAACACGGACTGTAAAAGGCGGCAATGCATCGTTCTATGTGGTCCGCGTTCAAATATTTCCTTAGTATAATGAGGCGGAGTCTTATCATGTCGAATCTCACAACTAATCGAAAAAATTGCATGTGCAGATGTGTTGGATTGTATAGTAATTATTACGTGATGGACTACACTCGTTTGTTCGGGTTATGTCGATATTCTAGGTACAAACGAAAAGGATGAGTAGAGGACAATGATACAGTCAAATAATACTGGTAAACATACGTCAGGAAACCAACAGTTTCCCCGATATGACGCGTACACAGGTGCACTCACACCCAACGTTGAAACACTGTGTAAGGTCTCGGTTCGGATTATGTTCTTAATGGTAAAAGGATGGCTATAGGGCACATCCAAGATGGTGCCCTTCAAAGTTTCACGTAGCTGTTTGGAAATATGTAACACGAATTTTCGACAAGTTTATCGGTCGTGACTCGCCATCACGATGGCCTCTCAAGTCTCTGTTCTTTAACCAGTTGGATTTTTTTGTGCGAGGATGTTCAAATCCTTTGGTGTATTCCAGCCCTGTTGGTAGTGTCAATGTGTCCCAGGTACGCACTGTGATTGGCTGTTAGTGTATTCCGTACGCGAATGGAATTTTGTACGTGTAGGGCATCGAATGAGAAGACTTACTGCGGTATGAACGGTGGCCATGTGGCACACTTGTAGCAAAGTGTTTGTCCTCAAGTGCATATCTTAAGTTATGCGGTGTTCCCATCGAGTCGTCAGAGGTGACCTTAAAATGGTAACAGTTTTGCAGAGTGTGTCCGTAATTTTCTGTCTTATTGGTATTTTTCTTAATATTATTGTTATTATTATTATTATTAAGGCTATTTGAAAATTACAATATTAAATTGCAATGGAAAAAGTATATCGTGGGTTAGTTCGTTTAAAAATTTTATCTATTCATCGAGAAAACCAGACTACATTATCTTCAGCTGTCAACGGCAATCGTGTTGGGGTTCATATTACTTACCTGGAAGCACACTTGACACGATTAATGTGGTCCTATAGATAAGACTAAAGACTAAAACGCATTTTTGCATTTGTTTCAGGTTCTTCCTCACTGCATCTCCTCTGTTAACTTCCGGAAACAGCGGTGCCGACATGCAGCCGACATCCGTGAGTCCCGGAGACAACATTGGCGCTGAGGAGATCCCAGTGGTCTGCCCCTGCATCCAGTTCAGCCCAACAGTGTTCGACTGCTCCCAACACCTTCTGGAGACTAGACCAGATGACGTCACGGAGCCGTACGAGGGAATGACACCGTCACAGTACCTGGGAGACGAGGACATCGACGCCACCACTGCTTCCCCTCCAGATGAAGGCCTCTCCCACAGAGAGGATCTGGGTCCAAGCGAAGTGTCGCCGAGGACGCATCTTGGTCAGCATAACTCTGGCCTGGAAACCACGCCATCTGGACAACATGATAATGGAGTGGGACCACTTACCAATCAAGATTTTCCAGGAAAGAGAACCATCAGGAGCTTACGTACCCCAGAATTGACCAGCGGTGACCCTCCAAGTATTGCTGTCTATAGACTTGGAGATTCACAGCCTGACAGTAATAAAAATTTGATGGGAGGAATACCTAGTATTTACAAATCAATGAGAGACTCACGAGTTGATAAAATGCCCACAGTTTTGAAGACTGTAGCTTCCAAATTCATCGAGAGAATAGTGAAAGACACTCATTCCACATTCGATGTCCTTAGGCGACTATCACTGCAGTTCATTACTGCTCACAGAGGTCGGCCGGCATCAAATTTTGGCCTCCAGCAGAGGGGTGAAGCCACTCTGCAACTGGCAGGAAATGAAGAGACTCCAGTAACTGGTGGTGAACTAAAAGAGGTTCCTGTGTCAGATCTGAATCATCGGAGAAATCTAAGGTACCTATTACCTGTATTGGCAACCACTGTAGCCAGACAACATGATACTGGAGTAAGTACATCTGTCAACCAAGCTAGTCCTCGAAGGAGAGCTGTCAGAAGCTTAAATATCCCACAGGTGACGAAAGGTGACCCTCATATCCTTGGCGTCTATAGGCGTGGTAGTTCACAATCCAGCAGTAAACAATCATTGAGTGGTGGAATTGCTTGCAATAACAGCGGTTTTTTCAAACCAGTGGAAGTTCGCCGAGACGTGAAAGTAGACACAGATCTGAAGACTGTAGCTTCCACATTCATCGAGAAAATAGTGGAAGACACTCACTCTACATTCGAAGTCCTCAGAAGACTCGCGCTCCAGTTCATTACTGGTAAGAGAGGCCGCCCAGCAGCAACTTCGAGCATCAAAAAAATGGCTGAGGGCACTTCTCAGTTGCCAGAGGAACAACCTACTGTAACTGGTAGTGCACTCAAAGACGTCTCCGTTTCAGATCTGAATCACCACAGAAATTCAAGAAGCATCCCTGCAGTACATCAAACACTGATTGATACTTTGCCAGAAAGTTTTATGCCCTCTGAGAACATCAGTAGAACTTTGCATCTGAAAGACAGACCACTGGATGGCAAAGATCCAGCTGCAGATAACAAAGAGAATTATACAAGAGCCCCTCACCATCTAGTCAACCTAGGCCACTCATTAGATAGTAAGGGCACCAACAATAGAATCTCTGAGAAGGAAAGTCAGGTCGAGATATCCAGAAAATCAATATCAGAGGGCAATAAATTGAGGAACAGTAAACAGCAGAAATCAACCTCACCTCCACAGCAAACCATCGACCCTAAAGTTTTCCCAGGAGCTGTAATTCCAGGTTGTGTTCCTGACAACGTAGAAACGCTGTACATGGGAGCAACGAAACTGGGACACGTAACGAACCTCACCTTCAGCTACTTGACAAAATTGGTATTTCTCAGCCTCAATGACAGCGGTGTTGTATCTGTCTCCAAAGACACTTTCCGCAGTAATAACGATTTGGAGGAGCTCATCCTCGACTGGAACCACATCAGCACTCTTCATGAGCACACCCTTCAAAACAACCCAAAGCTCAGAGTATTCTCAGCGATGATGACGAGACTCTCTGCCGTCGACGGCAGATTCTTCGACCACTGTCCACTGCTGGAGAGTGTAGGTATTTCCAACAACTTGGAGGACATTCCTCCAACAGTCTTCAGACACAGTCCTCTACTGAAGCACGTCGATCTCCATTTTAACTGGCTGACAGACATCCCTGAAAGCATATTTTTCTGGAGTCCTCAACTCGAGTGGGTCGATCTGAGCTACAACTCTATTGCCGAGCTCCCCGAGAGTCTGTTCTTCAACTCTGGACATCTACGTTCAGCGAACCTGAGTCACAACCGTATATGGTCCCTTCAAGAAGATACGTTCTCTATGACCCCACTGTTGGAAGTACTCAAGCTGGACGTCAATGAACTGTCAGTCCTGCCTCCAAAGACGCTGGCCAAGTTGGCAGCCTTGAAAGAGCTGACCCTACGAGGGAATCACCTGTCGCACTTGCACGAAGAAACCTTCTCGGCCAATCGCGAGTTGAGAGTCCTTGACCTCAGCTACAACAACATCGAGTCCCTCCCTGAGGGCATTTTTCACAATCTGCTGGATCTCCGTCAGCTCCTACTAACGGGAAATCATTTGACAACTCTTGGATCCGCAACATTTGTGAACAACGGAAAACTTGTGAAACTGAACTTGGATATCAATCGTATCCCCAGTCTCCCACAGAGAATATTTGATTTCACTCCTGAACTGAAGTCCCTACATTTGGAAAGTAACGAGATTTCCTTTATTGACGATACTTTCGAGAAGACAGCCAAACTGCAGGAACTAGACCTTAGTACGAACAAATTAAGTAATCTCACCGAGGTACTGTTCGCTGTAGACGGATGCCACAACATTAAAACACTTAGCTTGCTAAACAATCCGTGGACTTGTGAGTGCGGAAACGGCCAATATATTGAAATTCTGCGTAAATTTAAAACAGAATCTTTGTACTGTGTAAGCGCTGTTGGACTCATATATGACGATTTCGAGGAATTCTTGAAAGAACCAGAGTGTACAGGAGCTCTAGAGAAAGAGAATGAAGAAGGACGATTAATGAAAAGAGACTGAAATGTCAGTTAATTTTAAGTATTTTCAGCCAGAATGGCTATGTTGGTGAACTGTGACTGTGTGGGAAAATTATTTATTTCAAGTTTCTGCTACCAGTCACTTTTTATTTTATGCTTAATCTAACATAGTGCAACGCGTTTCGAACATGTTTTGTTCATCCTCAAAAGTTTGTACATACATATGTATGTATGTATATGTGTACATATGCATGTATGTACATATGTATATATGTACATATGCATGTATATACATACATATGTATGTATGTATGTACAAACCCTTGAAGATGAAAAAAACATGTTGTAACCGCGTTGCATTATATTAGATTAAGCATAAAATAAAAAGTGACTGTTAGCAGACACTTGAAATAAATAAATAGTTAATTTTATTGATAATAAAAAATTATGAAATAGTAATACTAAGATGTCTTGGTTATAGCTTACTTATTAATAAAATTATTTATATTAAATATGAGTGGTATCTGACTTTCTTAATTGAAAATAATTATAATAGTCGCGGACCTACAACTATTGTCCATTAGTATGGTTGTAGATCTGAAGATGATCATGTGATGATCGAAACCGCTCACGTTTCAAATAAATATGCCATGCGATCTACACTGTTATAATTATTTTTTCAAAAATTCGTAACTGAAGCTTGGGGAAGAAATGTTCTCTAACCAGTACTAATTCTGTACTCCTGTATGTGTACTAAGACGTTTTCGCAATAAAGTTAATTAGACAAGCCAATATTTTGCTGGTCTGTGTGCCAGCTTTGTAATAACTAATACAAAACGTGATCAAAAGTATCTGGACGCTTGTTAGTGGATATTAATGTGGGGTGTGTCCACCCTATGACTTTATGATTTGTTGAACTCTAGTAGGAACACTTTATAACACTATCACTGCACCGTTTTGCTATGTCAGCATATGGATAATACTCGATTTTGGTGTTTGCATGCAGTATAATGTTACCCTCTGGGAGGATTTTTTCAGATTTAACCGTGAAATGCCTAAAGGATTTTGCTTATCAAACTTGAAATTAAAGTTACGTAAAACACAGAGAAAGTGTTAGATCCTAATGTAGATAATGTTTTAACTAATCAAATTTACTCAAATGAAATAAAGTAATAAAGTCGCCAGCCTAATTAGGCATAAAAATGTGAAACATTTCTTTTATAAAAAATGTAAATAGTTTTGGTGGAAAAACACCACCTATACTCCTTTCTTACGAAAGTGCAATGAACCCTATCACAAGCAGTGGATAAAAGCAGTTACTGTAAGAAATTCAAGTAGTCACAAACATAAATGACACTTTAACACACATCAACAGTAATTACTTCGCCAAACCTGAATTATTTCATCATCATAGCAATTGCAATTCATTAGTAAACTAGAAATGGACAAGGGCCCAACTTACTTCATCAGATACTTTCTACACAGCACAAATGTAATCTAAATGCAGTTGCATTAAGATTCACACATTCTTTAGTAAGCAATGTTTTAACTGTTTTTGTGAATAAGGGCACTCATAGTAGCTTTACCTTCAGTAATAGAAACAGTAAGTAGGGGGCTCCCAATCTGATAGTACAGTTCTTATCACACAATGTGCACAAAGCTAAACATAGACTTCAAAAGCAGTGAGTATATTCATTAATCAAGTAACTTTATGCATTTTTGAACAACTTACAATGGGGGCCCTTAATCTTGACTGCTATTATAAAGTAAACACACACGTTTCTGAAGCAATTTAAAATCAGTAAACTTTGGTAACACTCTTTCATAAATTTGGCTTTTTCAACAGTTAATGCAGCACATATTTTTTACCAGGTATTGTATTTCAAATCTACCTTTGAGAACATTCACTTCAACTAACCTCAACATGACTTGTTAACTGTTCGTCATCAGCACAATCATTTACTTTTATAGCCAGAATTTAAGCTAGTAATCTTTAAAACCACAAAACTTTAAACTGAGGAAATTCAATAACTAGGGGGCGGGGGGATTTCATGAAAGCAACACTTTCTTCCTCCCTCAACTTCAACAAAATCAGCAGTAATTTTAGGCAACTTTTTGCACTCAGTTTCAAGCAAAAGTAATCAAGTTTTTGATTATCAGTTCTCATACTCAGGGCCCTCGGAAATCATTGTTCAAAAGGAGAGGATCCTAAGATGTATTATGATAGGAAACAATTCAAGGTAGGTACACGAATTTACTATGTGTTACCTTATATTTGCACATACTAAATGTGCTGATCCGACACTTTACAAAAGTTAGACTTCCCCTCTCTGCTTAAGTGATTGCGCAATGTTGGTGGCGAGTGCATGACGACAGTTGGACTTTCCGTTGGAAGTGATATGCTCTGTTATTTTCTTCCTGGTGACAATCATCAGCTTTTATGGTTCCAGAATGAGATTTTCACTCTGCAGCGGAGTGTGCGCTGATATGAAAAAATGGCTCTGATCACTATGGGACTTAACTTCTGAGGTCATCAGTCCCCTAGGACTTAGAGCTACTTAAACCTAACTAACCTAAGGACATCACACACATTAATGCCCGAGGCAGGATTGGAACCTGCGACCGTGACGGTCGCGGGGTTCCAGACTGTAGCGCCTAGAACCGCTCGGCCACTCCGGCCGGCACTGATATGAAACTTGGATGGTAGGAGACGAGATACTGGCAGAGGTAAAGTTGTGAGGACGGGGCGTGAATCGTGCTTGGGTAGCTCACTTGGTAGGGCACTTGCCCGCGAAAGGCATAGGTCCCGAGTTCGAGTCTCGGTCCGGCACACAGTTTTAATCTGCCAGGAAGTTTCTGCTTTTCCAGCAACAGAGCAATGTATTAGAGCAATTCATCCACCCGAGGCTTTCCCATAATATCTCCAGGCACTGAAAGCCCCACTCGGCAGCTGCACAATGCACCTTCCAATTACTAGCGGCCGATTGTACGGTTGCTGGTCTCCGACTGACTACTGTTTCACCTTTTCACTTGCACCAACCACATTTTGCGCGCGCTAGCTCACTTTTGTTTCAGAGGGGAAGCACACGCAAGTTTTCATTTATACAGTTGAAAAGTCCTAAGTGTGACTCACTATACAGGGTGGTCCATTGATAGTGACCGGACAAAATATCTCATGAAATAAGCATCAAACGAAAAAAACTACATAGAACGAAACTCGTCTAAATTAAAGGGGGAAACCAGATGGCGCTGTGGTTGGCCCGCTAGATGGCGCTGCCATAGGTCAAACGGATATCAACTGCGTTTTGTTAAATAGGAACCCACATTTTTTATTACATATTCGTGCAGTACGTAAAGAAATATGAATGTTTTAGTTGGACCAATTTTTTCGCTTTGTGATAGATGACGCTGTAATAGTCACAAACGTATAAGTACGTTGCGCCTAAGCGGACGGTATTTGCTCCGTGATACATTACCCGTGTTAAAATGGACCGTTTACCAATTGCGGAAAAGGTCGATATCGTGTTGATGTATGGCTATTGTGACCAAAATGCCCAGCGGACGTGTGCAATGTATGCTGCTAGGTATCCGGGACGACATCATCCAAGTGCCCGGACCGATAGCCGGATAGTTACGTTATTTAAGGAAACAGGAAGTGTTCAGTCACATGTGAACGTCAACCACGACCGGCAACAAATGATTATACCCAAGTAGGTTTTTAGCTGCTGTCGCGGCTAATCCGCACATGAGTAGCAGACAAATTGCGCGAGAATCGGGAATCTCAAAAACGTCGGTGTTGAGAATGCTACATCAACATCGATTGAACCCGTACCTTACTTCTATGCACCAGGAATTGCATGGCGACGACTTTGAACTTCGTGTACAGTTCTGCCACTGGGCATAAGAGGAATTACGGGACGATGACAGATTTTGTGCAGGCGTACTACTTAGCGACGAAGCGTCATTCACCAACAGAGGTAACGTAAACTGGCATAATATGCATTATTGGGCAATGGAAAATCCACGATGGCTGCGACAAGCGGAACATCAGCAACCTTGGCGGGTTAATGTATGGTGCGGCATTATGGGAAGAAGGATAATTGGCCCCCATTTTATGGATGGCAATCTAAATGGTGCAATGTATGCTGATTTCCTACGTAATGTTCTACCGATGTTACAACAAGATGTTTCACTGCATGACAGAATGGCGATGTACTACCACCATGACGGATGTCCGGCACGTAGATCGCGTACGGTTGAAGCGTTATTGAGTAGCATACTTCATGACAGGCGGATTGGTCGTCGAAGCACCAATCCATGGCCGGCACGTTCACCGGATCTGACGTCCCCGGATTTCTTTCTGTGGGGTAAGTTGAAGGATATTTGCTATCGTGATCCACCGACAACGCCTGACAACATGGTTCAAAATGGCTTTGAGCACTATGGGACTCAACATCTTAGGTCATAAGTCCCCTAGAACTTAGAACTACTTAAACCTAACTAACCTAAGCACATCACACACGCCCATGCCCGAGGCAGGATTCGAACCTGCGACCGTAGCAGTCCCGCGGTTCCGGACTGCAGCGCCAGAACCGCTAGACCACCGCGGCCGGCCTGACAACATGCGTCAGCGCATTGTCAATGATGTGCGAACATAACGGAAGGCGAACTACTCGCTGTTGAGAGGAATGTCGTTACACGTATTGCAAATGCATTGAGGTTGACGGACATCATTTTCAGTATTTATTGCATTAATGTGGTATTTATAGGTAATCACACTGTAACAGCATGCGTTCTCAGAAATGATAAGTTCACAAAGGTACATGTATCACATTGGGACAACCGAAATAAAATGTACAAACGTACTCACGTTCTGTATTTTTAATTAAATAATCTACCTGTTAGTAACTGTTCGTCTAAAATTGTGAGCCATATGTTGGTGACTATTACTGCGCCATCTATCACAAAGCGAAAAAAGTGGTCCAACTAAAACATTCGTAATTCATTACGTACTACACGCAAATGTAATAAAAGAAGGGGGTTTCTATTTTTAAAAAACGCAGTTGATAATCGTTTGACCTATGGCAGTGCTATCTAGCGGGCCAACCATATCGCCTTCTGGTTTACCCCTTCAAGCTAGACAAGTTTCATTCTTTGTGGTTTTTTCGTTTGATACTTATTTCGTGAGATACTTGGTCCAGTCACGATCAATGGACCACCCTGTATATAATAGCTTGACAGTTTTGCTTTTATTTAATCGAATTTTTATGTTGTTCGCAGACTGCAACATCTTCTAAGCTTTTCACGCTAATTAAGGCCATATAAGCACGGACTTTTCCGAATGTACTTTTGACCAAAAATCCTTTTGCTTTCTTATGAAGTTACTTCTAAGCAACTTTCACCCCATAACAACCATTTCTTTATATCTAACCCAGAAAAGAAATACCAATTTTCATAAATTATGCTTTAAATTGTTTTTATCTAACGAATTATTTTCATAAAGTTTTCATCCCCTGTTTCACTCCCTTAGGGGATGAATTTCCAGAAATACTGAAACGAGTTTTATTTCTAAGTAAGACGTCAAGTACCATTTCTCATAAATGTAGGCTTAAAAATCCTTTAGTAGTTCTTTAGTAGTTATTTATTTTCAAAAAAGCTTTCACCCACTATTTGAACCCAATAGCGTTAAATTTCCAAAAATGCTGAAACACATATATATTTAAATTTGTTGTATCTGGGATTCACAGTCATAAAAATGTTTTAAAGGACATCATCTTTACGCCAGTGACTGTGACTGTCGCAAGACATCCTGTTCAAGTTCGGTGGTTGATCCTTCCACTCAGTTTTTTATTACAGAGGCCAACCGGCTCTCTGACCGAACACGCTGAACTACCGTGCCGACAAACTAAGTAGTCGCACACCGAATCAAATACCAGTCTTTTTAGGTCTAGCTTCAAAATTGCCTTAATAGTGACATTTTTCAAAAAAGCCCTTCATCCCGTATTTCTCTCCCTTAAGGTTGGAATTTCGAAAAATCCCTTCTTGAATGAAATCTACAGTATAAGATCCACACCTTCACCAGATTCCAAGTTTCTATCCTTAGTGGACCGAGCGAGGTGGCGCAGTGGTTAGACACTGGACTCGCATTCGGAAGGACGACGGTTCAATCCCGCGTCCGGCCATCCTGATTTAGGTTTTCCGTGATTTCCCTAAATCGCTCCAGGCAAATGCCGGGATGGTTCCTTTCAAAAGGGCACGGCCGACTTCCTTCCCCGTCCTTCCCTCATCCGATGAGACCGATGACCTCGCTGTCTGGTCTCCTTCCCCAAACCAACCAATCAACCAACCAACCAATCTATCCTTAGTGGTTTTGTCTGGGCAATGATGAATCAGTCTGTCAGGACGTTGCCTTTTATATGTAGAGCTATAAAGATTTTCCTTGTTACTTAATGATAGAGGAACGTGTTAGTATCAATTAGTGCATTCGCATCATGTGCATGGAAGTGATGAAGGATGAGAGATTATGGGGCACAATTAACCTGCACATCAGTTCTGACAACAAGTGTAAACAAATATATTCCATTTCTTGTAGCCTCAGGAAACGTACTCGAGTGCTTCGCCGTGGTAAGATTGTTGTGCAACCCAACTCGTCTACCTACTCACCTAGTAGTTGGACGAAAAAAGGTATCAGAAGTGATTCTACTGTCCAGTCTCATTCACATCTGTCTTAGTACACATCCTCATTTCATACGTATTACGGTATCTTGAAATGCATGGCCCCTATATCAATTAACATGGACTGTGAAAGTATCAGCCATGCCTAACCCAACGCTCGCTTTTCTCGTCCGACATTCTGGAAGCCATTGGTCGGGTGGGTTCTTTATATCTTGACTCCGAAAATGCATTTCACTCAATACGAACGGAAGTATTACTAACGGAAGACGCCTGAATCCCTTGTGCGGAGTTCAAAATGGTTCAAATGGCTCTGAGCACTGTGGGACTGAACTGCTGAGGTCATCGGTCCCCTAGAACTTAGAATTAATTAAACCTAACTAACCTAAGGAAATCACACGCATCCATGCCCGAGGCAGGATGCGAACCTGCGACGGTAGCGGTCACGCGGTTCCAGACTGTAGTGCCTAGAACCGCTCTGCCACTCCGGCTCCGGCCGGCCCTTGTGCGGAGTCTGCAGAGAGATATTTCTGCAGAGAGTGGGCATCATGGTGGGTTGAGCGGCTTTTGCAGGTAGCACATAGGCACACAAAGAATTTGTTATCTCCCTAGCAGGGTAGCGCAGCCTGCTGTGTGTACAACATGTGGTAGGTGTTAGTTTCAACACACGTGGACAGCCTGAAGAAACTATGACCAGCCACTTTTTTTACAATAAATTATTTTGTCTTTACCAGTTTCAGGTTGGTTTGACAATCTTCAGACGAGGACTAAGTTACTATGGAATGTGATAGTTGGTAAGTGAGATGTCGAAACCAAAGAAAATGATAGCAGAGAACTCCTTAGAATGTCTTGTGCTGCACAGTAATGTCAACACATCCCATTTCCGCACAAGTTTCACTCTGGACAACCATCACAATACGCTAACGAAAGTGTCATCATTTTCTCCATGTGTGCCTCCTCGCACCCGTCTGAATATGGTGGCTAATCGTAGGAAATGCTGTATGGATTTTCATCCAGTTTCAATTAATAGATACACCGATTCACGAGGAAGGGTCCTGGGCATAATTTAAAAATATAAAAATTTTTAGCATATTGCAGCCCCGTCAGCAACTGTGATAGACTAACATTTTGAAGGATCAGCCTCAGTTGCGCAAATTTTCTGATCTTTACCAGGTTTCGGTTAAATTAATCTAGCCTTCTTCAGAAGCATAAAATTACTATAACATGCAAGAGTAAGCCACAGTCACCTTTAAAATTAAAACCTATACTACCGTAGTACCTTGTAGAATTAAAAGTACTTAACAGAAGTCCAGCCCCGGCATCTCTTCACCACGCGGTCAGTTGGCAACGGCAACTACGTACACAAATGTTATTAATTCTGAGAGCGACTGTTTCATAATCAAATGGTTCAAATGGCTCTGAACACTATGGGACTTAACGTCTAAGGTCATCAGTCCCCTAGAACTTAGAACTACTTAACCCTAACTAACCTAAGGACATCACACACATCTATGCCCGAGGCAGGATTCAAACCTGCGACCGTAGCGGTCACGCGGTTCGAGACTGTAGCGCCTAGAACCGCTCGGTCACCGAGGCCGGCGTTTCATAATCGTAACTGATGGTTATTGAACAATGAAGTTACATTTTCCCGTTTTTTTTCTCAAGGCTGAGGTTCATGTATTTAAAATTAAATTGACAGTCCACTTCTCGCATAACGTGACGTCAAAGGTAGCACAGAAACAGGAAAAAAAAACGAAACTGACACAAATAACAGCGAAATTGGCAAAAAATAACACTGAAAGTGGCAAAATTAACACTGACGTTGGCAAAAATCACCGAATTTGACAATAAACACACCGAATCTGGCAAGACGTAAAACTGAACCTGACAAAAAAATACCAAATTTCGCAAAAAATAACACCGAATTTGGCAAAAATTGATTCCGAACTTGGCCATTAAATAAAACGATTTTTTCCTGTCCCTAATTGTAGTTAAGTTGGGAAAACGATACCATTGCCACCTAGCGAACAGCCGCCATAACTCGAGAGAGCAGCAGTGCCTTGACCACGCAGCAAGTGGGGTCAAATTTGCATCTGGTCGTGTGGTGAAGCGGTAGATCGTGTGGCTGGGTGCTGAAGGAGTGTGGGAGCGAATCCTAAATGTCTCACTTTTTCACTGTGCCTTTTAACTTAGCAGTCGCCTCTCACTGGCGTGGAGATACGCATTTCATAGTGCCAATTTCTGTCCCTCTCTGATTAGCAGCCTAATTCACTGCAAATTCTTCGAACAATGGGCAGGCAGTGAGTTACTCCACTTTGCAATATCTTGATAAAAATGATCAATCAAGAAAAGATTATCACCACATCATCAAGATGTCATGTGAGACTTACAGTTTGAAATAAGCAAATACTTTTAAACAATTGTTTCCCTGCAGTCGTTTGAGAACAGTTGCGTAGCGGAAAAAGGTGCGAGTCCAAAATACATGGTGTATTATTTTTTATGCTACAAGTAAAATGTTTCCCGAAAAAGTACTTCAGTAAGTTTGCTTTGCTTTCTTTCAGCAGCGCAGCAGATAATTGGCCTTTCAGTTTTCTGCCTTCCTTTAGTTGGGTTGGGTTGTTTTGGGGAAGGGGACCAGACAGCGAGGTCATCGGTCTCATCAGATTAATGAAGGATGGGGAAGGATGTCGGCCGTGCCCCTTCAAAGGAACCATCCCGGCATTTGCCTGGAACGATTTAGGGAAATCACGGAAAACCTAAATCAGGATGGCCGGACGCGGGATTGAACCGTCGTCCTCCCGAATGCGAGTCCAGTGTACTAACCACTGCGCCACCTCGCTCGGTTTCTTTAGTGAGACGCAGATATTGACACGAGTATTTCATGACACGGCGAAGAAGTCTGCCATAAGGCGTCAACGACAAGGAACTCCGGCAGTGAATTTCAACAATGCATGACATATATAAGCTTCACAAGAGGAGTGCTGTAACAGGAGCTGAACATGTACGTCATATGTGGTGTTTTTTTTCATTGCTTTCTTGTTTTATATGTATCACCCCAGACAGCCTCCGATACATACTACATCACTCACGCGCACACATGCAGTCATGAGTGAAATACCGTATTTACACTGGTCATAAACATACAACTCACATCACGATGTGCTCCCATCATTGTCATGGGATGTCACTTCAGACACTAGTTCACTCCGGGACACGTAACAAAAATGGTTCAAATGGCTCTGAGCACTATGGGACATAACTTCTGAGGTCATCAGTCCCCTAAAACTTAAAACTACTTAAACCTAACTAACCTAAGGATATCACACACATCCATGCCCGAGGTAGGATTCGAAAAAAACGGTTGAAATGCCTCTGAGCACTATGGGACTTAACATCTATGGTCATCAGTCCCATAGAACTTAGAACTACTTAAACCTAACTAACCTAAGGACATCACACACATCCATGCCCGAGGCAGGATTCGAACCTGCGACCGTAGCAGTCGCGCGGCTCCGGACTGAGCGCCTAGAATCACTAGACCACCGCGGCCGGCGTAGGATTCGAACCTGCGACCGTAGCGGTCGCGCCGTGCCAGACTGAAGCGCCTAGAACCGTATGGCTACCCCGGCCGGCACTAAAGTGTAACACTGTCCAGTCTGTGTATTTCTACGTAACGTGGGGATAGGAATGAGAGGACAGGTAAGTCCACACCTCAACAGGTTTTTGTTTGGGGACGTATCATTGTAGGAACTTTTGTTCTGGTTTTAACCATGAGTACCTCCTGTAGGGGTACGTGACACTTGTTCCTAAACACCCTCTACCTATCATGTGTTTCGGTGGAGGAATACAGTACATATTTCGCGTTTCACAAAAGAAGCAACGGTGGTATTCGAGAGACACTGAGACAGTGCGACATTCAGAGCCGTTTCAGCTAAATCGTGTCAGAAGGCGACGGTGCATAGCGCTGCACACAATTCCGATTTCCCTCTCGCTCGGCTGGCACGCCGTTTCCCGGTAACAGCTATCCATTGGGTAACGCCGGCGCGTTGCTATGGCAACGATTGCTACGGTGCATTCCGGCAGTCTGTGACGTCAGTGGCGACGTGCAAACATCCCTAAGCGGTACTGGGCCCTGCCCCACCAGTTGCAAAGGACAGTGCGTGCCTGTGCGTGAGTCTCGACATTTGAGCGGTAGCTGGTGGGCGAGCGTGCATTCCCTGAGAGGCGTCTTCGGCATTTATTCTGGCTGCGTCTCTTAGCCGGGCGACAGTTTTTCCGCTGCATTTTCAAGAGGAACGTCTGGCTTCATCAGTGCAAGATGTAAGTAATCCGTTTTTCACTGGTGTTTGCGAGCTATCTGTTTCTGAAACTCGAGTCGTATAAAAAAGTATAAAATGAAATATAGAAAAAAGTATAAACATGAATATAAAATATAAAAAATACAAATATGAAATATAGAAATAAATCATAAACATGAATATAAAATCTAAACACAAATAAATAACATAAAATAAAAAATATAAATACAAAATTATAGACAAAAACAAAAATACAACGTAAAATATAAAAAATTAATATCAATATAAAAGTATAAAAAATTAAATTTCCTTGTGTCGTATATTTTTGACGTCGGTTAGGAAAAGGCGACTATTTGCGGGAAAAAAATGTTCAAATGTGTGTGAAATCTTAAGGGACTTAACTGCTAAGGTCATCCATCAGTCGCTAAGCTTACACACTACTTAACCTAAATTATCCTAAGGACAAACACACACACCCATGCCCGAGGGAGGACTCGAACCTCCGCCGGGACCAGCAGCACAGTTGATGACTGCAGCGTACTTGCGGAAGTAAACTACTTTTTTAATTTACGTAATTCACCCTTCAGCAGTATAATACCATTTAGCCACACACAGGTGAAAAGATAAATTCAAATAATTATCTGTCAGTAACTTTTTATTTACGCCCACAAAGCGTTTCTAGACCTTAAACGCTCGACTTCTGCTGGATCAGTGGATTATATTACTTCTTTTTTTTTTTTTTTTGTTGAACGTAGCCAGCTTTGAGTTCGATTTCGCTAGAAGTAAGTTACAGACTACATGTACATCTACAACTACATGGTTAGTCTGCAATTCACACTTAAATACCTGGCAGAGGGGTCATCAAACCATTTTAAAAAAAAACGGCTCTGAGCACTATGGGACTTAACATCTATGGTCATCAGTCCCCTAAAACTTAGAACTACTTAAACCTAACTAACCTAAGGACAGCACACAACACCCAGCCATCACGAGGCAGAGAAAATCCCTGACCCCGCCGGGAATCGAACCCGGGAACCCGGGCGTGGGAAGCGAGAACGCTACCGCACGACCACGAGATGCGGGCGAACCATTTTCAGACTACTTCTCTACCATTCCACTCTCGAATGGCGGGTGGAAAAAAAGGAACTCCTAAATCTTTCCGTTCGAACTCTAATTTCTGTTATTTTATTATGATGATCATTTGTCCCTACGTAGGTGGGTGTCAACAAAATATTTTCGCGTTCGGAAGAGAAAGTTGGTGATTGAAATTACGTAAATAGATCTCTCTGCAAACAAAACCGCCTTTGTTTCAGTGACTGCCACCCCAACTCGCGTATCATATCAGTGACATTCTCACCCCTATTGCGCTATAACAAGAAACGAGCTGCCCTTCTTCGCACTTTTTCGATGTCCTCCGTCAATCCTACCCGGTAAGGATCCCACATCGCGTAGCAATATTCCAGCAGAGGACGGACAAGTGTAATGTAGGCTGTCTCTTTAATGGGTTTGTCGCATCTTCTAAGTGTTCTGCCAGCAAAGCGCAGTCTTTGTCCCGCCTTCCCCACAATATTATCTGTGTGGTCTTTTCAATTTAAGTTGCTCGTAATTGTAATTCATAGGGATTCAGTCGAACTGACAGTCCTTACATTTGTGCAATTTATCGTACACCCAGAATTTATCGGGTTTCTTATAGTATCCATGTGGATGACCTCTCACTTTTCTTTATTTAATGCCAACTGCCACTTTTCGCACCTTTAGAAATTCTCTCTGGATCATTCTGTAACAGGAATTGATCGTCTGATGATTTTACTAGACGGTAAATTACAGCATCATCTGCAAACAATCTAGGGGGGGGTGCTCAGATTATAACCTAGATCATTTATGTAAATCAGAAACAGCTGAGGGCCTATGACACTACCTTGTGGAACGTCAGACATCACTTCTGTTCCACCCGATGATTTACCGTCTCTCACTACGAACTGTGACCTCTATGAGAGGAAATGACGAATCCAGTCACACAACTGAGACGATACTCTATACGCACGCAATTTAATTAATAGTCGCTTGTGAGGAACGGTATCAAAAGTCTTCTGGAAATCTAAGAATATGGAATCGATCTGAGATCCCGTGTCGACAGCACTTGTTTACGCAATATGGCAAAAGGAATACCCATTTTATGGTTCAAATGGCTCTAAGCACTATGGGACTTAACATCTGAGGTCATCAGTCGCCTAGGCTTAGAAACTACTTAATCCTAACTAACCTAAGGACATCAGACACATCCATGTCCGAGGCAGGATTTGAACCTGCGACCGTAGCAGGCGCGCGAATACTCATTTTACTTAAAAACTAAGCTACTAACGATATGCTACAGCAAAAAGAACCATTAGGTTCGTCATAAATATACATTTTCATCCTCACACGTAACACTTTCACTGCCGGCCGCGGTGGCCGTGCGGTTCTAGGCGCTCCAGTCCGGAGCCGCGCTGCTGCTACGGTCGCAGGTTCGAATCCTGCCTCGGGGATGGATGTGTGTGATGTCCTTAGGTTAGGTAGGCTTAAGTAGTTCTAAGTTCTAGGGGACTGATGACCTCAGATGTTAAGTCCCATAGTGCTCAGAGCCATTTGATCCATTTTTAACACTTCCACAAAATTACACACTCACATTAACAACATTGACAACATCGATAATAATCTAATAAGATCTCACAAACTAGGCAAGCTAGAGACTCAACCATTATTAAGAACCTGACATTTGTATGCACAGTGGGAAACATGTGTAGAACATGGACAGTGACAAAGCTGAAACAGCGGCAATGAACTTTTTTAGAAGCTTTAAAGTATAGTAACTTTTTCCGCCGTCTGTTGTCGATGACCTCAGATGTTAAGTCCCATAGTGCTCAGAGCCATTTGATCCATTTTTAACACTTTCACAAAACAACACACTCACATTAACAACATTGACAACATCGATAATAATCTAATAAGATCTCACAAGCTAGGCAAGCTAGAGACTCAACCATTATTAAGAACCTGACATTTTTATGCACAGTGGGAAACATGTGTAGAACACGGACAATGACAAAGGTGAAACAGCGGCAATGAACATTTTTAGAAGCTTTAAAGTATAGTAACTTTTTCCGCCGTCTGTTGTCGAGTGACCGACCAAAATCATACAACTCGGCAAATGACCAAACCGGAAAAACTGTAAAAATATGCCCAAAATATAGGTTTAGAAGTTTTATACTTGTCATATTTCCTTTTATGTTTTGGAATGATGACATTCTTAGACGGAAAAATTGTAAAGAGTCAAACACTGTCTTGTATACTATTTATGTATACACTTGATTCGCAGTGCAAAATAGTAACGGATGTACGATGACTTTTAGAAGCTACTCTGTCTCTTCATCTGTACTCTCTCTGACAGTTTATCTCGTTTATTCGTGCCTGTGAGTCATATAAAAAAGAAAAAAAAAAGAATGAAATGAGCGTATGGCATTGCTCGCCGGGGGGGCCCCATTCGGGTAAGTTCGGCCGCCGAGTGTGAATCTTATTTCAGTCGACGCCACACTGGGCGACTTGTGTGCCGGTGATGAGTATGAAATGATAAGGACACACAATACCCAGTCCACGAGCGGAGAAAATTCCCCAACCCGTCCGGAAATCGAAACCGGGCCCGCAGCATTGGAGGAAACCACGTAACCACACAGCTAAGCAGGCGGACATCTAAAAAAGAAAATGTATGTTTACGACGAACCTCACGGTTCTTGCCGCAGGAACGTATTGTAAGTATTTAATCACTGTTTAATATTGATAACCCTAGTGGCACATTCCGTTTGCAGCGCAATGAATCTCAAAACAGGCAAGTGGCTACATCCAGCGAACAAAACTGTAAAGTAATCCACTGATGATCATGAAGGCGAGGCTGTTAAGTCCTCGAACAGCTATATGGCGGAAAATGGTTTGACACGGATAATTGTTTTAAATTTTGTTTTATTAAATACACTTCTGGCCATTAAAATTGCTGCATCAAGAACAAATGCAGATGTTAAACGGGTATACATTGGAGAAATATATTATACTAGAACTGACATGTCATTACATTTTCACGCAGTGTGGGTGCATAGATCCTGAGAAATCAGTACCCAGAAAACCACCTCTGGCCGTAATAATGGCCTTCATACGCCTGGGCATTGAGTCAAACAGAGCCTGGATGGCGTGTACACGTACAGCTGCCCATGCAGATTTAACACGATACCACAGTTCATCAAGACTAATGACTGGCGTATTGTGACGAAACAATTGCTCGGCCACCATTGACCAGACGTTTTCAATTGGTGAGAGATGTGGAGAATGTGCTGGCCAGGGCAGCAGTCGAACACTTTCTGTATCCAGAAATGCCCGTACAGGACCAGAAACATGCGGTCGTGCATTATCCTGCTGAAATGTAGGGTTTCGCAGGGATCGAATGAAGGGTAGAGTCGTCGGTTATAACACATCTGAAATGTAACGTCCACTGTTCAAAGTGCCGTCAATGCGAACAAGAGGTGACCGAGACGTGTAACGAATGGCACCCCATACCATCACGCCGGGTGATACGCCAGTATGGCGATGACGAATACACGCTTCCAATGTGCGTTCACCGCGATGTCGCCAAAGACGCGTGCGACCATCACGATGCTGTAAACAGAACCTGGATTCATCCGAAGAAATGACGTTTTGCCATTCGTGCACCCAGGTTCGTCGTTGAGTACACCATCGGAGGCGCTCCTGTCTGTGATGCAGCGTCAAGGGTAACCGCGGCAATGGTTTTCGAGCTGATTGTCCATGCTGCTGCAAACGTCGTCGAACTGTTCGTGCAGATGGTTGTTGTCTTGCAAACGTCCTCAGGGATCGAGACGTGGCTGCACGATCCGTTACAGCCATGCGGATAAGACGACTGTCATATCGACTGCTGGTGATACGAGGCCGTTGGGATCCAGCACGGCGTTCCGTATTACCCTCCTGAACCCACCGATTCCATATTCTGGTAACAGTCATTGGATATCGAACAACGCGAGCAGTAATGTCGCGATACGATAAACTGCAATCGCGGTAGGCTACAACCCGACCTTTATCAAAGTCGGAAACGTGATAGTACGCATTTCTCCTCCTTACACTAGGCATCACAACAACGTTTCACCAGGTTACGCCCGTCAACTGCTGTTTGTGTATGAGAAATCGGTTGGAAACTTTCCTCACGCCAGCACGTTGTAAGTGTCGCCACCAGCGCCAACCTTGTGTGAATGCTCTGAAAAGCTAATCATTTGCATACCACAGCATCTTCTTCCTGTCCAGAATGAGATTTTCACTCTACAGTGGAGTGTGCGCTGATATGAAACTTCCTGGCAGATTAAAAGTGTGTGCCCGACCGAGACTCGAACTCGGGACCTTTGCCTTTCGCGAGCAAGTGCCTTACCATCTGAGGTAGGAGACGAGATACTTGCAGAAGTAAAGCTGTGGGTAGTGGGCGTGAGTCGTGCATCGGTAGCTCAGATTGTAGAGCACTTGCCCGCGAAAGGCAAAGGTCCCGAGTTCGAGTCTCGGTCGGGCACACAGTTTTAATCTGCCAGGAAGTTTCTTCCTGTCGGTTAAATTTCGCGTCTGTAGGACGTCATCTTTGTGGTGTAGCAATTTTAATGGCCAGTAGTGTATAATATTGTTTGATTGCTAAATTTTCACATTTTAAATCTGTTAAATCCCATGTCATCGTCTTCTGGAACAGCTACGTATATTCACGACCATTTTTAGACCAAAAAAAGGAGGATCAGGACCATCTGTCATGGCAGTTCGTGAACTTTGAGCAGAGCTCTGTTCAAGTGTACCGATGTTGTTGAGATTAATAATAGCAACTCATTCGAAAGTAACTGTCACATCCACTCAGTGAACAATAGACAAGAAAACTATTTACACTTAAGTAAACAGTCCTATAATCAGCAGCCGGCCGCGGTGGTCTCGCGGTTCTATGCGCGCAGTCCGGAACCGTGCGACTGCTACGGTCGCGGGTTCGAATCCTGCCTCGGGCATGGATGTGTGTAATGTCCTTAGGTTAGTTAGGTTTAAGTAGTTCTAAGTTCTAGGGGACTGATGACCACAGCTGTTAAGTCCCATAGTGCTCAGAGCCATTTGAACCATTTTTTATAATCAGTTCGCACTAAGGGGCGCGTTATTCTGCAGGTTTAATTTTCAAAAGACTTCCAACAGAAGCGAAAAATTGAGTGAAAGACCCAGATGTCAAGTTTGTTTTCATTCTGTACAAGAGTTTGTCGCACTAGTATGACATGTTGCACTGTAACACATTATTTACTCTTTACTACTACAAGTTTTTGCGTCTTCTTCCAGCTTTTATCCACTTTTGTTCTGATTTTTAACTTTCCTTATCAGATGTATGTACTTGTTTTCGTTCACGCGATTCCATGGAACGTAATACATTATATCAAGTCACATGTAGTCAGTATCCAAATCAAACGCAGTGTAGCTTCCTCCACGTGAAAAAATTTTGTTTGACCGTTACTGAGGCTTGACAGTGAGTGATATAGGGCTACTATTCACTTTTTGTTGTGATTTTTGTTTCATATTACTTCTTGATTGCATTAACAGTGCAATATGTTGCAAGTGATCAATTTATTTAATTTTGTTTCATTATAGTTTTGCCTAGATACGTGATCATGTCTCACGAGATTTCATTATGAATTCTATAACCTTTCTTGGAAGAGAAATCAAAGACATTTCACTCTTTGTGTGTTCTGCGGTTCAAATAACAGCTATTGGCCTCGTTGTACCTCACGGTGTTGAGCCTGCTGATATGCAGAAATGTAAGGAAGTTTTCTTGGGAAAAAAAACTGAATTACGTATTGATCTCTCTTGCGTCCCTTAGTGGGGGAAAGAAAAACATATCGACACAACAGGAGTGTTCCCTACCACCCGTCGCAACTGAAGGCTGGTTTTTGAAAATGAAATGCATCACTTAACCTGTCGAGAATCTTGAGTGTTTCGTGCGCTGAGAATAGTTGTTTCGAGAAAAAGGCGTTTAAACTTCGATTAAAGACAACAAGTCGCTACAAACCTTATCACTGACCTGCGATCTCAGCACCATAGAGGCACGCATCCTCTTTCTCAAACATGATCTGTTTATAAATATGGTGCTGTTTTTCAGTCTGGACTCTTTTAAAAACTGAGATAATCCTTGCTCTGCAGCTTTCAAGCGTTTCCTGTCGGATAACATCGCGAAGTACTTGCTGTTGGTCGCTGTAGTTCCTAACACGTTCATGGTCTTCAGAATAGATGAATAACCTGCGTTGAACATAACTGCAGCTATATGTCGCTATTTCAACATTTTTACCCCACAATGGTGTTTCGGTACCAATTTCCAATTGCGTGCGCTGAAGCTCTTGTTGTCATTTCGTGTATCGGCACCGGTGCATGTTTTTCGCAAACCTTCATCGGACAGAACTTCATATACAGGTCACATCTTATGTGCAACTACGGCAGTGTAGCTCATTGGGAACCTACAGCTGCCTCTACTTCGATCGATTCCATTCAAAACGCCATAACAGCAAAAATACGAGGGCTATCCACAAAGTACGTTACGTTTTGGAATTAAAAATGAATAAAGTATTGGAAATTTTTTTTATTATATACAGATGAAAGCCACACCTAATACTACTTTTCTACATAGTTTCCACTTAAATTAAGGCACTTATCGTAGCGATGGACGAGCTTGGAAATTTCTTCGTCGTAAAATTCGGCCGCCTGCGCCTTCAACCACGTGGTTACCTCTTCTTTTGGGACAGAAAAGGTGTGATTTTTGTGGATTTCCTGGAAAGAGGCACTCCAATAAACTCTCAAAGGTATTGCCAAACTCTGCACAACCTCAGAAGAGCAATACAAAACAATCGCAGGGGAAAGTTGGGCTCAAAGATCTTGCTGATTCACGACAACGCCCGGGCCCACACGGCAAATGCCACTCGTGAAGTTCTCGAATCTTTTAAGTGGGAGTTGTTTCCTCACCCGCCGTACAGCCCCGACCTGGCACCGAGCGACTTCCACTTGTTCCCAGCAATGAAGAAGTGGGTGGCTATGCAGCGTTTTGATGACGACGCACAGCTTCGAGAAGAGGTAACCACGTGGTTGAAGGCGCAGGCGGCCGAATTTTACGACGAAGGAATTTCCAAGCTCGTCCATCGCTACGGTAAGTGCCTTAATTTAAATGGCAACTATGTAGAAAACTAGTATCTAAGTGTGGCTTTCATCTGTATATAATAAAAAAAATTCCAATACTTTATTTGTTCTTAATTCCAAAACGTAATGTACTTTGTGGATAGCCCTCGTACTTTCACAATCAAAAAGTCATTTAGCAGGTTTGGTTCAAATGGCTCTAAGCACTGTAGGACTTAACATCTGAGGTCATCAGTCCCCTAGAACTTAAGACTACTTAAATCTAAATAACCTAAGGACATCACACACATCCATGCCCGAGGCAGGATTCGAACCCGCGACTGTAGCAGCAGCGCGGTTCCGGAGTGAAGCGTTTAGAACCGCTCGGGTGCAGCGGCCGGTTTGTAGCAGGTATATCTTATATACTTTGGGGAAAAATTAGGTAAAAAAATCAATTTTTTCATTGGTGTCGACCAGGACCTCCCATTAAGATCGTGCGGTTACACAACTGTGCGGAGGGGACTTTCGCTTGAATTGCGATACTTACAACGCCTTTCCGCTTCTGTCTGTAGTATTCTGAATCTGTGTTACAAGTCGTCTGTTAAAATTCACCATTTTTAGACGAGCAACAGACATTTCTTTGAATTATTAGAAAAGTTAATTTCAGATCAGTAATTTTCAGTGGTTTTAGGCGCTGAACTGTCCCATGTGCTGGTTAGAATAGTTGATGTGTTCTGTAAGAGATGGATGTATGAAAACAAATTTTTTTTTGTTTCCATACACTAGATTTTTTAGAACAGTGGAATTTTAATTTATCGCCATTCTTTCAATGTAAAGTGTATTGCTTTGTTTTTCAGCCCAGGTGAGTTGAAATATTGATAGCTTTATTGTGGTTTACGAGTATCAAGTTTCAGGCTACGAGAGGCATTCAATGAGAAATGCAACACTTTTTTCTCGCCCAGTTTCGGTTAAAAAAATGCGGAACTTTTTCTGAAAGGTCTTGGAATATTGCCTCTTCAGTCCCAAAAGCCAGTAGATGGTAGCGCTAGACGTAGCCCTCAAAATGATGTCTGTAACTGAGGAGAGTTCCAAGCTGAGAGCACTATACATACTTCAATATTTCTGGTATATCAACTGCAGATTTTTCAGCGCTCATTTAAATTTAGAACTCTGTATCTCACAATGAACAAAAATGGACTTGTACCACTATTCAAATAAGCCCTTCATTTGATCGATATAATGGCGAAGAGAGGAAATAATGAGATTGAGAAAGTAAAGTATTTACTAACTAAAAGGAAAAGAAACGGAAAGATCTTGCCAGTAATGGTACCAAAACCCTCGCTCGAAAATGGACAGAGTGCAGTAGCTGAGAATCTAAAATAAATGATATTTTAAACCAACTAACTACATCACTTTTGCCAGATTGTTGTCATTCGGGGAAAAACTATGATGATGAAAAGTGATCAGTGCAACTAATGTAAGAATACTAAATAAAGTGTTTACATCAAGGTGGATCCACAAATCCGAAGCTGAAAAGAAAAGAATGCTATAACCTAACTCAAAGTACTCCCTCCATTGGCAGTGATCTATAATGACAATTTAAAATTTCTGCCACAATGAGATTCCAACTCATATGTCACACATATCGCAAGCTATCACCTTAACAAATTAAGTCGTCCCAGGATGAATCCATGACCTAAACAGACTTTCAATATAACACTTCCCGCATATTACTCCCAAGCACTACTACTATCGATCTTTTTATAGCACTTCACGATTTGATTTCAACTTTCTTTCAATTATTCGATAATTTGTTTTGTGATTCTGGTACCTTTCTTGGGAGTGGAAACTTGTTCTGCTTCCTGCAAGAAGTAAGTGAGACTGGGGACAAGGAAATTTATCGTTGGATGTGCAGAAGACTTTCACCGTTCAAAGGATCGGCCCCAGTATTAGACTTGGTGCAAACGTAGCTAAGCAATCAGGAAAAACTGTTCAGCACCAGCACTAAATCCATGAATCGTGATATTCCATTTTGCGAGGTTTGGGTGGGAATTTTCTATTGTTTTCTCGTGGTTTTAAGTGTAAAAGAGAACATATTCGTACGTCATGTTCGATGCAGCATTCAGTCACGCCTTCAAGTTAAGTTAGAGAATCAATGTGCTGAGAACCACTGATGTTGTACACCGGAAGTATCCACTGCCCAGCTCTCGTCTGATGTTTATTGACGCACTTTCGCTGTACTTGAAGAATATAGTTTCCGCTCACGCAGTAGCACAGCCCATAGCCTGGAAACCATGCGTTTCCGTACTGAAGTTCATTAGACCTTTTTTGTTCCGTATCCACTCACCGACCAATCCTTAGAGTTTGTACACGGTGGAACAAATGATCCTGTATTTCTTTCTTCGCCGATTCTGCTGAGAATCTCCTCATTCCTTACCTTATCAGTCCCCATAACTTTGACAATTCTTCTATAGCACCGAATCTCAAATGCTTCAGTTCTCTTGTGTTCTGATTTTCCCACAGTCCAAGTTTCACTATTATACAATGCCGAGATCCACACCTACATTCTAAGAATTTTTTTCGTTAAATTAAAACCCCTATTTCTACATCTACATCTACATGATTACTCTGCAATTCACATTTAAGTGCTTGGCAGAGGGTTCATCGAACCACAATCGTACTATCTCACTACCATTCCACTCCCGAACAGCGCGCGGGAAAGACGAACACCTAAACCTTTCTGTTCGAGCTCTGATTTCTCTTATTTTATTTTGATGATCATTCCTACCTATATAGGATGGGCTCAACAAAATATTTTCGCATTCGGAAGAGAAAGTGGGTGAATGAAATTTCGTAAATAGATCTCGCCGCGACGAAAAACGTCTTTGCTGTAATGACTTCCATCCCAATTCGCGTATCATATCTGCCACACTCTCTCCCCTATTACGCGATAATACAAAACGAGCTGCCCTATTTTGCACCCTTTCGATGTCCTCCGTCAATCCCACACCGCGCAGCAATATTCTAACAGAGGACGAACGAGTGTAGTGTAAGCTGTCTCTTTAGTGGACTTGTGGCATCTTCCAAATGTCCTGCCAATGAAACGCAACCTTTGGCTCGCCCTCCCCACAATATTGTCTATGTGGTCTTTCCAACTGAAGTTGTTTGTAATTTTTACATCCAGGTACTTAGTTGAATTGACAGCCTTGAGAATTGTACTATTTACCGAGTAATCGAATTCCAACGGATTTCTTTAGGAACTCATGTGGATCACCTCACACTTTTCGTTATTTAGCGTCAACTGCCACCTGCCACACCATACAGCAACCTTTCCTAAATTGCTTTGCAACTGATACTGGTCTTCGGATGACCTTACTAGACGGTAAATTATAGCATCATCTGCGAACAACCTAAGAGAACTGCTCAGATTGTCACCCAGGTCATTTATATAGATCAGGAACAGCAGAGGTCCCAGGACCCTTCCCTGAGGAACACGTGATATCACCTCAGTTTTACTCGATGATTTGCCGTCTATTACTACGAACTGCGACCTTCCTGACAGTAAATCACGAATCCAGTCGCACGCTACAGAACAGTTTGCATGCAGATGAATTTATTTATGAAAATACAAAGTACAGTCACCAACAAACTTCACATACTCTCATACTCCATTACCTTTAACCCAAATAAATACAGACTCATTAAAAGCTATTTTCCTCTTATTACGAATATACAAACACATTGCAGAGGGAGACATATAAGCAGATTTACCAACATCCTTATTAGCAAGTCCTGCCATATGGTAGGTAGTAGATTTCTCTTGGCGCGTTTTGCCAGTATTAGTCAGCTTTTGATGTCCTCTTTGCTCTGACCGTCATGGGTTATTTTGATGCCTTGGTAGCAGAATTACTTAACTTCATCTACTTCTTGATCACCAATCATGATGTTAAGTTTCTCACTGTTCTCATTTCTGCTACTTCTCATTACTTTCGTCTTTCTTCGATTTATTCTCGTCTCACAATCTGTTCTCATTAGATTCTTCATTCCATCCAGCAAATCCTGTAGTTGTTCTTCACTTTCACTGATGATAGCAATGTCGTCAGCGAATCTTATCATTGATATCCTATGAGCTTGAATTTTAATTCCACTCTTTAAACTTTCATTTACTCCCGTTATTGCTTCTTCAATGTATAGGGCAGGGACGAAAGGTTACATCTCTGTCTTACACCTCTTTAATATGAGCACTTAGTTCTTGGTCTTACACTCTTCTTTTTCCCCTCTTGGTTCTTGCACTTTTTGTATATTACCCATTTTTCCCTTAGCTTACTCCTATTTCTCTCAAAATGTCGAACATTTTACACCATTTGACACTGCCGAACGCTTTTTGGATATCGAAAAATCCTATGAATATATCTTGCTTTTCCTTTAGTCTTGGTTCCGTTATCAACCACATGTCAGAATTGCCTTTATGGTGCACTTACCTTTACTATAGCCAAACAAATTGTCATCTGAGACAACCAAAGCTGGTTGTTAATGAAGCTGCAGCTTCCTCCGGTAATGTCCCATGTCGACGCGCTGTAGAGGATATTGGGTTCCAACAGCGGTATGTGGGCGAGTGTTATCCTGTTGGAAAACACCCCCTTGAGTGCAGTTCATGAATGACTGCACAGTAGGTCGAAATACCAGACTGATGTATTAATCTTCAGTCAGAATGCGCGGAATAACCACAAGAGTTCTTCTTCTATCATACGATTCTAGGTGTAATCCAGTGTGTCTAGCACGCAGACAGGTTGGTTTCAGGCCTCAACTGAACTTCTTCTAACCATCATACGGCCATCACTCGCACCGAGGCAGAACCAGCTTTCATCAGAAACCTCACCAGACCACCAACCTGCCCTCCAGTGAGCTCTCACTTGACACCACTGAAGTAAGAAATGGCGATGGTTTCGGCTCAGTGGAATGCCCGTTACAGGGTGTCTGGGTTGCGCCACTGTTGTGCCGATTGCCGCTCAGATTGCTGCTTCTGATGCAGTACGATGCGCCGAAGCCATAGGCCGAACACGATGGTCTTCCCTCTCGGTAGTGCCACGTGGCCGTCTGAAGCCCGGTCTTCTCGTGACCGTACATTCTCGAGTCCACCGCCGCCAGCAGTCATGTACAGTGGCTACACTCCTGTCAAGACTCTTTGCAATATTGTGAAGGAACATGTAGCTTCTCGTGGCCCTTTTAAAAGACCTCATTCAATCTCAGAAATGTGTTCCCAGTGCCGTGTTTGTCGACTTAAAGACATTCTTTGCTAACGTCAACTCGCCACGTCCAATATCAAAGGAAACTAACCCTCACGACCGTTACAGCTTGTATTCAAAGCAAACATCGTCGTGGCCCCTCTTATGAGACTAGCGCAAAATCTGAATAGACGTCGTCTTCCAGAGGTCGAAACACGCCTACTAATTGCTGTTTGTGTCACACAACTCCAGAATCAGATTTTCACTCTGCAGCGGAGTTTGCGCTGATATGAAACTTCCTGGCAGATTAAAACTGTGTGCCGGGCCGAGACTCGAACTCGGGACCTTTGCCTTTCGCGGGCAAGTGCTCTACCAACTGAGCTACCCAAGCACGACTCACGCCCCGTCCTTACAGCTTTACTTCCGCCAGTACCTCGTCTCCTACCTTCCACACTTAACAGAAGCTCTCCTGCGAACCTTGCATAACTAGCATTCCTGAAAGAAAGGATATTGCGAAGACATGGCTCAGCCGTCGTGCTTGGGAAGCTCAGTTGGTAGAGCACATGCCCGCGAAAGGCAAAGGTCCCGAGTTCGACTCTCGGTCAGGAACACAGTTTTAAACTGCCAGGAAGTTTCATATCAGCGCAAACTCCGCTGCAGAGTGAAAATCTCATTCTGGAAACATCCCCCAGGCTGTGAATAAGCCACGTCTCCGCAATATCCTTTCTTTCGCGAGTGCTAGTTCTGCAAGGTAGGAGACGAGGTACTGGTGGAAGTAAAGCTGTGAGGACGGGGCGTGAGTCGTGCTTGGGTACCTCAGTTGGTAGAGCACTTTCCCGCGAAAGGCAAAGGTCCCGAGTTCGAGTCTCAGTCCGGCACACAGTTTTTATCTGCCAGGAAGTTTCATCACACAACTCCCTTTTGGTGTTCCCGATTTTTTTTTTCCGTCAGTGTACATAGATGTACTGCCTTATTGGCTTTGGATTAGGGAGAGTCTTAACCCCTATCTTGCTGGTCAAAGCTTGAGTGGTGACCCTTTGTGTAGACCAGTTTTAATAGTGCAGCAGTGCATAGAGTCAATCCTTATGAGCTAACAGACGTTTCGGAGCAAATATGTACAGCGGCACACCTCACGTCAGTAAGAGTCACGAAGATCAGCAATTTTCGTGACGTGTTCGTTTAGTAACCACGAATCCATCACGAAGATGCTCAGTCAATTCCAGTGGCATACGACGCAGGAGAGGCGTTCTGCATCGTGGTATAGTTTACTGTTAAAATTCTGATAGCATACGTTCCTAGAGCCATCATTCAGTCTAAGCTTCCTTCAAACGTATATCTCGCGAAGGGACAATGGAGGCAAAATAAGAGAGACTCGAGCCCACACAGATGACTACAAGCAATCGTTCTCCCTGTGGAACCGAGCGAGGTGGCTCAGTGGTTACCAAACTGGACTCGCATTCGGGAGTATGATGGTTCAAACCCCGCGTCCGATCATCCTGATTTAGGTTTCCCGTGATTTCCCTAAACCGCTTAAGGTAAATGCCAGGATCGTTCCTTTAAAAGTACGCGGCCGACTTTCTTCCCCATCCTGACCCTAATCCCATTGATGACTCCAGTATTTGGTCCCCTCCCCAAATCACACTCCTCTTCCTACGGACGGTATGATAGGGGATCAGGAAGAGAGGGTAGTGGCATTGGCTCGCAAAGTACCCTCCGTCACTCACCGTTCGGTGGCTTGTGAAGTATACATGTAGATGCAGACGTAGACTGTGGAAGCAGCAGCGGGACTTAGCGCAGTGCTACAGGTGTTCAGAATAAGGACGGATGGGACGTTTCAGTGTGTAACCCAGTGGTTGGTGAATGTTTCAGGTTTCGTCGCAGGCCCCACGCTACAGGAACCTTACTGGCTGCTGTCCTTCTGTTATCCAGTGTGGACTTTCACGGCGCTTCCAACACCACCGACTGTCCATGTGAGGTCTTACCATTTGGGGGCGCAACCTGCGAAAATGCCTTTCAGGCACCTCCATGCCTCCTTTCCAAGAACGTCGACTTTCTGCTACTGGAACTTCCAACTGTTACAGAACTGACCTCTTCCGTGTTGGCCAGTGTACCAAGCCTGCTCAGGCTCCACCTTATCGCCCCCTCTCTGACCATCATCAGGTCGTCCGCCTTCTCCAACAACCCGCTACTGCGCGACCTCATCTTGGAGATACCGAATTCGACCACTTTGGAGCCTGGAACCTTCCGATCACTGCCCAAACTCAAGCGTCTACACTTGGAGAGTGGCATCCAGAGCCTGGAAGAGGACGAGTTTGAGCTGTGCCCGGAATTGAGTAGTGTGGAGATCGCCGCCAGTCTCCAGGAGCTGCGGCCTGGAACGTTCAGACACAACAAGGAGCTCAGCAACCTGCGACTCGCCAACAACAACTTGACCCACTTGCCGGATGGTCTGCTCTCACACAACCCAAAAGTGGGTTACATAGACCTCGCCAACAACGGCATAAGGACCATCTCGGCTGGGGCGTTCAGGAACGCTTCGAATCTCCACAACTTAATTCTTTCTCGGAACAACCTGACAACTCTAGAGGAGGGAACACTGGATGATGCGGTGCCACTCATATATTTCCATGCTTCGCAGAATCAACTCACATCCCTGCCCCCAACAATCTTTGCCAGAACTGTGTCACTGCTTGAAATCAATCTCAGCTTTAACAACCTGACATCTCTTCCAAAGGACATATTTGCAGCTACTACTGATCTCAGGGTAAGAATTTATAATTTTATTTATGTTTAATTTTAGGATTCAGTATCCATCAATCATCACGAATGACAGCTCAGACCTCAATCTACAAATGTAATCATTCAAGTGTACTACTCGGACACAAAAGAAATGAGACTTCTCACTGCTAAGGGAATGTATGTTGCGGACTAATTGGATAGGACCATCTTTCAAGCTTGGATTACTTCTTTGCAGTCACACATGTTTCTTCAAAATAGACCTGCTACTCTGTCACGGTTACTGGAAATTTGTGCCAAACCATGTTACGAATCCTTGTTGTTACTGTTGTCTTGAGTCCAGAGACTGGTTTGATGCAGCTCTCCATGCTACTCTATCCTGTGCAAGCTTCTTCATCTCCGAGTAACTACTGCAGCCTACTTCCTTCTGAATCTGCTTAGTTTATTCATCTCTTGGTCTTCCTCTAAGATTTTTACCTTGCACGCTTCCCTCCAATACTAAATTTGCGATCCCTTGATGCCTCAGAACGTGTCCTACCAATCGATCCATTCTTCTACTCAAGTTGTGCGACAAATTCCTCTTCTCCCAAATTCTGTTCAGTGCCTCATGATTAGTTACGTGATCTACCCACCTAATCCTCAGAATTCTTCTGTAGCACCACATTTCGAAAGCTTCCATTCTATTCTGATGTAAATTATTAATCGCCCATGTTTCACGTCCATACATAGCTACAATTCATCAATTCATTCAATTACTTTCAGAAAAGACTTCCTGACACTTAAATCTATACTCGAAGTTAATTAATTTCTCTTCGTGAGGTATGCTTTCCTTGCCATTGCAGGTCTACATTTTATACCGACTCTACTTCGTCCATCATCAGTTATTTTGGTCTTCAAATAACCAACGTCATTAACTACTTTAAGTGTCTCATTTCCTAATCTAATTCCCTCAGCACCACCTGATTTAATTCGATTACATTGTATTATCCTTGTCATCTTCTTATCCCCTTAATAAATTTGGCTATCTGGAAAGCATCTCAATGATTCACGAAAACTTTCAGTGTTTCCTCATATCATTTCCGAACTCTATCAGCTGACGATCTCCCACGGGTTGTACCAACCCACCGACCGGGGGGGCCGAGCGGATCTAGGCGCTACAGTCTGGAAACGCGCGACCGCTACGGTCGCAGGTTCGAATCCTGCCTCTGGCATGGATGTGTGTGATGTCCTTAGGTTAGTTAGGTTTAAGTAGTTCTAAGTTCTAGGGGACTGATGACCTCAGCAGTTAAGTCCCATATTGTTCAGAGCCATTTGAACCATTTTTTGTACCAACCAGAGGAGGTGTTTGAAGGATAGGCCAGCATAAGCCCTAGAATGTTATGACCCATTGAATATTAGATTTTAATAAGCACAGGTAACATGAACATTACGATGTAACACTCACATATATTGAAAACTGAAAATTCGTGGCTGACTGGAATGCGATAATGTATCGTTTGCTCATCACGAACGGTCGTCTAAACCAGTTACATTGTATGAGACTGCCCTCAAGACTGATCTAATGTTCCCACGTCACTGATGCTTCAGTTCTATAACGCTGCCTGTCAAAGCAAGTGAAGGTCCCAGAAACCAGTTCGGAGGTAAATGTAAGTTCATACAGATACTCACCATTGGGGCTATGTAAACTTAAATTTCACTGAAGCATCGAAAGAAATTGGTACAGGTATGCGTATTCAAATACAGAGATATGCAAACAGGTAGAATACGGCGCAACTGTCGACAACGCCTATATGAGACAACAAGTGTCTGGCGCAGTTGTTAGATCGTTTACTGCTGCCTCAATGGCAGGTTATTAAGATTTAACGGAGTTTGAACGTGGTGCTATAATCGGTGCGCGAGCGATGGGACACAGTATCTCGGAGGTTGCAATGAAGAGGGGATTTTCCGTACGGCCATTTCACAAGTGTACCACGAATATCAGGACTCCGGTAAAACATCAAATCTCCGACATCGCTGCGGCTGATAAAAGATTCTGCAAGAACGGGACCAACGACGACTGAAGAGAATCGTTGTGGTTCTCAAAAACTGTAGACACACATAGACACCACCTAAAAGTATATTCACACTTTTTAACTTTAATACTTGCTTTATTGTATTGAGCTTTTAAAGTAAGATTACATATCAAAATGAGTAGATTATAGCAATAATTTAAATTTTTTTAAATTCCTTCATCAACTGTAAGAAATATTGAAAATCTAAATTATTTTGCCCCTTGACAACCTGCAGTGCCGGCCACTGTGGCCGGACGGTTCTAGGCGCTCCAGGCCGGAACTGCGCTGCTGCTACGGTCGCAGGTTCGAATCCTGCATCGGGCATGGATGTGTGTGATGTCCTTAGGTTAGTTAGGTTTAAATAGTTCTAAGTCTTGGAGACTCATGACCTCAGATGTTAAGTCCCATAGGGCTTAGATCCAATTGAACCATTTTGAGAAGCTGCAAATGGAATTCTGCAGTGTGTACAATTGAATAGCCTATTGCAGAAACAGCATTTCTCCACTTTTTGATGCAATATTTATATTTTAGTGGTTATGGAGACAATACCTACAGTCTTATTTTGAAGGAACACGTCTACTATACATCTCTGGTCCACAGACAAGATGCAAAATTACATTTTAGAGGAAAAACGACACTTCTCATGGAGAGCTGCTGTTTCTCGATGTAAGGGTAAAATATCAGCACAGAAGATCTTCTACGCAGTCAGCTCACCATTAATGTAGAAATCCACAACGTAGGGGGCAAAACTGCAAAATTTTATGTATATCGTGCGCGGTGAGACTAAAAGAAGTCCAGACGACATTAATAGTTGATGTTGTTGTGGCCTTCAGTCCTGAGACTAGTTTGATGCAGCTCTCCATGCTAATCTATCCTGTGCAAGCTCTTTCATCTCCCAGTACCTACAGCAACCTACATCCTTCTGAATCTGCTTAGTGTATTCATCTCTTGTTCTCCCTCTACGATTTTTTCCATCCACGTTGCCCTCCAATGCTAAATTTGTGATCCTTTGATGCCTCAGGACATGTCCTACCAACCGATCCCTTCTTCTAGTCAAGTTGTGCCACAAACTTCTCTTCTCCCCAATCCTATTCAATACCTCCTCATTAGTTACGTGATCTACCCACCTAATCTTCAACATTTTTCTGTAGCACCACATTTCGAAAGCTTCTATTCTCTTCTTGTCCAAACTATTTATTGTCCATGTTTCACTTCCATACATGGCTACACTCCATACAAATACTTTCAGAAACGACTTCCTGACACTTAAATCTATACTGGATGGTAACAAATTCCTCTTCTTCAGAAATGCTTTCCTTGCCATTGCCAGTCTACATTTTATATCCTCTCTACTTAGACCATCATCAGTTATTTTGCTCCCCAAGTAGCAAAACTCCTTTACTACTTTAAGTGTCTCACTTCCTAATCTAATTCCCTCAGCTTCACCCGACTTCATTCGACTACATTCCATTATCCTTGTTTTGCTTTTGTTGATGTTCGTCTTATATCCTCCTTTCAAGACACTGTCCATTCCGAATAACATCGGGGAGAGGCTACAACTCTGTCTCACTCCCTTCCCAACCACTGCTTCCCTTTCATGCCCCTCGACTCTTATAACTGCCATCTGGTTTCTGTACAAATTGTAAATAGCCTTTCGCTCCCTGTATTTATCCCTGCCACCTTTAGAATTTGAAAGAGAGTATTCCAGTCAACAATGTCATAAGCTTTCTCTAAGTCTACAAATGTTAGAAACGTAGGTTTGCCTTTCCTTAATCTTTCTTCTAAGATAAGTCGTAATGTCAGTATTGCCTCACGTCTTCCAACATTTGTACGGAATCCAAACTGATCTTCCCCGAGGTCGGCTTCTACCAGTTTTTCAATCGTCTGTAAAGAATTCGTGTTAGTATTTTGCAGCTGTGACTTATTAAACTGATAGTTCGGTAATTTTCACATCTGTCAACACCCTCTTTCTTTGGGATTGGAATTATTATAATCTTCTTGAAGTCTGAGGGTATTTCGCCTGTCTCGTACATCTTGCTCACCAGATGGTAGAGTTTTGTCAGGACTGGCTCTCCCAAGGCCGTCAGTAGTTCTAGTGGAATGTTGTCTACTCCCAGGGCCCTGTTTCGACTCAAGTCTTTCAGTGCTCTGTCAAACTCTTCACGCAGTATCGTATCTCCCATTTCATCTTCATCTACATCCTCTTCCATTTCCATAATATTGTCCTCAAGTACATTGCCTTTGTATAGACCCTCTATATACTCCTTCCACCTTTCTGCTTTCCCCTCTTTGCTTAGAGCTGGATTTCCCTCTGAGCTCCTGATATTCATACAAGTGGCTCTCTTTTCTCCAAAGGTCTCTTTAATTTTCCTGTAGGCTTTATCTATCTTACCCCTAGTGAGATAAGCCTCTACATCCTTACATTTGTCCTCTAGCCATGCCTGATTAGCCATTTTGCACATCCTGTCGATCTCATTTTTGAGACGTTTGTATTCCTTTTTGCCTGCTTCACATACTGCATTTTTACATTTTCTCCTTTCATCAATTAAATTCAATATTTCTTCTGTTACCCAAGGATTTCTACTAGCCCTCGTCTTTTTACCTACTCGATCCTCTGCTGCCTTCACTACTACATCCCTCAGAGCTACCCATTCGTCTTCTACTGTATTTCTTTCCCCCATTCCTGTCAATTGTTTCCTTATGCTCTCCCTGAAAGTCTGTACAACCTCTGGTTGTTTCAGTTTATCCAGGTCCCATTTCCTTAAATTCCAACCTTTTTGCAATTTCTTCAGTTTTAATCTACAGTTCATAACCAATAGATTGTGGTCAGAGTCCAAATCTGCCCTGGAAATCTCCTACAATTTAAAACCTGGTTCCTAAATCTCTGGCTTACCATTATATAGTGAGAAATCAAATTCCACTGAAGTACGTACACAAATTTCCTGGTGGGTGTCCCGTTCACACAAAAACAGCACTGTTGTTGAAGTTCTACAAACTATCATTGCTACTGGAAGATAAAGTGAAAGTCATTATTTTCCCGTTCTTAGGCATTCTTTCTGGACACGTGTGTTACAAAGAGGGAGATTCTCACACCAGACGGGATCTATTCGCTGTATATGGGAAGTGGAGTGGAGAAGATGAAAAAACAACGATCCATGTAAGTGAATTTATGGACTTCCAATAAGAGAAGGATCGTGTCATAGGGAAGTAATTGTTTTATGAACTGCTTGTTCATGATTTTAAACTGTTACCTTCTACAGTCAGCCATTCAGTGCTGCAATGTACTCCTGCTTATCCACAGGGCTATATCGGAGTAAATGAGAATAAAATAGTTGACATAAGGGAACTTCAGCCATACATACCAACACAATATCGCGGCTTTTATGATGAACCACTAGCTAGACCCACCACAACAAATGGTTCAAATGGCTGTGAGCACTATTGGACTTAACATCTGAGGTCATCTTAGAACTACTTAAACCTAACTAACCTAAGGACATCACACACATCCATACCCGAGGCAGGATTCAAACCTGCGACCGTAGCAGCCGCGTGGGTCCGGACTGAAGCGCCTAGAACTGCTCGACCCCTACCACAAGAGCTGGAGACAAATTATGTTGCTAAAGCTCCGTACAAAGATACATTATTTTTTATGTTCTCATTCTTTACTGAATTTCTAGCAGTGTAGCTTTATAATGTAACAGAAATGTCGATAAATTGTTTTCTGTTCATTTGAAAAAACACGTTCTGTGTCGAAATTGGTGAGTCATAAGCAATAGAAATTTTTTGTTACTAAAAACACTTGGCATATGATAGAAAGAATAGATCCTAAAATCTCTTATTAGCTTAAAACTTCTCTGTAGTGTTTATTGCTTTTTGTTTCCGAAGTTATTACCGTTTATTTGAGAAACAACACTTGACTATCAGTTTTAAAAAATTCTGTAAGTTTTTTTATTGTCTCATGTTATTGAACAAGACGTTCAAATGACTCTGAGCACTTTGGGACTTAACTGCTGTGGTCATCAGTCTCCTAGAGCTACTTAAACCTAACTAACCTAAGGACATCACACATATCCATGCCCGAGGCAGGATTCGAACCTGCGACCGTAGCGGTCGCGCGGTTCCAGACTGTAGCGCCTAGAACCGCTCGGCCACTCCGGCCGGCGAACAAGACGGGAAAATATTTGCACTCAGCAGTAGGTTAAACGAAAAAATGTCGTAGTTCTCTTCAGTGGATTATCCCTTACATCCTTTTCTCTCCTGCGTTTGTCACTGAGTAAAGAAGTGTTTTTACAGAGATAAAGGATTGAGTTTTAACAATTTGCTAAAACAGATAATGGCTGCCCTGCCCACTGAAATTGAGTAGCAGTGAAGAATCTGAATTATATTTTTATTTTGTGTAACCAATGACACATGGTGTGGGAAATTACTGTCATTCAGAAAATTGGTTGTCTCTGAAATTAGTTTTTTTTATTGAGTTGTTGTTATAGAACAACTGGTGATAGGCAACTATCATCGCAACTAGTATGATGATAACAATCTTAATACCAAAGCCATCTACAACGATTGTATCTTGTTGTATTCACTTATGTACCTTCTTTCCAGCTAAGAACAGCAGATGTCTGTAAACGTTTAGTCCCATAATTTGGGTGACCATCTATCTGTCTAACGTTAATGGTGAACTACCCTCTCCAAACACCTAGAACTCACTGTCACATATATAATGTTGTCCTGGCTACCGTCAAGCTTAGACTGTACCATCGTCCTTTCTCAGATACTGAGCCTGAACCACAACAAGCTGGAGTCGTTGGAACCAGGACTGTTCCAGAACACCCCACGGCTTATCATGCTGCATCTGATTGGGAACACCATCAAGACCCTCTCGGCAGACGCGTTCACCGGTTTGCAGCGGTTGCGCTACCTGTACATGTCCGACAACCAGCTGACCTCGCTGGCTGTTGATGTCTTCAAGCCAACTCCTGCCCTGGACACCCTGGTTCTGAAAGGGAACCTCCTCCAACACCTGCCAGAGGAGATGCTGGGCAACTGCCCCCAATTGGACAGTCTGTATTTGGACCGCAATCAGCTCAAGAGCCTTCCGGGGCGACTCTTCACCAACAATACTGAGCTCAGTGTTGTCTCACTCGAAGGCAACTGTCTTAGTAGGTACGAATTATTTCTTATTACTAGTCTACTGTCTCAGTTTTAGAATAGACCATACGTCCATACTCATGATGGCATTTCAGTCCTACAAGATGTGTAAGCAATATTAGAACTGTGCTTGGTGCTCATAGTTTGACGGTCAATAATCCTGTTGGTCTGAGTTGCAACGTATGATCCTAGATGGAGAGTCATCTAAATATCCTGGTGTAACTTCCGTGAGACCACGCACTCGTGTGATAAGATCCTTGCTGCTTATTCTTTTCAAAACCTGAACCAACTACGTTAGTGTCACCATCTTTAGTTATGTTTCACTAAGTACTACTAACGGCATGGCAGAGGTTACTTCCCGTTGTAGCATGTACTGGGATGCCCTACCATTTCATTCGTGTATGTTTTGTGACAAGGATAACTGCTTAGTAGTTAGATTCTCGTGATCAGGGTTCCCAGAGTTGTAGAATTTTTAAAAAGATACCATTTTCGTCGTTGATTCTAGTAATTATTTATTTCATAGCCCCATAAATTGTTACACGTAGGTAGCTAATGGGATATTTGCTACAGCTTCCAAGAAGAGTTGTTGCTGGAAGGAGTAGTACAGGAAGAAAGGAGTGGGACGCACCAAGTCCACAATCTCCAAAATATGTTGTAGATGGTATGAGGTGTAACAATAACATAAAGATGGAAAGATTAGCGATAGATGAGAGAAGGTTGTGGACTGCACGAAAGTAGTCGGAAGATTGACGATCGAAAATAAAGATAAAACTGACTGCCTGCGAGCAGGACTCACGCACTGCTGGTTACGTATAAACTTAATTATGTACACTGACAATTGATCGTGGATCTCGATAATTTTTGCCTGTTACCGACATTCACGCTGGCAAGATATCGGTCGCAGTGATTCCAAAACGTTCGAGAATGTCTTAATTTCAGGTATGAAGTCGAACAACGAATAAGAAAAAAATTTTTTTTTCATAAAATTAAATTACAGATTCGCAGTTTTCGGATTGTGCATTGAAACCATGCTTCTTGCCAAATTTTAAGTTTTTAGATCAACGGGAAGTACCGTGAAGGTTCTGATGTGTTAGTTTGCAAGTATGGAAATGTGTGACATAAATAGCCTTATCTAGTGACTGCATTGACTAAGAAGCTTCCCTTTTCTTGCATAGCCAAGTGAGTGTAGACCTTAGAATCTGACATAAATTTCAACTTGGTACGTCTACCGTAGCGAGGAAAAGGGGGGCATAACAGTCGGGAAGACAGAGCAGCGGACGGATAACAAGTGATCTTCGAAGGGTTCCTTTTCTACTGGTGGAGTTACAAAATCATAAAAAGAGCAGCAAATGAATGAGATTTTTGGACAACATGGCTGTGGAGATGAAGCAGTGATTAGGATTAGTATGATTAATCAATTATTCAAAAACAGTCTTAATCGTTATAGTTTCCTGCCATTATGTAGACAGGAGTGACACAACCAGCAGTCGACCAACTGTGTGAACGCCCAGAAGATGACCCCTGCGTCGGGTTGAAACCGGTTGGCGGTATAATAATAATAATAATAATAATAATGCGATTAAGACTGTTTTTGAATAATTGAAATGACTGAGAGTTGCGCACTTTGAACCGATCTGAGACCAGTCTCTGTCATTTCTTTATTCCAGTGTGTCGTTAGGATCGGGCATTGTGCTCCAACAAGTATAGTGTCTGGTCGACATTATAACTTTATGAATTTTGGTCTACGTGCACCTAAATCTACATCTACGTGATTACTCTGCTGTTCACAGTTAAGTGTCTGGCAGAGGGTTCAATGAACCACCTCAAGCTGTCTACCGTTCCACTTTCGAAATGTGCGCGGAAAAAACGAGCACTAAATTTTTCTGTGCTAGCCCTGATTACTCTTATTTTATCATGATGATCATTTCTCCCTAAGTAGGTGGGTGCCAATACAATGTTTTTGTAATCGTAGGAGAAAACTGGTGATCGAAATGTAATGAGAAGATCGCGTCGCAACGAAAAACGCCTATGTTTTTAATGATTTCCACTGCAATTCACGTACCATGTCTGTGGCACTATCTCTCCTATTTCGTGATAATAAAAAACGAGCTGCCCTTCTTTGTCCTTTTTCGATGTCATCCGTCAATCACACCTGATGCGGTTCCCACACCGCACAGAAATACTCCAGAATAGGGCGGACAAGTGTGGTGTAAGCATTCTCTTTAGTAGATCTGTTGCTCCTTCTAAGTGTTCTACCAATGAATGGCAGTGTTTGATTTGCTCTACCCACAGCATTATCTATGTGATCGTTCCAATTTAGGTCATTTGTAATTGTAATCCCTAAGTATTTAGATGAATTTACAGCCTTCAGATCTGTGTGACTTATCGCGTAGTCGAAATTTAGCGGATTTCTTTCGGCACTCACGTGAAAAACTTCTCTCTTTTCTTTATTCAGGGTCAGTTGGCATTTTTCGCACCATATGGATATCTTATCTAAATCAGTTTGCAATTTGTTTTCGTCATCTGATGACTTTACAAGACGGTAAATGACAGCAGCATCTGCAAATAATCTAAGAGGGCTACTCAAATTGCCTTATATGTCGTTAATGTAGATCAGGAACAATAGAGGGCCTATAACACTTCCTAGAGGAACGCCGGATATTGCTTCTGTTTTACTCGATGACTTTCCGTCTATTACTACGAATCGTGACCTTTCTGACAAGAAATCACGAATGGAGTCGCTCAGCTGAGGCGATATTCCATAGGCACGCTGTTTGGTTTGAAGACATCACAACCACCTTCAGTCTAAAAGGAGTGTTACCACTGCGTTTTACACATTTCTGATTCAGCTGACTACAAAAGCATTAGTTATTTACATTTTCAGCTCCATGAAGCTGTCCTGTTGTTGTTGTTGTTGTTCAAAAATGGTTCAAATGGCTCTGAGCACTATGGGACTTAACTTCTAAGGTCGTCAGTCCCCTAGAACTTAGAACTACTTAAACCTAACTAACCTAAGGACATCACACACATCCATGCCCGAGGCAGGATTCGAACCTGCGACCGTAGCAGTCGCGCGGTTCCAGACTGTAGCGCCTTTATGTTGTTGTTGTGGTCTCCAGCCTACAGACTGGTTTGGTGCAGTTCTCCATGCTACTCTATCCTATGCAAGCTTCTTCATCGAGTAACTACTGCAATATACATCTTTCTGAATGTGCTTAGTGTATTCATCTCGTGGCCTCCTACGATTTTTACCCTCAACGCTTCCCTCCAATACTAAATTTGTGACCCCTTGACGCCTCAGAATGTGTCCCACTATCCAATCTCTCCTCACAGACAATTCTATTCAGTACTTCCTCATTAGGTACGTGATCTAACCATCTAATCTTCAGCATTCTTCTGTAGTTTGTATTCTCTTCTTGTCTAAACTATTGATATGAAACAGTAAAACTCGCACTCCTGAATTTTACCAGCACGATTTGTGGAAAATACCACAGACAATAGTTTGATTGGCCCACAGGTAACTTGACGCTCAACCTGTTTTGTACGTCTGAGATGCAAAAGAGTATTATTTATGCCTCTCCTGCCTAGCAAAAACCAATGTCTGTGGTCAGTCTGCTGGAGTGAGGTTTTGTGATTGAGGATGGCTCCTCTGATATTGTCCTGCGTAGGCCATAGCAGGATCTCCAATCATCGTCCCAAAAGAAGATTCTTTTGCTACCTTGTACACGATTCCAGTGAGATACGCTACTAATACAGTGGCTATACACATATCCCAACCATAACGAGTTCTCCTGCAGTTCCCGTTTGTGTTGCCCTTATCATCTCGTCGGGGAGTGCAGAGACTGGAAGTGGAAAGACTGGAACTTGTACGTGCGCTGATGACCACCATGTTGAGCGCCCCACAAACAAAAATCATCATCATCAACAGTTCCTGTTCACAAAACAGAATGAGCGGGACTGAGCAAGTTCTGGAACTGCTGAAGACTAGTGAGAATTACAGTGTTTGTGTCTTGTCCACAGACTGCCAACCGAGCTGTTTGCCGGGGCGCCATCACTGAAACTTCTGCGCTTGGGACGTAACCCATGGGACTGCACCAACTGCAGTGTTGCTGCGATGGCTGCCTGGCTGACATCACAGCACATCAACATCGGCGATGTCGCACCGCAGTGCTCAGGACCTGGACCACAGGCTGGGAAGGACATCCGTGAGGCGACGTCTGCTCACTGTCCAAAGGACAGTGGAGAGTAGGGTCTAGGGATAGGCGTATCGCAGGAGGGAAATACGCTCTTCAGTAGCACCAATACGACTACTGGCTGGCGTCCAGAGTAGTCAACATTAACAGCTCACACAGCAACTGCACAAGCACGATGTTACAGTAATTACGTGCGTCTAGAGTATCTAGAGACACGCTTGTGTCACAGGTCACATAGCCAACGAATAGTGGGTTCAGAGGATTTCCGCAAACACCACCATCTGCATGTTTTCCTTGATAGTTTGTTATGAGGGTTGCCCAGAAAATATTGCACCGCTTTCTTTTCTTCAACAATTCTTTACTGTTTATCACAACTAGACATGATTGGCGTGGCGCTGTATACGTTCTGACGTAGGGAAATCCTCTCCACCACCAATCAGTACATAGAAGAGGAAACGCACATTTTCGAAAGAATATATATATATATATATATATATATATATATATATATATATATATATTTCAATTATATTTTTAAGTTTCTTTAAAAAATTTTAAATTAGTGTAAATTATTTCAGTTCATGGTCCACTCAAAAAAGATTAATCATATGTTATTTCTTTAAAAATTGTCTTATTATTAAAAGGTATGTTCACCATTAATATGTATGATAGATATGCACAATCCTTACAGATAGGGGGTACTTTTTGCTTTTACCACTCAGGTTTCTCAGAACTGTGATATAAGGTTTTAACAGATTAATAATTACTTTAGTTATGGCATCATACCAATAGTTCTGTACTGACAGGTTACCCTGTAACTGCAATACATGGTATGTTGGCATTTAATACATTCCAAAATTTCTTTTTGTAAACTAAGATAGCTCTATCAGTAAATATATCTCTCTTGTTAATTATATTTTTAACTTTATCTAACAGATCTGAAGATGGGCAGCTAGCCTGAAACAGGTCATTCAAAATAAAAAAATAGCGATCAAACACTGAAATGCCATATTTTTAATTCTTTATTGAACATAATGAGAATTACACAAACGAAAGAATGGTGTTTTATCTACAGACCCTATTTTCCCAAAACAACTCCACCCCGTTCTATGGCGTTCCTCCAGTGCGAGAGAAGGCGGGTATGCCTTATCGGTACCATTTCTTGTCCTGGTCGCGGAACAAGTGTTTCACTATGTGAATCACCTCCTCATCGTCCTCAAAATGTCTTCCGCGAATGGCATCCTTTAGTGGCTCAACAACTGGAAGTCCGAAGGGGCTAGGTCAGGTGTATCAGGTTTGACGGCCATGGATGATCTCCCTGACCGCTGCAAATCGTGGAGCTCCGCCGAGCCGCCTTCTGATGACGTCACCCCCCGTTCCCAGCGACTAACTGTACGAGGTGCATTCAAGTTCTAAGGCATTCGATTTTTTTTCTAGTTAACTACTCACCCGAAATCGATGAAACTGGCGTTACTTCTCGACGTAATCGCCCTGCAGACGTACACATTTTTCACAACGCTGACGCCATGATTCCATGGCAGCGGCGAATGCTTCTTTAGGAGTCTGTTTGGACCACTGGAAAATCGCTGAGGCAGTAGCAGCACGGCTGGTGAATGTACGGCCACGGAGAGTGTCTTTCATTGTTGGAAAAAGCCAAAAGTCACTAGGAGACATGTCAGGTGAGTAGGGAGCATGAGGAATCACTTCAAAGTTGTTACCACGAAGAAACTGTTGCGTAACGTTAGCTCGATGTGCGGGTGCGTTATCTTGGTGAAACAGCATACGCGCAGCCCTTCCCGGACGATTTTGTTGCAGTGCAGGAAGGAATTTGTTCTTCAAAACATTTTCGTAGGATGCATCTGTTACCGTAGTGCCCTTTGGAGCGCAATGGGTAAGAATGACGCCCTCGCTGTCCCAGAACATGGACACCATCATTTTTTCAGCACTGGCGGTTACCCGAAATTTTTTTGGTGGCGGTGAATCTGTGTGCTTCCATTGAGCTGACTGGCGCTTTGTTTCTGGATTGAAAAATGGCATCCACGACTCATCCATTGTCACAACCGACGAAAAGAAAGTCCCATTCATGCTGTCGTTGCGCGTCAACATTGCTTGGCAACATGCTACACGGGCAGCCGTGTGGTCGTCCGTCAGCATTCGTGGCACCCACCTGGATGACACTTTTCGCATTTTCAGGTCGTCATACAGGATTGTGTGAACCGAACCCACAGAAATGCCAACTCTGGAGGCGATCTGTTCAACAGTCATTCGGCGATCCCTCAAAACAATTCTCTCCACTTTCTTGATCATGTCGTCAGACCGGCTTGTACGAGCCAGAGGTTGTTTCGGTTTGTTGTCACACAATGTTCTGCCTTCATTAAACTGTTGCACCCTCGAATGCACTTTCGACACATCCATAACTCCATCATCACATGTCTCCTTCAACTGTCGATGAATTTCAATTGGTTTCACACCACGCAAATTCAGAAAACGAATGATTGCACGCTGTTCAAGTAAGGAAAACGTCGCCATTTTAAGTATTTAAAACAGTTCTCATTCTCGCCGTTGGCGGTAAAGTTCCATCTGCCATATGGTGCTGCCATCTCTGGAACGTATTGACAATGAACGCGGCCTAATTTTAAAACAATGCACATGTTTCTATCCTTTTCCAGTCCGGAGAAAAAAAGTCAGAGGCCTTAGAACTTGAAGGCACCTCATACTTCTGTAGGCGGCAGATGCTCCATAGACTTTACACAATTGCTTGTTAATACTCCCCGTAGTTTGTTTCTCTGCAGTGAGAAATTCAACGACGGCACGTTGCTTGTAACATAAAACAGCTACAGACGCCATTTTGAAACTGTGCTGCAGCTACGCTATCTGTCGGAAGTGACGGAAACTTGGCGCGCTCACTCAGGAGACTTCAGATAATACATAAGTAACGGTTCGCATTAGTAGCATTGTTTTCGGCTGCATTACTTTCTAGGCAACCCTTGTACAAGTTTTCTGCCATGTCAATATGAAATGAGTCCGTGATGTTTTAAGAAGCGCATATCTCCTGGCAAAGTGCTTTTGTCTCCACTAGAAGAAGAAAGGAGGGTACATTACTATGCCAGCTATGCCAGAGTGACCCAGTTAGGCACCTGAAAAGATTATTTTGTTCTAAAGTACGGTTATTACAATCACCAGTAAGCATAAATACTTATATTACTATTGTGTGCGTGTATTTTCTACATTATGGCAAGTTTCAAAATACTTGATTAAACTAGAATGGACGTTACATTGTTTCAAAGAGACTATAAAATTAAGCTTTGTCTACATTATCATGCAAACAATATTTCCAGCATATTTATGCTCATGTTATCATAGTTTTAGAGTCAAGAGGGAGTTGAGAATTACTGACACATCATTGCAATAGTTAAAATGTTAAAGGTCTAATCACCCTCTGCTTTCTTCATTATGGGAAACTGTGATTATATATGTCGTGTGTGTGTGTGTGTGTGTGTGTGTGTGCAGGCGCAAATGAAACTTAGCAAGTTGTCGACTGTTTTCGTGGAAGATGCAGTATTTCATGCTCCTGCGATGAAATACACCATGCATGTTGATGTGTATACCTATGAACGAGTTACAGTCTGTCAAGAAAGAGTTTCTACCATCAAGATTTAATGACGAAAATCACAGATCTAGGAAGTCCGAAGCATGGCAGCGGATGGTACGTGCATTAGAATAATTCGTACAATGTATGAAAGTGTTAAAGTTGTGCTCTTAACACAACTTTTTAATGAAGTGATATTGGTACCTATCAAAACTGTTATGGATGGGCTTTTTTATATTACGTTCCGTCAAAACATGATGAAACTTTATCACTAAGGTATAAGTGTTGTTACGCAATAAAATAAATGTATTTCTACCGAAGTCCTAACAGACCGCTTGTAACACTTATTTTGTTTCGTATCTGACTTCTCGAAATTGATAAACATAATTAAACTGAAACCAACAACGGATAATATAAGATAACCGTTTTGAAAAAAGAATCAGTCATTAATCTTTTATGAAAAACAATTTCTATTTATAAGGTCTCTGATTTGAAACGTTTTGAAAACATTGAAGTATGCCATGTAGCGCTTACTTCAAATTAGAAATCAATGCAGTCTTTTGCCGCTGCTGTTCAATTTATACTTCGAAGTAGCAAAGACAGAAACGAAACAAAGGCACAAGAGTGGAATTAAAATTCTGAGTGAATGAATATCAGTGGTAAGCTTCCCTGATGACGTTGCCATCCTGCGTGAGTTACAGGATTTGTTGAATGAAATGAACAGTTGAATGAGTAGAGTATATGGATTGAGAGTAAATCGAAGGAAGACGGCGGGCTTCTGTGGTCGAGCGGTTCTAGGTGCTTCTGTCCGGAACCCCGAGGCTGTTACGGTAGTAGATTCGAATCCTTCCTCGGGCATGGATGTGTGTGGTGTCATTAGGTTCGTTAGGTGTAAGTAGTTCTAAGTCTAGGGGACTGATGACCTCAGATGTTAAGTCCCATAGTGCTTAGAGCCATTTGAATTTTTTTTTTTTAAGATAGACGGAAGCAACGAGAAGTAGCAAATATGAGAACAGCAAGAAACTTAACGTTAGAATAGGTGATCACGCAGTAGACGAAGTTAAGGAATTCTGTTTCCTAGGCAGCAAATTAACCCATGACGGACGGAGCAAGGAGGACACGAAAAGCAGACAAGCACTGGAGAAAAGGGCATTCCTGACCAATAGAAGTCTATTAGTATCAATCATGGGTCTTCATTTGAGGATGAAATTTATGTGAATGCATTGTATGGTAGTGAAAGGCAGACTGTGGGAAAACCGGAGGAGAAGAAAATCGAAGTATTTGGGATGTGGTGCTGCAGAAGAATCTTGAAAATAAGGTGGACTGATAGGGTACGGAATGAGGGAATCGTCGAGGAAAGGAATATGTGGAAAACAGTGTCAAGGAGAAGAGTAGAATGACAGGAGCAGTGCTAAGACATTAGCGAATAACTTCCACTGTACTAGAGGGAGCTGTTGAGGGTAAAACTGTAGAAGACGAGCGAGATTGGAATGCATCCAGCAAATAATTGAGGAAGTAGATTGCAACTGCTACTCTGAGATGAAGAGATTGGCAGAGGAGAGGAATTTGGGACGTTTAGCATAGAAGATTCAGAAGAGGGAAAGAAAACGTTAATGTAAAAAAAAGCTAGTCAGAGTTGCAGTGACCTGTGAGAGAATATGCAGGCACTTGTTTAATCAGTTTGAGATCTTCAGTTCAAAACGTTGGGGACAATACTTTTCGAATCCTTTCACCTAATGCAGAGTTCAATCTGAAATGTAATTTTAAGGAAGATCATTAGTGTGAAACGTATCTTAAACGTTGACTACTATTTGTCTGTTTAGTTCTTACAGAGCAAAATCCACTAAACAGAAGAGTGAAGAGATCTCTGCATTCAATCCCTAATCAACTAAGCACAGTTCACTGTTTAATTAGCTTTTAACTTATTTCCTCTACCTTCGATTTTACGTTACGCTTAAAACAAAAATGTCGTTGGAAACACTATAAACATATCTAGATAAAGAACAGCGTTTTAGACACCTACAGTCAAAGATGCCACAACATAATAAATCTCCACAACTAAATATTCCAGAAAACTATTATGTCTACACGACTTTAATCGAGAGTGCTGTTTAGCTATTTTTGTTCTGAATATTGGGGAGTGTGGTTTAGGCTTGTCTGCGGAAATCGGCAAATTAGAAAAAAAAATTTTGAACTTTTTCATACCATGTGCATTTTCAACTTCTCGCGGCGTAATGAGAAATCCATTAAATTTCGGGCATGCAGCCGCGCAAATAAAATTTCTTCTACTGATATTTCGGCCGCGTATCGTCCGGCCATCTTCATGTCCGTACGCCTTCGCCACAGGCGGCGCAGCATCTGTGACCCGCATGCGCAGTACCGCCGCGGTGGAGCATATAAGGCCGCGCTTGGCACCTTGTCGTCAGTCTTGTGACTCGCTCTGAAGATGGCCGGACGATACGCGGCCGAAATATCAGTAGAAGAAATTTTATTTGCGCGGCTGCATGCCCGAAATTTAATGGATTTTTCATACCATCTTTACTGGGAATGGCGGAAGGTGTCATTTCTTCGCTTTGTTGGCTAAATATCTTTCTGTGTTCTGCTAATTATCGTAAACACGAAGTAACTGAATAGGATATTAATTAATGTAGTGCACGCCAACGTGTTTCGAGCAGTTTGGTCCCTTTAATCCTTAACCCAACCAACCAACCAACGTGTTTCGAGATTCGCCATTTACTGAGTTAAAATGTAACAAAGAACGTGAGCACATCCATCTTTACGCTCACTGTGTTCGGTGTGCACCATGGCAAGTTATGTCTGCCTCCGTCTTTTTTCATTTATTTTAACAAAAATAAAAATGAGGTGGTGGCAGAGATAAACGACTCAAGTGAGCTCTTCATCAATAGAAAAGCATATTTCGCAAGAAAAAAGAAGAAAACGATACACAAAGCAAGAAACTAAACAGCCATGGTAGTTGTGCTAGATTACAGCTTCCTAAGGGGCCGAGCACGTTGTTGGTTTGGTAAGGCGTAAATATTTACCGAAAAACGTGTAGCTTGTTAAGAAACATTGGAGTTAAGGTATGATGACTATTCCATGTGTAGTATGTAGTATGAAGCAATGAGAGTACCACCAACGGAACAATATACAATAAATAACACAATATGTAGCTGAACTACTACAAGAGTCTGTGTGAATGAGTGTGTGAAGCTTTTGTAAGTGTAATAAATGTAATAAAATTGGTAAACAGTCTGGCTGTCCATACTTGACAGCCAAACAAAATTCTACAGTTCGTCACGGTAGCACAAATGCTCAGGGGTCCTATTCTTGTCTTGTACAGGTTTTATTGTTCTATGCGAGCAAACTGAAATGCGTACACAAGTTACACATAACTAAACACGCTCGTCAAACATCTTTTACGTTCTCCATCATTCCTTAGTTGCTTCTGGATTTTTGGATTCAGTCGGATCAGTTATAACCAAAGGCAAGTATTCCCAAAGCAAAATTCTCAACAAAATGCGACTATCATGTGGCTTTGCTGTCGTGTGGTCCAAAATAAAACAGCAGAACTGAAGAAAAAATTATTCATAGAAGCAACAATTGCTACAGTGTTTCCAGATCCGTTAGCCCGAGGGAACACTGTGTCTTCAAATAAGCGGCAAACTTTATTAAGCAGCCAACCAATGAAGATTCTCTTGGTCCAAGAGTAGTAGTTTACTTCCTTACTAGGAGGAGAAGAGGAGGATGAAGAAGGAGAATAAAAAGAAGAAGAAGACAAAAGGGTGAACACAAATAGTGGACGAGCTCGAGCCTTCGATGGTAGGCTACAGAAGTTCCTCACCGACTGTTTGTGTAAAACATAAAAATGATCTTTTGTTACCTTTCTTACCCATTCTTCACTATATTTACTCCACTATCAGTGGGGTAACATTTGACTGACATTTAAATACATGTATGTTAACAATAATTGTGGAAATATAAAATTACACCTAAAACATTTTTATTATCCTGTTACTTTTACATATTTTTATAGTTTTTAAGCCTTAGGCCCAGTTATTTTATTTTATTTTCAAACCTCATTACAATAAGAGCAAGAAAAGTATTATAAGAAAATTTTGTGGTTTACATAAAATGACAGAACTTAGTTCTCATAATTTGTGCTGCAGACGCTGTTACGTTTAGAGTATCAAAAATCGAATTACTTCGTTTCTACGAAGGGACTTCCTGTCGATTATGAAAAAAGTGATTAAATAAAATGTCACAGCAAATCGTCGATGATTACTGAGCAGTGTTACTGCAAAGACAAGCACTTAATTTCATCACGGAAGTCCAACATTGTAAAGACAAAATAAAGAAAAACGACATTACAAATACACTCCTGGAAATTGAAATAAGAACACCGTGAATTCATTGTCCCAGGAAGGGGAAACTTTATTGACACATTCCTGGGGTGAGATACATCACATGATCACACTGACAGAACCACAGGCACATAGACACAGGCAACAGAGCATGCACAATGTCGGTACTAGTACAGTGTATATCCACCTTTCGCAGCAATGCAGGCTGCTATTCTCCCATGGAGACGATCGTAGAGATGCTGGATGTAGTCCTGTGGAACGGCTTGCCATGCCATTTCCACCTGGCGCCTCAGTTGGACCAGCGTTCGTGCTGGACGTGCAGACCGCGTGAGACGACGCTTCATCCAGTCCCAAACATGCTCAATGGGGGACAGATCCGGAGATCTTGCTGGCCAGGGTAGTTGACTTACACCTTCTAGAGCACGTTGGGTGGCACGGGATACATGCGGACGTGCATTGTCCTGTTGGAACAGCAAGTTCCCTTGCCGGTCTAGGAATGGTACAACGATGGGTTCGATGACGGTTTGGATGTACCGTGCACTATTCAGTGTCCCCTCGACGATCACCAGTGGTGTACGGCCAGTGTAGGAGATCGCTCCCCACACCATGATGCCGGGTGTTGGCCCTGTGTGCCTCGGTCGTATGCTGTCCTGATTGTGGCGCTCACCTGCACGGCGCCAAACACGCATACGACCATCATTGGCACCAAGGCAGAAGCGACTCTCATCGCTGAAGACGACACGTCTCCATTCGTCCCTCCATTCACGCCTGTCGCGACACCACTGGAGGCGGGCTGCACGATGTTGGGGCGTGAGTGGAAGACGGCCTAACGGTGTGCGGGACCGTAGCCCAGCTTCATGGAGACGGTTGCGAATGGTCCTCGCCGATACCCCAGGAGCAACAGTGTCCCTAATTTGCTGGGAAGTGGCGGTGCGGTCCCCTACGGCACTGCGTAGGATCCTACGGTCTTGGCGTGCATCCGTGCGTCGCTGCGGTCCGGTCCCAGGTCGACGGGCACGTGCACCTTCCGCCGACCACTGGCGACAACATCGATGTACTGTGGAGACCTCACGCCCCACGTGTTGAGCAATTCGGCGGTACGTCCAGCCGGCCTCCCGCATGCCCACTATACGCCCGCGCTCAAAGTCCGTCAACTGCACATACGGTTCACGTCCAATCTGTCGCGGCATGCTACCAGTGTTAAAGACTGTGATGGAGCTCCGTATGCCACGGCCAACTGGCTGACACTGACGGCGGCGGTGCACAAATGCTGCGCAGCTAGCGCCATTCGACGGCCAACACCGCGGTTCCTGGTGTGTCCGCTGTGCCGTGCGTGTGATCATTGCTTGTACAGCCCTCTCGCAGTGTCCGGAGCAAGTATGGTGGGTCTGACACACCGGTGTCAATGTGTTCTTTTTTCCATTTCCAGGAGTGTAGATATCTGAAGTTATTACATTCTTAAGGTCCGTGCGTACGTTGCTAAACTATCTAAAATGTAAAAATGTTACCATTGCATGATTCTTGGCCTAAGGCTGCGTCAAAATTTGGCGAGGGTCAGACTCCTTTCATGCCACCACTTCCAAATTTTAGTTGTTTAAAGACTCTTTTTTCGTTGTTCTTCACTGAATTTTTATGTCTGTCTGAAGTACAAGACTTTTTATGGCGCTACTGAAGAATCTTTTCATGCGAGCATTTGGTTGCAGTAAATATGATAATAAAAATTCTCTTACTGCTGATTTCCGCAAGTAAAATGCTAAACATGAACAAGAGCTATAGTCGAATTTAATTTGTTTATTGTTGCCGGAACGAAATACTCTTGTTGAATAAGACTTTGTACTACTGCAAACGCATTTCAAGTCTCTTTCGCATATCCCACTGCCTGATCAGTTAGTTGGCTTGATCTTCTCAGCAAGAAATACATCTTGAAGTTGACACAAAATGTGCTCCTGCTACAATGATTTATAAATCAAGGTACGTTTTTCTTTGTATGTAGAATGGTGGCGAAGAATCAACAAGTCATGGAAGATATTAGTTATAGAGTCACCTCTGAGATACTGCAAAAGTCATAGAAATATGTATCAGTAGTCGATGGCTCAAACCATTTTTACATCGCCATGGTGATTTTTATTTGCTAGAGAAATGGCACGCTCTTCAGTGACAGGTGCAGCAATGTAAATACAATCAACTCGCTGAAGATTATTTTAAACTAATGCTAGTGTTCTTCCTAAGAAGTACATCACTGCTGATTTAGGTGCCATTCTAAACACCAACGAAAATAGTAAACTACATTGAAGAGGCAAAGAAACCGGTACACTTGCCAAATATTGTGTAGGGTCCCTACCAGCACGCAGAAGTGCCGCAACGCGACGTGCATTAGACTAATGTCTGAAGTAGTGCTGGAGGGAACGGAAACACCGTGAATTCTGCAGAACTGACCATAAGTCTATAAGAGTAAGAGGGGCTGGAGATCTCTTCTGAAAAGCACATCGCAAGGCGTCCCTGATATGCACAATTACGTTCATATCAGGGGAGTTTGGTGGCCAGCGGGAGTGTGCTCCTGGAGCCACTTTGCAGCATTCTGGTTGTTTGGTGTATCGCATTGTCCTGCTGGAAATGCCCAAGTCCGTAGGAATGCACAATGGACATGTTTCGATGCAGGCAATCAGACAGGATGCTTACGTAAGTTTCACCTGTCAGAGCCGTATCTAGACATATCAGTGGTCCCACATCACCCAAAGTCCACACGCCCCACACCATTACAAAACCTCCGCCAGCTTGAACAGTCCCCTGCTGACATACAGCGTCCATTGATTCATGAGGTTGTCCCCATATCGGTCCACGTCCATCCGCTTGATTTTGAAACGAGACTCGTCCGACCAGGCAACATGCTTCCAGTCGTCAACAGTCCAATGTCGTCGTTGACGGGCCAGGGCGAGGCGTAAAGCTTTGTGACGTGCAGTCATGAAGGATACACGAGTGGGCCTTCGGCTCCGAAAGCCCATATCGCTGATGTTTCGTTGAACGCTGACACTTGTTGATGACCCAGCACCGAAATCTGCTGCAGTTTGCGGAAGGGTTCCTCTTCTGTCACGTTGAACGATTCTCTTCAGTCGTCGTTGGTTCCGTTCTTGGAGGATCTTCTTCCGGCTGCAGCGAGTCGGAGATTTGATATTTTACCGGATTCCTGATATTCACGTTACACTCGTTAAATGGTCGTAAGGGAAAATCCCCAGTTATTTGGTGGATGCTTTCCAATCTCTGTCTTGCACTACAGTTTTTGCCGTCCACAGCTTCCTCTAGTACCATGGAAGTCATTCCCTGATGTCATGTCTTAACAGATGTCTTATCATCCCGTCCCTTGCCTTTCTCAGTGTTTTCCTCATATTCCTTTCCTCTTCTCCTTCCTTACCAAATCAATCCATATAATCTTCAACAATCGTTTGTAGCACCATATCTCAAATTCTTCGGTTCTCTTCTCCTCCATATTTCACTACTATACAATGTTGTGCTCCAAACGTACGTTACCAGAAATTTCCTCCTCAAATTATGGCCTATGTTTGGAACTAGCAGACTTTTCTGTGCTATCTGTGGTCCGCAAATATTTACAATTCTGCGTTTTCCGTCGATACAAGAATGAGTATCAATTTGTGCCAATTTGCATGGCCTATTCTGGGTGCGCTTTTTTATCTTTTTGAGGTTCTATTTTTCTTTTTTTCCCTTTTTTTTTGGCTTACAGTGTATTTTGTATGGCTGCATGCATGCCGTAACATTAAACCCGTACTCGCTCCAGGTCTGAAATCTAGTGGGCAACTGTCACGCGCTGTTATGTCGACGGCCACAACGGAGCATTCCGGCAATCGGTGACGTCATCGATGAACGCGAAAACAGCCCTAGACGAAACCCACTGCTCTGCGTCTGATATTCCGCAGAACAGTGCGTGTCTGTGTGTGAATCACGCAACCTCAGCAGCAGCTGCAGGCGAACCCCCAATGGTAGTGTCTCTCAGCTATCAAGAGGCGCCGTCGGCATTCCCTGGTGCCTGAAAAGGGAAATACAAAGGCTCAATCTAGCTATAGTAGGGATCAGTGAAGTGAAGCGGAAGGAAGACAAGGATTTCTGGTCATATGAGTATCGGGTAATATAAACAGCAGCAGAAAATGTTATATCAGGTGTAGGATTCGTTATGAATAGGAACGTAGGGCAGAGGGTGTGTTACTGTGAACAGTTCAGTGACCGGGTTGTTCCAATCAGAATCGACAGCAGACCAACACCGACAACGATAGTTCAGGTATACACGCCGACGTCGCAAGCTGATGATGAACAGATAGAGAAAGTGTGTGAGTATATTGAAAGGGTAATGCAGTATGTAAAGGGGGACGAAAATCTAATAGTCATGGGCGACTGGAATGCAGTTGTAGGGGAAGGAGTAGAAGAAAAGGTTACAGGAGAATGTGGGCTTGGGACAAGGAATGAAAGAGGAGAAAGACTAATTGAGTTCTTAACAAGTTTCAGCTAGTAATAGCGAATACCCTGTTCAAGAATCACAAGAGGAGGGGGTATACTTGGAAAAGGCCGGGAGGTACGGGAAGATTTCAATTAGATTACATCATGGTCAGACAGAGATTCCGAAATCAGATACTGGATTGTAAGGCGCACCCAGGAGCAGATATAGACTCAGATCACAATATAGTAGTGATGAAGCGTAGGCTGAAGTTCAAGACATTAGACAGGAAGAATCAATACGCAAAGAAGTGGGATACGGAAGTACTAAGGAATGACGAGATACGTTTGAAGTTCTCTAAAGCTATAGATACAGCAATAAGGAATAGCGCAGTAGGCAGTACAGTTGAAGAGGAATGGACATCTCTAAAAAGGGCCATCACAGAAATTGGGAAGGAAAACATAGGTACAAAGAAGGTAGATGTGAAGAAACCATGGGTGACAGAAGAAATACTTCAGTTGATTGATGAAAGGAGGAAGTACAAACACGTTCCGGGAAAATCAGGAATACAGAAATACAAGTCGCTGAGGAATGAAATAAATAGGAATTGCAGGGAAGCTAAGACGAAATGGCTGCAGGAAAAATGAGAAGACATCGAAAAAGATATGATTGTCGGAAGGACAGACTCAGCATACAGGAAAGTCAAAACAACCTTTGGTGACATTAAAAGCAACGGTGGTAACATTAAGAGTGCAACGGGAATTCCACTGTTAAATGCAGAGGAGAGAGCAGATAGGTGGAAAGAATACATTGAAAGCCTCTATGAGGGTGAAGATTTGTCTGATGTGATAGAAGAAGAAACAGGAGTCGATTTAGAAGAGATAGGGGATCCAGTATCAGAATCGGAATTTAAAAGAGCTTTGGACGACTTACGGTCAAATAAGGCAAAAGGGATAGATAATTCCATCAGAATTTCTAAAATCATTGGGGGAAGTGGCAACAAAAGGACTATTCACGTTGGTGTGTAGAATATGTGAGTGTGGCGATATACCATCTGACTTTCGGAAGAGCATCAACCACACAATTCCGAAGACGGCAAGAGCTGACAAGTGCGAGAATTATCGCACAATCAGCTTAACAGCTCATGCATCGAAGCTGCTTACAAGAATAATATACAGAAGAATGGAAAAGAAAATTGAGAATGCGCTAGGTGACGATCAGTTTGGCTTTAGGAAAAGTAAAGGGACGAGAGAGGCAATTCTGACGTTACGGCTAATAATGGAAGCAAGGCTAAAGAAAAATCAAGACACTTTCATAGGATTTGTCGACCTGGAAAAAGCGTTCGACAATATAAAATGTTGCAAGCTGCTCGAGATTCTGAAAAAAGTAGGGGTAAGCTATAGGGAGAGACGGGTAATATACAATACGTACAACAATCAAGAGGGAATAGTAAGAGTGGACGATCGAGAACGAAGTGCTCGTGTTAAGAAGGGTGTAAAACAAGGCTGTAGCCTTTCGCCCCTACTCTTCAATCTGTACATCGAGGAAGCAATGATGGAAATAAAAGAAAGGTTCAGAAGTGGAATTAAAATACAAGGTGAAAGGATATCAACGATACGATTCGCTGATGACATTGCTATCCTGAGTGAAAGTGAAGAAGAATTAAATGATCTGCTGAACGGAATGAACAGTCTAATGAGTACACAGTATGGTTTGAGAGTAAATCGGAGAAAGACGAAGGTAATGAGAAGTAGTAGAAATGAGTACAGCGAGAAACTTAACATCAGGATTGATGGTCACGAAGTCAATGAAGTGAAGGAATTCTACTACCTAGGCAGTAAAATAACCAATGACGGACGGAGCAAGGAGGACATCAAAAGCAGACTCGCAATGGCAAAAAAGGCATTTCTGGCCAAGAGAAGTCTACTAATATCAAATACCGGCCTTAATTTGAGGAAGAAATTTCTGAGGATGTACGTCTGGAGTACAGCATTGTATGGTAGTGAAACATGGACTGTGGGAAAAACCGGAACAGAAGAGAATAGAAGCATTTGAGATGTGGTGCTATAGACCAATGTTGAAAATTAATTGGACTGATAAGGTATGGAATGAGGAGGTTCTACGCAGAATCGGAGAGGAAAGGAATATGTGGAAAACACTGATAAGGAGAAGGGACAGGAAGGTAGGACATCTGCTAAGGCATGAGGGAATGACTTCCATGGTACTAGAGGGAGCTGTAGAGGGCAAAAATGGTAGAGGAAGACAGAGATTGGAATACGTCAAGCAAATAATTGAGGACGTAGGTTGCAAGTGCTACTCTGAGATGAATAGGTTAGCACAGGAGAGGAATTCGTGGCGGGCCGCATCAAACCAATCTGTAGACTGATGACAAAAAAAAAAAAAAAAAAAAAAAAAAGGACACATGCGAGTACTCAAGGCTTTTCTAAAAATCATGCTGTTATTTGAGCTCCGATCGTTAAAATTGTTACACCACGAAGTTGACCTGCTACAGACGCGAAATTTAACCGACAGGAAGAAAATGCTGTGTTATCCAAATGATTAGATTTTCAGAGCATTTATACAAGGTTGGCGCCGGTGGCGACACCTACAACGTGCTAACATGAGGAAACTTTCCAACCGATTTCTCATAAACAAACAGCAGTTGACCGGCGTTGCATGGTGAAATGTTGTTGTGGTGCCTAGTGTAAGGAGGAGATATGCGTAACATCACGTTTCCGACGTCGATAAAGGTCGGATTGTAGCCTATCGCGATTGCGGTTTATCGTATCGCGACATTGCTGCTCGCGTTGGTCGAGATCCAATGACTGTTAGCAGAATATGGAATCGGTGGGTTCAGGAGGGCAATACGGAACGCCGCGCTGGACCCCAACGGCCTCGTATCACTAGCAGTCGAGATGACAGGCATCTTATCCGCATGGCTGTAACGGATCGTGCAGCCACGTCTCGATCCCTGAGTCAACAGATGTGGACGTTTGCAAGACAACAACATTTCGACGACGTTTGCAGCAGTGTGGACTATGAGCTCGGAGAGCATGGTTGCGGTTACCCTTGACGCTGCATCACAGACAGGAACGCCTCCGATTGTGTACTCAACGACGAACCTGGGTGCACGAATGGCAAAACGTCACCTTTTCGGACGAATCAAGGTTCTGTTTACAGCATCATGATGGTCGCATCCGTGTTAGGCGACGTCGCGGTGAATGCACATTGGAAGCGTGTATTCGTCATCACCATACTGGCGTATCACCCGACGCGATGGTACGGGGTGCCATTGGTTACACGTCTCGGTCACCTCTTGTTCGAATTGACAGCACTTTGAACAGTGGACGTTACATTTGAGATGTGTTACGACCCATTGCTCTACCCTTTATTCGATCCGTGCCAAACCCTAAATTTCAGTAGGATAATGCACGACCGCATGTTGCAGGTCCTGTACGGGCATTTTTGGATACAGAAAACGTTCGACTGATGCCGTGGGCAGCACAGTCTCCAGATCTCTCACGAATTGAAAAGTTTTGGTCAATGGTGGCCGAGCAACTGGCTCGTCACAATACGCCAGTCACTACTCTTGATGAACTGTGGTATCGTGTTGAAGCTGCATGTACCTGTACACGCCATGCAAGCTCTGTTTGACTCAATGCCCAGGCGTATCAAGGCCGTTATTACGGCCAGAGGTGGTTGTTCTGGGTACTGATTTCTCAGGATCTATGCACCCAATTTGCGTGTAAATGTAATCTCATGGCAGTTCTAGAATAATATATTTGTCCAATGAATACCCGTTTATCATCTGCATTTCTTCTTGGTGTAGCAATTTTAATGGCCAGTAGTGTAGCATTTTTCTCTCATTTTCTTTGCATATTCTTACGCTGTTATATCTTTACCGCCGCATCTGGAGCAACTCTGTAAATTCATGAACATTTTTAGCCCGGAAAAGGATAGTCCGGACGGTGTGGAGTGCCAATTCGCTAATTTCCTGCTGGCCATTGTTCAATGGTGGCCATCATTCTCTGCACACAATTGCAATCTCTGGCATAATGAATGTCGTACACGCCGCAGTACATCTGGTGTAATGTTGCCGCAGGCTGCCACAATACTTTGTTTTATATCCTCTGGGGTTGTAGGCACATCACGGTACACACGGTACATGATGGCTACCACTTTGAACATCTATTGGCCTGACATGTCGGGACGCACTCTATTCCACTCCGTATTTGAAAACGGAAACCACGTGTGTACGTGTACCTCACCCCTCATGGTAATGTACATGTGCGTCAGTGAAAAAGACCAATAAAAAGGTGTTAGCATGTGGACGTAATGTGCTGTTCCAGTCTCTTCTGTACCTAAGGTCCATCAACGTTCCCTTTGGATCCCTACGTAATTCGGTTCTCTCCGATATACACGATCGAACAGCGGAGGAGTGGTACTCAAGTGTCAACTTTAGGTTACAATATCTCCGGATGTAATTAACATTTTACAATGCAACAAACGACACTGATTACGTATTTGTTTATATGTTCAGATGTGCTAACAAAACTAACGTGGTTCCACTTTTAAAAACGTAGGTTTGTGTTAAAAAACATACTTCCGTGCATTTTTTTATGGTTTGTATTAAACAATTACACTAGCCCCTCTCCTCACGTTCGGTCTGTGGAATCGGTTCGTCAGTATTTGATGTGGTTTACGAAATACATCCAGCGGTAACGTTAGGTGACTCACCCTGTATATATCGTATTGGTTAAAGTGGATTCTTCTCATAGATGGGATGGTTCGTTGTGCCACTGGTGTCAACTGCAGCTGAAAGTGCTGCTAAAGATGCAGTACGATGCACCATAGCCCTGAGTAGGGCTGGTCTTTCCTCACGTCAGTGCCATGTGCTCGTCCGGAGCCCGGTCTTCTTGGGACCGTCCATTCTCGTGACCACCGCTGCCACCATTCATGTACAGTGGCTACATTGCTGCCATTTGTTGCAGTACCGCGGAAGGAACAACCAGCTTCTCGTAGACCTATTGCGCGACCCCATTCAGTGAGGTATTGATAATGGCCTCTTTGTCGTCTTTAAGGACATTTTTGACTAACCTCAATTCATTATGTCCAATCTCGAAGTACCTAAAGCTCACGACGTTGCAGAGTGTATTTAAAGCGTACTACATAAGCTCAGTGGTACCACTTGGAGAACCCCTTCTGACTGTCTGCGTTTAACTGGCACCAGTATTGTGTACTCTGCTGCCGAGTACTGTGCACCTGTCTGGTTGGAAAGTGTACATGTGAAGAAGGTAGACACAAAACTTAACGACACAATGCGCTGGATTACTGGTTACATCAAATCAACCCCATGCCACTGGTTACCTGTACTGAGTCACATCCCTCCACCTCACTTGAGGCGGAAACAAGGTCTACTGAGGGAGGCCAAGAAAATCTCTGCACCAGGAATTCTGTCATCAGCCACAGCAACGATTGCGATCAAGAAGACCAGCAAGTGTTACTGCAGGACAACTCATCGCGGAAGGTTTTGATCTAAATGAAAGCTGGAAGCATGAATGGTCAACAAAAACATTGGGGACAAGAGCCCATCACCTTGATACCACAAAGAAGCCAAAAGGTTTTGACCTACCGAGGAACCTTTGGTGCCGCCTCAACAGGTTAAGGACTGGACATGGTTGTTGTAGGTACTTCAGGTACAAATGGGGCAGGATCAGTTCACCAATGTGTGAATGTACCAAGAAGAGTAGACAATTGAACATTTAGTCCAACGCTGTCCACTTCATTCATACCTTGGAATTCCCGATGACTTGTTCACTCTCACACCCAGCTTAATTGACTGGTTGAAAATCACGGACTTTAAGGTTTAATCTTTTCTAATATCATATGTACATTGCATAAAAGCATTTGCCTTATATCAACTGTATATTGTATAAAATCACCATACGATTAGATAAATAAATAAATTTAAAGCAGATGTCATTTTCATCCTCACATTGGCGCTACTAAGGGCACTCTTATGTGACTGGTGCGAAATTGGAACAGACACCATGTTTGAGATGTAGAAACACTCCTCTCAACTTTCGTTTATGTCGTACAACTCCTTCTTGGTGTTGCGGCTTTTTTCTATCAGTGCATGTGTACTGTCTAATACATGCTGATATATGAGCAGCTTTACTTATGATTAGTAACGTCTACTATTTAGCAGTGTGGGCGGCCACAAGAGATTTCATAGCAAATTACTGTAAAACTCAAGTGTAGGCAGGTCCACTATCGATTATGGGGGAGAGGCATGACGATCACTTCAGTGCCAGTGTATGAGCAGGAATTGTTAGTGACAGACTCGTAGCGCCGTACACGTTTCTAAAGAGTATAACAAGTGTTGTGTATCACCTATTTCCGCGTCATGAATTATGAGCGGGTACCACCCCATTTTCTACGAATCATGCGACAGCACCTCAGAACTATTTTTCATGGACGATGGACTGATTGGGGAGGTCTGGTAGCATTGCCTCCCCGTTCACCATACCTGAATCCGTTGGAGACATTTAAAGGTATTTTTGCAAGTCCAACCCGTCGACAATGTGCTGACGTTACAGGAGCATGTGACCAATGCATGTGATAACTTCCGAACAGAGCCGCAGGCATTTGAAAGAGTGCATGGTCCACTGAGATGAAGAGGTGAAGGTCGTGTGAAGATGCGTGGTAGCCACATGCAGCATTGCCTATAGTGTCTTCTTCTTCATAATAAACAGATGGGAATAAGACGACTGACCGACCTACATGTCAATAGATATCATTTTGGGACAGACTATTATCGGAACTTTTGTTCTAGGTTTAACAAATACTGCCTCCTATTGGAATACGTGCCACCCTATGTCTATTGTTGTTTCAGAAGGGGAATGTGGTAAGGGAAGTAGAGTGTAACTGGATATCTAAGGAGAAATCTAGACAACAAAGTTTTCATTGGTGGGACGTAATATTTATTTCAGCGAAATGTAAACAAAGCATGAACAACATGTATGAGAACTTATTTTTAGTGGTTGAAACTACATTTAACATAACTCAGCACTGTGCAGTGTGCCGGCCCGTGTGGCCGAGCGGTTCTAGGCGCTACAGTCTGGAACCGCGTGACCGCTACGGTCGCAGGTTCGAATCCTGCCTCAGGCTAGGATGTGTGTGATGTCCTTGGGTTAGTTAGGTTTAAGTAGTTCTAAGTTCTAGGGGACTGATGACCTTAGAAGTTGAGTCCCATAGTGCTCAGAGCCATTTGAACCACTGTGCAGTGTGCCCCATGACTCGGGGTAAAAGCAGATACTCTGTGCGGCAGTGCTATTTTTTCCGTCTCATGCAGTTCATCTTCACTCTGTATAATCCTCATGCTTTGAATGCTTTATCATATCATCTGATTTTTAGGTCTCTTTGCAAATAAGATAAGGTGTTTCATTTTCGCCTTCAGAAGAGCGGTTTGCTTCACACGTCTTCCAACTCTTCTGACTCTGTCTACACCCGGAGTCTTTCGACAGATTTTTTACTTTCTGGTAAGAGCTGTTGTTGCTTTGTGATCACGACGCATTTTCCACTTCACCTGGTTGATGGTCTCCCGTAATAAGTAACTGGCGCTACACTCTCTGGTGATACAGTGAATGAAGACTGTTGTTTGCACGTCAGTCGACGGACCAGGAAGTGGAGAAGAAGCAGCAACTGGCTCTGTTGAGTGCTGGGAGTCTGTCATTATTCTTTCTGTTGTATCTGATGACGAAAATTCGTCTTCGCCAAACATATTTACGTTAAGCGAGAAAATACCCGTCTTTTTAAACCCAGATAGGTCATTTAGGATTGTTGGTGTTATACTATATGAAAGTCCGAACAGCTGAGCTATTTGCTGCTGGCTTGTGACTCTCCTCGGATGGCTGTTAACCCATATTTTGATTTCATGACTGTATAAAGCGCTTAATGGTCGCATCTCAAAAGAAAATGCACGTCTTCAATAAGATACAATTAGTCACATTATTAGTAACAAAAATATTATAAAAATTTGTGCAAAATATTTATAAATTCTATATGTAATTATTAACTGGTAATTATTAAAAAGTGTACACGCAAGTAGCGTACCTTTAAAAGCGTATACTTCTTACGTCATACATATTACTTATATGTGACGAAGTCATGCGGTCATAACAGGTAAGTCTGGTTTTACCTCAAACGTTCTACGCCGTTTTCTCCCAATTGTACTTATCTATTACCTATAAAATTCCTTTTGCATAAGAAACAAGGTGAAGAATCGTTTGACACTGCATATGTTCGTAAAACCTGTTACAAGTACTTTTTATTGCATTACTAGTTTCAGCTTGTAAAACGACGGTATAAGTTCCGGACTGAACACAAAAATCACATGAGTAAGATCTCTCTCTCTCTCTCTCTCTCTCTCTCTCTCTCTCTCTCTCTATTCGTTTAGTCGGTTCCGACTCTTCGCGACCCCATGAACCAAATCACGCCACTTTTTCCTGTCTTGCACTTTCTCCCTTAGACCTTCCAGGTTGGAAAACATTGCTTCTGTGATGCCATCGATCCATCTCATCCTCTGACGTCCTCTTCTTCTAGTTCCTTCAATCTTCCCCAGCATTAATGTTTTTTCCAGCGAGGCATGCCTTCGCATTGTGTGTCCAAATTAGGTCAGCTTTTGTTTTAACATTAGACCTTCCAGGGAGAAATCTGGTTTAATTTGCTCCAATATTGATCTGTTGGTTCTCTTGGCAGTCCATGGAACTCTAAGACGTTTCCTCCAACACCACAATTCGAAGGAGTCAATTCTTCGCCGTTCAGCCTTTCTAATGGTCCAGGTCTGACATCCATGCATCACAACTGGAAAGACCATGGCCCTCACAATACGGATCTTTGTTGCTAGTGTTATATCTCTGGACCTTATAACCTCATCAAGGTTTGACATCGCCTGTCTACCGAGCAGCAGGCGTCTCCGGATTTCATGGCTGCAGTCGCCATCAGCAGAGAACTGGGAACCGAGATAACTGAATGTGGTCACTATCTCCATGGTTTCTCCTGCTATATCCCACGAATTGGTAGGTGTAGTTGTCATAATTTTCTTTTTCTTTACATTCAGCATAAGACCGGCTTTTTCACTTTCGTCTTTCACCTTCAGTAAGAGTGTTCTCAATTCTTCTTCACTTTCTGCCAACAGGATCGTATCATCCGCGTACCTGAGGTTGTTTACATTCCTTACAGCTATTTTAATTCCTGTTTCTCCTTCATCTAGCCTCGCATTCCTCATAACATGTTCTGCATACAGATTGAATAAGTACGGTGACAGTATGCAGCCTTGCCGGACCCCTTTCTGAATCTTTATCCATTTCGTTGTTCCATACATAGTTCTCACCGTGGCTTCTTGCTCAAGGTATAAACTCCGTATCAGATGAATGAGGTGATCTGGTACACCCTTGTTTTTCAGTACGTTCCATAATTTGTTGTGATCGACGCAGTCAAAGGCTTTGGCGTAGTCAATAAAGCAGAGGTACACATCTTTCTGGAATTCTCTCTCTTTTTCCATAATCCACCGAATGAGTAAGATGCACAACCATAAAAACTTAAATGGCTCTGAGCACTATGGGACTTAACTTCTGAGGTCATCAGTCCCCTAGACCTTAGAACTACTTAAACCTAACTGACCTAAGGACATCAAACATATCCATGCCCGAGGCAGGATTCGAACCTGCGACCGTAGCGGTCGCGCGGTTCCAGACTGTAGCGCCTAGAACCGCTAGGCCACTCCAGCCGGCATAAAAACTCAACAAATCATTTTACTCAGCAGCAATGCGTCTCGCACTACGAAGCCTAAAGGCGGTACTGAAATTGCTGGCTGTCTTGATGGACTAATGGCCAAAAAACAGTGTTACCAACTCTTCCGCGGTCGACGTGCAATGAAAGACCTAACGGAGTTCCGCAGAGGGCAGATTGTGGGGGGACCGATTAGCTGGAGCATCAGTAACCACGACAGCCAACTTATGCCTTCAGAAAAGAAGAAGAATCGATTACAGATGCCAGCATGAGTAACGCAGAAGTAAATATCCTCAGAAGTTAAGTCCCATAGGGCTCAGAGCCATTTGAACCATCTAATCTTCAGCATTCTGCTGCAGCGCCACATTTCGAAAGCTTCTATTCTCTTCTTGTCTAAACTGTTTATCGTCCATGTTTCACATCCATACGATTTAGAAGAAATATCAGAATGGTACGAACAGTGGCAGTTGACCCTAAATAACGAAAAGTGTGAGGTCGTCCTCATGAGTAAGAAAAGGAACTCCTTAAACTTCGGTTACACGATAAATCAGTCTATTCTAAAAGCCGTAAATTCAACTAATTACCTAGGTATTACAATTACGAACAACTTAAATTGGAAAGAACACACAGAAAATGTTGTGGGGAAGTCTAACCAAAGGCTGCGTTTTGTTTGTAGGACACTTAGAAAATGCAACAGACCTACTGAGGAGACAGCCTACACTACGCTTGTTCGTCCTCGTACGGAATACTGCTGCGCGGTGTGGGATCCTTACCAGGTCGGACTGACGGAGTACATCGAAAAAGTTCAAAGAAAGGCAGCACGTTTTGTATTATCGCGAAATATGGGAGACAGTGTCAAAGAAATGATAAAGGATTTGGGCTGGAAATCATTAAAAGAAGGGCGTATTTCGTTGCGACGGAATCTTCTCACGAAATTCCAATCAAGAACTTTCTCCTCCGAAGGCGAAAATTTTTGTTGATACCGACCTGCATAGGGCGGAACGATCACCACGATAAAATAATGGAAATCAGAGCTGGTATGGAAAGATATAGGTGTTCATTCTTCCCGCACGCTATACGAGATTGGAATAATAGAGAACTGTGAAGGTGGTTCCAGGAACCCTCCGCCAGGCAGTTAAATGTGGTTTGCAGAGTATCCATGTAGATATAGATGTATATGTAGATTGAATCTTTCAAGAGCAACTGTTTCCACAGTTATGGCAGCCTACACAAAACGTGGAAAGACATCATCGTGTAAACGTAATAGTGGGCGCAAGTCAAAATTAAATGATAGAGATCGTCGCACGCTAACAAGAATTATGTCAAACCGACGGCTGCTAAAGTGACTGCAGAGCTCAATAGCCATCTTCGAGACCCCGTAACTATCCACACTGTCAGCCGAGAACTCCACAAAGCTAATATTCATGGACGAACTGCTTTACCGAAACCAATCAGCTCAAAGAAGTGTAGACCATCGTGTCAGGAGCATAAATCCTGGACGGCTGATCAGTTGAAACGCGTCATATGGTCCGACGGGTCAACGTTTTCGTTATTTCCAATATAGGGCCGGGTTTACGTCTGGAGAACGCCGAAAGAAGCCTACAATCGTGATTGCTTGATTGGAACGGTTAAGCATGGAGGTGGAAGTGTGATGGTGTGGGCAGCCATATCATAGTATTCTGCTAGTACCATCATCTCAAAGGCCATGTTACAGCCAACGATTATGTGAACATTTTAAGTGATCAGATGCACCGCATGATTCAAATGTTGTTCCCAACAACGATGCCATGTTTCAGGACGATAATGCACCCATTCACACAGCGAGGACAGTACGAGGTGCATTCAAGTTCTCAGGCCTCCGATTTTTTTTCTCCGGACTGGAAAGAGATAGAAACATGCGCATTGTTTTAAAACGAGGCCGCGTTCATTGTCAATATGTCCCAGAGATGGCAGCATCGTACGGCAGATGGAATTTTACCGTCAGCGGCGAGAATGAGAACTGTTTTAAATACTTAAAATGGCGAAGTTTTCCTTACTTCAACAGCGCGCAATCATTCGTTTTCTGCATTTGCGGGGTGTGAAACCAATTGAAATTCATCGACAGTTGAAGGAGACATGTGGTGATGGAGTTATGGATGTGTCGAAAGTGCGTTCGTGGGTGCGACAGTTTAATGACGGCAGAACATCGTGTGACAACAAACCGAAACAACCTCGGGCTCGCACAAGCCGGTCTGACGACATGATCGAGAAAGTGGAGAGAATTGTTTTGGGGGATCGCCGAATGACTGTTGAACAGATCGCCTCCAGAGTTGGCATTTCTGTGGGTTCTGTGCACACAATCCTGCATGACGACCTGAAAATGCGAAAAGTGTCATCCACGTGGGTGCCAGCAATGCTGACGGACGACCACGCAGCTGCCCGTGTGGCATGTTGCCAAACCATGTTACGCGCAATGACAGCATGAATGGGACTTTCTTTTCGTCGGTTGTGACAATGGATGAGACGTGGATGCCATTTTTCAATCCAGAAACAAAGCGCCAGTCAGCTCAATGGAAGCACACAGATTCACCGCCACCAAAAATATTTCGGGTAACCGCCAGTGCTGATAAAATGATGGTGTCCATGTTCTGGGACAGCGAGGGCGTAATCCTTACCCATTGCGTTCCAAAGGGCACTACGGTAACAGGTGCATCCTACGAAAATGTTTTGAAGAACAAATTCCTTCCTGCACTGCAACAAAAACGTCCGGGAAGGGCTGCGCGTGTGCTGTTTCACCAAGACAACGCACCCGCACATCGAGCTAACGTTACGCAACAGTTTCTTCGTGATAACAACTTTGAAGTGATTCCTCATGCTCCCTACTCACCTGACCTGGCTCCTAGTGACTTTTGGCTTTTTCCAACAATGAAAGACACTGTCCGTGGCCGCACATTCACCAGCCGTGCTGCTATTGCCTCAGCGATTTTCCAGTGGTCAAAACAGACTCCTAAAGAAGCTTTCGCCGCTGTCATGGAATCATGGCGTCAGCGTTGTGAAAAATGTGTACGTCTGCAGGGCGATACGTCGAGAAGTAACGCTAGTTTCATCAATTTCGGGTGAGTAGTTAATTAGAAAAAAAAATCGGAGGCCTTAGAACTTGAATGCACCTCGTACAATGTGTGGCATGCAACTGAAGTGCAGCGTCTTCCCTCGCCAACACAGTCTCCGGACTTGAACGTTATCGAACCCTTGTTGGCGGTGTTGGAGCACAGACTCCGGAGCAGATTTCCGCCACCTTCGTCACTGCAGCAGTTAGATGAGGATCTGGTCGCAGAGCGGCATAACATTCCACTGGACACTATACAATCATTATACGCCAGTATCTCAAGAAGAATCGCAGCTGCATTATCGGTAAACGGAGGTCGAACCCCTTATTAATAAACCATTCCCAAGCAAGTACAAGGGTTCACATTAGGCCGCGCCGGGTAGCCGCGCGGTCTGGGGCGTCTTGCCACGGTTCGTGCGGCTGCCCCCGTTGGAGGTACGAGTCCTCCCACGGGCATGGGTGTTGTGTTCTCCTTAGCGTAAGTTACTTTAAGTAGTGTGCGAGACTAGAGACCGATAACCTTAGCAATTTGGTCCCTTAGCAATTCACACACATTTGAACAGTTTGTTCACATTATTTTGCCCATCCCGTGTATGTCAGAGACTGCGGCAGTGAGACAAAATGGTTCAAATGGCTCTGAGCACTATGGGACTTCTGAGGTCATCAGTCCCCTAGAACGTAGAGCTACTTAAACCTAACCAACCAAGGACATCACACACATCCATGCCCGAGGCAGGATTTGAACCTGCGACCGTAGCTGTGGCGCGGTTCCAGACTGTAGCGCCTAGAACCGCTCGGCCACCTCGGCCGGTTCAGTGAGACATTCAGAGCTCTTTGCAGCTAAAGTCCTTCAGAAGGCAATGCTGCTCAGCGCTGTACACAACTCCGATTCCCCCCTCGCTCTGATGGCACGGCGTTTTCCGGAACAACGGTCCACCAGGAAACTATTGCATGACTACTTCGGGGGCATTCCGGCAGTCTGTGACGTTCGTGGCAGACAAACAAACAGCCCCAGGCAAGACTCGCGACTGTGCGTTCCTGATTGCTTACGGCAGTGCTTTCCTGTGCGTTAGTCTCGGAACTTGATCGGTAGCTAGTTGGCGAGCCCGCTGTTGCTGTTTCCTTCACCTGCAGACTGCTGACATCGGCATTTATTGCTAGCTGCTACGTCCAAGTTCACCATCCGAGCAACATGTGAGTACTCAAGTCCGTTTTTATTGCTGTTCCCAGAGGTACGCTGCTGCATGAGGTCCGATGGAACTTATAAATAAATCTAGTATTTGTAATCCCTTGGGCTTTTTTTAAAATTTTATATAACCACTCACGTTGCTATGAGTATTATTTTATTTGAACTGTAGGTATGTTTCAGCCATACGGCCATCATCAGGTTATCTGTAACAGAACATCTTACAAATTTTGGTACATTTGCTGTATTGCACGTGAGTTAGTTATGAATAATATGATTTTACATCAGTTTCGAAGCCCCGACTTCCATGCAGTATCGTATTTTTGTTGCTGTTTATTTGTTACTGATTATATTTTTGTGTATCAATAATAATCAGCTTTCAGTGTCCAGAATGAGATTTTCACTCTGCAGCGGAGCGTGCGCTGATATGAAACTTCCTGGCAGATTAAAACTGTGTGCCCGACGGAGACTCGAACTCGGGACCTTTGCCTTTCGCGGGCAAGTGCTCTACCATCTGAGCTACCGAAGCACGACTCACGCCCGGTCTCACAGTTTCATATCAGCGCACACTCCGCTGCAGATTGAAAATCTCATTCTGGAAACATCCCCCAGGCTGTGGCTAAGCCATGTCTCCGCAATATCCTTTCTTTCAGGAGTGCTAGTTCTGCAAGGTTCGCAGGAGAGCTTCTGTAAAGTTTGGAAGGTAGGAGACGAGGTACTGGCAGAAGTAAAGCTGCGAGACCGGGCGTGAGTCGTGCTTCGGTAGCTCAGATGGTAGCGCACTTGCCCGCGAAAGGCAAAGGTCCCGAGTTCGAGTCTCGGTCGGGCACACAGTTTTAATCTGCCAGGAAGTTTCAGTTTTCAGTGTGTTGTAACTTATCTTTTAGTAGTGGTCAGAAACACATCTTAGCGTGTACCTGATATTTAGAGACAGCAGTTGTGACGGATGATCAGCGATTTCATTATTTCTGTTCGTGTCTGTGATTATACTCTTTCGTTGTTATTATAGTGAAGATTGCATTTCATATGTTTTTGTATTTTAATTTTCGCTAGAGTATACTTTTTGCATTATGGTCTTTCTTAACAAGTAAGTTTTTAAGACGTGCTTTTCATTCTTAGGAACGCCGGCCGCTGTGGCCGAGCGGTTCTAGCCGCTTCAGTCCGGAACCGCGCGACTGCTACGGTCGCAGGTTAGAATCCTGCCTCGGGCATGGATGTGTGTGATGTCCTTAGGTTAGTTAGGTTTAAGTAGTTCTAAGTTCTAGGGGACTGATGACCTCAGAAGTTAGTCCAATAGTGCTCAGAGCCATTTGAACCATTTAAACCATTCTTAGGATTTTATTATGATTATACTCAAGTGAGAATCGTTAGTAGCGTGGATTTCGTTCAAAGATACCAGATGTACTTTCGCACTGCAGCTTTATTTAGTTTCATAGTTAATACTTTTTGTGGTCCGTGGGTATCGTGCAGACACCTAGGATTAAGTGCAAATAATAATACCGGGTGGTATGATGTAAATGGCTTGTTGTGCTTCGGACACAGTTTTTTCATTGTTGTTGCCGATTGCGGAGTTACTTTAGCTATAAAGGTTACGTGAATTTATGGATACAAGCATTTGTCTTTCCCTTCACCCGTGAACATCACTTTTCATAGTTATTTAATATTCTGCAGTTGAGTTGGCCTTCATCGGTGAATTGAAAATACTGATACCAAGATTATGGTGTTTACTGTTGAAATCATATTTTTTTCACTGTCTCTCATATCGTAAGACAGATCTAGTTTCCCATTCCCCTTTTCTAGTCCATGTTTTCCACGTATTCCATGTCGAACAGGTTCTGCTGGGAACCTCCACACTTTTTTATCCTATTAGTCCCCTTAATTCTAAGCATTTTTCTGTAATGCTGTTCCTTTTCCGACAGTCACAGTCCATGATTGTGTACCTACAGTACCGTACTCTATTACCTTCCTCAAATTAAGTCCCATGTTTTATGTCAGTGGACGTCTTCTTATATACTGCGTTCTTCGCCTGCGATTTTGCTTCCAAGGTAGTAGAATTCCGTCATTCGTCTACCATGTGGTCCCCGATTTTGATCCTAACTTGGTCACTAATCCCATTGATGCAACTTTTCACTATTTTCGTCTTTCTTCGGTCTATCTCCGAACAGATATTCTGCACCTATTAGACTGTTCATTCAAACTGATCTGTAGTTCTTCACTTCCACTGAGGATAGAAATGTTATCCGCGAATCTTATCGCTGATTTCATTCCGCGGTGAATTTTAATCCCGCTACTGAATCCTACTTTAAATTCGTCAGTGCTCCTTCGATGTACAGGTCAATTAGTGCAGGAGAAGTATTGCGTCCCTACTTTATGCCCTTTTTACTTGGAGCCCATCTCCTGTACTCTTCAATTTTTATTCTTCTCTATTGGTTCCTGTACATATCCAGTTTTATTATTTGTATCCTAATGTCTTGATAGTTCAATGAAACCATTCGCGGCCAGTGCCTACTTCTACTCAATATTCAAGGCGGAAAAGCCGTGATCGATGCATAAAAGTTCCGCTTCGTCCCCACATTTGGGACACATATTCAGAGATAAACTATATCCTAAGGTCACTCAACTACTAATTTATACGAGTTTTATGAACTACAGTGAGGTCATCACCAATCGTGTAATATTCGTAGTTTCGGCCCGTACTGCAATATAGTGACACTAAGACGGACTTCCTGTTGGGTATACAAATGGTCCCTAACTCAAGAGTTATACTGAACACTTAGCCCTATGTTTGTATCATCAGTAGAATCTGAGGTATGAACAGCGGAAAGTCCCATGCCGTTTTAGAACATATTGGTAAGCGTACTGTCGCAATTACATAGACAAGTGAACTTCTGAAAAATGTTTATTTTGCATATTTTGAATTGAAACTTCTAGATCAAGACAAACCATGAACTTCACAAAACATGTGCGGTAGATACGAGGAAGATCTTCGGTTGTGGTTTAAGGACAACTCATTTCTGTGATATGGCTTGAACAGAAAAATCAGTCTACCGACTGCTACTTGCGTTACTTAAATGTCAAAGGATCTAATAGAAAACTTAAAATAAAATACCTTACCCCAACCTTGCTCAGCCATTCTTCCACTCTCCCATGCCTCTCAAGTATCAGTTCCACAGCCACCTTCCAATTTAGATAAAATCCTGGTTGAGTCAGAGGACAAAAACACATTAGCTTCCCAGGACGGATCTACCTAATATTTTCCTGTTGACGAAAGACCTCAACTTTATTCTCAGAGTGAGGTGAACGAACTACTAAGAGATTTAGATCTTTCAGAAGATGTAGGCGAACTGCTACGATCAAGATCAAAAACAAAAACCTGCTATTGTCTGTGGGCTCATTTTCGTAGTGCAGACATCGAGAGAATTTACTCCGTTTTTCTCCAAAACGGAAATCTGGTTTACTGTAGTAATGCTCATGGATTCAAGAAGTGTTTTGTAACGGGATATGATTAAGAAGAATGGCACACATTCATTGATTCTTCGAAAGCTATACTCAACGCAGACTTGCTGCGTTATGGAAATGCATTTGCATCGCTTCCTATGCGACACTCGGTTCATATGCAAGAAAAGTATAACGATTTGGCTACCGTTCTTGAGCATCAGTGGATGGTTTTTGAGGATTTCAGTTGATCCAAAGAAGAGCGGCGCGTTTCGTCACGGGGTTATTTGGTAAGCGTGATAACGTTACGAAGATGTTTAGCAAACTCAAGTGGCAGTCTCTGCAAGAGAGGCGCTCTGCATCGCGGTGTAGCTTGCTGTCCAGGTTTCGAGAGGGTGCGTTTTTGGATGAGGTATCGAATATATTGCTTCCCCCTACTTACACCTCCCGAGGAGATCACGAATGTAAAACTAGAGAGATTCGAGCGCGCACGGAGTCTTTCCGGCAGTCGTTCTTCCCGCGAACCATACGCGACTGGAACAGGAAAGGTAGGTAATGACAGTGGCACGTAAAGTGCCCTCCGCCACATACCGTTGGGTGGCTTGCGGAGTATAAATGTAGATGTAGATTAAACACGTTGTTGGGTCAGCGGGGAGGTTATACGAAATATGCTTGCTTTCTTTGTTTACGTGACAGCAGAGCAGGACAGCTGCACTGGACAGAAATTGACTGGCCACCACGAGAAATTTTAACCCCCAGCGAGAAAGACGACATCAGTACGACCTTCCTTAAATCAGAAAAGTTTTATTATGTGTTTTACAAATAAAAACCGACTTTTCTTGCTGCACTGTAGTTTATTTCTACCAGACGCGTTTCGCCATTTATCACTCTAAGGCATTTTCGGTGTTATTTTTAGATTATAAAACAGTTCACGTCGCGTTTTTTATGTTAATAAGTAATTACTTGCAGTTCTTCACGTTTTTGGTTGGCATCTGCGTTGCCTTTCATCTGGTCTGGAGGTAGCACTACATTTCATTTACGTAAGCACATTATTATATTCCGAACTTTTCCTTTCACGCTGTTCGTCTTGTTAACCCCATTTATGTGCTGCACTACACACATTTCTTCGGATACAGTGCTTTAAAAGGCGTAAATATTTTGAGTTTACTATGTGTCTCATCCTATTTGAATTGTATACCGAGAAGTTGCCAACCTAATGAGGTAGGTAGGGTGTGCAACTGTGTGCGTCCGGCCAGCATGCCGGAGATCGGACAAGTATGTGAGACCTTGTTGCCCTGACGACAGGAGCGTAATCCAACGACTCGCCGTGCTTTTGTTAACTGCCATGTCTCCGAAGATGTTCTTATCTAAAATGCTCTGGTTTTCCACTAAAAGAAACTCGGTGACAGCACACTGTGTAACCTCCCCCTCACTTATCGACCTTAATGACAGTGAGAAATTAAACCGCGTGTATCTAATGGAAATTTGGGAAAAGCAATCGTCACCGAAGTTAATCTGTCGGTAAAGAGGGAGGAAAGGGTTACATCTAAATGAAAGGAAAAATGCAAATGAAACTGGTGGAAATTAATTTTGAAAAGGGGTAAAGTTAATAAAGGAAGTAAATGTGCGGCCGTTACGTTAACAGTCAACTAGCGGTAATTAGATATTTGAGATTTGGGGGAAATTACGGTCGCCAGTCCTAAGGACAACTACTATAGTAACTGAAAAAGAAAGGTTATTACACATATAATTAGCACTAGAAGCGTGGCAACTGAAGGTTGACACGTGTAGTGTGAAAACTGAAAGTTTGTCAGAAGTAATCAATTTCGCTACACTCTGACTTAATTTAGCAAAAGAATGAATAAAACGGGAAAATCGAAAGTTAATTTAGTGACTGAAGTTAATAGTGAGCTTTCTTTCTCAAACACATCGAAATTCAGTAAAATATGGTTAGTCTTGGACTACCTCAACAATCATTTCAAAAGCTACTTGCATCTACGCAATTTAGAAATAAGAGATTTAACTTTGAACTTGAATTAAATGATTCTGAACAATTAACAATAGTAAAATTTAGTACGTACCAAGCTGAGCTGCAGTCACAGGTAAGCTAAAATACGGTAACAAAGCTCGCACTCTTAATTCGTGCTTGTGTAATCTAAATATTGTAGCCAGCTATGAATGCCTTAACTGAACTTTGAAATTAAAGCAGTGAAAACGAATTAGTTATATTACTCTAATGCTGGCGTTTGAATTTCAACGACACTCGGGTTCATTTCGGAAAAGGAAGGGACTCTGCTTGGTAATGCAATTGGGACAATGAGCAACAAACGTTCATGCTAAGTTGCTGTAATTATAGTGACGAAAATGGAACAGTTTGAAAAGCTGAGGTCCGCCATACAGTTCTAAAACTTTACGTGCGTCCAGTCTTCCTTGTCGGTTGATTGAAGGTTTGAAGCCGTCGGTCGAGGAGGTGGCGACAGTCACTCATTGTCGGCCGTCGCTGTTGCAGAAGCTGGATGTTGGCGCGCCTTCTTCTCGACACGGTCACCAGATGAAACGGGCTCTTGATGTGCGCTAGTTAATGTTTCCCGTCCGCGACAACATGTCAGAAACTATCATCGCAAATCGAGCGCAATTACATGCTGCCAAACCCCGAAAGCGCGGCAACTCGCGGGAGCGTCACACAACACACCTGCTCCACTCGCTACTTCAGCCACACTCCCTCTGCCCGCGCTCCACGCGGCAGAGTTAACACTACCAAAGATCCTAAACACTCTGGTTCTCCCCACGACCTATCGATGTATTCGTTCGATAGCATAGTTTTCCCTAGGCAAGACCCAGCGTAAAAATACGAATAATATTTACGAAACAAACCAATTATACATCGACATAAATGCATATATATATATATATATATATATATATATATATATATATATATATATATATATACAAATAGTAAAACAATTACAATATACGAAGACACAGAAATGTTATATATTCAGGTAACAAAAATAAGGAAAACAAATTTATAGTACAATAGATGGAAATAGGAGGATATGCATTTCCGGCGTTACAACTGCTTGGAACTCACCTGCATTACAGACAGTATTTAGGTGGCTACACATACCGCCGCCACATAGCGGAACTTCATGAAAACAAATTGTTCAAATGGCTCTGAGCACTATAGGACTTAATATCTGAGGTCATCAGTCCCCTAGAACTTTGAACTACTTAAACCTAACTAACCTAAGGACATCACACAGCCGGTCGGTGTGGCCAAGCGGTTCTAGGCGCTTCAGTCTGGAACCGCGTGACAGCTAAGTTCGCAGGTTCGAATCCTGCCTCAGGCATGGATGTGTGTGATGTCCTTAGGTTAGTTAGGTTTAAGTAGTCTAGGGGACTGATGAACTCAGATGTTAAGTCCCATAGTGCTCAGAGCCATCTGAACCATTTTTGTGACACATATCGATGCCGAAGGCAGGTTTAGAACCTGCGACCATAGCAGCAGCGCGGTTCCGGACTAAAGAGCCTAGAAGCGCTCGGCCACAACGGCTGGCGAACTTCATGAAGGAATGTGGGCTGAAGCGGGAATATTCTGTGATGGCACTTTACAAAGTTCGCGTTTTCCAACCGAAAGTGACCGGGGAAAAATGTATTGCATTACATATTGAACTCCCCTCGTATGTTCAATTCATTGTAATACACTGAAGAGCCAAAGAAACTAGTAGACCTGCCTAATACCGCAGTCACGCAGAAGTGCCGCAACACGACGTGGGATGGACTCGTCTAATGTCTGAAGTAGTGCTGGAGGGAACTGTCACCATGAATCCTGCAGGGCTGCCCACAAATCCGTAAGAGTACGAGGGGGTGGAGATCTGAACAGTACATTGCAAGACATCCCAAATATGCTCAATAATGTTCACGTCTGGGGAGTTTGGTGGCCAGTGGAAGTGTTTAAACTCAGAAGGGTTTTCCTGGAACCACTCTGTAGCAATTTTGAACGTGTGACAGGTCGCATTGTGGTGCTGGAATTGCCGTTATCTGTCAGAATGCGCAATGGAAATGAATGGATGCAGCTGATCAGTCAGGATGCTTACGTACACTTGTCAGATTCATATCCAGACGTATCAGAGGTCCCATATCACTCCAACTGCACACTTCCAACACCATTACAGAGCCTCGACCAGCTTGAACAGTCGCCTGCTGACATACAAGGTGCATGGAGTCATGACGTTGTCTCCATACCCGTACACGTCCATCCGCTCGATACAATTTGAAACGAGGCTCGTCCGACCGTGCTACGTGCATCCAGTCATCAATAGTCCAATGTGGTGACGGGCCCAGGCGAGGCGTAAAGCAGTCTTCAATGGTACACGATTGGGCCTTCGTCTTCGAAAGCCCATATCGATGATGTTTCGTTGAATGGTTCGGTCGCTGACGCCTCTTTATGTCCCAGGATTGAAAACTGCAGCAATTTGTGGAAGAGTTGCACCTCTGTCGCTCTGAACGACTCTCTTCAGTCGTCGTGGGTCGCGTTCTTGCAGAATCTTTTTTCCGGCTGCAGCGGTGTCGAAGATTTGATGTTTTACCGGATTCGTGATATTCACGGTACGCTCATGGAGTGGTCGTACTGGAAAATCCCCAGTTCATCACTACCTCGGAGATGCTGTATCCCATCGCCGTGCGCTGACTACAACACCACGTGCAAACTCACTGAAATCTTGATAACCTGCCACTGTAGCAGCACTAACGATCTAACAACTGCGCCAAACACTTTTCTTAAATAGGTGTTGGCGACCGTAGCGCCGTATTCTGCCTGTTTACATATCTCTGTATTTGAATATGCATGCGGCTTCGGTCAAGAATAGCATCATAACGACCGGGAGAGCGGTGTGCTGACCCCACGCCCCTCCTATCCACATCCTCCCACTGAGGATGACACGGCGGTCGGATGGCCCCGATAGGCCACTTGTGGTCTGCAGACGGAGTGGAATGGAGTAATCCCTCATTTTCCCAGGTCCATTGTTTTTTCTTTCCAATGGAGCAGTCTCCCGCATTCCTCTATCGATAGAAATAAACACCTTGACAGATGATGCCTGTTAGGGAATCGTTCCCTATATAGCCTTACAGCAGCGATAGCATTGCAACGTACTTCCCCATACCCAAGGTGCACGTCAGTGAGTTCTGCGAGTCTGTACTGGTACTGCCCCATCGTACTATACTGTACGTCTCTAAGAGCACTAAGAAATGAATGGATCTAGTACGTCCTGTCATGGGACAACGTAAATACGATACAACAAAGCCACCTTACAGACAAGTAAACTAAAGAAAAGCTGCGTTATGTCTTTCTAGTAAACAGACTAAAAAAACGGTTCAAATGGCTCTGAGCACTATGGGACTTATCATCTGAGGTCATCAGTCCCCTAGAACTTAGAACTACTTAAACCTAACTAACCTAAGGACATCACACACATCCATGTCCAAGGCAGGATTCGAACCTGCGACTGTAGCGGTCGCATTGTTCCAGACTGAAGCGCCTAGAAACGCACGGTCACAGCAGTCGGATAAACAGACTCGTCCTCCTTCTTTCCTTGCAGAAAATAAAGAACATACATATAAAGAAACAGCACAGTACGTGTAAACTTTTATGCATGTTAGTTCAAAATAAGTTGGAAAACAGTAATGATAGAGGAAGCGGTACACAAGTTTACTTCCATAACTCCCAAAGCTGGCGTCTCCAACCTCAAGTTTTTCAATGTAGCGTTCTCTTCATCCTGTTACATTTTTGCACGCCCTGTATATGCGGTATCTCTTTTCTCAGACATGTCCAAAAGAACAGATACCACGTTATAAATAATTAAAGTGAGCACGGCCAAAGATCCCTTTAGTGCAGATGCACACTAAGCCCGAACTTTTACGGGAATCGGCGAAATGCCGCAAGTAATCGAGATAATGGGCAAGGGAAACTACATATGTAGTGTGTGTTTCTGGTGGAAGGCATAATAGGGTAGTTTGTAAAGTCGTGGTGACCACTTGTCCAATTGGTGTAGTGATCATTCTACTTGCTAGCAAGCATAAAACCCGGACTGAAATCCAAGTCCAGCACAAATTTTCAACTTTCCCCATTGATATAAACCAATGTCTACTGGTAGCGACCATCTTTAATTGCTTCGTGCTTTGAAGAGAGTGAGCTGCATTTTACTGGGCTTCTGCCTGCGGGACTGATCACGATTTTTATCGACAGTTTTCGCTCTCCAAAAACTCTTGATCATAAAACTCGCTCCTCAAATTTACAACAGACTGACATATTGATACAGGCCTATAGCTACACTGGAGCGCCAGAGAAAGTGGTATACCCATGTGTATTCAAGCACAGAGATGTGTAAACAGGCAGAATACGGTGCTGCGGTCGGAAATTGATCGTGACCGGGCCAAATATCTCACGAAATAAACGTCAAACGAAAAAACTTCAAACAACGAAACTTGTCTAGTTTGAAGGGGAAAACCAGATGGCGCTAAGTTTGGCCCGCTAGATGGCGCTGCCATAGACCAAACGGGTATCAACTGCTTTTTTTAAAATAGGAACCCCCATTTTTTATTACATATTCGTGTAGTACGTAATGAAATATGAATGTTTCAGTTGGACAAATGTTTTCGCTTTGTGACACATGCCTCTGTAATAGTCACAAACATATGGCTCACAATTTTAGACAAACAGTTGGTAACAGGTAGGTTTTTTAAATTAAAATACAGAACGTAGGTACGTTTGAACATTTTATTTCGGTTGTTCCAATGTGATACATGTACCTTTGTGAACTTATCATTTCTGAGATCGCATGCTGTTACAGCGTGATTACCTGTAAATACCACATTAGTGCAATAAATGCTCAAAATGATGTCCGTCAACCTCAATGCATTTGGCAATACGTGTAACGACATTCCTCTCACTAGCGAGTAGTTCGCCTTCCGTAATGTTCGCACATGCATTGACAATGCGCTGACGTATGTTGTCAGGCGTTGTCGGTGGATCACGACAGCAAATATCCTTCAACTTTCCCCACAGAAAGAAATCCGGAGACGTCAGATACGGAAAACGTGCGGTCCATGGTATGGTGCTTCGACGACTAATGCACCTGTCATGAAATATGCTATTCAATACCGCTTCAACCGCACGCGAGCTATGTGCCGGACATCCATCATGTTGGAAGTACATCGCCATTCTGTCATGCAGTGAAACATCTTGTAGTAACATCGGTAGAACATTACGTAGGGAACCAGCATACATTGCACCATTTAGATTGCCATCTATAAAATGGGGGCCAATTATCCTTCCTCCCATAATGCCGCACCATACTTGTCGCAGCCATCATTTTCCGTTGCCCAGTAGTGCATATTATGCCGGTTTACGTTACCGCTGTTGACGAATGACGCTTCGTCGCTAAATGGAACGCGTGCAAAAAATCTCTCATCGTCCCGTAATTTCTCTTATGCCCAGTGGCAGAACTGTACACGACGTTCAAAGTCGTCGCCATGCAATTCCTGGTGCATGGAGCTATGGTACGGGCGCAATCGATGTTGATGTAGCATTATCAACACCAACTTTTTTAGATTCACGATTATCGCGCAATTTGTCTGCTGCTGATGTGTGGATTAACCGCGACAGCAGCTAAAACACCTACTTGGGCATCATCATTTGTTGCAGGTCGTGGTTGACGTTTCACATGTGGCTGGACGCTTCCTGTTTCCCTAAATAACGTAACTATCCGAGGAACAGTCCGGACACCTGGATGATGTCGTCCAGGATACCGAGCAGCATACATAGCACACGCCCGTTGGGCATTTTGATCACAATAGCCATACATCAACACGATATCGACCTTCTCCGCAATTGGTAAACGGTCCATTTTAACACGGGTAATGTATCACGGAGCAAATATCGTCCGCACTGGCGGAATGTTACGTGATACCACGTACTTACACGTTTGGGACTATTACAGCGCCAGCTATTGCAAAGCGAAAAAAGTGGTCCAATTGAAAACATTCATATTTCTATATGTAATAAAAATGGGGTTTCCTATTTTAAAAAACGCATTTGATAACCGTTTGACCTATGGCAGCTCCATGTAGCGGGCCAACCATAGCACCATCTGGTTTCCCCACTCAAGCTAGACGAGTATCGTCCATTGTAGGTTTTTCGTTTGATGCTTATTTCGTTAGATATATGGCCCGGTCACTATCAATGGACCACCCTGTATAAGACAACAATTGTCAGGCGCAGTTGTTAGATCGTTTAGGGCTGCTACAATGGGAGGATATCAAGATTTAAGTGAGTTTCAACGTGGTGTTATAGACGGCGCACGAGCGATGGAACACAGCATCTCCGAGGTAGCAATGAAGTGGGTATTTTCCGGTATGAACATTTCATAAGTGTACCGTGAATATCAGGAATCCCGTTAAAAATCGCTGCGGCCGGAAAAAGATCCTGCAAGAACGGGACCAACGACGACTGAAGAGAATCGTTCAACGTGGCGGAAGTGCAACCATTCCGCAAGTTGCTACAGATTTCAGTACTGGGCCATCTACAAGTGTCAGTGCGCGAGCCATTCAATGAAACATCATCGATATGGGCTTTCGGAGCCGAAGGCCCACTGGTGTATCCTTGATGACTGCATGACTCAAAGCTTTACGCCTCGCCTGGACCCGTCAACACCGGCAATGGACTATTGGTGAGTGGAAACATGTTGCCTGGTCGGACGAGTCACCTTTCAGACTATCGAGCGGATGGACATGTACGTGTGTGGAGACAACCTCACGAATCCATGGACCCTGCATGTTAGCAGGTGCTATTTAAGCTGGTGGAGGCTCTTTAATTGTGTGGGGCGTGTGCAATTGGAGTGATATGGAACCACTGATGCGTCTAGATACGACTCTGACACGTGGCACGTACGTAAGCATCCTGCCTGATCACCGGGATCCATTCATGTCAATTGAGCATTCCGACGGACTTGGGCAATTCCAGCAGGACACTGCGACACCACATACGTCCATAATTGCTACAGAATGGCTCCAGGAACACTCTGCTGAGATTAAACACTTCCGCTGGCCAACAAACTCCCCTGATATTAACATTATTGAGCATATCTGGGATGGCTTGCAATGCGCTGTTCAGAAGAAATCTCCACCCCTTCGTATTCTTAGAGATTTATGGACAGCCCTGCCGGATTCATTGAGTCAGTTCCTTCCAGCAGTACTTCAGACATTAGTCGATGCCATGCCACGTCGTGTTGCGGCACTTCTGCGTGCTGGCGTAGGCCCTGCACGATATTAGACAGGTTTACCAGTTTCTTTGGCTCTTCAGTGTATTTCCATCTGTCATACGGTCCTTAATGAAAACGGGAATGCCGTGTACTTTTTTCCGTTTGCTAGGTACGTGATAAGTGTTAGAAACCGGACACAATGGGAAGCACCAGGCCCCCTTGCTTTTCTGCTACGGTCGCAGGTTCGAATCCTGCCTCGGGCATAGATGTGTGTGATGTCCTTAGGTTAGTTAGGTTTAAGTAGTTCTGAAGTTCTAGGGGACTGATGACCACAGATGTTAAGTCCCATAGTGCTCAGAGCCATTTGAACCATTTGAACCCCTTGCTTTTTTTCTTTTATCACTTGTTTATTACATCAGAGGAATACACATTTTAAGACAAAATTTAACTACATGAGATATTGCTCCCAGTAAAGGTTAACATAAGCAGTGAAAAAACTTAGTTGTCTTACGGGTTTCTGCTGGCAACTAATTTTAAGGAGGCAATTAAGGTTTACATCAATTTAGCTCAAACACGTAGCTAGTGATTGAATCACGACACAGACACCTCAACAGTTTCGGCAACAAATAAACAGCGTGAATTTGCACTCACAGTAACCAACTAATCAACAGCCTTGCCATTGAATAAGTTGTAGGCCATTTGGAACGAATTAGCAACACCCCGCAACTAGGAGAGTTAATACCAACAGTCTTTAGATGTCTTGCTCCCCATTAAATAAGCAAACTTACAGTAATTAAATGAATAACAAATCAAACACACTATGCTCCACTCAAACTCTTCAGTGGAACCCAAGTCAAAATGAAGATTCCATTAACTGACTAGCACTGAATCACACTAAAGCTCATCTCTGTGTTCCCAGACACACATGGGGCAAACTTATACAAGACAAGATTTTGGAAGGAGCACATCAGTAAAAGCGGTAGTGGAGCTAACTCGTGCCACTGAAAATTAGGGTACAAGACCGGGGCAAGAGGTGGTATACAATGAGGTTGCCTTAGTGCTATACAGCGCTCCAAAATATTAATTCAAATGGCCCATTCAAAATTAAGTACACATAAACCAATATTAATTAACGAGGAGTGACATCAGGTCGCTCGAAGGGATGACAACGCTTAATTGAAAAGACGAATGCCGGAAGCGGCAGTAACATCAAACACCTTATCCGAGTTTTAACCAGGAGTTACTTCCCGCTATACAAGTAAACATTTAGCCAAGCACGAGGAATTAGCAAGAGAAAATTCAAATAAAACACCCAAAGATTATAAAGGACAGGGAAGCCCAACTATTTAAATTTGAAAGAATTAGCTCTCCCCAAAGGCAGTGTAAACGGGAAGGCGACACTTAACAGGCCACCAAAATTGGTTACAAAAGGTCTTATTCATTTGCTCCTTCACTTTAAAAGAAACACAAGGCTGCTTAAATTCTGCTGGACGTCCGGTATGGCTCGTGTAGGATACACCAGGCAGCAACCCAAGCTAGGCGGTCGCAAGGCACGGCGAGCAAAATCAGGAGAGCAGACAGGCAGGCAGCCAACACGTATCCTCCATGCTGAACCGGCAGACCGCGTACAAGCAACTCCACGTATGCGTGGTTGCTTCCCACCTCGTACGCCGCGGCGTCTCAGCAGGTAGCCCGAGCAAACGTCAACTGCCACTCGCCCCGCGAATGCGGAAAACAACAAGGCAAGCAAAGGTGAGAAACCTCGAAGGATCGATAGTGGACATCCAAGAGACTGGCGCGCCAGTAACGAGGGCCACAGCTCAGTATGCTTCATTGTCCCTGCCGACCTACGAGGAATTACTACGAGAAGGGAAACGAGATCTTTTGCACAGTGTGTCTAGAACTGCAGGTCTCTCACCTGATCCAAGCGCCTTCCACTATCAAGCGAAAGAAGAATGCTGTCTTTTGGCATCACTCCTGCCAGCTTTGAACTCCGAAGCAGGAAGACACTGTTGGATGTACCTAACCGAACTGACTGAAAGCTGCAGTCCCCTCCAGAAGTGTGGCAACAGGAGGCGTTGCCACACATATGTAAACAAACACGTGCCATAGAACTGGTTATGCCAAGTGTGCGAAGCAGCTGCATCATGCCCACACAAAATCTCAGGGCTCGTCTTTCAACGTACGGACTATAATCGCAGGAGCTATTTGTTTATGGTCTTCACACTGTGAAGCACTTTCCGCCACAGCCGACATACCAGTTCGTACGAAGTGACAGTTCTGTTTATAATCGGCGAGGGGCAATTTAATAGTTGAAACTTCCTGGCAGATTAAAACTGTGTGCCCGACCGAGACTCGAACTCGGGACCTCCCGAGTTCGAGTCTCGGTCGGGCACACAGTTTTAATCTGCCAGGAAGTTTCATATCAGCGCACACTCCGCTGCAGAGTGAAAATCTCATTCTGGAAACATCCCCCAGGCTGTGGCTAAGCCATGTCTCCGCAATATCCTTTCTTTCAGGAGTGCTAGTTCTGCAAGTTTCGCAGGAGAGCTTCTGTAAAGTTTGGAAGGTAGGAGACGAGGTACTGCCAGAAGTAAAGCTGTGAGTACGGGACGTGAGTCGTGCTTCGGTAGCTCAGTTGGTAGAGCACTTGCCTGCGGAAGGCAAAGGTCCCGAGTTCGAGTCTCGGTCGGGCACACAGTTTTAATCTGCCAGGAAGTTTCATATCAGCGCACACTCCGCTGCAGAGTGAAAATCTCATTCTGGAATTTAATAGTTGTTGTTAGGGTTCCAAGTTCGTAGTGACTTAGCTACAACAACATGAAATTTTATTCGTAACAACTGTCACCAGAGAATGACTTTCATAGTTTGTAGTTCTCAGGTGATCTCTTATTATTGTAGATATCGTGAAGATCCTACCAACCTCAAGCTTGTCGAAAAAATCCTGATCCGATCAGTAACGTAGTAAGTGAAAGAGAGCAAAACTTTCCCTTTTCGTGGCCATTGTTACTGAGTCCTGGATTCTTCGACGTAATGCTCGTTCCACCCCATTAGCGGAGTACCGGTAACCAATTTTCTGAAAAGTGTGCTGCACGTTACTCAGTGTTTCTTGTAAGTAATCAGCTGAAGTATTTTATTTACTCTATGCACCGAGGCTTTGCCAAACTCTGTGGCCGAGCGGTTCTAGGCGCTTCAGTCTGGAACCGCGTTGCTTCTACGGTCGCAGGATCGAATTCTACCTCGGGCATGGCTGTGTGTGATGTCCTTAGGTTAGTTAGGTTTAAGTAGTTCTAAGTCTAGGCGACTGATGACCTCAGATGTTAGGTCCCACAGTGCTCAGAGCCATTTGAGGCTTTACTGTAGATCTACCTTTGTTTTGGATGAAGGTCAGATTCTTTAGGGAGTATGTACTCTTCAACAGATAACTACAGAGCTTTAATGACTTCAGAGTACTGATAATTTTAACCTTGTGTTGTAGGTCCAAGCCAGATCGACGATTCTTATTATTATAGGGTTTAAGATTGTAATTCAATGACTGGTGAATGTTTCAGGTTTCATCGAGGGCCTCACGTCCCAGGAATCATAGTGGCATCAGTCCTTCTGATATTCAGTGTTGAGGTTTGTGGCGATTCCAAAACCACCGACTGTCCATGTTACGTCTCCACACTGTCATCCTGCTATGAATTCTCTCAAGCACCTCCATGTCTCCTGTCTAAGAACGTCTCGTCCTCCATAATTGATCTTCCAACCATCACCCACCTGACTGCTCCCGTGTTGGAGAATGTGCGAAGCGCGCAGATACTCTACATTACGTCCTCTTCCTTGACAACCATCGGATCGTCCGCCTTCGCCAATAACCCATTAGTGTATGAACTCAGAATGAGTACACCGAGCGTGACCATCCTGGAGCCGGGAGTCTTCCGATTACTGCCCAAACTCCAGTACCTGTACATGACGAGTGCCATCCAGAGTCTGGACGAAAACCAGTTCGAGCTGTGCCCAGACCTGAGAACAGTGGTCGTAAACGCCAAGATCCAGGAAATACGGCCAGGAACTTTCAGACAGAACGAGGCACTCAGTTTCCTGAGCCTCTACAACAACAACTTCACGCACTTGCCAAATGGTCTGCTCGCTGGCAACCCAGAATTGCGTCACTTGTTCCTCAATAGCAATGGCATACGGACCATTTCTGGTGGGGCGTTCAGGAACGCTTCGAAACTCCAGGAGCTGATGCTGTCTCGAAACCACCTGAGATATCTGGAACAGGGAACGTTGGACGACGCGGAGCTGCTCACCGATTTCGACGCTTCGGAGAACGAAATCACATCTCTGCCCTCGACAATCTTCGCCAGAACTGTGTCGCTGAGAAAAATTGATCTCCACTCGAACAACTTGACGTCTCTTCCAAAGGACATATTTGCAACTACTACCAGTCTCGTGGTAAGAAAAAATTATTATTTTTTGCTTATTTTTACGATTTAGTACCCGACAGTCATCACAAAGGAAAACTCAGTACTTGACAAGCAAATGTAGTTAGTAGAGTGTACTACCTTAACAGAAAGGAAATGAGACTTTTTAGAGTGTGACTGTGTTTCAGCCTTGGACTACTTCCTTACAGCGACACAGCTCTCCTCAAAATGGATCAGCTCGTCATAACAACCATAATATCTGCCATGCCAGGTTGGGTATCTTATCATATGCTTATGGCATTAATTATTTAGGTCATCCGAGAACTTCTCAAAAGCACAAAAGAAATCCTCCTATATTTCCTCATATTACTTCTGACTGTTACATGGCCGCAGCATCGATTACGAGACGGGTTTGAAGTGTTGGCCACGCTTGTCCATCAGTCGCTTCCGAACTTATGTGATTGCCCTTTTTAGCGATGTCCATTCCTAGTCATATGTACTGCCTACTGAGCTATTTCCTATTGCTGTATTTATAGTCTTCGAGAACTTCAATCGTATCTCGTCACTCTTTAGCTCTACCGAATCCCACTTACTTGCATATTGATTCTTCCTGACTAATCTTAAATTTCTGCCTACTCTTCATCATTACTAGATAGTGATCTGAGTTTATATCTACTCCTGGGTACGTCTTACATTTCAGTATCTGGCTTCGGAATCACTGTCTGACCATGTTGTAATCTAACAGATCTTCTCATATCACCCGGCCTTTCCCAAGTATACCTCCTCCTCTTACGATTCTTCGATAGAGTATTCGCTATAACTAGCTGAAATTTACTATAGAACTCAATTAGTCTTCCTCCTCTTTCACCTCTTGTCCCAAACCCATGTTCTCTTGTAACCGTTTCTTCTACCTACAACTGCATTCTACTCCTCCACGGCTATTAGATTTCCATCTCCCTTTACGTACTGTATTACCCTTTCAATATCTTCATATACTTTCTCTATCTCTTCCTATTCCTTTGCGACTTCAGCATGTATACCTGCAGTATCGTTGTTGGTGTTGGTTTTCTGTCGATTTTGATAAGAACAACCCTATCACTGAACTGTTCATAGTAACACACTGTCTGCCTTACATTCCTGTTCATAACGAATGTTACTCCCATTATACCATTTTCTGCTGCTACACTCATATGGCCAGAAATCCTTATCTTCCATTGCACTTCACTGATCTCAACTACATCTAGATTTAGTCTTAGCATTTCCGTTTCAGATTTCTCGCTGTCCTACCACGTTCAAACTTCTGACATTCCATGCCACGACTCATAGAACGTTGTCCTTTCGTTGGTTACTTATTTTTCACATGGTCACCTCCCACTTTTCAATACCCTCCCAGAGATCCGAGTGGGGGACTATTCCGGAATCTTTTGCCAATGCAGAGATCTTCATGAAAATTTTTCTATGACACGCCACGTGTCCTGTGGATACACGTTATGTGTCTTTAATTCAGTGGTTTCCAATGCCTTCTGCGTTCCCATGCATTTGATGATTACTGATTCTTCCGCCTCTAGGGGCAGTTTCCCGATAGAAAGACAACAGAGTACCAAAGAAAATCTGTCTGCTCTTCGCCCTCTTCGTCAAAGCAATTGGCAGAATGGGGATGACTTCATATGCCACGACTGCCGCCAATTCTGATTATTTTGAAAATTTAAGGGGTGGCGGGTCTCGAACACAGGGCGCTACCTTGAGACCACGAGTGTGCACCCGTGACAAATAAGGATGCAGAATGAAACTTCCTGGCAGATTAAAACTGTGTGCCCGACCGAGACTCGAACGCGGGACCAGGAAGTTTCATATCAGCGCACACTCCGCTGCAGAGTGAAAATCTCATTCTGGAAACATCCCCCAGGCTGTGGCTAAGCCATGTCTCCGCTATATCATTTCGTTCAGGAGTGCTAGTTCTGCAAGGTTCGCAGGAGAGCTTCTGTATAGTTTGGAACGTAGGAGACGAGATACTGGCAGAAGTAAAGCTGTGAGTACCGGGCGTGAGTCGTGCTTCGGTAGCTCAGATGGTAGAGCACTTGCCCGCGAAAGGCAAAGGTCCCGAGTTCGAGTCTGGATCGGGCACACAGTTTTAATCTGCCAGGAAGTTTCATATCAGCGAACACTCCGCTGCAGAGTGAAAACCTGATTCTGAAAACATCCCCCAGACTGTGGCTAAGCCATGTCTCCGCTATATCCTCTCTTTCAGGAGTGCTAGTTCTGCAAGGTTCGCAGGAGAGCTTCTGTAAAGTTTGGAACGTAGGAGACGAGATACTGGCAGAAGTAAAGCTGTGAGTACCGGGCGTGGGTCGTGCTTCGGTAGCTCAGATGGTAGAGCACTTGCCCGCGAAAGGCAAAGATCCCGAGTTCGAGTCTCGGTCGGGCACACAGTTTTAATCTGCCAGGAAGTTTCATATCAGCGCACACTCCGCTGCAGAGTGAAAATCTCATTCTGGAAGGATGCGGAATGTTTGTGATGCAGTTTTGTGCCTAGGAGTTTCCACACCCACTACCAGACTTGACCAGAAGACGTAACCGAGGGCTTACGATAGTCATACGGGGTAGTCCACAACTGCATTTCATTGCTGCACACAGTGTGGCGTTATTAATTGGCAGTCCGTATTTCCTGATCACCGCACCACTACAAACGCCATAGTGGCGTTAACGTAAGCCTATGCATGAGAGAGTCATTCCGTCATCTGCCTGCTGACTGCTGCCAACGAATATTCCAGAGAGTCCATTATTTCTTCTCTGATGACAGGCATTCATAAGAACTAAGAAAGGATTACGATTTGTTTGGTGGAATATAGGGGTCTCTCCCCTTGTCAGACATGGTGGACTGGAACCTTTGAAGCGAATATGCCTCTGCTCATGTTCCCATGCCGTCCAACATCAGACCACTGTCTCATCCGAGTACGCAACATCTCCGTCTCTATACTCTATCATGCCTGGTAAGAGCGACAAACGCGAACAATACAATTGCCCAGCGGTGGCACTTTCACCTATATCTTCAGTCAGTTACCTAACCACAGGTGCTGTCTACCAACAGGAAGTTACACTGACATCTATATCTTCAGGGTGCTACACTTCTGTTGTCAGACACTGTAATAGAACTAAAGAGTCAGTGAGGTATGGATTGGTTTTGTGGGCGTCACGTGATATGAGAACGCCCACAAAAAATGTGACTAGTTTGAGATATGCGGGAGATATGAAATCAAATAGAAGCCAGCCATTGGTTTTCAGTTTTCATTACAGAGGAGTGACATCATTATCATTGCGTCAAGTAAGCTCATTAAAACCTAAACTGCAGGTTTTCCATAGCTAGCACATATAGGCGTTTATGGTGCTACATGGCCAGTCCTTCAAACCTGTCCTCTAATTGGTGCTACACTTATATAACGTTGAGATGACAGGATACGGAAGTGATTTGTGCAAACACCGAAAGTTTTTTTTTTTTGAGATGTTCTCAGATGGCGTAATTAATTAACGCATTTAGTAGATGATAAGGATTCCTAAAGTACGATGGCAAAGATATTCGGTTGTCATGACAGAACAGCAAATCGATTTCGCTGAAATCTGTCTCTCTATAAGGAAATAAGACTTAACTGTGCGCATGTGATATAAATAGCTTTAAAACATGGACTGTGTGTCGAAAGGAGGATATAAGATGAACATCAACAAAAGCAAAGAGGAGGAGGAGATTACTGTTTAACGTCCCGTCGACAACGAGGTCATTAGAGACGGAGCACAAGGTCGGATTAGGAAAGGATAGGGAAGGAAATCGGCCGTGCCCTTTCTAAGGAACCATCCCGGCATTTGCCTGAAGCGATTTAGGGAAATCGCGGAAAACCTAAATCAGGATGGCCGGACGTGGGATTGAACCGTCGTCCTCCCGAATGCGAGTCCACTGTGCTAATCACTGCGCCACCTCGCTCGGTAAACAAAAGCAAAACGAGGATAATGGAATGTAGTCGAATTAAATCGGGTGATGCTGATGAAATTAGATTAGGAAATGAGACGCTTAAAGTAGTAAATGAGTTTGGTTATTTGGGGAGAAAAATAACTGATGATGGTCGAAGTAGAGAGGACATAAAATGTCGACTAGCGATGGCAAGGAAAGCGTTTCCGAAAAAGAGAAATTTGTTAACATCGAGTATAGATTTAAGTGTCAGGAAGTCGTTTATGAAAGTATTTGTATGGGGTGTAGCCAAGTATGGAAGTGAAACGTAGACGATAAATAGTTTAAATAAGAAGAGAATAGAAGCTTTCGAAATGTGGTGCTACAGAAAAATACTGAAGGTTAGGTGGGTAGATCACATAACTAATGAGGAGGTATTGAATAGAATTGGGGAGAAAAGAAATTTATGGCACAACATGAATAGAAGAAGGGATCGCTTGGGAGGACATATTCTGAGGCATCAAGGGATCACAAATTTAATATTGGAGTGCAGCGAGGAGGGTAAAAGTCGTAGACGGAGACCAAGAGATGAATTCACAAAAAAAAAAAAAAAAAAAAAAAAAAGATTCAGAAGGTTGTAGGTTGCAGTAGGTACTGGGAGATGAAGAAGCTTGCACAGGATAGAGTAGCATGGAGTGCTGCATCAAACCAGTCTCTGGACTGAGGAGCACAACGACAAAACATACATATTACATTTTACTCACCATAGAATTCTGTAACTGAAAAATTTACAATATATTCCAAATAACTATAATACATTATATAGCACTTAAACGAGCAGAATGCGAAATATTTACAAATGCCGTGCAAAACCAAACCCCGTGTCTAACAACAACAACAAAAATTGCAGGAAATGGCATGAACTGCTTATCTGATTATCTAGTGCACAAGCATCATGTGACTCTAAAATGTCTCACTAGGCTGAAGTACCGACCAAGAAGCATCATGTGTTTCTAGAATCTTGATGCCTCAGAATATGCCCTACCAACCGATCACTTCTTATAGTCAAGTTGTGCCACAAATTTCTCTTCTCTCCAATTCTATTCAATACCTCCTCATTAGTTATGTGATCTACCCATCTAATCTTCAGCATTCTTCTGTAGCACCACATTTCGATATATTCTATTCTCTTCTTGTCCAAACTATTTATCGTCCACGTTTCACTCTATACTATACTCTAGATGCAAACTCCACACTGTAACGTATCAAACGGACATATTAGGGTAACTGTATAACTCTAGAATCACTCACCGGCCAAGAAGCATCATTTTTTCCAACATAGGTCGGCCGGTGTGGCATGCAAGACTATGTAGCGAACAAAATACACAACAAATAAGGGGTTATACCTGTTCCTAGGACTACTCCAGACTTCTCAATGGTGTTATTAACTTCATTATGACGTTTTCATTAATTTATGTTCCTGTGCATCTCTTGTTATCCGTTTGTATGCTCGAAATGACTTTGAGTTTGGACGGTTATGAATCAAATGACAGAACTGTCATTCTAGTTAAGACATTCAATTATATATATGTTTGTGTTTCGGATCTATGTCTCTGTCTGGACTGAAGAGGCTATTGTCAGTTTACTATTTTTGTTCTATTTTGTAAGCTTACAAATGGCACTATATTGAAATGTGTTCTTCATTCTATTGTAGGATACAATTCGTGTTGAAACAGTTCCAGCACTTCAATATTTTGTTTTAGTGCTTATGTACATATATGGTTGTTTTAATAAAGGAAAAAAAAGCGGTTCTAGGCGCTACAGTCTGAAACCGCACGGCTGCTACGGTCGCAGGTTCGAATCCTGCCTCGGGCATGGATGTGTGTGATGTCCCTAGGCTAGTTAGGTTTAAGTAGTTCTAAGTTCTAGGGGACTGATGACCTCCGAAGTTAAGTCCCACAGTGCTCAGAGCCAATTTTTTTGTTCCTACATATACTATGTTCTAGATGCAAACTCCACCCTGTAACGTATCAAATGGAAATGTTAGGGTAACTGTCAGTAATTAAGTCAAATTTGTCTGTTTGGCAGGTTATAAGCCTACGATATTCTGTCTAGGTCGGTATCCCATTGCCACTAAAACCACTTTTTTTTAAAAAAATATTCGAACTCTAATAATTACCTCCCATCGAAACTAGACTGGGGATAACAATCTGAAAAAGGAAGCCTCCGCCAGTGGTTACAGTACACTGTATTCCCTAGGAATTTTTCAAAGTGTTACTTAAACAGCTGCCTTCGCCCCCACTAAAGGCAGCTAATGTCTGTGCACAACCAGAATTCAGCCTAAATTTCAAGGTGAACTACCCACTCAGAACACTTAGATATCATTGTCACTTTCAGACTGTTGCCCTTACCTTGGTCTACGTGCATTTAGAGAGGTACTGTCCTGTATTCACAGGATCTACTCCTGGCCTCCAACCAGCTGGAAACCCTGGAACCAGGCATGTTCCGGCACACCCCCCTGCTGCACACATTGGATCTCAGAGAGAACATCCTCAAGACCCTCCCTGGAGATGCGTTTGCCGGGATGCGGGGCTTGCGCTACCTGCGCCTGTCCCACAACCGGCTGGCCTCACTGCCAGCTGATGTCTTCAAGGAGACCACTGGCTTGCTGACACTGGAGATGTCAAACAACCTCCTCGAGGAGTTGCCAGAGCAGCTGCTGGCCAACTGCCCTGAGCTGTCGATTCTGTTTTTGGGCCACAACCAGCTCAAGAGACTGCCTGGGCGACTCTTCATCAACAGCACTGATCTCTGGTGTGTCTGGCTAGAAGACAACAATCTCTCGAGGTACGCACTTTTTCTAATTGCTCTTTTTAATTACTTGTTTACTTTCTTCTTTGGAACAGATCAAATGTACCACCCTTGTGATACCAATGCACACTTTAATGACGACGTGTATATATAAGGGGCAGTCAAATGAAAACTGAACACTTGTCACAATGGGACCATGGAATGGTTCCATTCAAAAGTAATCACTACCGCATCCCATTGGGAGATGAGATGATCAGCTGCTGTTTCTCAAAACGTTGTGTGTCAAATACGATCCAAAACCGCATCCACTCTTGGACTTCCTTATACGACTGAAAGCGACGTCATTCTATGTTTTCTTCAGGTCGACAAAGATGTGAAAACCACATGGTGAATGATGTGGGATGTATGGAGGATATTTCTTTATTTCCTAGCCACTCGCTGAAGCATAGCTAGCGTGTGATTGGCACTGCGGAGGCGGGCATTATGGTGCAACAGGATGATTCTGCCTGAAAGTATTCCTAGGGGTTTTGACTTTATAGCTCAAGGCAGTATGTGCCAAATGTCTTTGTAGTGATACATATTGATTGTGGTTCCACGCTCGATAAACCCGACGAGCAGAGTGCCTCTGCAATCGAAGAAAAAGGTCATCATGACCTTACAGTGACACCACTCTCAGTCCGAGGGCAAATGGCTTGGGTGGCAGCTGCTGGCAAACAATCAAGTGCTGTTCACATAGGTCCCGTTAAGATCAAGATGACCTTCTTCTTCGACTGCAGGTGTCATCTGTTCGTCAAGTTCCTCGTCATGAAGTCAAAACACCCAGAAATACAGTTGGATACAATTATCCTGTTGGACAATAACTTCCACCTCCCACAGTGCCATTTGGACGAAGGCTAACGTTTGTGTTGTTAAATACTTCAACATCTTCCTTAAAGCCCAAATCTTTCACTGTGTGTCACGACTATGGTGACCTGATGAAGGACACCTGTGGACGTCTGTGCAAGAATGGGTGTGACCATGGATTCATCAGCGGCCCACTCTGAGAAACAGGAATTGATAATCTTGTCTCACAGTAAGATAAATATGGTAACTTGTGTGACGATTACTTTTGAATGGCCCCATTGTAGCAGGCATTTGATTTCCATATGATTACCCCTCAGAGACTGATACTGTTGTCTAGAATACTCCAGATGTTTCTGATAGGCTGTCCACCTTTGGATGTGACCGTTGTACGGGTGAAGAGTTATCTGAGGATAGTGAAGTAGTAACTGGGGTGGCCACATCTATGTGATCAGACACTCAATTTTAAAATCTGATGAAACTGTATCATCATCTATTGCCCTACTTTCCAACTACTGTTAACCCCAGGGCTCAAAAGCCTATGTATGGATGGTAGTTAGTCTTATTTTGTCATCCTGATTCTAATAGTAGTGAGCCTGCAATATGATTTACCTACAAGTGAGCATATGTGACCGTTCCATTTCAAATCCCCACAAATTATTAAATGTAGTTATGTGAATTGACTGAATACCATCGCGAAAACAATTGAGATGTGGCTGTTTGAAGAATGTTAAAGGTTATGGTGACAAATAATGCATGAAATCAGATATTACAGTGGGTACTTTCTTTATGTTACGTCACATAATTAGGCCCAGAGAACGACTTCCAACCAGAGGGCTTCTCCTCAACCTGACTCAGTTTCACACATGCATGTATGAGGGAACACTGCACCATAGTTCTTAATAACAGAGGCACTTCTGTTATGTATTTATTTGCCAATACCAAGCCCTCGATTCTAAATGAATATGCTCTTCCTATATGGGAATATACGTAAAGTAAGAGAGCAGTTTGTGAGACAAGAAAGATGATGTATGGAAGATTGAGGCTGGCTATGATACGTGTATGAACAGATGAAGTGGTTAAGCTGTAACTCGCCTAAAGTTGGAAATCCGGGTTCGAGCCCGAGTCCAGCACAAGTTTCCAATGACATTGTTCTAACAGCGTCGAAGGTGGATCATACTCGTCCATCTATTTTTTTTCTGCGAGGAGAAAACTTTATGGATTTCAAAGCTCATCACTGTTTAACTATCTAGCCACAATATTTAGGCTTACAATTATGCCTTGATTCTCCATTGTGCAGTGACCTTATACTGGACCCTTTATCTCTTTTAAGACTTTTCACTCACGAATGAGATAATTATTTAGCTCTTTCTTTCGAACAATGCAAGTTCCGCAATCATCTAGCCCAACAGAACTTGCTCAGTATTTTGCACACTTGGTGTTTGAAGTTAGTTGAGAGACTGTGAGATTTTAAAAGGTTACTCAAACTCTCGCTTCGATCATCGCATTAGTTTCTGCCTCATGCGACATCTCCTGTGTTAAGATTGGTTGGTTGGTTGGTTTGTGGGGGTTAAAGGAACCAGACTGCGATGGTCGTTGATCCCTTTTTCCAAAAAACTAAAATCACCCACAGAGAATAAAAAAATGAACGAACAACAGATAAGACGTCAGACGACACAGGACAAGAAAGACTTAGACAGTGATCAGACAAAACAAATCAAAATTACACACGAGGGAAACACTGGTCGAGAGCTCGTAAACCGCTCAGGGAATCGCTACAGATCACGAAGGACTCACCTGAGCAGGAGCGGATATACCATAGAAAAAAAAAAGAAAAAGCCAACCACCGAGGACACACTAAAAACTCAGTTTAAAATCGGAGGCCAAAAGCCAGAATCAACACTAAAAAACATAAACCCTGAGATTAAATGATAAAAACCCCCTGCCCGAATAAAACGCAAAACTAAGTCCACCATGGCAGAGTCATCTATCAAAAGAGCAGGGATTGTGTCAGGCAGCGCAAACGTCTGCCTGAGCACAGCTAAAAGGCGACACTCCAACAAAATGAGGACCACAAACAAAACGGAGCTGCAGCGACATAGAGGTGGGTCCTCACGGCGCAATAAGTGGCCGTGGGTCATCCGCGTGTGCCCAATGCACAGTCGGCAGAGGACGACAGACTCCTTGCGAGAGACTCGCAAGCAGGAGTACCAGACAGTCATCGTCTCCTTGACGGCACGGAGTTTATTAGGGGTGGCCAGACCGCGCCATTCAGCGTCCCAAAGCGAGATAACTTTGCGGCGTAAGACTGCCCTCAAATTAGTCTCCAGGAGGCCAATGTCCAGAGATGGTGTACTGGTGGCCTCTTTCGCCAGGCGGTCAACATTTTCACTGCCGGGTATCCCAACATCGCCTGGTGTCCAAACAAAGACCACAGAGCAGCCGCAATGGGCAAGAGTATGCAGTGACTCCTGGATAGCCATCACCAGACGAGAACGAGGGAAAGACTGGTCGAGAGCTCGTAAACAGCTCAGGGAATCGCTACAGATGACGAAGGACTCGCCTGAGCAGGAGAGGATATACTCTAGGGTACGAAAGATGGCGACCGGCTCAGCAGTGTAAACGCTGCAGCCAGCTGGCAATGAACGTTGTTCAGAATGGTCCCCTAGGGTTAGCGCATAACCGACACGACCAGCAACCATCGAGCCGTCAGTGTAAACAATGCCATAGCCCTGATACGTTGCGAGGATGGAAAGAAAGCGCCGGCGGAAGGCCTCCAGACGGACTGAGTCCTTCGGGCCCTGTGCCAATTCCAGCTGAAGGCGAGGGCGAGGCACACACCACGAGGGTGTACGCAGAGGTGCCCGGAAAGGAGGCGGAAGAGGTAAAGCCCCAAGCCCGGAGAGTAGCTCTCTGACGCGGACCGCGATCGTACATCCAGCTCTGGGCCGACTTTCTGGATGATGGACGTGCGAGTGTGGGAACAGTAGACGATAGTTAGGATGTCCGGGAAAGCTGAAAACATGCGCAACATAAGCGGCCAGCAAACGTTGGCGCCGTAGCCGCAGTGGAGGGACACCCGCCTCCAAAAGTATACTGTCCACAGGGCTGGTCCGGAAAGCACCAGTGGCAAGGCGGATCCCGCTGTGGAGGATTGGGTCCACACCCGCAACGCAGCTGGGGATGCTGAGCCATAAGCCAGGCTCCCATAATCCAGACGAGACTGGTTTAACACCTGGTAGAGCCGCAATAGGGTATATCGGTCGGCGCCCCAGCGGGTGTCGCTCAAGCACCATAGAGCATTTAGATGCCGCCAACACATCTGTTTAAGCTGCCGAATATGAGGCAGCCAAGTCAACCGAGCATCAAAAACCACACCCAAAAACCTATGTTACTCCACCACTGCAAGAAGCTCGGCGTAAAGATAAAGCCGCGGCTCCGGGTGGACAGTGCGTCGCCAGCAGAAATGCATAACGCAGGTCTTGGCTGCCAAAAACTGGAACCCATGAGCTACAGCCCAAGACTGCGCCTTACGGATAGCGCCCTGTAGCTGACGTTCAGCAACTGCAATGCCAGTAGTAAAGGCAGAAGTCGTCAGCATACAAGGACGCTGAGACGGACGTTCCCACCGCTGCAGCGAGCCCGTTAATGGCTATTAAAAACAGGCAGACACTTAAAACAGATCCCTATGGCACACCGTTCTCCTGAACTCTGGAGGAACTATGGGAGGCCACGACTTGCACGCGGAAGGTACGATACGACAGAAAATTTCTGATAAAGATTGGCAGAGGGCCCCGAAGACCCCATCCATGAAGCGTAGAAAGGATGTGATGACGCCATGTCGTATCGTACGCCTTCCGCATGTCGAAAAAGACAGCGACCAGGTGCTGACGGCGGGCGAAGGCAGTACGGATGGCCGACTCCAGGCTCACCAGGTTGTCGGCGGCGGAGCGGCCTTTACGGAACCCACCCTGAGATGGACCCAGAAGGCCCCGAGACTCCAGTACCCAATTCAGGCGCCGGCTCACCATCCGTTCAAGCAACTTGCAAAGAACGTTGGTGAGGCTAATGGGACGGTAGCTGTCCACCTCCAAAGGGTTCTTGCCTGGTTTCAGAATGGGGATAACAGTACTTTCCCGCCATTGCGACGGAAACTCACCCTCGACCCAAATACGGTTGTAAAAGTCGAGGAGCCATCGCTGGCAGTCCACTGAAAGGGGTTTCAGCATCTGACAGTGGATGCCATCTGGCCCAGGAGCGGTATCAGGGCAAGCGGCTAGGGCACTGCGAAATTCCCACTCACTGAATGGAACATTGTACGATTCTGGATGGTGGGTGTGAAACGAAAGGCTCCGACGTTCCATCCGCTCTTTAATGGAGCGGAAGGCCACTGGGTAATTGGCAGAACCAGAACTCAGAGCAAAATGCTCTGCCAAGCGGTTGGCAATTACGTCGGAGTTAGTACAAACTGCTCCACTCAGTGAGAGCGCAGGGATGCTGACAGGGGTCCGATAGCCTTAGAGGCATCGAATCTTGGCCCAGACCTGCGATGGAGTGACATGGAGGCCAATGGTGGACACATACCGCTCCCAGCACTCCTGCTTGCGTTGGCGGATAAGGCGGCGGGCTCGTGCACGCAGCCGTTTGAAGGCGATAAGGTGTACTATGGAGGGATGTCGCTTGTGACGCTGGAGCGCCCGCCAGCGATCTTTAATTGCTTCAGCGATCTTTAATAGCTTCAGCGATCTCAGGCGACCACCAAGGCACAGTTCGCCGTCGAGGGGACCCAGAAGAACTGGGAATGGCAGATTCTGCTGCAGTAACGATGCTGGTGGTGACTGAGTGAACCACCGCATCAGTGTCATTAGAGAGAGGCTCAAGAGCGGCAATGGAGGAGAACAAGTCCCAGTCACCCTTATTCATAGCCCATCTGCTGGGGCGCCCAGAAGAGTGACACCATGGCAGTGACAGAAAGATCAGAAAGTGGTCACTACCACACAGGTCATCATGCACACTCCATTGGACAGACGGTAAGGGGCTAGGGCTACAGATCGAAAGGTCAATGGCGGAGTATGTGCAATGCGCTGCACTGAAGTGTGTGAAGGCACCATCATTTAAAATCGAGAGATCGAGCTGCGCCAATAAATGCTCAACGGTGGCGCCTCGACCTGACCCACCCCACAGAGGGTTATGGGCGTTGAAGTCACCCAGTAACAAGAAAGGTGGCGGCAATTGGGCTATCAGCGCAACCAGGAAATGCTGTGCGACATCACCATCCGGTGGCAGGTAAAGACTGCAGACGGTAACAGCCTGTGGCGTCCACACCCGAACAGCGACAGCCTCTAAAGCTGTTTATAGAGGGGCATAATCGCTGTGAAGAGAGTTAAGGACATAGATGCAGACGCCACCAGACACACTTTCATAAGCTGCCTGGTTCATATAATAACCCCGATAGCCACGGAGGGCGGGGGTTCGCATAGCTGGAAACCAAGTTTTCTGAACAGCAATGCAGAAGAAAGGGTGAAGGCTGATAAGTTGTCGGAGCTCAGCTAGATGGTGGAAGAATCCGCTGCAGTTCTACTGGAGGATGATATTGTCCATGTCTGAGAAAGGCGTGACGGGACTGGAAAGCCAGATTATGTCGCTGGGTCACCTGCTGCCTCCGATTGACCACCTGTGCTAGTGCTATCAATGGTGTCTGAGGGACCGGCGAGATCGAGGTCCTCAGCGGACGCCAGAATCTCCACCTCGTCCTCAGATGCAGAGCTGGAAGGTTGCGGTGGGGTGGGTGCCACCACGAGTTCCTTGGGCTTAGAGCTCTTCTTCTTAGATTTCTCACACTGCTCCTTAGGTTTCACTGGCTGTGAGGGCTTCACCGATTCAGTCTCCGGGACTGAGGAGGATCGCGAAGCCCGACGACCAGCTGATTGTGGGCACTTACGTCACTGTCGGTCGGCAGCCGTCCCGCTGGTGGAAACCTCGGAAGGGAGGGACCCAAGGGACCCCTTGCGAGCGTGAGAAGCCAAAGAAGTTGGACACTTCTCCGGCTGAGAAGCAGGGACGGATGTCCCCGATGTGTAGGGGGTTTTGCTCTCGAGGTAGGTGGCTTGGGAGTAACAGGGGGGATAGTGCCACCCACGGGCAAGGGGCATGAGGCGTTGTATGGCTCTGTGATGTGACTGGAGTATGCTGAACTGATGGGGCTAACACGGTTGTCGTTGCAGCAGCATAGGAAGAAGTCATTTGTACCGGATGTAGTCGTTCATATTTCCACTTGGCCTCAGTATAGGTCAGCCGGTCCAGGGTCTTATATTCCGTGATTTTGCGTTCTTTCTGTAAGATCCTGCAGTCTGGCGAGCAAGGTGAATGGTGCTCTCCGCAGTTTACACAGATGGGAGGTGGGGCACATGGAGTATTGGGATGTGATGGGCGTCCGCAATCTCGACATGTGGGGTTGGAAGTGCAGCGAGAAGACATGTGGCCGAACTTCCAGCGCTTAAAGCACCGCATCGGTGGAGGGATATAGGGTTTGACGTCACATCGGTAGACCATCACCTTGACCTACTCTAATAATGTATCAGCTTTGAAGGCCAAGATGAAGGCACCGGTAGCTACCTGATTGTCCCTCGGACCCCGACGAACACACAGGACGAAATGTACATCTCGGCGCTCTTCATTGGCGCGCAGCTCGTCATCAGACCGCAAAAGAAGGTCCCTATGGAAAACAATACCGTGGACCATATTTAAACTTTTATGTGGTGTGATGGTAACGTTAACATCCCGCAACTTGTCACAAGCAAGTAACCTGCGTGACTGGGCAGAGGATGCTGTTTTTATCAAGACTGACCCAGAGCGCATTTTGGACAAGCCCTCCAACTCCCCAAACTTGTCCTCTAAATGCTCGATGAAGAACTGAGGCTTTGTGGATAGAAAAGACTCCCCATCAGCTCTCATACAAACTAAGAATCGTGGCGAATAACTGTGACTGCCATCCTGAGACGTACGCTCCTCCCGCGCTGTGGCCAGTGAGGGGAACTTTTTCGGATTGTACTACTGAGCATTAAATTGAGCCCGAAAACGCTTGGAGACTGCTGCCGGCTGGCCACCAGTGAGAGATGATGTACCACGATTAATTGCGGGTCATCCGCCCTGATGCCACCTACTCCGACCAAGAGCCCTCCCCACGGACGCCACCCAGCCACAGCAAAGGCCACCTGGCAGACGGCCATTGCCGGGAGTCCCGATGCCCCAGGGAGATGGGCAACTACTCCTTGGCATACGTGGGGAGTTAACGGCACAGGCATCAGTAGAGCGACCCCTGTGTTGTCAGGGGGCTACAACCAACAGGGTACATGGCAGCCCCATCACAACAGACAGGCTACCGTGCTGGATTTTAGGTGACACGTAGTCCATGGTCGTCGTCTCCGCAAAAAGCAACACTACACAGTGCATAGTGAAAATTGCATCCATGAACACATCCTCGCCCAAGAGATGGAGAATGAGCGGGACGGCAATGCGATGACGAGAAAGCGGGATAGAGGTCTTAATGCACGATGGACAAAATGCACCATGTAAGGCGCCCTTCCCCAGTCGGCTCGCTCTTCGGAAGAATTTTGAGATATGGAGGTCAAACCCGACAGGGGACCATCACATTAAGTCTCCGCTATATCCTTTCTTTCAGGAGTGCTAGTTCTGCAAGTTTCGCAGGAGAGCTTCTGTAAAGTTTGGAAGGTAGGAGACGAGATACTGGCAGAAGTAAAGCTGTGAGTACCGGGCGTGAGTCGTGCTTCGGTAGCTCAGTTGGTAGAGCACTTGCTCGCGAAAGGCAAAGGTCCCGAGTTCGAGTCTCGGTCGGGCACACAGTTTTAATCTGCCAGGAAGTTTCATATCAGCGCACACTCCGCTGCAGAGTGAAAATCTCATTCTGGAAACATCCGCCAGGCTGTGGCTAAGCCATGTCTCCGCTATATCCTTTCTTTCAGGAGTGCTAGTTCTGCAAGTTTCGCAGGAGAGCTTCTGTAAAGTTTGGAAGGTAGGAGACGAGATACTGGCAGAAGTAAAGCTGTGAGTACCGGGCGTGAGTCGTGCTTCGGTAGCTCAGTTGGTAGAGCACTTGCCCGCGAAAGGCAAAGGTCCCGAGTTCGAGTCTCGGTCGGGCACACAGTTTTAATCTGCCAGGAAGTTTCATATCAGCGCACACTCCGCTGCAGAGTGAAAATCTCATTCTGGAAACATCCGCCAGGCTGTGGCTAAGCCATGTCTCCGCTATATCCTTTCTTTCAGGAGTGCTAGTTCTGCAAGTTTCGCAGGAGAGCTTCTGTAAAGTTTGGAAGGTAGGAGACGAGATACTGGCAGAAGTAAAGCTGTGAGTACCGGGCGTGAGTCGTGCTTCGGTAGCTCAGTTGGTAGAGCACTTGCCCGCGAAAGGCAAAGGTCCCGAGTTCGAGTCTCGGTCGGGCACACAGTTTTAATCTGCCAGGAAGTTTCATATCAGCGCACACTCCGCTGCAGAGTGAAAATCTCATTCTGGAAACATCCGCCAGGCTGTGGCTAAGCCATGTCTCCGCTATATCCTTTCTTTCAGGAGTGCTAGTTCTGCAAGTTTCGCAGGAGAGCTTCTGTAAAGTTTGAAAGGTAGGAGACGAGATACTGGCAGAAGTAAAGCTGTGAGTACCGGGCGTGAGTCGTGCTTCTGTAGCTCAGTTGGTAGAGCACTTGCCCGCGAAAGGCAAAGGTCCCGAGTTCGAGTCTCGGTCGGGCACACAGTTTTAATCTGCCAGGAAGTTTCAGGGTTAATCCTGCTGATTACCGGATACTCAGTCCTCGATTCATTCACTAGGAGACGGATCTTGCTTCCTGCTGGCTCCACACTGTTGCTCATCCATATTAGTCCTCCCTTAGATCTGGACAACAGGACTGTGTCCTCTGCAAATGCATGATGTGGGATTTTTTTAACTCCTACCTCGATTCCTTCGAGCTTCTTATGGAAAGCTTCCCTCATTATCCTTTATGGCGCTATATTGCACAATATCAGCGACGCACCATCTCCTTGTCTCAATCCTGTATGTTTAAGCTCTAGCTGAGTTGCTTCCCGAGCTTCACTTTACCTTCCTAAACAGAGAGACGAACTCGAAGTAGGCTGATAAGTTTCTGGGGTATTCCAAACGTGGTTAGCTAATTCATCAGTGTCTCCTGGTGGATGTAATCGTATGCCTTCTCAAAATCTATGAGGAGCGCTTGAAACTCTTCGCCATATTCCGACCTTTTTTCAAAAAAAAAAGATAAAAAATAAAAAAACTTCAAATATGTTTGAAGTTTGAAATTTTATGGGACTTAACTGCTAAGGTCATCAGTCCCTAAGCTTACACACTACTTAACCTAAATTATCCTAAGGACAAACACACATACTCATGCTCGAGGGAGGATTCGAACCTCCACCGGGACCAGCCCAACAGTCCATGACTGCAGCGCCTTAGACCGCTCGGCTAAACCTGTTCTCAGTGAGCTGTCACAGTATATAGATGCTGTTCATGGTCGAACGGCCCTTTTTGAAACCACTCTGACACTGGCCGTTCACTTCTTCTGAAAACACTTGGAGTCTACCCACTGTAAAGTCGGTCAGTATCTTACAGCAGACATTCAGAAGGGAGGCTCCCATCTGGCGGGTACAGTCCATTTTGTCATCTTTCTTGTGCATGGAGTAGATGAGTGCTGCCTTCCAACCCTCTGGAATTTCCTGCACAATCCAGTTACTCCTGATTAATTGCTGATTTCTCTTGCGGAGTATCCGGTCTCTCACCCCCACAGTGAGTGACTTCTGCCTGGGCGGCAGGTTAAGTAGGATATTTGCTGCAGCTTTCAGTAATATTTCTCGCTGGAAGGACTAGTAATGGAGACTGGAATACGTATAATAAATTATAGATGATCTAAGACCTAACGATTACATCAATACCAAAAAAATTTCTATAGACAGTAAGAGACTGTGGACAGCTAAAACTGGACAAAAGTCTGACGACAAAGGAATCCCAAAAACTTGTGGCGTTTCCTGATCTCGAGGTCAAGTTCTGAGCCCTCATACAACTATGCCACAAAACTATTTATTGTGGATTTCATCGTCAAACAGTGGTGAATTGTACTGGCTGCTGTCCATTCTGGGAGTTTAGTCCCTGGTCCACTTCTGCTGGGCTGCGTCCCGTGTCCCAAGCAATGAATCGAAACAGACTTCATATAACCGCATTTATTATGTGAGCACAGTTGACAAACAGAGTTCAGATGGTTTAAATGGCTCTGAGTTCTATGGGACTTAGTATCTGAGGTCGTCAGTCCCCTATAACTTAGAACTAACCTGAGGACATCACACATATCCATGCCCGTGGCAGGATTCGAGCCCGCGATCGTAGCAGTCGCGCGGGCCCGGACTGAAGCGGCTAGAACCACTCGGCCAGCGCGGCCGGCCACAAACAAAGTCAAAATATAAACAGCGAATGGCCATGTTTTACCAGTGACGTCAACCTAACTTTAGTAGGGAACAAAGCAATCCTTCATGCTCACAATAAGATGAATAAAAGCGAAAACAAAGCAATTTCAGTGCTAAGGTATCAGACCATAAGGTGCATAAACACTTTATCGAGTAGTTTCCTCAAGACCGAATGAGCAATACTGCATAGCGGAGATCATTTGCAAATCCGAAACAGTGTTTTTTAAACTCTTGCGGGAAAAATAAAAGCTTTACTGGGAAATTAACTATTGAGACGGATGTATCATTGCTTCATCAACATTTTGGTGAGGTACTTCAAAAGACTTGAAATTTCCCTCACGTTTTATCGTACATCAGAGTTGCGTGGAGCAATTGCACTTTCTTGTTGCGCCGGGCGATACGACGTAGAATTATATCGGTGTTGCATCGCTGTCGTCCTTGTGTGAATCGGCTAGTCGCTTCAACTGCATTTCTACATGCTCCACCAATATGTGTTGCTTCTGTGTATCGCAAGTAACATTTCACATACGCTGCTTCGAAATACATTGTGTTATCTGTAAGTATCATTGTCCATAAAAAGAGCGTGGTTGCTGTAGTAAAAGTACTACGGTGTTTTTCCTGTGACTCTGAGAAAACGGTTCCCTTTTACATCAGAGCATGTCAGATGCCTTAAAACAATTCCTTTTTGCTACAAAGCACAAAAGATTTCCGTGTTTTCCATATTTTACAGACGATTATCCCTTAGCTTTCGGCCTATACTCCGACCAGTGACCAAAACTGTCCTATTCTATATCATTCACTGGAATAGGAGTTGCTGTATTCATCTTCCTCTGTCCTTGTTGCCCATCCAAGACTCACAGAAAGGTTTCCTCTTCCCAGGCAAGATAAGTAGGCTTTCTGCGTCCCATGTAGAATTCGCTAACACTTTATGTAATAACCCACCTTCAAGCCTTCCTCTTTCCTATTATAAACAGTTTTCGTATCACAATAAGAAACAACGCAACAAAATCGCTTCAAAATTACTACATTGCAAGATGTCTGCTACAGATGGACACTATTAAGAAATTCTTCACCAGAGACAACAGAATATCGCCGTACATGAGTGTTAAGTACTTGACGTTAAGCTTGTAAGCGAGTAAAGGTTTGGACAATGTTTTGAATTGTGTTTATATTTGTTAGATCCTCAAATATTTTGTGAATAAATTCGGGGTATTTGTGCACAGTACGTTAAGCTGCCTCGAGAGATAAACACAGTTTGTTACTGCAATATTTGTGTTAAATCGGTAACACGGGTTATACATTGGAGAGCCAAAGAAACCGCTATAACTGTTTAATATCGTGTAGGGCCCCCACGAGCACGCAACGTTGCCACAATACGAAGTGGCGTAGACTCGACTAATGTCTGAAATGGTACTGGAGGGAACTTACACCATGAATCCTGGAGGGCTGTCCATAAACACCATGAATCCTGGAGGGCTGTCCATAAAACCACTAGAGTACGAAGAGGTGGAGATCTCTTCTGACTAGAACGTTGCAAGGCATCCCAGATATGCTCAATAATGTTCATGACTGAGGAGTTTGGTGGCCAGCGGAGCCACTCTGTAGAAATTCCAGACGTATAGATGTCGCAGTGTCCTGCTGGAATTGTCCAAGTCCGTCGAAGTGCACAATGGGCATGAATGGGTGCAGGTGATCAGACAGGATGCTTACGTACGTGTCTCCTGTTAGAGTGGTATCTAGACGTATCAGGGTTCCCACATCACTCCAACTGCACAGGCCACACACTATTACAGAGCCTTCGCCAGCTTGAACAGTCACGTGCAGATACGCTGGATCCATGGATTCTTGAGGTCATCTCCATACCCATTCATGTCCATCAGCTCTATACAATTTGCTAGGGATCTTTTTACGGGAGCAGCGATATCGGAGATTTGATATTTTAGCTGATTCCTGATATTCACGGTACATTCATGAAGTGGTTATACGGGAAAGTACCCGCTTCATCGCTACCTCGGACAGGCAGTGTCCCATCGCTTGTGCGCCGACTATAACACCAAGTTCAAACTAACGCAAATCTTGATAACCTGCCATTGTAGCAGCAGTAACTGATTTAACAACTGCGCCAGACACTTGTTGTCTCATATAGGCGTTGCGACACCAGCGCCGTATGCTGGCTATTCACATGTCTGTGTGTTTGAATACGCACACTTATAGCAATTTCTATGGCGCTTCAGTGTGTAACTTGCACAATGCCTCACACTCTCTTTTTTTGGATACGAACAGCTAAATAGTTACTACCTGGTTCGAAATTGTATGCAACTAATGCAGTCCTATGCAGTCTGTACTACATGATAACGTAAAAAGAAGGCAGAGAGAGATAGGATGTCAACGCACCACGAAGGACTTATCTGAATGGGGCACGAATTGGTAAATGTGGTGTACATGTGTATCAAACAAATTATTATATTCCAGGAAATTTGGATCCTTTATTAAGGAGGAAGGATTTCACAAATTGAGCAAGCCAATCACACGTTGGCTCGCATCTGGGCCTTACGAAAACAGCGCTGATTGATGGAATTATTAGATTTCCTTCTGAGGGATATTATGTCAGGTTTTGTCCAATTGGCGCGTTGGATCGTCGAAATCCCGGGCTGGCTGGAGGGCTCTTCCCATAATGCTGTGAATTATGGAGTCGTTCAGCGACCTTTGCATTGGCAAAGACTAAGACCTGCAGTAGAAACTCTCGCAGTGTGCGGGCAGGCATTATCTTGCTGAAATATATGAATAGGATAGTGTGCTATGAATGGCCACAAAATGGGTCGTAGAGTATCGCTGGCATACCGCTGTGTTGTAATGGTGACGCGGATGACAACCGAAGGGGTTCTGCTATGAAACGAAGCAGCACTCCAGTGGTTGTTAGGCTGCATGACTGCCGACAGTCAGGTCGGTATCCAATCACTTTCTGGGACGACTCCAGACAAATCATCCGCCTGGAATCTCGACGACCGTAGTAGGATTGTCTTCAGTGATGAGTCCAACTTCTACCAGCGAAGATGTGTCTGAAGGTGCCCTGAAAAGAGGTGCGATATCAACCAGACTGTCAGCCGCCATACGGTCCGGCCGATCAGCCTTCTACCGGAAATCTCGAAGGTATTCGAGCCACTGTACTCTAAAAGGTTAGTGCTACATGTAAACGAGGAGCAGCTAATCCCGCCGGAACGAATCGGCTTCCGACGCGGACACAGCACCGAGCAACAGCTGCTACGTCCGTCGGAGGACGCGATGAGTGCCCTGGAGTACCGACAGTACGCAGGGGCCGTGCTGCTTGATGTTCCTAGGGCTTTCGAATGTGTATAGTACAAGGGCCGCCTCTACAAATTGTTTGTACTGGGAGTACCGACACCACATGTCCGTCTCATCGAGTCCTACCTCAGGGGAAGAACGTCAAATGTCCGTGCTGGAGTGGGCATATCCGCAGCTAGGCCCATACAGGAGGGAGTAGCGCAGGGCTCTGTTCTCGGACCTCTGCTGTACTCCCTACATACCTCGGACACGCCAAAGGCCAACAGAGTCTCTAGGGCTTTCGACAGGGTATAGTACAAGGGCCTCCTCTACAAATTGTATGTTCTGGGGGTACCGACAACAAAAAATGGCTCTGAGCACTATGGGACTTAACATCTGAGGTCATCAGTCTCCTAGAACTTAGAGCTACTTAAACCTAACTAACCTAAGGACATCACACACATCCATGCCCAAGGCAGGATTAGAACCTGCGACCGCAGCGGACGCGCAGTTCCAGACTGAAGCGCCTAGAACCGCTCGGCCACGAAGCCGGCTACCGACAACACACGTTCGTCTCATCGAGTCCTACCTCAGAGGAAGAACGTTCAATGTCTGTGCCGGGGCGGGCATATCTACAGCAAGCCCCATACCGGCGGAAGTACCGCAGGGTTCTGTTCTCGGACTCCTGCTGTACTTCCTGTATACCTCGGACACGCCAAAGGCCAACAGAGTGTCTAGGGCTTTCGACTGTGTATAGTACAAGGGCCTCCTCTACAAATTGTTTTTACTGGGTGTACCGACACCACACGTCTGTCTCATTGAGTCCTACCCCAGGGGACGAAAGTTCAATGTCCGTGCTGGAGTGGGCATATCTGCAGCAAGGACCATACAGGTGGGAGTACTGCAGGGATCTGTTGTCGAACCCCTGCTGCACTCCCTGTATACCTCGGACACGCCAAAGGCCAACAGAGTCTCTAGAGCTTTCGACTGTGTATAGTACAAGGGCCTCCTCTACAAATTGTTTTTACTGGGTGTACCGACATCACATGTCCGTCTCATCGAGTCCTACCTCAGGGGAAGAACGTTCAATGTCCGTGCTGGAGCGGGCATATCTATAGCAAGGACCATACAGGCGGGAGTACCGCAGGGTTCTGCTCTCGTACCCCTGCTGTACTCCCTGTATACCACGGACACGCCAAAGGCTAACAGAGTCTCTAGGGCTTTCGACTGTGTATAGTACAAGGGCCTCCTCTACAAATTGTTTGTACTGGGGGTACCGACACCACACGTCCGTCTCATTGAGTCCTACCCCAGGGGACGAAAGTTCAATGTCCGTGCTGGAGTGGGCATATCTGCAGCAAGGACCATACAGGTGGGAGTACTGCAGGGTTCTGTTCTCGGACCCATGCTGTACTGCCTATATACCTCGGACACGCCAAAGGTCATCTCTAGGGCTTTCGACTGTGTATAGTACAAGGGCCTCCTCTACAAATTGTTTGTACTGGGAGTACCGACATCACATGTCCGTCTCATCGAGTCCTACCTCAGGGGAAGAACGTCCAATGTCCGTGCTGGAGCGGGCACATCTGCAACAAGGCCTATACAGGCGGGAGTACCGCAGGGTTCTGTTCTCGGACCCCTGCTGTACTCCCTGTATACCTTGGACACGCCAAAGGCCAACAGAGTCTCTAGGGCTTTCGACTGTGTATAGTACCAGGGCCTCCCCTACAAATTGTTTGTACTGGGGGTACCAACACCACACGTCCGTCTCATTGAGTCCTACCCCAGGGGACGAAAGTTCAATGTCTGTGCTGGAACAGGCATATCTGCAGCTAGGACCATACAGGTGGGAGTACTGCAGGGTTCTGTTCTCGGACCCATGCTGTACTGCCTATATACCTCGGACACGCCAAAGGCCAACAGAGTGTCTAGGGCTTTCGACTGTGTATAGTACAAGGATCTCCTTTACAAATTGTTTGTACTGGGGGTACCAACAACACACATCTATCTCATTGAGTCTACCTCAGGGGAAGAACGTCCAATGTCCGTGCTGGAGTGGGCACATCTGCAGCAAGGCCTATACAGGCGAGAGTACCTTAGGGTTCTGTTCTCTGACCCCTGCTGTACCCCGGACACACCAAAGGCCAACAGAGTCTCTAGGGCTTTCGACTGTGTATAGTACAAAGGCCTCATCTACAAATTGTTTGTACTGGGGGTACCGACACGTTCATCTCATCGAGTCCTACCTCAGGGGAAGAACGTTCAATGTCTGTACTGGAGCAGGCATATCTACAGCAAGGCCCATACAGGCGGGAGTACTGCAGGGTTCCGTTCTCGGACTCCTGCTGTACTCCCTATATACCTCGGACACGTCAAAGGCCAACAGAGTCTCTAGGGCTTTCGACTGTGTATAGTACAAGGTCCTCCTTTACAAATTTTTTGTACTGGGGGGTACCGACACAACACGTCTGTCTCATCGAGTCCTACCTCAGGGGACGAACGTCCAATGTCCGTGCTGGAGCGGGCATATCTGCTGCGAGGCCCCTATAGGCGGGAATACCGCAGGGTTCTGTTCTCGGACCCCTGCTGTACTCCCTATATACCTTCGACACGCCAAAAGCCAGCAGAGTCTCGCTTGCATTGTACGTGGACGGCACCGCGCTGTATACCACAAGCGCGAATGCGATCCTCATGTGCCGCCGCCTGCAGACGGCATAAGAGCCACCAAGTGGTGCCTCAAATACAATGCCAGAAAAAGTCAGGCAATCATCTTCTCGAGGAAAGAGATCCCCATCGACCTTCAGCCGGTGCGGATCATGGGAGGCCCCATCCCATGATGGACTCGCACTGCGAAGTATCTCTTGGTGACTTTGGACAGGCGCCTCACGTGGGGGCCACACATTAGGGATATTGGGGGTAAAGCGTGTGGAAGATTGAGAGCACTGTACCCGGTCCTGAACCCGAAGACAACCCTACCCACACGCCCTTAATAAGGCCAGTAATGGAGTATGCGGCACTCGTGTGCGGCAATGCGGCTGACTGCAACATCTGAAGACTTCAGGGCCTCCAGGTTAGAATCCTTCGGATGATCATGAAACTCCCACGTGACTTCCCCACTAGGGAGCTACATAATATCACAGGAGTGCAGAAAATATAGGATAGAATTAGACAGACGGCACGACGTTTCTACGAATAGTCACAGCAGTCAGAAACCAGGCTTGTCTCAAATCACGGGAATAAACCACATAGAAGGGGCACAACGAGATGGCCCGACCTGCTAAGGCAGTAAAAACCACCACAGCGATGTATATTAACCACCACATAATGCTCAACACGCAATAGGACCAACACAAATTATAGGACCACCTAAAATACACATTAGGAAGCGCAGGAATGGTGCAAAGCACTTAACTTTCATAACCTAGAGCTAGGCACTATCCAATTAGGCAAAGATCGAGAGAGCGACTACCAGAATTGATAGTCTGGACTGATATTTCCTTTCATAGCAGGACACCTTTGGTTGTCATCCACGGCAGGGTCGCAGCACACCGGTACGTCGACAATATTCTACGCGCCATTACGTTGTCCTTCATGGCAAGCCATGACTGTCCTCATACGGCGTACGTTTTTGCTGCATGTCTTCGTGGTTTCCAGAAACTACCTCGGCCAGCACGGTCGCAGGATTTCTCCCGAATTGTGAATGTTTTGAGCATCATAGGCAGGACCCTCCCAACTGCTCGGGATTTTGACCATCTAACACGCCAATTGCACAGAACTTTTCACTATGTCTCTCAGGAGAACATTCAACAACCCTGTCAACCAGTGCCAATCGAATAACTGTTTGCATAATGTCCAGAGGTGCTGCAACGCGTTATTGTCTCGCTCAATCTGTGAAGCTCTTTCTCTTTAATAAATTATCTATCTCAAACTGTAACCATTTCTTATTTCACACATGTACATTATACTTACAAACTTCTGCCCTATTCGTTTTTTTGTCTTAGAATGCAGGAAGAGCCTAACACATGTCACAGCGTCCTAGTTGTCTACGTAACGCCTTGCATGTGAAGCAAAATTACATTTTCTGCATTTCATATAATTATTGACCGATTTCAAAATTTAAAATGTTGTCATAATCTACTCATTAAGAAGCACACTCAGTCACCAAACAAACTGGTATAGGCATGCGTGTTCAAATACAGAGTATGAAAACAGGTAGATTACGTCACTTCTGTCGGCAACGCTTATATAAGACATGTGTCTGGCGCAGTTGTTAGATCGGTTACGGCTGATACAATGGCAGGTTATCACGATTTAAGTGAGTTTTGAAGTGGTGGTATAGTCGGCGCACAAGCCATGGGACACAGCGCCTACGAGGCAGCGATGAAGTGGGGATCTTCGCGTACGACAATTGCTCGAATGTACCGTGAATATCAGGAGTCCGATAAAACATCAGATCGACATAGCTGCAGCCGGAAAAAGTTCCTTCTAGAATGGGACCAAAGTTGACTGAACTGCAACCCTCCCGCAAAAATGCTGGGCCATGAACAAGTGTCAGGGAACGAACCGGTCAACGAAAAACATCACCGATATGGGCTTCCGGAGCCGAAGGCCCACTCGTGTACCCATGATAACTGCACGACACAAAGCTTTACGCCTCCCCTAGGCCCGTCACCACAAACATTGGACTCTTCATGACAGGAAACATATTGTAATTCTTCATGCTTCCCCGGCGATCTGTTGACATCTTGGATATTCGGGAATCCAGCCGGATGTTCGCGTCGTTCTCGCACGATATTTCAACAGCGTGCCTCGCTGTCTTCTTCAGGTGCTACCTGAGACTGATCCTTGGGTCGATCGAGTCCAGTATTTATGCCTGGGAGGAGCTGGGCGTTCCCTAATCGGTCCGCGCCGGGTCGAGTGTTCCATCTGTGGTCCGCGCCCGCCAGACTCGGCTTCAATGGACCCCTCCAGTCGCAGATGTTCCGACTGCCGTCGGCGTCCGTTCTGGCTGTCCTCAACGGATGTGGTTATCATCTGAGGTGTGTCAGACCTGGTCTGAGATGTTGGGTACTCTATCTCCTGACTGTTACTATGATTTCCACTTCTGTTTCGTGCTGGGCGCTCCCTAATCGGTCCGCGCCGCGTCGTGTGTTCCGTCTGAGGTCCGCGCCCGCCAGACACGGCTACATTGTCCCTCTCTGGTCGCTGGTGTTCCCTCCGCCGTCCGCGCACGGCCTGGCCGTCTTCTGAAGTCGAGTTCATGATCTGGGGTGTGTCAGATCTGGTCTCCAATGTCAGACACCTTGTCTCACGGCTGTTCTCTCGGTCTCCACTTCTATTTCTTGCCCTGTTCAGACGAGTCTCGTTTCAAATTGTATCGAGTGGATGGATGTGTGCGTATATGGGGACAACCTCACGAACCGTTGACCCTCCGTGTCAACAGGGGACTGTTCAAGCTGATGGAGGCTCTGTAATGGCATGGGGTGTGTGGAGTACGAGTGATATAGCACCCCTGATACGTCTAGATACCACTCTGACTGGTGGCACGTACGTAAGCATCCTGTCTGATCACCTGCTCTGTAATAGTGTGTGGCCTGTGCAGTTGGAGTGATGTGGGACCTCTGATACGTCTAGATACCACTCTGACAGGTGACACATACGTAAATATCTGCGCCCATTCGTGTCCATTGTGCACCCTGACGGACTTGGGCAGTCCCAGCTGGACATTGGATCACCCTACATGTCACGAATTGCTACAGAGTGGCTCAGGAACACTCTTCTGAACTTAAACACTTCCGCTGGGCACCAAACTCCCCAGACATGAACATTATTGAGTATCTCTGGGACGCCTTGCTATGTGCTGTTGAGAAGGGATCTCCAACCCCTCGGACTCTTACGGATTAATGGACAGCCCTGCAGAATTGATGGTGTCAGTTCCCTCGAGCACTCCATCCAACATCAGTCGAGTCCACGCCACGTCGTGTTGAGGCACTTTTGCGTGACAGCGGGGGCTCTACACGATATTAGGCAGGTGTACCAGTTTCTTTGGCTCTTCAGTGTGTAACAGTTGAAGGTTAGCGGGAATTACAGTTTGTGTATCTTTTCCACAGTCTACCTGCCGAGCTGTTTTCCGGGACGGCACCGCTGACGCAGATGTCACTGGGACACAATCCGTGGAACTGCAGCAGCTGCGACGTTAGTGCGATGTCCCGCTGGCTGACATCAAAAAACATCGACGTCGTCGATGTTGCGCCGGAGTGTTCGGGGCTCAACAGCGACATCCGTAAGGTGGAGACTATGGCCTGTTAAGAGGACGGATTGTTTAACGTGTGTATCCGGGAGAGAGATGGGGTTGGACCTCCAAGACATTCCTTAACCTGTTGAATACTGCACACAGAGGATTTACTCAGCAGGAACTGCTGTCTAGGTGTTAGACCTCAACGTGTTCTTGTGACAAGATGTAATGTATCTGGACATCAGGGGAGCTCCAGAACACCACAGTGGCAGCAGTTCTCTTTTATTTGTGTAGTACCTCGTTTCCCTGCGTCAGGACACTTTGTTAGGAGTGTTTTGTTGCCAGCACCCATAAAATAGGTATCAAGTACAGGCTTTTTTCGTGCGGCTGCAATAAACTGTCCTGAGATTAATAAATGAAAAGCATTAATTTGGTTTTGTTCTACAGTATCACTTTTGTTGTTGCCAAAGAAGTTACAGTGTTTGTAAACGACACTGGAAAAGAAGTTACACATCTAGATTGAAGCAGAAATGTACAATAAATAACGTCTTTGACAGTGTGGTGATACTGCAATGTAAAAACTGAAAAGCTGAACAGTAAATAAATGTAAGGGCAGTAAATAGGAAAATCTTTAACACAAAACTAGAGTAGTAAATCTATGTAACAGATTATATTAATAAGCAAAACCAATAAAATAAAATTAATACTTGAAAAGGCTGCTTCAGGAGGTATAAAACGTGAAGATTGATAGCAAACCAATTAAAAGAAAGAATTGTCAGTGTAACTACAGAGTATATGAGGAACGTAAGCAATATCATCAAGATAAGCATTAACGAGTAACTACAGGAAAATGGAGGAGTGTGAGGGTACCCACAGTAAATGTCAACTTTGAGAGTGAGGTGGTACATCATTTTAAAACGTTGAACAATACACAAATGTAAACGGAGGAAACAGAAGAAAACATTAACACTATTCCCAAAATTGTGCCTGTCTTCTATTGGACAATATACAAATGTAAACAGAGCAAACAGGAAAAATATTAACATTATACTCAAAAATATGTCTGCCTTCTGATTGTTGAAGGTATCTGTGCCTTAGAAATCTTAGTGGATTCAACAGTGAACTGATGTAGCAGGAGTTCCAAGACGATTTTATTGCAATAAATTTTCGTTGTTGCCATCATCAACATGAAATATTGCTTTTGTATTTCCTTCACAATGAGTATTAAAGCTTTCGTAATATGTGTTTGCAAGTACAGTGATGTACAGATTTTAAGAATATACAGGGTGAGTCACCTAACGTTACCGCTGGATATATTTCGTAAACTACATCAAATACTGACGAACCGATTCCACAGACCGAACGTGAGGAGAGGGGGTAGTGTAATTGTTTAATACAAACCAGAGAAATATGCACGGAAGTATGTTTTTTAACACAAACCTACGTTTTTTAAATGGAACCACGTTGGTTTTGTTAGCACATCTGAACATATAAACAAATACGTAATCAGTGCTGTTTGTTGCATTGTAAATTGTTAATTACATCCGGAGATATTGTAACATAAAGCTGACGCTTGAGTACCACTCCTCCGCTGTTCGATCGTATGTATCGGAGAGCACCGAATTACGTAGGGATCCAAAGGGAACGGTGATGGACCTTAGGTACAGAAGAGACTGGAACAGCACATTACGTCCACATGCTAACACCTTTTTATTGGCCTTTTTCACTGACGCACATGTACATTACCATGAGGGGTGAGGTAAACGTACACACGTGGTTTCCGTTTTCAATTACGAAGTGGAATAGAGTGTGTCCCACTGGAAACGCGTCGACGTATGTAGTATCAGCACGGTGGTGCACCTGCACATTCCGCAATTAACACTAGGCTGACCGTTGACAGGATGTTCGACGGGCGTTTCATAGGACGCGGAGGACGCATAAATTGGCCAGCCCGTTCTCCTGACTCCTGATGTTACACCTCTGGACTTCTTTCTGTGGAGTACGTTGAAGGAGAATGTGTACCGTGATGTGCCTACAACCCCAGAGGATATGAAACAACGTATTGTGGCAGCCTGCGACGACATTACACCGGATGTACTGCGGCGTGTACGACATTCATTACGCCAGAGATTGCAATTGTGTGCAGCAAATGATGGCCACCAAATTGAACATCTATTGGCCTGACATGTCGGGACACACTCTATTCCACTCCGTAATTGAAAACGGAAACCACGTGTGTACGTGGTAATGTACATGTGCGTCAGTGAAAAAGACCAATAAAAAGGTGTTAGCATGTGGACGTAATGTGCTGTTCCAGTCTCTTCTGTACCTAAAGTCCATCACCGTTCCCTTTGGATCCCTACGTAATTCGTTGCTCTCCGATACACACGATCGAACAGCGGAGGAGTGGAACTCAAGCGTCAACTTTAGGTTACAATATCTCCGAATGTAATTAACATTTTACAATGCAACAAACGGCACTGATTACGTATTTGTTTATATGTTCAGATGTGCTAACAAAACTAACGGGGTTCTATTTAAAAAAACGTAGGTTTGTGTTAAAAAACATACTTTCGTTCTTTTTTTTATGGTTTGTATTAACCAATTACACTAGCCCCTCTCCTCACGTTCGGTCGGTGGAATCGATTCGTCAGTATTTGATGTGGTTTACGAAATATATCCAGCGGTAATGTTAGGTGACTCACCCTGTATAGAGGATGATTCTTACTAACAATCAAAAAGCGCCGAAATGATGTCGATGGCGCTGAGAAAAGTGATGTGGACACAAATGTCGGGTAGTACCCCAAAAGTGGTTCCTTGGTTGGTTCATTTGAGAGAGGGGACCAAACAGTGAGGTCATCGGTCCCATAGAATTAAGGAAGGTTGGGTAAGGATGACGGTCGTTCCCTTTCGAAGGAACCACCCCCCCCCCCGCATCATTTGGCTGAAATGATTTAGAGAAATCACGGAAAACCTAAATCAGGATGGCCAGACGCAGGTTTGTAACGTTGTCCTCCCGAATGCGAGTCCAGTGTGCTAACCACGACGCCACCTCGCTAAGTCCCAAAAGTGAAAGAGAAGTGGTTAAAATGTAATGTCACCACATGACGTAGCTCGCCAGCTATGCAGCAGTGGTGCATGTCTGTGGAGGGATGACTGAGCTATGCTATAGTTGCATTCGAGCAGACGGTGCTAATTTCGAACTTTTTTTTTTTGAAAAGCAGAAGCTACAAAATTATTGTCCACACTGTAACTAAGTAAAAGCTGTTCTTACGTTGTGTTTGTTTCCTTTTGTACCATCTCTTTTTTGTCAGCAGATATTGTTTAGTAAAGAAAACGTGAGTCATTTACTTTGACTCATACGATAGGTATTTATTGTACTGTACTTTGCAGTAAATCATCGGAGATCAACAGACCAGACAATGAAATAGCAAATCTTACTTCAATCTAAACACACAGTTGCCTCAAGCAATGAAAAAAATCCTACCTACCAGACACGATACCTTAGCTCCATGCACTAAAGTCGCGCATGTGGGCCCATAGCCACACCTGCATGAAGGCTGGACACGAGTTGGGATGATCAGCTGTGACAGACCACTAGGCTCAACTACTGAATGTGTGGTGATGTACGTGATCTGGTGATACCACGTGTTCAACACCTGGTGTCCACTTTTCGGGTATTTCCCCACATATGTGACTCCATGTGTCTTACACTAAATTACTTGTCTCAGCGACAGCTACGTCACTTCGGAGGTTTTTAAGTGTTGATAAGAATCACCCTTCAGAATTCCTTATGCCAATACTTTCGTGTATACAGTTACTCTTTTCGTGGAGAATTAACGCCACATCTTTACAACCGTTGAAGGTTTAGATCCCTGTTCGTAATCTGATTTTCTTCCACAAGTAAATCTTTTGACAGACGTGATTTTTTGTTCCTCCAAAGTTACAATGTGGACCATCGCTCGCAGGAAGACACAACACTTAACACTCCTACGCAGGAATGTGCCACCATTGCTGAAGCGTTAAACAGATTGAAACAAACCGTTGATAACTGGTGTCTACCAGCAACTAATAACGGAAACAAAAGATTCAGAAGCTGTGCAGTGGTCTTCTTCTTCTTCTTCTTTTCCTTCTGTCTTCGTCCTGCATTGTTCGCAGGGTCGTATGGGTTACAATGGATATGGCATGGTTAATTTAAAGAGGTGGTCGGATGCCCTTCCTACCAACACCCCATAGCCCCCAGGATGGAATCAGTGTACCCCAGCTGTCTGCATCTAGTGTAAACCATGAAATAGTGCAAACGTGTTTCAAATGCCTGCAAATCGTGTAAGTGAGGCGGGATGTAGATAACAGCCCGGTATTCACCTGTCAGGATGTGGAAAACCGCCTAAAATTGACATCCAGGCTGGCTAGCACACCGGCCCACGTCGTTAATCGGCCAGGCGGATTCGATCTGGGACCGGCGCGCATACCCGAGTCCAGGTAGCAGCGCATTAGAACTCTTTTTTTAATTTTTTTTATTATCAGTGTGACTTGGTACTATCATGAAACATAAGTAGACCATAGTCAAATCATCATGTAATATAAGCTGCAAATGGGAGAAAAAATTAATTATGGTAACAAAATAATAATAGAAGGAGAAAGGAAAAAAAACCGAGAACATAGCCGAAAAACCACAACCAAGCCCTCATGATATACATAAACTACTTTTCTAGTTTCTTATATTTTTTATTTTTTTTGTTGAATTTCTCTTTATTATATATATTAGTTTTTATATAGAGTCCAAAAGCAGAAAGTCAAACGAATCAGATTATATTCTAAATAGCAAACAAAAAAAAATTCCGAAATGTTTTCAAGGAGTGTATACGCTCATGTGTAGATTACTTCGTTTAGTCACGGTTTACTATACAACTGGAGCGACACTGAGTCAAAACGCTAAACAAAACGAGAAGGTAAACTAGGAGAGAACAAGCCGAAGAAAATCAGAGGGGAAACATACATAACAAAGAGAAACACCTACCATCAGAAAAATGAAATTTTACCGACGGGAAACAAGATTCACCGAGTCGGTGAAGACATTTCGATATCGAGTTATTCGCAAGCATGTCTAATAGGCAGTGATCATGTACTGCATGAAGTTCATGGCATCTTCCCCCGCGCCTTCTACAACATAATGAACGAAGTGTCCCAGCAACCACATAGCGGTATGGATTTTCGACCGTGGAAAGAAAGAAGAATCGGGGTGCAATATGATGCCCGTAGTGTATGAAGTCTCAGAAGATCGAGTAAGCAAGGCCAATTGCCGCCTAATCTAAAACCAATTTGTCATATGGCCTCCACAAGTAAAGCAATGTCGTATCGTATCTGTAGACGTACAGAAACTACATAAATCAGTGTCGCTAAGCACAATACGGAAAAGTCGCTCGTTCGTTGGAATCATGTTATTGACTACCTTATACCAACAGGACGCGACGCGCATTGGCAAAATCGGAAGACTGATATTGCACCAAACCGTCGCCCCGTTTGTTTGCAGCGATCCTCTTTCAACGAGCTTCGGACAAGGCACTGCTTTCCAACGAGTCTGTAGAAATTCCAGGGTGAGGACGGTCCTCCATAAAATTTCAGCCCATAAACAGCTCACCGCAAGACTGAAGTAACGAATGTATTTTAACTTATAGTTTATGCGACCAACATCAATAGGGGGTTCAAGAGTAGCAGGACGGACGCAGACAAAGAAACGAGACGTGAATGTGTGAGTTTCTTTAGTTATCAAAACAGTACGTCGCACATAATGGCATCTGCGTCTTCCTTCGTATGTCAGCCACACCCAACCCCCCCCCCCCCCCCCCCCAAAGTAACGAGGCTTCGTGACCACCTCACACCGTAAGCTAAAGATATGTCTTTTCCATAAGAAACGACAGACAATTGCCGTAGTTTCTTCGCCATCACCGAGGGAAGTGGATAAACTTGGGCCACGTAATAAGCTTTGCGTTAGACATATATATCCAGTATTCGGAATTCCTGGAACAGAGCAAGAGAACGCCTTTCACGTTCCACTATCGCTCCCTGTATTTTTTTCCGTAACAGACTTACAGTTGAGCGTCGCCTTTTTAGTGGACAACGAACAATGATGATACCGAGAGACGTATACCGATCCACCACTGTAGCCCATGGAACAACGGCGTCATCAAAACCTCGTAAAGCAAGAAGCCTGCATTTACGTTCATTAAGTAGAGCACCTGAAGTCCGACTATAATCGTCGATTACGGCCTTCAGTGGAGGAATCTCCGCATGATTGTGAAGTAGAACAATCACGTCATCCGCGTATGCACGAACAGCTATAGGCCCTCCAGAAAGCGTCCCACCTTTCAGCTGGGATTCTAGCATCCGAAGTAGGGGCTCCAGGGACAACACAAACAAAGTGTCATTGACAGCGGGCTCCTTGGGGCACTCCCCGACGGATATTTATCGGGGGCGTCAATAGGCCATTAACAACCACCGAATCTGAAATACCCATAAATAGATTTGAGAGCACCCGCCGTGTGAACAGTAAAACCAACTGCCTCCAGAATCATAAGCAAAAAGTCGTGGTTAACACTATCCACTGCGTTATCAAAGTCTAGGAAAGCAAGGGCACAAGAAACTGAAACTAGGTCACAATACTCGACTACAGGAGTAGTAATGGGATGACCATTTGGCAACAATCATCTCCATCAGAACCGAAATCCTACTGTTAACGGCCCTCGCCAGAGTCTTATGACCAAAGGTTAACAAAGTAATTGGGCGAAAGCTATCAGGAGAAGCTGGTCCAGGGCGCTTCGGGATTGAAACAATTTTTCCCACTTTGAACGAGGTCGGCCCTTCTCTACCCTGTAACAATTCATTCAAAAAAGATGCAAAGGTAGCACACAACAGCGGACAAAAGCGCACATAAAAATCCTTGGGTTGGTTGGTTTGCGGGACTGAAGGGACCAGACTGCTAGAGCCATCGGTCCCCTTTGAAAGAGAATGTGAAACACCCACAAAGAATAAAAACGGAACAATGGAGAAGACAAGAGTTGACACAGGACATAAAAGACTCAGACAGAGACCAGACAAAAGGAATTAAAATCACACAGCGGGTGACAGTGGTTGGCCGACCATAAAGACGAAAAAGGGAAAGCCAACCACCAAGAAATGCACTAAAAATCCCAGTCTAAAATCGTAGGCCAAAGGCCAGACTCAACACAAAAATGGACAAACACTTCGATCAAGTGATAAAAGCCCCCTGACCGAATAAAATGCAAAACTAAGCCTGCCATGGCAGTGTCATCTGTTAAAAGTGCAGGGAGAGCATCAGGCAATGCACACCTCTGCCTGAGCGTAGTTAAAAGGGGACAGGTAAACAAAATGTAGACCACCGTCAAAGCTGACCCGCAGCGACATAGAGGTGGGTCCTCATGGCGCAATAAATAGCTGTGCGTCGTCCGGGTGTGGCCAACGTGCAGCTGGCAGAGAACAGCAGACTCCTTGCAAGAGACCTGCAAGGAGGGGCGCCACGCACCAGTAGCCTCCTTGTTGGGTGAAGGAAGGGTGCGCCATTCCACACCCCAGGTGTGAAGTACCTTCTGCCGCAAAACTGACTTGAGGTCACTCTCTAAAAGGCCAATAGCCAAGGCTGGTGCACCAACAGCCCGTTTGGCCAGCATATCAACTCGTTCATTTCCTGGGATGCCTAAATGACCTGGGGTCCATACAAAGACCACAGAGCGGCCGCATCGGGCAAGAGTATAGAGGGACTCCTGGATAGCTATCACCAGATGAGAGCGAGGGAAACACTGGTCGTTAGCTCGTCAACCACTCAGGCAGTCACTACAGATAACGAAGGACTCACCTGAGCAGGAGCAGATATACTCTAGGGCGTGAGAGATGGCGACCAGCTCGGCAATGAAAACGCTGCAGCCAGTCGGCAATGAGTGTTGTTCATAATGATCCGCTAGAGTAAGAGCATAACTGACATGACCAGCAACCATCGAACAGTCAGAGCCTTGAAACAAAGCAATTATTGAAATAAAGCGGCGGCGGAGGGCCTCAGGAGGGACTGAGTCCTTCGGGCCCTGTGCCAAATCGAGCCGGAGGCATGGGCGGGACACACACCACGGGGGTGTACGTAGAGGGTCCCGGAAAAGAGGTGCAAGAGGGGAAACCTCAAGACCAGAGAGAAGGGCTTTGACGCAAACTGTGATCGTACTACCCGACTGGGGCCGACTCGCAGGAAGATGGATGACGGGCTGAGGGAACAGCAGATGATAATTGGGATGCCCTGGCAAGCTACAAACGTGTGCAGCATAAGCAGCCACCGCAATGGAGGGACACCTGCCTCCACAAGTATGTTGTTGACAGGGCTTGTCTGGAAAGCTCCTGAGGCGAGTCGGATCCCACTGTTAAGGATGGGGTCCAGCAACTGCAATGCAGAAGGGGATGCCAAACCGTAAGTCATGCTCCCATAATCTAGTCGGGACTGAATTAATGCTTGGTACAGCTGTAGAAGGGTCGACCGATTGGCACCCCAGCTGGTGTGGCATAAGCAACGAAGGGCGTTAAGATGCCGCCAGCACATCTGTTTAAGCTGCGGAATATGTTGCAGTCAAGTCAACCGGGTGTCGAAAACCAATCCCAAAAACCGATGCGCCTCCACCACAGCAAAAAGTTCGCTGTCAAGATAAAGCTATGGCTCAGGATGAACAGTGCGCCACTGGCAGAAATGCATAACGCAGGTCATGGCAGCCGTAAACTGGAAGCAATGCTCTACAGCCCAAGACTGTGCATTGCAGATAGCGCCCTGTAGCTGCCGTTCAGCAGCTGAAATGCCATTGGAGCTATAGTACAGGCAGAAGTTATCAGCATACAAGGAAGCTGAGACAGACGTTCCCACTGTCGCAGCGAGCCCATTAATTGCAATTAAAAAGAGGCAGACACTTAAGACAGATCCTTGCGGTACGCCATTCTCCTGAACTTGGGAGGAACTACTGTGGGAGGCCACATCTTGCACATGGAAGGTACGAAGCGACAGAAAATTTTGTATGGCAATCGGCAACAGACCCTGAAGACCCCAACCATGAAGCATAGAGAGGATGTGATGTCGCCATGTCATATTGTGTGCCTTCCGCATGTCAAAAAAGGTGTCAACCAGGTGCTGATGGCGGGCAAAGCCGTACAGATGGCAGACTCCAGGCTCACCAGATTATCAGTGGCAGAGCAGCCCTTACGGAACCCACCCTGAGATGAAGCAAGAAGGCCGTGAGACTCGAGTAGCCACCTCAGGAGCAACTTGCAAAGAACGTTGGTGAGGCTAATGGGGTGGTAGCTGTCTACCTCCAGTGCGTTCTTGCCAGGTTTCGAAATGGGGATTACGATGCTCACCCTCAACCCTGATACAGCTGAAAAGGTCTAGGAGGTGCCATTGGCAGGCCACCGAGAGGTGCTTGAGCATCCGACAGTGGATGCGGTCTGACCTGGGAGCCGTAACAGGGCAAGCGGCTAGGGCACATTGGAATTCCCACTCACTGAACGGAGCATTGTAAGATTCAGGGTGGTGTGTGTGAAATGAAAGGCTCCAACGTTCCAACTGCTCTTTCAGCGAGTGTAAGGCCAGTGGGTAATTTACGGAAGTGGAACTCTGAGCAAAATGCTCCGCTAAGTGGTTTGCAAGTGTGGCGGAGTCAGTACAGACCGCTCCATTCAGCAAAAGCACAGGTACGCTGACTGGGGTCCGAAAGCCATAAATTCGCCTAATCTTGGCCTAAACCTGCGATGGAGATGTACAGAGGCCCATCACTTCTGCTTGCATCGGCAAATGAGGCGGCGGGCTCACGCATGGATCCGTTTAAAGGTGATAACGTTTTCCAATGAAGGATGCTGTTTGTGACACTGGAGGGCATGCCTGCGATCTTTAATCGCCTCAGCGATCTCTAGCGACCACCAAGGCACAGTCCGCCATCGAGGGGACCCACAAGAACAGGGAATGGCAGATTATGCGGCAGTAATGAAGCCGGTCGTGACTGAGTGAACCACTGCATCAATGGCGTCAGTGGAAAGAGGTTCAACAGTGGCAGTGGAGGTGATTGTCAGCCTCATTCACACCCATGTACAGGGGCGTCCAGAACAGTGACAGAAAGATCGGTAAGTGGTCACTACTGCACAAGTCGTCGTGCACACTCCATTGCACAGATGGTAATAGGCTAGGGCTGCAAATCGAAAGGTCGATGGCTGAGTACCTGCCATGCGCCACACTGAAATGTAGGAACTCACCATTATTTAAAAGGGAAAGGTCGAGCTGTGCCAACACTTGCTCAATGAGGCTGCCTTGGCCTGTTGCCACTGATCCACCCCACGGAGGGTTATGGGCGTTGAAGTCATAACAGTGCAACGACACTTCAGGACGAACTTCAAAAAAGATCCACCAACTGCTAACTCCATTCGGCGATGGTATGCGCAGTTTAAAGCTTCTGGATGCCTCTGTAAGGGGAAATCAACGGGGCGGCCTGCAGTGAGCGAAGAAACGGTTGAACGCGTGCGGGCAAGTTTCACGCGAAGCCCGCGGAAAATTGGCTCATGCCACAACTGGAGACCGACAGCACCGACTTCATCTTTCAACAGGATGGTGCTCCACCGCACTTCCATCATGATGTTCGGCATTTGTTAAACAGGAAATTGGAAAACCGATGGATCGGTCGTGGTGGAGATCATGATCAGCAATTCATGTCATGGCCTCCACGCTCTCCCGACTTAACCCCATGCGATTTCTTTCTGTGGGGTTATGTGAAAGATTCAGTGTTTATACCTCCTCTACCAAGAAACGTGCCAGAACTGCGAGCTCGCATCAACGATGCTTTCGAACTCATTGATGGGGACATGCTGCGCCGAGTGTGGGAGGAACTTGATTATCGGCTTGATGTCTGCCGAATCACTAAAGGGGCACATATCGAACATTTGTGAATGCCTAAAAAAACTTTTTGAGTTTTTGTACGTGTGTGCAAAGCATTTTGAAAATATCTCAAATAATAAAGTTATTGTAGAGCTGTGAAATCGCTTCAATCATTTGTAATAACCCTGTATTAACGACATAGAACACAACCTCAGTAGCCGTCTTAGATTGTTTGCAGATGATGCTGTCATTTACCGTCTTGTAAACTCATCAGATGACCAAAACGAATTGCAAAATGGTTTAGATAAGATATCTGTATGGTGCGAAAAGTGGCAATTGACCCTGAACAGAGAAAACTGTGAAGTTATTCACATGAGTACTAAAAGAAATGCGCTAAATTTCGATTACTCGATAAGTCACACAAATCTGAAGGCTGTAAGTATAAGTAAATACTTAGAGGTTACAACTAAAAATACTCTAAATTGAAATGATTACATAGATGATGTTGTAGGTAGAGCCTACCAAAGACTGCAATTCACTGGAAGAACACATAGAAGGTGCAACAGGTCTACTAAAGAGACTGCTTACACCACGCTTCTCCGCCATATTCTGGAGAATTGCTGTGCGGTGTGGCATCCGCATCAGATGGGACTGACGGATGATATCAAAAATGTACAAAGAAGGGTGGATCGTTTTGTATTATCGCGAAGTAGGGAGATAGTGCCACAGGCATGATACGTGAATTGGAGTGGCAATCGTTAAAAAAAAAGGCGTTTTTTATTGGGACGGGATCTTCTCGTGAAACTTTAATCACCAGTTTTCTCCTCCGATTGTCAAAACATCCTGTTGGCACCTACCTACATAGGGAGAAACGATCATCGCGATAAAATAAGACAAGTCAGGTCTCGCACAGAAAAATCGAAGTGCTTGTTTTTCCCGCACGCCTTTCGAGAGTGGAACTGTAGAGAGACAGCTTGAAGGTGGTTCATTGAACCCTGTGCCAGACACTTAATTGTGAATAGCAGAGCAATCACAAGACGTAGAAGTAGAAATTCCCTTGACTGTTCCTGCAGATCCACCAGCAAACAACATCAAACGAACGTCCGAAGTTCCTATCCTCAAGCATTACTTCAGAAAGTAACTGAGGTCGATTGAATTACCTTTTATAGAATTTCCTTATATTCTCGCATAGGTTTGCGATGATAAAATCTCAGATCTCTCTGTCTTTCTTTATACAACTATATACCAGTTTACGTTTTACAAAATGGTGCCCAACGATCGACAATTATGTGCATCTGAGTCCCATAGGTCCACCTCTCTCGCTGACTCGACGTGTTTCATCAATTTTACCTCTAACAATTCATGGTTCATTGACCTCCAGCTGATCGGAACGCCTTCAGAACGATAAACGATTAAAATATGTCGGAACAGCGAAGATTTGGCAGGGAAATTATACAGTTTTACTGCATGAAAAGCGAAAATGTATTAAGGTACAAGCTTTATTATTTCCATCCTGGGAATTAATAAACCACTTCAGTTGTATTTATTCCTTCACTACTGAATCACTAACAGCTCATGACACCTAAAGCCACATCTCCAGATGATTATATAACTAAATAGCGCATGTTTTAGTTATATATTCTCTTGGAAATGTGGAATTTAGTGCTACGAAACAGGTTGTTGTTGTTGTTGTGGTCTTCAGTCCTGAGACTGGTTTGATGCAGCTCTCCATGCTACTCTATCCTGTGCAAGCTTCTTCATCTCCCAGTACCTACTGCAACCTACATCCTTCTGAATCTGTTTAGTGTATTCATCTCTTGGTCTCCCTCTATGATTTTTACCCTCCACGCTACCCTCCAATGCTAAATTGGTGATCCCTTGATGCCTCAGAATATGTCCTACCAACCGATCCCTTCTTCTAGTTAAGTTGTGCCACAAACTCCTCTTCTCCCCAATCCTATTCAATACCTCCTCATTAGTTATATGATCTACCCATCTGAGCTTCAGCATTCTTCTGTAGCACCACATTTCGAAAGCTTCTATTCTCTTCCTGTCCAAACTATTTATCATCCATGTTTCACTTCCATACATGGCTACGCTCCACACAAATACTTTCAGAAACGACTTCCTGACACTTAAATCAATACTCGATGTTAACAAATTTCTCTTCTTCAGAAACGCTTTCCTTGCCATTGCCAGTCTACATTTGATATCCTATCTACTTTGACCATCATCAGTTATTTTGCTCCCCAAATAGCAAAACTCCTTTACTACTTTAAGTGTCTCATTTCCTAATCTAATTCCCTCAGCATCACCCGACTTAATTCGACTACATTCCATTAATCTGGTTTTGCTTTTGTTGATGTTCATCTTATATCCTCCTTTCATGACACTGTCCATTCCGTTCAACTGCTCTTCCAAGTCCTTTTCTGTCTCCGACAGAATTACAATGTCATCGGTGAACCTCAAAGTTTTTATTTCTTCTCCATGGATTTTAATACCTACTCCGAATTTTTCTTTTGTTTCCTTCACTGCTTGCTCAATATACAGATTGAATAACATCGGGGAGAGGCTACAACCCTGTCTCACTCCCTTCCCAACCACTGTTTCCCTTTCGTGCCCCTCGACTCTTATAACTGCCATCTGGTTTCTGTACAAATTGTAAGTAGCCTTTCGCTCCCTGTAACGAAGCAGGTAATGATCCAGAAATAAAGTAATAAATACTGCTGAAGCGGTTTGTTAATACCCAAGATGACTACTCATATCTGTTATTTCCCTACATGCAAGGTTGTCTGTTTTTCCCTTTCAGCATATCGTGGGTGTGTTAGAGAAAAAATGTGTCATACAGGTTTGAAGTTGTGTGTATAGCTTGTCCCAAGTCACTAAGTGCTTCAAATATCAAATATTTAAGGAGTATGATCTGACTATTTGCGTGTTATAAGCTTCGATACTTTTTCACCTCCACCCACACGCCTTCGGGGGGAGCTGGTTCTTACCTCCGTCATGGTTCTTTTCAGACAGTAAGTGATTTGTGTACCAACCTTGGTTGAAATCGGTACAGTATTTTATGAGGAGATGTGTAACATACACACTTCCATTTTTTATAACATTTATCGGTATAAATACGAATATTAATATTTCAGAACGAACAGAGACCGCTTATAATATGCAATCAGTGATTCCATGTCCGCTCCCGGTAGCTGAGTTGTGCCGGCACGGTAGCTCAGAGTGTTCGGTCAGAGGGTTAGCTGACCTCTGTAATAAAAAAAAAAAGATAAGAAAAACAACTGAGTTAACCGATCAACGACGAACTTAAACGGGTGTCTTACGACGGCCGCCCCGAGAAGATGAAATCGAACAAAATGAGATTTTAAAAAAAAGGTGGTCTGCGCGACAGAATGTCAATCCTAAGGGCCCGGTTTCGATTCCCGGCTGGGTCGGGAGATTTTCTCCGCTCAGGGACTGGGTTTTGTAGTGTCCTAATCATCTTAATTTCATCCCCATCGACGCGCAGGTCACCGAAGTGGTGTCAAATCGAAAGACTTGCACCCGGCGAACGGTCTATTCAACGGGAGGACCTAGTCACACGACATTTACATTTCAGTGATTCCATGATAGCGAAGGTACTCTACAGTGGGAAAAATACGGCTATACAATTTACCAACCAGATTAATACGTGCCTTGTACCAGCGGTTTCTGCGCGGTGTACTACCAGCATTGTTGGAGAAAGTTGCTCTTCCAGAATGATAACGACTGTGGCTTTGGTACCTCTTTTCCTACATATCGTGCGACACTACCTCACTGTAAGCTTTCATTAGCAACGGATTGATTGACAGCGTTCAGTGGAATGGCCTGCATGGTCACTATTGTTGAATCTGATGGATTTCTGCCCATGGGGACACTTAAAAGTATTTCTGGATATTGAACCGATTGACAATGTGGAGACTTCATCAGAGGAGCAGGTGTACAATGCATAGGACGCATTCCAAAAGGAGGCGGGAGTATTTGAAAGAGTTTCGGATTTAGTGTGAGGAAGTGCTGAAGGACGTGCCAGGGTGTGTGATAACCACACGTAGCATTGCGTGAAACGTCCAATACTATCTACCGTGGGAACGAGAGGACAGGTTGTCCCATATCTCAACGAATATTTCTTTCTGAACATGTGATTGTAGAACCTTTTACCCTAATTTTGACAGATAGATCCTGCTGGAATATGCGGCAATAAATTTTGAACAACCTGTACGTATCACGTGTGTCATTTGGATGATATGCGGTATGCAGGCCTATTTCGCCTTTCACCAAAGAATCAAAGACGGTGTAGACTCAGTCACTGCATCATTCAGTACTTTTGCAGCTAAATCCAGTCAGAAGGAAAATGTGCTCGGAGTTGTACTCAACTCCGATTTCCGCCTCGTCCTGCTATGACGGCGTTTTCCGGGACAGCAGTCCAATGTCTCACCGTGTGAGTTGTTATGGCAACCACTGTAACGGGACATTCTGATACTCAGTGACGTTGGCAGCTTACGCATAAACAGCTGCGGGCGAGACCCCCGACCAAGCGTCTCTGAGTGCGTAGGGCAGTGCGTGTCGGTGCGTCAGTTCTGGCAGTTGGTGCGCGGGAACGCTAGAGTCTTTGATCCATCAAGAGGCATATTCGACATTTCCTACTGGCTAACTTTACTGGCCGGGCAACACATTACATGTTGCGGTTTGGTCTAGCTTTATCATCGGCGCAGCATGTGAGTAATCTGTTTGTGCTCAAATGCTTGAACGGAGTGAAGACCCGACAGACGTTACGGAATGTAAACTTGTCCGAATTTTCACAGCCGAACAAAGAGGGGGACATGGAAAATGGCTATCAAAGTGGCCAACATGACCTCTCTTTCGCCAAAAAAGATTTAACTGCTTGGATGTTATGAAGGGAATTGAGGAATCCCTTGAAAATAAAAATATTAGGAAAAAGTCAAAATGCTGCGTGATATGCTCCAAGAGAAACAAATAGAATAGGGAGGAGAAACATTTGACGTGCCTCTGAATGATGCCCAAAACCATGTGCTGACAGAGGTGCTGACAGAGAATGTAAAGCTTAGTTACTTAGAATCGTAGAAATTTAAAAACGAGTAGAGGATATTTGCCTGATGATACTTGAAATTCTGATCTGGCGCTTCATTTGCTGTACATAGTTTCGATAAACATTTAGAGGCCCGTCAAATGTTTCTCTGTTTTACTTCTGACTTTCAGATAGATCATTTGAATTTTTTTTTTTCACCTATATTTTTTTCACTGGTGTTCACAATTCGTTGCTGAAGCTCTGATCTTATTTTAAGCAAATCTTATACGTTTTCCTTGCTTTCTTGGTATGCACTGTTATATCTTATGGTATGGTATATTTGGGTATTTCTGTATACCTTCGAATCTTTTAGTGCCGAATAGGATAGTCAGAACGATCTGCAGTTTCGATTCGTGAACTCCGTGGAGGGCGTTGTTCAAGCGTATATCAACCCTACTGTCCCTGTTGGCCTACATATAGTAAATGCAAGATATTTAGGTACCTCACGTATTCCAATTTTGAGTCAGTTTCTTACAAAGAAGTAATTATGTGCACTGGCGTATTTTTTTGTGGTAGGAGTGGAGGGCTTTGCCTTTCATTTGGCAATAGCCCAAATTTAAAATTGATTTTATTGGTCCATACTAATTTAATGTCGAAAATTACAAAGTCTGTCATTGGTTTACATCTGCTTAATTAGAGCACTAATGACATTATGAGAACTATTTATTAAGGCTATAAATTAAATCATGAAATCAGTTTTATAGGATTATGAAGTTTGAATATTTTGATAAAACATAATCCATTTGCTAAGAGAATTTTGTGCACAGATTGTATTAATTGCCTAATTTTGTAGTTGAGCCACGTGTTAATTTGCTTTAAAGTGTATAAAATTTATTTTTGGAGATGCTTTAATACACATAAAAAGAAAAAAGTGACTAAACCATTTACTAGAAATTTAAAGAACAGAAGGATGACGGCGGTCTCTTTGTTTTGCCATATCACTTATCACAGGTTCTCGATAAACTGCCATTATGGACAGCTCATTCAGACTACCTGTATTCTTCAGACATGCGTTGATTCTCTTAAAGATGGAGAAACAGCGCTTACATGCAGCCGTTGTCACAGGTATAGATACCGAGAGCTGTAGACACCGAAACACATCGGGATAGACTTGACGCTCGAAGACAGGTAAAGCTTCCATTGAGTTTTGAGGCAACTGCTCCAGTCGACTTAAGCGTTGATGAAAGAGTTTCAAATCAGCGACTAATGGATCTGAAGCATAAAATGGGAGGAGTTTCGCAACTCCATCAATGATACCTATGTCTCCAGTTTTTGGTGGTAGAAGACAATTAAAGCTGTTAAAGAGTTCACAATGTGCCAAGAATTGATCCTGCAGTGAACTAATGAAGGTATCCAGAAAGTATATGAAGAAGGACACGTTTTAGCAACGCTCAACATCATTAACGCTATCCTCATTTGCACGTTTTGCTTGCATGGTAGAAATGCGTGTTAGCTTGATTTCAACTCCATCGGCCGAAGCTAATTCCTTAGCTTGTAAGAAGAGACGCTTGAAAGTATCATCATCATTTTCTCTCATTACCAGCAGTTTCCTTTTGACATCTCTGGCAAAATCTGTATCTTGGCGCTGAAGTCGACGACACATAGACTCACTGAGTCCAAACAGTTCAGAAAGTGTAACCGAGCAGACGACAAAATCTCCGTTCGTGTTGGCTGCTAATAGACTCATGGCAACGTGAGATGTTGTATTGTCGTCAAATTCTTCGACCTTCCGTAGAGACAACAACACTACTACATTTTTCCTTGAAGCATTGTGCCAAGAGCTCCAAACCATCTAGTGAGTGTGCACTTTTCAAACTCTCGATTCGAACATCGGTTAATGTTTCAAGGGCATTAATCAATATTTACCTATTCCACGGTAACGCAAAGAAATTACGTACTATTTCCAGTGTTACTAGTGAATGCTTGATAAATGGAATGTTGCATGTGTCGCTGACTATGAAATTGAAATTATGAGCTGAAAAACGAGAATATACAGGTAAAGGGTACTCCCGTTGTATGAATACATCATCCCTAAGGACTTTCCGCGACATCGATGTAGTGCCGTGATAGCTCCGTTCTCGTGAAAATTACATCTCAAGATCAGTTTCTCCAGGTTTTCAATTATAGTCAGCTAATCCTTTGCCAGCCACATAAAACACTGGAACGGACTATAGGAAAATTTCACGAATCTTGAGATCCGAGGAAATATAACGGGCACATAGAGAGAGCTGCTTAACTCCAGCAACACCACCAGTTTCATCCGCAAGAACCGTGAAACCTTGGACATCATTAATGCGCTGAACAGTTGGTTGTTGATGCTACATATGATCTGATTTTGGATATGGGGCACTAAAGCACTTGTCGCGTTCATCACTTCCTTCCAGCATGCTTGTAAATTTCGTCACCCTGCGGGCGATACTTCAGAATAGCGCGCAAATTACCATTGTTTTTCCCTGGTCTCGCATTCGGGAGGTCGACGGTTCAAACCCGTGTCCGGCCATCCTGATTTAGGTTTTCCCGTAATTACCCTAGATCGCTTCAGGCAAATGCTGGGATGGTTCCTTTGAAAGGACACGACCTACTTCCCCGTACTTCCCTTGCCCGATGGGACCAACGATGACCTCGCTGTTTAATCCAATTCCCAAATCATGCAAGCAATCGATGTTCCTGACTTCTTGTTTGTCAACTTCAATTGCTCCACCAAGCCTTGACCCAGGCAATGTTTTATATCCTCTGTCTTATTCATCACCATGAGAATAAAATTAACATCACTGATTGCAGCAGCATAATGATAAGCGTTGCTCGCATGGACGTTCAAAAACTGGAGAGCATGTTTCCACTTGGAGGTTACCTGGACTCCACCATTTTGATGACTACCATTTCCCGAACTTGTCTTCTTAGCGAAAAACAGGCAGTACTTGCAGAAGTCACTGTTGTTATTGGAAGAGTGTATTAACCAAAACTATTTCTCCATCCACCTTGGGTTGAACTTACGATATTGGCCTCTTTTCAAAGTGAGGGGAAATTTGTAGGATGTGTCGAACACAAGAAGGTTTTGGAAATGTTGCAGCTTCATGTGGTCATCAACTTCTTCGCCATCTGATAGCAAATAGACAGTTATGACATACTTACAGCCTGGCGGTAGATTGTCAGAGCTTGAAGTGTCAATAAAGATGTTAGTTTGCGCTTCAGTCATGGACTGTGCGGCTGGTTCCGGCGGAGGTTCGAGTCCTCCCTCGGGCATGGGTGTGTGTGTTTGTCCTTAGGATAATTTAGGTTAAGTAGTGTGTAAGCTTAGGGACTGATGACCTTAGCAGTTGAGTCCCATAAGATTTAAAACAAAATGTTAGTTGGTTGGTTGTGTTGCAGGAAATGGAGTAAACAGCGAGGTCATCGGTCCCATCGGATTAAGGAAGAATGAGGAACGAAGTCGGCCGTGTCCTTTGAAAGGAACCATCCCGGCATTTGCCTGAACTGATTTAGGGAAATCACGGAAAACCTAAATCTGGAAGGCCGGGCGCGGGTCTGAACCGTCGTCCTCCCGATTGCAAATCCAATGTGCTAAGCACTGCGACACCTCCTTCGGTGAATGTTGTTCATTTTGCTTCAGGATCAGACAGACATGTTTCTGAACTAACAGCAATACTTCTATTTTTTGAAAACAGTGGCGACGGCAACTGTGCTGGGTCAATCGTTTTCCCGGCCTCAGAGAACAGAATTTCTTCTAGTCGTTGCATCTTGCAGAAACAGTTGAAAATATTTCCACCTTTTCTTTGCTGCATTGTCTTAGCTCTCAAACTCAAGCATGCTAGCTTCAATAACACTGTTTTTCGCAGCATTGTCGTTTCAACAATTTAACAACTGGTAACTCAATCGTGCACGAAACGAACTGGAACACTTCCTGGTCAACGCATGCACCGACAATGTGTTCATCATCTCTACAATGCGCATTGTTTCCGTAGTCATTAACGTTCATTTACGGGTACTATAATATGCTGAGACTGAGCTCTTAAGCTTTTAAGCTAATTCACCACTGATGTTAAACTGATATGTCCTCCCTTGGGCATGGATGTGTGTGTTGTTCTTACCATACGTTAGTTTAAATAGTGTGTAAGTCTAGGGACCGATTAACTCAGCAGTTTAGTCCCTTAGGAATTCACAGACATGTGACCACTTTTTTTATGTGCTGAGATTCGTTCGTAAACAGCCTGTCTTTGCCATATTGTAGCAGATTACAACCAGCTTCTGCACATACTGAAGCAAAGGTGTTGTTAATTCTTGTTTCCTAGCCACAGTATTACCATTTTGTATGCAGGTTAGTAATAAAACTTACGTCTGTAACAGCAGTTGGGGAGGGAGGGGGGCAGTGAAGGGGCTTAAGCCCGAAAGCATCCCCCCCCCCTTAAATACGCCATTGCCTATGTTTTTGGGTCTTTCACACTGTTGTTTGCTTGAGGAACTGGAGTGCACTGTTCTTTGTTTTTGCCTCAACAGTGGGCCTCGTTTGGCGCAGTAGTACAATATCATTAGAACTCCATGCTTGACCAAAACTTTTGTGATGTGATCAGTGACCACGTTTATGAAAGAGATAAAAGCTTTCCCTATTCGTGAGCCGGCCGGTGTGGCCGTGCGTTTCTAGGCGCGTCAGTCTGGAACCGCGTGACCGCACGGTCGCAGGTTCGAATCCTGCCTCGGGCATGGGTGTGTGTGATGTCCTTAGGTTCGTTAGGTTTAAGTAGTTCTAAGTTCTAGGGGACTGATGACCACAGATGTTGAGTCCCATAGTACTCAGAGCCATTTGAACCATTTTTGAACCCTATTCGTGAACATCGTTAACTACTTCTGGAGACGTCTTTTTCTCGGCATAACACTCGTTCTACCACCTTTTTGCAGAAACCGTCTTTTAAGAACAGAGTTTTTCTTGGAAGTAAACCGACTCACATAGTATACACGCTCAATGAACCAAGATGTGGCAGTGAAGGGTCTCCTTGCAGTATGAGCATCACTGATCGCATTTCAATAGCCACGGCATCGTGGTCATGTGGTCACGGTGTTGGAGTGCGACCTTTGTGCTTCATATATCTGAAGCACGAGGAATGTTTGAACATGGATTAACCGCGTTTGTAACAGCGAGGTGTAAAGAAGGGACCTCCAAATTTACAGGGTGATTATACGTTAAACTTTCAAAACGCTATAGCAATAACACCACTGGTCAGAATGACGTTAAATTGCATCGGAATATTATCGAAGAAGGGGGAAAACGTATGGCAGAAGAAAAAAATAGGGCGAAAATTGATTATTAGATGGCACTGTACGTGTCAGAATACGTAAATGAAAACATTTGTCATGCGCAGGACACATTGAAGTTAGTATAAACACGACAGGCACACGGCTTTTCCTCCTTTCGCGTCTGCGACGTTCGCCATGACTGTGTCAATGCAGGATCGCGCTCTGCTTGTAAAGTTGTATTACAGGAATGATGACCGTGCAAACGTCGCTCTGCAGAAGTTCCGGACACTGAAGGGTTTGAAAAAAGGCGTTGGTCCGATGACTACCGTGGGTCTGGAGAAAATGATTCGGAAATTCGGAAAGACGGGTTGTTTTAGTGTGCAACCTTATGAGGGAGGACACGAATTGATTCGACGTCAGTGGAAGCAGTGGCCACAGCAATGCAGGAGGAGACAAGTGGTGGTGTGCACGGAGAACTGCCCGAACACTGGAAATACCTGTGAGCACGGTGCGTACAATCCTACGGAACATACTTCTTTGCTATCCACTCAAAACTACCCAAGCACGAGTTGCTTCCTGTTGACCTGCCAGCAAGAGAGACCTTTGCTTTAGAATTTCTTGCTCGCATTTGGGTGGACAATGATTCACCGTGTAAGGTTTTGTGGACAGACGAAGCCCACTTCCATCTGACAGGATACGTCAACACGCAGGACAGTCGAATATTGACAACGGAAAATCCACAAGAAAATCAACCAGTACCACATCATCCTGAAAAGGTCAACTGTATGATGCGCGTTTACGGCATCATTTATCACGGGGCATATTTTTTTTCGAAGAGACAGGTGCTTCCGGACCTGTTACCTGTACCGTCACTGGTAAGCGCCATGAGTGTGTTTTGCTCAACCACGTCACTCCATCTCTCCAACAGGGTAAATGTGTGGATGGGATCATTTTTATCCAAGATGGCGCTCCTCCGCAAAATCAAATCCAGTTAAGCAGCTGCTCAAACGCCATTTCAGAAATGCTAGAATTATCACCCGCCATTTCCCTACAGCCTGACTGTCCCAATCACCTGATCTTAATCCGTTTGACTTCTGGCTGTAGGGCTGTCTGAAAGATGTTGTTTTCAGTGTTCCGATTGTAAACTTAGCTCCTTTGAAGGCACGCATTGCGCAACAGATTCTGAAAGTGACCCCGGAAACACTTAGATCAGTTGTGGAACATGCTCTTTGTCGATTTCAACTTGCTGCAGAAAACAGTGGACACCATAGTGAACATGTTTCGCGTCAGTCACAAGGAAATGAATAATACGATTTGATTTTGTTGATGCTTTTTATGCGGTTTTTGACCTCAGTTAAAAACCGATTTTTCCCAGTCGATGTGATATGACATTACCGTGGTGGATGGGCTTACACAACTGACAGTATCACACCTGTACACGCATGCACACTGAGCAGTACAGTTTTGTAATGTCAAACGTAAGCCTTAGGCATTGTTGTGTGGTTCATTTCTCATTAGTAGTCGACCAGTATTAAATTATTTGCTACATTTGCTACATTTTGTAACTACTTATTGTTCTTCTGCCAAATGTTTTCTCCCCTCTCCGATAATACTCTGTTGCAATTTGAAGTCATTCTGACCAGTGGTGTTATGTCTACAGCGGTTTGAAAGTTTAACTTTAATTATAATCACCCTGTACATACCCTCTACTCGTATTTTTCCTGCAAAAGAACTACATGTTAAAGACTCTAGCATTCCGTTTGGAGGTTTTGGCTCTTTAATACCTTTCCCGTAACATAGATCACACACATTTATTTGTTGTTTCCCTTTTTGTAAGAGGACTATGCTTCATCTCGCCCTGCGCTCATTATTCATCACATTTGCTTGTGACGGTAATACATGAAGAGCCAAAGAAACTGGTACATCGTGTAGATGGTTCAGATGGCTCTGAGCACTATGGGACTTAACATCTGCCGGCCGGTGTGGCCGTGCGGTTCTAAGCGCTTCAGTTTGGAACCGCGTGACCGCTACGGTCGCTGGTTCGAATCCTGCCTCGGGCATGGATGTGTGTGATGGCCTTAGGTTAGTTAGGTTTAAGTAGTTCTAAGTTCAAGGGGACTGATGACCTCAGAACTTAAGTCCCATAGTGCTCAGAGCCATTTGAACCATTTTTGAACTTAACATCTGAGGTCATCAGTCCCCTAGAACTTAGAACTATTTAAACCTAACTAACCTAAGGGCACCACACACATCCATGCCCGAGGCAGGATTCGAACCTGCGACCGTAGCGGTTGCGCGGTTCCAGACTGAAGTGCCTAGAACCGCTCGGCCACACCAGCCGGCACATCGTGTAGAGTAGAGCCACAGCGAACACCCAGAAGTGTGACAGACGACTTGGCATGGACTCGACTAATGTCTGAAGTAGTGCTCGAGAGAACTGACGCCATGAATGCTGCAGGGCTGTCCATAAATCCGTAAGAATACGAAGGAGTGCAGATCTCTTCTGAACAGCACGTTGCTAGGCATTCCAGATATTCTCAGTAATATTCATGTCTGGGCAGCGGAAGTGTTTAAACTGAGAAGATCGTTCCTGGAGCCACTTTGCAGGAATTCTGGAAATGTGGCGTGTCGCATTGTCCTGATGGAATTGCCCAAGTCCGTCGGAACACATAATGGACATGAATGGATACACGTGATGAGACAGGATGCCTATATACCTGTCAGGATCGTATCTAGACGTATCAGCGATCCCATATCATTCCAACTGCATGCGTGCCGCACCATTACAGAACCTCCACCAGCTTGAACAATCTCTTGCTGACATGCAGGGTCCATGGATAAATGAGGTTGTCTCCATACCTGTACGTGTCCATTCGCTCGATACAATTTCAAACGAGACTCGTCGGACCAGGCAGCACGTTTCCAGTCATCAACAGTCCAACATCGGTGCTGACGGGACCAGGCGACGCGTAAAGCTTCGTGTCGTATAATCATGGAGCCTCCGAAAGCCCATATCGATGACGTTTCATTAAATTGTTCGCATGCTAACACTTGTTGATGGCCCATCATTGAAATTTGCAGCAATTTCCGGAAGAGTTGCATTTCTGTCACGTTGAAAGATTCTCTTCAGACGTCTTTTGTCCCGTTATTGCAGAATTTTTTTCCGGCCGCAGCGATGTCGGAGATTTGATGTTTTACCGGATTCCTGATATTGACGGTACACTCTTGAAATGGTCGTAAGGCGAAATCCCCACTTCATCGCTACCTCGGAGATGTTGTGTTCCATCGCTCGTGCTCCGAATATAATATCACTTTCAAACTTAATTAAATCTTGATAACCTCCCATTGTAGCAGTAGTAGCTGATCTAACAACTGCGTCAGCGCCGTATTCTGCCTGTTTACGTATCTCTGAATTTAAATAAGCATGGCTATACCAGTTTCTTTGGCTCTTCAGTGTATATGATTGAGTTTATCTTGGAAGTAAACCGGCTCGCATACTGTACATGCCCAATGTACCAAGATATTGATGGTCATAAGATTCCTAAAGGAGGCAAGCACTGTGTAATACTTACAAGCCGGCTGGTGTGGCCGAGCGGTTCTAGGCGCTTCAGTATGGAACCGCGCGACCGCTACAGTCCCAGAATCGAATGCTGCCCGAGGCAGGATTCGAACCTGCGACCGTAGCGGTCGCGCGGTTCCACACTGAAGCGCCTAGAACCGCTCGGCCAAACCGGCCGGCCACAATGGCTGCAAATGCGATTTCTCGCAACAGCTCAGAAGTTCCGAATAAGAATGGGACTGTTCAGAGTGTAACACAATGCATGATGAATGTTTCAGGTACCATTGGAGGCCCCACGTCGCTGGCACCATAGTGGCAGTTCTGCTTCTGATATCCAGTGTTGAGTTTTGTGGCTCTTCTGACTCTACCGAGTGCTTCTGTAAGATCTTCAGATGGGGGATAGTGTGCAACACCACCTCTCAGACACCTTCGTGCTTCTTCAAGAAGGACCAGGTGCTGATACTGGAACTCCCAACCACGACCCAACTGATCGGCGCGGTGTTGGCCAACATGCCGGATGTGCATCGACTCCGCATTGTGTCCAATTCTCTCACAGTAATCAGATCGACTGTCTTCGCCAGCCACCCACTGTCGGAAATGGATCAGCTCACACTGGACGTGCCAAACGTGACGACCTTCGGGCCCGGAGTATTCCGACTGCTGCCCAGACTCAGGCGCCTGCGCATGTTGAGTGCCATCCAGAGCCTGGACGAGGAAGAGTTCGAACTGTGCCCAGACCTCAGAGAAGTGCTCTTCCACGCCAAGCTCCAGAAGATACGGCCTGGAACGTTCAGGCACAACAAGGCGCTTTCCTACCTCGATCTCGTCGGCAACAACTTGACGCACTTACCAGATGGTCTAATCGCTGGCAACCCACTGTTGGAAACCTTGTCCCTCACTGAGAATGGCATACGTACCATCTCTGCTGGGGCGTTCAGAAACGCTTCGAACCTCCAGCAGCTAATTCTGTCCCGGAACAACTTGCGGACTCTAGAGGAGGGAGTGTTGGACGATGCGGAGCTGCTCACTTATTTTCACGCTTCAGCGAACGAAATCACGTCTCTGCCCCCGGCAATTTTTGCCAAAACAATGTTGCTGATAGAAATCGATCTACATTTGAACAACCTGACGTCTCTGCCGAAGGACATATTTGCACATACTACCAATCTCAAGGTAAGAATACGTAAAAAATTTTTTTTTATTTTTGTTTTGTTTTTAGTGTGAAGTACCTGTCAGTGACCACAAAGGGAGATTCAGCACTCGTTATGTAAATGTTGTCATTGAAGTGTAACTACTTTGACACAAAAAATTGCGCTTTTTGTTGTAGCTTATCAAAGCGCGACTATCTTTTACCTTTGAACTGCTTCAGTACAGTGATATGCTTTCATCAAAATGGATCAGTTCCTCTGCACCGAAAACTGAAAAATTGCACCGTGGCAGATTAGCAATCATTAGAATCGGTTTGTTGGATTAATTAAGTGGGCCATCTCAAAGATACACAAAACTTTAGATGTTTCTCAAATTACTTCCCAACTCTACCAACTAAGGATCTTTCATGAGTGATATCGGTGTAGCACAAATTCGGGCAAAAGTTTAGAGAGCAGGGCAGCATAAATCCCAGAACGTTATTCTCCATGGAAATTTAAGGATTAAAAGTTTTAATGAGCTCAGATAACGCAGATATATTACTGACCTATAATGAAAATTTAAAACTGATGGTTGTCTGTAACTCTACACTGCATATAGGCATAGTAAACAATTGCGTTAATCATGATCTGAGAGTGACCTTAAGACTGCTCCAATCTTTCATCATAATTTACCGTTCCATTTCACCACTTGACAGGAAATGTGAAGCACCCATTGGACATGGTCAAACGTCAGTGAAGCTTCCTACACATTCATACGATATGAAACGTCCCCTTTCAAAAATTTATGAATTACTGTGCCGATAAACCTCTACGTTATTTGATCTTTAAACAGCTGAGCAAAACTGAACGTACTCAGACATTTCTCTCTTTACTTATTCTGATCAACACTAAACTGACACACAATATTTTTTAGCGCAACGCAATCTGACTTTCAAAAATCCATACAAAAGAATGGCCCTGACTAACAATAACCTATACCTTTCATGAATCACTTACCTCACAAAAATCTTCGTTACTCAAACTACTGCAATACAGTGTGCGCCAATACTGCCAGCTGAATAAAAGATTCTAACTACTGAAGGCACTAACTACTGATAATCATAGTTAGCAGATGAAAGATTTTGATAGATTTACCTTAATAGAGTTCAAATGTCATAATATAAATATTAGTTCATGATATCCAGTATTACAAATTTACTCTTTCAGGCGGACACACGTCCAGAACATCCGCTCTTAAAATTCTGCCATCTCTCTCCCCACATCCACCACTGCTGGCGGCTCACCTCCAACTGTGCAACGCTACGCGCTGTTCACATCCAACTGCCCAACACTACAATAGCAAATTCCAACAATGCAAACAAGCCACAGACTGCACACAGCACAGTCAGTGATTCTCATGCAGAGTGCTACGTGGCGTTACCAACATAAAAATCTGAAAAGCCTACTTACAATACTAACTGTACTAGATGAGAAAGAATACCTCCCCCTCCGCCCCTACCCACAATTCCTTACAGCAATAAACAATTGCTCACCATTTTAAGAAAAGTTAATTTTCACGTAGCCCATTGTTAATGAACTCATAGCCGTGCGGTCTAACGCATGGCTTTCCGGATTGAGAAGGAGCGCTTTGTCCCCAGCATGAATCCACCCGGCGGACTTGTGTCGAGGTGTGGTGAGCCGGCCAGTCCATGGGTGGTTTTTAGGCGGTTTTACATCTGCCTAGGCGAATGCGGGCTGGTTCCCTCTATTCCGCCACAGCTGCACTATGTCGGCGATTGCTGCGCAAACAAGTTCTCCACGTACGCGTACACCACCATTACCTTACCATGGAAACATACAGGTTACACTCGTCTGGCGTGAGACGTTCCTTACGGAGGAGGGGGGGGGGGGGTTGGGGGCGAATCCACCGGGGCCCGAACCGCACAATAACCCTGAACCCGTCGTTTCTAGGTCCCCGGTTAACATACAGTACAATAATTAACTCATGTCTCTTGAACTGCTGCCTGCGATAAATACAGATTTTTACCACATGTCTGTGCGACGTCAGCAGTGTGGGATTAACTGCCACCCGAGACAAACTCCAAAGATTTTGTGAAACGTCTTTGACCAAACTACTTCACTGGAACTATTACACGAGTGTATAACTTTTCGTCATAGTTGTTCAGGAATGGATGCTAAGCCGGCTGCTGTGGCCGAGCGGTTCTAGGCTCTTCTGTCCGTAACCGCGCTGCTGCGATGGTCGCAGGTTCGAATCCTGCCTCGGGCATGGATGTGTCTGATGTCCTTAGGTTAGTTAGATTTAAGTAGTTCTAAATCTAGGGGACTGATGACCTCAGATGTTAAGTCCCATAGTGCTTGGAGCCATTTGAACCATCTGAATGGATGCCAAATAGTTAAAAACAGCATAATATTGTTGGTGAGAAATGCAAACCAATGTGGATGTCAGTAAATGTTTTTTCCTATTCTGTGGGTGGCCAGCCCTCTGTCTAAAACTATCCACTCCAGACACCTAGAACTAGATGTCAGCCATTGATTATGGCCCTGACTTCGAGCTGAGTGTAAACCACATGGTCCTCTCTTCCAGGAGCTGAGACTGGGCGATAACCAGCTGAAGTTCCTGGAGCCAGAACTGTTCCGGCACAACCAACGGTTAATCACGCTGGAGCTGAGTGGGAACGCCCTCGAGACCATCCATGGAGACGTGTTCTCTGGCCTGCAGAGCCTGCAGTACCTCTACCTGGCTGACAACCGGCTGGCCACAGTGCCCGCTGAGGTCTTCAAGCCGATCGCTGGCCTGCTGCAGTTATTCTTGTCGGGGAACCTCCTCCAGGAGCTGCCTGGAGATGCGCTGGCAGGCTGCTCCCAACTGGAGTCCTTCTTCGTGAACAACAACCAGCTCAAGAGTCTGCCAGGGCGACTCTTCACCAACAACACAAAACTCTCTAGTGTCTCTCTCGAAGACAACAGCCTCAGGGGGTATGAGTTCTTTTGTACTGCTTGTCCTCTCTCTTGTCGATGGAATACAACAGTCATGCGTCTTCTTGACACCCATAAGGTCTCTGATGATGTATAAGAACATGGTGTTCCGAAAAGAATGCTAGGATTGTGAACACGCGGTACAGAAAAAAGATTCAAGATAATGCACCAACTTAAACGTCTGATTGGAGAGAAAAAATTCAAAAATTTTTTCATACCATAATAAGTTTCGATGTGAGCTCCATTTGTTGCCCTGCAGACAATAAAAAGTTACTCAGTTTCACTAGACGTGTTTTGTAGGTTGTCATGACCGTCAAAATTCGCTCCTGTAGATGCATCGTATTTTCAGTTTTTTTCTGCGCAGACAATGATCTTTACGTTGCCCCCAAAAAGGAAGTCCTCAGGAGTATGTACAGGACTTCTGGGAAGCCGCGCAACCCCGCCTATTCCATCATTTGGATATCTGTCGTTTAATGTGTTGAGCACTTCGAGATAGTGATGAGGCGGGACGCCATCTTACACGAAAATGACCCGTTGAGTCGTTCGTTGTTAAAGTTCTGCGGTTTGAAGAAACACGAACAGCTGACGCATGTTGTTGTTGTGGTCTTCAGTCCAGAGACTGGTTTGATGCAGCTCTCCATGCTACTCTGTCCTGTGCAAACTTCTTCATCTCCCAGTACCTACTGCAACCTACAGCCTTCTGAATCTGTTTAGTGTATTCACCTCTTGGTCTCCCTCTACAATTTTTACCCTCCACGCTGCCCTCCAATACCAAATTAGTGATCCACTGATGCCTCAGAACATGTCCTACCAACCGATCCCTTCCTCTAGTCAAGTTGTGCCACAGATTTCTCTTCTCCCCAATTCTATTAAATACTGCCTCATTAGTTATATGATCTACCCATGTAATCTTCAGAATTCTTCTGTAGCACCACATTCCGCAAGCTTCTATTCTCTTCTTGTCCAAACTATTTATCATCCACGTTTCACTTCCATACATGGCTACACTCCATAGAAATACTTTCAGAAACGATTTCCTGACACTTACATCTATACTCAATGTTAAGAAATTTCTCTTCTTAGGAAACGCTTTCCTTTGCCATTGTCAGTGTACATTTTACATCCTCTCTACTTTGACCATCATCAGTTATTTTGCTCCCCAAATAGCAAAAGTGATTTACTACTTTAAGCGTCTCATTTCTTAACCTAAATGCATATCCAGATGATTTACGCCTGTAAGTGTTATTTCGGCGAATAAGAAAGGGCCTCTAACTTGTTCATAAAATAACCCACACTACAAGTTCACTTTTGGCGAATTACGGGTAAGTTGTGCACAAATCCGGGTGCTTCAGTCCCCGTACCTGAAAACTGTGACGATTAAAGCTACCATTAATTTCGAATGTAGCTTCGTCTGAAAACTGCAATTTAAGATAATTAGGATTGTCGTCAATTGCGTTTGACGTTACGTTTACGCTTAGGCCAATCTTTCAGCTTCATCTCTTGTCGAATCTGAATTTTGTAGGCATGCACTAGTAACCTTTTATGTATGACACTGGAGAATGTTGTCTTACGCATGTTTAACTAAAGATCTTTTCGGGCAAGAGATTTCTTTTCGGGCTACTGTTACAAATGTGTTGTATTTCTTCTTGTTTGTCATCACTGGTTTTTGTACAGGCTGGTACTGTCTTTCCAGTACTCTTCCTGTATCTCGAAACTGGTTGAACCATTGACGGATAAGTTTGTCTTCGGGTGCATTTTATGCTGGATCAATTTCACGAAAGTGACGTTGTATACCAACAATTGATTTAAGCTCAGCGTACCAAAGAACGCAGTCTTTCCGTGCTGTACCGTTAGCATCGTACGGTTATGGGAGCGAAAGTGACGGTACACCAAGGCGAAACATCTTCTCGGATTTCAGGGCCACCGTTTGGCCCCATACGACACAGTGAACAAATCTAAGTTACAGTGAAGCACCAATGAAACTGGTATAGGCATCAGTATTCAAATACAGAGGTATGTAAATAGGGAAAATACGGCGCTGCGGTCGGCAAAGCTTATATAAGACAACAAGTGTCTGGCTCAGTTGTTAGATTTGTTACTGCTGCTACAATGGCTAGGTATCAAGACTTCAGTGAGTTTGAAAGTCGTGCTATAGTCGGCTTACGAGAGATGGGACACAGCATCTCCGAGTCAGCGATGAAGTGGGAATTTTCCCGTATGACCATTTCACGAATGTACTGCGAAGAACAACAGTCCGGTAAGACATCAAATCTCCGACATCGCTGCGACCGGAAAAAGATCCTGCAAGCCCGGGACCAACGACGACTGAAAAGAATCGTTCAACGTGACAGATGTGCAACCCTTCCGCAAATTGCGGCAGATTTCAATGCTGGGCCATCAACAAGTGTCAGCGTGCGAACCATTCAACGAAATATCATCGACATGGGGTTTCGAAGGCGAAGGTCCACTCGTGCACCCTTGATGACTGCACGGCATAATGGTTTACGCCTCGCCTGGGTCCGTCGCCACCGGCTTTTGGACTGTTGATAACTGGAAGCACGTTACCTGGCTGGAAGAGTCCCATTTCGAACTGTAACGAGCGGATGCACGTGTACGGGTTCGGAGACAACATCATGAATCCATGGACCCTGTATGTCATGTCAATTACGGGCACTTCAAGCTAGTGGAGGCTCTGTAATGGTGTGGGGCGTATGCTGTTCGAATAATATGAGACCCTGATACGTCTAGATTCGACTGTGACAGGTGGCACGTACGTAAGCATCCTGTCTGATCACTTGCATCCATTCATGTCCGTTGTGCGTTGCGACGGACTTGATCGATCCCAGCAGGACAATGCGACACCCCACACATCCAGAATTGCTATACAGTGGGTCCAGGAATACTCTTCTGGATTTAAACACTTCCGCTGGCCACAAAACTCCCCAGACATGAACACTATTGAGCATATCTGGATGCCTTGCAACGTGCTGTTCAGAAGGGATGTACACCTCCTCGTACACTTACGGATTTATGGACAGCCCTGCAGGATTAATGGTGTGACTTCCCTCCAGCTCTACTTCAGACATTAGTCGAGTCCACGCCACGTCGTGTTGCGGCATTTATGCATGCCCGCGGGGACCCTACGCGGTATTAGGCAGGTGTACCAGTTTCTGTGACGCTTCAGTATATTTTATTTTCAGTTGATCCGTTTGCGCCGAGCACTTGTTCAAAATCACTGCTTTCTTTCTTGGATACCATTCATAAAGTGCAGTGAAATAAAAACGAGACAGATAAAAAACGCTAGCAAATTGTTTGTTACTTCAAAAGACATCTCCATAACTGTCTATACTGTTATCCCACTGTGAGGCAAGATGATCAGTATCTTCATGGAAAAATTTTTGTGGTTACGTACGGAACGATTATACCCAGGTATGCACATCTTCCTCCGAATGTGAAACTTCCTGGCAGATTAAAACTGTGTGCCCGACCGAGACTCGAACTCGGGACCTTTGCCTTTCGCGGGCAAGTGCTCTACCAACTGAGCTACCGAAGCAAGACTCAGGCCCGGTACTCACAGCTTTACTTCTGCCAGTACCTCGTCTCCTACCTTCCAAACTTTACAGAAGCTCTCCTGCGAACCTTGCAGAACTAGCACTCCTGAAAGAAAGGATATTACGGAGACATGGCTTAGCCACAGCCTGGGGGATGTTTCCAGAATGAGATTTTCACTGTGCAGCGGAGTGTGCGCTGATATGAAACTTCCTGGCAGATTAAAACTGTGTGCCCGACCGAGACTCGAACTCGGGACCTTTGCCTTTCGCGGGGAAGTGCTCTACCAACTGAGCTACCGAAGCACGACTCACGGCCGGTACTCACAGCTTTACTTCTGCCAGTACCTTGTCTCCTAACTTCCAAACTTTACAGAAGCTCTCCTGCGAGTCTCGGTCGGGCACACAGTTTTAATCTGCCATGAAGTTTCATATCAGCGCACACTCCGCTGCAGAGTGAAAATCTCATTCCTCTGAATGTCTTTGTTCAGGGCTCCAAAAATATGGGAAACGCCTGACACGGCGTGGGGTTTGGGAAGAGGATGTTGAAGGCCTTTTCAGAGAAACATCTACAGCGTTATCGTAACAACCTTGGCAACATGTGGGTGGGCATTGTCATAACCGATCTATCCACACGCGATTTCCAAATTTTTTATCCCTGAAGAATGACATTATTGACCATCGATTGGCTTCGGACGAAGAGGTACACCCCTGGGTACGATCAGTGTCCGTAGGTAACCGCAAACCTTTCTCCATGAAGGCATTGACAGTTTTCTCTCACAATGGGATATGCCGGTTGGCTCTGAGCACTATGGGACTTAACTTCTGAGGTCATCAGTCCCCTAGAACTTAGAACTACTTAAACCTAACTAACCTAAGGACATGAAACATATCCATGCCCGAGGCAGGATTCGAACCTGCGACCGTAGCAGTCGCGCGGTTCCAGACTGTATCACCTAGAACCGCTCGGCCACCCCGGGATTTGCCGGCTGGTTATAATTAAAGCGCAGTTGCTTACAGAGATCGTATGGCAGCGAAACTTGGTAAATAATCTACTGCGGTAATGCGGAACGGATTTAAGCTATGAAAAAAATTAGTGCAGGCGCATATCTGGTGCCGCGAATGCGAGAAAAACGTATAGAAATGTTTCCATACGTGTTAGATTGAGAACAGGACGTAAGCAGAGAAGGTCAAAAAAGTGAGAAAACCATAATGCTGATATTATTATTAACCCCCACTTGTGAAATTTGTTCAGTGTGAGCACATGAGACGTCCACGAGATGATGCATTTGTTAAACGACGACGTCTACAATTTAACTACAATTTCATCACGAAAGTTCACAAGAAGTCGAGAAAACACTTGATTGCCACAGCAAAAACAGCTATAGACATGGCAAAATTTTCAGTTAAATGACAAAACTAATTCACAGTTAACGTCGCTGACGCTATAGAAGAAGAAATAAAAACTCACAAATACACCAACATTAAAAAATGGAATGTAATTTTCATGAAAATAAACGAAAAGGTGACAGACAACATTGCCATAACAGTTAATTCCGATAAGGGTAACAGTATATTATCTTTAACCATAACGATTATTAAACAAATAACGTTCTTGTTAACGTAAGGATTAATATTATAAATGTGGTGTCATTTGATTCAAGTCGCACATCTTGCAAGGCAAAGTATCGTCTACTGTAAAACGATTTGAAAGTGTTTATGGTGTAATTAGAATATTCTAGGAGAGGGATAATCGTTTCACATTAAAAAGTTAATGTAGGGAATCATATTTGCTACACTCTCTTCACTACAGTCATCTGGTGGCCGACACGTCTACTTTGTAATGTGTCACACGGCGAAAGCCAGTCTGGCTTCTGAAGTCCAGTAAGCAGTTTCAACTCTGCTCTGATGTTATGTACCAACTTACACATCAGCACATCTGTTCTAAGCATTTTTTATACAAATGTTTGTTCCATCCTTTAAATGCTAGTTCTCTGCATAGTAGATTCGATCTTTAGATGTTGTTAAAGCAAAATGCTTACTCAGGAGCAACAATAAAAAGAAAATAGCGATCAACACAAGAGTTTATTATTGAGCGATTTCTGTAGTTTGGCTACTGTAGTGAGACTTCGTAATTGAGAAACGCTCACCGAATAGTGTCCTGTGCAGGTCATAGAAAGAAACCTAAACCCCATCAGCAGTTTAAAAGGAGCATTCCTGCTACCTCGTAGGAGACTCTAATATAACCGGTTATGAATGCTTTAATACCATACATTTCCAGCTCTAGGAAGACTTGAACATAAGTCTGTTGCAGTTCTTGTTCATCTGAAGCCACAGAGTGCGCTGCAACCTTTTGATGTTACCAGTAATTGCAGATTTTGCGTTTTGTCCACAGCGTGCCAGTTGAGCTGTTTACTGGGACACCATCGCTCAAACAAATGTGGTTGGGACGTAACCCTTGGGACTGCACCAGCTGCGAAGTTGCTGCGATGTCTGCGTGGCTGACATCACACGACATCGACATCGGTGATGTCGTGCCGCAGTGCTCGGGGCCTGGGCCACAGCCTGGGAGAGATATCCGTCAGGTGACGTCAACTCACTGTCTCAAGGACAGTGGCCAGTAGAGTGTAGGGGTAGGTATATCCCAGGAGGAAGCCACTGTCTCCAGTCATCACTACAAAAACTGGGTATCGCCCTCAGTAGTCAACAGACACACCAACTATACAAGCAGGAAGTTCCAGTAATTACAGACCTCCTGTGTATCTGGAGTCATGCACAGCTTCTAACATACGTTGAATGGTGGGCATTCATCTCGATGTATGCTCGTGAGAAGACTTAATGAATTTGGACACAAGTGGAAGGACAACACAGTCTCGGTTTTTGCTTATGTAGCTATGTAGTACATCATTCATTACGTCCATGATATCAGGAAATATTTGACAAATGGTCTGTTGCCTGCAGCTATAAATTAGGTATGTAAATGAAGGATTTTGTGACATGTCAATACAATAAAATTATCTGAGTTGTCTTATCACGTTCAAATGCAGTGAGTTCATGATGTCTGGAGGATGTATAATCATCTAACATGTTCTGGCGAAGTGTTGGTGTCTTTGTGAGAAAACGGAAGGAGATTATACCCTTTCCCAAACATCTTGGACTCGCTATAAATTCATGCAGCAAGAAATTGGAAAATACGTTATTGCAATAAAACATGGCTGTTACCATTGTCAGAATATGTATTTATTTTCACAATGAGTGTTGTTTTTAAAGAATGTTTATCTGCCTTGCTTTTGTGCATACAATTAATCTTTTTCACATATTTCTCCATACACAGGGTGTAAATTTTAAGTTGACAAACCCGAATAACTCGAAAAATAAGCTTCACACGTAAAAATGTGTAGAATCCAAAGTTGATTATTTTCGAGAGGGACATCTGCTGGTGCTAAATTTAGCCCGCCACCTCAGGCCCTGGAGGTGGGGCGGGAGGCGACTTTAAAATTTCAAATGGGAACCCCCAATTTTTATTAAAGAATCAAATTCTACATAAAAACTATGTACAATTTGTCTTAAATATTTGTTTTGATTCTTGGTAGTTGGCGGTGTAATTCAAGAAAATCCATGTTCTCATTTTTGCGTGGAAATTGGTTACGGACTGTTACAAACATTAGAAACTCACTCTCATAAAAATAACGTACAGTACCATAATTCAGATAAATAAGCAACAAGATCGTGTAACGTGTGGCTACGGGATGTAAGATGTAAATCACTGGGACAGTGGCGAGTGGTTACGTTAGATCTGTTGTAAGTATTATGGTTTCAGTTTTACCTGGCTTACGTTATGATAGACGCCCTTTTAATTACTTCGTTCCACTACGATAAAGTTCTTTCTCACTATGAAAACACAGCTAACTAAATTTCGTATGTTCACTTATGGCACAATTTTCACATACAGGTGAAAGTTTCAGGGTCTTTCACGAACTCACGCTTCGAAGCATAGTACAAGCTTTCAGGGTGCATTGACCTCTCACTTCACATGTAGACGGATTTGTTTAAGGTTTTATTACAAATGTAAGTAATCATTACGTTTACTTAAACTAACAGTCGAGATATTATTGCAGATTTTGGGAATTCCTTACTTCGAGCTAGGCTTGTAGCTGAATCACTGTTTTCAGCACGATCGTCAACTCGTTTGAGCATTTTGCTTCTGTGCTTGCGAACATTAAAACTCTCTTGGGTCATGTGAAGTCAATATTACAATGTATCTTTTGTGTTATTACCCTGTGACTGCGGTCCTTCTTGAACCACGTTACCACGATATAAATCCCACAGGTCATTCAATCTATTGATCGTTTTCAGTAAATTGTGGATAAATTCTGTCTTCCTTTTCGGTCATTTTATGTATTTATGTTTCATGTGTGACAATTCAGGTTGGACTGGCACGTCTTTGTAGTTCCAAGCATTACGTGAGCCTGGAGTGGATGCTGTTATCCGCTAGAAGATAGACAAATCGATATTTCCTCGTCTCACTAAACAGAACGAATACTTATAAATGTATCAAGATTTGCATGTGACAGTCTTTGCCAATTTTATTACATTTCTTCTTTGATGGGCTGGTTCAGAAACTGCAATCCTCACACTATAGTTCCACGTAATGGCATCCTATACAGTTCCCCTAAGGGAACGAATACGCGCAGGCTGGAAAAGATTTCGATACGTTGTGATTTATCGAAATTATGAAGTCTTTAACTAATGTGGTGGACTGAGATGTTTGTCCCTTTGCATGCTGGTACGTAAGTGCTGTGTAATCTGCTCCCTTAGTTTTCGGTCGCAACGATAAATCTTCTGTTGTGAGACTCAGAACTTCCTAAAGTACCCAACACACCAATATCCCGTGCTGATGTCATATGTAACTGCCTGGTTAAAAAAGTTTTACTTTAATGAAGCACATAGACATGATTTTTGTCTTGATACGCGATGTGAGTTGTGCTTGCTGTTAATAAATTCCAATTTCGTAGAGTGTGTTTCACTTTCCTTCTCGCACTTTTATATATTTAGTCAATTCCTATCCGCCATGTGTAATCAATGAGTAGAAAGGGGATTCTGCTAAGAAAATGTGTGACAAACGTATTATGAAACTTCCTCCCTGTGCGGTCGTGTGGAAGACTCCATATTATTTTCCACTGCGCATTCTCTCAATTCAAATGGTCAATATAACAAATTTCCGTAACAACTTTGTATGAGACTGCACAAAGTTGACCTCAGGACTGGAAATTCTCTTTGCCCCCATGAACAAGTGTTACAAAGCTCTTTAGTAGTCAAAGATATACGACGCAAATGGTGTTCTGGAAAACAGTATATAAAATACAAATATGAAACAGGAGCCGGCCGCGGTGGCCGTGCGGTTCTGGCGCTGCGGTCCGGAACCGCGGGACTGCTACGGTCGCGGGTTCGAATCCTGCCTCGGGCATGGGTGTGTGTGATGTCCTTAGGTTAGTTAGGTGTAAGTAGTTCTAAGTTCTAGGGGACTTATGACCTAAGATGTTGAGTCCCATAGTGCTCAGAGCCATTTGAACCATTTTTTTGAAACACGAGTATGCATAAAAATATCACACAGAACAGAGACCACAATCATGTGTTATCAGTGATTGCACGATAGCAAAGGTACTGTACAAGAAAAAGGTGATGACAGACTCACAGGCCCATGCACTTTATCAACCAGATTGACACGTCCTGTGTAGCACCGATTTCTGCGCGAGGAATTACCAGAGTTGTTGAATGCTACCCTCGCAGAGACACGACAGCTCTACCTTATGCACGACAGGATATCATCCTGTATTATACACCTGGTGCGACAGTAGCTATCCGCAACGTTTCATGGATGGTAATTTGGTCTACGATAGCTAGCAGAATGCCCTCCACGTTCAGCGCAGCGGCATCTGACACATTTCTGGCCAGGGGGAGGTTGAAAATCACTGCTGAATGCCCAACCCATCGACAATGTTCAGACATTATTACAATGGCGTGTGACCAATGTACCAAAATATAGATGTAAAGAGACAAACGTATGATTACAATTTCACTGAGGTTGGTATCCTACCGCCGTCATGGACGTCTCCTGACACTTCTTCGACATGGAATCTCATTGACAGGAGTAGAATTGTTTTCTCTGCTGAGCTCCACTTTGAAATGAAACCCGATGACCAGCAAAAATGGTTCAAATGACTCTGAGCACTATGGGACTCAACATCGGAGGTCATCAGTCCCTTAGAACTTAGAACTACTTTAACCTAAATAACGTAAGGACATCACACACATCCATGCCCGAGGCAGGATTCGAACCTGCGACCGTAGCGGTCGCGCGGTTCCAGACTGTAGCGCTTAGAACCGCTCGGCCACACCGGCCGGCGATGACCAGCAAAGACATGTGTGAAGACGAACCGGACAGTGGTGGGATACCAGGAATGATGGTCTGGGGTACCATTTCCTTTCATCCCAGGTTACTTTGGTTGTCACCCTAACAGCATAAAGACATCCAAACGACGGTCTACGTCCCGTTTTGTTGCCATCCGGGACTCATATTTCAGCAATATAATTGCCACCCACTGACGGCGAAAGTTTCCATTGCTTGCCTTCGAGCTTATCAACCCAACTTTGGGCAACAAGTTTGCCAAACATCTCCTAAATTGAGAATGTTTGCAGCATTACGGACAGGGCGCTCCAATCAGCACCGGGTTTTGATTATCTCTACTCTGTAGGAATCAACATGGATTCCGGGAACAGCGGTCGTGTGAGACCCAACTCGCTTTATTTGTTCATGAGACCCAAAAAATATTAGATACAGGCTCCCACGTAGATGCCATTTTCCTTGACTTCAGGAAGGCGTTCGATACAGTTCCTCACTGTCGCCTGATAAACAAAGTAAGAGCCTACAGAATATCAGACCAGCTGTGTGGCTGGATTGAAGAGTTTTTATCAAACAGAACACAGTATGTTGTTCTCAATGCAGAGACGTCTACAGACGTTAAAGTAACCTCTGGCGTGCCACAGGGGAGTGTTATGGGACCATTGCTTTTCACAATATATATATAAATGACCTAGTAGACAGTGTCGGAAGATCCATGCGGCTTTTCGCGGATGATGCTGTAGTATACAGAGAAGTTGCAGCATTAGAAAATTGTAGCGAAATGCAGGAAGATCTGCAGCGGATAGGCACTTGGAGCAGGGAGTGGCAACTGATCCTTAACATGGACAAATGTAATGTATTGCGAATACATAGAAAGAAGGATCCTTTATTGTATGATTATATGATAGCGGAACAAACACTGGTAGCAGTTACTTCTGTAAAATATCTGGGAGTATGCGTGCGGAACGATTTGAAGTGGAATGATCATATAAAATTAATTGTTGGTAAGGCGGGTACCAGGTTGAGATTCATTGGGAGAGTCCTTAGAAAATGTAGTCCATCAACAAAGGAGGTGGCTTACAAAACACTCGTTTGACGTATACTTGAGTATTGCTCATAAGTGTGGGATCCGTACCAGGTCGGGTTGACAGAGGAGATAGAGAAGATCCAAAGAAGAGCGGCGCGCTTCGTCACAGGGTCGTTTGGTAAGCGTGATAGCGTTACGGAGCTGTTTAGCAAACTGAAGTGGCAGACTCCGCTCTGCATCGCGGTGTAGCTTGCTCTCCAGGTTTCTAGAGGGTGCGTTTCTGGATGAGGTATCGAATATATTGCTTCCCCCTACTTATACCTCCCGAGGAGATCACGAATGTAAAATTAGACAGATTCGAGCGCGCACGGAGGCTTTTCGGCAGTCGTTCTTCCCGCGAACCATACGCAACTGGAACAGGAAAGGGAGGTAGTGACAGCGGCACGTAAAGAGCCCTGCGCCACACACCGTTGGGTGGCTTGCGGAGTATAAATCTAGATGTAGATGTAGATGTAGATGTAGATCTAATGCTGCATTAGGACAGAATGGGTTCGGTACCCCTCAGGAGGGCATCCAACATCGCTACACATGAACGTCAAGCCGACCGAACAACTGCTTGCTTATGGGCCAGAAATATACCAATGCGTTACTGACTTGCTCAATCTGTGAAACTCATCCTCTTGAATAAATCATCAAATTTTTCGAAATCTTAATAATTTGTTTGTCTGTACAAGTACATCTCACCGACCGATTTCTGTCCTATTCGGACAATTCCTTCGTTTTTTCATTATTTTTGTGTACTTGAGGGACATTCAGAATGAAGGCACGTGTATGTATGTCCGTGGTTCACTGCGAAGAAAGGCTGAAGGATGTGGCAAGATGAGTGGTAACAACTCGCAGCATTGTCTCTAGCGTCTACTTCCACGTCACAGACAGATGGGAAAGAGAAGACAGACTGATCCTTACCACAACAGTTATTGTTTTGTGTACATATATCAGGAACTTTCCTGTTACCTTTCCCTGTAGGAAAATGTTAAAATTTTTTTTTTACTTTTTTGATGTACTGCGTGTTCCAATAGCGGATATGTGGCACGTAGGCCTATTTTGCTTTTCACCAAAAAAGCCAGCGATGATACTATTTACAATATCAGTAAAATAAACTTTTATGTGGACTTCGAGCGGGATAGCACACAATGGACCTGAGGTGCAGAAATGCTTTTCCCCTCTATAGGGTGTAGAAAAATATCCGCTACCAGTCACAATAAAAGGTTATTTATTTGTCACACTACCGGTTTCTGGCTTGCGTCCATCCTCAGGTGTTTATACATTCATGTACATATTTATACTGCTAGAGATCACTGTATAAATACAAAAAAAAATTATTTTCTGGTGACTACACAGATACAAGTGGGAGAATTGTGAGTGATAAGGCAGCATTTGACGAAAATATATCTGTACTTACATAAAGATCAAGCACCATTATTACAGTTACGTTGTGGAAACAGTTATGCCACTTTTTACATAGTATAGCTTCATATTTCACTATTACCATGTGCACTCGTGAAATACACTATGTTTACATACAAACATGTGGGCTGTGGTCAAAGAACTTATATATAGCAGATGTAAAGATGTTGCTCATAGAGAAACTTGTAGGTTATGGCAAAGAGCTTAGTCACAGGAAGTGCAAGGGTGTTGCATATATAAAAACTTAAAAAGCTGCGAAGTTTTTTGATACACATTATGAAATTTTTTGATTCACATTTTTGTCGGAGAACTTAGATCTAGGAAGTACAGTGATGTTATATACACTCCTGGAAATTGAAATAAGAACACCGTGAATTCATTGTAACAGGAAGGGGAAACTTTATTGACACATTCCTGGGGTCAGATACATCACATGATCACACTGACAGAACCACAGGCACATAGACACAGGCAACAGAGCATGCACAATGTCGGCACTAGTACAGTGTATATCCACATTTCGCAGCAATGCAGGCTGCTATTCTCCCATGGAGACGATCGTAGAGATGCTGGATTTAGTCCTGTGGAACGGCTTGCCATGCCATTTCCACCTGGCGCCTCAGTTGGACCAGCGTTCGTGCTGGACGTGCAGACCGCGTGAGACGACGCTTCATCCAGTCCCCAAACATGCTCAATGGGGGACAGATCCGGAGATCTTGCTGGCCAGGGTAGTTGACTTACACCTTCTAGTGCACGTTGGGTGGCACGGGATACATGCGGACGTGCATTGTCCTGTTGGAACACCAATTTCCTTGCCGGTCTAGGAATGGTAGAACGATGGGTTCGATGACGGTTTGGATGTACCGTGCACTATTCAGTGTCCCCTCGACGATCACCAGTGGTGTACGGCCAGTGTAGGAGATCGCTCCCCACACCATGATGCCGGGTGTTGGCCCTGTGTGCCTCGGTCGTATGCAGTCCTGATTGTGGCGCTCACCTGCACGGCGCCAAACACGCATACGACCATCATTGGCACCAAGGCAGAAGCGACTCTCATCGCTGAAGACGACACGTCTCCATTCGTCCCTCCATTCACGCCTGCCGCGACACCACTGGAGGCGGGCTGCACGATGTTGGGGCGTGAGCGGAAGACGGCCTATCGGTGTGCGGGACCGTAGCCCAGCTTCATGGAGACGGTTGCGAATGGTCCTCGCCGATACCCCAGGAGCAACAGTGTCCCTAATTTGCTGGGAAGTGGCGGTGCGGTCCCCTACGGCACTGCGTAGGATCCTACGGTCTTGGCGTGCATCCGTGCGTGGCTGCGGTCCGGTCCCAGGTCGACGGGCACGCGCACCTTCCGCCGACCACTGGCGACAACATCGATGTACTGTGGAGACCTCACGCCCCACGTGTTGAGCAATTCGGCGGTACGTCCAGCCGGCCTCCCGCATGCCCACTATACGCCCTCGCTCAAAGTCCGTCAACTGCACATACGGTTCACGTCCACGCTGTCGCGGCATGCTACCAGTGTTAAAGACTGCGATGGAGCTCCGTATGCCACGGCAAACTGGCTGACACTGACGGCGGCGGTGCACAAATGCTGCGCAGCTAGCGCCATTCGACGGCCAACACCGCGGTTCCTGGTGTGTCCGCTGTGCCGTGCGTGTGATCATTGCTTGTACAGCCCTCTCGCAGTGTCCGGAGCAAGTATGGTGGGTCTGACACACCGGTGTCAATGTGTTCTTTTTTCCATTTCCAGGAGTGTATATGAAATTACTTAAAGCTATTACAAATTAAAATATGACAGCTAGAACTGTTTTGAGCCACACTGTTGTCAGAGAACTTAGATCTAGGCGGTACAATAATGTTATACACATGAAATTTTGAAAGCTATTACACATTATACAATGACAGTTACAGCTGTGTTTACATTATCACTATTACAAATTACGATAATGACACTTGGACTGTTGTATGACTTCTACATCGAATTTCCATAGAATATTACTTTGTTATTATATCAAAGGATAATTAGTTTCTGTTTTGGAATATTTCATGAAATATGTGAATATAGGATTTGTTTGCAAGCTCCACTTGTTCGTTGAGAATAAGGTATGGTGAGTTAGAGCTGTGGATATAAAATTCTAGCTCTTCAAGAAGATTAATTTTCTTTCCTTTGAACACAGTGTGTAGTTTTTGTAGCTTTTCTGTAATGCCTGTGGCTGAGTGACCATAGTCTTTTAGGTGCACTGCAAAGGTGGATTTATCAAAATTATTTAGCCAGAAGGCATCCATATGCTCACGGTATCTTATAGTGAAACTCCTTCCAGTTTGGCCTAAATAGAACTGTGGCCAATTGTCACATAAAAGTTTGTAAAAACCTGATTTTGTGATAGCATTGGCTGTTTGTCTTACTGTTGCTGATGATGTGCTGTTGTTGTTTGTTGTTAGTGCTGAAAGAAATTTGAATACCAGTTTTCTGAAAGAGGTTGGCAGTTTCGTATGAAATTTTACCTGTAAATGGTATGCTGGCGTATGTGCTTTCTCCTTTTTGTGAAAAGACAAAAAATGGTTCAAATGGCTCTGAGCACTATGGGACTTAACATCTATGGTCATCAGTCCCCTAGAGCTTAGAACTACTTAAACCTAACTAACCTAAGGAAGGAAGACAAGGATTTCTGGTCAGATGAGTATCGGGTAATATCAACAGCATCAGAAAATGGTATAACAGGTGTATGATTCGTTATGAATAGGAACGTAGTGCAGAGGGTGTGTTACTGTGAACAGTTCAGTGACTGGGTTATTCTAATCAGAATCGGCAGCAGACCAACACCGACAACGATAGTTCAGGTATACATGCCGACGTCGCAAGCTAAAGATGAACAGATAGAGAAAGTGTATGAGGATATTGAAAGGGTAATGCAGTATGTAAAGTGGGACGGAAATCTAATAGTCATGGGCGACTGGAATGCAGTTGTAGGGGAAGGAGTAGAAGAAAAGATTACAGGAGAATATGGGCTTGAAACAAGGAATGAAAGAGGAGAAAGACTAATTGAGTTCTGTAACAAGTTTCAGCTAGTAATAGCGAATACCCTGTTCAAGAATCACAAGAGGAGGAGGTATACTTGGAAAAGGCCGGGAGATACGGGAAGATTTCAATTAGATTACATCATAGTCAGACAGAGATTCCGAAATCAGATACTGGATTGTAATGCGTACCCAGGAGCAGATATAGACTCAGATCACAATATAGTAGTGATGAAGAGTAGGTTGAAGTTCAAGACATTAGTCAGAAAGAATCAATACGCAAAGAAGTGGGATACGGAAGTACTAAGGAATGACGAGATACGTTTGAAGATCTCTAACGCTATAGATACAGCAATAAGAAATAGCGCAGTGGGCAGTACAGTTGAAGAGGAATGGACATCTCTAAAAAGGGCCATCACAGAAGTTGGGAAGGAAAACATAGGTACAAAGAAGGTAGCTGCGAAGAAATCATGGGTAACAGAGGAAATACTTCAGTTGATTGATGAAAGGAGGAAGTACAAACATGTTCCGGGAAAATCAGGAATACAGAAATACAAGTCGCTGATGAATGAAATAAATAGGAAGTGCAGGGAAGCTAAGACGAAATGGCTGCAGGAAAAATGTGAAGGCATCGAAAAAAATATGATTGTCGGAAGGACAGACTCAGCATACACGAAAGTCAAAACAACCTTCGGTGACATTAAAAGCAACGGTGGTAACATTAAGAGTGCTACGGGAATTCCACTGTTAAAGGCAGAGGAGAGAGCAGATAGATGGAAAGAATACATTGAAAGCCTCTATGAGGGTGAAGAGATAGGGGATCCAGTATTAGAATCGGAATTTAAAAGAGCTTTGGAGGACTTACGGTCAAATAAGGCAGAAGGGATAGATAACATTCCATCAAAATTTCTAAAATCATTGGGGGAAGTGGCAACAAAACGACTATTCACGTTGGTGTGTAGAATATATGAGTCTGGCGATATACCATCTGACTTTCGGAAAAGCATCATTGACACAATTCGGAACACGGCAAGAGCTGACAAGTGCGAGAATTATCGCACAATCAGCTTAACAGCTCATGCATCGAAGCTGCTTACAAGAATAATATTCAGAAGAATGGAAAAGAAAATTGAGAATGCGCTACGTGACGATCAGTTTGGCTTTAGGAAAAGTAAAGGGACGAGAGAGGCAATTCTGACGTTATGGCCAATAATGGAAGCAAGGCTAAAGAAAAATCAAGACACTTTCATAGGATTTGTCGACCTGGAAAAAGCGTTCGACAATATAAAATGGTGCAAGCTGTTCGAGATTCTGAAAAATGTAGGGGTAAGCTATAGCGAGAGGCGGCTCATATACAATATGTACAACAACCAAGAGGGAATAATAAGAGTGGACGATCAAGAACGAAGTGCTCGTATTAAGAAGGGTGTAAGACAAGGCTGTAGCCTTTCGCCCTTACTTTTCAATCTGTACATCGAGGAAGCAATGATGGAAATAAAAGAAAGGTTCAGGAGCGGAATTAAAATACAAGGTGAAAGGATATCAATGATACGATTCGCTGATGACATTGCTATCCTGAGTGAAAGTGAAGAAGAATTAAATGATCTGCTGAACGGAATGAACAGTCTAATGAGTACACAGTATGGTTTGAGAGTAAATCGGAGAAAGACGAAGGTAATGAGAAGTAGTAGAAATGAGAACAGCGAGAAACTTAACATCAGGATTGATGGTCACGAAGTCAATGAAGTTAAGGAATTCTGCTACCTAGGCAGTAAAATAACCAATGACGGACGGAGCAAGGAGGACATCAAAAGCAGACTCGCTATGGCAAAAAACGCATTTCTGGCCGAGAGAAGTCTACTAATATCAAATGCCGGCCTTAATTTGAGGAAGAAATTTCTGAAGATGTACGCCTGGAGTACAGCGTTGTATGGTAATGAAACATGGACTGTGGGAAAACCGGATCAGAAGAGAATCGAAGCATTTGAGATGTGGTGCTATAGACGAATGTTGAAAATTAGGTGGACTGATAAGGTAAGGAATGAGGAGGTTCTACGCAGAATCGGAGAGGAAAGGAATATGTGGAAAACACTGATAAGGAGAAGGGACAGGATGATAGGACATCTGCTAAGACATGAGGGAATGACTTCCATGGTACTAGAGGGAGCTGCAGAGGGCAAAAACTGTAGAGGAAGACAGAGATTGGAATAGGTCAAGCAAATAATTGAGGACGTAGGTTGCAAGTGCTACTCTGAGATGAAGAGGTTAGCACAGGAAAGGAATTCGTGGCGGGCCGCATCAAACCAGTCAGTAGACTGATGAGCAAAAAAAAAAGAAAAACCCTAAGGACATCACACAACACCCAGTCATCATGAGGCAGAGAAAATCCGTGACTCCACCGGGAATCGAACCAGGAAACCTGGGCGTGGGAAGCGAGAACGCTACCGCAAAAAAAAAAAGAAAAAAAAAACTTTCGCCCGCATACCATTTATAGGTAAAACATCTTTACATCTAAGTTCTTTGACCAAAGCCGACATGTTTGTATGTAAACGTAGTGTATTTCACGAGTGCACATCGTAATAGTGAAATATGAAGCTACACTCGATAAAACTGAAATGTGGATGTGAAAATGACAATAAGTGTGTAACTAAGTGGCAAAACTGTCACCACAGAGTGTCTATAATAATGATGCTTCATGTTTATGTAAGTACAGATACATTTTCGACAAATGCTGCCTTGCCACTTACAATTGTCCCAATTATATCTGTGTAGTCACCAGCAAATAATTTTTCTGTATTTATACACTGATCTCCAACAGTATAAACATGTACATGAATGTATTCCGAAACAGGTCGTGTGACAAATAAATAACCTTTTATTGTGACTGGTAGCGTATATTTTTCTACACCCTATAAAGGAACAGTCACGGAGTGTGACAGCATATACTACGAATAAAATTCAGCAGCTTTTCCCCTCACTTACGCCAGAAGGCTCTGTGTTGTTTAGAGCTGTTGCGGCGTAGTCCTGTCAGAAGGCAACGGTGCTTGTCGTTGCACGCAACTCCCGAGCTCCCCATCGCTCTACTGGGACGGCGTTTTCCGTATCAGCGGTCCATTGTGTAACACCGGCGTGCTGTTGCGGCGACGGCTGTAACGGGGCATCCCGGCAATCAGTGGACGCGCAAACAGCCCCGGGCCAGACGCTGCGTGTCTGTGCGTGAGCCTCGGAGTCTGTCAGGTGTTTCGTGGGCGAGACCACAACCACAGCTTGTCTGACACACCGAGAGGCGTCTTCGGTGTTTCCTGCTGCCTAACGCCACTAGTCAGACAGCACGTAACCTGCTGGAGTTTCATCACCTTCGTCTAGCTTCATCATCAGCGAATCATGTGAGTAATTTGTTTTTGTTGAAGTGGCTGAGTAGAGAGTAAGCAAGACGCCTTAGGAGATACTTCTAGTATATATATATATATATATATATATATATATATATATATATATATATATATACTTAGGAGATACTTCTAGGTGGCAATAAATAATGACTCAGTGACTCACGGTACACATTCTCCTTTAACGTACCCCACAGAAAGAAGTCCAGAGGTGTAAGATCAGGACAATGGGCTGGCCAATTTATGCGTCCTCCACGTCCTATGAAACGCCCGTCGAACATCCTGCCAAGGGTCAGCCTAATGTTAATTGCGGAATGTGCAGGTGCACCATCATGCTGATACCACATACGTCGACGCGCTTCTTCCAGTGGGGCATATTAGAGCAACGTTGGCAGATCATTCTGTAGAAACGCGATGTATGTTGCAGCTGTTGAGTGGTACTCAAGCGTCATCTTTAGGTTAAAATATCTCCGGATGTAATTAACATTTTACAATGCAACAAACGGCACAGATTACGTATTTGTTTATATGTTCATATGTGCTAACAAAACTAACGGGTTTCCATTTAAAAAAAAAGGTAGGTTTGTGTTAAAAAACATACTTCCCTGCATTTTTGTATGGTTTGCATTAAACAATTACACTAGCCCTCTCCTCACGTTCAGTCTGTGGAATCGGTTCGTCAGTATTTGATGTGGTTTACGAAATATATCCAGCGGTAACGTTAGGTGACTCACCCTATATATATATATATATATATATATATATATATATATATATATATATATATATAGGGTGACTCACTACTTATTGCCACCAAGAAGTATCTCCTAGGGAGTCTTCTTTACTCTCTTTATATATATATATATATATATATATATATATATATATATTGGATGACTCACACTAGCTTAGTAGCTGAAAAGTCTGTGGGACAAATGTTTAATGGGAAAACGAGACGAATAATATGACGTTAGATATTTGTTCCTAGGTGGGATCGCTTCATACATATGAAGGTCAACTTTGTTTTACTTTTTTTTTTAAATGGGATGCTATACTTTGGTACTTCTTTATGATAGCGGCTGTCGAGATGCATCCAGTGATGTGTAACAGTAAGGTCTTTGTAGGTCAACGAAGGTCACAAAGGTGGCATGAGCGACCATTTACAGAAGGTGTTCGAAGTGATGACCATTGGTATCAATGCAGTGCTGCAGTCTTCTTATCATGGATTGAGTGGTATTCCTTATCACATCGGCATTTATCAAAGCACACGCTCTGACAATTCTGTGCAAATAGTACACTACTGGCCATTAAAATTGCTACACCACAAAGATGACAAGTTACAGACGCGAAATTTAACCGACAGGAAGAAGATGCTGTGATATGCAAATGATCAGCTTTTCAGAGCATTCACACAAGGTTGGCTCCGGTGGCGACACCTACTACGTCCTGACATGAGGAAAGTTTCCAACCGATTTCTGGTACACAAACAGCAGTTGACCGGCGTTGCCTGGTGTAACGTTGTTCTGATGCCTCGTGTAAGGAGGAGAAATGCGTACCATCACGTTTCCGACTTTGATATAGGTCGGATTGTAGCCTATCGCGATTACGGTTTATCGTATCGCGACATTGCTGCTAGCGTTGGTCGAGATCCAATGACTGTTAGCAGAATATGGAATCGGTGGGTTCAGGAGGGTAATACGGAACGCCGTGCTGGATCCCAACGGCCTCGTATCACTAGCAGTCGACATGACAGGCATCTTATCCGCATGGCTGTAACGGATGGTGCAGCCACGTCTCGATCCATGAGTCAACAGGTGGGGGTGTTTGCAGGTCAACAACCATCTCCACGAACAGTTCGACGAAATTTGCAGCAGCACGGACTATCAGCTCGGAGACCATGACTGCGGTTACCCTTGACGCTACATCAGAGACAGGATCGCCTGCGATAATGTACTCACCGACGAACCTGGGTGCACGAATGGCAAACATTTTTTCGGATCAATCCAAATTCTTTTTACAGCATCATGATGGTCGTATCCATGTTTGGTGACATAGTGGTGAACGCACATTTGAAGCGTGTATTCGTCATCGCCATACTGGCGTATCACCCGCTATGATGCTATGTGGTGCCATTGGTTACACGTCTCGGTCACCTCTTGTTCGCATTGACGGCACTTTGAAAAGTGGACGTTACATTTCAGATGTGTTACGACACGTGGCTCTACCCTTCATTCGGTCCTTGCGAAACCCTACATTTCAGCAGGATAATGCACGACCGCTTGTTGCATGTCCTGTACGGGCCTTTCTGGATAAGAAAATGTTCGATTGCTGCTCTGGCCAACACATTCTCCAGATCTCTCACCAATTGAAAACGTCTGGTCAATATTGGCCCAGCAACTGGCTCGTCACAATACGCCAGTCACTACTCTTGATGAACTATGGTATCGTGTTGAAGCTGTATGGGCAGGTGTACCTGTACACGCCACCCAAGCTCTGTTTGACTCAATTCCCAGGCGTATCAAGGTCGTTATTACGGCCAGAGGTGGTTGTTCTGGGTACTGATTTCTCAGGATCTATGCACCTAAATTGCGTGAAAATGTAATCACATGTCAGTTCTTGTATTATATATTTGTCCAATGAATACTCGTTTATCTTCTGCGTTTCTTTTTGGTGCACAATTTTAATGGGCAGTAGTGTCAATATCGGCCGAATACCACGTATCCATCTAACGTGGCATAGGCATGTAAACACCATTCGACGGTTTCGCAATACAACACTAATAGGAAGAATAATACCAGTATTGCTCAATCAGGTGATTGTGAGTGATATATTCCTTCGAAGAACAAGTCGATATGCTTCTCATTTACGGAGAATGCTAACGAGACTTATACGCTGAAAAATATGCTCAACGTACTCTCCCTGCTCGTTGAACATTTAAATATGTGTGTGATAGATTGAGGACTACTTGATTTTTAAGGCATCGGAAACATATCCGCCAATGGAAAGTTACCAACGAGGAAACAGATATTAGTACTCTCGCCACTGTGGTTCGAGATCCTTGTGTTAGTTCTCGTCGAATTGCAAGGGAATCTGGCTTGAGACTGAGTAGTGTTGTTCGTGTTCTGCATCCCCATAAATATCATCCTTATCGTATCGGTCTCACCAAGAATTAAATGGTACGGATTGTATGCGTTGCATTGAATTCTGCCGATGTGCTCAAAAAAACGGCTCTGAGCACTATGGGACTTAACATCTATGGTCATCAGTCCCCTAGAACTTAGAACTACTTAAACCTAACTAACCTAAGGACAACACACAACACCCAGCCGTCACGAGGCAGAGAAAATCCCTGACCCCGCCGGGAATCGAACCCGGGAACCCGGGCGTGTGAAGCGAGAACGCTACCGCACGACCACGAGATGCGGGCCCCGATGGGCTCAGCTGCAGATTCAGATGGATGAGACTTTTACTACTTTGATTTTATTTACTGACGAGGCTACATTCACGTACAATGGAAATGTTAATTTGCAAAACATGCATTATTGGGAAATTTAAAATACTTGTTGGCTGCGGTAAGTTGCACACCAAAAACCGTGTTCGGTGAATGTATCTTGTAGGATTGAACGAAGGAAATCTTAATGGTAGGAAGTACACCACATTTCTGCAAGAAATGTTAGGTCCGATATAGGAAGAAATACCTTTAGGAACAAGGAACAGATTCTGGTATCAACACGATATTTCTCTGATAGCTAGAAATGAGTTGCTGAGACAATTCCCAAATCGTTGGATTGGACGAGGAGGTGATGGGTCGTGGCCGGCTCCTTCGCCAGACTTGACGCCTCTGGAGTTTTTCTTTTGGGGATTCGTAAAAGACATTGTTTATAAAGACATTCTAACTACACCTAAAGATATGCAAGAAGGAGTTGTCAGAGCATAGTCTTGGATAAGTTCCGATGTGATAAGGAATACCACTAAATTCACTATAAGAAGATTGCAGCACTACATTGATACCAATGGTCATCACTTGGAACACCGTCTGTAAATGGAGGCTCATGCCACCTTTGAGGCCTTCGTTGACCTTCCAAGACCTCAGTGTTACACATCGCGAATCGTCTCGACAGCCGCTATCAGAAAATAAATACCAAACTATAGCATCCAAAAAAAAGGAAAAAAAATTGACCTTCGTATGTGTGAAGCAATCCCACCTAGCAACAAAAAACCAATGGCATATTATGGCCCCCGTTGTCCCATGCAACTTTTGTCCCACAAACTTTTCAGCTCCTATCATACTTTCGCAGCTATTCTTAGCGGCAATAATTAGTGTCTCACCCTGTATGTATACGAAAGGTAGGAAATGGACAAATGTGATCATATATATACACGAAGGGTGGGAAATTGACAAATGGTGTCTCAAACTGATCTGCGTGAGGTCCAGTTATATCTACATAGATTGTTTAGAAAATTAAATAGATCGGAGAAACATGAGACATTCCTTTCAGTGATGCTCAAAAAGCATATAAAGTGTTGGTTAAGCATTTAAATTTCAAATGTTTAACTTAGAATCTTAGTAATTTAACGAGTACTCTAGGATATTTGTCTGGTGAAACTTTAAATTCTGAGTCGGCACCTCGTTTAGTGCACGTGATTCTGTGCGTCATTCAACAGCTCGTCTATGTTTCTCAAATCTGCATCATCAGTTACTTCTAAACAAATCATTTCGTAAAATACTTGACTTTTTTCCAATTTGTTTCTTATTCAGTGCTATTCCAGATCTATGCTGTTTCTGAAACTCCGATCATATTTACATAGCTGAAGCTAATACTTGTTTGCTTGTTTACTTTGCAAATTTTCGCTGAGTTATACCTCATGGTTCCTTATTTTGGTCCTGCTCTGTGCATTCACTAACATCTGTAGCCCAGAAAACCACAGTTGGTACGACCTGCAGTGTCAATTCGAATGATTCGTGCACGTTGCTGTCCAAACTAACTGTAATTCTACTTGTGCCATCTCTATACAAATATTCCCTCATGAGTTCGTGGTTAATAGTATCAGCACATTCGAAAGTAACTGTCACATCCAATCAGTGAACAGTAGGCGCAAAAACTATATGCACTTGTGTAAAAGCTCTAGGACCGGTATATAGTAAGGTGTGTCTTACTCTGTAAGTTTAATTTCGAGTAGGCTTCCAACAGAACTGAAAAACGTGAATGGAAGGGCTTAGATTTGTACAAGAATTCCTTGCACTGTTTCAGTGTAACGTATTACTAAGTGCAAATGCTACTGTAAATTTTAATGCCTTCTTCAATTTTGATGCAATTTTTCCTGTTTTTTTTTGTTTTTTTTTTTTGTTTTATGAGATTTCTATGAATTACGTTCTTGCTTCTAATTGCATGGTTCCACAGAACGTCATGAATTATATCAAATCAAATACACAACGCTCTTCTTCACACGGAGAGAGGGGTCGTACGAGGTGAACGCAACGTGTTGCATGAAAAGTGTTTCGTTACACAGTACTTAATGTTCTAGACTCTCTGACTTGCTATTCAGTTTTCGTTGTGATATGCGTATCATAGTACCTCTTGATCGATCAGTAATGTAATATTTTTCGGATGTTGAGTTTATTTAAATTTATTTCATTTACACGTGTCTAGAGACATGATCGTAGCCGGCCGTTGTGGCCGAGCGGTTCTAGGCGCTTCAGTCCGGAACCGTGCTGCTGCTACGGCTGCAGGTTCGAATCCTGCCTCGGGTATGGATGTGTTATGTCCTTAGGTTAGTTAGATTTAAGTAATTCTAAGCCCAGAGGACTGATGACCTCAGATGTTAAGTCCCATAGTGCTTAGAGCCATTTGAATCATTTTGAACATGATCGTATCATATGTGCTATAAGTTACTGTAGCACAATCCACAGAAAATAGGTTGGTCTCCCGTCGTGCTTAAGGAGCATTCGTTGTTGTCTAACACCGCTGATAACGAATTCTGCACAAATCAGTGATGTGCAGCACCTGTTAAACCGTTTGGTCATTTATATGCCCCTGAGAATCTCTCACTGCCAGTTCATGCCCATACAACACTACTGAACCGTTCCTGATCATGATGGGTTGAGGCAGTTAATTATGTCATCCCCTGTGACGACCCACAAGTTAAATGTCACAAGTTATATGACTCATATCTCTGTACGTTAGGTTTCGGACATACACGAACTTCTCTTCTAATTCTGACCGACGCTCCATCCTGTAGGAATATGTGAAACTTTATTTTTAAGTGTGCAGCTTAATGGTCGGTGAATGTTTCAGGTTTCATCGAAGGCGTCACGTCCCAGGCATCATAGTGGCAGCTATTCTGATATACAGTGTTGAGGTCCATGGCACTTCTAACATGATCGACTGTCCATGTGAGGTCTCCACATCGGTGGCATCTTGCCATAATGCCTGTCAGGCACCTCCGTGCCTCCTCTCCAAGACCGTCCTCTTCCTGATACTGGAACTCCCAAACATCACTCAACTGACCGCTCCCTTGCTGGCCAATGTGCCAAGCCTGCACAGCCTCCACATTAAATCCTCCTCCATGACGACCGTCAGATCACCCGCCTTCGCCAACAACCCACAACTGGAAGAACTCAAAATGGAGGTACCGAACTTGACCATCTTGGAGCCTGGCGTCTTCCAGTCGCTGCGCAAACTCAAGCACCTACGGTTGGACTGTGCGATCCAGAGGTTGGATGAGGATCAGTTCGTCCTGTGCCCAGACTTGAGGCAAGTGAGCATTCACGCCAGGCTCCAGGAGATACTGCCTGGAACGTTCAGACACAATAAGGCACTCAGCTTCCTGAGGCTTGGCCATAACCACTTGACACAATTGCCAGATGGTCTGCTCGCCGGCAACCCTCAAGTGGATTACGTGGACCTCACTCACAATGGCATACGGACCATCTCTGCTGGAGCGTTCAGGAACGCTTCGAGCCTGCAACAGCTATTTCTGTCTCGAAATCATCTGAAAACCCTAGAGGAGGGGACACTGGACGGTGCAGAGCTGCTCATCGTTTTCCACGCTTCAGAGAACGAAATCACATACCTGCCCCCATCAATCTTCGCAAAAACTGTGTCGCTCATAGAAATCCATTTAGATTCGAACAGCCTGATGTCTCTTCCAAAGGACATATTTGCAGCTACCACCAGTCTCAAGGTAATATCCCATAATTTTATATTCTACTTCTAGGATTTCTAGGGACTGAGTTCCAATTTCAGCTCTTAATCTCTTGAAATAAGGCAGCCTTGGGAGCAATTTGTTTTATCTATTTATTGGCAATGACGCGTTTCGCCCTTGTGGCGGCCCCTTCAGATTATTTTATAAAACGCAGTTTAACCGTCAGTTATTTATTTGTCCCATTAGTCATCTACCGGTTTCAGTTATTAACCAACATCCAGAATGTAGGGTAAAACTGTGTAATTAAGAGCGTGACATTTTTCTTCGAAGCTGAACAATATCGAAATTATCCGGCAAAATTGTACAAGCAATTGATATAGTTTGTCTTAGAATACTGACAGTCATATCTTATGTTAAACAGACAGACTTCACAGGTCTGTTTGACTTGAGTATTCTAAGACGAATTATATCAGATGACTCTACAGTTTCACGAGATAATTTCGATACTGTTCAGCTTCAAACGAATACTCCATGCTTTTAACTAATCAGTTGCACCCTACATCCTGGATATTGGTTAAAACCCGAAACCGTTATGCGACTAATGGAACAAACGCATTTTATAAAATACTTTACTGCTGTTGAACCTCGCCTTATGGAAACAATACCTTCAGATTAATCTAGAGTGTAAAATAACATTGTGAGGCATAGGCACATTAAAAACGAGGGATGGTGATAGTACGAGGTAAAGTTCTATTCTGTGTAGCCGTCTCAGCAGCAAACAATAACTGTGAACTTACGTAAAACGTGATGTGGTGAGTCAACATCCTCCTTTAATACCAGAATAAGACATTAAGATAAAAATTATAAGGAAACATCGTTCTATTGCCATTAGACAAAGAAAAGTATAAGGGACCTGAAACAGGGAATAAAATGCCAAGTACAACTGCAATATCTACTGGGAAAAGGAACTATGGCAGACCAAAAAAATATTTAAAACAGTTTACGTAATAGGGAGCCAACCGCATTCTGGTGTACACAGCATGGAGCGTTGAGTACAGTGGACGAGATGTAAATATAATGCAATCGAGAGCACGAGATACGTCATATCTCGCAGCCGGCCACACAAACATAGAGCCGTAAAGGCAAGATATGTAGCCAAAATAACAGACATTATGGATAGATGGCATTGGTTAATTCAAGGAAAGTGGCTGCACAGTACATGTAAAATAAATAAATAAATACATTTTGTAAACACTAATATTATTAAAATTAAATTAGCGCAGTTATAGTGACAAAACAAGTGCGAAGACGTAAGCTATGTAAGGGTAAAATGACGTCCATGAAGTATGAAATTGTTATAACTTGCCTAAAAATAAAACTTAAAATTAGAGTAAAGCATAGCAGGTGGTAAAATAAAAAACCAGTAAGATGATAAATGAATGAATAATGTAGTGTCATTTCACAATAAAGAACTACTGACGGATCAATATCGTGAGTACGATAACATCATAATAAAATAGGTTTTTGCTAAGCAATAGATTATTCAGCGGAGATCTTAAGATCTCTTCTATTTTGTCCACAGCTGGTGGTCTCGCGGTCGCGATCTTTCTCCCCAAGAACGTGGTCGGAAGTTTCATGCGGCTTTTCGCGGATGATGCTGTAGTATACAGAGAAGTTGCAGCATTAGAAAATTGTAGCGAAATGCAGGAAGATCTGCAGCGGATAGGCACTTGGTGCAGGGAGTGGCAACTGACCCTTAACATAGACAAATGTAATCTATTGCGAATTCATAGAAAGAAGGATCCTTTACTGTATGATTATATGATAGCGGAACAAACACTGGTAGCAGTTACTTCTGTAAAATATCTGGGAGTATGCGTGCGGAACGATTTGAAGTGGAATGATCATATAAAATTAATTGTTGGTAAGGCGGGTACCGGGTTGAGATTCATTGGGAGAGTCCTTAGAAAATGTAGTCCATCAACAAAGGAGGTGGCTTACAAAACACTCGTTCGACCTATACTTGAGTATTGCTCATCAGTGTGGGATCCGTACCAGATCGGGTTGACGGAGGAGATAGAGAAGATCCAAAGAAGAGCGGCGCGTTTCGTCACAGGGTTATTTGGTAACCGTGATAGCGTTACGGAGATGTTTAACAAACTCAAGTGGCAGACTCTGCAAGAGAGGCGCTCTGCATCGTGGTGTAGCTTGCTGTCCAAGTTTCGAGAGGGTGCGTTTCTGGATGAGGTATCGAATATATTGCTTCCCCCTACTTATACCTCCCGAGGAGATCAAGAATGTAAAATTAGAGAGATTAGAGCGCGCACGGAGGCTTTCAGACAGTCGTTCTTCCCGCGAACCATACGCGACTGGAACAGGGAAGGGAGGTAATGACAGTGGCACGTAAAGTGCCCTCCGCCACACACCGTTGGGTGGCTTGCGGAGTATAAATGTAGATGTAAATGTAGATGTAGATGTAGAACGTGGTCCCGGGTTCGATTCCCGGCCGGTTCAGGGATTTTCATCTGCCTCGGGATGACTGGATGTTCGTGCTGTCCTCAACATTTAATCATCATTCATGAAAGTGGCGAGTTTGGACTGAGCAAAGGTTGGGAATTAGTACGGGTGCTGATAACCGCGCAGTTGAGCGCCCCACAAACGAAGCATCATCTACATCATCATCTTCTGTTTCCTACAAATGCATGAGCTTTTTTTCCTTTGCGCGCGGTATGTAGTACATGTAAGTTCTTTAACGTCGGGAGCGATCAGCGAAAGTCTAATTCTGTTTAAGATGACCTTCCTTGTTAAATAAACGATCACTAAATCTCGCTAGAAATTTCCTACCAGTCTGGCCCACATATGTGCCAATATCTTAAAATGCTATTTTACACCACTATGTTAATCAGAAAATGCCCCCACAAAGCCGAAACGCGAAATGGCCAGTAAATAGATAAAACAATTTCCAACAAAGACTTTCTTATTTCGGGAAATTCATAACCGGCTGCTGTCCCCAAGCACCCAACCTGGAATGGAACCAGTCTGTTCTTAGTCCTTTGCTATTTCTTCATTGTCTCATTACGTCCCTTTTTCAAATGGTTCAAATGGCTCTGAGCACTATGCGGCTCAACTGCTGAGGTCATCAGTCCCCGAGAACTTAGAACTAGTTAAACCTAAGGACATCACACACATCGACGCCCGAGGCAGGATTCGAACCTGCGACCGTACCGGTCGCGCGGTTCGACTGTAGCGCCTAGAACCGCTTGTCCACTCCGGGTGGCTGTGCCACTTCCCTTTTCCGTCCTGTCTTGGAATTCTTCCTGTTTTAAAATTATCTTCCCTAAAAAAATACTTCGTTTCAGTGTTTCTTCTTCTGATAACTTGCTCGTTTTCTTCAGCCTTCTACATACAGTTGGTTTCTTTTCCCTAAGGTGTCTGATGATCAACTGGATGAATCTATTTTACCAGTTCTGTAAACGTGTCCAAAAATAGTTATCCCCTCTTCCATGTTGTTTCTGGTGTTTTTTTCTATGCTCTAATAAACTGTATCGTTACACCGTAATTGAGCCGCTCAGGATTGGCTGAGCGGTCTAAGGAGCTGCAGTCATGGACTGTCTGGCTGGTCCCAGCGGAGGTTCGAGTCCTCCCTCGGGCTTGGGTGTGTGTGTTCGTCCTTAGGATAATTTAGGTTAAGTAGTGTGTAAGCTTAGGGACTGATGACCTTAGCAGTTAAGTACCATAAGATTTCACACACATTTGAACATTGTTTTGAACCTTAATTTAAAAATGCTACGCTTTTCTGAGGTCCTAATTTTTGCGTGTAATTCTTCTTTTTAATATTTAGAACTTGTAATTTAATACTAAATATACTACTGCAGAGCACCCTTCAAGTTTGAACTATTTCAATACAATGTTACCATGTTCCAGTAAAATGGATTAGCTCCTCTGTCGTGGCTGTTGAAAATTTGGGCGATGTCAGGTTAAGAATCCTTATCGTCTTATTGCATTAATTAATTGGGGTTGGGTTGTTTGAAGGAGACCAGACAGCGAGGTCATCGGTCTCATTGGATTAGGGAAGGACGGGGAAGGAAGTCGGCCGTGCCCTTTCAAAGGAACCATCCTGGCATTTACCTGGAGCGATTTAGGGAAATCGCGGAAAACCTAAATCAGGATGGCCGGACGCGGGATTGAACCGTCGTCCTCCCGAATGCGAGTCCCGTGTGTAACCACTGCGCCACCTCGCTCGGTCATTAATTAATTGCGCCATCGGGGAACATCTCATGAATACACAAAAACAGTCCGTGTTTTACTCATATTTCTATCCAACACTGCCCTATGAGGATCTCTGGGTGTAGCACATATATGGGGACGGACTTGATGAATTGGACAGGCGGTAGCAAAAACCCTCAGAATGTTCTTATCCATGGAAACACTAAGATGAAACGTTTCAATGAACTCAGTTAACGAGGTCATCATGATATTATCAGTCACCCATGGTGAAAACTGAAAATTCCTAGCTGCAGCCTTAACCAGTTACGTGATCTGAAAACACTGTAAACAGCGACACAGTTTTTTAATGTCATCGATACTCACGTTCTATTGTTTTCGAGTACCCGAATCTCTCACAAGATCTATGTATGACAAGTAGAACTGAGGGTATGGATTTGGTGGAGAAATCCAGCTGTTTCATTGACCCTAGTATTTTCTTATTCGTAGAAACTTTGAAATAACAGATGTTAACAATATCTATTAACTTGAAGCTTGTATTGTGGCACTGCCCGTTGTTTGTGGAAATCGAAAATTTCTGATAGCTTATGATTCCAAGTGGGTCTCGTGCTTGCCATGAGTAATCGCCTCAACCAATTATACTATCCGAGACCTCCTCCTGGATTGACGTAGGCTTCCAGTGTGACCAGATCTGTTCCTTCATTGTTGCCACTCCCACATATTGTGTGTATGATCCTTTGGTTGCAGGGACAGGAAATAATAAGAGGAAAATATTACACTTCTGTCTCGGTCATGGATTCATTCTCGCACGACCCACGTCCTTAAGATGACAGCACGCGATATGTATAACATTCGCTCTCGAATCCCATTACTTACCGAGCGAGGTGGCGCAGTGGTTACACACGGGACTCGCATTCGGGAGGACGACGGTTCAATCCCGCGTCCGGCCATCCTGATTTAGGTTTTCCGTGATTTCCCTAAATCGCTCCAGGCAAATGCCGGGATGGTTCCTTTCAAAGGGCACGGCCGACTTCCTTCCCCATCCTTCCCTAATCTGATGAGACCGATGACCTCGCTGTCTGGTCTCCTTCCCCCAACAAACCAACCAACCCATTACTTAATTACTCACTGGTCATACCGGACTCGAGAGTCCATTACCGCAGCAACGTATTTTCGCCATCTGTCCCTGTCCTGGGCTATTTCCTTCCATCCACCTTCAATACCTAGGCTCCTCAAATCAGCCTTCACGTTGTCCTCCCATCTACGCCTCGGTCTCCCCACAGGACGTTTTCCCTCTAGGTGCCCTACCAGTACTCTGCGCGCTGCCCTGCCCTCATCCATTCGAGCTACGTGACCCGCACATCGCAACCTACGTCATTTAATAATACTGGTTATGTCAGGGCTTGAATAGAGTTCGTGAACCTCTTCATTATGCAGTTTTCGCCACTCTCCGCTAATGTCATCCTTTTTTATCCGAAAAATTTTCCTCAAAATTTTGTTTTGAAATACTTGAAACGGCTTTTCATTTTACACAGTGAGAGACCAAGTCTCACACCCATACAGCATAACTGGTAGAATAATAGTTTTGTATATTCTAATCTTTAAATTCCTAGACAATATCCGTGATCTAGAATCCGATTGCGACACAGAGTTTCGTTTGCTATTACAGACTATTAATAATGCAGTCGCCACTGTAAGTTATGTTATTGCATCCTTTTATTTAAAATAACTACTTGTGGTCCCCGTTGAAGCAAATACCTTGTCACTTATATATAGTTAGCCTATTTACAGCCGTAATTCACCATCATCATAGTTTCTCTCCTTAATGACAACAGTCTTTCGCACTGGTCGTCGTTAGCTAGATTAAAGTTTCCTTTGATTTTCAATTCTCAATTATTGGACAGTTTCGGAAGTGTAGCGGTTTTCAAGTCTGATCCTTTTTTTTTGTCATTCCTGGTATCTTTCATTAATTTTAACATTTGTTTATAGCTAAAAACTACCTCACTTTCTCAATCTCATTTTCTACTTCCCATTTCATGTCCTTTCTTTCTCTTGATCGCTTTGTTTTATTAATTTTTATCTTTTTATACAGTTAAGAAAAATAATGTAGTGTTTAGTTTCGTGAATGTACACATCTATACTAATCTATACTACTATATAGACGTTGCTGTCGTCAAAAAAATTTTCGAAAATCTTTTAACCCATTTCCTTAACTGGAAAAATTGTTAGAAACAATCTTCCTGTGCTGTGAAAACGCGCTGTTTCGTTTTTCTTTCTAGCAGTCAGTTTCTCCTGTACGTATTTTCTGTCTCCTTATATGTGATTTTCAACAAAAATTGTATGCACGACAATGTGCTGTTTTTTTATTCCTCACATTCGCTTTTAAGCAAAATCAGAGAAGCCCTATTTATGACTAATCCGCTTTTGATTAGAATACTACGAGCCGTGTTTTTGTAAGTGACTACCGTTTGGAAATTAAAAAAAGGACGTGCTAAGATATCTCAACAATTTTATTTTTACATGAAAGCCTGTACCTTAATCTACTTTTCTACATAGTTTCCGTCAGTATTGAGGCACTTGTCATAACGTTGTACCAGTTTTTGAATACCCTCCTCATAGAAGTCTGCCGCCTTACTTGTTAACCACTGCATCACCACTCTTTTGACTTCGTCATCGTCTTGAAGACGCTGACAGCGCAGGTGTTTCTTCAAGTGCAGGAACAGATGGTAGTCACTGGGCGCAAGATCGGGGCTGCACGGGGGGTGTTCTAGAGTTTCCCATCGAAAAGATGAGATATTTGGTCTGATTTGCCACATGCGGACGGGCATTGTCTTGCAGCAAAACGATGCCCTTGCTCAACTTCCATGGACTGTTGCTTTGATTCTGGTGTGGCGTAGACCACCCATGTTTCATCGTCCGTAACAATTTGGCTTAAGAAATCATCACCGTCGTTGTGGAACCGCTCAAGGAAAGTCAATGCACTGTCTAAACGTTTGGTTGTGCACATGGGTCAACATTTTTGGTACCCAACGCATGCACCATTTTCGGTAATTCAAGTGCTCGGGCACAATGCCATACAAAACACTACGAGAAACATTAGGAAAGTCATTCCGCAAGGAGGAAATCGTAAAACGTCTGTTTTCCCTCACCTTACTGTCCACTTCCTGCACCAAACTTTCATTAACGACCGAAGGACGCCCACTCCCTTATTCATTACGCATATTTGTGCGGCCATCTTAAATGCTCTCACCCACTTTCTTACCATTCCATCACTCATGATGTTTTCTCCGTAAACTGCATAAATCTCACAATTAATATCGATCGCTTTTAGGCCTGTAGCACTAAGAAATCTTATAACAGCCCGTACTTCACAGTCGGCGGGACTCACGATTATCGGAGGCGTCTTAAACACTCAGTACACAACGTAAACAAGGAAGAATCAGACTGTAATGGCGTCAGTGCGTAGATTAAGGTACAGGCTTTCATGTAAAAAATAAAATTATTGAAATATCTTAGCACGTCTTTTTTTAATTTCAATACGGTACTTACTTAAAAAACACGCCTCGTACGAGGTGCATTCAAGTTCTTAGGCCTCCGATTTTTTTTCTAATTTACTCACCCGAAATCGATGAAACTGGCGTTACTTCTCGACGTAATCGCCCTGCAGACGTACACATTTTTCACAACGATGACGCCATGATTCCATGGCAGCGGCGAAGGCTTCTTTAGGAGTCTGTTTTGACCACTGGAAAATCGCTGAGGCAATAGCAGCACGGCTGGTGAATGTGCAGCCACGGAGAGTGTCTTTCATTGTTGGAAAAACCCAAAAGTCAGTAGGAGCCAGGTCAGGTGAGTAGGGAGCATGAGGAATCACTTCAAAGTTGTTATCACGAAGAAAATGTTGCGTAACGTTAGCTCGATGTGCGGGTGCGTTGTCTTGGTGAAACAGCACACGCGCAGCCCTTCCCAGACGTTTTTGTTGCAGTGCAGGAAGGAATTTGTTATTCAAAACATTTTAGTAGGATGCACCTGTTACCGTAGTGCCCATTGGAACGCAATGGGTAAGGATTACGCCCTCGCTGTCCCAGAACATGGACACCATCATTTTTTCAGCACTGGCGTTTACCCGAAATTGTTTTGGTGGCGGCGAATCTGTGTGCTTCCATTGAGCTGACTGGCACTTTGTTTCTGGATTCTACGTCTCATCCATTGTCACAACCGACGAAAAGAATGTCCCATTCATGCTGTCGTTGCGCGTCAACATTGCTTGGCAACATGCCACACGGGCAGCCATGTGATCGTCCGTCAGCATTCGTGGCACCCACCTGGATGACACTTTTCTCATTTTCAGGTCGTCATGCAGGATTGTGTGCACTGAACCCACCGAAATGCCAACTCTGGGGGCGATCTGTTCAACAGTCATTCGGCGATCCCCCAAAACAATTCTCTCCACTTTCTCGATCATGTCGTCAGACTGGCTTGTGTGAGCCCGAGGTTGTTTCGGTTTGTTGTCACACGATGTTCTGCCTTCATTAAACTGTCGCACCCACGAACGCACTTTAGACACATCCATAACTCCATCACCACATGTCTCCTTCAACTGTCGATGAATTTCAATTGGTTTCACAAGACGCAAATTCAGAAAACGAATGATTGCACGCTGTTCAAGTAAGGAAAACGTCGCCATTTTAAGTATTTAAAACAGTTCTCATTCTCGCCGCTGGCGGTAAAATTCCATCTGCAGTACGGTGCTGCCATCTCTGCGACGTATTGACAATGAACGCGGCCTCATTTTAAAACAATGCGCATGTTTCTATCTCTTTCCAGTCTGGAGAAAAAAAATCGGAGGCCTTAGAACTTAGAGCTTTGTACTTCTACCTGTTCACAGATTACAATTATGCGAGATGGACAGAGGGATGGGGAAGTATTGGACGGAGAGAGAATTAGGAAATGAACATAGAGAGGAGGAAGAAGGAGACGGGGATGGAGAGAGAGAAAGAGAGAGAGAGAGAGAGAGAGAGAGAGAGAGAGTGAGGACGAGGAGATGGAGAGAAAGATAGAGGGGAGGAGGAATTGGGAAGACAGAGGGTGGAGGAGGTGAGGCACGGAAAGAGGATGAAGGAGGAGGAGTTAGACAAAGAGAGGAGGGAGGTGGCGATGGGCAAAGAGATGGGACAGTAGCAGAATAGGACCTATATCCGAGTCACATGCATATGTGGCAGTTGTGAAGCATCCGTGGGTTCGCTAACAACTTTATAAAAGAAGAAAACAATTTTATTGGTGTACTGTGGATTGTCTCAATAATACCAAAAATTGTGAAACTAACGATTGAAAATTAGTATAAACCGTCAAACACACATATTAGAGTTAAGTCTACTGTTAAGCCCGATATGTTCGTTTGAGAGGTATGGATTTATTGGTTGATTATTCGGCCGCTTGGTGCAATTCTTTCTATTTGACGCTACTTTTGTGACTTGCACGTCTTTGTGATGAAGATGAGATGAAATGAAATGATTACACACAAGCACCCAGTCCCCGACCGAAGAAAATCTCCACCATGGCAGGGAATTGAACCCAGAATTCCATGATCAAGAGGCCGTAGTGCTAACAAGTGGGTCACAAGCTGCGCACCGTTTGTCACGTTGTACTACACTATACTTGATATTAGCTACACCGCTGACATTGTGGAGTAGTAGAGAATACAACATATTTGGATATTTTGCTCCAACTAATCACAGACAATGTAGCAAATTACGGTAATGCAGAAAACCTGATTTCACTACGTGCAACACGCAGCTAGAATCATAACCTTTATAAAGTTTTTATTATGAAACCACCGAGGCGTGCTAATGCCCAAACTAGTTAACGATTAACAATGTGATTATATCAGTGTCATTCCCCACGACTTTTTCCTACTATACTCTGGTGAACTTTTACAACTTGTTACTTCCATGGTTGCCTTCTTTGGAATGGACAGCAGTAGATGTTTGTAAACATTTCGCCACATAGTGTGGGTGATGAGACATGAGGTTATCTGCAGAATTGGAGAAGATAGAAATATCTTTCTATGCTATACAATGACAAGAAAACAGGATAATATACATCATCATCATCATCATCATCATCATTTAAGACTGATTATGCCTTTCAGCGTTCAGTCTGGAGCATAGCCCCCCTTATACAGTTCCTACATGATCTCCTATTCAGTGCTAACATTGGTGCCTCTTCTGATGTTAAACCTATTACTTCAAAATCATTCTTAACCGAATCCAGGTACCTTCTCCTCGGTCTGCTCCGACTCCTCCTACCCTCTACTGCTGAATCCATGAGTCTCTTGGGTAACCTTGCTTCTCTCATGCGTGTAACATGACCCCACCACCTAAGCCTGTTCGCCCTGACTGCTACATCTATAGAGTTCATTCCCAGTTTTTCTTTGATTTCCTCATTGTGGACACCTTCCTGCCATTGTTCCCATCTACTAGTACCTGCAATCATCCTAGCTAATTTCATATCCGTAACCTCAACCTTGTTGATAAGGTAACCTGAATCCACCCAGCTTTCGCTCCCATACAACAAAGTTGGTCGAAAGATTGAACGGTGCACAGATAACTTAGTCTTGGTACTGACTTCCTTCTTGCAGAAGAGAGTAGATCGTAGCTGAGCGCTCACGGCATTAGCTTTGCTACACCTCGCTTCCAGTTCTTTCACTATGTTGAGAATATGCATCCTAAGTACTTGAAACCGTCCACCTGTTCTAACTTTGTTCCTCCTATTTGGCACTCAATCCGTTTATATTTCTTTCCCACTGACATTACTTTCGTTTTGGAGATGCTAATCTTCATACCATAGTCCTTACATTTCTGACCTAGCTCTGAAATATTACTTTGCAAACTTTCAATCGTATCTGCCATCACAACTAAGTCATCCGCATATGCAAGACTGCTTATTTTGTGTTCACATATCTTAATCTCACCCAGCCAGTCTATTGTTTTCAACATATGATCCATAAATAATATGAACAACAGTGGAGACAGGTTGCAGCCTTGTCTTACCCCTGAAACTACTCGGAACCATGAACTCAATTTACCGTCAACTCTAACTGCTGCCTGACTATCCATGTAAAGACCTTTAATTGCTTGCAAAAGTTTGCCTCCTATTCCATAATCTTGTAGAACAGACAATAACATCCTCCTAGGAACCCGGTCATATGCCTTTTCTAGATCTATAAAGCATAGATACAATTCGCTGTTCCACTCGTAACACTTCTCCATTATTTGCCGTAAGCTAAAGATCTGGTCCTGACAACCTCTAAGAGGCCTAAACCCACACTGATTTTCATCCAATTGGTCCTCAACTAATACTCGCACTTTCCTTTCAACAATACCTGCGAAGATTTTACCCACAACGCTGATTAAGGAGATACCTCTGTAGTTGTTACAATCTTTTCTGTTTCCATGTTTAAAGATTGGTGTGATTACTGCTTTGCTTTAAGATATCAGGGAGTAACCACACATGGTATTAGAGAGTTGTACAGAGTAAGAACTATAACAGTTGAGAACATGGTAAAAGTGCAAAGTCCGAAGTGACCGGAAAATATCGCTGGTGATTTCTGCATATCAGAAGGGTAAAAGGACGGACCTGCGAAATTTAAGACCAATATTTTCAACATCGGTTTGCTGAACAATCCTCAGTTCGAATATAAAAAAAATTATTTTGAGAGGCAAAAGCTTGTATCCACAAATCAGGACCTTCTTAGGATGAAACGCTTTTGCAAAACTCAGCTTACACTTTTTTCACTTGAGATCCTGCGAACAATGAATGAATGGCAACAGGCGGATTCCATATTTATACACTCCTGGAAATTGAAATAAGAACACCGTGAATTCATTGTCCCAGGAAGGGGAAACTTTATTGACACATTCCTGGGGTCAGATACATCACATGATCACACTGTCAGAACCACAGGCACATAGACACAGGCAACAGAGCATGCACAATGTCGGCACTAGTACAGTGTATATCCACCTTTCGCAGCAATGCAGGCTGCTATTCTCCCATGGAGACGATCGTAGAGATGCTGGATGTAGTCCTGTGGAACGGCTTGCCATGCCATTTCCACCTGGCGCCTCAGTTGGACCAGCGTTCGTGCTGGACGTGCAGACCGCGTGAGACGACGCTTCATCCAGTCCCAAACATGCTCAATGGGGGACAGATCCGGAGATCTTGCTGGCCAGGGTAGTTGACTTACACCTTCTAGAGCACGTTGGGTGGCACGGGATACATGCGGACGTGCATTGTCCTGTTGGAACAGCAAGTTCCCTTGCCGGTCTAGGAATGGTAGAACGATGGGTTCGATGACGGTTTGGATGTACCGTGCACTATTCAGTGTCCCCTCGACGATCACCAGTGGTGTACGGCCAGTGTAGGAGATCGCTCCCCACACCATGATGCCGGGTGTTGGCCCTGTGTGCCTCGGTCGTATGCAGTCCTGATTGTGGCGCTCACCTGCACGGCGCCAAACACGCATACGACCATCATTGGCACCAAGGCAGCAGCGACTCTCATCGCTGAAGACGACACGTCTCCATTCGTCCCTCCATTCACGCCTGTCGCGACACCACTGGAGGCGGGCTGCACGATGTTGGGGCGTGAGCGGAAGACGGCCTAACGGTGTGCGGGACCGTAGCCCAGCTTCATGGAGACGGTTGCGAATGGTCCTCGCCGATACCCCAGGAGCAACAGTGTCCCTAATTTGCTGGGAAGTGGCGGTGCGGTCCCCTACGGCACTGCGTAGGATCCTACGGTCTTGGCGTGCATCCGTGCGTCGCTGCGGTCCGGTCCCAGGTCGACGGGCACGTGCACCTTCCGCCGACCACTGGCGACAACATCGATGTACTGTGGAGACCTCACGCCCCACGTGTTGAGCAATTCGGCGGTACGTCCACCCGGCCTCCCGCATGCCCACTATACGCCCTCGCTCAAAGTCCGTCAACTGCACATACGGTTCACGTCCACGCTATCGCGGCATGCTACCAGTGTTAAAGACTGCGATGGAGCTCCGTATGCCACGGCAAACTGGCTGACACTGACGGCGGCGGTGCACAAATGCTGCGCAGCTAGCGCCATTCGACGGCCAACACCGCGGTTCCTGGTGTGTCCGCTGTGCCGTGCGTGTGATCATTGCTTGTACAGCCCTCTCGCAGTGTCCGGAGCAAGTATGGTGGGTCTGACACACCGGTGTCAATGTGTTCTTTTTTCCATTTCCAGGAGTGTAGATTTCCAGAAAACATCTGACACGGTCCTAACTGTTAACGAAGGTCCGAGAATGCGAAATACGTTTCCAGATATGTGAGTGGCTGGAAGACTTCCTAAATAACAGAACCCAGTACGTTGTCCTCGACAGCGAGTGTTCATCAGAGATCAGGGTGTCGAGAGGAGTGCCCCAGGGAAGTGTGATAAGACCGCGCTTGTTCTCTGTATGTGTAAATGACTAGGCGCACAGGGTGGGCAGCAGTTTACGTGTATTTGCTGATGATCCCGTGGTATACGGTAAGGTCTCAAAGTTGAGTGGCAATAGGAAAATACAAGACGACTTCACAAAATTTCCAGTTGCTGTGATCAATGGCAGCGAGCTCTAAATGTGGCAAAATGTAAGTTAATGCAGATGAACAGCAAAAATAAACAAAAAATGGTCGAACAGTGTGCTAGTAGTGTGCTGGTTGACACAGTCACGTTCATTAAACAACTGGGATTAACGTTAAAGGCGAATATGAAGTCGAACGAGCATAGAAGGACAGTAGTCGGGAAGGTGAATGGTCGACATTTTGTTTATTGGGGGAATTTTAGGAAAATGTGGTTCATCTTTAAAGGAGACAAAACACTAGTCCAATCCGCCGTTCAGTACTGTCCGAGTGTTTGGGACCCGCAACAGTTTGGATTAAAGGACGACATCGAGTCAATTGACAGGTGGGGTGGTAGATTTCTTGCCAGTAGTTTCGAACAACATGCAAGTATTATGGAGCTCAGAAAACTCAAATGGGAATCCCTGGAGGAAAAACGATGTTCTTTTCGAGAGGATTAGGGCGTACTGAGACATATAGACAGTGGCTTTTCCCTCGCTCTATTACCAGTTGGGACATTAGAGGAAAATAAGTGGTAGTGGCATAGGGTACCCTCTGCCACGCACCGCACCTTGTCTTGCAGAGTACGTATGTAGATGTGGATGTAGGAGAATTGTGGCTCGTTGCATCAAACCAGTCAGAGATATGGTGATTAAAAAAAAATGGATAACCTTGTGGATAAAATCGGAAGTTCACTGAGACTTTTTGCGGATGATGCTGTGATATGTCGAGAGGTTGTAACAACGGAAAATTGTACTGAAATGCAGGAGGATCTGCAACGAATTGACGCATGGTGCAGGGAATGGCAATTGGATCTGAATGTAGACAAGTGTAATGTGCTGCGAATACATAGAAAGAAATACCCTTTATCATTTAGCTACAATATAGCAGGTCAGCAGCTGGAAGCAGTTAATTCCATAAGTTATCTGGGAGTAGGCATTAGGAGTGATTTAAAATGGAATTATCATATAAAGTTGATCGTCGGTAAAGCAGATGCGAGACTGACGTTCATTGGAAGAATCCTAAGGAAATTCAATCCGAAAACAAAGGAAGCAATCCGAGCCGGCTGGGATGGCCGAGTGGTTCTAGGCGCTACAGTCTGGAACCGCGCGATCGCTACGGTCGTAGGTTCGAATCCTTCCTCGGTCATGGATGCGTGTGATGTCCTTAGGTTAGTTAGGTTTAAGTAGTTCTAAGTTTTAGGGGACTGATGACCTCAGATGTTAAGTCCTATAGTGTTCACAGCCATTTGAACCATTTAAAATGCAATCCGAAAACAAATTAAGTAGGTTACAGTACAATTCTTCGCCCACTGCTTGAATATTGCTCACCAGTGTGGGATCCGTACCAGATAGGGTTGATAGAAGAGATAGAGAAGATCCAACGGAGAGCAGCGCGCTTCGCTACCGGGTCATTTAGTAATCGCGAAAGCGTTACGGAGATGATAGATAAACTTCAGTGGAAGACTCTGCAGGAGAGACGCTCAGTAGCTCGGTACGGGCTTTTGTTGAAGTTTCGAGAACATACCTTCACCGAGGAGTCAAGCAGTATATTGCTCCCTCCTACGTATATCTTGCGAAGAGACCATGAGGATAAAATAAGAGAGATTAGAGACCACACAGATACATGCCGACAATCCATCTTTCCACGAACAATACAAGACTGGAACAGAAGGGAGAACCAATATACTCAAAGTACCCTCCGCCACACACCGCCAGGTGGCTTGCGGAGTATGGATGTAGATGTAGCTAATTACCTAAAAGATGAGCCACCGCTCCAAACACCCAGAAACGAGAATCACCAATGTATTGTGGGCCTGAGAGTAAGTCGAGTTGAGTTTGGAGTGTACGGTCCTTCTGCCCCAGGTACTGAGCCTGCGCTCCAACTGACTGGAGTCCCTGGAGCCAGAGCTGTTCCGGCACACCCGCCAGCTGACCACGCTGGAGCTCACTGGGAACGCCCTCAACACCCTTCCATCAGACGTGTTCGCCGGGCTGCAGAGCCTGCGCTACCTCTACCTGTCGGACAACCAGCTGGCCTCACTGCCCGCCGATGTCTTCAGGCCGACCACTGCCCTGCTGCAGCTGGTGATGTCAGGGAACCTCCTCCAGGAACTGCCAGAGGTAGTGCTGGGCGGCTGCCCCCAGCTGGCATTCTTCTTCGTGGACCACAACCGGCTCAAGAGTCTGCCCGGGCGACTCTTCGCCAACAACACCGAGCTCCGGACTGTCTCGCTCGAAAACAACAGTCTTAGGAGGTACCAATTACTTTTTATTACTTTGAAATTTACACTTTGTCTGTGTACGCGAGAGCGCAGTGGGTTCTTGAACTGGGTCGTGATATGACATTGCATATTGAGTCAAATGTACAAGGTCGTTAGCCAAAATATGTAGCCCAAATACATTGAAGAGCCAAAGAAACTGGTACACCTACCAAATATCATGTAGGTGCCCCGCGAGGACGCAGAAGTGCCGCAACACGACGTGGCATAGACTCGACAGTAGTGCTGGAGGCAACTGATTCCATGAATCCTGCTGCGCTGTCCATAAATCCATAAGATTAAGAGGGGATGGAGAGTTCTTCTGAACAGCTTGTTGGAAGGCATGCTGAATAATGTTCTTGTCTCGGGGGTTTGGTGGCCAGCAGAAGTGTTTAAACTCAGAACACTGTTCCAGGAGGCACTCTGTAGCAGTTGTGGACGTGAGGGGTGTCGCATTGTCCTCATGGAATTGCCCAAGTCAGTCGGAATGTACAATGGACAAATGGATGCAGGTGACCAGACAGGACGCTTACGTATGTGTCACCAGTCAGAGACGTATCAGGGACGTATCCGGGGTCCCATATCACTTCAACTGCACACGTCCCACTGCATCACAGAGCGTCCACCAGCTTGAACAGCCACCTGCGGACATACAGGGTCCATGAATTCATGAGGTTGTCTCCATACCCTTACACGTCAATGCGCTCGATACATTTTGAAAAGACACTCGTCCGACCAGGCAACTTGTTTCCAGTCATCAATGTCGATGTTTATGAGCCCAGACGAGGCGTGAAGCTTCATGTCGTGCAATCATCAAGGGTACACGAGTGGACCTTCGCCTCCAAAAGCCCATGTAGAAGGTGTTTCGTTGAATTGTTTGCACGCTGACTCCTGTTGATGGCCCAACAGTGAAATTTGGAGCAATTTGCGGAAGGGTTGCACTTCTGTCACGTTGAACGATTCTCTTCAGTCGTCGTTGGTCCCGTTCTTGCCGGATCTTCTCCCGGCTGCAGCGAAGTCAAAAATTGGATGGTTACCGGATTCCTGATATTCATGTACACTCGTGAATGGTCGTACGGGAATATCCCCACTTCGTCGCTGCCTCGGAGATGCTGTGTCCATCGCTCGTGAGCCGACTGTAACAACACATTCAAACTCACTTAAATCTTGATAGCCTGTCTTTGTAGCAGCAGTAACCGATCTCACAACTGCGTCAGACGCTCGTTGTCTTTTCCGACCGCAGCATCGCATTCTGCCTGTTTGCATATCTCTGAATACGCATGCCTATACCAGTTTCTTTGGCGCTCAGTGTATGATGAATAACACAAAGCGAAGTTATAGTTCAAGGTAGTTCAAGGGGGAATCTAAACAACTCCCAGTGGTCAGTAAATAAAATTATGATCATACGAGTAACTGTAGTACTCATTATCTTCTCTGGAGAAAAAGTTACTGATCGTTTGATTTGGTCAGTGTGTGCACAGTGGAATCATCATCACAGTGAGAGCTACAAAATTAGGCATACAATAGGTAATATTTGTTATTTGTGGATCTCCTAACCATGGAATAGTTGAAACTTCCTGGCAAATTAAAACCGTGTGCTGGACCGAGGCTCGAACTCAGGGCCTTTGCCTTTCGCGAGCAAGTGCTATACCAACTGAGTTACTCAAGCACGACTGACAACCCATTCTTAAAGCTTCACAGTACAAGACGAGGTACAGGCAGAACCGAAACTGTGAGCAAGGGTCGTGAGTCGTGCTTGGTTAGCTCAGTCTGTAGAGAACTTGCCTGAGAAAGGCCCGAGTTCGAGCCTCGGTCCAGCACACTATTTTAATCTGACAGGAAGTTTCATATCGGCTCACACTCCACTGAAGAGCGAAAATCTCATTCTGGCATGGAATAGTTCTTTAACAGTCTTGGCATCTTGAAATCTCAGTCAAGTCCAATAGATTTTTATTTTCTCTATATGACGGAGACAAACCACAATAAGTTGACAGAGGGAAAAGTTCTCTAAAAGCCTGATCGAATGTATACTATATGAATCTAATGCAATGTAGAGGAATCATATTATATGGAAGAATGCGTGGAGAAAACGCAACAAGTTTTCCTTATATAGGTAGCCCACTGCTTCAAAGTTAATAAGACCGAAACGCAAACTATAATCAACTTGGCATCTCAAGCCGCTTCCCACAAGAAGCAACTTCAGTAGTGTTCAGAATGTGGGTGACGCTACTGCATTTCCCCTTTATCAGCAAATCATGTGACAATCAACACCAGATAGGAGCGACGAGATGAATAGCCTCGAATTTTCGTCCTGCGTCCTCAGCCTCTAATGTTTAAAAACCTCTACTTGAAAGGGTCGACTGTGTGCTGTTGCCAATGGGATGAACAACAATATCGCTTATATCGCGAAAACACAGGGAAACTCAGCAGAAAATTCCTACTCTTGTACAAAACGCACGTTAACATGCAGGAGTTTGGTAATGGCCTGGAGCAAGCTCACCTTGATTGCCTCGCCCCAAGCAGGGTGGCGGGGACGACTCGTTCGATTGGATACGGCGAACTTTTCGAGCGAAAGCAACTGACGTTCCCACTCTGGTCAGAAGGCGCCACAGCGTCCTCCCGTCTGATGCCCATACAGAAAGGCAAAATTATTATGCTTTCTCTAGAAACCGCAATGGTGGTACATCCTCTCTCCACAGTGAGGCCAAGCAACCCATTCACAATCAGGCTAGTCGGTCGAACGCTCCCTCGTCCCCTCCCCCTGCTTACAGGATTGCCGACATATCTGACTGTGTGTGGGCACACCCTCTCGTAACCCAGTCTTGTGGCAGCTATCATCATGTCAAAATGGAAAGGAAAAGGGCAGAGCGTGGAGTGGTAGGCAGCAGGTGGGGCTAGCAGGTACACTACTGGAAATTGAAATAAGAACACCGTGAATTCATTGTCCCAGGAAGGGGAAACTTTATTGACACATTCCTGTGGTCAGATACATCATATGATCACACTGTCAGAACCACAGGCACATAGACACAGGCAACAGAGCATGCACAATGTCGGCACTAGTACAGTGTATATCCACCTTTCGCAGCAATGCAGGCTGCTATTCTCCCATGGAGACGATCGTAGAGATGCTGGATGTAGTCCTGTGGAACGGCTTGCCATGCCATTTTCCACCTGGCGCCTCAGTTGGACCAGCGTTCGTGCTGGACGTGCAGACCGCGTGAGACGACGCTTCATCCAGTCCCAAACATGCTCAATGGGGGACAGATCCGGAGATCTTGCTGGCCAGGGTAGTTGACTTACACCTTCTAGAGCACGTTGGGTGGCACGGGATACATGCGGACGTGCATTGTCCTGTTGGAACAGCAAGTTCCCTTGCCGGTCTAGGAATGGTAGAACGATGGGTTCGATGACGGTTTGGATGTACCGTGCACTATTCAGTGTCCCCTCGACGATCACCAGTGGTGTACGGCCAGTGTAGGAGATCGCTCCCCACACCATGATGCCGGGTGTTGGCCCTGTGTGCCTCGGTCGTATGCAGTCCTGATTGTGGCGCTCACCTGCACGGCGCCAAACACGCATACGACCATCATTGGCACCAAGGCAGAAGCGACTCTCATCGCTGAAGACGACACGTATCCATTCGTCCCTCCATTCACGCTTGTCGCGACACCACTGGAGGCGGGCTGCACGATGTTGGGGCGTGAGCGGAAGACGGCCTAACGGTGTGCGGGACCGTAGCCCAGCTTCATGGAGACGGTTGCGAATGGTCCTCGCCGATACCCCAGGACAACAGTGTCCCTAATTTGCTGGGAAGTGGCGGTGCGGTCCCCTACGGCACTGCGTAGGATCCTACGGTCTTGGCGTGCATCCGTGCGTCGCTGCGGTCCGGTCCCAGGTCGACGGGCACGTGCACCTTCCGCCGACCACTGGCGACAACATCGATGTACTGTGGAGACCTCACGCCCCACGTGTTGAGCAATTCGGCGGTACGTCCACCCGGCCTCCCGCATGCCCACTATACACCCTCGCTCAAAGTCCGTCAACTGCACATACGGTTCACGTCCACGCTGTCGCGGCATGCTACCAGTGTTAAAGACTGCGATGGAGCTCCGTATGCCACGGCAAACTGGCTGACACTGACGGCGGCGGTGCACAAATGCTGCGCAGCTAGCGCCATTCGACGGCCAACACCGCGGTTCCTGGTGTGTCCTCTGTGCCGTGCGTGTGATCATTGCTTGTACAGCCCTCTCGCAGTGTCCGGAACAAGTATGGTGGGTCTGACACACCGGTGTCAATGTGTTCTTTTTTCCATTTCCAGGAGTGTATTATGACTTTTGATGACTATTAAGGTAAATACATTGTTTGTTCTCTATTAAAATCTTTCATTTGCTAACTATGCCTACTAGTAGTTAGTGCCTCCGTAGTTTGAGTCTGTTATTTAGCTGGCAGTAGTGGCGCTCGCTGTATTGCTGTAGCTTGAGTAACGAAGATTTTTGTGAGGTAAGTGATTTGTGAAAGGTATAGGTAAATGTTAGTCAGGCCATTGTTTTGTAGGGATTTTTAAAAGTCAGATTGCGTTGCGCTAAAAATATTGTGTGTTAGTTTAAGCTCAGTCTTGTATAATTTGTTCTAAGGGGACGTTTCAGTATGGCAGTGGAGTTGACAAACCTGGACCCTAAATCCCACTGCTATAGAATGGTCCACATAAAGGCTAGGGGAATTGGCCAAGTGGTCAGCCTGTGAATGGGCAGCTAAAAGACTGGATCCGCCATTACCACAAAACTGTCCAACTCCCTGGGAAATGCAAAGACAAGCAACAGACAGGGAAAGACTGGCAGCAATAGGAGATCATTCTAAAGACTGATGAATTTAAAAAAAAACCGCAAATGAATGAGATTAGCGCCCCTTGAACCAAACTTAGACCAATATCCGAGATTAATTTGTTGCAGTGAAGAGTCAGGATCAAGCAAGGCTTCCTGACAATTTCAGTATCTGGAGGAACTCATAACATGAATTGTCACATCCATTATCATTCCAAGAAAAGTGACCTTACTGCATTTGGCTATGAGTGCATTATTTCTGTACATTATCCTTTCAGGAAAGCAGTCCTATTGAAATGAAAATACAAAACACACAGTCCTGAGTTTTACCAGCATGGATTAACCCATAACTGAGGATAACTCCCCCAACAATTTCTTGTGTATGTCATGTTAGCAAGCTTAAAACCCATCATCAGTTCTGAAACAGTTATCCTGCCAGTTATTAGACAATTTTGATGTTGACATAAAAGTTTTCTGGGTTTGGTACCGCGTCATAATGTAAAAACTACTGCTGCTATAGAAAAGCCAACGTTTCGGCCACGATTGCAGCGGCCTTCTTCTGGGTCTAGACCCAGAAGAAGGCCGCTGCAATCGTGGCCGAAACGTTGGCTTTTCTATAGCAGCAGTAGTTTTTACATTATGACGCGGTACCAAACCCAGAAAACTTTTATGTCGACTGACTCTGGCCGCGGAAGCCTACGCAATTAAATTTTGATGTTGTTAGCTATGAGTTTATTAAGTCTACACGTTTCCCACCCGAGAGAAACTTGAAACTAATTCTCACGACCTTCCTGTTCATCTGAAACCACAATGTAGAGTATGGGACAATGAGCAATTTATGAACTTGTCGTATACTAGGTTTGTGTCTTATCCACAGCCTCCCAGCTGAGCTGTTTTCTGGAACACCATCGCTGAACCTTCTGCTGTTGGGACGAAACCCGTGGAACTGCAGCAGCTGTGACGTCACAATGATGTCTGCCTGGATAGCATCACGACACATCGACATCGGTGATGTCGTCCCACGCTGCTCAGGGCCCGGGCCACAAGCTGGCAGGGACATACACCAGGTGGTTCCTGGTCACTGCCTCAAGCATCGTGTCCTATAGGGTGTTGGGGTAGGTGTCTCACAAGAGGAAGCTACACTATCCAGTCAAGTCAATATGACCGCTGGATGTCATCCAGAAAGTCACACATCATCTGGACAAGGAGGAAGCTACAGCTCTTACAAGTATATAGTATATTTGACGCAATGCTGTTGGCAAACTTCCCACACTTACCGAACCCTGCGTGTAGAGGATTTGCTCAGTAAACACCATTTCTGCAGGTTTCCCTAGGTTATTTTTGTGACAAGGTATAGAAAATTTGGGCACCAGAGAAATTACTACAGAGTTTCATTCTCTATTATCTATATAAGTACATCATTGAGCCAATACCAGAAAATAATTTCAAGAATTTTCTGTTGGCATCAGCCGTAAAGCGAGTACGTAAATAAAGGTTTTCATGGCATGTTAGTGCAATAAAACGTTTTGATGTATCTCATTATGTTGGTCTGCAATGAGTCAGTGCCGATTAGGAAATTACATAGTCATAGTCTCCTTCCATCTGTTGGTGAAGTCTTTCCCAGTGGAATGAGGTAATACTTCTTCCAAAGTCACTGTGAGTTGATGCAGCAAGAAACCTAAGATTGTACTGTAATAAATTATGGCTGTTGCCATCATCAGCAAGAATAATTACTTTTAGTATTGTCGCTTATGATTTCCTTTCGCATTCTGTATAAAAAATGTCAAAATATGATTACACAGATACTGATGTTGTGTGGTCTTGCAGAACGTTCTCTTCCAACTATTTCGAGCATACAAATAATTCTGACATATTTTTATCTATATATTACCTCTATTGTAGAAGGCTGACAGTGGAGAATTAATGACACATAATTACAGTATTGGAAGGTTCAAATGCCTATTCACACTTTGCTTTTTCTATAATTAAGACTCTCGGCAGATGTCATATTTGTTTCTTGAAACACAACACAAATTTACGATGCTGACGTTTGCTCGCAGGAAGATACAATGTACCATCCTCCTATGAAGAAATGTAACATCCATACTGATGTGTGTAACAAGATATAATAATCCATCGATAACTACCTCCAGCTAATGATGGTGTGTAAGCCATCGGTTCAGAAACTGCGCAGTGGTCTTCAAAGGTGAACGACAGGGAGGGATGCATGTAAATTAGACTTACAATGGTTCTTCATGGATTCATGAGACGTAAACGACTGTCAGAATCCTTCTCAGAACAAAACTTTGAGCCTAGCAGGTTTTGTGATACTCATACATGGAATTTTGTGTTAGATGAAGCCATCACACTGCAGTTTAAATATAGTTTCATAATTGAATGAAAGTATTTCAAATCCTACAGCACCATGTTACTCTGATTGCTACTAAACACATCATTCTCATGTAACAGCAGACCTGTCCGACCTCTGAATCACATATACACTCGTGGAAATGGAAAAAAGAACACATTGACACCGGTGTGTCAGACCCACCATACTTGCTCCGGACACTGCGAGAGGGCTGTACAAGCAATGATCACACGCACGGCACAGCGGACACACCAGGAACCGCGGTGTTGGCCGTCGAATGGCGCTAGCTGCGCAGCATTTGTGCACCGCCGCCGTCAGTGTCAGCCAGTTTGCCGTGGCATACGGAGCTCCATCGCAGTCTTTAACACTGGTAGCATGCCGCGACAGCGTGGACGTGAACCGTATGTGCAGTTGACGGACTTTGAGCGAGGGTGTATAGTGGGCATGCGGGAGGCCGGGTGGACGTACCGCCGAATTGCTCAACACGTGGGGCGTGAGGTCTCCACAGTACATCGATGTTGTCGCCAGTGGTCGGCGGAAGGTGCACGTGCCCGTCGACCTGGGACCGGACCGCAGCGACGCACGGATGCACGCCAAGACCGTAGGATCCTACGCAGTGCCGTAGGGGACCGCACCGCCACTTCCCAGCAAATTAGGGACACTGTTGCTCCTGGGGTATCGGCGAGGACCATTCGCAACCGTCTCCATGAAGCTGGGCTACGGTCCCGCACACCGTTAGGCCGTCTTCCGCTCACGCCCCAACATCGTGCAGCCCGCCTCCAGTGGTGTCGCGACAGGCGTGAATGGAGGGACGAATGGAGACGTGTCGTCTTCAGCCATGAGAGTCGCTTCTGTCTTGGTGCCAATGATGGTGGTATGCGTGTTTGGCGCCGTGCAGGTCAGCGCCACAATCAGGATTGCATACGACCGAGGCACACAGGGCCAACACCCGGCATCATGGTGTGGGGAGCGATCTCCTACACTGGCCGTACACCACTGGTGATCGTCGAGGGGACACTGAATAGTGCACGGTACATCCAAACCGTCATCGAACCCATCGTAGTACCATTCCTAGACCGGCAAGGGAACTTGCTGTTCCAACAGGACAATGCACGTCCGCATGTATCCCGTGCCACCCAACGTGCTCTAGAAGGTGTAAGTCAACTACCCTGGCCAGCAAGATCTCCGGATCTGTCCCCCATTGAGCATGTTTGGGACTGGATGAAGCGTCGTCTCACGCGGTCTGCACGTCCAGCACGAACGCTGGTCCAACTGAGGCTCCAGGTGGAAATGGCATGGCAAGCCGTTCCACAGGACTACATCCAGCATCTCTACGATCGTCTCCATGGGACAATAGCAGCCTGCATTGCTGCGAAAGGTGGATATACACTATACTAGTGCCGACATTGTGCATGCTCTGTTGCCTGTGTCTATGTGCCTGTGGTTCTGTCAGTGTGATCATGTGATGTATGTGACCCCAGGAATGTGTCAATAAAGTTTCCCCTTCCTGGGACAATGAATTCACGGTGTTCTTATTTCAATTTCCAGGAGTGTATTTTTCTAGATAATTACAGCTGAGAAGAATAAAATGCGACGCAAGATAACGGTTTTAACAAGACAAGCTTTTATAGCCTTTTCTGTGCCCAAAATTCAATATAGAAATGAGTAGAAATTTTCGGATTTGAAACTACGGAAAAACTCAGAAAAATAGAGAGCTATTCCACAGTTTTGAAGCCTGTCTTAAATTTATGTCGTGTAGATGTGTAGCTCTGTGAAACCATACGTAGCATTTATGCTCCCATAATATAAATTTCTTTGGTTGATAGAATGTAGACTAAATCCTTATGAAACATTTTGAATTACAAAAAGATGTGTTGTTAATAAAAGCACTCTGGGAAGGAAGATACTAGTGTTGTTGCGTAGGCTCACCGTATGTCACTGAACAACAAAACATCAATGTAAAAAGTTTTTTTTATATCTGAAAGAGGTGTGGTAAGTATTATACGTGTTGTGGACTGTTAAGACAGCCAATCCACTAGGACGGGAAACCGAAAGGCAAGCGTTTAAGCTCACGCAGGCTGGCGTGAGGTCTGGAACAGTTAAAGGAGTTGAGTTTAGTAAATAAAGTACGGAGCTTCTGGAATACTTAACTTTAATCCATGATTGGTGTACATCGGTCTGACGGTACAGGCATCACAAGATAAATAGCAAATGATCATGGCGCCTTGCTAGGTCGTAGCAAATGACGTAGCTGAAGGCTATGCTAACAATCGTCTCGGCAAATGAGAGCGTAATTTGTCAGTGAACTCTCTCTAGCTAAGTCGGCTGTACAACTGGGGCGAGTGCTAGGATCTGTCTCTAGACCTGCCGTGTGGCGGCGCTCGGTCTGCAATCACTGACAGTGGCGACACGCGGGTCCGACGTATACTAGCGGACCGCGGCCGATTTAAAGGCTACCACCTAGCAAGTGTGGTGTCTGGCGGTGACACCACAATACAAAACATTATGGGCCTGACTGCATCTTCGGCATCAATTTATTGCTTATGGAACCTACATTGGGCTCGTGTATGCTGACTTTTATAAGGCCAAACTTCTATGGGGGTATCATCATGAACACCAAAAGCGCTGACTCAGAAAATCTCATGTTGCTCTTTTAGTTTACGAGATACAGAAGGCTGTAGACAGCGTAAGTGACGTTGATACTACATTTCCTTCACATGTGGAATGCATTCCATATATCTCTGCTCTGTCGACTGGCAAATACAGTACATGCATGCAGAATATCCGAATACGTGCTGATGAGACTTGTATAGTGCCTGTTAAATGGGGAGATCAGTATCAGTGATGAACATGTGGCTGAATCAAAACACAGTTCGACAGACACCAGTTTATAGAGTGAGGTGACAAGAGTCACGATATGCCTCAGGCTCATTTTGCCCAGTGTAGTGCAGTAACGCATCGGAAATCCCCTGCACAAATAGTGAGCAAATGCTGCCTCTATAGCCATGTATAATTGCGAAAGTGTTGCCGGTGCGGGATTTTGTGCACGAGCAGACCTCTAGATTATGTCCCAAAAATGTTCGATGGAATTCATGTCGGGCGATCTGGAATTGTCCAGAATGTTCTTCATACCAATCGCAAACAACCGTGGTCCGGTGACACGGTGCATTTCCATCCACATAAATTCCATCGTTTTTTGGGAATAATCTGCATGGCTGCAGATTCCCTCCAAATAGTCGAACAACCGATTCCAGTCCGTGACCGGTTTAGTTAAACCAGAGGACCCAGTCCAATCCTTGTAAACGCAGCCCACACCATTATGGAGTCACCACCAGGTTGCACAGTCCTTGGCTACATGGTCCATCAGGAAACCTGTTCAGACACATTGCCACTAGATAGGAGCCAAGCTGTAAGAAAAAGGAAAGCAGTTACAGTTTAACTTGGTTCACTGACAAGGGAACCTCCCCATCGCACCCCCCTCAGATTTAGTTATAAGTAGGAAATGGAAAACACTCTTGCTACACGGTACAACATGAAAATTAATAAGTCAAAAACAAAAATCTTAGTTGCAAGCACACAAAATAATCAAGCAATTACGAATATAAGGCTGAATGGAGAGAAGCTGAAAGAAATACAAGACTTTGTCTACTTGGGAAGCAGAATAACATCAGATGGTCGTAGTAAGAAAGATGTAATAAGTAGAATAAATCAGGCAAAGATTGCATTCTATAAAAGGAAAGGACTCCTCACATCAAATATGATAAGTCTGTCGTTAAGGAAGCGGTTAATAAAGACCTTTGTTGGGAGTGTGCTTCTCTACAGCAGCGAAACCTGGACACTAGGAGAGGACGAAAGAAGAAGGATTGAAGGATTCGAAATGTGGTGTCTGCGAAGGATGTTAAAAATTCCATGGACGGCCAGGATGACAAATGAAGAAGTCCTGCAGAGAGCGGAGGAAGTTCCAGTTCTTTGGAAGACGGTCAAGAAGAGGAGAGATATATGGATGGGACACATTCTGAGACATGAAAGTCTTCTCCACACTATAACGGAAGGCCTTGTGGAGGGCAAAAGGGCAAGAGGCAGACCTAGAAGAAAGTACATAAGCCAGATAATGCAGGACCTAGGATGCGGAAGTTTCACGGAATTGAAGAGGCTGGCCGACAATCGCACTGAATGGAGAGCTGCTGCAAATCAATCTTAGGATTGGCAACTTAAGGAGAAGAAGGCACAGTGGATAGGCCTTGATAACTGAACACAGATCAATCTAGAGAACAGGAAGAAGTTGTGTGGAACTATGAAAAAAATTAATAAAATATACAAACTGAGTAGTCCATTTGAAGATAGGCAACAACAAGGACAATCTGAGTCAGGGAGCGCCGTGGTCCCGTGGTTAGCGCGAGAGCTGCGGAACGAAAAGTCCCTGGTTCAAGTCTTCCCTCCACTGAAAATTTTACTTTCTTTATTTTTGCAAAGTTATGATCTGTCCGTTCGTTCATTGACGTCTCTGTTCACTGTAATAAGTTTAGTGTCTGTGTTTTGCGACCGCACCGCATAACCGTGGGATTAGTAGACGAAAGGACGTGCCTCTCCAATGGGAACCGAAAACATTTGATAGCAAGGTCATAGGTCAACCGATTCCTCCACAGGAAAACACGTCTGATATATTCTATACGACACTGGTAACGGCATGTGCGTCACATGAGAGGAATATGTTGTCGGCCCACCTAACTTGTACACTTAGCGAATGGGTGAAAAAATTCTTCTACCTTGCCCGATTTAGGTTTTCTTGTGGATGTGATAATCACTCCCAAAAAAGTGATGAAAACATAAGAGTTTGTCACATAAACTGAAAATAAAAAATTAAACTTTTTACTCGATGGAAGACTTGAACCTGGGACCTCTCGTTCCGTAGCTGCTCTCGCAAACCACGGGAATACGGCGCTCCTTAATTCCCTTTGTCCTTGATGTTGCCTATCTTCGCATGGACTACTCACTTTGTACATTTTACTAATTTTTTTCATAGTTCCACACAACTTCTTCCTGTTTTCTCGATTGATCCGTGTTCAGTTTTTCAAGGCATATCCACTGTGCCAACTTACAACTAAATCTGAGGGGGGTGCCATGGGGAGGTTCCCTTGTGAGAAACATAGACAGAGAAACACGTGCTTGTCAAAATGATTTCAAAATATAAAACTGCACTTTCTCAATATTAATAGTGCAGCCACTCTCGCTGAATACCAAAATAATCGTTTCTACTCTTCCACTGACTGTAAGAATACGACAAGTGCCATAACCAGAGTTTCCAAAAAACTTCGCTCAGTGGAAGAGGGGTCACAATAAACGAACACTTGCCTCGGCTTATCTGCAGATACTCGGCCGTTTCTGAGGCAACGACGTCAAAGTTTTCGAGGTACTTTATGTGTCTTTTACCGCGCAATGTCGTCAGAAGGCGGTTCTAGGCGCTCAGTCCGGAGCCGCGCGACTGCTACGGTCGCAGGTTCGAATCCTGCCTCGGGCATGGATGTGTGTGATGTCCTTAGGTTTGTTAGGTTTAAGTAGTTCTAAGTTCTAGGGGACTGATGACCACAGATGTTAGGTCCCATAGTGCTCAGAGCCATTTGAACCATTTTTTGTCGTCAGAAGAAATGGTGGTAGGTCAGCGTATTCGGTCTGAGTAATAAAAAATCTGGGTAAGTATTCAATGATGAACTTGAGGTGGGCGTCACAGTATTCAATGATGAACTCGAGGTGGGCGTCATGTGACGAGCGCCCAGATCAAATGACGAGAACAAGGACGAACAAAATGGGAAAAAGGATTTTAACGTCGCGACTTCTTAATTTTTGCGCCCCGTGTTCGAAATACGTATATTACTTTTATTTTTGTTTTTCGTTTATTTGTCCATGTCGGCAGAAAATTACTACACGAACTTTTTCCAGTGTGTACTGATATTTCGTTGTCCTGATGGTGTCAAGAGTGTGCTGGGAGCACCAAATTTCAGGAATTACCTCTCACCACATACAACGCTCTGGCCGACGGCTTTCACTTAACGACGAGAGCAGCAGTGTTTGCGTACAGTTGTCAGTTCTAACAGACGCGCAACGCTGCCCGAAGTAACGGCAGAAATCAGTGTGGGACGCACTAGGAACGTATCCCTAAGGACAGCTGCCAACATGAGTCACGTAGAAGTAAATATCCTCGGAGTAAAGCAACTCAAATCACTTAATAAAAGCAAGTTTTCAGGTCCACACTGTATACCAATTAGGTTCCTTTCGGAGTATGCTGATGCATTAGCTCCATACTTAACAATCATATACAACCGTTCGCTCGACGAAAGGTCCGCCGCACCCAAAGACTGGAAAGCTGCGCAGGTGACACCAATATTCAAGAAAGGTAGTAGGAATAATCCACTAAATTACAGGCCCATATCGTTAACGTCGTCATGCAGCAGGATTTTAGAACATATATTGTCTTCGAACATTATGAATTACCTCGAAGGATACGGTCTATTGACACACAGTCAACATGGGCTTAGAAAACGTCGTTCCTGCGAAACACAACTAGCTCTTTATTCGCATGAAGTGCTGAGTGCTATTGACACGGGGTTTCAGATCGATTACGTATTTCTGGATTTCCGGAACGCTTTTGACACTGTACAACACAAGCGGCTCGTAGTAAAAGTGCGTGCTTATGGAATATCGTCTCAGCTATATGACCGGATTTGCGATTTCCTGTCAGAGAGGTCACAGTTCGTAGTAACTGACGGAAAATCATGGAGTAAAACAGAAGTGGTTTCCCCAAGGTAGTCCTTTGCTCTTCCTTATCTATATAATTGATTTGGTAGACAACTGAGTAGCCGTCTTCGGTTGTTTGCAGATGACGCTGTCGTTTATCGACTAACAAAGTCATCAGAAAATCAAAACAAATTGCAATACGATTTAGAAAAGATATCTGAATGGTACGAAAAGTGGCAGTTGACTCTAAATAACGAAAAGTGTGAGGTCATCCACTTGAGCACTAAAAGGAACTCGTTAAACTTCGGTTACACGATAAATAAGTGTGATCTAAAAGCCGTAGATTCAACTAAGTACCTAGGTATTACAACTACGAACAACTGAAATTGGAAAGAACACTTAGAAAATGTTGTGGGGAAGGCTAACCAAAGGTTGCGTTTTATTGGCAGGACACTTAGAAAATGTAGCAGACCTACTAAGGAAACTGCCTACACTACCTTTGTCCGCCCTCTTTTAGAATACTGCTGCGCGGTGTGAGATCCTTACCAGGAAGAACTGACGGAGTACATCGAAAACGTTCAAAGAAAGGCAGCACGTTTTGTATTATCGCGAAATATGGGAAAGAGTGTCACAGAAATGATACAAGGTTTGGCCTGGACATCATTAGAAGAAAGGCGTTTTTCGTTGCGATGGAATCTTCTCACGAAATTCCAATCACCAACTTTCTCCCCCGAATATATATATACACTCCTGGAAATGGAAAAAAGAACACATTGACACCGGTGTGTCGGACCCACCATACTTGCTCCGGACACTGCGAGAGGGCTGTACAAGCAATGATCACACGCACGGCACAGCGGACACACCAGGAACCGCGGTGTTGGCCGTCGAATGGCGCTAGCTGCGCAGCATTTGTGCACCGCCGCCGTCAATGTCAGCCAGTTTGCCGTGGCATACGGAGCTCCATCGCAGTCTTTAACACTGGTAGCATGCCGCGACAGCGTGGACGTGAACCGTATGTGCAGTTGACGGACTTTGAGCGAGGGCGTATAGTGGGCATACGGGAGGCCGGGTGGACGTACCGCCGAATTGCTCAACACGTGGGGCGTGAGGTCTCCACAGTACATCGATGTTGTCGCCAGTGGTCGGCGGAAGGTGCACGTGCCCGTCGACCTGGGACCGGACCGCAGCGACGCCCGGATGCACGCCAAGACCGTAGGATCCTACGCAGTGCCGTAGGGGACCGCACCGCCACTTCCCAGCAAATTAGGGACACTGTTGCTCCTGGGGTATCGGCGAGGACCATTCGCAACCGTCTCCATGAAGCTGGGCTACGGTCCCGCACACCGTTAGGCCGTCTTCCGCTCACGCCCCAACATCATGCAGCCTGCCTCCAGTGGTGTCGCGACAGGCGTGAATGGAGGGACGAATGGAGACGTGTCGTCTTCAGCGATGAGAGTCGCTTCTGCCTTGGTGCCAATGATGGTCGTATGCGTGTTTGGCGCCGTGCAGGTGAGCGCCACAATCAGGACTGCATACGACCGAGGCACACAGGGCCAACACCCGGCATCATGGTGTGGGGAGCGATCTCCTACACTGGCCGTACACCACTGGTGATCGTCGAGGGGACACTGAATAGTGCACGGTACATCCAAACCGTCATCGAACCCATCGTTCTACCATTCCTAGACCGGCAAGGGAACTTGCTGTTCCAACAGGACAATGCACGTCCGCATGTATCCCGTGCCACCCAAAGTGCTCCAGAAGGTGTAAGTCAACTACCCTGGCCAGCAAGATCTCCGGATCTGTCCCCCATTGAGCATGTTTGGGACTGGATGAAGCGTCGTCTCATGCGGTCTGCACGTCCAGCACGAACGCTGGTCCAACTGAGGCGCCAGGTGGAAATGGCATGGCAAGCCGTTCCACAGGACTACATCCAGCATCTCTACGATCGTCTCCATGGGAGAATAGCAGCCTGCATTGCTGCGAAAGGTGGATATACACTGTACTAGTGCCGACATTGTGCATGCTCTGTTGCCTGTGTCTATGTGCCTGTGGTTCTGTCAGTGTGATCATGTGATGTATCTGACCCCAGGAATGTGTCAATAAAGTTTCCCCTTCCTGGGACAATGAATTCACGGTGTTCTTATTTTAATTTCCAGGAGTGTATATATTTCGTTGTCACCAACCTACATAGGGCGGAACGATCACCACGATAAAATAAGGGAAACCAGAGCTCGCACAGAAAGATATTGGTGTTCATTCTTTCTTTGCGCTATACGAGATTGGAATAAAAGAGAATTGTGAAGGTGGTTCGATGAACCCTCTGCCAGGCACTTAAATGTGATTTGCAAACTATCCATGTAGATGTAGATATAGATGTAGAGTTAGACGAAGTTTGGCGTTAACCTGGTATGGCAACAGACACCTGATTCGAGCGCTTTCGCTAACAGCACGACATTGCCTGCAGCGCCTCTCTTGAACTCGCGACCATATCGGTAGGATCCGAGATGACTGGAACACAGTGGCCTGATCAGATGAGTCACGATTTTAGTCGGTGAGAGCTGATGGCAGGGTTCGCGGAGTGGCGCAGAATCTATGAAGCCACGGAACCAAGTAATCAACAAGGCTACAGACCTATATCTCTGACGTCGATCTGTTGTAGAATTTTCGAACATGTTTTTTGCTCGAGTATCATGTCGTTTTTGGAAACCCAGAATCTACTATGTAGGAATTAACATGGATTCCGGAAACAGCGATCTTGTGAGACCCAACTCGCATTATTTGTTCATGAGACCCAGAAAATATTAGATACAGGCTCCCAGGTGGATGCTATTTTTCTTGACTTCCGGAAGGCGCTCGATACAGTTCCACACTGTCGTCTGATAAACAAAGTAAGAGTCTACGGAATATCAGACCAGCTGTGTGGCTGGATTGAAGAGCTTTTAGCAAACAGAACACAGCATGTTGTTATCAATGGAGAGTCGTCTACAGTCGTTAAAGTAACCTCTGGCGTGCCACAGGGGAGTGTTATGGGACCATTGCTTTTCACAATATATATAAATGACCTAGTAGATAGTGTCGGACGTTCCATGCGGCTTTTCGCGGATGATGCTGTAGTATACAGAGAAGTTGCAGCATTAGAAAATTGTAGCGAAATGCAGGAAGATCTGCAGAGGATAGACACTTGGTGCAGGGAGTGGCAACTGACCCTTAACATAGACAAATGTAATGTATTGCGAGTACATAGAAAGAAGGATCCTTTCTTGTATGATCATATGATAGCGGAACAAACATTGGTAGCAGTTAGTTCTGTAAAATATCTGGGAGTATGCGTGCGGGACGATTTGAAGTGAAATCATCATATAAAATTAATTGTTGGTAATGCGGGTACCAGGTTGAGATTCATTGGGAGAGTCCTTAGAAAATGCAGTCCATCAACAAAGGAGGTGGCTTACAAAACACTCGTTCGACCTATTCTTGAGTATTGCTCATCAGTGTGGGATCCGTACCAGATCGGGTTGACGGAGGAGATAGAGAAGATCCAAAGAAGAGCGGCGCGTTTCGTCGCAGGGTTATTTGGTAAGCGTGATAGCGTTACGGAGATGTTTAGCGAACTCAAGAGGCAGACTCTGCAAGAGAGGCGCTCTGCATCGCGGTGTAGCTTGCTGTCCAGGTTTCGAGAGGGTGCGTTTCTGGATGAGGTATCGAATATATTGCTTCCCCCTACTTATACCTCCCGAGGAGATCACGAATGTAAAATTAGAGAGATTAGAGCGCGCACGGAGGCTTTCAGACAGTCGTTCTTCCCGCGAACCATACACGACTGGAACAGGAAAGGGAGGTAATGACAGTGGCACGTAAAGTGCCCTCCGCCACACACCGTTGGGTGGCTTGCGGAGTATAAATGTAGATGTAGATGTAGAAGGCACTGTGCTAGATGGTGGTTGTTCCGTAATGGGGTAATGGTTACATGAAATCGACCGGGTGCTCGTTGTGTTCGGTTACTTGAGGACCACTTTTAGGCATTCAAAGACTTCATGTTCCCAGTCAACGATGGCATTTGTATGGTTGACTACGCGCCATGTCACTGTCCACAGTTCTTCGCGATTGGTACGAAGAACATTGTGGACAATTCGAGCGAATGACTTGGCGACGCAGATCACCCGATATGAGTCTCATGGAACATTTATGGGACATAATCTGGAGGTCAGTTCTGCACCGGCATCACGTTTGCAATTATGGACGGCTGGAGAGGCAGGATGGCTCACTATATCTGCAGAGGACTTCCAACGACTTGTTGAGACCATGCCACGTCGACTTGCTGCATTACGTTGGACAAAAGGAGGTTTGACACGATATTAGGAGATATCCAATGACTTCTCACCTCAGTGTAATGCGGTAGGTTATTCCACAGTTGGGTTCCTGCTACTGAAAAGGACTTCGAGAATGTGGCTGAGTGATAGAGTGGGACAGAAAAGATTTTGCACCGATGGGAATGGGTGTCTATGCCATGTTGTTCAGATAACAGCGTTGAGGTCGAGAACAGATGTGAGAGACATAAAAAAAAAAACGCTTAGCGTACAGTATCGGCTGATGAGGACATGAAGTCAGTAGCCAGAGCGATACACCACCCCGTTCTTTCGCGTGGTGTTGTGGAAACGTACCAGCATGTACATTATGGACGCTTTTTATTGTTGTTGTGGTCTTCAGTCCTGAGACTGGTTTGATGCAGCTCTCCATGCTACTCTATCCTGTGCAAACTTCTTCATCTCCCAGTACCTACTGCAACCTACATCCTTCTGAATCTGCTTAGTGTATTCATCTCTTGGTCTCCCCCTACGATTTTTACCCTCCACGCTGCCCTCCAATACTAAATTGGTGATCCCTTGATGCCTCAGAACATGTCCTACCAGCCGATCCCTTCTTCTGGTCAAGTTGTGCCACAAACTTCTCTTCTCCCCAATCCTATTCAATACTTCCTCATTAGTTATGTGATCTACCCATCTAATCTTCAGCATTCTTCTCTAGCACCACATTTCGAAAGCTTCTATTCTCTTCTTGTCCAAACTGTTTACCGTCCATGTTTCACTTCCATACGTGGCTACACTCCATACAAATACTTTCAGAAATGACTTCCTGACACTTAAATCTATACTCGATGTTAACAAATTTCTCTTCTTCAGAAACGCTTTCCTTGCCATTGCCAGTCTACATTTTATATCCTGTCTACTTCGACCATCATCAGTTATTTTGCTCCCCAAATAGGAAAACTCCTTTACTACTTTAAGTGTCTCATTTCCTAATCTAATTCCCTCAGCATCACCCGACTTAATTCGACTACATTCCATTATCCTCGTTTTGCTTTTGTTGATGTTCATCTTATATCTTCCTTTCATTACACTATCCATTCCATTCAACTGCTCTTCCAAGTCCTTTGCTGTCTCTGACAGAATTACAATGTCATCGGCGAACCTCAAAGTTTTTATCTCTTCTCCATGGATTTTAATACCTACTCCGAATTTTTCTTTTGTTTCCTTTACTGCTTGCTCAATATACAGATTGAATAACATCGGGGAGAGGCTACAACCCTGTCATACTCCCTTCCCAACAACTGCTTCCCTTTCATGTCCCTCGACTCTTATAACTGCCATCTGGTTTCTGTACAAATTGTAAATAGCCTTTCGCTCCCTGTATGTTACCCCTGCCACCTTTAGAATTTGAAAGAGAGTATTCCAGTCAACATTGTCAAAAGCTTTCTCTAAGTCTACAAATGCTAGAAACGTAGGTTCGCCATTCCTTAATCTTTCTCCTAAGATAAGTCGTAAGGTCAGTATTTCCTCACGTGTTCCAACATTTCTACGGAATCCAAACTGATCCTCCCCGAGGTCGGCTTCTACCAGTTTTTCCATTCGTCTGTAAAGAATACGTGTTAGTATTTTGCAGCTGTGGCTTATTAAACTGATTGTTCGGTAATTTTCACATCTGTCAACACCTGCTTTCTTTGGGATTGGAATTATTATATTCTTCTTGAAGTCTGAGGGTATTTCGCCTGTTTCATACATCTTGCTCACCAGATGATAGAGTTTTGTCAGGACTGGCTCTCCCAAGGCCGTCAGTAGTTCCAATGGAATGTTGTCTACTCCGGGGGCCTTGTTTCGGCTCAGGTCTTTCAGTGCTCTGTCAAACTCTTCACGCAGTATCGTATCTCCCATTTCATCTTCATCTAAATCCTCTTCCATTTCCATAATATTGTCCTCAAGTGCATCGCTCTTGTATAGACCCTCTATATACTCCTTCCACCTTTCTGCTTTCCCTTCTTTGCTTAGGACTGGGTTTCCATCTGAGCTCTTGATGTTCATACATGTGGTTCTCTTATCTCCAAAGGTCTCTTTAATTTTCCTGTAGGCAGTATCTATCTTACCCCTAGTGAGATAAGCCTCTACATCCTTACATTTGTCCTCTAGCCATCCCTGCTTAGCCATTTTGCACTTCGTGTCGATCTCATTTTTGAGACGTTTGTATTCCTTTTTGCCTGCTTCATTTACTGCATTTTTATATTTTCTCCTTTCATCAATTAAATTCAATATTTCTTCTGTTACCCAAGGATTTCTACTAGCCCTCGTCTTTTTACCTACTTGATCCTCTGCTGCCTTCACTACTTCATCCCTCAAAGCTACCCATTCTTCTTCTACTGTATTTCTTTCCCCCATTCCTGTCAATTGTTCCCTTATGCTCTGTACAACCTCTGGTTCTTTCAGTTTATCCAGGTCCCATCTCCTTAAATTCCCACCTTTTTGCAGTTTCTTCAGTTTTAATCTACAGGTCATAACCAATAGATTGTGGTCAGAGTCCACATCTGCCCCTGGAAATGTCTTACAATTTAAAACCTGGTTCCTAAATCTCTGTCTTACCATTATATAATCTATCAGATACCTTTTAGTATCTCCAGGGATCTTCCATGTATACAACCTTCTATCATGATTCTTAAACCAAGTGTTGGCTATGATTAAGTTGTGCTCTGTGCAAAATTCTACCAGGCGGCTTCCTCTTCCATTTCTTAGCCCCAATCCATATTCACCTACTACGTTTCCTTCTCTCCCTTTTCCTACACTCGAATTCCAGTCACCCATGACTATTAAATTTTCGTCTTCCTTCACTATCTGAATAATTTCTTTTATTTCATCATACATTTCTTCAATTTCTTCGTCATATGCAGAGCTAGTTGGCATATAAACTTGTACTACTGTCGTAGGTGTGGGCTTCGTATCTAGCTTGGCCACAATAATGCGTTCACTATGCTGTTTGTAGTAACTTACCCGCATTCCTATTTTCCTATTCATTATTAAACCTAGTCCTGCATTACGCCTATTTGACTTTGTGTTTGTAACCCTGTAGTCATCTGACCAGAAGTCTTGTTCCTCCTGCCACCGAACTTCACTAATTCCCACTATATCTAACTTTAACCTATCCATTTTCCTTTTTAAATTTTCTAACCTACCTGCCCAATTAAGGGATCTGACATTCCACGGTCCGATCCGTAGAACGCCTGATAACGACATCCTCTTGAGTAGTCCCCGCCCGGAGATCCGAATGGGGGACTATTTTACCTCCGGAATATTTTACCCGAGAGGACGCCATCATCATTTAGTCATACAGTAAAGCTGCATGCCCTCGGGAAAAATTACGGCCGTAGTTTCCCGCTGCTTTCAGCCTTTCGCAGTACCAGCACAGCAAGGCCGTTTGAGTTATTGTTACAAGGCCAGATCGGTCAATCATCCAGACTGTTGCCCTTGCAACTACTGAAAAGGCTGCTGCCCCTCTTCAGGAACCACACGTTTGTCTGGCCTCTCAACAGATACCCCTCCGTTGTGGTTGTACCTACGGTACGGCTATCTGTATCGCTGAGGCACGCAAGCCTCCCCACCAACGGCAAGGTCTATGGTTCATGGGAGGGCTTTATATTGTGATCCAGAAATGGGAAGGTTGAAGCGACATCGTTCTGGATTATGGTGTGATGGTTGCTTGCTTGTGTTGGTTTTGCGTAGTGTTGCTCAGTGGAACATCGGATTTATTTACACTAAATACGATATGCTATCTAACAGGATTCGTCACACAGATGAAATCAAGGGAAGTATCCTAATCGACTGGCCAACGGCCTTGTCGCAGTGGTAACACCGGTTCCCGTCAGATCACAGAAGTTAAGCACTGTCGGGCTGGGCTAGCACTTGGATGGGTGACCATCCGTACTGCCGAGCTCTGTTGGCAAGCGGGGTGCACTCAGCCCTTGTGAGGCAATTCTGAGGAGCTACTCGATTGAGAAGTAGCGACTCCGGTCTCGGAAACTGACATACGGCCGGGAGGTCGGTGTGCTGACCACATGCCCCTCCATATCCGGATCCCGTGACGTCTGTGGGCCAAGGATGACACGGCTGCCAGTCGATACCTTTGGGCCTTCATGGCCTGCTCCGGAGGAGTTTAGTTGTATTATATACAATGTAGTTGTCTTCAACACGGGATGTATCAGTTCTTTGTTCGGGTTCATAGTTTTCTTAGAGAGCATTCAGTCATTCAGACCTATAAGCTCCTTGTCTCATTGCTTTCCCACTCATTAAATAATATAGCACAGGCGTTAGTATGCATGTAGGGTGACTTTTCATGCTTTTTGCACATTTATAGTCATGTAAAGTCACAAAGTACGTTGAAGAGCACTTTTATGTGAAACATAAGATTTTGTATTCATTTACTAAACAATATATGTCAATGACTACAGTAATTTGTGATTCTTACGAACTTATTTTTCACTCCAGTGATTTTTATTCCACTCTTTACGTTCCTTCACCTCAGAAGTACATTCTTGAACACACTGCGTTACGCTTTCACGGTATTTCAAGCACAGAGAGTGAATGAGTTGCGTTCTGCAGTGACGGCACTTCCTTGTTTATCATTTCTTTCACAGGCAACCAGGTAAGTTCATGTTCCAGCAGCACTTCAAGGCACGCAGCTGCAGCGGCAGAAACTTTGATGTCTCACTATTACAGAAGTTCACATCTTTTCAAATTATTATGTATTGTAACATGTAGAGTACAAACACATCAAATTGCACGAATTACATCTGTAAGATATAATTCGTAGAGACAGAGAGCGATTAGCTAGATGGAATCTGTTGTAAGGATTTTGAACTTATAAGCAGGAAGGATTGACACGATGTTTCAGAATACAACGGCCTTTCGGGTCAACGCGATAGCCCACCCAAAACTTTCGAGAACCTCTGCGAAGAATGCCTACCAAATTTGAAGAACGGAAGTTCTTGCAAAACTGCCTAAATCCGTACGTGCAGTACAAAGTCCAGTCTGAGTATCTGTGAGGAAATTAGATGATTTGAGTTAAACGCATCTCGAGCCTTGATTTCTGTTGATCCTTTGCACATTTATAATGGAAAATTCATTACACAGTCAAAATGAAGATTTAAGATAGGGCTGCATTCATTTCCTAATAAGCTAAACGCATTTCGGATGTCGATTTTGTGTTACATTCAGAATAAAGGCAAATACCCAATCTCGATAGACAACGGCATTTTTACGTGTGTTACCAGAGATTCCGTGACAGCAGTGGTACTCTACAACTAAATGTTCCCGAAAACAGTCTGTTATATGTAGTCTTAATTGCGGTTATTATAACCTACATTTGTTTCAAACACATGTGATGGTACGTCAAATTATGCTTCGGTTTGGTTAGCGGGAATCAGTAAATTCTTCAAATTGAATCGTAAGCTTAACATGTGAACTACCAACAAGTCCAAAGACGTAAAAGGTTACAAAGAAACTTGGAAGCTGCCTGTTCGAATGGAGTTCCATTCTCTTGCATCGATATTTTTGAAAATCGAGTTTATCCTTGTGATTTTTCTCCAGTTCATACTATGTTCAGCTTCGATTAGTCGAGGCCGCCTCTTTCAGCAAACTTTTTTTTTTTTTGTCTCCGAAATATGGTGGAGCTTTGGAGTGCTGCTTTTGCCTTCAGCCAATAGGAAACACTATCGGAGTCGAGACACAAGCGATATATTTCGATGTTCTGCAGTTAGAGTGCTGTAATTTTGGAGATAGTTGATGGGATTTTTATAAATACTTTTCGTGGCGGCTAATAGACGACGTCTAAATTAACTTCAGCGTTGCGTTCTATATATTCTCTCACTTATCTTAGCATAATTCCACGTAAGGAACTTGCGTTGACTTAAAACGTAAAATATTATCCCTGCAAGTGGTGACTTCAAAATGGCTCTGAGCACTATGGGACTTAACATCTATGGTCATCAGTCCCCTAGAACTTAGAACTACTTAAACCTAACTAACCTAAGGACAGCACACAACACCCAGCCATCACGAGGCAGAGAAAATCCCTGACCCCGCCGGGAATCGAACCCGGGAACCCGGGCGTGGGAAGCGAGAGCGCTACCGCACGACCACGAGATGCGGGCACAAGTGGTGACACAAAGGCTCATAGACTGCCCGTTTTTCATGGGAAAGAAGTGTGTTGTGGATTCCACTAATATCTTTTCAATCCTTTGTGTGTTCTACATTGAAACTTATCATCCTCTCCTGCGTTATAAGTGGTTTATTACCTGGAAGGAACTCGTATCTTGAGTCAGTGTAATTTCGTTACCTTTTTTGAGAGTCTTACTTCATATTATTTTCGTTGAGAACCCGCATGGTCTGCACTGTCTTGAGATCAATACAAAAATTATTCATATATTTCTGCGAAATATTTTGCTCAACTTAAGTCATTTCCTTTCTCTTGTTGTTGTTGCTGTTGCCGTTATTGTTGCTGATGTTGTCTTCCGTCGGAAGATGCTTGATGCAGCTTCCCAATCTATTCTATAGTGGGCAAGCCTTGTCATCTCCGAATAACTGCTGCAACCTACATCGTCCTGAATCTGCTTACTTTTTTCATCTCTTCAAGTTGTAGACCCCACACTTCCCTCTAGCATTAAACTGCTGATTCCTTGATGTTTCAGAATGTATTCTATCAGCCGATCCCTTATTTTAGTCAGGTTTCCCCACAAATTTTCCTTCTCCCTTATCCTGTTCAGCACCTTCTCACTAGATACATAATCTATCAATCCAATCCTCAGCGTTCATCTGTAGCACTAAATATCAGAAGCCTCTATTCTCTCCATGTCTAAACTGCGTATGTCCAAGTTTCACCTCCATACAAGGCTGCATTTCTGATAAATAGGTTCCGAAAAGGCTTTATAACACTTTATATTCATGTAAGTTGGTGCGGGTCGGTTTCCGCTATGGCTCACGAGCGGCTTCGTCTGTACACGATGTCATTATTTCCTCGCCGCAGCCGAGATAGCTGTTTTTCTCAGTACCATCGGGAATTCAGCACCAGTCCAAACTAGTATGGCGCTCAGTGATGTCCCGTAATTATATCATTAGTGATTAATCTTACAACATCCATTGCACTTGGTATTTCCAAGATATGTGCCTTACGGAACGTTCCGAGACCGTATTGGTTTAATGGCTTAATGTAATGCAGTCAAATTACCCTGAAGATATGATTCATTACCGCGAAACAGCTTGTACCTTGATGTCACAATAAATGAGGAGATACAAGTGGACTCTACAGTTTTTAGAATATTTTATCACAGTCTCTTTTAAGTTCTTTTCACTAATGTATATTCCGTGTTAACAAACTTCTCTTCTTCAGAAACGCTCTCCCTGTCCCCATTCTACATTTTATATCCTCTCTACTTGGACATCATCATTTATTTTTCTGTCAAACAGCAAAACCCAGTTAATACCTTTAGTGTCACGCTTCCTAATCTAGTTCCTCACCATCGGCTGATTTGCTTCCATTATATTCCATTACCTTTTCTTTGCTTTTGTTGATTCTTGTCTTACATCCTCCTTTCAAGACACTGTCCATTTTATTCAAGTGCTGTGCCAAATCCTTTGCTGCCTAACCCTTGTTTTTTTTAGCAACAAATTGTAGGTAACAGAGTTTTCAGCACCACATAGATGCACGAGATAGGCATTTTTACAAAAAGTTTACTAAGACTTTGGTTTACATGCCTTGTTTATGCCTCTTAAGCGTTTTCACTCTACATCTTCTAAGGTACCACACCAAATATTTTTACGAATCAGTGCAAAATAAAATAAAAATGTAGGAAGTACATGCTAATATGGTCACTGCCTCTGCAACAGCATCCAGTTTTGTTATTCTATATTCCAGACATACTTTCTAGGCATCTTGATGCCCTAGTATCTGAAGTAGTACACTGCGATGGCAGCAGACCGTTTTCAATTGGATTTTTGTATTAGGTCAAATATAACAAAACAGAAACAAATTGAAACACTGTAAATTAGTTAATTCAAAAACGTCACAAGGGCATAGAATGTGGGCTGATAGCTTCGCATACAAAATGATTGAGCTGTCAGTATCCTCTGTAGTATTATCAGTGACATATGGAAGTAACTGTTCTTGAGGCAAACACATCGGTCACTTTACCCGACGAATAGCGTGGCCTCTGTTCCCAGTCCCATGCCCTTTCGGTTTTAGAACCTCACAGACGAAGCTATCAAACGTCAAGAAACAACAAAGAACTACATTTCTAGGCCAAAAGATGATGTTTAAACATCGATATGTTTAAAAAGGTATTACTATACGAATGAAACAGATAAAATGAGAAACATAAAAACCTCACCTTACATCAGACGATCTAAAATCAGATAAGTTTTTACTAAAGAAAAACGGAGTAAGCTTTCTCTGTCAAACTCACTGACAACAAAATGTTCAAAGGTGTTTGAATTCCTGTGAGACCAAACTGCTAAGGTTATCGTTCCCTAGACTTACACACTACTTGAACTAACTTACGCTGAAGACAACACACACATCCATGCCCGATGGAGGTCTCGAACCTCCGGTGGGAGTGGCCTCCCGATTCGTGACATGGCGCCTCTAACCACGCGGCTACACCGCGCGGCCCATTGATAAGAATAATAGTGTCTATTAGAAATAGCTTTACCGCTTCTAGGGAGACAGCAGCAGTGTTCAGGGCGAAAAAAAGGTAGCGGCTACTTTTCGCACCCTGGCTGGCTTACCTCACCTTCCCTCACATACACTATGTGATCAAAAGTATCCGGACACCTGGCTGAAAATGACTTAGAAGTTCGTGGCGCCCTCCATCGCTAATGCTGGAATTCAGTATGGTGTTGGCCCACCATTACCCTTGATGACAGCTTCCGCTCTCGCAGGCATACGTTCAATCAGGTGCTGGAAGGTTTCTTGGGGATTGGCAGACCATTGTCCACGAAGTGCTGATCTGAGGAGAGGTATCGATGTTGGTCGGAGAGGGCTGGCACGAAGTCGGCGTTCCAAAACACCCCAGAGATGTTCTGTATGAATCTGGTCACGACTCTGTGCAGGCCAGCCGTTTAGAGGAATGTTATTGTCGTGTAACCACTCCGCCACAGGCCGGGCGTTAAGAACAGGGCCCGGTCGTATTAAAAGATGCAATCGCCATTCCCGATTTGCTCTTCAAAAGTGGGAGGCAAGAAGGTGCTTAAAACATCAATGTAGGCCTGAGCTGTTATAGTGCCACGCAAAACAACAAGGGTTGCAAGCTCCCTCCATGAAAAACACGACCACACGATAACACTACCGCTTCCGAATTTTACTGTTGGCACTAGACACGCTGGCAGATGACGTTCACTGGGAATTCGCCATACCCAAACCCTGTCATTGGATCGCCACGACCCGGAGTGGCCGTGCGGCACTAGGCGCTACAGTCTAGAGCCGAGCGCTACGGTCGCAGGTTCGAATCCTGCCTCGGGCATGGGTGTGTGTGATGTCCTTCGGTTAGGTTTAATTAGTTCTAAGTTCTAGGCAACTGATGACCTCAGAAGTTAAGTCGCATAGTGCTCAGAGCCATTTGAACCATTTTCTTTTATCGCCACATTGTGTACCGTGATTCGTCACTCCACACAACGTTTTTCTACTGTTCAATCATCCAATGTGTCCACTTAAGTCGCATAGTGCTCAGAGCCATTTGAACCATTTTCTTTTATCGCCACATTGTGTACCGTGATTCGTCACTCCACACAACGTTTTTCTACTGTTCAATCATACAATGTGTCCACTTCACTAACACATCGGAAATAGTGGACCAATGGATGTTTAGGAGTGTGGAAATGTTGCATACAGACGTATGACACAAGTGAAACCCAATCACATAACCACGTTCAAAGTCCGTGAGTTGCACGGAGCGCCCCATTATGCTCTATGCTCTCTGATATGAAGTACACGGCAGTACGTGGCAGCACACTGCACCTATTATGTTTTTGGGGGTGTCCGTATACGATTGATCACACAGTGTATATATGCCTATACCACTTCTGATATTACTTCTAAATTTAGATCTCATAATCCTTCCGTTCTGGGCTGGCCTTGGTGAAACGTGAGCTGCAGTACTGCCCGTGGTACACTGTTTCTTTTGAACGTTCTGTTTTCTAAACGAAGCCCAGTGGTCACGTACGACACTGTTGCATTCCAGTCACGCGTTCCAGGTAGATTGCCAAATTCTTACTTTTATGTTATGCCTATAAACGATAATTACTCACTGAAGTGCCAAAGAAACTGGTGTAGGTAGGCGTATTCAAATACGGATATACGTTAACAGGCAGAATATTGTGCTGCGGTCTATAACTCTTATACAAGACCACAAGTGTATGATGGGTTACTGCTGCTGCAATGGCAGATAATCAAGATTTAAGTCCGTTTCAACGTGGTGTTTCAGTCAGCGCACGAGTGATGGGACACAGCATCTCCAAGGTAGCAATAAAGTGGGGATTTTCCCGCACGACCATTTCACAAGTGTACCGATAACATCAGGAATCCTGTAACACATCAAATATCCGACATTGCTTTGGCCGCAAAAAGATCCTGCAAGAATGGGACCAACGATGACTAAAGAGAATCATTCAGCGTGACAAAAAGGCAACCCTTCCGCATATTGTTGCAGATTTCAATGCTGAGCCATCAACAAGTATCAGCGTGCGAACCATTCAACGAAATATCATCCATATGGGCTTTCGCTGCCGAAGGCCCACGCGTGTATCCTTGATGACTGCACAACACAAAGTTTTACGCATCGCCTTCGCCCGTCAACTCCGAAAGTCTTGGGCAATTCCAGCGGGACAACGCGACACCCGATAGGTCCAAAATTACTACAGAGTGGCTCCAAGAACAATCTTCTGAGCTTAAAGACTTCTGCCGCTCACCAAACTCCCCTTATATGAAAATTATTGAGCATATCTGGGATGCCTGGCAACGTGCTATTCAGGAGAGATCTCCAATCCCTCGTACTCTTACGGGTTTACAGCCAGCCTTGCAGGATTCATGGTGTCAGTTCCCTCCAGCATTACTTCAGACATCACTCGAGCCCATGCCGCGTCAGGTTACAGAACTTCTCTGTGCTGGCGGGGTCCCTATACGTTATTAGTCCGATGTGTCAGTTTCTTTGGCTCTTCAGTGTACATCATAAGTACGAGGTGCATTCAAGTTCTAAGGCCTCCCATTTTTTTTCTCCGGACTGGAAAGAGATAGAAACATGCGCATTGTTTTAAAATGAGGCCGCGTTCATTGTTAATACGTCCCAGAGATGGCAGCACCGTACGGCAGATGGAATTTTACCGCCAGTGGCGAGAATGAGAACTATTTTAAATACTTAAAATGGCGACGTTTTCCTTACTTGAACAGCGTGCAATCATTCGTTTTCTGAATTTGCGTGGTGTGAAACCAATTGAAATTCATCGACAGTTGAAGGAGACATGTGGTGATGGAGTTATGGATGTGTCGAAAGTGCGTTCGTGGGTGCGACAGTTTAATGAAAGCAGAACGTCGTGTGACAACAAACCGAAACAACCTCGGGCTCGCACAAGCCGGTTTGACGACATGATCGAGAAAGTGGAGAGAATTGTTTTGGGGGATCGCCGAATGATTGTTGAACAGATCGCCTCCAGAGTTGGCATTTCTGTGGGTTCTGTGCACACAATCCTGCATGACGACCTGAAAATGCGAAAAGTGTCATCCAGTTGGGTGCCACGAATGCTGACGGACGACCACACGGTTGCCCGTGTGGCATGTTGCCGAGCAATGTTGACGCACAACGACAGCATGAATGGGACTTTCTTTTCGTCGGTTGTGACAACGGATGAGATGTGGATGCAAATTTTCAATCCAGAAACAAAGCGCCAGTCAGCTCAATGCAAGCACACAGATTCACTGCCACCAAAAAAATTTCGGGTAACTGCCAGTGCTGAAAAACTGATGGTGTCCATGTTCTGGGACAGCGAGGGCGTAATCCTTACCCATTGCGTTCCAATGGGCACTACGATAACAGGTGCATCCTACGAAAATGTTTTGAAGAACAAATCCCTTCCTGCACTGCAACAAAAACGTCCGGGAAAGGCTGCGCGTATGCTGTTTCACCAAGACAACGCACCCGCACATCGAGCTAACGTTACGCAACAGTTTCTTCGTGATAACAACTTTGAAGTGATTCCTCATGCTCCCTACTCACCTGACCTGGCTTCTAGTGACTTTTAGCTTTTTCCAACAATGAAAGACACTCTCCGTGGCCGCACATTCACCAGCCGTGCTGCTATTGCCTCAGCGATTTGCCAGTGGTCAAAACAGACTTCTAAAGAAGCCTTCGCCGCTGCCATGGAATCATGGCGTCAGCGTTGTGAAAAATGTGTAGGTCTGCAGGGCGATTACGTCGAGAAGTTACGCCAGTTTCATCGATTTCGGATGAGTAGTTAATTAGAAAAAAAATCGGAGGCCTTAGAACTTGAATGCACCTCGTATACAAAGCTTATTGCATAACAATTAAGTCTGCCTGCAATAGCAGTAATAGCATATCATTCCCATTTATAAACTATAATATAAAATACAAAATAAGATTTGAAACAAGTGTTACACTCATGTGTTCAATATTGACTTATTAGACACCTATAACCGTGTTTAAAGAGGTATGAAGATGTAACTGATGCAATCGAGAAGTTCCTGGCGTTTCAGCTCTTTGTCTTCCCTTCTGCTGCGGATCTTACTAGTTGTGTGTCAAACATGTGGTTAGTAATTTTATTTATTGATACCCTGGAACGAAGATTTTTTAGTTAACAGCCAAGATCCACACTGTAATGATGTAGTGTTTGTGCAGAATGCGACGATGACACCATATCCCTCATTGGCATAATAATTTTGTGTAATCTCTTTAAATGATTGTGTAAATGAGAAATTCCTTCAAATGTGGCGTCGTTACGTCCACGTAAGTCACCTACAGGTTGTTTCTGGTCTTTTTCTCTTCCAAAAAACTGTCATAAATCTTATCTCTGGTTTGACATATATAAGAAATTATTAATTATTCGATTTAAAATGTGGTTATATGCTTTCACAACGCAGTTATGCAAGAACAATTCGCGGTACGTTATAAAGTGCTACATACTTGCTTCTCTGTATGCGACATAAAATATAAATATACCACAAGATACACAGCGTCAATAGTCCAGTCTCTTTCGGCAGTTACACGTTTCCTCGCATCCATCTCTGACAAAATACTGGAGGTAACCATATCAGATGGAAGCTCCGATTTAGTCGCAGGCTAAAAGGAACGGCTAACGAAGCTGTAAGATACGTGCTCAACACCTACAGAACTTCGAATTAAGTGCGACGCGTTGCAAGATTACTCAAAATGCCATTAGTACGAGGTGCAGAAAATCAGTCGCAGTTTGTATTAAGGGAATTATATTTTCGCCGAGTACTGTTACGACCACTACCATTGCATCACAAAGTTGTTGGGCCTGTTGGTGTAGTGACAGCACGTGTGCCTGAAAAGTGGAAGGCCACGAAATCGAATCCAAGTGCGACCACGAAATTTTCTGTCCCCCTTTAAAATCTCAAGAAAGTTTTGACAGGAACGACACGTGGTTCAGAATCCAAGTTAAACTTCTGTCCCTTTCCCAGGTCGGCTGGGCACTTACAAGCCTCCAGAACCAGAGACTTCAGATTGCCACCAGGCCATTGAGTATTATCATTACTGTTATTATTGCTTATTATTATTACTATTATTACTGTTACCATTAGTGTTATTATTATTATTATTATGAAAATTTTTGTGACTGACCATTTCAGATTCTATTTCTCTCTGATAGGCCAATTAAGTTACTCATTCGTCTGTTAGCTACGTTTTATTCCGGTCTTCTGATCACTTCCGACCAGATCATTATTATTATTGTCGTTTTCACTTTCCTAACTAGTAAACCTACCATATTCCGTAATCGTTCTCTATATCCTTTTCTGTCCGTTGTTTCTTTAGCTTTAATATTTTTCTTTTCTAAATATGTTTTTACTTCGCTGATCTAACTTGTTGTTGACTTCTTATCCTACAAATATTCGAAGTATTTTTGGTTAGTCTACCGCCCTGCATTTGATATAGATGTTCAAAAAATACTAGTCTTATTTTACTCATTCCTTTGATTTGTTTTCCAAGTTTCGATAAATTTCACCTGTTACTTGGCACAATTTCCAGTTTTCATAGTTTCTCGAGAGGCCGATATTTTCCTTATTGACTTCGCCTTTCTAGTATTTCTGATTTATCTAAACTATTTGGTTAATGGTAGAGACTTAGCTCTATACGGACATTTTATCTTCACTACTCTGTTGTAATGTCTTGTTTTTCCTTTTTTGAGAAAGGCCTAAAAAAGGCTTTATTTATACCATAAGCCTTTTGTACTGGCTATTTTTGCGGAGGAAGTAGCAATGCGCTACGGTCGCAGGTTCGAATCCTGCCTCGGGCATGGATGGGTGTGGTGTCCTTAGGTTAGTTAGGTTTAAGTCATTCTAAGTTCTAGGGGACTGATGACCTCAGAAGTTAAGCCCCACAGTGCTCAGAGCCATTTGAACCATTTGAAGTAGCAATGACCTGGAGCGCGTTCATCGACGGACACGTGAACACACCCTAATAGCTTCCACTGCCACATCCTTCGGTCGTTACCGAAGTCGTCAGCTTCTCCGACGAAAACATGCTTGCCTCTCCTTATTGTGCCTGTGCTCCCTGCCGGATGCAGACTTGCGGCTACGGGACGTCTGCATCAACTTGAAGGTAAGATCTCCCCGTTTACTGTACATGCAGTGCTGTCTGTGAAGGCTGTGCTCGCTACTGTATGCTAAATGTATCGAACTACAAAATCACTCCTCACCCAATACAATAATCTGTATTTGCGAGTAATGAGCGGTTCCTGAACCCTAGATTCAACTGTTGGTGACAACTCACACGTTTTAGTTAGGCAGCACATCTGCTGTGAACAGATGGCGGAACCCGTTAATAATAGTGCCGTTAGATCATGCAACACAACTTAATTATCCATTAAAGCTCATAGAGTAATTTCTGTTGAAACTCCCGAGCTGAGATACCGTCGTCGATGTGTCAATCTATTTACTCGTGTGTTGCGAGAGGCATCTCAACTTTTTAGCGAGCGCGCTGGGGTATTGAGTACACCATTCACGTGCGTCTACATCATACTCCGAAAGCAACTTATTTGTGTGTGGTGGAGGGTACTTTTTGTACCACTAACTGAGCCCTCCAACCCCGTTTTTACTCGCGAATAGCGCGTTGGAAGAATGATTGTCGGTAAACCTCTGGTTTTTTTTTTTTTCCATCAGTCTACTGACTGGTTTGATGCGGTCCGCCACGAATTCTTTTCCTGTGCTAACCTCTTCATCTCAGAGTAGCACTTGCAACCTACGTCCTCAATTATTTGCTTGACGTATTCCAATCTCTGTCTTCCTCTACAGTTTTTGCCCTCTACAGCTCCCTCTAGTACCATGGAAGTCATTCCCTCATGTCTTAGCAGATGTCCTATCATCCTGTCCCTTCTCCTTATCAGTGTTTTCCACATATTCCTTTCCTCTCCGATTCTGCGTAGAACCTCCTCATTCCTTACCTTATCAGTCCACCTCTGTATTGACTCTAATTTCCCGAATTTTCTCGTCTTGTTCATTACGCGACACGTATGTGGGGGTAAATACTATGTTGTCCGACTCTTCCTGGAAAGTACTCTCTCGAAATTTCATTAGTAAATCTGAGCGTGCTGTACAACGCCTCTCTTGTAACGTTTGCCAACAGAGTCTGTTGATCATGCCTGTAACGCTCTCCCGCCAGCGAAACGATTCCGTGACGAAACGCACCGCTCTTCTTTGGATCTTCTTTATCTCTTGTATTAGTCCTATCTGGTATGGACGCCAGAGATATGAGTAATACTCAAGAATCGGTCGAACAAGCGCCTTATAAGCCACTTCCATCGTGTATGAGTTGCATTTCCGTGAGATTTACGTATGAATCTGCCTGGCATCTGTTTCCCACTAATTGTTTTACGTGGTCATTCCACTTAAGGTCGAATTGGATAGTTACTCCGCGGTACTGTTTCCAGCGGTTTGTCATCAACAATGTAGCTGTACAGTAATGGATTTCGTTTCCTACGTATGCGCAATATGTTACTTTGATTTAAGTACAGGATTAACTGCCAGTGCCCGCACCATTTACCAATTCTCTGAAGGTCATCCTGCAAATCGTTACTATGTGCTGGCGTTGGTTCTTTGTTATAGTCAACCGCGTCATCTGCAAACAGTCTTAAAGAGTATGCGGCGCTTTCCATTAGATCACTTATATACCTATTGTAAACAGTAAATCCTATCACACTCCGGAAATTACCTCTACATCTATCGATTTTGTTCCGTTAAGAGCGACGTCTTGAGTTCTATCTGCAAGGAAGTCTTCAGTCCAGTCGCTAATCTGGTCGAATCCACGATAAGCTCGTACTTTTTTCAGTAAATGCCAGTGCAGGGCGGAGTCAAATGCCTTCGTGAAGTCAAGAAACACGGCATCAACGCGAGCACCATTGCGGAATTTCGTAGTGGTGTAGTGTAACGCAGACCCTTCCGATGTGGTGGTAGCTCTTAATATTTTTTCATCTGACTCTTCTTCCAACCCTTGTAAGTAGGCTGTTTAGGTTTTCTTATTGGTAACGCCACGTAGCGCTCTGTATGAAAAATCACTGGCTGTGCTGTGTGCAGTCTGTGGCTAGTTTGCATTGTTGTCTGCCATTGTAGTGTTGGGCAGATGGGTGGGAACAGCGCATAGCGTTGCGCAGTTGGAGGTGAGCCGCCAGCAGTGGTGGATGTGGGGAGAGAGATGACGGAGTTTTGAAGTTTGCAAGACTGGATGTCAGGAACTGCTATGTATATCATGACTTTTCAACACTATTAAGGTAAATACATTGTTTGTTCTGTATCAAAATCTTTCATTTGCTAAATATGCCTATCAGCAGTTAGTACCTTCAGTAGTTTCAATCTTTTATTTTGCTGGCAGTAGTGGCGCTCGCTGCATTGCAGTGGTTCGAGTAATGAAGATTTTTGTGAGGTAAGTGATTTGTGAAAGGCATAGGTTAATGTTAGTTAGGGCCATTCTTTGTAGCGATTACTGAAAGTCAGATTGCGTTGCTCTAAAAATATTGTGTGTCACTTTAGTGACTGTTTGAGTACGTTCAGTTTTGCTCAGCTGTTTGAAAAGCAAATAATGTAAGAGGTTTATCAGCACAGTAATTTAATTAATTTTTCTAAGGGGACGTTTCACCCTTCTTTCCTCTACCCTCCCTCTTCGACTCAGAACCTCAGTATCGCTTCGTTTCACAAGAAAAACAGTGGTGAAACACTTCGTAGCCCGCGCACCCGTTCGTGTTGTATCTTTCTCCATTTTCACTTTATCTACTAAATCCGTACAGGAAATGAAAGAGGGAGTGAGGAAGAAAGAAGTTCAGAAAACGACATTCTCTTAAAAAAAGACAGAGTTTCAAAACGGGCCTCTAAAACAGAATGCTAGGCAAAAAGGTGTTATTATAGTTTATCCGGTCTCACAAGCTTTTTTTTTTTTGGTCATCAGTCTACTGACTGGTTCGATGCGACCCGCCACGAATTCCTTTCCTGTGCTAACCTCTTCATCTCAGAGTAGCACTTGCAACCTACGTCCTCAATTATTTGCTTGACGTATTCCAATCTCTGTCTTCTTCTACAGTTTTTGCCCTCTACAGCTCCCTCTAGTACCATGGAAGTCATTCCCTCATGTCTTAGCAGATGTCCTATCATCCTGTCCCTTCTCCTTATCAGTGTTTTCCACATATTCCTTTCCCCTCCGATTCTGCGTAGAACCTCTTCATTCCTTACCTTATCAGTCCACCTGATTTTCAACATTCGTCTATAGCACCACATCTCAAATGGTTCGATTCTCTTCTCTTCCGGTTTTCCCACAGTCCATGTTTCACTACCATACAATGCTGTACTCCAGATGTACATCCTCAGAAATTTCTTCCTCAAAATAAGGCCGGTATTTGATATTAGTAGACTTCTCTTGGCCAGAAATGCCTTTTTTGCCATAGCGAGTCTGCTTTTGATGTCCTCCTTGCTCCGTCCGTCATTGGTTATTTTACTGCCTAGGTAGCAGAATTCCTTAACTTCATTGACTTCGTGATCATCAATCCTGATGTTAAGTTTCTCGCTTTTCTCATTTCTACTACTTCTCATTACCTTCGTCTTTCTCCGATTTACTCTCAAACCATACTGTATACTCATTAGACTGTTCATTCCGTTCAGCAGATCATTTAATTCTTCTTCTCTTTCATTCAGGATAGCAATGTCATCAGCGAATCGTATCATTGATATCCTTTCACCTTGTATTTTAATTCCACTCCTGAACCTTTTTTTTATTTCCATCAATGTTTCCTCGATGTACATATTGAAGAGTAGGGGCGAAAGAGCGAGAAGCTATTCACGCAATATTTCTAATGAAACTGATACGTTTTACAAACTGTCTGAATCTGGTATTATACATGTTTTAGTACCTCTTACTGATCAAAATACTATCTTAAAACAAATTACAAATGTAGAAGTGACTGCAAAGTTAAAGATAGATGTGAAATTATTGCACTATTCGGCGTTTTGTTTTTTTATAGGTATTAAGAGAGATCAACATGTAAATATAAAAGAACATTGTGGGCTAGATGGTACAGGTGTGAGCATCCTGAGGCCCACAGTGAGGTATGAGAGATTTCTGTTTGCATTGCGTTGTATAAATATAAATATTTAGCTGGTTGCTAAAGAAATTGTAACTCGTGCCTACTCACGCAAAAAATAAATAAAAATAAAAAAAACTAAAAAATAAAAATAGCTGCTCCCGCTCGAAGGTTAAGAGATAAAACTGCTAACTGCATCGAAAGCTGAGGGGTGCTAAACTTACAGATGCATCATGGCCGATACAGATGACACCGGCGTTTCTCACCTGATTCCGAGAGCAAAAATTTCTCTTCCAAGTGAGACCAACCCTGTTTAATTGTAATCCATCATTATAATTACTCTCTTCATGCCAATTCGGCATCCATATGTTATTTTACTCGCCCGCCTAGACTGTATTGTCTGCACAGACTCTTTTTTGTTTTTAATTAAAAGAAATTTTTATGTTATTCACAAATTACTGCACCTTCTAAACATTTTACGCTAATGAAGGCCCCAGAAGAACGGTGTTTCCCGATTGTATTTCTGACAAAAACGCGATTATGGTAGCTGGAATCGGAAGTCTTTATTACTACTGCCTTTTGCGTTCTTGTGGTGATATTTCCATAGAAACTTTCGTCCCCTAACAAATATCTCTTTATATCTAAACGACAAGTGAAATACAAACTGTCGTAGACTTAGTTTTTTAAAACAGTTCATAACCTATTTTAAATTTCCAAGAACACTGAAATACGCATTTCTTATTTGTAATCGAGAATTCAAGTACCAATTCTCATACAATCAACTTTAAAAATGGTTTTGTATTTCTTTAAAAATGATTCATTGTCAAGAACAACTTCCACCACCCACAGGGGTAAATTTCCAACAATGAGGAAACATGTACTTTTTTATTTCTGATCAAGAAACTAAACGCCAATTTTCATAGGTCTAGCCTCAAAATTGCCCTAAAAGCGACATTTTGTCAAAAAAACCTTTCATCCGCTATTTCCCATCGTTAGGGATGGAATTTTTTTAAAAAATCTCTTTCTTAAACAACCCCTATTGTATACCCCCAACAACCTCTGAAAATTTCAAGTTTCTATCCTTAGTGGTTTGAGCTGGGTGATGATGAGACAGTGAGTGAATCCGTCAATCAGGACATAGCGTTGTATGTGCAGAGATTATGCAGCTCTCTCTTCCTCTTAGTAAGGTTTTCTCAAATTTCTGTTGCCACTCTACACAAAGGAGCATGATAAAGCGTTATGACGGCTAAAAATCTAGAATCATTAAATTTTGTTTCATTCTCTCTCCAGTTTTTAAAGCAACTTTTGCTACGGTTGACTGATCAAATCGGTCGGAGAGACAGTTTTTCTTATAACACGAATGTTAATACTTCTCTTCCTGGTGCCACCATATGCTTAGCCACAATTACACGCTGTTTTACACACATCGCTTTTAGCCACTCCTGAAACTTTAATTTGTTTCTTTCGTTGCGTTTTAGATCCACATGTCTAACTGCAGAGGATAAAGAGTGCGTCTCTCCAAAGCTCTATTTCCGTGTTTTATAATACTTCATTGTTCATCACTCAGTAATTGTTAAAATTCACTCCCGCCTTACGTAGGGTTATGTTGTAATTCTTAGGGTATTTGTTCCATTTCATCGCAGGTTCACTTACTGTGTTGCATGACTTACACGTAGCAGTCACTGTTCAGTCCCCACTACGGCTTGGAGAGCGTACCAAGCGGCCCCACTTCTAACTGCAAACTTGACAAATATTGAAATCGTTATTCCCGATTCTTATATAGGTTGGTTGGTTCTTTTGGGGAAGGAGACCAGACAGCGTGGTCATCGGTCTCATCGGATTAGGAAAGGATGGGGAAGGAAGTCGGCCGTGCCCTTTCAGAGGAACCATCCCAGCATTTGCCTGGAGTGATTTAGGGAAATCACGGAAAACCTAAATCAGGATGGCCGGACGCGGGATTGAACCGTCGTCCTCCCGAATGCGAGTCCAGTGTCTAACCACTGCGCCACCTCGCTCGGTACTTGTTACATATCTACGTTATTTTAATGATAATTGAAGTAAAGCCTACTCAGCTAGCTTGTGCTCGTAAAAACGTAAACTGATCAAAAAGTATTTTAGCGACTGCCAGAAATCTCACTGTCACTGAGTAGATTTTCTACCAAAATGCTGGTCTCACTTACTGTCAGGGGTAATCGTAACGCACATACACACACACGCACACACACTACGCAATAATACTGCACTATGTGCTTGCTGGCTCGTGACAGCAGACAGCTATAAGAATTAATTCTGTATGGCTTTCAGTATGTGGCAGTACGAGGTGCATTCAAGTTCTAAGGCCTACAATTTTTTTTCTAATTAACTACTCACCCGAAATCGATGAAACTGGCGTTACTTCTCGACGTAATCGCCCTGCAGACGTACACATTTTTCACAACGCTGACGCCATGATTCCATGGCAGTGCCGAAGGCTTCTTTGGAAGTCTGTTTTGACCACTGGAAAATCGCTGAGGCAATAGCAGCACGGCTGGTGAATGTGCGGCCACGGAGAGTGTCTTTCATTGTTGGAAAAAGCCAAAAGTCACTAGGAGCCAGGTCAGGTGAGTATGGAGCATGAGGAATCGCTTCAAAGTTGTTATCACGAAGAAACTGTAGCGTAACGTTAGCTCGATGTGCGGGTGCGTTGTCTTGGTGAAACAGCACACGCGCAGCCCTTCCCGGACGTTTTTGTTGCAGTGCAGGAAGGAATTTGTTCTTCAAAACATTTTCGTAGGATGCAAAAAAAAATGGTTCAAATGGCTCTCAGCACTATGCGACTTAACTTCTGAGATCATCAGTCACCTAGAACAGAACTAATTAAACCTAACTAACCTAAGGACGTCACACACATCCATGCCCGAGGCAGGATTCGAACCTGCGACCGAAGCGGTCGTTCGGCTCCAGACTGTAGTGCCTAGAACCGCACAGCCACTCCGGCCGACGTAGGTTGCACCTGTTACCGTAGTGCCCTTTGGAACGCAATGGGTAAGGATTACGCCCTCGCTGTCCCAGTACATGGACACCATCATTTTTTCAGCACTGGCGGTTACCCGAAATTTTTTTGATGGTGGTGAATCTGTGTGCTTCCATTGAGCTGACTGGCGCTTTGTTTCTGGATTGACAAATGGCATCCACGTCTCATCCATTGTCACAACAACGAAAAGAAAGTCCCATTCATGCTGTCGTAGTGCGTCAACATTGCTTGGCAACATGCCACATGGGCAGCCATGTGGTCGTCCGTCAGCATTCGTGGCACCCACCTGGATGACAGTTTTCGCATTTTCAGGTCGTCATGCAGGATTGTGTGCACAGAAACCACAGAAATGCCAACTCTGGAGGCGATCTGTTCAACAGTCATTCAGCGATCCCCCAAAACAATTCTCTCCACTTTCTCGATCATGTCGTCAGACCGGCTTGTGCGAGCCCGAGGTTGTTTCAGTTTGTTGTCACAAGATGTTGTGCCTCCATTAAACTGTCGCACCTACGAACGCACTTTCGACACATCCATAACTCCATCACTACATGTCTCCTTCAACTGTCGATGAATTTCAATTTGGTTCACACCACGCAAATTCAGAAAACGAATGATTGCACGCTGTTCAAGTAAGGAAAACGTCGCCATTTTAAGTATTTAAAACAGTTCTCATTCTCGCCGCTGGCGGTAAAATTCCATCTGTCGTACGGTACTGCCATCTCTTGGGGCGTATTGACAATGAACGCGGCCTCATTTTAAAACAATGCACATGTTTCTATCTCTTTCCAGTCCGGAGAAAAAATAATTGGAGGCCTTAGAACTTGAATGCACCTCGTACAGAATTGCTTGCTATACGTGTATATGTAATACTGAATTATGTGGCAATGATATCCAGTTTCAATGGTTTTCGCTGATGTGGCAGTCTAATACTTCGCTCTCTGTAGGTTGATTGTACGCACTAAGTAACTCTCTACAGTCAAAGAGTTATTTTTATATGTTTAACTGCAAATAAGCTCTTTGTCAAAAGTCATAAAATTTTTACTGTTTTACTAGTTTTAATACTGATTCAACTTTAGTATCCGTAAAGATCGTCCTCTTAAATTAACGTTGACTTACGAACTTTAAGAATTGCACCACCTTTTCTTGTCACACTGACTTTCGTCAGAGTGGTCATATCTGAGGATGTTCAAAAAGGACATTCCGATCTTTGCCGCATTCGAGCAATGAAAGAATTCTCTGGTGACAAACAAAAATGTGTACCGTAGGTGGGATTCGAACACAGGTCTCCTACTTAATAGGCAGGTGCATTAATCATCTAGGCCATCTTGCCATTCTCTGGTGACAAACAAAAATGTGTACCGTAGGTGGGATTCGAACACAGGTCTCCTACTTAATAGGCAGGTGCATTAATCATCTAGGTCATCTTGCCACCTTATCTTGGCTCTTTTCGGTGTTGTTCGTTGCATTAAGTCCATTAAGTCGTGGTGGACGCCACATGACGTGCGTTGAAGTTCATTGTTGATCCCTTCACTCAGCTTTTTTTTTTTTTTTTTTTTTTACATTCTGACCAAACTCGCTGAGCAATCGGCATCACCTTGACACAGCGGTAAAACACAAAAGCTCGTCCCCCCCCCCCCCGCCCCCTCAATCCAAATTTCCATTTGCCACACGCTACGAAAGTAGCGTCCCTTAACTCTTCATCTTTATATATATATATATACATATATTTGGCGGTACCGAGAAGAACAGACACGACTCATACCAAAGTAACGTCCGTAAGTTCTTTTATGCAAAACAGCTAAGGGACGCTACTTTGGTATGAGTGGCGTCTGTTCTTTCGCATACCACTCGTGTAGCTACATCTCTCGAGATGAAGTAGCGTCGTTGATGCTGTACTGAAATCTGTAACCGCCGCTACACCACGAAATAGGGCACATCTCCAATATAACCAGTAGATTAAAAAGTGGTGTTGTGGAGTATGGGGTCTTGTGCTCGACGTGCACCATTGGGTGGTTTGCGACATTGTTGAAAGACTCAACAGTCGAAGATGAATGTTAGGATCTTAAAAATGCACAAGCCTGTGGTATCTGTAATAGTGTTGTTTTCTTTTGCTACCGGTTTCGGTTCTGAACCATCAACAACGGCAGCTGTACAACATACAAAAGTGGACAATGCGACAAAGCAAAACGAAATAAGAAAGAACGTTAAATCGATCAAAATACTCACGAAAATTATCACAGATGTTTCAGATGTTACACATGCTTTACCGTAAGTTACCACAGGACACCATAATTGGTAAAGCAATATGAAATCAAAAACTGTAACAAGATAAAAATATGATGGCACAATGACAGAAGGATAACAAGTGTTGTACAGCAATACAAGCCAAAGAAGTTCAAAGATAGCCTCGACCGAATCCAAAGAAGTTGCCATTAAGTAATTGTGATAATAAGATTACAAAACTTTAATATTAACAGTTCTACACTTGATTTAATGTTTTTTTCTGTTTTGTCACATTGCCCATCTTCGTATGTGTTGTACAGCTGCCATTATGATGATTCAAAAGCGAAACTGGAAGCAAAATAAGATAACATTATTATAGACAGCACAGAGTTATGCAGTTTTCAAAATTTGAACATGTTGTTGACGATCACCTAAGCAAGCAGAATGTTAGGGTAGGAGTCTGAGGCCCAATTAATGCATAACGCGGTTAATACAGTCAACAGTACGTGCCCGGCCAATGTTTATTTCATCAGAGCGAGCAAATTTAATTTAATTCACGTACAGAACACGTAATGCGTCTGAGCTGCCCATACTGTAGGACAGGATCTGTATATTAAATCTTTCGCTGATAGCTTAAAATGTTAGTCTCTTCCTCATATGGCGCTGAAGAACAGATCACTGTTCGGTACACCTCATCTAACTAATGCAGGTCACAGCTGTCACTTATTAAACTTCCACCTCCCCTACAGTTCAAATTCACGAGAACGATCTTTAAATAAATCGGGTCCAAAACACAGCGGAAACCTCCATTGTCCTAATACTCCGGGGCAAGAAACAGCCACTCTGTGGCAGCCACGTCGTTTTGACATCGACAAATTTAACCGTAGGGTCCCTGCGGAACCCACTTCGGAAATTACTCATAGACATTAGCAAAATGCCTCACAATGAATTTACAGTATCTACATATCGGATGTTCAGCACTCGTATGTGTCCTCCATCCTACAACTCATATTCTCGTATTTCAACAACAAAATCTCCTCATTCTTGACAACAATTTACAGCGTCGCTGCCTCTAGATCGCGAGGATCCAGTGTCGATTACAGGCAGGGTCGGATACTTTCTTCGATCGGGGACTAAGCGTTTGTGTCGCTATCAATCATGTCATATTACCATCATCACAAAGACGTGCAAATCGCTGAGGTGGCGTGAAATAGAAAGACTAGCACCAGGTGGCCGAACAGCCCCATACGTGATCTCGTAGGCAGTAATGCCATACCATCATTTCATTTCATATATAAGGTTACGTCCCTAACAGGACAATCGCATTACCTTAAATACTTAATAATATTCCCAGATCAAATTACAGTCACAACATAAGCAATATTTACATAAGTGAGATACAAGAAAAATTCTACAATTCGTCAATAAACATACATTAACAGCATAAGCGATATTTCACATAAATTGGAGAATGAATAAGTGATTACGCATAGAAGTGTACTTGTTACTAAAAATCGGTAAAGCAGATGCCAGACTGAGATTCATTGGAAGAATCGTAAGGAAATGCGATCCGAAAACACAGGAAGTAGGTTACAGTACACATGTACGCCCACTGCTTGAATACTGCTCAACGCTGTGGGATCTGTACCAGATAAGGTTGATAGAAGAGATAGAGAAGAACCAACGGAGAGATGCGCGCTTCGTTACCGGATCATTTAGTAATCGCGAAAGGGTTACGGAGATGATAGATAAACTCCAGTGGAAGACTCTGCAAGAGAGACGCTCAGTAGCTCGGTACGGGCTTTTGTTGAAGTTTCGAGAACGTACCTTCCCCGAGGAGTCAAACATTATATTGCTCCCTCCTACGTATATATCGCGAAGAGACCGCGAGAATAAAATCAAAGAGATTAGAGCCCACACAGGCATACCGACAATCTTTCTTTTCACGAACAATCCGAAACTGGAATACAAGGGAGAACCGATAGAGGTACTCAAGGTACCCTCCGCCACACATCGTCAGGTGGCTTGTGGAGTATGGATGTAGATGTAGAAATCCGTTCCAGGACGATCAAGCATTTTGTGCAAGGATGTTTTTCGATCTGTAAGCTAGTATATCGAATCTCAAAGACTGTGACGACAAGCACTAACTGACGCTTCTACATGCATGCTTGTACAATAGTCTTTATCAACCATTCTTGTCAAGCTTCCACATACGCGTGTAGACAACTTTTAATTGTTTTGACCAGTACTAATGTTTTTGTTAAGTCTTAAAAGGTGGACATTTATAGGTGGACTGGCCACTTATTTGCGGATAGTTTCAGAATGCATCGAAGATTCATGATACAAGAGCGAAGCAGTCGCGTGTGACATCTGTGGAACAGTCGACTTACGGCAGTGGCAGAAGTATCTCTGAACTTGTGTATCTTTGGCTCAGTTGTAGAGCGGAGAGTAGTCAAGTATTGGACATGGAGTAAGCTGGCGGAACTTTGAGCGTAGTGCATTTTGCAGAAGGACTTTGCTGAAGGAAATTGTTGGGAATTATTAACCTAATGGAAGGACTTACAGGCACAGCAGCTATGAAACAGAGAAATCGATTTGCATTATGGATATGTTTTTAACGTAATGTTTTTTTTTTATGGCGTGTATTGACAATGTCGGCGTTTCTTACAACAGAACAGTCCACTTCCCCATCCCAGTTTTCGTAATTTCAGTTAAATCCATTTCAACTTGCATAGTTGTAAAAGCATTGCCTTGTAAAACTTTTGTAAAGAAAGTAAAGGTTTTGGTATCCTGTGAGTTTTATGTTCTTGTGAAAAAAGAGTTCGAACACAGCATTGTCATTATAATGAACGGATTACTATTTTCGTTTCAAGTAAGTTTTAGTATGAGAAAATCAACCTAATCTTTCCCCCTAGTGGTTTAGTTATACTTTAGTGTATTTCAGCTGGCGCGATTTCTTCATGCTGTGCTGTTGCTGCCGATTTTGCTGCACTATTTCAGGTGAGATTCGTTTCATACTTTGTTGGTTGTTTCGTTTCTCACCTTACGTTTACGCGCGCAAATTCTAAGCGTTTTCTTTGTAATTCAGATTTTTGATGGGCCAGTGAACAGTATGTTTTTCACAGTGTTATTATGTAACTTCAGTTTTTCAATTTTTTTGTGCAGTGTACAGTTTGATTTCGAAAGTGGTTTCTGAATAACAGTTTGATTTAATTAGCAGCCCAATGCACGCCAGTTAGATTTGTCTTTATGTAAATGTGTGCAATGAGACACACTGTTCGCAATAGTAATTTCACTTCAACCTTTTTATAACAGGGGACAGTACATCCAGTTTTGAATAAAAAACAGGCACACCTTTTAGCGCTCATGAACGAACGATCGTGTCAGAGCAAATAAATTTCAGTCTTGCCGCCATTATCAAGCGCAACATCCGAAATGGCTCTCTGGTGCCTTTGCTTTGCCTAACGCCAAACTGAACATCTAACAGTTCCCCAACCTTTTCCCATCCCAATACAATAAGTGTATGCTCTGTATTTTTTTTCCATTTCCATAGCTAAACTGTTGTTGAACAGTTGATATTTCCACAATTAGTGCTTTGGAATGATCATCTTGGGGTTGAAGCTCTTTTTTCCGTGTTTGCTTTAACAATACGTATGTTTTTGGATAAGATCCGCCTTCAGTAAAACACATTTTGGTTTTTTAATCCAAACATGTTTCACTGCGGTGCAGCATCTTCAGTAGGCTTTTATTTTCATCTGTTAAAGGTAAACATTGTTCTATACTGTTTCTATATGCGTAACTATTAGATTTTAAATCGTAATTAGAGATATTTGAAAAACACGTAAATTATGAAATTCACACCTTTTTGACAGATGGTGTGGTTTTTCTGATGTGTTGTGTTTCTACAGTGACTATTTTGCTCCACGGTTTGTCATCTAAAAAATGGCTCTGAGCACTATGGGACTTAACATCGATGGTCATCAGTCCCCTAGAACTTAGAACTACTTAAACCTAACTAACCTAAGGACAGCACACAACACCCAGCCACCACGAGGGAGAGAAAATCCCTGACCCCGCCGGGAATCGAAGCCGGGAACCCGGGCGTGGGAAGCGAGAACGCTACCGCACGACCACGAGATGCGGGCGTTTGTCATTTGCAACCACTTATATCTTAAAGTAGATAAATTGTTTAGCCCAAAAATTTCGATTTGAAAATTTTTGTTTCTATGCCTGAAATTATTTAATTCTGTGTGTGTGTGTGTGTCTATTTACTTAATGTTTCACAACATTTTCTTCATCTTCGTCACTCTCAAACAATATATATTGAGTTACCACTGTCACTGTTTCACTGTTCACCAGATGTAAAAACAAACATGGTGGGCAGTGGAACAGTTGAAGGTGTAAAAACACACACACAGCCAAATGCACAAAAGAAAAAGAAATGAAAAGGAAGAAAATCCTAAAACCTTCTGTCACACTCTCACTCTCTGTCTCTCTCTCTCTTTCTCCCTTTTCACACACACACACACACACACACACAAAATCACAGACACCTCTGAAAGATTCAGAACAACCACCAGGAACACCTTCAACTGTTCCACTGTCAGCCATCTTGTTTTTACACCTTCAACTGTTCCACTGCCCACTATGTTTGTTTTTACAGCTGGTAAACAGTGAAACAGTGACAGTTGTAACTTAATATATAGTGTTTGAGAGTGATGAAGATGAAGAAAAAGAAAATGTAAGTGAAACATTATGTAAATAGACACACACACACACACACAGAATTAAATAATTTCAGGCATAGAAACAAAAATTTTCAAATTGTAATTTTTGGCCTAAACAGTATATCTACTTTTAAGGTAATGACAGATGACAAACTATGAAGCAAAACAGTCACTGTAGAAACAAAACACATCAGAGAAACCACACTATGTGGTAAAAAGGTATGAATTTCATAATTCATGTGTTTTTCAAATATCTGTAACTACGATTTAAAAAGTAATAGCTACATTTATACAAACACTGTAGAACAATGTTTATCTTTAACAGATGAAAAATAAAAAAAGCCCACTGAAGATGCTGCACCGCAGTGAAACATGTTGGGGATAAAAAACAAAACTGTGTTTTGCTAAAGACGGACCCTATCCAAAAACATACGTAGTGCTTTGGAAGCTCGCCGTTGAGACTCATTTTCATGGTTTGTGCTAAACATTTTCGTGGTCCGTGCCCACAGATGCGGACCCCAGTCACCTTGCTGTGTCTGCTAGCGCTCCCGCTGGTGGCAGCTATCGGGGCCCTAAAGTTGAGGCTTCCAGAGGACGAAAGGTGCCCGTGTAAGCTGGAGGGATCCACGGCCAACTGCGCCAACAAGTGAGTCTCGACACTCGCCTGAATCGTAAACTGTTGTCACTGAACAATGCACCTACCTCATAGCAGCAATAAGGAACCTTTCATCATTGGTAAAGTATCCTACATCTATCCATCGTGCTACGAATATATTGGGACTGGTCAGTGAAAGGCATCTGTGGAAGGCGAGGCTACAACATACACTACTGATCATTGAAATTGTTACCCCAAGAAGAAATGCAGATGATTAACGGGTATTCATTGGACAAATATATTATACTAGAACTTACATGTGATTACTTTTTCACGCAATTTGGGTGCATAGATCCTGAGAAATCAGTACCCAGAACAACCACCTCTGGCCGTAATAACGGCCTTGATACGCCTGGGCGTTGAGTCAAAAGAGCCTGTATGGCGTGTACAGGTCCAGTTGCCCATACAGCATCAACACGATACCACAGTTCATCAGGAGCGTATTATGAACAGCCAGTTGCGAGGCCACCATTGACCAGACGTTTTCAGTTGGTGAGGGATCTGGAGAGTGTGCTGGCCAAGGCAGCAGTCGAACATTTTCTGTTTCCACAAAGACCCGTACAGGACCTGAAACACGCAGTCGTGCATTATCCTACTGAAATGTAGGGTTTTGCATTGATCGAATGAAGGGTAGAGCCACGGGTCGTAACACATCTGAAATGTAACGTCCACTGTTCAAAGTGCCGTCAATGCGAACAAGAGGTGACCGAGACGTGTAACCAATGGCAACCCATACCATTATGCCGAGTGATACGCAGTATGGCGATGACGGATACACGCTTCCAATGTGCGTTCACCGCGATGTCGCCAACACGGATGCGACCATCATGATGCTGTAAACTGAACCTGGATTCATCCGAAAAAATGACGTTTTGCCATTCGTGCCCTCAGGTTCATCGCTGAGTACACAATCGCAGGCGCTCCTGTCTGTGAACCAGCGTCAAGTGTAACCGCAGCCACGGTCTCCGAGCTGATGGTCCATGCTGCTGCAAACGTCGTCGAACTGTTCGTGCAGATGGTTGTTGTCTTGCAAACGTCCCCATCTGTTGACTCAGGGATCGAGACGTGGCTGCACGATCCGTTACAGCCAAGTGGATAAGATGCCTGTAATCTAGACCTAGTGATACGAAGCCGTTGGGATCCAGCACGGCGTTCCGTATTACCCTCCTGAACCCACCGATTCTATATTCTGCTAACAGTCATTGGATCTCGACCAACGCGAGCACCAATGTCGCGATACGATAAACCGCAATCGCGATAGGCTACAATCCGACCGTTATCAAAGTCGGAAACGTGATGGTACGCATTTCTCCTCCGTAAACGAGGTATCACAACGTTTCACTAGGCAACGCCGGTCAACTGCTGTTTGTGTAAGAGAAATCGGTTGGAAACTTTCCTCATGTCAGCACGTTGTAGGTGTCACCACCGGCGCCAACCTTGTGTGAATGCTCTGAAAAGCTAATCATCCATATCACAGCATCTTCTTCCTGTCGGTTAAATTTCGCGTCTGTAGCACGTCATCTTCGTGGTGTAGCAATTTTAATGGCCAGTAGTGTATATTCACTCGCGTAGCTTACACGACATATTACACAGCAATATTTTTAAAAAAGGAGGACATATCCTGAGCCACTCTATTATGGCCAGCAAATATTTTCACAAATATTCAGGAAGATTCAGCACAACGTAACTTATAATCGCTTATGATACGTAAACATTTTCAGTAGCATTTGGATTTTACAAATGACTGTAGTCTGTAATTATCTTTTCAATGTACTAAAATCAGTAAGTGAGAAATTATCATTATTGATGTTCTTAACTTAGGTATGTCTTTTGCTTGTGTGAACCACGATATCCTGCTTTCTAATGAACATTAACGAAGTTCGCTTTCTTTTATCAGAACACGTAAAATCTGACCTTTTGAGAATGATAATGCTATAGAAATGAAAGCAGCGCCAAATAATTTTGAAAACGCATCCAACGAAGTATATATTTAAGGTAAACGGACGTTCATTACTTTTTCACATTGGCAAATAGAAATCACTACACCGCAGACAACCCAAAGGAGCATGAAATTAAAGCAAATGCCTCCTTGTTGTCTTACTGAGGTCTTCACTCAAACGAATGCTTTCATACAGCTCCAGACGCTATTTTATCCCGTGCAAGCCTCTTCATCTCTAGGTAACTACTGCAACTTACATCCACTTGAACCTGCTTGCTTTATTACCTTGTAACGATTCATGATGAATGTTACTCAACTTAAGTTTCTTCTGCCTTGATGAATGAATGCGAAATTTTCATGCTTCACAAAATTTATTCACGTTGACATCCGAACTGCACATTTGTCATGTAAACAAAACACGGACACACTTCACTGATCTCCTTGACTTCCAAAAGTAACTTCAAAACTGAATGTCGCAGCATCGCTGCATCGCTTTATATTGAATTTTAACAATAGCTTCCAAAATAAAGCATTATTAATTCTGTACAATTTTGATGTTACAGTTAAAATTTACAACACGTAAAGAAACTGATGATACAGCCGAATACAATATTGAATGACAATCTTTTATAGTAAAATCTTTAGTTTTCCATAAGAAAATCATTCTGAACTTTAATTACAATAATGTCTCTCGTATTCTTTTAGTTACGTAATTAATTACAGTTTGGATTTGGTTACTAATATTCAGTGGTAGTACTGAGCTCGTGCTTTATCCAATTACATACATAAAATGCAGAAATAAGGCTTCAAATTCTGGAAATTGGAAAATTGTGAGATGTTAACAACTGGAGAGTTAACTACGAATGTAATTACAAAGAATATTATTTACAGAGGAAGACATAAAAATAAATAACAGATGAAAATACATCATACTTGGTAATAACTTTTAAGCTGTTACTCAAGATAGTGAGGTCTTCTGTTACTGGATTTATAGATTACCATTTTGTTAATTAGAAGCATTGATTTTTCATGCTAACATCTCTGCAGTCTCTAGTTATTTATTTCTAATGAGTTACTACTTCAATTTCTTGATTAGTTACTTAATTTAGTATATGTACATAATTTTATCAATGACCACAATCCACCGATAATTATGACAACGCACGTCCTTCCAGAACATTCCACACGCCTTCGCAATGAATATAAAGTTTTTGTTATCAAATAGGACAGAATGCTACATACAAAGACACACATACAAGGCCTTAGGAAGTACTGAATTGTCCGAGAACTATCCGGATATATATATAGGATGGTATCGGACTTTTCATGTGAGATGTGAGTTCTGGGGGTGGCTGTACCATTATAACCTCTTGCTCTCACTGTACAGTTGTTATCCCAACACTTCCCTCAGTCTGTCTATTATGGAAATGACGAGTCCTTCACGCCACAGAATATGTGCTACTTTGAATCTCATATTTTAATCAAGTTTCTTTTTTCGCAGTTGGATTTACTATCGCCTCACTAATTATCCAGTGTACCCATTAATCTTCAGCCTTATTCTGTAGCACCACACTTCAAAGCTTCTATTCTCTTCCAGTCTGAATAGCGTATACTCCATGTTCACATCTGCACAAGATTACACTCCTGACAAATACGTGTATTATCAGAAAAGATTTCCTAACACAAAAATTTCTACTAGTTGTCAACATATTTTTCTTTTGCTTTACTTGTTTTCTTGCTATTGCTTATGTTAAATTTACGTTCTCTGTACTTTTACTATCGTCAGCTATTTTGCTGCTCAAATCGCAAAACTCATCTACGGCTTTTACTGTTTCTCATCGTAACCTGTTTCTCTCAGCATTATGAACCTAAACAATAATCTGAGTTGCTGTTGAAAGCAATTTTACGCCAAATACTTTTTCACTTCGCGACTACACAACGGAGGTAGCATTGCACGAAATCTGATAGTACTGGGGCTCGTTTAATTAACATTAATTCACACCAGGTTATCTATGTATCAGTGAACTTCGGTATGGTAAACGAGTAAGTAAAGGATGTGAACCTTTATCAATTGGAGTAGCCACTGATATCATTAACATCGATTTTATGTAATCGGATAATATTCATTGGTATATGAGCTGAAGAAGACGAGACGGCGCATTGGGCAATCTAATATGAATCTCCGTAGTAAACTTCATTTGCTTTTCTGGCACTCGCTACATCGTGGTAACAGGATATCCCATGCTAAGGGGTCGAATCTGAGTCTACGCCCTTTATTAATGAAAGACGGTGAGTCAGTTGTTACAAAGAATGGACTTTTATTGTATCATAGATTGCCATCGATTTTCCCAAAAAGGCAAATAAATATGACTTTAGCCAATAAACTCGGCTAATGAGGAAAATGGCATAGACTTACATTGTTCCCTAAAATACTTAATAATGCTGCATGGCCATCAGGCCAAAAGTTAAAAATTTTGGAATGAAACTAATTAATAGTACAAGTTCATCAACATTTAGATGCTAGTATAGATGTAGATATATTAAAGACCTATGGGTGTTCAGTTACTACAACTAAACCGAGAGGACTAAAAGCAGTGTGAGTACCGGCGTGTTACAGGTCGAATCCCGAACGGATGAAAATCACCTTAAATTATATAGATGCGAAAAAGATGAGAAATTCGTTAGACATGTTGGTACCCATTGAGTTAGTAATATTACGTACGATAATATGTAGCATAGCACTGCTTATGGAGTTCAAGATAAAGGGCACATGGGAGGTTCTGCCTATGATTACTAGTTCAGCATCGGATTAACTTCTCTTAACTCAGATCTAAATGTTCCACGAGAGGGAAATATATAAATGCAATCACTGAAAGGCGATGAAACACTCATTTAATCACTTCAACATGACCTTTGGTTGACCAAAGTGCCAATGTGGCATGGTCGCCAACAAACGGCCAAGCACCAATGGAAGACGTGAAAAGTTTCATGAGGAAACTAGAGTTTGAATTTGGAAATAGACCAAAGAATGTGACACTAAGCTCACTGATCTGTAAGTACACGTGGGAGCATCTTCCTACTGATGGAGGCTAGCTCACCGAAACCTGAAAACTGTTTAAATGTAGCGGAAAAGGTAACTACTGATTTATAGCATTATGTGAATACCAATTGAAAGTTGCTACAAGAGGAATTAGCAGCACGATGACTGACTCCAATCTGTGTCGGTAAACCCAGTGAAGATACAGTACCATACTCACAAGGTGAGAACCGTAAGGAAAGTTACGGTTCCTCTGCCGTTTCCCGTGGGCCCTCCTCATTAAGTACAGTTACCTATCTTGCCAACTGCTGAATAGCAAAGTTCCTAGCAACGAAACATGGCTGACACGACTTGCATTTATCGCTGGCCATACAGCTACCACAACAATGCGTGGCTGGCATAGCACATTCTGGCTGGAATTGAGTCTCTACTTTCCCACGAAACTTTTAAACATACTAATTCAGCCACCCATTCACTCAACACGATTTAAAGGGTAAGAGGTTGATTAAAACGTTATCACTGCGTTATAAGTAAACACGTTATATCGCTCATCCTTCCTCCAGAAGGTCCTGGTAGAAGTAAATGAGTGAATTCAATGCTCCTCACGTATCTATAACTCTCCTGCAGATCCCAAACGACAGATTGTATGGAACAGGACTGGCAGCGCAGTTTTAGATCTTTGCGCATCTACGATATCAAGATCTGCTGATGGGTAATGTTCAATACTACGCTTAGATTATCTTTGATTCCCCCGTTCTGGAAATGTTATCTAGTAGACGGGCTCATATTTTCCTGTCCAGAAAGTCGAACGTATTGCCGAAATTATCCCTAATAGCTATGAGAGCCATCCGACTTCATTAGATAATGTAGGCCTTAAGCGGGAATGACCCATTTTCCTGGCGAACCTGTGGGATAGGATACCTAAGACATGGATTGTTTCCCGGCCACCTACACATTCTTACCGTGATCCGTCAGACTAATCCCACACTACCAGCCTGAAACAAGCTGTCGCCACTGAGGAAAAATCGATCTACCTTGCTGGGGACAGGTTTGTGTCAATGATCCTAATGGTCTCCTAGAGGCTATGTGAATCATTTGGGGACCGTTTCTTACTGTCTATGTTGACACAGACTTCGAAAAAGGTAGTTAGCAGTACTGTTGTGTACACTTTACGGTGCCTACATCATTGCGTAAATAAAAAAGGTAGCCATACAAATGAGAAGGAGATTGTGAGTTTTTATTTGATGTGTATATTTTTATTTCATGTGCATACACGGATAGGATTTTATACAACAGAGTAAAACAGGATTTTTGCACTTGTTCTTACATCACTCCTAACGCCAATATTTTTTTTCCTTTTCCGATCTATTTTCATTAATAACGCATAGACCACGAGTGCACAAAACTATCAATTTCTTATTCAAGCGGTACCTCACTAAAATTCGTTACTGATAGTGTCGTTTACCGATAGCAGATGACATCAGTGTAAATAGTTTATACGAAAACTTTTTTTTTGAAGGACTATTCATGATTTACAGTAACTGCAGATCATGTGAAAGTCAGAACTCATAGAAGCTGAAAATTGATTGTTTCTAGATACGGATAGCTTATTTGGAAGCCCTCATTCTCCTCTTTCAAAAAAGAGTTTGTTTTACTTTTTCTGTAAACCTAAAGCTTCATAAGTTATTCTTATTTGAAATTTTTGGGTTCTGAAATATTCCAGTCCTAAAATTATTTTATATCTAAACTTCAGTGCCAAAGTTTTGCAGCCCCGATGTTTGTACACTCCTGGAAATTGGAATAAGAACACCGTGAATTCATTGTCCCAGGAAGGGGAAACTTTATTGACACATTCCTGGGGTCAGATACATCACATGATCACACTGACAGAACCACAGGCACATAGACACAGGCAACAGAGCATGCACAATGTCGACACTAGTACAGTGTATATCGACCTTTCGCAGCAATGCAGGCTGCTATTCTCCCATGGAGACGATCGTAGAGATGCTGGATGTAGTCCTGTGGAACGGCTTGCCATGCCATTTCCACCTGGCGCCTCAGTTGGACCAGCGTTCGTGCTGGACGTGCAGACCGCGTGAGACGACGCTTCATCCAGTCCCAAACATGCTCAATGGGGGACAGATCCGGAGATCTTGCTGGCCAGGGTAGTTGCCTTACACATTCTAGAGCACGTTGGGTGGCACGGGATACATGCGGACGTGCATTGTCCTGTTGGAACAGCAAGTTCCCTTGCCGGTGTAGGAATGGTAGAACGATGGGTTCGATGACGGTTTGGATGTACCGTGCACTATTCAGTGTCCCCTCGACGATCACCAGTGGTGTACGGCCAGTGTAGGAGACCGCTCCCCACACCATGATGCCGGGTGTTGGCCCTGTGTGCCTCGGTCGTGTGCAGTCCTGATTGGGTCGCTCACCTGCACGGCGCCAAACACGCATACGACCATCATTGGCACCAAGGCAGAAGCGACTCTCATCGCTGAAGACCACACGTCTCCATTCGTCCCTCCATTCACGCCTGTCGCGACACCACTGGAGGCGGGCTGCACGATGTTGGGGCGTGAGCGGAAGACGGCCTAACGGTGTGCGGGACCGTAGCCTAGCTTCATGGAGACGGTTGCGAATGGTCCTCGCCGATACCCCAGGAGCAACAGTGTCCCTAATTTGCTGGGAAGTGGCGGTGCGGTCCCCTACGGCACTGCGTAGGATCCTACGGTCTTGGCGTGCATCCGTGCGTCGCTGCGGTCCGGTCCCAGGTCGACGGGCACGTGCACCTTCCGCCGACCACTGGCGACAACATCGATGTACTGTGGAGACCTCACGCCCCACGTGTTGAGCAATTCGGCGGTACGTCCACCCGGCCTCTCGCATGCCCACTATACGCCCTCGCTCAAAGTCCGTCAACTGCACATACGGTTCACGTTCACGCTGTCGCGGCATGCTACCAGTGTTAAAGACTGCGATGGAGCTCCGTACGCCACGGCAAACTGGCTGACACTGACGGCGGCGTTGCACAAATGCTGCGCAGCTAGCACCATTCGACGGCCAACACCGCGGTTCCTGGCGTGTCCGCTGTGCCGTGCGTGTGTTCATTGCTTGTACAGCCCTCTCGCAGTGTCCGGAGCAAGTATGGTGGGTCTGACACACCGGTGTCAATGTGTTCTTTTTTCCATATCCAGGAGTGTATTTCCACACTTATACAAATATATATTTCACTAAAATAACTTGTTATCTTGTTAATTATTCAAATTATAAGGAGTCACTTTCACGACAATTCTTAGCAAATCCCTGTGCAAATTAAAATTTCGCTTTCACATAGTAGTACCTATTTTTTCCTAATTATGGAGATTTTAGTCCAACAAACTCAGTTCAATGCCTTTTCTATCTTTGTGCCTTTTAAAGTACCTGCCTTTTATATTAATATCTTGGAATCGATTACAAAGCCACTACCAGACTGGCATTGAACCAGTTCAGATACTGCATTATTCGTTTAGTCAGTGCTAGTTACTCAAAAGTTAACGTCATTAAGTTAGTTGTGATTCGATGGGCTGTGTTGTGGACTTCATTTAATAACAATTCATCATAATCAATACCCAGAGGCGGAATATTAAAGCAGAAATTGCATCAGGTTTGTGAGGCAATGGCATATGGAGCATGTCGGTAAGTAACAATTAGGCATGATGCAAGATGACAAGTACCTGATCTGTAATGCGAGATGTAATTAGAGACAGACAACATGAGGCAGTATGTTGTAATTAGCATAATTTGTTTAGCTGATCTATAAAAACTGGACATATATGAGATGATCAGATGGGAGGTATTGTACATAAGCATTAATGTTAGTTATAGCTGTAAGTCCCAAAGGTGTTTGAATCATACTGATGTTGCTGCAGGTCACTGGAGTCTGTTCCCCCATGCCTGCTGCCTCAGACACCGACCCTGAGGAGCAAGATGGCGTCACCACAGGCAGTCATCACCGACCTCGACTTGTCAGCCAACCAGCTGCGACTGCTGCTGGGGCCATGGCTCACCGGACTGCCCCAGCTGATCCACCTGGACGTGTCCCACAACCGGCTCGTCGCACTGCCATACGATGCATTCCGTGCCACACCCCAGTTGAGATTCCTGAATCTCAGCCACAACAACCTCACCACACTTGGACCCTTCCAGTTTGCACTCGTCCCCACACTCTCAATGCTACGAGTGCGCTCCAACCAACTGGCTGAGATCAGTGTCGACTGCTTCAGGTTAGTATGTGAACCCATACTGTACCATCATCAGCTGCTAAGGAAACTTTATCGTTGCTGTCATGGATGACGTCAGTGTTAAGGGCTCAAAAGCATGTTCTACAGGTATCTGACATCTCGTCCTCCACTATGAGAGCAGTGGCCAATCCAGGTATAGCAGCTGCCATGCACATCATAGATGCTGTTCTACATGGTGTAATGGATATAAGTGCAATATATGTATTGGTAATTGAGGACAGTGTAATGAACAACATTAAATGAGCATTTACGTCATTTGCAGACTAATAACTATAGCTACAGCAAGTGAAATATTTTTAGGTTGATTAGTATGATACCTTCAAATACGTGTGGCAAGAGCAAGCCATTAATGCTTATTTCACCCTGGGCAGCAGGTGAGGTACAGAAGTGTGGACACATTGACATGAAACAGTTAGCATATACTGACAGCAGTAGTCCACTTAATGGTGCAGTTACGACCATGCAGATAACATGAAGTTGTTAACATGGTGACTTTTTTTTAAGACTGTTCACTTCAGAGAAAAAACACCCAACACACTTCTGTGTGTTCATATTGTGGTAACATACATAAAAGTATTTGAACTTATGCCCATTACACCCCATAAACCACATATTAACTGACAGGCCACCACATTTAGTTTCTACTGCTTTATTATCGTCTCCAGTCAAAGATGTACATATGAATAGTTAGTCCTCAACAGCCGCCACTTCCTTGGGGGTGCATTTTTGTGACAATAGACATGGAAATTCACATATGGTAAATGAACTATACGAAGCGGACGGATGACAGGAAAAGTGTGTTGAGATAGCAGGGAATAAGTGAAAAACAACAGGAAGGGGAAAGACGGACAACGAGGGGGAAAACGAAACAGTAGAGGAAGAAGGAACGGATAAGAATCAGCTCCGCATACTGCCCCTAACTGCACATTCAGCACCGACCAGAAGCCATGCCATCTTTCTGATGTGGTACAGTCAGGCTAGGAGTAAACACACCGCTCGCAGAATGAGAAGAAGAAAGGAGTTTCACATCAGCGCACACTCTGCTGAAGAGTGAAAATCTCTTTCTGGAAATATCCCCCAGGCTGTGGCTAATCCATGTCTCCACAGTAACCTTTCTTCCAGCAGTGCTAGTTCTACAAGGTTCGCAGGAGAGCTTCTGTGAAGTTTGGAAGGTAGGAGACGAGGTACTGACAGAAGTGAAGCTGTGAGGGCGCGGCATGAGTCGTGCTTGGGTAGCTCAGATGGTAGAGCACTTGCCCACGAAAGGCAAAATTCCCGAGTTCGAGTCTCGATCCGGCACTCAGTTTGAATCTACCAGGAATTTTCACACCACTCCAAGCTTTCCAGGCCCTGGAGCCGCTAGTTCTCAATGAAGAAACTCCTCAGTTTACTTTATGGTGCTGAGAACACACCGTTCCAGTCCTGCCACAAAGAAAAAACCCCTGTCTATTTGGGGGAACCTGCGAACTCCACATTGCTGCGACACATGCTGATCACATTAAGGGCACTAAAATAAGAATGAGGGTGGATATGCACGAAAGGGAATCACGGAGACAGATTCAGGCAGGACTGTCCTGAGAAGCAGTTCTGTAAGACCTACCTCTCCTACTGTGGTAGGAGGTACTCTTATTTTGGCTACTAACTGGAGCCACTCCCGTTATGTCAAGTAAAACAACGCAAGTGTAGAGTGTAGGTGTAACCCATTGAATTACAGACCCATATCACTGACCACAATTTGCAGTAGGATTTTGGAGCATATATACTCGAACATTATGAACCACCTTGAAGAAAATGGCTTATTGATACATAACCAACACGAATTCAGAAATTGTCGTTCTTGTGCAACGCAGCTAGCTCTTTATTCCCATGAAGTAATGAGTGCTGTCGACAAGGGATCTCAGATCGATTCCATATTCCTAGATTTCGAGAAGGCTTTTGATACCGTTCCTCACAAGTGACTATTAATCAAACTGCGTGCATAGGGAGTGTCGGCTCAGTTGCGTTACTGGATTCATGATTTCCTCTCAGAGAGGCCACAGTTCGTAGTGATAGACGGTAAATCATAGAACAGAAGTTCCGCAAGGTAGTGTTATAGGCCCTCTGTTGTTCCTGATTTACATAAATGATCTAGGTGATAATCTGACAAGCTCCTTTAGATTGTTTGCAGGTGACGCTGTAATTTACCGTCTAGTAAAATTATCAGACTATCAATTCCAGTTACAAAATGATCTAGAGAAAATTTCTGTATGGTGCGAAAAGTAGCAATTGGCACTAAATAAAGAAAAGTGCGAGGCCATCCACATGGGTACTAAAGGAAATCCGATAAATTTTGGGTATACGATATATCGCATAAATCTAAGGGCTGTCAATTCTACTAAATACCTAGGAATTACAAGTACGAGAAACTTAAACTGGCAAGACCACATAGAAAACATTGTGGTGAAGACGAAATAAAGACTGCACTGTGTTGGCGGAATACTTAGAAGATGGGACAAATCCACTAAAGAGACAGACTACATTACACTTGTCCGTCCTCTGCTGGAATACTGCTGCGCTGTGTGGGACACTTACCAGATAGGATTGACGGAGGACATTGAAAAAGTGCAAAGAAGGGCAGCCCGTTTCGTGTTATCGCGCGAGAGGGTGAGAGTGTCACTGATATGATACGCTAGTTGGGGTGGCAGTCAGTGAAACAAAGGCGGTTTTTTTGCGGCGGGATCTATTTACGAAATTTCAATCACCAACTTCCTCCTCTGAATGCGAAAATATATTTGTTGACACCCACCTATGTATGGAGAAATGATCATCATAATAAAATAAGAGAAATCAGAGCTCAAACGGAAAGATTTAGGTGTTCCTTTTTCCCACGCGCTATTCGCGAGTGGGATGGTAGAGAAGTAGCATGAAAATGGTTCGATGAACCCTCTGCCAGGCACTTAAGTGTGAATTGCAGAGTAACCATGTAGATATAGATGTAGATGTAGAGAGTGTATTTTGCATTTGTTGTTCTGTTTCTGACGGCCTTCCATCGATCGGCACTGAAACAATAACATAGTAACGATGTTACTGTTGCAAACAAAGTGACTTTAAATGGTGTGCTGTTCGGTGTCTTAAATAGTATCAAACAAAACAGAATTACTTGAAAGTGTTCCATTCAATTCATTCTTAAGTCAATTTCATGTTAGTCAGCGACTAATCATGTTACACAGCGATGGAGATTAACTAAAAACTGGAAGACATCGACAAGAGGGATAAGGGAGGGGGGGGGGGGAGAGGAGGTTCGAGGGTACTTAGTTAATGTTCACTCTGGGTGCCAATTACCCTTCTTACACCACTGTGCAAGAGACACCCTCAGAACCTACAAGGACGAAGTTAGTTGGATTTCAAACGTAAGCATCAGTACTGTTCTGCACTTTCAATTTTAGAAAATTGACTACGTATGCGTCCGTATAGCGTCTGCGGCTCTTTCCTACAGTAGGGTACGAAACATTAGGCAGAGAACGTGCCTTAGGTCACGGCCTAATAGCCATAAAACAACTGTCAGCAACTATACACTTGGATGAGGAATTCCGCCGTAATGTAAGACATCTCTGTAGTTTTCCTTTACCCAGACATGTGTCAGCAATCTTGTGCTATCTTCAGTGGGTTACTTTATTCCCTTTTTGTGAAATTGTTATTACATATTAACATTTAGAGAATAGCTTTGGTACAAAATATATTCATTTGTGAATGAAGTGATAGTTGTTAAATATTATACATGGTTTGTTTACAGGTCACACCTAAGATATGTATCACTGGGCTAATGCCTTATATGTTATTTATTACAATATGTCTAAAGTTCTCGTTTTGTAGATGATATATGTATGCATTAGGGTATATGTATGCATTAGCTTACTTGCAGAAAGCTATCGAATGATTATTTTGGTAGCTGTGAATCTGCTACACACTTCGCAACAACTGGTCATCTGCAAGCAGCAAAACATGAGTTTTCTTTTTCTTTATTATTCATTTCTGAACGAAAATGAGTATGTATTGCGATGCGGCTTTGATGTTGTACTGCTTCTCGCCTTTGTTTATGGTGCTTATTTCTACCACTTTTGTCGTTTCACAGGCATTTTCTGCGGTTATTCCAAGTTGCACAGTGTTTTCGCCGCCATTACGTGTTGGTGGGGCTGTGTAGTATTCATTTGTTTCGTGGCATCTTTGTCTGGGTGATGCTCGCAGAGGTGAAGTGTTTTTGGCGTTTATGTTGTTTGGTTCGTATGTGTGTGTGTGTATGTGTGTGTGTGTGTTCAGGACTGGCACGGAACTGGCAGAGAGAGAGAGAGAGAGAGAGAGACAAAGAGAGAGAGAGACAGAGAGGTTTTGTGGAATGACATTTAGAGTAAATGTTGTACAGTATGGAGGAGAGGGAAATTTAGTTCCAAGGGCTGATCATGTGAAGTTTTGGTGTGGCTGTTACTGATATAGTTCTTCAATTGTGGCAAAGCAGAACAGCAACACCACAAGATGGTAGAAATATACACTGCACCCAGAAATGGAAGAGGACAGAAATAAAATATCTCGGGATGAGACTATTGATGCTGTTTCAGAGATCACTAAATCCAGTGAAATTTATGAAAAATTCGCCAGTATGAGTCTACTTATCATTGTGATGTTGCACCAACTATGACCTGGGAGACCAAACTGACTCGGTTGGGAAGGGTTTAAGAAAGTCGCCTATCCTCTCCTGAGGCACGCAAGCTGGCCCCAACTGTTCTACCTGGTCCTTGATATCCTGGATACTTGCACTGAGATGGATTTGACGTCCGAGCTGGTGCCACACATGTTCTATAGCGGACAGATGATGAGATTTTGATGGCTGCAGTAATACATCATCATCATCCAAACAGATCGTAGATAGACATGCCGTGTGTGGAAGAGAGTTGTCCTGTTGAAAAAAAGCACTGCGATATTTTCACATGTCTGTGACGTTTCATTGTGCTGCAGCTACTGACTACCATCCATTACCTGATATCATATCGGGCGTTTCATGCAGACCATGGTGGCTGAATGAACAACTCTGTAACTCTACAAAATATTGGACGAATGAGAAGTCTCCACAGGTCGCCTCCATACCACCAACGATGGCCATCTGTGGTAGTCCGGAACAGCAGTTCACTCCTAAACACAAGGCATCACCATTCATGAGCAGACAGTGCTTCCCCATCACAGCACCGTTCCAAACGCAGCCTCTTATTTTATAATGCTAGCTGGAGCCTAAACTAGGGATAGTAATTTCCTAGTTCGGCTGTTGCTAGAGTCTGACAAATGGTGCACTTCGACACAGAATGTTGCAGGGAATTCATTGCTTGTTATTGGAAGGCAAATACAGATGTGAGTAATTAAAATATGGTGCACCACACAGCCATCCTCCGTTGTGCTGGTCAGATGTGGTTGACTGGGACCCTGACGATGGACATGCATGCCCTCAAGTTTCCATGCAGTCCAAGACCAGACGACAGTCTCATGCTGATACCCTATAAATCTTTATATGGCACGATTCGACCCGCCAGCCATATGTAGACCTGCATCGACGCTTCTTTCGAACTCAGTTGCGTATAACACTCCTTCAGTAGAGAATGCGGCATCTCCACGAGTAGCGATCATTCAGTATCTGACACTGTTCAAGCCTCTTATGTACGACATCAGGCTAGGTAACAACACAATGACACTAATGCACTCAGCTGGAAATTCTATCTGTCACATAGAACAGCATCTGTAGTCATTTACATACCTGTCAATGGTTGGCACATGTATGAAGTTACATTGATATCCATTCATGTCTTCTGGATGCTTCCCATTTATTTCTCAGACTCTAAATACCGGCTGTGACGTCACTGGTAACACACTTGATTATTATGAGTCATCACCTGACACAAAAATTTTCTCGTCACTTTATTGCGTGGGTATACATGTCACGATCAGTTAACTCCACATTAAGTAAAAAATGCGTACTTAGGATGAGAACTTGAGCCATAAAATCTAAATGTTTTTCAGAAATTTCTGTGTTAACAATATTAAAACAATATAAAGCATGCAACTTCGCATTAAGACGCTTACATCTTTTGATATATGGAAAAAACGTAACTGTAGTGAGTCTTATGCATTATAAATATTTGAAATTGGGCGTCAATGCCCGATACTAGTTCGGCAAATTTCGAAATAACTATCGATATTACGCGGTTTCAGTGTACATCATTAGACCAAAAATGACCTTCATTCAACAAAAACGAGGTGCAAAATATCAGTGTCTTAAAGATATATCCTTTATACTCATATAAAGACTCTGGTGCGCAATGGGATTTTCATTTTCTCTACACAAGTTTCAGCAGCTGACCTGCCTGGATAAGCGACCGCGCTAACATGCCCGCTTCTTGGACACAAGGAGACAAGCCAGTCCTTGCGGATTAACGATGAATGGTGGTGAGCCAACGAGCACATGAGTGGTTTTTAGGTGGTTTCCCACAATCAGCTAGGTGAATGCCATGCTGGTACTCCTGTCCCGTCTCAGAGAGACGCTACACGACCAGAACACGGTATCAGAATTGCCCCTCATATCTCCATTACATGCACTAAGTTGCGGTACACTGATTCCTTCCCTGAGGGAGTGGTGACGTCACGAAGAGCACCTAACCTCAAACACTGTTAAATATAACAATGCCGAGATCATAAAGTAACGGGAAAATGCAATACGAAAACAGGAAGAAAAATACGATATTTTCAGAATTTCCTTAGTTGTCATCACAGGTCTGGAGTACACCTTTCATTACTTGTTGATTGGACTCCAACAAACCAATACAGTGCTCCACATCCAATGACGACAAGTCCACAATTTGTTGAAATATCACGTGCAGAGAAAAATACAACCTTATTGCCAACTCACACCACCTCCTTCGCTGAGAAAGCCTTATGGCTGACGTTGCCTCCCAGATCTCTAGTGAACAGACAGAATCACTGAAGTGTTCTGTGCATGATCATGTCACTTCACCACTCGACAGAACAGCTTGAGTAAGACATGGATTTAGCAGTAACACCTGTCAGTAGGGAATGCATGTTGCAGATACAACAGTGCGCTTACGTCGTTGGACCTGGGAGACAACCAGCTGACACATCTTCCAGAGGAGCTGTTCCAGATGACCAAGTCCCTGAGGGAGGTGCGGCTGGACAGCAACAGGCTGCGCTCTCTCTGGCAGCGGGCTTTCCAGCACACTCCAGACCTGGAGATGGTGGATCTCAGTGGAAACCGCATAGGAGAGGTGGCAGCTTCTACCTTCTCCAGCACACCTCTGCTCAAGGACCTCAGCTTGGCTCACAACAGGCTAGGCTTCCTCTACAATGACACCTTCAGGTAACACTAAGTTACATGACTTCCCAGCTTCCATATTTAATGATTCTTTAAAATATATCTGAAAAAAGAGACAGCATTGGTCGTATATTTTTTACTATCGCAAAATCGATTTTCTGTCACTGAGTGACCATCTTCAGTGCTATAATGTATAACTTAAATTAGGATGCACTGTTGTCACTAAGCTTACGGCAAGCTTAGTGACAACAGTGCATCCTAATTTAAGTTATACAATATAGCACTGAAGATGGTCACTCAGTGACAGAAAATCGATTTTGCGATAGTAAAAAATATACGACCAATGCTGTCTCTTTTTTCAAGTATACCTGTTATCTGGTCGTAGTGCACAAGACAAAATGGAGTCGCCAATCAATAAAATATATCTTGTTATTGACTATATCTTCAACATTTCGCGGACTTGGCAGCAGCTGTAGGAATATTAATTTCCAATTTAATAATGAACAGCCTCAGTTGCATCGTTTAGCTATACCTGGGTTTCAGTCGGAATAACCCAACCTTCTTCAGAATAACAGTATCTATCGTTTGTCCATAGTGGACATCGTCAAGCTAAAACTACAAATCTATAAATTATCGTCAGACTGTAAAACTTATCTGGCACTACCTCGTCCCACTTCGCGACCGCGATGCGGCAGCCACGAGTCCTGAAGGTCGCGGCTTATGGCGTCGAGAGTCACGGTGGCATCCCACTGCTTTTCTTCGCTTGTCTCCGCCCTTGCGAAACCCTCCCTTCTCCTGGAAAATCGCCTGATCTCTCCCCAGCTAACCATATTTGGAGCAATATGGGCACGGCCCTGTAACCATCTAGGGTTTTAGACGATCTAAAGCGCCGACTGGACAGGATTTGGTACGATATTCCTCAGGAAGACAGCAGGTAACTATCGATCAACGACAAGCCGCTAACTGCTTGCGTAAGAGACAGAGGTGGACCATCACGTTATTGACTTCTTCGATTTGTGAAGATCTTTCTCTTGAATAAATCATCCTATTTTCCTAAAACTGTATTAATTTCCTTGTCTGTACATGTACACTAGATTTACCGGATTCCACCCAATTCGGAAAATTCATTAGTGATGTGTCACTTTTTTTCTGTCTTAAAGTGTATTATCTGCTGCAAACGAAATGAAAATGGAAACACGTAACGTACTGTGACTGCTGCATTCCCCGGAAACTGGGGTGTTATTGTGGTGGAGGACATTGGATCGTAAAAGGGAAGAGAACATCTAGCTCTGCCCACTACCTGTCTGCCTTGGGTTTTTAGACGAATCCGTGTCACTCGACGAACGTAATCAGTGAAATGAGAACGTATTCAATTAAGGAAAATGAGACAAATAACTGGCCTGTACTAGATAATAACAGAATTTATCGTGCAGAAGTAACATTTTGTAAGGTTCATAATTTCATTTTTTTTCCACATTTTTCCTCGTTATCTTAATGAAGACAAATTTCATGCATCTCATTTTCATATGGAATGTGAACATTCTTGGGATCACCCAAGAAGCAAACATGGATTTTTTTTTAAATGTATGATATGAGAACCACTCTAATGTCCAATTATTTGTCAAGGAGGTGCCCAGAGCTGCAACGCCTCAACCTGGAGGGCAACCTTCTGCGCCAGGTGGGAGCGACACTGATGGCAGCCAACCCCAACCTGGAGGTGCTCGCCTTCGCCAACAATGAGCTCTCCAGGGTAGAAGACGGCGCCTTCGTCGCCAACCCCAGGCTCAGGGTCCTCACTCTAGGGTGAGTCTCAATGATCACCTTTGAGATGAGGCCAGATGTCACATCTTTTTGTCACCTCGTTGCTAAACTGAATAATTTCGTTATGAATCACTCCTAAGCAGTTGGGTATAAGAGCAGATATGTGATACCCTAATTTGTACGCATGTCAGTGCGTTGGTTGTTTATTGTCTATGTCAAACAGTCTTAGGCAACGGCCTTGCCGCAGTGAATAGCCAGGTTCCCGTCAGATGACCAACGTTAAGCACTGTCGGGTGTGGCCAGCACTTGGATGGGTGACCGTCCGGGCCGCCATGCGCTGTTGCCATTTTTCGGCGTGCACTCAGCCTCGTGATGCCAACTGAGGAGCTACTCGACCGAATAGTAGCGGCTCCAGTCACCATCGTAACGACCGGGAGAGCGGTGTGCTGACCACGTGCCCCCTCCTATCCTCATCCTCAGCTGAGGATGACACGGTGGTCGGATGGTCCCGATGGGCCACTTGTGGCCTGAAGATGGACTACTTTTCTCAAGCAGTCTTCCCACAGACGCTCACAATCTTTACGACCCGATGTTTTCTGCATGGCTGTAACAACACCACTAAGAGAGTACGCCTGCTAGTATAGACTCTTGTGTGTCCATGTGTCTCTAAAACCTGTCCATCTGCTCGGAAGAAAATAAGCATTAATGGCTTGTTCTTGCCACATGTACTTGGAGGTACAACCCAACCTAGAAACCTACTGCTTGTAATAGCTATAATCATTAGTCTCCAAATGACATAAATACTGAGGTAATATTGGTCAATACCCCGTCCTCAGACATTAATATAAATGTCTGCACTTACACCCATTACAACCTACATAATACTTCAAAATGTAGGACATAATGGATATAAGTGTAAATATTTTTATGACATGGTGAGACACTATGTTCACACAAGTCCGAGGATGGTTTTTTCGCTGCATCGGACTATCTTGCCACAAACACGTATCAAACTTTACGAACCGATGTTTTCTGCATTGTCATACTGTCCCATTAAGTGGACTACACCTATCAGTATAGACTAACTGCTTTGCATCCACTTACCCACTCGACAATTCGACACCTGACTTGCTGCCTATGGGGAAAGGAGCATTATTTACTTGCTCTTACCACTGGAGGTATTAACCAACCTAAAAACGTACAGCTTGTAAAAGCTATAATTATTAGTCTACAAATGACGCAAATATTGATGTAACGATCTTTCTGATGTTTACTTCTTGTACTGACTGAGTCATTCCACGACCATGAAGATTTGCTCTATAGTTTGGTCCTCCATAGCTAGACGTTTAAATTAAATAAATCAAATCTTCCTGTTTTTTATCACGTGTGAGCTATGTTATATTTTGGGAATGAAATTATACACAACATTGTTCAGTTTGTTACAGAATGTGCGTTTCTTTTGGATACAATCCTCTAGACTGTGGCTAGGCCGTCTTCTGTGACATAATTTCTTCCAGAAGTGGTACTCCTGCAAGATATGTGGGAAAACGTCTGTTAAGTTTGGAAGGTAGGAGATGTAGGAAGTAATGTTTTGAGGGCAGTTCGTGAGTGTTGTTCTTGGACAGAAGGGTACCGAAAGGCACAATGGACGTCTGCCCTAAATTATCCAAAATGTGTATTTTAACTGAGTCAACATAGCTCCAACTATCAAGCATAAAATGAAACAAAATGAAGACACTCTATAATCACATTTCAAGATATTTCATATTTTAGAAAGGGTTTTATTTTTGAAGAAGGTCTTTAGTTTTCAAGGAGATTGTAATTTCGAAGCGGTTTTGTCAGTACCCGAGAGGCATATTTTTTTCAGTTTTCAAGAGAACTTCCTACTAATTTCCTTATACAATTGGGGAGTCATAGTTTTTATGATTTTTTTTTATTTTTACTTTCCATGAGGGTTTATAAGATTGCAAGAGTATTTTTGGGTCTATGACGATTTCTGCTATCCAGGAAAATTTGTTTGCAAGAGGAATTTCAGTATGTGAGAGTACATTAACTTGTCAAAAGGATTTTCTAGTCTCAAAACAATGATTATTTATTGATGAGGCTTTTTAATTTTTCAGAAAAATATTTCATAATTCAACATTTTTTCCGAAGACAATTTTTAGTTTTACAAGATAATTTTTCAGTTTTTATTAAAATGTTTAAAACTCCACATAATGTTTAACTTTTATAATTAATCTTTTATTTACTAAGAGGACTATTAAATTTTAAAGAGAATTATGAATTTCAGGATGAGTTTCGCGTTCCATCAATAATTCTTAACTTTGAAAATAATTCGACCTTCATGTCTTCCACTGTATGGGAAGATAGTAAACTTCGGCAGGTGCTAACGCCGACGAAGGCCACAGCAATCTGGACTGGAACGAGAGGATGGAACCCTCTCTCCCACCCCACAAAAAATACTTCAGTACGTAGCAACACTGCCCATGAAGGGCGACGATCTCGGTTCGAGTCTTGGCATGGCATCCAGTTTCGATCTGCCATGATTCGACTTCGTGAGGAAGAACTGCCTACCATCATGCTGCCAGACACAGAGTCGATGTCTGTGAAGCTAGTTTCACCTGACAGAGCGTAAGCGATTCAAACCATTGCTCTGCAGTCTTTCAGTTCCACTCACCATCAAGATCAAATATACCGCTGAAAATTGCTATTCCAGTATCTTGTAGTAGAACGTGATCAACTGCAAGGCAATGCGCACTGATGTATATATGAGCGCGCATTTCTTAAACCACTCAATCTAGCAGAAATCTCTAGTAAAACGTCGGGACACAGAGCTATATCTCTTTCTGAGCAGGACCACTTGCATTCAGAGCAAAAACAACAGATGCCCGTGTTCCGAAGGAATGGCTGAGTGGACCGAGAAATTAAGTTAGCAGTCAGTATGAAACGTAAATTTGCAGATGTTCAAAAATCAGAAGACTAACTGTCAGTCCAATTCCTTCCTTTCTGTGGAACTAAATCTACCAAAATTGGTAAGATCCCAGCCAGTGATTGGATAAGAGAAATTTTCAGACTGCCCATCGAGATCAAAGACAGTGCAGCTAAAGGTAGTATTGGCCTCATGGAACATTTTATTTGCAACATCCATTATCTGTCTGAAAGCAGCTATATAGATCAGTCAACCAGCACAGTTTCTAAATATCAAACAAACTCCAATGACAAATTAAACAATTGTGATGTAGAAGAATGTACGATTGATGAGCACAGCTTCAAAAATAAACATAACATTATATAATGTGAAACAAAACTCTTGTCCTTTGCTTTGATCTAAAATCCATATGTATTAACAAATGGAAATGTTATGAAACATATACTGAACTTTAATTATTTAAAGAAGTAATGTACTTAATTTAAATTACCATTTGCATTATAATGCGATTTTTTCAGTAAATTTGAATTTGTACAAATCATTATATATATATATATATATATATATATATATATATATATATATATATGATGTTTTGTACAAATTCGAATTTTTTTCAGTGAATTTGAATTTGTACAATATATATATAATGTTTTGTACAAATTTGCTGAATATATATATATATATATATATATATATATATATATATATATATATATATATATATGTAAAATTGCCATTCAGTATGATTATTAATTAAAATTAAAAGCTGTCACTTCTGTTAAAAGAAATATAATTCAATAATTTCAATTAACATTTCTATTTGTTAATAAATGTGAGATTTAAATAAATACACAAAAAGAGGTGTTACCAGCGAAATTCGAGTCAGTGTCCTCATGACTATGAATCTATTATGCTAGGCAGTTTTCTTACCTTAGATATCTGATAAGCATAGAGGAAATCGAAGAGGGCTGCTCCAAATGTCGTCTCGATAGAATAAACACAGGGGCTACAAGAAGGAAATTAGCAGAGAACAGTAGAAACAGCTCAAAATGTAATAGCGAAAACGGATGATAAAAGTATTAGGGAGAGAGAAAAAAGAAAACAAATCTGAAGAATGTGATACAGTTTGAAAGTGCTGATCCAAGAACTTCTGCATGTTCAGCTCAAAGTAGCATAGACGAAGATGAAGAGGACGATTCCAGTAATTCATCAGGGTATGAGAAATCATATTCTGTTGACTGGCAAAGGCTGTTGCGGTTTAAGGTGTGAGGAATGCTCCGCTAATGAAAGCACTGACTGATACATTTGTTACAAATGCTAGACCGTGCTCGTAACATCTAAGTAAAATCAAGAGTACGTACCTGACGTCTTTTTCTTTTTATTTAAATTACTCCAAAGAAATTGCTGAAAATCTACAAAATTTTGTGAATTTTTCACTGTGCAACTAAATCTTTATATTGTTCAAGATATCGCCAAAAATCCACTAATACAAAGTTTCACACTGTGTTATTCTACAGTCAGAAACGGCCTACCCATATTACCTTTTCAGAGAAACAATTTGAAACACTGTTTGCAGGCACAACAAGCTGGAGTCACTCAACCCGTCCATGTTCGGCAAAGACGCAGCACTGGAGGAGTTCCACGTGGAAGCCAACCAGCTGCCCTCATTGCCAGGGCAGCTGATGGGAAACCTCACAAACCTCACCATCCTAAACGTCAGCAACAACAGGTCTGTACTCAACTACCATACTATTTTCAACAGATTCTACGTCAGCTATTTAGGTTTGTCAGTCTGGACTGTGCCATCACAATAGGACACACAGTACGCTTACTAATACTGAATCTTCCGATACCGTCCCTCTATTGTCACATATGATGTCATCTACAACACAGACATAAATGGCTCATCGAAATCCATTATAAGTAAGGTACATGCGACAACAACGGTTTTATTTTCTTGACGTCACGCTCGTTGGCATTGACAACTTCAACCAAACTGTCACTTTCCTATTTAATCAATGGTTTGCGATACAGTTCAAAACAGTCTGTCAGCACTATCCAAATTGCAAAATATAACACAGAAGGAAAACAAATAAATTTGCCTTGATAAGCATGAAAACAACATATAATCTACATGCCGAAAAGTATGTTCCAAAAAGATTGAAGTAACATATAACTTTCTGTTGTAAATTACATCTGTTGTAAATTACATCGTTGGCTTGTTCGCCTTTTGTGATTTTTAACAAACTTGTGAATTCCGTGACTTTACTAATGGTTTTTTTTCTGATGACTTGACTAACTGAAGACGTATTTTCAAAGGAGGTGTACTTCTATTGTTAAAAAAAGAAACGAGAGCCGCCACCGCTGCGATATATAAGAAAATATTAATTTTTGTCAGTATACGCTCTTGCAAGAAGATGAACATACACTGTAATAGCTGAGCACTGAGAAGAAGATTTTTGTGAAATAATAACTGCTATCTTGAACGGCAAAATTTTTCTCATTTCTGAAGTAAATATTATGCTCATCTTTCCTCTCCTAGTAATTACGATAGAAAGTGCAAGCAAGCAGGAGGCTCGGAATTTTGAATGCTAGGTAGTACGGTGCGGTCCCTGTATAATACCACGTTCTTTTGGAATGAACAGATTCTCTTTTGTGAAAAGCGAAAATTTGTGGAACTTGCGATACCGACACAGGCTATTACAGTCGTTCAGAATCGTATCCGCCTGACTTGTTCTTCAATAAAAGCGTCAAGAATCAGGAGATCTTGGAAAGCTTTTTCTTAGGCTCGCTGGCAAGAAGAACTTTATCCTTGGGTACACTCTACTGCACTCCGGAGACGCCACGAATTACTGTAAAATTAATAATTTACTCTTTTTCAGTCCAGAAGATAGTAATTAAGATCCACACACTAAATATTTTATATTTGATAAAAAAGTCAATCTACATTTTCATATTCGAAAGTAACGCCAAAGGACAGATTTATATAAAAGATTTAATACTATTAAGGAAAGAGGACCTGGTAAGAGTAGGGAACAGTAGCTACAATCAATGTTACAGTGGAAAATTTCGAGGCTGCCTGTCTGTTCATTTCTTTCTCTTATCAGAAATAATTAATAATTTTTCTAGTGGCCAAGGGAGGGTCATTAGACAAGTTTTGTGCAGAAAGAATTATCTTTGCTATTATAGCAATTTCTGTTTTCTAAATATTCTGAATTTAGTTCTTAATTTTGACATTTAAATATTATACAAATGTAACTGTTTATGCGAAAAATAGCTCTGTTTGCAAAATATAAACCATCTGATAATACAACTCTCTTCCTGATGTCTACTGTTCTTGGAATGTCCTTAGTTAAGTACTTGATTTGAAGGAAGGATTTTGGCGGTAGAATATGACACCAATGTAACTCTTCATGCCCAAAACTGCTGGGCTTCGAAGCGTTGAACTTTTGGACACATCATTTATATAGTTGTTCGTGAAATATTTCAATCTTCCCTTCCATCACTACGTTTTCCTTATTTACCCTGATTACTTACAAGCATTTGTTTCCAGGAGCAGAGTTCACACTCGATGCATTTAATACCCAAGTTGTTAATTTCGAACTCTTTGTTTGGCTATGAAAATTCGGACAAAAATTCATTGTGCAGTTTTCCGTTAAATCACAAACTAAGATCTTCTTAACTCCCGTGGTTGCCCTGTTGTTCTTGTTACTGCTGTTTTTGTTGCGGTTCAAATACTGATTTGATGCAGCTCTCCATGATACTCGATTCTGTGCAATAATTACTGCAACCTACATCTCCCTGAATCTGCTTACTGTATTCATCTCTTGGTCTCTCCCCTCCACACTTCCATTCAGTACTAAATTGGTCATCTCTTGACGTCTTATAATGTGCCCTGTCTATGGATCCTTTCTTCTCGTTAGGTTATGCCACAAATTTGTTTTCTCCCGAATTCCATCCACTACCTCCTCACTAGTTACGTGATTTATCCAACTAATCTTCAGTGATCTGTAGCGCCACGTTTAGAAAGCTGGTATTCTCTTCTTATGTTAACTGCTTATCGTCCGTGTTTCACTTCCAGACACGGGTCGTCGTCGTGATCTTCAGCCCTGAGACTGGTTTGAGGCAGCTCTCCATGCTATTCTATCCTGTGCAAGCTTCTTCATCTCACAGTACCTACTGCAACCTACATCCTTCTGAATCTGCTTAGTGTATTCATCTCTTGGTCTCCCTCTACGATTTTTACCCTCCACGCTGCCCTCCAATACTAAATTGGTGATCCCTTGATGCCTCAGAACAAGTCCTACTAACCGATCCCTTCTTCTGGTCAAGTTGTGCCACAAACTTCTCTTCTCCCCAATCCTATTCAATACTTCCTCATTAGTTTATGTGATCTACCCATCTAATCTTCAGCATTCTTCTGTAGCACCACATTTCGAAAGCTTCTGTTCTCTTCTTGTCCAAACTATTTACCGTCCATGTTTCACTTCCATACATGGCTACACTCCATACAAATACTTTCAGAAATGACTTCCTGACACTTAAATCTATACTCGATGTTAACAAATTTCTCTTCTTCAGAAACGCTTTCCTTGCCATTGCCAGTCTACATTTTATATCCTCTCTACTTCGACCATCATCAGTTATTTTGCTCCCCAAATAGCAAAACTCCTTTACTACTTTAAGTGTCTCATTTCCTAATCTAATTCCCGCAGCATCACCCGACGTAATTTGACTACATTCCATTATCCTCGTTTTGCTTTTGTTGATGTTCATCTTATATCCTCCTTTCAAGACACTGTCCATTCCATTTAGAGGCTCCTTCAAGTCCTTTGCTGTCTCTGACAGAATTACAATGTCATAGGCAAACTTAAAGATATTTTTATTTTTTCTGAACTTCAAGTTCTACTCCAAATTATTCGTTGATTTCCTTTACTGCTTGCTCATTGCACAGACAGTGACATCGGGGACAGGGTAGAACCTTCTTTCACTCCCTTCTCAACCGGTGCTTCCGTTTCAAGACCCTCGACTCATATAACTGCCATTTAGTTTCTGTACGATTTGTAAATAGACTTTCACTCCCTGTCTGCTGCTCTCAGAATTCCAAAGACAGTATTACAATCAACAGTGTCAAAAGCTTTCTCCAAGTCTGGTGCAAACACGTGTTTTCCTTTCCTTAACCTATCTACTAAGGTAAACCCTATGGTCAGTATTGTCTTGCGTGTTCCTATATTTCTTCGAAATCCAGACTGATCTTCCCCAGTTTTTCCATTCTTCTGTAAAGAATTCGTGTTGGTATTTCGCAGCTATAACTTATTAAACCAATAGTTCGGTAATTTTCACACATGTCAACACCAGCCTCCTTTGGAATTGCCACTACTACAGTGTCTTTACGTCTGACAGTCTGTCTCCTGCATCTTGGACTTCAGATGGAATAATTTTCTCTTGAATGGTTCTCCAAAGGCTATCAGTATATCTGACAGAATGTCGCCAACCACCAGGGCCGTGGTCCGCAGCTCGTGGTCGTGCGGTAGCGTTCTCGCTTCCCACGCCCGGGTTCCCGGGTTCGATTCCCGGCGGGGTCAGGGATTTTCTCTGCCTCGTGATGACTGGGTGTTGTGTGTTGTCCTTAGGTTAGATAGGTTTAAGTAGTTCAAAGTTCTAGGGGACTGATGACCATAGATGTTACGTCCCGTACTGCTCAGAGCCATTTGAACCATTTTTGAACCAGGGCCGTGTTTCGAGTTAGGTCTTTCAGTGCTCTATCAAATTCTTCACTCAGTATCGTATGATTGCCTTAAAGGAAATAAATACACTACTAGCCATTAAAATTGCTACACAACGAAGATGACGTGCTACAGACGCGAAATTTAACCGACAGGAAGAAGATGCTGCGATATGCAAATTAATTACCTTTTCAGAGCATTCACACAAGGTTGGCGCCGGTGGCGACACCTACAACATGCTGACATGAGAAAAGTTTCCAACCGATTTCTCATACACAAACAGCAGTTGACCGGCGTTCCCCGGTGAAACATTGTTGTGATGCCTCGTGTAAGGAGGAGAAATGCGTACCATCACGTTTCCGACTTTGATAAAGGTCGGATTGTAGCCTATCGCGATTGCGGTTTATCGTATCGCGACATTGCTGCTCGTGTTGGTCGAGATCCAATGACTGTTAGCAGAATATGGAATCGCTGGGTTCAGGAGGGTAATACAGAACGCCGTGTTGGATCACCACGTCCTCGTATAACTAGCAGTGGAGATGACAGGCATCTTATCCGCATGGCTGTAACGGATCTCGCAGCCACGTCTCGATCCCTGAGTCAACAGATGGGAACGTTTGCAAGACAACAACCATCTGTAAGAACAGTTCGACGACGTTTGCAGCAGCATGGACTACCAGCTCGGAGACCATGGCTGCCGTTACCCTTGGCGCTGCATCACAGACAGGAGCGCCTGCGATGGTGTACTCAAAGACGAACCTGGGTGCGCGAATGGCAAAACGTCATTTTTTCGGATGAATTCTGGTTCTGTTTACAGTATCATGACGGTCGCATCCGTGTTTGGTGACATCGCAGTGAACGCACATTGGAAGCGTGTATTCGTCATCGCCATACTGGCTATCACCCGGCGTGATGGTATGGGGTGCCATTGGTTACTTGTGTCGGTCACCTCTTGTTCGCATTGACGGCACTTTGAACAGTGGACGTTACCTATCAGATGTGTTACGATCCACGGCTCTACCCTTCACTCGATCCCTGCGAAACCCTACATTTCAGCAGGATATTGGACGACCTCATGTTGCATGTCCTGTACGGGTCTTTCTGGATACAGAAAGTGTTCGACTGCTGCCCCGGCCAGCACATTCTCCAGATATCTCACCAGTTGAAAACGTCTGGTCAATGGTAGCTGAGCAACTGGCTCGTCACATTACGCAGTTACTACTGTTCATGAACTGTGGTATCGTGTTGAAGCTGCATGGGCAGCTGTACCTGTATACGCCATTCAAGCTCTGTTTGACTCAATGGCCAGGCGTATCAAGGCCGTTTTACGGCCAGAAGTGGCTGTTCTGGGTACTGATTTCTCAGGATCTATGCACCCATATTGCGTGACAATGTAATCACATGTCAGTTCCAGTATAATATATCTGTCCAATGAATACCCGTTTATCATCTGCATTTCTTCTTGGTGTAACAATTTTAATGGCCAGTAGTGTATTTTTTTTGCAGAACTATACCACACACTGGTCAATTTGATACCCCATTTGTGCATTTCCCTCCCTCCATTTGGCGACGAAAATACGGAAAAAATCACCTCAGATCAGTAATTAATTATTTCTTAACTTCAAATGAAATATTTTTTTTTTAGAAATAGGCTGATTGATTTGATACCTCATTGGTCCATTTCTCACTCTTCCTTTTGACTATGAAAATTCTGACAAAATCCCGTTGCGTAATTTATAGGGAGTCTTGTTTTCGCTCCACTCAAACGTCTGACCAAAAGCATCAGTCCCTGATTTCCTCGGATACGAATATAATTAATTGGCTGCAATGAAAACTACGGCAGGTCCGTCTTGTTCACTAAACACAACTGTTCAGCTTGCTTCGAGTCTCCACAGTCCAATTTGAGGTCGCTGCTTGTTGAGTATTCGTACACTCGCGAAACGGTAATGCTCGCTTCGAAAGCCAGAATGATTCTACTCGAAATCCAACGCTGTCCGCCGGAACCCGTTCGTTTCTCTCAGTTTTCTGTTCTGCAGGAAACAAGACGGTTGATCACGAGAGGTCGTCTTTTCCCGATTTCTGAAATACGCTATGAAAACACTATTTCCGAGAACATGGTTTCCACATATCACAACGCTGCCTGCTGTCTCCCCAGTTAATTTCAACTCACTCCAAGAAATTATTTAACATCTAGACCTGCCAACCCGCCAGCATCAACTTCCTGTCAGGATGCTCCGAATATTCTCCGCAACGCGTTTTGATAAACGAAGGCTTTCAGGTGGAAAACACTCGACCTTGAGGCAGTGCCTGGATCGACCACTACCAATTTAAGCAATTTAAGATTAGGGAAAGACTGACAGATCTACAGGATGGGGAAAGCCTCCTACAGGATGGAGAAAGTCTCCTTTGACCCGCTCTCCTCCCTCTCTCCCCTCCCCTCCCCCATCCCCCCCTCCCAGAAGCGCAACCTATAACAGACAACAACCATAGGAAGAGCACTTGTGCCCAGGAAATAATATATTACAGTATGTTTCCATGGATTTATAATTGAGCACCTCCGATTCAGAGTTTTCCTTAGGAATACATTTGTGGTCCCACGTTGCAGGATGGAGACGCTACCTGAAGGACTGCTTTCGAAGCTGTCGCGGCTGGAGACCTTGGTGGTCACTGGAAACCACATCTCGTCCCTGGAGTCCGGTTCATTCCAGGGACTCTCCAGGCTGCGCACCCTCATGTTGGGCAGCAACGCGCTGAGCTTCCTACCTTACGACATCTTCAACAGCTGCCAGATGCTCGAGACGCTACTACTGGAGGGGAACCAGCTGAATAACTTGGATCCTGCTATTTTCGAAAGCACCAGGTATCAAAAGTCCATTTTACCAACACACTCAGCTACTGACGCAACTCTGTGTTCTATGCCAGCGTTTGCTTTCATTCTACTAAGGATTACTTCAGGTACACCAGTCTTACTGGTCGCTTGTAGACCTTCCTCCTCAGTTTCTGATATGTTGGTCTTAACAAGACGCAGGGAACTTCTTTGTAGAGCCTTAGAGCCTTGCAGGTCAAGACCGATCGGATGCTGTCAGAGAAAGTTGCAGTTGTTAGGTGATTTGGGGGAGGAACCAAACAGCAAAATGATCAGTCCCATCGGATTAGGGAAGGATGGGGAAGACAGTTGACCGTGCCATTTCAAGGACACCATACGGGCATTTGCCTGAAGCGATTTAGGTGAATCACGGAAAACCTGTCCGCCCCTGGTAGCTGAGTGGTCAGCGCGACGAAATGTCATACCTAACGGCCTGGGTTCGATTCCCGGCTGGGTCGGAGATTTTCTCTGATCAGGGGCTGGGTGCTGTGTTGTCCTTACCATCATCATTTCATCCCCATCGACACGCAAGTCGCCGACGCGGCGTCAACTCGAAAGAGTTGCACCAGGCGAACGGTCTACCCGACGGGAGGCCCTAGCCACATGGCATTTTCATTTACGGAAAACCTAAATCAGGTAGTTATATATATGTCTCTCTTTAATCACCAGTCATGTACGGGACAATGCACGAAATATGTGTGCTGTGGGCGGACTATATGAGGGACTTGTAACCTCCACTGCATTTATGTTACTAACTAAGAAAAGCGGTAACTTATATAAACAGTTTTCGAGTCTTACAAAACAGTGATAATAGTAACGATGTTTTGAAAATAATTTGGTTGATGACAGACTAAAGGCCGATATAATAAATGTCTTTTTCCAAAGTTGTTTCACAGAGGAAGACTGCACTGTAGTTCCTTCTCTAGATTGTCCCACAGATGACAAAATGGTAGATATCGAAATAGACGACAGAGGAATAGAGAAACAATTAAAATCGCTCAAAAAAGGAAAGGCCTCTGGACCTGATGGGATACCAGTTCGACTTTACACAGAGTACGCGAAGGAACTTGCCCCCCTTCTTGCAGCGGTGTACCGTAGGTCTCTAGAAGAGCGTAGCGTTCCAAAGGATTGGAAAAGGGCACAGGTCATCCCCGTTTTTAAGAAGGGACGTCGAACAGATGTGCAGAACTATAGACCTATATCTCTAACGTCGATCAGTTGCAGAATTTTGGAACACGTATTGTGTTCGAGTATAATGACTTTTCTGGAGACTAGAAATGTTCTCTGTAGGAATCAGCATGGGTTTCGAAAAAGACGGTCATGTGAAACCCAGCTCGCGCTATTCGTCCACGAGACTCAGAGGGCCATAGACACGGGTTCACAGGTAGATGCCGTGTTTCTTGACTTCCGCAAGGCGTTCGATACAGTTCCGCACAGTCAAAATGGCTCTGAGCACTATGGGACTTAACATCTATGGTCATCAGTCCCCTAGAACTTAGAACTACTTAAACCTAACTAATTTAAGGACGTCACACAACACCCAGTCATCACGAGGTAAAGAAAATCCCTGACCCCGCCGGGAATCGAACCCGGGACCCCGTGCTCGGGAAGCGAGAACGCTACCGCGAGACCACGAGCTGCGGACTCCCCACAGTCGTTTAATGAACAAAGTAAGAGCATATGGACTATCAGACCAATTTTGTGACTGGAATGAGGAGTTCCTAGATAACAGGACGCAGCATGTCATTCTCAATGGAGAGAAGTCTTCCGAAGTAAGAGTGATTTCAGGTGTGCCGCAGGGGAGTGTCATAGGACCGTTGCTATTCACAATGTACATAAATGACCTGGTGGATGACATCGGAAGTTCACTGAGGCTTTTTGCAGATGATGTTGTGGTGTATCAAGAGGTTGTAACAATGGAAAATTGTACTGAAATGCAGGAGGATCTGCAGCGAATTGACGCATGGTGCAGGGAATGGCAATTGAATCTCAATATAGACAAGTGTAATGTGCTGCGAATACACAGAAAGATAGATCCTTTATCATTTAGCTACAAAATAGCAGGTCAGCCACTGGAAGCGGTTAATACCATAAATTATCTGGGAGTACGCATTAGGAGTGATTTAAAATGGAATGATCATATAAAGTTGATCGTCGGTAAAGCAGATGCCAGACTGAGATTCATTGGAAGAATCCTAAGGAAATCCAATCCGAAAACAAAGGAAGTAGGTTACAGTACGCTTGTTGGCCCACTGCTTGAATACTGCTCAGCAGTGTGGGATCCGTACCAGATAGGGTTGATAGAAGATATAGAGAAGATCCAACGGAGAGCAGCGCGCTTCGTTACAGGATCATTTAGTAATCGCGAAAGCGTTACGGAGATGATAGATAAACTCCAGTGGAAGACTCTGCAGGAGAGACGCTCAGTAGCTCGGTACGGGCTTTTGTCAAAGTTTCGAGAACATACCTTCACCGAAGAGTCAAGCAGTATATTGCTCCCTCCTACGTATATCTCGCGAAGAGACCATGAGGATAAAATCAGAGAAATTAGAGCCCACACAGAGGCATACCGACAATCCTTCTTTCCACGAACAATACGAGGCTGGAATAGAAGGGAGAACCGATAGAGGTACTCAAGGTACCCTCCGCCACACACCGTCAAGTGGCTTGCGGAGTATGGATGTAGATGTAGATGTAGATGTAGACTGAAACAGAATAGAATCGTTTAGATTTTACCCTTCATAAAATTTCATTTTAAAGCTCAGGGGGTAGTTAGTAGCGGGAAACCACTGCTCTGAAGATAGTATAGTTTGGTGTTAGGGCCTTGGGCAAACGAAAGAACTTTGAAAATGAGAAAGAAAATAAAACTTCCTGGCAATTAAAACTGTGTGCCGGACCGATACTCGAATTCGGGGCCTTTGCCTTTCGCGTGCAAATGCTCTACCGTCTGAGCTATCCAAGCACGACTCACGGCCCGTCCTCACAGCTTTACTTCAGCCAGCAGCTCATCTTCTACCTCCCAAACTCCACAGAAGCTCTCCGGCGAACCCTGCAGAACTAGCACTCCTGGAAGAAAGGATAGTGCGGAGACGTTGCTCAGCCACTGCCTGGGGGATGTTACCAGGATGAAATTTCCACTCTGCAGCGGAGTGTGCGCTGATATGAAACTTCCTGAATGCCCAACCGAAACTCGAACTCAAGAATCATATCAGCGCACACTCCGTCGAAGAGTGAAATTGTCATTCTAGAAAGAAAATAAGTGATTATTACTTTATGTCATAGTAATTGAAATTTTTCCACCTAGCAAAAAAGTGTCGTTTTGGCTCTTTACTTACGGAAGTAATACGAGGGCGAGTCAAATGAAAACCTTAAATATATTTTTAAATATTATTTATTGTGCGGATGTGGAACAAAGCTGTATCACTTTTCAACATAAACTCCCCCACGCGCAATGCAAGTCCTCCAGTGCTTACAAAGTGCATACATTCCTTTAGAAAAAAATTCATTTGGTAGTCCGCGCAACAACTCATGCACCGCGTGGCATACCTCTTCATCAGAACGGAACTTCTTTCCTCCCATTTTGAGTGGTCCAAACATATGGGAATCACTTAGGGCAAGATCTGGTGCGTAAGATGGATGAGGAAGACAATCAAAATGCAGCTCTGTGACTGTTGCATTTGTTGTACGGGCAGTGTGGGGCCTTGCATTGTCATGTTGCAAAAGAACAGCAACCCACGTCGCTTTGATCTGATTGCAGGCCGCAGATGATTTTTTAGATCTGTTTATGATGCACTGGTGACAGTGGTCCGTCTAGGCATGTAATGCTTCAAAATGACGTCTTTTTCGTCCCAAAAGAGAATCAGCGTAACCTTACCTGCTGATGGTTCTGTTCGAAACTTCTTTGGTTTTGGTGATGAGGAATGGTGCCACTCCTTGCTCGCTCTCTTCGTTTCTGGTTGGTGGACGTGAACCCAGGTTTCGTCCCCAGTAACGATTCTTACAAAGAAGCCATCATCTACTCGTTCAAAGTGCCGAAGAAGTTCTTCACAAGCATCAACAGGTCGTTCTCTCATTTCAGAAGTCGGCTGCTATGGCACCCGTCTTGCAGACACTTTGTGAAACTGGAGCACATCAAGCACATTGTGGTGTGCTGATTCATGACTAATCTGTAAACATGCAGCAATGTAATTCAGTGTCATTCGGTGGTTTTCCTTCACTGTGACTTCAACTGCTGCAGTGTTCTGTGGAGTCACAACTCGTTGTGCCTGACCTGGACGAAGAGCATCTTCCACGGAAGTCGCACCATTTGCGAACTTCCTACTCCATTCGTAGACTTGCTGCTGTGAGAAACATGCATCACCGTACTGAACCTTGATTCGTCGATGAATTTCAATAGGTTTCACACCTTCACGACGCAAAAACCGAATAAAACAACGCTGTTCTTCTATATAAAGAAAGATCCCTTAGCATTTAGCTATAATATAGCAGGTCAGCAACTGGAAGCAGTTAATTCCACAAATTATCTGGCAGTAGGCATTAGGAGTGATTTGGTTCAAATGGCTCTGAGCACTATGGGACTTAACTTCTAAGGTCATCAGTCCCCTAGAACGTAGAACGACTTAAACCTAACTAACCTAAGGACATCACACATATCCATGCCCGAGGCAGGATTCGAACTTGCGACCGTAGCGGTCATGCGGTTCCAGACCGCTTGGCCACACCGGCCGACAGGAGTGATTTAAAATGGAATGATCATATAAGGTTGATCGTCGGTAAAGCAGATGCCAGACTGAGATTCATTGGAAGAATCCTAAGGAAATGCAATCCGAAAACAAAGGAAGTAGGTTACAGTACGCTTGTTCGTCCACTGCTTGAATACTGCTCAGCAGTGTGGGAAGTTAGAGAAGATCCAACGGAGAGCAGCGCGCTTCGTTACAGGATCATTTAGTAACAGCGAAAGCGTTATGGAAATGATAGATAAACTCCAGTGGAAGACTCTGCCGGAGAGACGCTCAGTAGCTCGGTACGGGCTTTTGTTGAAGTTTCGAGAACGTACCTTCACCGAGGAGTCAAGCAGTATATTGCTCCCTCCTACGTATATCTCGCGAAGAGACCATGAGGGTAAAATCGGAGAGATTAAATCCCACACAGAGGCATACCGACAATCTTTCTTTCCACGAACAATACGAGACTGGAATAGAAGGGAGAACCGATAGAGGTACTCAAGGTACCCTCCGCCACACACCGTCAGGTGGCTTGCGGAGTATGGATGCAGATGTAGATGGTGCAAGTCGTAAGTGGGGCGACCATCTTTACACTGATACTGCGACGGTATGTGTGCACCTGCAATATGCTGCCACCTACAGGCTATTCTGCACGCTGTTTGTAGCACGCTTACCAACTTACAGGATAACGGCGAGAATTTCGATTTGTTATTACAAATATAAGGTTTTCATTTGACTCACCCTCGTAGTAACCAGCTGGAGTGTGAACTCTTCATTTAAAACTTCCGGGCTGATAGGCCGTGGTCGAAGTATAAAACTCTCTCCTGACGTTTCGTCTCCGACTGCGGGAGAACCCTCGGTGGTAAAGCGGCGAAGAGGCAGTTCGCCGCTTTCCCTCCGAGGATATTCTCCCGCAGTCGGAGACGAAATGTCAGGAGAGAGTTTTATACTTCGACCACGGCCTATCAGCCCCGAAGTTTTAAGTGAAGACAATACCGACCGTGAAAGCTTACATTGGAGTCTGAACAGTAACATTTCCCCAAAAATTAATCGTGATGTCTTGAATTATTTCCCTGTTACTCTGACAATTGCACCTGTGTCTGATTCTCTCGTCTCCTGCAGCCAACTTCGGTACTTGGACCTGTCCCACAACCGCTTCTCCCGGCTGGACCCTCGCGTGTTGGAGAAGCTGTCGAGGCTGAGGACGGTGGCGCTGGACGGAAACCCGTGGCAGTGCGACTGCCTCCTCGCCGACGTGCTCGGCAGGATCCGCGACCGGCAGACCACGGCCGGCCAGCGGCCCCTGCTGTGCCAGGGTCCAGAGGACTGGCGGGACAAGGCGGCACAGGACGTCATCAGCAGGCTCTCCTGCGGCACAGCCAGGTCCGCCTGATGGACGTCTCAGGCGTCGAGTTGCCCTTCACAGACACCTCGCTACAACTCTCAAAAGTGTCGTCCATTTCAAGTTAATAGCCCTAGGAATCCACACATTCTTCCATCTATAGCGTACGTGTCGAAGTCTGCTGCTGGAAAAGTACTCAACAACTCGCCCATGATGATGCTACAGGATGTGGACAAAGTAACTTAGACACCAGTCACATACAACACAGGTTCACTGTAGGCCTCAAGCCAGTCTGACCTAACCTGTAATCTAGGCTACGTAAAATCTTAATGATAGATAGTGGAAAAGTGATGGAAGCTGAGGAAATGAATTAAAATGTCGGACGCTAGCACCAAGGTCTCCTTGTTTACTAGGGAGCTATGCTAGTTTCTTTTTTTTAATTATCACAGTGACTTGTTACTATCGTGAAACTTCAGTAGATCATCATGTAACACCAGCTGCAAATGCGAGTAATAATTAATTATGATAACAAAAGCCGAAAAACCACCACTAAGCTCTCATGATATGTATGTAGTCTTTCATATATATATATATATATATATATATATATATATATATATATATATATATTTATATTTAAGGTGGTCCATTGATCGTGACCAGGCCAAATATCTCACGAAATTAGCGTCACACTACAAACAACGAAACTTGTCTAGCTTGAAGGGGGAAACCAGATGGCGCTATGGTTGGCCCGCTACATGGCGCTGCCATAGGTCAAACGGATATCAACTACGTTTTTCAAAATAGGAACCCCCATTTTCTATTACATATTCGTGTAGTAGGTAAAAAAATATGAATGTTGGACCACTTTTTTCGCTTTGTGATACATGGCACTGTAATAGTCACAAACATATGGCTAACAATTTTAGACGAACAGTTGGTAACAGGTAGGCTTATTTAAATTAAAATACAGAACGTAGGTACGTTTGAACATTGTATTTCGGTTGTTCCAATGTGATATATGTACTTTTGTGAACTTATCATTTCTGAGAACGCATGCTGTTACAGCGTGATTACCTGTAAATAAAACATTAATGCAATAAATGCTGAAAATGATGTCCGTCAACCTCAATGCATTTGGCAATACGTGTAACGACTTTCCTCTCTACAGTTAGTAGTTCGCCTTCCGTAATGTTCGGACACGCATTGACAATGCGCTGACGCATGTTGTCAGATGTTGTCGGTGGATCGCGATAGCAAATATCCTTCAACTTTCCCCACAGAAAGAAATCCGGGGACGTCAGATCCGGTGAACGTGCGGGCCATGTTATGGTGTTTCGACGACAAATCCACCTGTCATGAAATATGCTATTCAATACCGCTTCAATCGCACGCGAGCTATGTGACGGACATGCATCGTATTGGAAGTACATCGCCATTCTGTCATGCAGTGAAACATCTTGTAGTAACATCGGTAGAACATTACGTAGGAAATCAGCAAGCATTGCACCATTTAGATTGCCATCGATAAAATGGGGGCCAATTGTCCATCCTCCCACAGTACCGCACCATACATTAACCCTCCAAGGTCGCTGATGTTTCACTTGTCGCAGCCATCGTGGATTTTCCGTTGCCCAGTGGTGCATATTATGCCGGTTTACGTTAACGCTGTTGGTGAATGACGCTTCGTCGCCAAATAGAACGCGTGCAAAAAATCTGTCACCGTCCCGGAATTTCTCTTGTACCCAGTGGCACAACTGTACACGACGTTCAGAGTCGTCGGCATGCAATTCCTGGTGCACAGATATATGGTACGGGTGCAATCGATGTTGATGTAGCATTCTCAACACCGACGTATTTGAGATCCCGATTCTCGCGCAATTTGTCTGCTGCTGATGTGCGGATTAGCTGCGACAGCAGCTAAAACACCTACTTGAGCATCATCATTTGTTGCAGGTCGTGGTTGACGTTTCAAATGTGGCTGAACACTTCCAGTTTCCTTAAATAACGTAACTATCCGGCGAACGGTCCGGACACTTGAATGATGTCGTCCAAGATACCGAGCAGCATACATAGCACACACCCGTTGGGCATTTTGATCACAATAGCTACACACCAACACGATATCGACCTTTTCCGCAATTGGTAAACGGTTCATTTTAACACGGGTAATGTATCACGAAGCAAATACCTTCCGCACTAGCGGAACGTTACGTGATATCACGTACTTATACGTTTGTGACTGTTACAGTGCCATCTATCACAAAGCGAAACCAGTGGTCCAACTAAAACATTCATATTTCTTTACGTACTACACGAATATGTAATAAAATGGGGGTTCCTATTTTAAAAAATGCAGTTGATATCCATTTGACCTATGGCAGCGCCATCTAGCGAGCCAACCATAGCGCCATCTGCTTTCCCCCTTCAAGCTAGACGAGTTTCGTTCTTTGTAGTGTTTTCTTTTGATCCTTATTTCGCGAGATATTTGGCCCGGTCACTGTCAATGGATCACCCTGTATAGGAAAAGTTTCTTGTTTCTTTTTAAGGTATCTGTCCCTAACGCTTGACACCCTCTATATTGTATTTTAAATGCCCGAACTTCATACATCAACTTTTTGGGATGAATATATAGATAGCACTTTAATCGGATAGGTGCGCTCAGTTGAAGTCAGTAAATGACAGAAATGCTTTGGTAAATTCATTTCGCCATATCTGCATCTGTCTGCCCAGATGGATGTTTCGAGTATATTATATTCGCACCATTACAACTAGCCATGTTGTGGAATCGTTACAGATTTTTAAGTACGAAACAGGTACCTTCTACTGTAAGAACTCTTCTGTCCACATCTTGGGAGGAGGTACTACGGACCAAACCAAGAAAAAAAGTGCCATAAATATGGTGTGTAAAACGTATACTTTAAGTGGTATGAACACTTGTTCACCTTCGCTAATGTGAAATATCTCTTCTACTTAAGAACTGCTAATAGCTCTTATCGTGTGCATTTTAGAGTCCGAGATTAATGTATTTTGTCTTTTTTTTTTTTTTTTTTTTTTTTTTTTTTTTTTTTTTTTTTTACTACACGCGTGACGATTTAGACATTGTGTCACAGTTAGCTAGTGCCTTATTTGTTTGCATCATCACAGACCATAATGATTTAATTGTATCAGAGGAACAAAGAGCTTACGATGGCAAATCTAATTTAAACTATAGCACTAAAAGATCTGTTTTTTTCGTATGCCATACGATATTGTTATATAAATAATTTTTTGTAATAAAAATACCTCTTCCTTCCATTCAAAGCAATATGCATTTTTTATGTCACATTTTCATACACTAATTCTACACCAGTTCGTGGTTGTACATGGCATACTACATTGTCTGCAACAACTTATATTCTGATACGCGAAAGAAAGCCTATATTAAGATATAACAAGCAAATTGAGCAATGTTTACTACAAAAGCTTAGCGTTCAAGAATCAATGATGTATATTAGCAGCTAAATTCATCCAAACCTATTTAAAGGTTGTCTAACAGCTTCCAGGGCCAACAAAAATTTTACTTAGACATTCAGTATAATTATTGACCTAATTTAAAATCTTAAGATGCTTTCGTAGTCTACTCAGTTGGTGGTATAATCTTTTGTGAAATGTTCAACACAGAAAGCGAACTATTAAGGTTACAAACTGTATATACATGTCATGAGGCATCGTAATTCATGGCGCGCAAATTATCCAAATTTTTTTGTCTAGTATTTGAGAATCCGAGCACTTTACGCACCATTACAAACCTTTTAGAAACTTGCTCCTCTATTACATCCTCTACGAAATAATGAATGGAAAATTTTTTATCGCTTACGATATTTGCGCTGTCCCTGTAGTAAAATTTTAATATCAGGCTTGGCGTTTCCATTTATTTCTTCTTTCCTACTTACTCTACCACTAATGCGTTTTGCAGACAGTATCAACATATACCACTGAATGGACCTGCAAAATTATGTCGTTGTGAAATACGAATTTAAGGAGATACGCCACTATTATCACTGAGATGTCTGAAAAAATTAGCTTTTCTTAAAACGAAGCGGAAATCTTTGATCCTTTTTAGAGTCGAGAGTAGGAAAGGGGGACGGGTTACTGATCAAGATTAGTACAGAGTGATTCAAAAAGAAAGAACAGATTTCAATTGCTTATCATAGACAAACTATGAAAGACAGGGGCACAGACAAACTAACAAAGACATAAGAACACTACGCCTATTACTGGACAGAGGAACGCTAAAAGTCTTTTGTTCGCATAGACATCATATACCATACACTCAACATGAGGTCCGTGCGTTGTTCGAGAAACATCGAAACGGTAGGCTGGTTCATTTCGTACACGAATCAATAGATGCGGGGTTTCTTTTTTTGTTTTTTGAATCGACAGCTTCAACAATTCGACTTCCCAGCTCCTAAAGAGTAGGTGCCGTATGTGGAGTAAAGACTGTCTTTTATGTAACCCCCCCCCCCTTCACACACAAACACTAATCTCAAAGTGTGAGGTCTGGTGACATGGGGGGCCAAAAGTAATGAACAAGATTTTGTTGTCCACCTCTTATAGTCAAGTGTTGTGGGATGGTGCCGTTAATATAACGCCGCACCTCAAGGGGAAAGTCAGGTTGGGTGCCGTCATGCGTAAAAGTGAAACCATTCGAATCTTCTAGTAGTTGAGAAAACAACCAATTTTGCAGCTTGTACAGGTAGGACATTCCTGTCGCAGTTTGCATTATTTTTCATGGTCGCCGAGACGCAATTTCTGCAGTAGCTGCAAGTTTTAATGCTGTATGCAGGCCCCGGTCCAGAACACCCTTCGTTGTTGTCTGAGGGAGTTGAAGTTTCTGCCCTGCATGTCTTGTGGACTTCCGAGGACTCCGTGTGAACGCATCTCGTATAAGTGCGACATTTCCATCAGAGGAGCGTGGCCCACCAGGGCTGTTTCAACTGTATATGCAACCAAATTCCAATAATTTTGTGTGCCAGTCATAAATCTGTCAATGGCTTTGCCGCAGTGGCAACACCGGTTCCAGTAAGATCATCGCAGTTAAGCTCTGTCGGGCTGGGTTAACACTTGGATGGGTGACCGTCAGGTCTGCCGAGCTCTGTTAGCAATCGGGATACACTCAGCACTTGAGAGGCAAACTGAGGAGCTACTTGATCGAGAAGTAGCGGCTCCGGTCTCGTAAACTGACATACGGCCGGGTGAGCGGTGTGTTGACCAGGTGCCCCTCCATATCCGCATCCAATGGCGCCTGTGGGCTGAGGGTGACACGGTGGTCGGTCGGTACCAGTGGGCCTCCACGGCCTGCTCGGGTGGAGTTTAGTTTTTATTCATAAATCTACTTGTGCAGAGGCGGCATCTTCTTGAATCTATGACGGAATGCACGTTACGCTTGAGCAATGGATTGATTTTACGTAAATTCCAACACACGTTGTGATTTCTCCTGTGACGTAGTCGCCAGGTTTCTACAAACTATCAACAGGGCAGCTATGTCGAAACTTTGAACCTTTCTCTTTCCTGTGACATGCGCAATGTGTTTCTATTTTCGTTTGTCTGTAATGAACAACCGAAATCACCCGGTATAGAAATACCAAATTAAGATCAGTCTGAAGGTACCCAAATAAGGTGAAACGCGTAGTTGATAAATAAAAAAACTGAAATTGTAACAAAGACTGTTTTCAACTAATATCACCCGGTATAGTACAACCTGTCAAACGGACAGAGTTGACGCACAATACTAATTTTATCAACTGCAACACTTTAAAAAAATTTAATAGAAAAGTTGTGTCGAGGTTCATGACCATGGTTCACATTGGAGCAGTTTTCACATTTGGAAACACCCTACTTTTGCAGGGCAGTTGTAGTAATTTCAGAAAAAGACTGCCGCACACATAAAGTGAATGGTGCCAATTCAAATGAAATATATTAATCTTCCATTACATGACTGGTTAGAGATGAAACTGAAAAGTTTGCGATGTACAATACTCTCCCGTAAAACTATAGTACAATATCGGAAGCATTGTATCAATGGAATCAACAAGCAATGACCAATTTTGTGCTATTTGTAATGAATATATCTTACATTTAAGTAAAATATGTAATTCACTTGGTATAAATTCTGGCTAGAGCCAAAGAATTTCTTGCTAGGTGTCACTAACAGATTTTGCTTCGATAATCGATTATGAAATAATGTCACGAACTATATGCAACCTCATCGGCCCTGTGTATTTTCTAGTGTCTTCTACCCCCCCCCCCCTCCCCCTTGCATTAGGTCTTCAGTCATGTCTTTCATTGTAAAGTACCATAATGCGGTACAATGTTTTATTATGAAATGTTCTCCTTTCTTGTATACTCAGTATTTTAGTCCTGTCGATGATTAATTTTATTGAACTCTACAGGAATACCCTACATCTCTTTAACCACTATGGGACATGATGAACGCTTCATTCTATCCAAAGTCCATTTACTATACTGCGCTTTGTATATTCTCTTTGCATTCTTTCAACTAAATGTCCAATGGTTGTTCCTGTTTGTATTTTAACAATGTAGTGTCTCATAGGTATATCATTTGAAAGTAGCTACACAGCTGAAATTGAGCATTATTGAGGGCAAACATTTGATCCATTTCATGACAGTCAGTGGTCCTGGTCGGGTATACAAAATCGAAAACTTTTGTCAGAACAGGATTCGAAGCTTGGCCTCCTACTTTACGAAACCAGTTGCGTTTGGCTGAGGTCTAGAAGAGTGGCCACGCAGCCAAATGGCCGTGCGTTTGCTCAAGATAAGCACCAGGAACTCCTGATTCGTGTCCTAGTCTGACTCAAATTTTCAGTTTGTCTCCACACATTCAACAGCGGATGAAAGTACTCGTAAATATGACGAGCTCAAAATGATATGCTCCCATCTCCCCTATCTTACTTTAATATAGGTCAAACATAAACTAGGATACCTTAGAAGTCTCAGATAAATACACACCAAATATATTAGATTTATGTTGCTTTATTTAGAAATACATATAAATAAATAACCTTCACATTTTATCTTACAATACACAAGTCAGTCAATAATTACACTCACTGTAACAAAACAATGGGAAAAAATTGCACGAGCACCGTGTCTACAGCATGTACGCTGAATACAGTCCAAATCACTGTGTTTCTTCAACTAAAATCTTATTCAAGTATAAAACACGGAGAATATGCAGCGGTGTGAAATATTTGGTATGTGACGCGTAGTCATGCGCTCGAAATGATGTAATGCGAGGAAAGTAATTGTATACAGGGTATAACAGATTGACGTTTTAAGGAATTGAGAGATTGTAGAGGAGGAAATTTTGAGCCCTTCGATATATAAAGACCCTGAAGGTAGAAATAAATTTTCTACCGCCACCAGTGGGCTGAAGAAAGTCCAGGCACTACCTGTACGAGAAGTTATCAGGTGTGATTCTCAGTGAATGCTTGGGCTGTGATTCTTGGAGATCGGATTATTGGACTACACATCTTAGCAGATTGTTTTGAATAGTGCATCGTATTTGAACTTTCAAAACAATGCATCACCTGAAATTCTGGAGGAGGTTCCCTTGCAACTGCTCACTACTTTGTGGTTTCAGGTTCTCCACTACACTTTGATCGTCAGGCCATGGCGTATCTCACATGAAACTTCAGCCAGGGAGTATTTGTAACCAAATGTCCAGTCTCTTCGCCTGTGAACTCCCCTGACATCCCCCGACTTTTTCTTCTGGGCTATGTAAAGTCTCTTGTGTACACACCAGCAGGAACAGAATCTGAGCTTACTGTGCACATGTTAAACCTTTTGATGACACAGCAAGCTCACAGTCGGTCGCATGTTTCAAGTCCGTTATTACTCTACCAGCTACAGCTTCTCCTTGGTGTTTATACTTCTCTGACAATAGATGGCATGAAATGTTATATATCTTAGGAAAGCTGAGAAACTGTTCTATTTAGTGGTGTATATCATACGCTATTTCTTCTCATATATTGCGAGTTATAAGCAGTCCCTGAGGGAATTTTCATTCTGTACTTGCAATTACAAGAAAATGCGTGTGTTTTTCACCAAACGCGTTTCGCTTCATTGAGGTAAAACATCGTCAGTGGTGATGATTTCCACTTGCTCTCTCACATACCAACGAAGGCGTTTCCCGATGTGGGGAAACCACAACCACTGATGATGCTTTAGCTCAATAAAGCGAAACGCCTCTAGTGAAAAAAAAAATTCTTGTAGTTGTAACAAGTTTTATCTCCCCCCTCCTCCTCCCCCCCAATTCCCATCAAGGAAACGCGCACCAGAAATTGTGCAGTGTGGAAAGAAAGGAAGAAGAGAAGCGGTGCATGGTATGAGTGTCAGAAATGTTGAGTGGCGTTGCACATGGCTCTATTTTTTCGGGTACAGCACACCAACAAAATATTCTGAAACAATAACATCTTCACTCATGATCACTTCAACAAATAATAAATATAGATTTATACAGAATTGTTGTACAAAAAATTATATATGTTTGAGGAATGGGTGTAGGACGAAATACGATGATTTTCGTAAACTTAAATAGTAAATATAGGGTCGGCTATGGGTAAAAGTATTGGTAAGTTAGTGGTTTGATACCCTCAGACGGGAGTGCAGAATCCTATAGGGAATCAGGGGGAACATGATTCGTCTTTGCACATTATGTAAGGGGATTGATATTCGTCACATTGAACGTTTAGGCTACGTAAGTGAAGGCACTGATGTCTTTTACAGTATTTGACTATACTCCCATATCAAGAGATGTTTTACACACACAGTATTCTGATGTTTCATTTAGTCTACAGGATGCGTAGAAAGTGCATAGTGCTACAGAAACTTAATTTCACTTTTCCAGTTACAGGAACCTCACATCAAAACGTTCAAAACTTGGTCCTCTCCAATCTCCCAAGTTTCTAAAACAACAGAAACATCAGTGTTTTGTCATATATATATATGACAGTCATTTCCATGCAGTGGATAGTGTTTTGTGATGCAGAACTGTATGTATAGTATGATATGTATACTTACATATGATGTAATACAGTATACAATGGTACATGCTATATAGAAAAGTTGATTCTGTGCAGTTGGTAGTGTAAGGTGTACTGCTATACCTAGTATAATAATGCGTACTGTATGCAACAGTCGCCTGAGTGGAGCTGGTAGTGTGGTGTTGTGTAGTGGAGTGGAGTGGAGTGTGGTGTGTTGAGGAGATGAATTGCAGGCAGTTCCCTCGCTCTGCGCCCGGCCTGCATTGTTGGCACCGGTGCCATCTCAGCCGCACTGCAGCTCGCCCACCACCTTGAGGACCTCCTTGCCCTTAAGGTCCAGAGGGCTGGCGCAGATGGCAGGGTCGGCCCTGACCACGATGCCGTGCTTGCGGATCTTGGTGAAGAGCGGCTCCAGCGCGCAGTCGCACGTCCACGGATTGCCCTCCAGGGTCAGCCCTGGAACACAGCGTTCCTCCAGTCAGCATGCGGAAAACAACAGTTAACATAGAATGAGATTTTTCACTCTGCAGCGGAGTGTGCGCTGATATGAAACGTCCCGGCAGATTAGAATTGTGTGCCGGACCGAGACGAACTCAAGACTTTTGCCTTTCGCGGGCAAGTGCTCTACCAACTGAGCTAACCAAGCACGACTCACGCCCCGTCCCCACAGCTTTACTTCTGCCAGTACCTCGTCTCCTACTTTCCAAACTTTACGGAAGCTCTCCTGCGAAACTTGCAGAACTAGCGCTCCTGAAAGAAAGGATATTGTGGAGACATGGCTTAGCCACAGCCTGGGGGATGTTTCCAGAATGAGATTTTCACTCTGCAACGGAGTGTGCGCTGATATGAAACTTCCTGGCAGATTAAAACTGTGTGCTGGACCGAGACTCGAACTCGGGACTTTTGCCTTTCGCGGGCAAGTGCTCTACCAACTGAGCTACCCAAGCTCGACTCACGCCCCGACCCCACAGCTTTACTTCTGCCAGTACCTCGTCTCCTACTTTCCAAACATTACAGAAGCTCTCCTGCGAACCTTGCAGAACTTTCATTCAGGGGTGCTAGTTCTGTAAGGTTCGCAGGAGAGCTTCTGTAAAGTTTGGAAAGTAGGAGAGGAGGTACTGGCAGAAGTAAAGCTGTGAGGACGGGGCGTGAGTCGCGCTTGGGTAGCTCTTGGTAGAGCACTTGCCCGCGAAAGGCAAAAGTCCCGAGTTCGAGTCTCGGTCCGACACACAGTTTTAATCTGCCAGGACGTTTCAACAGTTAACATATTTATAGCCAAGCATGTGGGGCCTGGCATGAAACATCTTCCTACGTAGATCTACTCATTTGTCGGAATGCGACTACCTGCTGTTAATTGCGAAACGGGGTAGTTTGCAGACCACCGGTATGATGAGAGAGAAATCCCTGGTAATCCATCAAGTCCGACTGCAGCCAGACACGGAAGGTACGGAATCCAGTTAATTGTGGCCCGCTGCATAGGATTCTGTTCATTGCACATGAAAACTGATGTGGATGGCAGTTTACGTTCGGGGCCTAAGATGACACTTGTGATGTCGAAACTGGTAGCATGTTTGAAAAAGAAAAAACATTAGATTCAAATACATCATCATTCAAGTACAGAGGAAAGTCTTGTCTACAACATTGTTGTTGTTGTTGTGGTCTTCAGTCAGAGACTGGTTTGATGCCGTTCTTCGTGCTACTCTATCCTGTACAAGCTTCTTCATCTCCCAGTACCTGCTGCAACCTACATCCTTCTGAATCTGCTTAGTGTATTCATCTCTTGGTCTCCCTCTGCGATTTTTACCTTCCACGCTGCCCTCCAATACTAAATTGGTGATCCCTTGATGCCTCAGAATATGCCCTACCAACCGATCCATTCTTCTATTCAAGTTGTGCCACAAATTTCTCTTCTCCCCAATTCTGTTCAATTCCTTCTCATTAGCTATGTGATCTGCCCATCGAATCTTCAGCAGTCTTCTGTAGCACCAAATTTCGAAAGTTTCTATTCTCTTCTTGTATAAGCTATTTATCGTCCATGTTTCACTTCCATACATGGCTACACTCCATAAAAATACTTTCAGAAACGACTTCCTGACACTTAAATCTGTACTCGATGTTAACAAACTTCTCTTCTTCTCTTCTTCAACAATATTATGAGAAGAGAATTATAGCGCTAACATTCTGATTGGCGTTACTGTGGCACTATACTCACGAAGTCATTACATATTCGTCCAAGGACTGTAATGAAGATGATTACCAAAATTATTGCACAATCTCTTTCGGAACATATGTCATTCTCAAGGTTGTTATACAATTAGACATACATATACGAATATTGAAAAATAAATTTCACACAATTTCATACACCCAAAATAATATCAAAGTTTTATGAAATGCCTTGGTACACTACAAAATCGACTTAGATTTAGACAAAATTTCCGGTTGGTGTAATGAATGTCAGATAGCCCTAAATGTGGAAAAATGAAAGTTAATGCGCATGATTAGGAAGGAGAAAGCTGTAATGTTCGGACACAATATTACTAGTGTCCTGCTCTACGCTTAAATCGATTAAATATCTGGGCATAACGTTGCAAAGCGGTGTTAGGTGGAACTAGCTCGTGAGAACTATGCTAGGGAGGGTGAATGCCCGACGTTGGCTTAATGGGAGGATTTTATGGAAGTGTGGTTCACCTGGAAAGGAGACCGCATATAGGAAGCTGGTGCGACCTACTCTTGAGCACTGCTCGAGTGGTTGGGATACGTACCTACCAAGTCGGATTGAAGGAAGACATGGAAGCAATGCAGAGGCGAACTGTTAAATTCATTACCGGTAGGTTTCAACAATTCGTGTTACGGAAATGCTACGGGAACTCAAACTGGAATCCCTGGAGGGAAGGCTACGTTCTCTTCGAGAGACACTGTTGAGAAAATTTAGAGAACCAGCATTTGAAGCTGACTGCCGAACGATTCTAGTGCCGCCAAAATAAATTTCACGTAAGGACCACGAAAATAAGGTACGAGAGATACGGCTCATACGGAGGAGGCATAAAAATATCAGTTTTTACCTCACCCTACTTGCGGGTGGAACTAGAAAAGAAGTGAGTAGTAATGGTACAGGGTACCCTCCACCACGCACCGTACGGTGGCTTTCGGAGTATCGATGCAGATGCAGAAAATCCAAAGCAGAATTTAATTATTAAATGACGTAATATCAGAGAATGAGTTGCCCATCACAGTGGCACTAATTATAATACCGTTCTCTTTTGAATGCATTTCACTTTGTTAAATTCAAATTAGAATGTATCGATTTATTTAATTTTGTGAAAGCTCTGTTTTCTTTTTATTATCTGCACCCTCTAACTCAATGTGTAGAACCGGCTCAGACCCAGTCTTTTAGAACATTCCGCTGTAACTCTAAAATATTTCTGTTTGCTGATGACACTAGCTTGGCAGTAAAGGATGTTGTGTGTAGGATTGTCTCGGTTTAAAATAGAGCAGTTCATGACCTAAGTTCATGGCTTCTAGAAAATAAACCAACGCTAAATCACAGTAAGACTCAGCTTTTTCAGTTTCTAACACACAATACAACTATACCAGACGTTTCAATTTCACAGAACGAGCTTATGATTAGTGAAACTGAACAGTTCAAATTTCTAGGTGTTCAGATAGATAGTAAGCCTGTCGTGAAAGCCCACGTTCAGGATCTTGTTCAAAGACTTAATACTGCCATTTTTGCTATTCGAACGGTATCGTTCGACACGAAAATTAGTCTACTTTGCTTATTTTCATTCGCTTATGTCGTATGGTACTATATTTTGGTGTAACGCTTCCCATTCTAAAAGGATATTTTTGGCACAGAAACAGGCTGTTCGGGCAATAACTGGTGTGAGTTCACGAACCTCTTGTCGACCCCGGTTCTCGAGTCTGGGTATTTTGACATTGGCCTCTCAATATATATATTCCTTACCGTCCTTTCTTGTTAACAACATTAGCTTATTCCCAAGAATAAGCAGCTTTCACTCGGTTAATACTCGGCAGAAATCAAACCTGCATTTGGATCGGACTTCCTTAACTCTTGTACAGAAAGGTATGCAGTGTACTGCAGCATCTATTTTCAATAAGCTACCACTCGAATAAAAAATCTTAACAGTAATCCACGTGCTTTCAAATCGAAACTGAAGAGTTTCATCATGGGTCACTCCTTCTATTCTGTCGAGGAGTTCCTTGAAAATTAAGTCAATTCTTATTGTATTGTTGATTGCGTTTACTTAAACTTATGGACTTACTTTTTTCGGGTTCATAAACATTTATTTTTATCTGTTATTACTCTTATGTTGTAATTTCATGTACTGACACGTTCCGTGGCCTTGGAGATTTGCTCCTCAATTTGGTCCCACGGAACCTAAAGTGTAAATAAATAAATAAATAAATAAATGCATAAGGGATATATATAAAAAAGAAGTACGTAACATTAAGACGCGAGAACAACGTGTAATCATTACACTTAAACGTCACCTGACCAGCATAGAAACAGGGTGGTGAAATTACCGTAAACTGGTGTATCTTCGCGCGCAACGTTGTTCGTACTGCCGTTATACATCCAACCACCACGTACGTCATAAGTAGGGTAAGTGGGAAGATTTTCGAGCTGTCATGCATTATTCAACTGTCTACGAGATGATACGTGCTTCCCATCGTATGAGGTAACGAATGGCCAAATTCTTCATTCTGTATCGAGTGCGGAGAAATGTATGTGAAAAGAAACAATAACACAAAAGTACCATGGAAACAAAGTTATAAAAACTGGGGCAAATACATATCTTTGCAAAAACAGATATAATGTCTTACGGGATAACCGCAATCAGTGATTTTATAATGGTACTTAAAATCCGTCTTGATTGCAAATATTTTTTTATTATTCATATGACCGGTTTCGGTTCATTCAGAACCATCTTCAGATCTGTAAAAATAATTACGCTAATTTACTATTTCACGAAAGCAAATCTTTTTCATCCTATCTAATCAACATCAAATGTACCAGAACGTACCTGATATTTCAGTTACAGGAGTAACCCGTCCAAATCCAGCACCTTTCACATGCTACGTCACATAAAATTGGTTGGCAAAGTGCACGTCATTTATATTAAATATAACACTATTACCGACAGGTGGCGTCTGGTACATTTGTTACATTCCATTTGCACATACTGTATTCAGTAGATCTTTTTTATATTAAAAAATTTTAATTAAAATATGTAGATGTCAAAGCTAAAATCTGTACTTGTCAGGATTAAAAAACAGTAAAATTATCGTTTTTATACGATCTAAAAGGCATAGGGCGATTTATATATCTATGGTGCTGGTGTGAACTTGTTTTCCTCTACGGTCTGCTTCCGTGGTTCCCGCCACTTTGGTGTTGTGCCGCGGTCCGCTCAGTCGTCTGCTGTCCATCGCCGCGGGCAAGAGGGCCGCACAGAAGGGCCCTGTCAACGACGCCAGGCGTTGCACGCGTCTTCCGGCTTCTCCCCCGCGCACCGTATCTCATCCCTCGGCCTGGATCTCCATACGCAACAGTTGTCATCTTAGTAGGTCGTCATAAATGTTAAAATAGGCGTTATGATTGAATTCGCTTTGTTCGTTGAGGATTAAATCAGGATCTTTATTTTTGTGGGTGTATATTTCGATCTCTTCTAAAATGTTAAGAAACCGTCCCTTGTGAGCTCTATGCAGGATGTCTAAGTTGTTTTCAATATTCGCGACTGAGTGCTTTGTCGCAGCCATATGCGCCCCAAAAGCTGTTTTGTTTTGAGAGTAGGTGTGCTCCCTGAATCTGGTTTCAAAGTTCCTACCAGTCTGCCCTATATATTGTTTACAGCATTCATTACATTTGATTTTATATACACCTGAATCCTGAAATTTATTCCTACTATTACATATTCTATGCCGGAGCTTCAATTTTAACGTGTTATTTGTTCGGAACCCTATTTTAACGTCGGATTTACGAAAGCATCTTTCAATTTTGTCTGCAATTCTTCCATTGTAAGTGAGAGCTACATATTTTTTCTTGTTGTTCCTCTTAACTGCTACTTGACTTCCTTCTGTTTGTTCCATTTGCCTCTTTTTTATCTTCCTATAAATATTCATCACCTGCTTACACGTATATCTGTTCGCTACGGCCACTTGTTTTAAAATACTTAACTCCTTTTCTACTTCGTGTTGGCTTAGTGGCAATCTTAGTAGCCTGTATACCATCGAAGTAAAATATGCCCATTTGTATCGCGGTGGGTGACAAGAGCGCTCATTGATAACTAGAGCTGTACACGTAGGTTTTCTGAATACGCTAAATTCATGCTTCCCATTTTTCTTTATTAGTGTTAAATCTAAGTAATCTATACGGTTGTTTTCTTCAAATTCCATGGTGAATCTAATTTTCGGATGTTGAGAGCTCATTTTTTGTGCTAAGTTTTCGATATCATTTTTATCTCCTTTGTATAATAAAATGGAGTCGTCCACATATCTTCTGTAATATACAATTTTCTCAGCGATTTTAGGATTTTCATCAAAGAATTTGTTTTCTAAATGATTTACAAAAATGTCAGACAGCGTCCCAGCTAAACTGTTCCCCATTGCCAGCCCGAATTTCTGTTGATAATTTTTACCATTGAAAGTAAAGTAATTGAACGACAAGACTTGTTCCAACATTTCCACTAGTTCAATCACTTCCCCCAGTGCCAATTTACCATGAGTGAGGAGATTGTTCTTAATGATCTCAATCGTTCCACTAGTTCAACATTAGCAACAGCTACGAATTTGCCGAACAAATTAAAGACGTACTTATACCTCAGAATGCGTCACTAGCTTCATTGGATGTCACCAATCTGTACACAAACATTCCCGTAAAAGAAACGATTGAGATCATTAAGAACAATCTCCTCACTCATGGTAAATTGGCACTGGGGGAAGTGATTGAACTAGTGGAAATGTTGGAACACGTCTTGTCGTTCAATTACTTTACTTTCAATGGTAAAATTTATCAACAGAAAGACGGGCTGGCAATGGGGAACAGTTTAGCTGGGACGCTGTCTGACATTTTTGTAAATCATTTAGAAAACAAATTCTTTGATGAAAATCCTAAAATCGCTGAGAAAATTGTATATTACAGAAGATATGTGGACGACTCCATTTTATTATACAAAGGAGATAAAAATGATATCGAAAACTTAGCACAAAAAATGAGCTCTCAACATCCGAAAATTAGATTCACCATGGAATTTGAAGAAAACAACCGTATAGATTACTTAGATTTAACACTAATAAAGAAAAATGGGAAGCATGAATTTAGCGTATTCAGAAAACCTACGTGTACAGCTCTAGTTATCAATGAGCGCTCTTGTCACCCACCGCGATACAAATGGGCATATTTTACTTCGATGGTATACAGGCTACTAAGATTGCCACTAAGCCAACACGAAGTAGAAAAGGAGTTAAGTATTTTAAAACAAGTGGCCGTAGCGAACAGATATACGTGTAAGCAGGTGATGAATATTTATAGGAAGATAAAAAAGAGGCAAATGGAACAAACAGAAGGAAGTCAAGTAGCAGTTAAGAGGAACAACAAGAAAAAATACGTAGCTCTCACTTACAATGGAAGAATTGCAGACAAAATTGAAATATGCTTTCGTAAATCCGACGTTAAAATAGGGTTCCGAACAAATAACACGTTAAAATTGAAGCTCCGGCATAGAATATGTAATAGTAGGAATAAATTTCAGGATTCAGGTGTATATAAAATCAAATGTAATGAGTGCTGTAAACAATATATAGGGCAGACTGGTAGGAACTTTGAAACCAGATTCAGGGAGCACACCTACTCTCAAAACAAAACAGCTTTTGGGGCGCATATGGCTGCGACAAAGCACTCAGTCACGAATATTGAAAACAACTTAGACATCCTGCATAGAGCTCACAAGGGACGGTTTCTTAACATTTTAGAAGAGATCGAAATATACACCCACAAAAATAAAGATCCTGATTTAATCCTCAACGAACAAAGCGAATTCAATCATAACGCCTATTTTAACATTTATGACGACCTACTAAGATGACAACTGTTGCGTATGGAGATCCAGGCCGAGGGATGAGATACGGTGCGCGGGGGAGAAGCCGGAAGACGCGTGCAGCGCCTGGCGTCGTTGACGGGGCCCTCCTGTGCGGCCCTCTTGCCCGCGGCGATGGACAGCAGACGACTGAGCGGACCGCGGCACAACACCAAAGTGGCGGGAACCACGGAAGCAGACCGTAGAGGAAAACAAGTTCACACCAGCACCATAGATATATAAATCGCCCTATGCCTTTTAGATCGTATAAAAACGATAATTTTACTGTTTTTTAATCCTGACAAGTACAGATTTTAGCTTTGACATCTACATATTTTAATTAAAATTTTTTAATATAAAAAAGATCTACTGAATACAGTATGTGCAAATGGAATGTAACAAATGTACCAGACGCCACCTGTCGGTAATAGTGTTATATTTAATATAAATGACGTGCACTTTGCCAACCAATTTTATGTGACGTAGCATGTGAAAGGTGCTGGATTTGGACGGGTTACTCCTGTAACTGAAATATCAGGTACGTTCTGGTACATTTGATGTTGATTAGATAGGATGAAAAAGATTTGCTTTCGTGAAATAGTAAATTAGCGTAATTATTTTTACAGATCTGAAGATGGTTCTGAATGAACCGAAACCGGTCATATGAATAATAAAAAAAAAGTTTGCAATCAAGACGGATTTTAAGTAACATTATAAATACATATCTGTCCTCGAAAAAATAATACTAGATGTCGCACAAAACTGTGACCTTTCGCGCTCCTTTTCTTTCTGTATATTTAATATGCCGGGTTGCCGCGCGATGTTAGCCGAGCGGTCTGAGGCACTGCGGTCATGGACTGTGTGGCTGGTCCCGGAGGAGGTTCGAGTCCTCCCTCGGGCATGGCAGTGTGTGTTTGTCCTTAGGATAATTTAGGTTAAGTAGTGTGTAAGCGGAGGGACTTATGACCTTAGCAGTTAAGTCCCATAAGATTTCACACACACACACACACACACACACACACAATATGCCCTGTTATTCCTATATAGTACGGGTCCCAAATGCTGAACATATTGTAGAATGGACTGCAAGCTTTATAAGGAATCTGCTTTGGAAACTGGTTATATTGCCTCAGTATTCTACCAATGAACCGCAATCTGCTAAAAGCTGTAGCAACGTCTGATCCACTGTGATCGCTACGTCTCATACCACTACAGACTGTTGGACCCAGGTGTTTCCATTAGTTCACTGATCGAAATTGTGAGTCGTTCGTACTTTAGCCGTTCGATATTACATTCTTCTCTCTGTGAAGTAAACAGTTTTACATCTCTGAGCATCGGAACTATGTTGGCAAACTTATTGCCATTAAGTCTGGCGTAAGAGTGCACGTCCTTTCCAAGAAACAGTGACGGAGAAAAGAAGGGTTCATAAGTGGGATTAACATTCATGATGAAATTATTTCAGACGTAGAATTCCCTGATTGCTGTCAACAATGAAACTGAGGAAGAATTACAGAACCAGTAGAATGGAACTAATAATATAACAATCTCAGAGTATGGATTGAGAGTGAACATAAGAAAGGCGAAAGTATTGAATAGTAGAGGACAGGAAAGTAGTGACAAACTTATTTCCAAAATTGGGGTTTACAAGTAGACAAAGTGAAAGGAATTCTGATACGTTAAAAGCAAAACACGAGAAGCGACGAAGAGAGGGCATTAAAAAACAGACTAACATTGACAAAGAGAGTAGTCCTAGCCAAAGGAGATCTATTAGAATCAAATATAAGCCTTAATGGGAGGAAGTAATTTCTATGGAAGTACATTTGGATGTGGTAGTGAAAAGGAGGAAAAGCATAACAGAACAGAATCGAGCGGTATGATACGTTGTGTTTGAGAAGGATGATCAAGATTAGGTGCACTGATACGATGAGGAATGACGAGCTTCTACACAGAATAGGCGATGAAATGAATATGTGAAAAACACTAAACGAAGGAACAGGTTGACAGGTTACGTGTTAAGGAAGCAGGAAACGACAAGAGGGAGCTATAGTGGACAAAAATTGTAGTGAACGACAGAGAATATACACAACAAACATTTGAGGGCATTGGGTGTAAGTGCTTTTCTAAGATGAAGACGGTGACACAAGAGAGGGAGTTGTAGCATGCTGTATCAAACCACTCAGGGCATAGGGTAAAGTGCTCTTCAGTTTGTGCAGATGGAGAGTGCATAATACCAGATGTATATTGAGAATTGAATAAACGGATGTATGAGCTGAAAAGGAATTAGGAAAGTATAACATATGGGTGGTGTCTGTAGGGAACGAATGTTAGAAGAAGAGACAAAGTCAAGCAAGGCAGAGAAAGACTGAAAGGTAGTACATATTATGTACAAGGTTACATAGATAAAGAAATGTAAGATTAAATGGTTGAAAGCATTGGGAATATAGAACAGAGTGACATTTAGCACAGTGGCAGGTCGATATAAGCAAAGTGCTTGAAGGAACTCACCCTTGAGCCAGACTAGTGGCTCTATAACGGAGACGTCCATGGTCTGCAGTAGGTTGTGATCCAGCTCCAGGTACTGGAGACGGGAGTTGTTGCGGAAGGTGCCGGGCTGAACCAGGGATAGCCGGTTGATGCGCAGCCGCACCTCCTGGAGGTTCGGGTTGCGGCTGGAAACACAAATCAAACATCTCGGTCAAAATCATTTGCCCTCACCATCCGTATTTATATTTTTACAACACACCACATAGACTCGTCACAAATGTTGTACAAGGTGTACAACTTTGCTTCCGCCATTTGCCGATAGGTGGCGACAACGGTAAGTAACGGCCGAAAGAAACAGGTCGCAGACGTCAGGCAGTTAGCTTGGACCTCGGTCAACATAACCTCATTCCAACATTAGTCGATTTGTGTCTGCATCAAAAGTCGTTCTTGATTGGAAATTTCAGTTTACGAGCCTAATTCTCGTCGTTTGCGGGAAGTGTTACTGTTTTGTTTCAGTATGAAGGAAACAACGGCCGAGTCTCACCGAATGCTCTCAAGTACGTATGGTAAGTACACTATTAGTGAAAGAACGCGTCGTGAGTGGATCAACGCTTCAAGAACGGTGATTTTAACGCCGTAGACCGGCATGGTGGTTGAAGAGAAAATGTTTTTTAAGATGCATAATTGGAGACATCGCTGAATGAAGGCTCGCGTCAAACGCAAGAAGACTTGGCACGATTAGTGGGAGTGACACAGCAAGCCATTTCAAAACGTCTCAAGGCTATGGGCATGATTCAGAAACAAGGTTCAAAAAATGGCTCTGAGCACTATGGGACTTAACATCTATGGTCATCAGTCCCCTAGAACTTAGAACTACTTAAACCTAACTAACCTAAGGACATCACACAACACCCAGCCATCACGAGGCAGAGAAAATCCCTGACCCCGCCGGGAATCGAACCCTGGAACCCGGGCGTGGGAAGCGAGAACGCTACCGCACGACCACGAGATGCGGGCTCAGAAAGAAGGAACTTGGGTCCCGTGTGAGCTGAAACCAGGAGACGTTGGGCGATGTTTATGAACAGTTGCTTCAGAGGCAAAAACGGAAGGGATTTCTGCATCACATTGTGACCGGGGACGAAAAGTGGGTTCATTACGATAGCCCTAAAAGCAAAAAAATCATGGATATATATCCCAGCCATACGTCCACGTCGACAGTCAAACCGAATATTCACGGCTCCAAGATGATGCTCTGTATTTGGTGGGACCAGCTCGGCGTCGTGTACCATGAGGTGTTAAAACCAAGTGAAATAATCACAGGTGCTTGTTATCGAACGTAATTAATGTATTTGAACAGAGCATTATAAGACAAACGGCCGCAATACAGCGAGAGGGGCGATAAAGTGATTTTGCAGCACGACAACGCTCGACCCCACGTTGCAAAAAAGAGGTCAAAACGTACTTGGAAACGTTAACATCGAAAGTCCTACTCCACCGGCCGTATTCGCTGACTATAGATCGATGGCGCGTGGTCTGGTTGACGAACACTTCCGATCTTATGAAGAAGCCTCAAATTGGATCGATTCGTGGATCGATTGAAAAGATGAACAATTTTTTCGACGCAGGATTCGTACACTGCCCGAAAGATGGGAGAAAGTAGTGGCTAGCGATGGAAAATACATTGAATGATACATGTGTAACCAATTTGTTTCACTAAAGCCTCAAATGTTGGTGAAAAAACGGTGGAAGCAAAGTTGTACACCTTGTATATTACCCATCTTTCCCTGTACCTTTGTCCACATGTTAAAAATAATGACATTGCCTAAAATACAACAAAAAGACGTGGAAAGGGAAGAAGACTGTACAGAAATAAATGCTAATTGCTGTCTAGAAATACTTGAAATTTTTTAACATGTTCCTTGGCGTGAATGTGTCTGTATCACGTTGATAAACTGTATGGTTGCTATTAATACGTTATTTCTGGAAACTAACACCTATTTTTATGAAGCTTTCGAGCATCTACCCCCCTTTTTGCATTACCGAACGCTTTTTCTGGCTCGACAATTCCAATGAAGGAAGGTTCTTTCTGGCTTGCATTATGAAGCGCAACGTAGCAGGGTTGCCCAGAAAGTAATGCACCACCATTTTTTTCTCAGCCGAAAACAATGCTACGGATGCGAAACGTTACGTATGTAGTATTTGAAGTCTTCTGAGTGTGTGCGCCAAGTTTCCGTCACTTCCGGCAGATAGCGTAGCTGCAGGACAGATTCAAAATGGCGTCTGCAGGTGACGTACGTTACAAACAACGTGTCGTCATTGAATTTCTCAATGCAGAGAAAGAAATTGTGGGGAATATTCACAAACGCTTGTGGAAAGTCTGTGGAGCATCTGCAGTCGACAGAAATACAGTTGGTCGCTGACCACGGAGGGTGACGTCATCAGATGGCGGTTCGGCGAAACTCCACGATTATCTGCGGTCGGGGAGACCATCCACGGTTGTCACACCTGACACATTGTTTCAGCCATTAACGGATACCATTCGCGGAAGATATTTTGAAGACGATGAGGAGGTGATTCACACAGTGAAGCACTGGCTCCACCACCAGGACAAGGATTGGTACCGACAGGACATACACGCCCTTGTTACGCGCTGGAGGAAGGCCATAGAATTGGGATGGAAATTACGTGGAAAAATAGGGTGTGTAGATAAAAATACCGTTCTTTCTACATCTACATCTACATCCATACTCCGCAAGCCACCTGACGGTGTGTGGCGGAGGGTACCTTGAGTACCTCTATCGGTTCTCCCTTCTATTCCAGTCTCGTATTGTTCGTGGAAAGAAGGATTGTCGGTATGCCTCTGTGTGGGCTCTAATCTCTCTGATTTTATCCTCATGGTCTCTTCGCGAGATATACGTAGGAGGGAGCAATATACTGCTTGACTCTTCGGTGAAGGTATGTTCTCGAAACTTTGACAAAAGCCCGTACCGAGCTACTGAGCGTCTCTCCTGCAGAGTCTTCCACTGGAGTTTATCTATCATCTCCGTAACGCTTTCGCGATTACTGAATGATCCTGTAACGAAGCGCGCTGCTCTCCGTTGGATCTTCTCTATATCTTCTATCAACCCTATCTGGTACGGATCCCACACTGCTGAGCAGTATTCAAGCAGTGGGCGAACAAGCGTACTGTAACCTACTTCCTTTGTTTTCGGATTGCATTTCCTTAGGATTCTTCCAATGAATCTCAGTCTGGCATCTGCTTTACCGACGCTCAACATTATATGATCATTCCATTTTAAATCACTCCTAATGCGTACTCCCAGATAATTTATGGTATTAACTGCTTCCAGTTGCTGACCTGCTATTTTGTAGCTAAATGATAAAGGATCTATCTTTCTGTGTATTCGCAGCACATTACACTTGTCTACATTGAGATTCGTGTGCGTAATTCTCATTATGTTCAATATAGAATTGTTGAAGAAAAAAATATGTGGTGCGTTACTTTCTGGGCAACCCTCGTAAGAATTACCTCTCTGGGGGCTTTACCTGATTGTCGTCTAACAAATCCTCAATTTCGTTTTCCATTCTTCTGTATATTATTCTTATCAGAAGCTTAGATGCACGAGATGTTGTGCTGAATGTCATATAGTTCTCGCACTCACCTGTTCCTGCTGTGCGAACGATTTGTGTACTATAACCGGATGGTATAATATTTGTACCGAATATTCGCAATATCGTGCAGTGTTCCGCAAAATATACAGCCGGGGCAGAAGGACGCATGAAGCGGCATTTTGCTGACATGGCATGACGTCACCCATCTGAGAACAACGTCCTCGCTTGCTATTGAAGAAGCATGGCACCATGTTTCAGAATTACACCGACAAACTTCGAGAGGATGTACAAGATGTCTTGGGAAACAAAATGAGGATAGGAACCCATGTCTGTAAACGTCATCCAGCACTACAGGCGCCGGCGCTTGTATATGTATGGGTACACTGGGTGATTCCGTGATGATTTTACAAACTTTAGAGGATGATGGGTAAGGATAAATGTATCAATTTGAGGTAAGTGTCCCTGATCCAGAAACAAACGTGTCGAAAGCTGTAAGCGAAAACCGTTCTCATACCTCTGACAGTACCAGTATTGTTGTTCCTAAGATAGTAGAGTAGGCAACTTTCACAACTGGTGGTATGGAGCAAAACAGGAGTAAACTGTCTAGTAAACGTGAGCTTTGAGAAGCACACCTGAAGACCTATGAGGACTCGTTCGTCTTCGATACTGTGAACCAAAGACATCCACTTCACTCAGCAAGTGCACATATTCCTTAAGGCACGCATTTTAGAGTCCACGTTTACTCGATTTCTGTCCCGTTTTGATCCATACTGCCACCTGTGAAAGGTGTCTCCTCTGCATTCCTAGCAACAACAGTTCCGGTCCAAGTACTCCACTGTCAGAAGTATCAGAACGCTTTTCTCTTACATCTAGTTATGAACACTTGTTCATTAGAGGAGTTGTGTTTCAAAGTAGTGAAGACCAGCAAGTGATCATATTTCTTAAGGTATGCATTTTAGAGCAGATGCTTGCTGGACATATCTGTCTTGTTTCGGCCACACTACCTCTTCACAAAATACGGAAAGCAAAGAGCTTGCAGTAAAAGAGATTTGTTTCAGAGTATCGAAGATTAAGAATGGCTCATATCTCTTAAGATATGCGTTTTAGAGCCATGTTTACTAGACTTTTTTGGTTCAAATGGTCATTCCTGTCATATCCACGAACATTGGGCATCACGTCTGAAACACTCTGTACATGCATACATATCCAGGCGCCGGCGCCTGTAACTTCGGAAGTTGGATGACGTTTCCGGAGTATCTTCCCATCCTCATTTTTTGCTCAAGACGTCTTCTACATCCCCTCGAAGTTTCTCGGTGTAATTTTGAAAAACTCTGTATGTATAGTAGCATGGAAATTCCTTTCGTTTGACTGGTTAAAACAGTCGAGGCAGAAACTCGCTTGCATTAGCAGAGGGCAGTTAGCGGGAGGTGGCCAGAGTGTACCGAAGCGGCTGGTCAAGTACGGAATAATTTGTTATGCAATACTGATGAGTCGTGTGTGGCTCGTGTTCCCGCCATCATGCATTTTACACCCTGTTTTTAACTACGTCCAGCTCACTGCGTTAATTTAAATTACTTGTGTCACTGAGTTGCTGCTGTGGCTGACAGCGAGCGGCGCCAGCAGCGCGTATCAATATATCCCCTCTCGTCTTGCCTTTGCTCGACTGCTATTACTTCCCTGTCGTTGTCTGTCGTAAGCCAGTTCGGGTCGTGAGTTCGGGCCTGCCAGTCAGTTGGAACGTGTCTGGAGTGCAGTCCGGACCAGCAGTCGCGAGTTGCAACGCGGCACTAGTGCAGTCGGGTTGGAGCAGCAGTGAGGTCTGCGCCGACATGGCTCGCCCGACCATTGCCGGCACGCGTCACTTGAGCCGGGCCACGGTCTTGGTGCATCGTCGGTCGGTCGTCCTACCGGACGACGCGTTTTGCCTCGCCGATCGTTCATGAGTCGGCTGTGTGTGCGTGTGTGCATCGGCTCCCTATCTGTCTTCGTGCGTGCTTAATTACTGTTGGGTATAGTTCAGGCCTTCGTGCGTTTGTCAGGTTGTGTGTGTAGTTGGCGTTATTTCCTCTGACGACTATATTAGATGTTGTCGGCATTCTGAGGGGACTCGGTAGGTTGGTGTGCACCAGGGAGGATATCTCCGTGCGGTGCAGTCGGCTGGGTCCGCTGGCGGTCCCTGCGCAGTGTCGGAGCGTGTGCGGAGCTGTCCGATCGCTACGAGCTACGTGGCTCACCGACCCAGCACGTCAAAGCTGAGGTGTCTTAAGTACCCAAGCCACGTCCGTTCATGTTGTGTCGTTCGTTTCGGTGCTTCGCTGTTGGGGAGCTTTTCTTGTGAGCAACACCGAGTGGTTGTAGTGGTGAAATCGAGACGCAGTGCGGTGGTTCAAAATGGCTCTGAGCACTATGGGACTTAAAATCTATGGTCATCAGTCCCCTAGAACTTAGAACTACTTAAACCTAACTAACCTAAGGACAGCACACAACACCCAGCCATCACGAGGCAGAGAAAATCCCTGACCCTGCCGGGAATCGAACCCGCGAACCCGGGCGTGGGAAGCGAGAACGCTACCGCACGACCACGAGATGCGGGCGCCGTGCGGTGGAGTTAACTGTACATGGTGAGTCACCTAACGTTACCGTTGGATATATTTCGTAAACCACATCAAATACTGACGAATCGCTTCCACAGACCGAACGTGAGGAGAGGGCAAGTGTAATTGTTTAATACAAACCATAAAAAAAAATGCACGGAAGTATGTTTTTAACACCAACCTACTTTTTTTTAAATGGAACCCCGCTAGTTTTGTTAGCACATCTGAACATATAAACAAATACGTAATCAGTGACGTTTGTTGCATTGTAAAATGTTAATTACATCCGGAGATATTCTAACCTAAAGTTGACGCTTGAGTACCAATCCTCCGCTGTTCGACCGTGCGTATCGGAGAGCACCGAATTACGCAGGGATCCAAAGGGAACGGTGATGGACCTTAGGTACAGAAGAGACTGGAACAGCACATTACGTCAACATCCTAACACCTTTTTATTGGTCTTTTTCACTGACGCACATGTACATTACCATGAGCGGTGAGGTACACGTACACACGTGGTTTCCGTTTTCATATATGGAGGGGAATAGAGTGTATCCCGACATGTCAGGCCAATAGATGTTCAATGCGGTGGCCATCATTTGCTGCACACAATTGCAATCTCTGGCGTAATGAATGTGTTACACGCCGCAGTACATCTGGTGTAATGTCGCCGCAGGCTGCTACAATACATTGTTTCATATCCTCTGGGGTTGTAGGCACATCACGGTACACATTCTCCTTTAACGTACCCCACAGAAAGACGTCCCGAGGTGTAAGATCAGGAGAAAGGGCTGGCCTATTTATGCGTCCTCCACGTCGTATGAAACGCCCGTCGAACATCCTGTCAAGGGTCAGCCTAGTGTTAATTGCGGAATGTGCAGGTGCACCATCATGCTGATACCACATACGTTGACGCGTTACCAGTGAGACATTTTCGAGCAACGTTGGCAGATCATTCTGTAGAAACGCGATGTATGTTGCAGCTCTTTGGGCCCCTGCAATGAAGTGTTTGTTACAACACGCAACTGAACGTCGGAGGTTTCAAGCGTCAACTTTAGGTTACAATATCTCCGGATGTAATTAACATTTTACAATGCAACAAACGGCACTGATTACGTATTTGTGTATATGTTCAGATGTGCTAACAAAACGAACGTGGTTCCATTTAAAGAAACGTAGGTTTGTGTTAAAAAACATACTTCCGAGTATTTTTGTATGGTTTGTATTAAACAATTACACCAGCCCTCTCCTCACGTTCGGTCTGTGGAATCGGTTCGTCAGTATTTGATGTGGTTTAAGACATATATCCAGCGGTAACGTTAGCTGACTCACCCTGTATTGGTTGACTACAACTCAACTGCACCAGCGGAATTTTCTGCATTGTGGCCGCTTGTGTTCTGGTTACCTGCCTAGGCCACTGATGTAATTTCAGGCAGTGTCCTTTCCTCACCTCTTGTCGCTGTCCAACGCGGTGTATAGTTTTGACAGCTCAAGACATTCTTCATTGTGGATAATGACGTCTGTAGCAGTTTGGTCTTTCAGTTTTCACGTCCCGATTGGTGGCTAGCAAGTCGTTTGGTCGGTCGGTCCGTGACTGTCTCCTGGTTGGGTACCGACGGATCAAGTGTAGTTGGGCCCACCACCTGTCTCACTTAAGTGAACGTTAATGTTTCGAGGGCGCTGGCAGGGTAGCTCAGCGTGTTCGGCCAGAGGGCTAGCTGCCCTCTGTAATAAAAAAAAAATCTGAGTTAATGGATCAACAACGAACTGAATCGGGTGTCTTTCGACGTCCGCCCAGAGCAGATACAACAAACGAAAACGAACAAAATGAGCTTAAAAAAAAAAGAAAGAGGGCAGCTCCCCCCCCCCCCCCCCCCACCGGAGGCGTCTGAGTGCCGGTCTATACTGTCCTTTTCATGGGTGTTCAATGGTCTGTTGGTAATCTATTGTAGCCAATGCTTTAAAAATTTTTTTTGTGTTTTATGTAAATCAATGGCCTTCAGCCCATATAAGTAAGTTTGAATTCTGGCAAGTGGATATTTTGCCTAAAGTTACTGTTGTAGTGCCGTCTTTTCATTTAGTGCTCTTACAGCCACCTAAAACTCAAAGGTTCAAGGTATTTTGAATTTTTGGTAAAATCAATTGTTGGCCTTCATCTGCTTAAATGTAGTTACTGTCGTTGCGTTGCTTTTTTATTTAGTATGATTTCGGCCGCTAAAAACTTAAAGGTTTCAGGTATTTTTGAATTTCTGGGAAATCAACTGTGCGCCTTCAGCTGCTTAAAGTCTTAAAATTTCCCCTTAAGCAAAAACACTGCGGCCTTCTGCCTTAAAAGATTATGCTAATATATTGTAAAATTTTGAAATTTAATTGTGGCCTTTAGCCGTTTGTATTGCACCTTGTTCATGTTTGCTCTATCCACTTTTGCCTTGAGGCTTTCAGCCTAGCTGTGATATATATATATAGATTTTGATAGCTAGCTTTGATAGCTAGCTGTGATATACACTCCTGGAAATGGAAAAAAGAACACATTGACACCGGTGTGTCAGACCCACCATACTTGCTCCGGACACTGCGAGAGGGCTGTACAAGCAATGATCACACGCACGGCACAGCGGACACACCAGGAACCGCGGTGTTGGCCGTCGAATGGCGCTAGCTGCGCAGCATTTGTGCACCGCCGCCGTCAGTGTCAGCCAGTTTGCCGTGGCATACGGAGCTCCATCGCAGTCTTTAACACTGGTAGCATGCCGCGACAGCGTGGACGTGAACCGTATGTGCAGTTGACGGACTTTGAGCGAGGGCGTATAGTGGGCATGCGGGAGGCCGGGTGGACGTACCGCCGAATTGCTCAACACGTGGGGCGTGAGGTCTCCACAGTACATCGATGTTGTCGCCAGTGGTCGGCGGAAGGTGCACGTGCCCGTCGACCTGGGACCAGACCGCAGCGACGCACGGATGCACGCCAAGACCGTAGGATCCCACGCAGTGCCGTAGGGGACCGCACCGCCACTTGCCAGCAAATTAGGGACACTGTTGCTCCTGGGGTATCGGCGAGGACCATTCGCAACCGTCTCCATGAAGCTGGGCTACGGTCCCGCACACCGTTAGGCCGTCTTCCGCTCACGCCCCAACATCGTGCAGCCCGCCTCCAGTGGTGTCGCGACAGGCGTGAATGGAGGGACGAATGGAGACGTGTCGTCTTCAGCGATGAGAGTCGCTTCTGCCTTGGTGCCAATGATGGTCGTATGCGTGTTTGGCGCCGTGCAGGTGAGCGCGACAATCAGGACTGCATACGACCGAGGCACACAGGGCCAACACCCGGCATCATGGTGTGGGGAGCGATCTCCTACACTGGGCGTACACCACTGGTGATCGTCGAGGGGACACTGAATAGTGCACGGTACATCCAAACCGTCATCGAACCCATCGTTCTACCATTCCTAGACCGGCAAGGGAACTTGCTGTTCCAACAGGACAATGCACGTCCGCATGTATCCCGTGCCACCCAACGTGCTCTAGAAGGTGTAAGTCAACTACCCTGGCCAGCAAGATCTCCGGATCTGTCCCCCATTGAGCATGTTTGGGACTGGATGAAGCGTCTCACGCGGTCTGCACGTCCAGCACGAACGCTGGTCCAACTGAGGCGCCAGGTGGAAATGGCTTGGCAAGCCGTTCCACAGGACTACATCCAGCATCTCTACGATCGTCTCCATGGGAGAATAGCAGCCTGCATTGCTGCGAAAGGTGTATATACACTGTACTAGTGCCGACATTGTGCATGCTCTGTTGCCTGTGTCTATGTGCCTGTGGTTCTGTCAGTGTGATCATGTGATGCATCTGACCCCAGGAATGTGTCAATAAAGTTTCCCCTTCCTGGGACAATGAATTCACGGTGTTCTTATTTCAATTTCCAGGAGTGTATATGGATTTTGAAACTCGTAGTCGTAAAGGTTCAGCTATGTGCCGTTTTGGTTTAAATGTGTTATTAAATTACAATAAATTACAATTTTGAAATGAAACTGACCGCCACCTTACTTGGCCCTTTCCACAGTCCTAATCAGCTGTTCTGCCTGCGGGTTTCGCGGGAGTTTCAACTGATAACAACTTATTGCAAGGACTTAGTTGCGGGATGGTGATTACTACGTTCGTGTAGATGAGGCAGAAGTAATTAAAGATTTTATCTGAGAGTGATTTCAGAATCTCAGGAGCAAACGATGTGTTGTGCAATACACACAGGAATTAAGAAAAGGTATCTCTTGGAAAACAAGAACTATGTGCTTCTTATTGCAAAGCTGTTAAGTTTTTACTCCGATTATGACAATTGCAGTGCCACTTATATACGAGGCCATGACTGAGAGTTTCCAGTGAAGGGAAGGGATAGCTTTAAAAGAAACAAGGTTTTACAGAGAACAGTCAATAGACGTGACGGACGTGCACTTTTCCAAATGAGAACCCTCATGTGTACTACCCCCTGTTACCACCCACTTCATGTTAACATAATGGGAGTTTTATGATGCTACACATTCTGCATCGTTTGTCCTTTGGTTATCACTTATTGCAGTGATTTGAGAATTTCCTCTATTTCTTATGAAATACTCTCTGAGTACCTGGCGTTGCTTGGTTATGTCGATTTCCTGCTCCTCTCTCTCTGACAATCTCCTCTTGTCGTTTCCATCTGCTCCTGCCCACACTCTGTCTGTTCATCTATTCCTCCCCCCCCCCCCCCTCTATCCTCTGATATTCTGCTTCTACCTCTATTTCTGTCCATCGCATCCTTCCTGTCTCAAAGTCCTTCTACTTGGAACGTCTTTAAGCTCATCCTCCCATCTATATTTCCTCCTCGCCCTCAACTTTCACCTCCCACTCCCTTTTCATCTCCTACTTCCACTGTCTTTTCATCCCCCTCTCCTTTCATCGCCCCTCCCTCTTTCTTTTCATCTCTCCTCCCCCTCTCTTCTCGGCCGGCCGCGGTGGTCTAGCGGTTCTAGGCGCTCAATCCGGAATCGCGGGACTGCTACGGTTGCAGGTTCGAATCCTGCCTCGGGCATGGATGTATGTGATGTCCTTAGGTTAGTTAGGTTTAAGTAGTTCTAAGTTCTAGGGGACTAATGACCACAGATGTTAAGTCCCATAGTGCTCAGAGCTATTTGAACCTCTCTTCTCATCGCCTTCCCCAACCTTTTCATCTTTCCTCCCCTTTTCATCTCTTCCTATCCTTGCTTTTCCACTTCCTCCTCTCCCTCTCTGCCCACCTCCTCCCTGTCTGTGTCCATCTTCACTATCTCTCACTATCACCAAGTTATCACCCCTACTACAATAGCAGGCGGGACAGTCTTACCTCCACAATAATTATTTCCAGATAGTAAGTACTATGTGTACGAAGTTTGGTTGAAATTGTTCCAGGGATTTAAGAGAAGGTTTTTTCCAGCAACTTTGCCGTAGTACGCAGATGTGACGTATATTTCCGATACGTTTAACATGTATCACACATATCTATACATATATTTCATCTGTATCTATTGCGAATATCTCCCTCCACTTTTCCTTTTCACGAATGTCAATGTTTATGATGTCATATCTCCTGAAGAATATGTTGTAGAATATTACAATTTCGCAGGAGAATTCAGTGTCTCATTTTGATACTGTCTGAAAAACGTTTTGCGACTAGAGCTGGTACTTAAGACGTAATAAATCAAAACGTCGTGCATGATGCGGCTGTTTTCTACGACCTGAGTGTGTATGACGCTATACCTGGTGAAGTATATGTCGTACAACAAAATGATTTTGCCTGGACATTCGGTGGCATTCGTGAATACTGTACGCAAAATGTACCGTGAATAAATTTAGTAGTAGCACAAAAGCAGAGAATTAGCATTTCATCCCTGATGCGGCAGTTTTACCGCATGACTAGCGAAAATGCAGTTACCGACAAAGTTTTTTCCTTTCATCATCTGTGGGGGCAGTGAGCAAAAAACAGTGTCGGAAAGATGTGAAATTGTCTGTAAAGTTTGTTGCAAGTCACTACGTACTCTTTGTACCTAAAAAAAGTAAGGTGGATTAAAGTGTGAAAATTCGCGCGTGGTGACCTACGCTAGTTTTTCCACTCATCCCCGCCCCTTTGATAGGTTCGTGGTGCTCTCCCTTGTTTGTTGTTATGGTCTTCAGTCCTGAGACTGGTTTGATGCAGCTCTCCATGCTACTCTATACTGTGCAAGCTTCTTCATCTCCCAGTACCTACTGCAACCTACATCCTTCTGAATCTGCTTAGTGTATTCATCTCTTGGTCTCCCCCTACGATTTTTACCCTCCACGCTGCCCTCCAATACTAAATTGGTGATCCCTTGATGCCTCAGAACATGTCCTACCAACCGATCCCTTCTTTTGGTCAAGTTGTGCCACAAACTTCTCTTCTCCCCAACCCAATTCAATACTTCCTCATTAGTTATGTGATCTACCCATCTAATCTTCAGCATTCTTCTGTAGCACCACATTTCAAAAGCTTCTATTCTCTTCTTGTCCAAACTATTTACCGTCAATGTTTCACTTCCATACATGGCTACACTCCATACAAATACTTTCAGAAATGACTTCCTGACACTTAAATCTATACTCGATGTTAACAAATTTCTCTTCTTCAGAAACGCTTTCCTTGCCATTGCCAGTCTACATTTTATATCCTCTCTACTTCGACCATCATCAGTTATTTTGCTCCCCAAATAGCAAAACTCCATTACTACTTCAAGTGTCTCATTTCCTAATCGAATACCCTCAGCATCACCCGACTTAATTCAACTACATTCCATTATCCTCGTTTTGCTTTTGTTGATGTTCATCTTATATCCTCCCTTCAAGACACCATCCATTCCGTTCAACTGCTCTTCCAAGTCCTTTGCTGTCTCTGACAGAATTACAATGTCATCGGCGAACCTCAAAGTTTTTATTTCTTCTCCATGGATTTTAATACCTACTTCAAATTTTTCTTTTGTTTCCTTTACTGCTTGCTCAATATAGAGATTGAATAACATCGGGGATAGGCTACAACCCTGTCTTACTCCCTTCCCAACCACTGCTTCCCTTTCATGTCCCTCGACTCTTATAACTGCCATCCGGTTTCTGTACAAATTGTAAATAGCCTTTCGCTCCCTGTATTTTACCCCTGCCACCTTTAGAATTTGAAAGAGAGTATTCCAGTCAACATTGTCAAAAGCTTTCTCTAAGTCTACAAATGCTAGAAACGTAAACTTGCCTTTCCTTAATCTTTCTTCTAAGATAAGTCGTAAGGTCAGTATTGCCTCACGTGTTCCAGTATTTCTACGGAATCCAAACTGATCTTCCCCGATGTCGGCTTCTACTAGTTTTTCCATTCGTCTGTAAAGAATTCGTGTTAGTACTTTGCAACTGTGGCTTATTAAACTGATTGTTCGGCAATTTTCACATCTGTCAACACCTGCTTTCTTTGGGATTGGAATTATTATATTCTTCTTGAAGTCTGAGGGTATTTCGCCTGTTTCATACATCTTGCTCACCAGATGGTAGAGTTTTGTCAGGACGGGCTCTCCCAAGGCCGTCAGTAGTTCCAATGGAATGTTGTCTACTCCGGGGGCCTTGTTTCGACTCAGGTCTGTCAGTGCTCTGTCAAACTCTTCACGCAGTATCGTATCTCCCATTTCATCTTCATCTACATCCTCTTCCATTTCCATAATATTGTCCTCAAGTGCATCGCCCTTGTATAGACCCTCAATATACTCCTTCCACCTTTCTGCTTTCCCTTCTTTGCTTAGAACTGGGTTTCCATCTGAGCTCTTGATGTTCATACATGTGGTTCTCTTATCTCCAACGGTCTCTTTAATTTTCCTGTAGGCTATATCTATCTTACCCCTAGTGAGATAAGCCTCTACATCCTTACATTTGTCCTCTAGCCATCCCTGCTTAGCCATTTTGCACTTCCTGTCGATCTCATTTTTGAGACGTTTGTATTCGTTTTTGCCTGCTTCATTTACTGCATTTTTATATTTTCTCCTTTCATCAATTAAATTCAATATTTCTTCTGTTACCCAAGGATTTCTAAGAGCCCTGGTCTTCTTACCTACTTGATCCTCTGCTGCCTTCACTACTTCATCCCTCAGAGCTACCCATTCTTCTTCTACTGTATTTCTTTCCCCCATTCCTGTTAATTGTTTCCTTATGCTCTCCCTGAAACTCTGTACAACCTCTGGTTCTTTCAGTTTATCCAGGTCCCATCTCCTTAAATTCCCACCTTTTTGCAGTTTCTTCAGTTTTAATCTACAGGTCATAACCAATAGATTGTGGTCAGAGTCCACATCTGCCCCTGGAAATGTCTTACAATTTAAAACCTGGTTCCGAAATCTCTGTCTTACCATTATATAATCTATCTGATACCTTTTAGTATCTCCAGGGTTCTTCCATGTATACAACCTTCTATCATGATTCTTAAACCAAGTGTTAACTATGATTAAGTTGTGCTCTGTGCAAAATTCTATCAGGCGGCTTCTTCTTCCATTTCTTAGCCCCAATCCATATTCACCTACTACGTTTCCTTCTCTCCCTTTTCCTACACTCGAATTCCAGTCACCCATGACTGTTAAATTTTCGTCTCCCTTCACTATCTGAATAATTTCTTTTATTTCATCATACATTTCTTCAATTTCTTCGTCATCTGCAGAGGTAGTCGGCATATAAAGTTGTACTACTGTAGTAGATGTGGGCTTCGTATCTATCTTGGTCACAATAATGCGTTCACTATGCTGTTTGTAGTAGCTTACCCGCATTCCTATTTTCCTATTCATTATTAAAGCTACTCCTGCATTACCCCTATTTGACTTTGTGTTTATAACCCTGTAGTCACGTGACCAGAAGTCTTGTTCCTCCTGCCACCGAACTTCACTAATTCCCACTACATCTAACTTTAACCTATCCATTTCCTTTTTTAAATTTTCTAACCTGCCTGCCCGATTAAGGGATCTGACAATCCACGCTCCGATCCCTAGAACGCCAGTTTTCTTTCTCCTGATAACGGCGTCCTCCTGAGTAGTCCCCGCCCGGAGATCCGAATGGGGGACTATTTTACCTCTGGAATATTTTACCCAAGAGGACGCCATCATCATTTAATCATACAGTAAAGCTGCATGCCCTCGGGAAAAATTACGGCCGTAGTTTCCCCTTGCTTTCAGCCGTTCGCAGTACCAGCACAGCAAGGCCGTTTTGGTTATTGTTACAAGGCCAGATCAGTCAATCATCCAGACTGTTGCCCTTCCAACTACTGAAAAGGCTGCTGCCCCTCTTCAGGAACCACACGTTTGTCTGGCCTCTCAACAGATACCCCTCCATTGTGGTTGTACCTATGGTACGGCTATCTGTATCGCTGAGGCACGCAAGCCTCCCCACCAACGGCAAGGTCCATGGTTCATGGGGGGGGGGGGGGGGCTCCCTTACTTAAGTTAATTGCTCTACGCGTATAACCTTCGCGAAAGTGCAAGTAGTAAGTAGGCGAAGTCTCATCGCAATGGCATGAACGCTATAGCAGCGCATAAAATACGAACAAACGATGAAAAAACAAACGTTGATTTTTATAAACTGAAGAGCCAAAGAAACTGGTACACCTGCCTAATATCGTGTAGCGCCCCCGCGAGCACCCAGTAGTGCCACAACAGGATGTGGCATGGACGCGACTAATGTCTGAAGTAGTGCTGGAGGGAACTTACAGCATGAATCTTGGAGGGCTGTCCACAAATCCGTAAGAGTACGAGGGTGTGAAGATCTCTTCTGAACAGCACTTTGCAAGGTATCCCAGAATGCTCAATAATGTTCATGTAGGGGGCTTTGACGGCCAGCGGAAGTGTTTAAACTCAGAAGAGTATTCCTAGAGCCACTCTGTAGCAATTCAGGGCGTGTGGGGTGTCGCATTGTCCTCCTGGAATTGCCAAAGTCCGTCAGAGTGCACAATGGACATGAACGGATGCAAGTGATCAAACAGGATGCTTACGTAAGTGTCAGCTGTCACAGTCGTATCTAGATGTATCAGGAGTCCCATATCACTCCAACTGCACACGCCCCACACCATCACAGAGCCTCCACCAGCTTGAACAGTCCCCAGCTGACAGGTAGGGTTCCATGGATTGATGAGGTTGTCTCCACACCTGTACACGTCAATCCGCTCGATAAAATTTGAAATGAGACTCGACCGACCAAGCAACATGTTTCCAGTCAATGTCGGTGTTTGACGGGCCCAGGCGAGGCGTAAAACTTTGTGTCGTGCAGTCATGAAGGCCCGTATCGATGTTTCGTTGAACAGTTCGCACGCTGACACTTGTTGATGGCCCAGTATTGAAATCTGCAGCAATTTTCGGAAGGGTTGCACTTCTGTCACGTTGAACGATTCTGTTCAGTCGTCATTGGTACCGTTCTTGTAGGCTATTTTTCCGGCCGCAGCGATGTCGGAGATTTGATGTCTTACCGGATTCCTAATATTTACGGAACGCTCGTGAAATGGTAGTACGGGAAAATCCTCACTTCATCGCTACCTCGGAGATGCTGTGTCCCATCGCTCGTGCACCGACTGTAACACCACGTTCAAACTCACTTATATCTTGATAACCTGCTATTGTAGCAGCAGTAACCGATCTGACAACTGCGCCAGACACATGTTGTGTTAAGCCCCTTTTACATGATAGATTTTACTGTCTCAATTGATTACTCGAAACAAGTGAGTCTACTGCAGCGCCCCTGGCGCTTTTTCCTGTGCTGAAACTCGCTCTGTTTCGAGTGGTCATTTTCGTTTACACGCCAGACCCAAATTTGCGTGTGTTCTGAGAGCTGTCTGCTGTGTAGTTTGGTGGTGAACGTGAGGTTATGAGAGACTAACCTATCTAAGAAAAAGTAAAAATATAATACCAAAATATTGAAACAAGCATAATAATAAAGTTTATCAATGTCCACAGCAGAATTCATAGCGGAAGTTCTCGTCAAGGAATCTACCTGCATACATTTATTTTCTAGAGAAAATATATACTTGCAAAGTACAATAGCCGGCTACGGTCGCAAGTTCGAATCCTGCCTCGGGCATGGATGTTTGTGACGTCATTAGGTTAGTTAGGTTTACGTATTTCTACGTTCTAGGGGACTGATGACCTCAGAAGCTGTCCCATAGTGCTCAGAGCCATTCGAACCAAAGTACAATAACTTGAATGCAGTAAATGGCGTCTTTTGGCTTTACCCTTTATATCTCGTTTTCTTGCAAAGTGCCAAATAACATCGAAAGGTATGTATCTCGTCAGATAAGTCTGACCTTTCCACGGTTGAAATAATTTTCATTAAAGCACATTATCTACTTACGTCCTTATTTGTGCGTAGTGTATGCTTTTTCTCTCTAATATACTTCGTGTATCTTGTACGAGAAGACTAGGAGGAAAAAATCTCAGGACCTTGTGTGACTTTTCAGTGTGCCACGAAAACAAAGCAAACCACCCAATAGGGATTAAGGAGGCACGAAAGAACTCTCATCGTGGTTGCTTTCTCATTTACATGCAGCCACAAAAGGTACACTTTGAGTAGTCGAATTTGACCAGAAAGTCGCTCGTGTAGATCGGGCTTTATAGAGGCGTTGCCGACCACAGCGGAGTATTCTACCTGTTTACGTGTCCCTGTATTTGAATACGTATGCCTACGGCAGTTTCTTTGGCGCTTCAGTGTACAGGGTGGCGCACGAAATGTATTACCAATTGTTTCTCTCACAATTTTCGCCGCACATTAGATATCCCGCTGGGATCTCTACAGCAGTACCAGCAGAGCTTGGAGAAACAAATGAGTTACGAAATGACCTGTAATTCACGATACTGCCGCTAGGAGACTAGTAAGCAGGAATGGCTGACAATGAAAGACAGACGACACAGCAACGATCGGCAATTGTGTTACTTTTTCATGAAACAATAAGCCTTGTTGTGACTCAGAGGCGTTTTCGACAACAGTTTAACACACGATGGGTCCCTTGCAAGAAGACCATCCACAGGTTGTACGATAAATTCGTACAGGAGGTAGCAGTTTTGGAAGCGAAGTGACCTCGGCCTAAGCCTGTTTGTTCGCCGGAGAATATTGAAGCGCAACGAGTTGCTGTACATAGAAGTCCCGGGAAATCGTGTAGAAAGGCAGCAGTGCAACTGGGAATATCCAGACGCTGCGTTCAACGCATTCTTAAAAGTGACCTCCATATGTACCCATACAAGATGACCTGTGCACAGAAGCTCACTGAACAACACAAGCAGCAGAGACTACTGTTTACTCAGTGGGCGGAGGATAGGGAAGAACCTCTCAACAACGTTTGGTTTTCAGACGAGGCGCATTTTCATTTAGACGGTGTGGTTAACAAACAAAATGTACGCTTTTGGGCCACTGAAAACCCACTAGTGCTTCATGAACGACAACATTATGCTCCGAGGATTACAGCGTGGGCATCAATTTCCGGTCACCGAGTTATTGGATCCTTTTTCTTTGAAGAAACTGTGAACAGCGAGCGTTATTTGAGCATGCTTCGCAATAGCTTTATTCCACAGCTTCTTGCTACTGTCTTGCCCTTCAACACGCAGTGGTTCATGCAAGATGGGGCAAGGCCACATACTGCAAACACTGTGTTGGAGTTTTTACACGAGCATTTCGACATGCGGATCATTTCACTCAGGTTTCCAGGTCGATTCAATGACGGACAACATTGCCCCCCCCCCCCCTCCCAATAGTCCAAACCTCAATCCATGGTGTAGTGGACTGACAAGACAGCCAGTCCACAGTGACGGGTAACCGAAGACACGCGTACACACACGCCGGCTGGCGTGAGGTCTGGAATAGGATACGTAATGAAGGCTCTAAAGAAAAGTACGTAGCTTCTGGAATACTTAACTTTACTTCATCCTTGTGGTACATCGCTCTTGATCATACAAGTGAAATTCTCAGATATGGTTAATGGCGCCTTGCTAGGTCGTAGCTATGGACTTAGCTGAAGGCTATTCTAACTGTCTCTCGGCAAATGACAGAAAGGCTTCGTCAGTGTAGTCGCTAGCAAAGTCGTCGTACAACTGGGGCTAGTGCTAGTCCGTCTCTCAAGACCTGCCATGTGGTGGCGCTCGGGCTGCGATTACTGACAGTGGCGACACGCGGGTCTAACATGTACTAATGGACCGCGGCCGATTTAAATCTACCACCTAGCAAGTGTGGTGTCTGGCGGTGACACCACACATGGGACTTATTTCTTTGGGGGTACCTAAAGGAAAAAAATTTCCCGAAACGTCCACGTGATTTAATGGAGCTCAGAAGACTTATTCTTCAAGCTTGCAGTGAAATTACGGAAGACATATGCCGTAAGGTAATCACTAACTTCAGTGTTCGTTTCAAGGAAGTTAGGAAACGAAATGGTGGACATATTGAGCATGTGCTGAGTTAGAACAAATCTCCATAGACGGCTCTTCATTACAGTATATGTTCCTTTCAGATTGTATTGACAATAAAGTTTATATTCGAAAACAAAAGGAGAACACATTTCTTGCCACCCTGTATATGAGATTTTGTAGGGGTGTATGCAAGAGGCTTGTTAAGAGCCTAGATTGGAGCACCGATCGTGCCCGATACGAGAGAGGTGGCGAATAAGCTCGACGGGCAAAGAGTGCCGCTGACGCGCGCTCGCCACGCGGGTGCAGTGCTCTGACCTAGACCCTTTGGCGGGGAAGTAATTTCGTTGGTTGACCACAGCGTCAGCGTCTCCGGAGCCCCTCTGACAGAGGTCGCGAGCAGGCAGGGCCCGCGTCCTTGGCTCGCCGCGGCCGCAGGAAGCCGCCGACATTGTGCTGCAGGGGGCCGTCTCGCCTCGGCTGGCCCGCCGCCTTGCGCAACCTCGGGACGTAATTAGCCGTCTGCTGTGGGCCGAGGAGCCCGTGGGCTGCTCCCACACCGGCGACACCCGGAGAGACCCGGCCAAGGAGAAGGTACCTCCTACAGGCGGCGCATCTCCTGCCTCATGGCCGAGCGTCAGCACTGCGATGAATGCCATTGTGGATATGCACAGGTAGTCCCAGTCTTCAAGAAGGGTCGTCGAGCAGATGCGCAAAACTATAGAACTATATCTCTGACATCGATCTGTTGTAGAATTTTAGAACATCTCGCGTATCATGTCATTTCTGGAAACCCGGAATCTACTCTGTAGGAATCAACATGGATTCCGGAAACAGCGATCGTGTGAGACCCGACTCGCTTTATATTAGATACAGGCTCCCAGGTAGATGCCATTTTTCTTGACTTCCGGAAGGCGCTCGATACAGTTCCGCACTGTCGCCTGATAAACAAAGTAAGAGCCTACGGAATATCAGACCAGCTCTGTGGCTGGATTGAAGAGTTTTTAGCAAACAGAACACAGCATGTTGTCCTCAATGGAGAGACATCTACAGACGTTAAAGTAACCTCTGGCGTGCCACAGGGTAGTGTTATGGGACCATTCCTTTTCATAATATATATAAATGACCTAGTTGCTACTGTCGGAAATTCCATGCGGCTTTTCGCGGATGATGCTGTAGTACACAGAGAAGTTGCAGCATTAGAAAATTGCAGCGAAATGCAGGAAGATCTGCAGCGGATAGGCGCTTGGTGCACGGAGCGGCAACTGACACGTAACATAGACAAATGTAATGTACTGCGAATACATAGAAAGTAGGATCCTTTATTGTATGATTATATGATAGCGGAACAAACACTGGTAGCAGTTGCTTCTGTAAAATATCTGGGAGTATGCATACGGAACGATGTGAAGTGGAATGATCATATATATTTAATTGTTGGTAAGACGGGTGCCAGGTTGAGATTCATTGGGAGAGTCCTTAGAAAATGTAGTCCATCAACAAAGGAGGTGGCTTACAAAACACTCATTCGACCTATACTTGAGTATTGCTCGTCAGTGTGGGATACGTACCAGGTCGGGTTGAGAGAGGAGATAGAGAAGATCCAAATAATAGCGGAGCGTTTCGTCACAGGGTTATCTCGTAAACGTGCTAGCGTTACGGATATATTAAGCAAACTCAAGTGGCAGACTCTGCAAGAGAGGCGCTGTGCATCGCGGTGTAGCATGCTCGCCAGGTTTCGAGAGCGTGCGTTTCTGGATGAGGTATCGAATATATTGCTTCCCCCTACTTATACCGCCCGAGGAGATCACGAATGTAAAATTAGAGAGATTAGAGCGCGCACGGAGGCTTTCAGACAGTCGTTCTTCCCGCGAACCATACGCGAGTGGAACAGGAAAGGGAGGTAATGACAGTGGCACGTAAAGTGCCCTCCGCAACACACCGTTGGGTGGCTTGCGGAGTATAAATGTAGATGTAGATGTAGATCTATTCGGCGTGTCTCAAACCTTTTGGGTCAAACTGAAACAGTAGATACTAGGTATACAACCGATAATACCGAGGCAGGAATCCAATGGTCAGAAATGCATTATGGATATACGCAGCGTGCACCGCATATAGCAAGGTATCCAGAATGAGATTTTCACTCTGCAGCGGAGTGTGCGCTGTTATGAAACTTCCTGGCAGATTAAAACTGTGTGCCGGACCGAGACTCGAACTCCGGACCTTTGCCTTTCGCGGGCAAGTGCTCTACCATCTGAGCTACCCAAGCACGACTCACGACTCTCGTTCCGAGTCTTGCTTGGGTAGCTGAGATGGTAGAGCACTTGCCCGCGAAAGGCAAAGGTCCGAAGTTCGAGTCTCGCTCCGGCACACAGTTCTAATCTGCCACGAAGTTTTACAGCATCGCAGTTAGTTACAAGTTCCATGGATCAATTTGCACGATATGTCATAATGACGTGGAAAGAGTTATTTACATCCACATCATACATTAATTTGTCGATTCGGTTACATTCCTAACATTTATGCGTTCTTTATTTTTTGTAAGTTTATTTTTTCGCGTTTTTAAGTATAAAAAGAAAAAAAAACATACAGATGTGAGCTTGTAACTCCTACCTCCTTTTGTTGTTGTGGTCCTAAGAGGGAACCTTCTGGGAAGTGCATATAGTTATGAGCTCCCACTTCGCCTGCTTATAGTGTGGGTAGCCACGTATCACACCCAAAAATTGTAGGTGCCAATGCGGCCTCGTTTTTGAAATATTGCCTGCTAAATTTTGGGCAGCTCTTTATATACAGAAAAGTTTCACTATTGCGGCAAGTGAGCGAGTAGCCAAGTGGCAAGCGAGCTTGACCCCCGTCCAGGCGACCCTGGTTCGAGACCCGTGTGTGCTACTTTTGCTTCCTTTTTATTCAAATGTCTGCTTTAATTTATAATTAATCATGAACATTCCGCAATTAATTGATTAAAATGAATTATAAGCATCTATAAATGAAAATTACAAATTGAATCTCACATTTTGTTTCAATCTTTTGCGTTTTTTTTATTTTTACAGGAAATTAACCGTTATGTAATTCCTTGAAATATTTTATTATTGTTCAGTTTGTTTTCGTTGTATTTTTTATTTTGTTCCGTTGAGGTAGGGAATATTAAAAAAGACCAACGAATGAGCGATTGAAAATATGTTTCATTTAATGGAAAGTTAATCGATATTTCCAATAATTTTACGACTAAATTCCGACGGATGATGCTTGTTATACAAACAATCAAAACATTTGCACTTTCGACACCACGAACATTATACGAATGCACATCCATTTTCGTCGGAATCGCATCTGTATTTTATCAAGTCCGCAAGAAACGCCACTGCATTGACGTTATGGAATATTTCTTTTTGCAATTGATCTAGCGTCGCGAAAACAAAAGTAGCCTAGACGGGTCTTGAACCAGGGTCGCCTGAAAGGGAGTCTCGCTAGCTTGCCACTCGGCTACTCGCTCACTTCCCACAATAGTGAAACTTATCTGTATATAAAGAGCTGCCCAAATTTTAACAGGCAATATTTTAAAAACGAGGCAGCATTGGCACCTACAATAATGGGTGTGATGGGTGCCTACCCACACTATAAGCAGGCGAAGTGGGAGCTCATAACTCGATGCACCTTCCATATCGTCCCCTCGAGACTGGTTTGATGCGGCTGTCCATGCTACTCTGTCCTGTGAAAGGTTCTTCATCTCCCAGTACCTACTGCAACCTACATCCTCCTGAATCTGTTTAGTGTATTCATTTCTTGGTCTCCCTCTAAGATTTGTACCCTCCACGCTGCCCTCCAGTACCAATTTTGTGATCCAATGATGCCTCAGAACATGTCCTACCATCCGATCCCTTCTTCTAGTCAAGCTGCGCCCCAAATTCCTTTTATTCCCAATTCTATTCAGTACCTCCTCATTAGTCACGCGATCTACCCATATAACCTTCACCATTCTTCTGTAGCACTACATTTCGAAAGTTTCTGTTCTCTTCTTGTTTAAAATATTTATCGTCAATGTTTTACTTCCATACATGGCTACACTCCTTACAAATACTTTCAGAAAAGACTTCCTGACACTTAAATCTACACTCGACGTTAATAAATTTCTCTTCTTCAGAAACGCTTTCCTTGCCATTGTCAGTCTACATTTTGTATCCTCTCTGCTTCGACAATCATCAGTTATTTTGCTCCCCTAATAGCAAAACTCATCTACAACTCTAAGTGTCTCATTTCCCAACCTGATTCCCTCAGCATCACCTGATTTAATCCGACTACATTCCATTATCCTCGTTTTGCTTTTGTTGATGTTCATCTTATATTGTCCTTTCAAGACACTGTCCATTCCGTTCAACTGCTCTTCCAGGTCTTTTGCTGTCTCTGATAGAATTACAGTGACAACCACCTTTTATATATTATTATTATTGTTCACGTATGAGTCCAATAGAACCACGCGAGGTACAATCCATCAGTGTTACTTTTAATGGTTGGCCTTTCTTTGTGTCCAAATTTATTTCATCCTTTCATAATGAAGTCGACCACGATGTTCAAGTCCGTTTTCTAGCTTCCCAAGCAAATATCTTTTGCCTAAATATTTTTCAATCTGTAACATTTGCCTGAGCTATACCTCCTGCTTCGACATCCTCCTTAATCGCAGCGATACATTTAATTGAATCAGCTTCGGCCTTACTTCTGTGTCCGTAGAATCCTACTATCTGTTTTGTTTACCTAGCGGGTCCATTCTTTTAATGTGCCCACAAAATTTAAGTGTTCGTTTTCTCATGTCACCATGTATGTCTGTGTATTCTATTTCCTTATTACGTTATCAGCCTGTAAGTTTCTTTATCAGTAACTTTGGGGTTTTATATTTTCCTAATAATCTTTCCTTCTTTCTTTTGAAATTCTTCAATATCTCTTCTCTATTTACAATTAAAGTTTCTGCTCCATAAATACATTCAGGTTTGATTACTGCTGTAATGCCGAAGGTTATTGAATTTAGAAACTTATTTTTTATTGTAAATACTTTGTGTTAATGTGAAAGCAGTTGCCACTTTTTCCAGTCCATTTTCTTATATGATTTCCCCCAAGTATTTATACTGAGTAACCCTTCTTATTTTTCCATGTTTCGTGTTAAAAAACTTTGGTGTTTGTTTGTTACATGCCATATATTCCGTTTTTTCAAATGATATTTGTTGTCCTACTTTTACCGCAAATTTGTTTTCGAGATTTGTTAATATACCTAGTTAAAATTCCCATATCATCCGCAAAGGCGAGGCAATCTACTCTAATATTACTTCTGCCTAACATGATTGATTTTTGATTCGACTTTTGCTCTCGCCATTGTGTAATCACCTTTTACAAAACGAAGTTAAATAGTAATGGGGAGTGTTCATCTCCCTTTCTAACACCAGTCTTTCTGTCAAATAGTTCAGCAATTTCTCCCACGATTTTATATTTAGAGTTAGTGTCAGTCAGTGTTAGATTTTTATTATGTAGCCCTTGTTCCTTTAAAATTTGGAAAAGAAATTCAGTATCAACTGAGTCGTAGGCCCTTTTAAAATCCACTAATGTACATACAATACTGTCACCAGAAATTCTTTGGTGCCTAAGGATTAGCTTTACATAAGAATCTGCTCTGGACAGGATCTCTTTGATAGAAAGCCTGCTCGGTATTCACCAATTTTAGGTTCCAACTGTTCTTGGGCGCTATCAAGTAACCATTAGGAGACAATTTTGTATGTGACCGGCGGAAGGGATATTCCTCCGTAATTATTGACATCAGTTCTGTCCCTTATTTAATCCAATGTATGAGTTTCCCAGTCCTCTGGTATTTTCTCAGTTTGCCAAATATTTCGTATTAGTTGAGTGATCTGTTTTATAGTGTTAGGGCGAGCTGATTTTAGTAGTTCTGAAAGTACACCGTCTTCTCCGGATGCTTTATTGTTTTTATGTTTCTTAATTTGCTTAATTATTTCGATAATATCAGGTTCTATAGAGGTATGGTTGGTGTTGTTACTCTGCTGTGCTTTTAATTTATTGTCTGGTTGTGTACAGTTCAATAGTTTTTCAAAATAATTAGCAAGAACCTTACAGTTTTCCCGGTTGTTAAGAGCTAAACAGCTATATTCATTTTGAAGCAGAGACATTGAGCTTGGTAACCGGTTAGCTTTGTTTTGAATGTTTTATAAAATTTTCTTGTGTTGTTCTTTTTGGAAGTATTCTCGATTTCTGAAAGTTAGGCATTTTCGTAGTTTCTTTCAGTCTGTCAGATTAATTCAGGTATTTCTTTTCTTACAGTTAGAAATGTGTTGCGCGTATTTTCAGTTTTGTTACTATTCCTATTTTTGAATGCCTCATGCCTAGATTTAAATGTTGTTTCACAATCCGCTTTCCACTAAGCATGTTTTTGTTTCTTTCGAAGCGGAACTAAATTTTGTGCCGTTGTGATTAACTCTTATTTTAAACTTTGAAAATTGTTGGATTGTGTTTTGTCAAGTTCCCTAGTTAGAGTTGGGGTTATTTTAGCAGTGTCAAATTTTGGGACAACATTTTTTGTTTTAAGAGTTTTTGAGGTTGCAGTTTTACTTTTATTCGCATTAAGTAATGGTCAAATTCTGTGTTAGCCCTTACAATTTCCTTATATTTGTGGTATGAAGTTGCTACATTATCTATTTGAAATTCCCCAATAGATATATTGGGTACCTGCCAAGTTTTTTGTTTAGATGGGTTCATGTCAAATGTGTTGACATGATCTTAAGTTTAAATTTTTTGCTCGTTTCAACAAGTCTTTGACCATTTTGGTTTGTCCATTTATGCGCAGGAAATTCACTCACCTTTTTCTTATGTTTTTTCTCTTCACCTAATTGAGCATTAAAATCACCCACTAAAACTTTTGCCGGCCGGTGTGGTCATGCGGTTCTAGGCGTTTCAGTCTGGAACCGCGTGACCGCTACGGTCGCAGGTTCGAATCCTGCCTCGGGCATGGATGAGTGTGATGTCCTTACGTTAGTTAGGTTTCAGTAGTTCTAAGTTCTAGGGGACTGATGACCATAGATGTTGAGTCCCATAGTGCTCTGAGCCATTTGAACCACTAAAACTTTAACGTGGTTGCTGGAATTTTCGATATGATGCTCTCTAACGTTCCAAAGCTTCATTAACTTCTTCGGGATTTTTACAGTTATCTTCATTGACACACGTATGGGCATTAATTAAAGTGTATGTCTTATTTGCGCATTAAAGAGAAATTGTCATAAGGCTATTATTAATGGGTTTTACCTCCGTTATTGAATTAAAAACCTTTTTGTGGGGATGTAATGTACGCTCCTGGAAATGGAAAAAAGAACACATTGACACCGGTGTGTCAGACCCACCATACTTGCTCCGGACACTGCGAGAGGGCTGTACAAGCAATGATCACACGCACGGCACAGCGGACACACCAGGAACCGCGGTGTTGGCCGTCGAATGGCGCTAGCTGCGCAGCATTTGTGCACCGCCGCCGTCAGTGTCCGCCAGTTTGCCGTGGCATACGGAGCTCCATCGCAGTCTTTAACACTGGTAGCATGCCGCGACAGCGTGGACGTAAACCGTATGTGCAGTTGACGGACTTTGAGCGAGGGCGTATAGTGGGCATGCGGGAGGCCGGGTGGACGTACCGCCGAATTGCTCAACACGTGGGGCGTGAGGTCTCCACAGTACATCGATGTTGTCGCCAGAGGTCGGCGGAAGCTGCACGTGCCCGTCGACCTGGGACCGGACCGCAGCCACGCACGGATGCACGCCAAGACCGTAGGATCCTACGCAGTGCCGTAGGGGACCGCACCGCCACTTCCCAGCAAATTAGGGACACTGTTGCTCCTGGGGTATCGGCGAGGACCATTCGCAACCGTCTCCATGAAGCTGGGCTACGGTCCCGCACACCGTTAGGCCGTCTTCCGCTCACGCCCCAACATCGTGCAGCCCGCCTGCAGTGGTGTCGCGACAGGCGTGAATGGAGGGACGAATGGAGACGTGTCGTCTTCAGCGATGAGAGTCGCTTCTGCCTTGGTGCCAATGATGGTCGTATGCGTGTTTGGCGCCGTGCAGGTGAGCGCCACAATCAGGACTGCATACGACCGAGGCACACAGGGCCAACACCCGGCATCATGGTGTGGGGAGCCATCTCCTACACTGGCCGTACACCACTTGTGATCGTCGAGGGGACACTGAATAGTGCACGGTACATCCAAACCGTCATCGAACCCATCGTTCTACCATTCCTAGACCGGCAAGGGAACTTGCTGTTCCAACAGGACAATGCACGTCCGCATGTATCCCGTGCCACCCAACGTGCTCTAGAAGGTGTAAGTCAACTACCCTGGCCAGCAAGATCTCCGGATCTGTCCCCCATTGAGCATGTTTGGGACTGGATGAAGCGTCGTCTCACGCGGTCTGCACGTCCAGCACGAACGCTGGTCCAACTGAGGCGCCAGGTGGAAATGGCATGGCAAGCCGTTCCACAGGACTACATCCAGCATCTCTACGATCGTCTCCATGGGAGAATAGCAGCCTGCATTGCTGCGAAAGGTGGATATACACTGTACTAGTGCCGACATTGTGCATTCTCTGTTGCCTGTGTCTATGTGCCTGTGGTTCTGTCAGTGTGATCATGTGATGTATCTGACCCCAGGAACGTGTCAATAAAGTTTCCCCTTCCTGGGACAATGAATTCACGGTGTTCTTATTTCAATTTCCAGGAGTGTATTATTAAGTATTCTGTTACCTCGATTACTTTTTAAAAGACGATAATAGCCGAAATCCATGGTGCTATTGTCTGCCATTCGTGTTTTTGAAGTGCCAAAATTTGAAACTTCTGTTCTTTTAATGATCTCCCAACTTATGAAGTTCACCTGGTTACAAAAGTGTTTGTATGTTAAGTGTTGCAAAAAATGTATTTGATTTGGTTTTATGTTGGCCAGAGGACTCAGACTTTTTCTGCTGTATTTCAACCTGGCCGCTCCAGGATCCGGAAGACCAGTTGCGGCAGTAATACTGGATGTGGATTGATTATCAAAATGCTCCATGATGATTGTACCTGGAATCAGGTGGGAATGAGTAGACTCATTGAGTGAACTCGGAATGAAAACACAATGAAATGAATACCCCTAGCTGCACACAGGCCTTGATATACGTCAACGGGGACGTTAAAAATGAGTGCCCCGACCGGGACTCGAACCCAGGATCTCCTGCTTTCATGGCAGACACTCTATCCGTCTGAGTCACCGAGGACACAGAACACAGAGGACAGTGCGACTGCAGGGACTTATCATTGGCATGCCTCCCGTGAGACCCAACTTATTGTCCCGCACTATATTCATAGTGCCCCTGCCCATCGGAACAAAAAGTAGGCTATATAAAATCTATGATAAAACGGTCTAGATCGATTTTTTTTAATGACACGTTTCGGGGTACATCTACATCTACATCTGCATTTATACTCCGCAAGCCACCCAACGGTGTGTGGCGGAGGGCACTTTACGTGCCACTGTCATTACCTCCTTTTCCTGTTCCAGTCGCGTATGGTTCGCGGGAAGAACGACTGCCGGAAAGCCTCCGTGCGCGCTCGAATCTCTCTAATTTTACATTCGTGATCTCCTCGGGAGGTATAAGTAGGGGGAAGCAATTTATTCGATACCTCATCCAGAAACGCACCCTCTCGAAACCTGGACAGCAAGCTACACCGCGATGCAGAGCGCCTCTCTTGCAGAGTCTGCCACTTGAGTTCGCTAAACATCTCCGTAACGCTATCACGGTTACCAAATAACCCTGTGACGAAACGCGCCGCTCTTCTTTGGATCTTCTCTATCTCCTCTGTCAACCCGACCTGGTACGAATCCCACACTGATGAGCAATACTCAATTATAGGTCGAACGAGTGTTTTGTAAGCTACCTCCTTTGTTGATGGACTACATTTTCTAAGCTCTCCCAATGAATCTGAACCTGGCACCCGCCTTATCAACAATTAATTTTATGTGATCATTCCACTTCAAATCTTTCCACAAGCATACTCCCAGATATTTTACAGAAATAACTGCTGCCGTGCGGTTCCAAGCGCTGCAGTCCGGAACGGCGGGACTGCTACGGTCGCAGGTTCGAATCCTGCCTCGGGCTTGGATGTATGTGATGTCCTTAGGTTAGTTAGGTTTAAGTAGTTCTAAGTTCTAGGGGACTGATGACCTAAGATGTTGAGTCCCATAGTGCTCAGAGCCATTTGAACCATTTTTGCTACCAGTGTTTGTTCCGCTATCATATAATCATGCAATAAAGGATCCTTCTTTCTATGTATTCGCAATACATTACATTTGTCTATGTTAAGGGTCAGTGGCCACTCCCTGCACCAAGTGCCTATCCGCTGCAGATCTTGTTGTATTTCGCTGCAATTTTCTAATGCTGCAACGTCTCTGTATACTACAGCATCATCCGCGAACTTCCTACACTATCTAATAGATCATTTATATATATTGTGAAAAGCAATGGTCCCACAACACTCCCCTGTGGCACGCCAGAGGTTACTTTAACGTCTGTAGACGTCTCTCCATTGAGGACAACATGCTGTGTTCTGTTTGCTAAAAACTCTTCAATCCAGCCACACAGCTGGTCTGATATTCCGTAGCCCCTTACTTTGTTTATCAGGCGACAGTGCGGAACTGTATCGAACGCCTTCCGTAAGTCAAGGAAAATGGCATCTACCTGGGAGCCTGTATCTAATATTTTCCGGGTCTCATGAACAAATAAAGCGAGTTGGGTCTCACACGATCGCTGTTTCCGGAATCGATGTTGATTCATACAGGGTAGATACTGGGTTTCCAGAAATGACATGATAATCGAGCAGAAAACATGTTCTAAAATTCCTCAACAGATCGATGTCAGAGATATAGGTCTATAGTTTTGCGCATCTGCTCGACGAGCCTTCTTGAAAACTGGGACTACCTGCGCTCTTTTCCAATCATTTGGCCATAGTCTTATGCCATCTTCAGACAGCACCATCAGCTGAAGTTGACGATGCGTAGAAGTTGACCCAGCGACTAAGGGTAATTGACTCTTCTATGGATCGCCAAATTCAGCTAATGGTGCTCTCTGAAATACTAGGCCGAAACCAGTCATCACGACATGGACTGTTTTTGAGTGATTTTATATTGTTAATAGTGGCTGCTTGTTGTTTTCTCCTGTGGAAGAATCAACTTTTATTCTTCCTTATACTCCCATTTTACCTCTCCACTAACTTACCTCTGTGCCATTATCTCCCAGGTAAACAATTCCTTGAAGCGACGGAAGAGGCTGGCGGCCTGTTAGGAACAGAAATGATGAAAGCGGGACGCGGTACAAACATAGTGCCGGCTTACCCAGTTGCACCAGCGCTGTTGCTCTATGGCTGGCGTATGGCTGTTCAGCTGACTCGTAAAACTATGGACCGCGATATCCCGAAAATTTTGAAAATTTCTCGGGTATTCAGCCAGGTAGCTGCGTCCAAAAGGCGCGATATTTCGGCAAGCCGTCTTCTTGCCATCTTCAGGCGTTCTTGGTGTCTGATTGATCTCTGATGGATGCCGACTTGAACTAGAGATCAGACACCAAGACCGCCTGAAAATGGCAAGAAGTCCGCTTGCCGAAATATCGCACCTTTTGGACGACGCTTTTTTTTTGTCATCAGTCTACTGACTGGTTTGATGCGGCCCGCCACGAATTTCTTTCCTGTGCTAACCTCTTCACCTCAGAGTAGCACTTGCAACCTACGTCCTCAATTATTTGCTTGACGTATTCCAATCTCTGTCTTCCTCTACAGTTTCTGCCCTGTACAGCTCCCTCTAGTACCATGGAAGTCATTGCCTCATGTCTTAGCAGATGTCCTATCATCCTGTCCCTTCTCCTTATCAGTGTTTTCCACATATTCCTTTCCTCTCCGATTCTGCGTAGAACCTCCTCATTCCTTACCTTATCAGTCCACCTAATTTTCAACATTCGTCTACAGCACCACATCTCAAATGCTCCGATTCTCTTCTGTTCCGGTTTTCCCACAGTCCATGTTTCACTACCATACAATGATGTACTCCAGACGTACATCCTCAGAAATTTCTTCCTCAAATTAAGGCCGGTATTTGATATTAGTAGACTTCTCTTGGCCAGAAATGCCTTTTTTGCCATAGCGAGTCTGCTTTTGATGTCATCCTTGCTCCGTCCGTCATTGGTTATTTTACTGCCTAGGTAGCAGAATTCCTTAACTTCACTGACTTCGTGACCACCAATCCTGATGTTAAGTTTCTCGCTGTTCTCATTTCTACTACTTCTCATTACCTTCGTCTTTCTCCGATTTACTCTCAAACCATACTGTGTACTCGTTAGACTGTTCATTCCGTTCAGCAGATCATTTAATTCTTCTTCACTTTCACTCAGGATAGCAATGTCATCAGCGAATCGTATCATTGATATCCTTTCACCTTGTATTTTAATTCCACTCCTGAACCTTTCTTTTATTTCCATCATTGCTTCCTCGATGTACAGATTGAAGAGTAGGGGCGAAAGGCTACAGCCTTGTCTTACACCCTTCTTAATACGAGCACTTCGTTCTTGATCGTCCACTCTTATTATTCGCTCTTGGTTGTTGTACATATTGTATGTGACCCGCCTCTCCCTATAGCTTACCCCTTCTTTTATCATAATCTCGAACAGCTTGCACCATTTTATATTGTCGAACGCTTTTTCCAGGTCGACAAATCCTATGAAAGTGTCTTGATTTTACTTTAGCCTTGCTTTCATTATTAGCCGTAACGTCAGATATGCCTCTCTCGTCCCTTTACTTTTCCTAAAGCCAAACTGATCGTCACCTAGCGCATTCTCAATTTTCTTTTCCATTCTTCTGTATATTATTCTTGTAAGCAGCTTCGATGCATGAGCTGTTAAGCTGATTGTGCGATAATTCTCGCAATTGTCAGCTCTTGCCGCCTTCGGAATCGTGCGGATGATGCTTTTCCGAAAGTCAGATGGTATATCGCCAGACTCATATATTCTACACACCACCGTGAATAGCCGTTTTGTTGCCACTTCCCCCAATGATTTTAGAAATTCTGATGGACGACGCTACCTGAATGAATACCCGAGAAATTTTCAGGATTTCTGTGCGTCGGGAAAACCTCAGATTACATCTCGAAAACTGCTTGAGGAGTGCATCGTACCAGAGTATCACCTACGTTCTGAAGACAACTCACCTGAAGAGGTCAGCGGGCAGTCGCTCGATGGCGTTCCCGATGATGCTGAGCACGGAGAGCAGCGGGTTGTCCCAGAAGGTGTCGCGGTCGACGCTCGTCACGCGGTTGTCGTTCACGATCAGCGTCGAGAGCCGCGGCAGCCGGGTGAACATGGTCCGGCTGGAGCGGGCAACCAGAACAATCCACAGTCAAATCCGTCCGCACGTGGTTGGCTACAGTAACACTGCCAGCAGCAAGGGCATCGTGGAGAAATGACTCAAACACAGACCTCCAGATGCCAGACACTCAGATCGGTATTTGGTGGTAAGTTCCACTGGGACCAAACTGCTGATGTCATCGGTCCATAGGCTTACACACTACTTAATCTAACTTAAAATAAGTTACTCTAAGGACAACACATACACACACACACACACACACACACACACACACACACACACACACATGCTCGAGGGAGGACACGACCCTCCGACGGGGGGGTGGAGGATTGGGGGGGGGCGAACCGTGGCAAGGCGTCTGGGACCGCGCAGCTACCCCGCGCTGCACTCAGATCGGCACCAGACGTTGTATGTAGATACAGAATCAACCAAAACTCCGATTTAGTTCGTGCTGTGTACTGTCGTCTAGTAGAAGATGCGCAAACGGTAGTTAAAAGTAGCACAAGATTTACGGAGCACAGAACAGCATAACTGTGAGTAGTTAACAAGCTTGCATCCCGTGAGAAGTTGGTAGAGCGTCGGATCCTCGTACAAAGGGTCACTGTCTTCCAAAACCAGTGACGACATTATTTCACTGTATTATGCGTGGAAGTGTTATATGCGACAACATGTTTTTGAAACGTAAAACGGGTGTTTAAAGGTAACAACAATGGTTTTCTTGGCAGTCTGCTTTTGCTTCATTTCTTCGAAAGTAGTAAACCTATAGAGAAGATCTGCACATCACACAATTTTGCAATCAAAAGAGAAAAATAAGGAAGGAACTTCATCACACGTGCAGAAGTAATAATAGCAACAATAATAAGGACAATAATAATATAAAACTGCCATGATCAAACAGACAGCCGGCCGGTGTGGCCGAGCGGTTCTAGGCGCTTCAGTCTAGAACCGCGCGACCGCTACGGTCGCAGGTTCGAATCCTGCCTCGGGCATGGATGTGTGTGCTGTCCTTAGGTTAATTAGTTCAAGTAGTTCTAGGGGACTGATGACCTCAGATCCTAAGTCCTATAGTGCTCAGAGCCATTTGAACCGTTTTATCTGAACCATTTTGAATCAAACAGACACTGACAAACACGACATCAAAAGTGAAATTTAAGGGGGAAATCTCTGAACCCTTTGAAATCAGGACAGGCGTGCGTCAAGGTGTTGGTTTCTAACCACTCCTCTTGAACAAAGTCATTAAGGAATGGGAGCTGAAATTACAAGGATAGTGGGAGCCAGTGCGACTAGTACAACCCAAGAATGAACTGGAAGTGGGCTGTTAAACCTTCGCGACGACCTGGCACCTGCAGACAACAAAAGTACAGGAATCGGGCAGGTAGAAATACTCACAGAGAGAGCACAAAATAGAGGCCAACAGATCTCCTTCCAAAAAACAGACCTGCACGAAATTCAACATACTGAATTTAAACACAAAGTATGGCAAGACTGTCAGAGTAACACAATTTAAATACCTAGGTGATGAGCTCGAACCGAGAGAACCCGCAGAACACCAGGTCACTGATGATGATGACAGCATTATACAAAACACAGGGTATCTGCTACAAAAAATGTCTGTCCACCTCCATCAAAATTTGTCACTACAACACTGTAATCAAACCTGAGGTGCTAAACGCCAGCGAGACACTGACGTTACACACCAAGCTCGCAGCTACAGAATATCCACACAGGGGAAAGAAAAATTATCACGAAAATTATGGGACCAAAACACACAGACGGAGGATACAGGCTTTACTCCAGAGACACCACAGGGAAGGTGTCCAACCTCACAGCTGACATCAGAAAAAGGCGACTAAAATTTTACGGCCACTTCAGCAGACTCCCACAGATGAGACTTTTCAACAGAATACTCAGGTATGTACATGCAGAGGCTCAAAACCACTACACCTAGGATGGTACAAGACAAAATTGATCTGGAAAATGCACAGGTAGATACAGCGGACATCACAGACAAAAGCGTCTGTAGAAACAAAATACGCAGGTTGGGAAGTAATGTCAGAGAAGAGAGCACCTGAAGCACCTAAAGCCCAAAGCCCAAAGTGGACCGAAGAATGGAAGAGGGCCTTTAGCGAACGAATGAAAGAGTACTGGAAGAACAGGAAAAGCAAATACTCGTAAATGAAACTACAATGAAATGAATACCCCCAGCTGCATACAGGCGTGGATATACATCAACGGGGACAGTTGAGAATGTGTGCCCCGACCGGGACTCGAACCCGAGATCTCCTGCTTACATGGCAGACGCTCTATCCACCTGAGACACCGAGGACACAGAGGGTAGTGCGACTGTAGGGACTTACCTCTGGCACGCCTCCCGTGAGACCCACATTCCCAACTTGGGTCCCGCACAATATTCATAGTGCCCCTGCCCATCATACTCATTACTCGTATTTCCCTAAATCGCTTCCGGCAAATTCCAGGATGGTTCCTTTGACAGGGCACGGCCGGTTTCCTTCCCCATCCTTCCCTCACCCGAGCTTTCGCTCCGTCTCTAATGACCTCATAGTCGATGGGACGTTACTCGCGGCTTTTTGCCGATTCCCGTAAGAGTTCGGACAATGTTTGTGCAGAAGAAGATAGTCATATGGCCGGTGAGCCTTAACTATATATATATATATATATATATATATATATATATATATATATATATATATATATATATATACACTCCTAGAAATTGAAATAAGAACACCGTGAATTCATTGTCCCAGGAAGGGGAAACTTTATTGACACATTCCTGGGGTCAGATACATCACATGATCACACTGACAGAACCACAAGCACATAGACACAGGCAACAGAGCATGCACAATGTCGGCACTAGTAAAGTGTATATCCACCTTTCGCAGCAATGCAGGCTGCTATTCTCCCATGGAGACGATCGTAGAGATGCTGGATGTAGTCCTGTGGAACGGCTTGCCATGCCATTTCCACCTGGCGCCTCAGTTGGACCAGCGTTCGTGCTGGACGTGCAGACCGCGTGAGACGACGCTTCATCCAGTCCCAAACATGCTCAATGGGGGACAGATCCGGAGATCTTGCTGGCCAGGGTAGTTGACTTACACCTTCTAGAGCACGTTGGGTGGCACGGGATACATGCGGACGTGCATTGTCCTGTTGGAACAGCAAGTTCCCTTGCCGGTCTAGGAATGGTAGAACGATGGGTTCGATGACGGTTTGGATGTACCGTGCACTATTCAGTGTCCCCTCGACGATCACCAGTGGTGTACGGCCAGTGTAGGAGATCGCTCCCCACACCATGATGCCGGGTGTTGGCCCTGTGTGCCTCGGTCGTATGCAGTCCTGATTGTGGCGCTCACCTGCACGGCGCCAAACACGCATACGACCATCATTGGCACCAAGGCAGAAGCGACTCTCATCGCTGAAGACGACACGTCTCCATTCGTCCCTCCATTCACGCCTGTCGCGACACCACTGGAGGCGGGCTGCACGATGTTGGGGCGTGAGCGGAAGACGGCCTAACGGTGTGCGGGACCGTAGCCCAGCTTCATGGAGACGGTTGCGAATGGTCCTCGCCGATACCCCAGGAGCAACAGTGTCCCTAATTTGCTGGGAAGTGGCGGTGCGGTCCCCTACGGCACTGCGTAGGATCCTACGGTCTTGGCGTGCATTCGTGCGTCGCTGCGGTCCGGTCCCAGGTCGACGGGCACGTGCACCTTCCGCCGACCACTGGCGACAACATCGATGTACTGTGGAGACCTCACGCCCCACGTGTTGAGCAATTCGGCGGTACGTCCACCCGGCCTCCCGCATGCCCACTATACGCCCTCGCTCAAAGTCCGTCAACTGCACATACGGTTCACGTCCACGCTGTCGCGGCATGCTACCAGTGTTAAAGACTGCGATGGAGCTCCGTATGCCACGGCAAACTGGCTGACACTGACGGCGGCGGTGCACAAATGCTGCGCAGCTAGCACCATTCGACGGCCAACACCGCGGTTCCTGGAGTGTCCGCTGTGCCGTGCGCGTGATCATTGCTTGTACAGCCCCCTCGCAGTGTCCGGAGCAAGTATGGTGGGTCTGACACACCGGTGTCAATGTGTTCTTTTTTCCATTTCCAGGAGTGTATATATATATATATATATATACGAAGATGGTATCCGAAAGAACAGATACCATCTTCATAAGTATACTCATACATGCTTCGCGTGGTGTGACAAAGGCCTGAACCGTGTGTAACAATAATAATAAAACTGTCAAGCAAGACATCCAGAAACTGAACATAACTGAAAGTGACATTAGAAACAAAGCACTTCTCAGAAGGATACTAAAAGAACAGAGATTTCAGGACAGATCACCCCGTAAGAAGACCGACGCCATTTGGACAAAGGAGAGAAAGGAGAAACATAGCACGAAAATGCTGGATTACTAGTGAAACATCAAGACTGAAAAGTTGAATATCGTGGTCCTTAGCTGGCCCATTCGAAATAAGAAGAAGAAGAAGAAGAAACCTGATAGTACCAATAATAATCAAAATAATAAGATTAATGACAAGAACATAACGTTGAGCTAACGAAGCGAAAGGAGAGTGCCAAAAGAACATTGCTACAAACTTCTAAAAGTTGTTTTTCAGGTCAGGAAAATGTTCTCTCATGCAACAGTTCCACGTGTAAAAAGTTTAAAACAAATTTCGCCCGTGTGTATTGAACTGGGGGCCTTTGATACGACGACTGCACGTTCTACCACCTCACCCACGCTAGTTTTACGGAAAACATAATGACAGATACGGTTTTCCTGCGATTACTTTTAATTACCGTTTATGCATTTTCTACTGGGCGACGGCACACAGCACTAACTAATTCGCTGTTCTGGTTGGTACTGTATCGACATACGACGTCTGGTAAGTATTTGAGTACCTGACATCCGTAGTTCTGTGTGTTAGCGAGTGAAGTATCCAGTGCTCTTGTCATAATTAATGGACAAAATAAAGAAAAACTAATGAGAGACCCAGTGAGGTGCTGCAGTGATGAAACTCGTCCCGCATTCTGGGATACGGCAGTTGAAATTCCCTTTTGGACATTAAGATTTAGGTTTCCTGTAAATAGCCCAAATTACGTATAAGCGATTATTAGGATGGTTTCTTTGAAAAGAAACAGTCAGTTTTCTCCTGTATCCTTACCAAAAAAAAAAAAAGGTTCAAATGGCTCTGAGCACTATGGGACTCAACATCTGAGGTCATCAGTCCCCTGGAACTTAGAAGTACTTAAACCTATCTAACCTAAGGATATAACACACATCCATGCCCGAGGCAGGATTCGAACCTGCGACCGTAGCGGTCACGCGGTTCCAAACTGAAGCGCCTAGAACCGCACAGCCACACCGGCCGGCTATCCTTACCAAATCCGAGATCCTACCTCGTTCTTAAGACTTCATCGCCCACGGGTCATTAAAGCCTGATCTCGACTGCTTACAACTGCTGATGTGTCAGGTCGACCTACATGGCTACTCAACAGACCACACTTAAGCGCCTCGCGTTTCATCGAACCACCTTCACAATAACTCTCTACTATTCTACTCTGGAACACTACGAGGAAAAAACCAACACCTACAACTTTCCTTCCGAGCTCTGATATCCCATATTTTATTTTGATGATGGTTTCTCTCTATGTAGGTTGGCGTCAACAAAATATTTTCGCATTCGGAAGCGAAAGATGGTGATTGAAATTTCGTGTGAAAATCCCGATGGACCGTCAAACGCCTTTGTTTTAATAATGTCCACGATAAATGTTGTATAATTTCTGTGTCACTCTCTCCCCTACTTCTCGATAGTACGAAAAGCTCTTTGAAGTTTTTCGATATACTCCGTCAATCAGATCTAAAAAGGATCCCACATCTTGCAGCAGTACTCCAAAGAGGACGGCTAAGCATAGTGTAGGCAGTCTCTGTAGTGAATCTATTGCATCTTCTAAGTGCTCTGCCAATAAAATGCAGTCTTAGGTTCGCCTTCCTCACACCATTTTCTATGCGTTCTTTCTAATTTAAGTTGTTCGTAGTTGTAATTCCTAGCTATCTGGTTGCATTTACGACCTTTAGATTGGTGTAAGCGAAATTTAACGGACTCCTTTTAGAACTCACGTGGACGCCGTCATACTTTTCATTGTTTAGAGTCGGTGGCCAATTTTGGCAACATACAGATATCTCTACTAAATCGTTTTGCAGTTTGTTTTGATCTTCAGATGAATTACTAGGTGATAAACGACAGCGTCATCTGACAACCTGCTCAGATTGTCTAAGCTGGTCGTAGGTTGTGTTCCAAAAATGAACAGCATATAGACAGAAGTGCTGACACTTTCTGCAGGACCTGACCATCATTTTGCAGGACAATGCTCAGCCACGTACAGTGCAAGCTGTTACTGATTTGTTTCACTGATGGGGCCGCTAAGTGCTATACCACCTACTGCACTCCTCTGACTTAAGACCTCGTAACTTCAACTCGATTTCGATACTGAAGGAAAAATTCCAAGGCATTCGCTTGAGAACTACTACAAATTGGTCGGGCAATAGACCGCGCCGCTCGAACTGTCAACACAACTGGCACTGCTAAGAGTATCCTACGACTTCCACGTCGCGGGCAACGGGTTATACACAATGCTGGTGACTACTTTGAAGGTCAGTAAAACTTTGAAATACGTATCTATTTGGTACGAGCTGTAAATAAATAGTTCCCACTATTAAAGTTCCAACCCTCGGATATCCTCGAAACTGGTAGCCCAATAAAGTAACAGTTTGAAAATTAGACGGTTGAAAGGTGTTTGAGTTGATGTTCTATACTGATCAGCCGTGTCCAGCAAGCATCTCTGTAAAGATGGACATAAAGAAGCTTATTTATAGGCTGACTGAGGAGAATTGACCCTTAAGTAGGTCAACAAAAAACGGGCTATCTGTGGAAAACGTTTCCCTTGCATATGGTGAAGTTAGGCACACGCAGTAGCCATTACATACTCACACCATTCCGCATCTGGAGGAATGATTTTTGTCTAGAGTGAATTTCGGATGAGGATCAACCTTTAATGAAGTTACAGCCTGTCGGCGGCACGGAGTACCTAGAGTATCTGTTCACTATGTTTCGGTGAAGGTGTTGGTGATTTTTCATTCCTGACATTGTACTGGACACGGAATCAAGCGGTTTGTACCTACCGGAGAGTGGTGAGTCGGTTGCCGCTGAGCACGAGGAAGGCCAGCTCGCCCTGGTGGTCGAAGGTGCCCACCTCGATGTCGGCCAGGTGGTTGTTGTCCAGGTAGAGGGACGCCAGCCGGCCGTTGAAGCGGAAGGTGCCCGGGGCGACGCGAGCCAACGAGTTGTTGCGCAGCTGCAGGGACCGTAGGCTCGTCTGCAAGGTTGAGCTCAACGTCACTACGAGGCGTGTTCCAGCTCCAGAAGAGGATGAGTCAAACATTATGTGTAAGTTCTTGAAAGAAATACGTCTCCCGCATCATTCCCATTTTATACTGAAGAGCCAAAGAAAATGGTACACCTGTCTAATATCGTGTAGGGCCTCCGCGAAAATGCAGAAGTGCCGCAGCACGACGTGGCGTGGACTCGATTAACGTCTGAAGCAGTGCTGGAGGGAACTGACACCTTGAATTCTGCAGGGCTGTCCATAAATCCGTAAGAGTAAGAGGGGCTGGAGACCTCTTCTGAAAATCACTTTGCAAGGCGTCCCAGATATGCACAACAATGTTCATATCTGGGAGTTTGGCGGCCAGCGGAAGTGTTTAAACTCGGAAGAGAGCTCCTGGAGCCACTCTGTAGCAATTCTGGACATGTGGGGTGTCGCATTGTCCTGTTGGAATTACCCGTCGGAATGTGCAATGGACGTGAATGGACGAAGGTGATCAGACAGGACGCTTACGTATGTGATGATGATGTTTGGTTTTGTGGGGCGCTCAACAGCGTGGTTATCAGCGCCCGTACAATTACCCAATCTTTGCTCAGTCCAATTGCGCCACTTTCTTGGATGATGATGAAATGATGAGGACAACACAAACACCCAGTCATCTCGAGGCAGGTGAAAATCCCTGACCCCGCCGGGAATCGAACCCGGGACCCCGTGCTCGGGAAGCGAGAACGCTACCGCGAGACCACGAGCGGCGGACGCTTACGTATGTGTCAGCTGTCAGAGTCGTATCTAGACGTATCAGGGGTCCCGTATCACTCAAGATGCACACGCCCCACACCATTACAGAGCCTCTACCAGCTTGCACAGTCCTCTGCTGACACGCAAGGTTCATGGATTCATGAGGTTGTCTCCATACCCGTACAGGTGCATCCGCTCGATACAATTTGAAACGAGACTCGTCCGACTAGGCAACAACTTTCCAGTCATCAACAGTCCAATGTCGGTATTGATGGGTCTCAAATGGTTCAAATGGCTCTGAGCACTACGGGACCTAACAGCTATGGTCATCAGTCCCCTAGAACTTAGAACTACTTAAACCTAACTAACCTAAGGACAGCACACAACACCCAGCCATCACGAGGTAGAGAAAATCCCTGACCCCGCCGGGAATCGAACCTGGGAACCCGGGCGTGGGAAGCGAGAACGCTATCGCACGACCACGAGATGCGGGTGGATGGGTCTCGGCGAGGCGTAAAGCTTTATGTTGTGCAGTCATCAAGGGTACACGAGAGGGCCTTCGGCCCCGAAATCCCATATCGATGATGTTTCGTTGAATGGTTTGCACGCTGACAGTTGTTGATGGCGCAGCAGTGAAATTTGCAGCAATCTGGGGAAGGATTCCGCTTCTGTCACGTTGAACGATTCTCGTAAGTCGTCGTTGGTCCCTTTCTTGCAGGATCTTTTTCCGGCCGCAACGATATTGGAGATTTGATGTTTTACCGAATTCCTGATATTCACTGAACACTCGTGAAATGGTCGTACGGAAAATCCCTACATCATCTCGCAACCTATGTCCTCAGTTATTTACTGGATGTGTTCCAATCTCTGTCTTCCTCTACAGTTTTTGTCCTCTACAGCTCCCTCTAGTACCATGGAACTCATTCCCTCATGTCTTAGTAGATGTCCTATCATCCTGCCCCTTCACCTTATCAGTGTTTTCCACAGGTTCCTTTCCTCTCCGATTCTGCACAGAACCTCCTCATTCCTTACCTTACCAGTCCATCTAATTTTCATCATTCGTCTGTAGCAGCACATCTCAAATGCTTCGATTCTCTTCTGTTCCGGTTTTCCCACAGTCCATGTTTCACTACCATACAATACTCTACACAAGACGTACATTCTCGGAAATTTCTTCCTCAAATTAAGGCCCATGTTCGATACTATTAGACTTGGCCACGATTGCTATTTTTGCCATTACTACTCTGCTTTTGATGTCCTCCTTGCTCCGTAAGTCATTGGTTATTTTACTGCCTACGTAGCCTAATACCTTCATCTATTTCGTGACCATCAATCCTGATGTAAGGGTCTCGCTGTTCTCATTTCTGCTACTTCCCGTTACTTTCGTCTTTCTTTGATTTACTGTCAGTCCATATTCTGTACTCATTACATTGTTCATTCCATTCAGCATATCACGTAATCCTTCTTCACTTCCACACAAGATAGCAATGTGATCAGCAAATCCTATCATTGATATCCTCCCAGCTAGAATTTTAATTCCACTACAGAACCTTTCCTTTATTTCCGTCATTGCTTCTTCGTTGTACTGAACACTCGTGAAATAGTCGTACGGAAAATCCCTACATCATCGCTACCTCGGAGATGCTGTGTCCCATCGCTCGTGCGCCGACTGTAACACCACGTTCAAACTCTCTTAAATCATGATAAACTGCCATGGTAGCTGCAGTAACGGATCTAACAACAGCGCCAGACACTTGTTGTCTTATATAGGCGTTGACGACTGTAGCACCGTATTCTGCCTATTTACATATCCTTGTTATTGAAACTGTACGAGTTTCTTTGGCGCTTCAGTGTACTTTTGTGCAGTACGATGTTTCGGCTCTGTAGCCACTGTCAAGCATTAACATACACACAGAATGTAACAAATAGTTGTGGTCAACTTTGAGGAAGCATCCTTCTCCTATAGAGCAATGAAATGTGTTGTATGGACATAGGTCCGGAAAGACTGTATTGCCGTATTATAGCTCATTCTGTGCTTCTCTTAATAATCATGTTAATCATGGCCAACACACACCAACAGAACGCATCACTATTACAGGGAATGTTCGTAATAACGTCTAGGTTACGTTTTGTTATAAGGTACATTAATTTGTAATACTGACGTTAATCGCCAGTGTTGCTTGTTCTAATTGAACAGAGGTATTGTTGACATGGATTGCGAGTAAATCGAAGAACGACTAAAGTTGTAAGTATTAGCAGAAACGAGAACAGCGAGGAATTTTACATCGGAGTTGGGGATCATGGAGTAGACGAAGCTAAGGAATTCTGCTTTCTAGGCATGAAAATAACTGATGACAGATGGAGCAAAACAGCAGATTAGCACTGGTGGAAAGGGCACTCCTGGTATCAAACACAGGCTTTAATTTGAGGGAGAAATTTCTGCGAATTTACGTTTCGAGCACAGTATTGTACGGTAGTCAAACAGGGACTGTGGGAAACACGTAAGAGCAGAGAGTCGAAAAATTCGAGGTGTGGTGCTACAGAAGTATGTTGAAAATTAGGTGTGCTGCTAAGGGAATGAATGAGAAAGTTTTCTGCAGAATCGACGAGGAAAGAAATGTATGGTAAACACTGATAAGCAGAAGGGACGGGGAACTGGAAATCTCTTAAGGTACCAGGGAATAACTTCCATTGTATTAGAAGGGGCAGCAGAGGGTAAAAACTCTAGAAGAAGACACAGAATGGAATACTTCCATCACATAATTGAGGGCGTATGTTGCAAGTGCTACTCTGAGACGAAAAGGTTGGAGCAGGAGAGGAGGAATCGTGGCGGACCCCATAAAATTAGCCAGAAGTAATGACTCAGCAAAAAAAAGAAGAAAAAGGATATATGACTAATTTCATTGCTAGTGCTGACAAGCAATACGTGGAATATTGCATATACAGCACAAGCAGCCAAGGGAACAATCTCCTGGAATTTCCTGCAGCCAAAATAATTCATCGTTTCAATCGATGACATTAATTGTATGGATGTTTCGCGTCATTTAACTTATAGGGGCTTAGATTTTAATTGATTTCAACCATTCAGTGATAGGTAACGCGAACAGCTGCTTCATGAAGTGGTCTCATGCCAATATGGTGAGACTACCCTTGTTTTGGCCGACCTCTGTCATACAATGAAGGCGACCGGATGTTCCAGCTCCCGAGAATTCTTCCGGGTTGTATGGTCGTGGTCCATGGAAATCTTCTGTCTATGACGTTTCTTCCAAAGCTACAGTGGTCATCTTCAGATGTGCTCCTGGTTGTGCTGAGTCTTGCCGACTGACGAGTCGGACGTCGAAGAACGGCCTAAATATCGTGGAAAGTGGGCGTGGTCTGGATTTCACGTGATAGAAGAGATAAACCTTGTCAAGGATAAAATATAACTATCGATCATAGTACGTCAAAGATAAAAACACATCGATTCTGTAGCACCACTGTCCATATATCGCTGAGTTTCATAGCTTCTTCTTTATCTATCACGTGAAATCCAGACCACGCCCACTTTCCACGGTATTTAGGCCGTTCTTCGACGTCCGAATCGTTAGTCGGAAAGACTCAGCACAACCAGGAGCACCTCCGAAGATGTCAAACGTAGACTTGGACGAAACGTCAGGGATAGAAGAGTTCCATGGACCACGGCCATACAACCCGGAAGAATTCTCGGCAGACCTCCGGCACGATGTTCACGCCGTGCACATCTTCCCATAAGGTCAGTGTTGAGTGGTTACTGATCAGCGGGTGTACTAACAAGTCAGATATAATACAAGACTGGCGGACAGGTCTTGGTACAGTGTGTGGTGGTCAACTTTGTTGAGACACTGGTCCATGAACTCTGCCAGACTGTACACGTTGGGCACATGTTCCCATCAGCTTCATGTTGAGGTTGTTATTGAAAAGTGAGAGCGCTAATAAGTGAGAGGCTGTACTTGCTGGACGAACAGGTCAGGATGCAGCATAGTGGGGCTACCACCTTTATTTTCCGTCCTCTGTCTACTGTGCCACACCGTCCAGATTGAGCCCATGTACCAATTAGTTTCCTGCGCTACCAAATCAGAGCCAGTACTTGGCTACCGAACAGGTGTAACGTGGTGAGGCTGCCGCCGTTTCGACACCTGGCAGCTCTGACAGGATATGCATGTTGGACACATCTTCTCATTAGCTTCATGTCGGGTAGTTATTGACATGTTAGCGCACTCACATGTCAATAATTCGTATTTAGTACCTGCTTGATGAACAACTCGTAAAGCAGCGTGGGGTCGCTCCCACCCATCATTTTGACATCTGTTAAGCAATACAAACTATGTATATTATCCTCGAACGCGAGTGTTTAGAGACAAGGGTATGATCAGGAGTGTCTTAGGGAAGGGTGAGAGAGCCGCGATTATAAACGAAGTGGCTGAGAGCACTCCGTCTTCAGGCCACGAGTGGCCTACCGGGACCATCAGACCGCCGTGTCATCCTCAGAGGAGGATGCGGGTAGGAGGGGCGTGGGGTCAGCACACAGCTCTCCGGGCCGTTATGATGGTATTCTTGCCCGAAGCCGCTACTATTCGGTCGAGTAGCTCCTCAATTGGCATCACGAGGCTGAGTGCACCCCGAAAAATGGCAACAGCGCATGGCGGCCTGGATGGTCACCCACGCCCGACAGCGCTTAACTTCGGTGATCTCATGGGGAACCGGTTTAGCCAATGCGGCAAGGTCGTTGCCAAGTGGCTGACAGGGTGAGCAGATATTTGCTGTTGCTAGCTGATGATGCTGTGGTTTACAGGAAGATGTAGAAGATGAATGTGTGTTGGAAGGTACCAGATGACTTACACAAAATTTCTACTTGGTGTGATGAACGGCAGCTAGGAATTAATGTAGAAAAAATGAAGTTAATGAGGATGAATTGAAAAAACAAACCTGTAATTTTCGGATAAAGCATTAGTAGTATCCAGCTTAACATAATAACGTCCATTAAATACTGTGTGTGGGTGTAACGTTGAAAAGTGATATGAAATCGGACGAGAATGTGAGCGTTCCAGTAGGGAAGGCGAATGATCGATATCGGTTTATTGGAACAATTTTGGGAAAATTAGGCTGATCTGCAAAGACCGCATATTGGACACTAGTGCGGACTATGAATGTGTTTAGCGTCCATACTATGTAGGACCGAAGGAAGACATTGAAGCAATTCTGAGACGGGATGCTAGATTTTTTACTGGTAAGTTACAAGTGTTACTGAGATGCTTTGGGAACTAAAATGGGGATACCTGGAGGGAAGGAGGCATTCTTTCCGAAGAACACTATTTAGAAAATTTAGAGAACCGGCATTTGAAGCTGACTGGAGAACGACTGTTGCCTACAACATAAACTTCATATACAGACCACGAAGCTAAGACACAAGAGATCTGGACTCCTAAAGAGGCATACAGTGAGTCGTTTTTTACTCCCTCCATTTTCGAGTGGAACACGAAAGGAAATGGTAATAGTGGTACAGTGTACCATGTATCAGCAACGTACAGTGGCTTGCAGAACTTGTAATTTGATGTAGATGCACACTATCTGATCAAAAGTATCCGGACACCTCCAAAAACATACGTTTTCCATATAAGGTGCAATGTGCTGCCATCTACTGCCACGTACTCAATATCAGCGACTTCTGTAGTCATAAGACATCGTGAGAGAGCAGAATGGGACGCTTCGTGGAAGTAACGGAATTCGAACTTGGTCAGGTGATTGGATGTCACTTGTGTCATACGTGTGTACACGAGATTTCCACACTCCTAATCATCCCTAGGTTCACTGTTCCCGATGCGATAGTGAAGTGGAAACGTGAAGGGACAGTACAAAAGCGTACAGGCCGACCTCTTAGTTGATTGATAAGAGACCTCCAACAGTTGAAGAGGGTGGTAATGTCAAATAGGCAAACATCTATCCAGACCATCTCACAGGAATTCCAAACTGCTTCAGGATCCACTGCAAGTACTATGAAAGTTAGGCTGGAGGTGAGAAAACTGGGATTTCATGGTCGAGCGACAGCTCATAAACCACACATTACGCCGGTAAATACCAAACGACGCCTCGCTTTGTGTAAGGAGGGTAAACATTGGAAGATTGAACAGTGCAAAAACGTTGTGTGGAGCGAAAAATCACGGAACACAATGTTGCGATCCGATGGCAGGTTGCGGGTATGGCGAATTCCCGGTGAACGTCGTCTGCCAGCGTGTGTAGTGCCAACAGTAAAATTCGGAGACGGTAGTGTTACGGTGTGGTCGTGTTTCTCATGTAGGGGGGGTTTGCACCCCTTGTTGTTTTGCGTGGTAATATCACAGCAAAGACCTACATTGATGTTCTAAGCACCTTCTTGCTTCCCACTACTGAAGAGCAATTAGGTGACGGCGATTGCATCTTTCAACACGATCGAGCATCTGTTCGTAATGCACGGCCTGTGGCGGAGTGGTTACATAATAACATCGCTGTAGTGGACTGGCCTGCACAGAGTCTTGACCTGAATCCTATAGAAACCCTTGGGATGTTTTGTAATTCCGACTTAGTGCCAGGCCTCACCGACCGACGTCGATACCTCTCCTCAGCGCAGCACTCCGTGAAGAATGGGCTGCCATTCCCCAAGAAACCTTCCAGCACCTGACTGAACGCATGCCTACGAGAATGGAAGCTGTCATCAAGGCTATGGGAGAGCCAACACGATATTGAATTCCAGCATTGCCGGTGGAGGGCGCCACGAACTTGTAAGTTATTTTCAGCCAGGTTTCCGGATACTTTTGATCACATAGTGTAAATCTGTCAACTGTGCCTGGCAGTCCTGGTTAGCTGCGTGGTGAGGATGTTACCGATCAGTGAGTGTCCTAACAACTCAGAGCCAATACCTGCTCGACGCAGTGATGCATGGTGAGACTGCGACGTTTCTGTCCGACATCAGCCAGTTCTAATACGCAGTCCAGGTGTGGCACACATTTCCGTGAGCTTCATGTAGAGATGGTTACTTAGCAGTTGACGTGTAGACAAGTCATAGCCAGTACCTGCTTGACGAACAGGTCGCGGTGCAGCGTGTTGAGGCCAATCTCGTTGAGCCGGAGCTCCGTCAACTCCGGCAGGTTGTCCAGGGCGCCTGCAGTCAAGCTGGACAGGTTGTTGCGGGACAGAAGCAGCGTCTGGAGCTGCTGCAGTTCCCGGAAGGCGCCGCGCTCCCACACGGAGAGGCTGTTGTCCGCCAGGTCCAGGTACTGCAGCGACGGCATCGCTCCTGAGACGTCCGCTGGAACCTGCAACATCGCGGCGAGTGGGGAAGCTGTCCTGCAGCACGGCCCACAACTTACAGAAGTGGTTTACGCTATACATGTGCAAACTTGACCGACAAATTAAAATTTATGTCAAAGCCAGGATTCAAACCTGCGTCACCTGCTCACAAAGCAGATACGCTAACCATTACATAACCTTGACACAGTGGCTTTGTTCATCTGCCCCAGCACGTCTTCCTCCTCAATTCAAATTCACATTCCCGCTATCTGGGTTCGAACCCCGGCCTTGGCACCAATTTTCATTCATCACCTCAGCCGGCATGCAGTGTGGTCCATTGATCGTGACCATAGCAAATATCTCACAAAATAAGCGTCAAACGAAAAAACTACAAACAAGGAAGTTTGTCTAGCTTGAAGGGGGAAACCTCATGGCGCTATGGTTGGACCTCTAGATGGCGTTGCCATAGGTCAAACGGATATAAACCGCGTTTTTTAAAACTAGGAACCCCATTTATATTACATATTCGTGTAGTACGTAAAGAAATAGCAGTGTTTTAGTTGGACCACTTTGTGATAGATGGCGCTGTAATAGTCACAAATATATCGCTCACAATTTTAGGCGAACAGTTGGTTACAGGTAGGTTTTTTACATTAAAATACAGAATGTAGGTACCTTTGAACATTTAATTTCGGTTGTTCCAATGGGTTACATGTACCTTTGTGAACTTATCATTTCTGAGAAAGCATGCTGTTACAGCGTGATTACCTGTAAATACCACATTAATGTAATGAATGCTCAAAATGATGTCCGTCAACCTCAATGCATTTGGCAATACGTGTAATGACATTCCTCTTAACAGCGAGTAGTTTACTTCCGTAATGTTCGCACATGCATTGACAATGCGCTGACGCATGTTGTCAGGCGTTGTCGGTGGATCACGACAGCAAATATCCTTCAACTTTCCCCACAGAAAGAAATCAGGGGACGTCAGATTCGGTGAACGTTCGGGCCATGGTGTGGTGCTTCGACGACCAAGCCACCTGTCATGAAACATGTTATTCAATACCGCTTAAACCGCACGCGAGCTATGTGCCGGAGATCCATCATGTTGGAAGTACATCGTCATTCTGTCATGCAGTGGAACATCTTGTAGTAACATCGGTAGAAAATTACGTAGGAGATGCGCATAAAAATGGTTCAAATGGCTCTGAGTACTATGGGACTTACTTAACTGCTAACGTCATCAGTCCCCTAGAACTTAGAACTACTTAAACCTAACTAACCTAAGGACATCACACACATCCATGCCCAAGGCAGGATTCGAACCTACGACCGTAGCGGTCACGCGGCTCCAGACTGTAGCGCTTAGAACCGCTCGGCAACTCCGGCCGGCGAGATGATCACACATTGCACCATTTAGATTGCCATCGATAAAATCGGGGCCAGTTATCCTTCCTCCCATAATGCCGCACCACACATTAACCCGCTAAGGTCGCTGATGTTCCACTTGTCGCAGCCATCGTGGATTTTCCGTTCCCCAATAGTGCATATTATGCAGGTTTACGTTACCGCTGTTGGAGAATGACGCTTCGTCGCTAAATAGAACGCGTGCAAAAAATCTATCATCGTCCCGTAATTTCTCTTGTGCCCAGTGGCAGAACTGCACACGACGTTCAAAGTCGTCGCCATGCAATTCCTGGTCAATAGAAACATGTTACGGGTGCAATAGATATTGATGTATCATTCTCAACTCCGACGTTTTTGGATTTCAGATTCTCGCGCAATTTGTCTGCTACTGATCTGCGGATTAGCCGCGACAGCAGCTAAAACATCTACTTGGGCATCATCATTTGCTACAGGTCGTGTTTGACGTTTCACATGTGGCTGAACACTACCTGTTTCCTTAAATAACGTAACTATCCGGCGAACGGTCCGGACACTTGGATGATGTCGTCCAGAATACCGAGCAGCATACATAGCACACGCCCGTTGGACATTTTGATCACAATAGCCATACATCAACACGATATCGTAATTTTCCGCAATTGGTAAACGATCCATTTTAACACGGGTAATGTATCATGAAGCAAATACCGTCCGCACTGGGCGAATGCTACGTGATCATCAACATCAGTTATCTGCTATATTAGCAGGTCCTTTGCCTCTCCATTTTCTGCGATCCATTGCTTCCTTCTTAAGGCTGCTGTATATTGTACTGTCCATCATGTCATCCAGTATCTGGAATCTCTTCCTTCCTCGCTTCCTTTTCCCTTCTACATAACCTTCTTAAACTGTTTTTGTCGGTCTGTCATTCTTTCTTAATATATGTCCAATCAAATTTCTTTTTCTTGTTTTTATTACATCTAGTACGTGATACCACGTACTTATACGTTTGTGACTATTACAGCGCCATCTATCGCAAAGCGAAAAAAGATGGTCCAACTAAAACATTCATATTTCCTTACGTACTACACGAATATGTAATAAATACGGGGGTTCCTATTAAAAAAAAACGCAGTTGATATCCGTCTGACCTCTGGCAGCGCCATCTAGCGGGCCAACCATAGCGCCATCTGATTTCCCCCTTCAAGCTAGACGAGTTTCGTTCTTTGTAGTTTCTTCGTTTCATGCTTATTTCGTGAGACCTTTGGCTCGGTCACTATCAATGGACCTCCGTGTATACATTGTAGAAGAGAGGTGGAGCTGGGTCCAAGATGTACGAACCTTGTCTGTTAGTGCTGCAGATTTCCTTAATGGGATCGAAGTTACATCCTTTTGTCTGTAGAATGTTCCTCAAATCATTCCCATTGAGTTTGGGAGGTAATCAGGATCATCTACAGCATCTAGGTGACCTTATGGCGTGTGGTGGACGACTCTTTGTGTGGCACTGTCATTTCCCCACTTTCCCATTCCGGTCCAGAATGGTTTGCCGAAAGACCGATTATCGCCAACTCTCACTGTCAGCTCAAACCTCAATATTTTGCTTTCATCGCCTTCCCTCGAGATATACGTGGAAGAGAGTAATGTGTTCTTGAAAACTTTTAGGAATATCAAGAGTAAACCGCACTGTGGTACAGAACGCCTCTCTTACAGCGTCTGCCGCTAGAGCTGCCCAAGCGTCTCGGTGACTCAAACACACACCAAATGAACCTTCAACGAAACACGTTGTTCTTCACTGGATCTTCTCTATTTCTTCCGTCAGACCTACCAGGTAAGGATCCTAGACTGACGAGCAATATTCAAATATTGGTTGAAAAGATGGTTCTGAACTATCTCCTTCGTGTGTGGGCATATTTTCTGAGGATTCATCCAGTGACGCTGACATCTGCCTTACCTGTAATTACTTTTATGCAGTCGCTCCACTTTTTAATCGCTCCGTACTCACACTCTAAAATGTCTCATGTAAATGACTGCTTCCAGTGACTGTTCGGCAACTGTGTAGTCATACAACAACGCAAGTTTCCTTTACTTTACGTCTATGGTCACATACTTTTGTTAACACATTACCGGTTTCGGTCCATAATGACCATCATCAGATCTGTTTCATAAAAACAAAGTCCTAATGTACCTCAGCCATAGTGGCATCGTCACACCTGGGCATTTAACATTTGACGGTGCCACTATGGCTGCAGTACATTAGGACTTCGTTTTTATGGAACATGTCTGATGGTGGTTTTTATGGACCGAAACCGGTAATCTGTTAACAAAAGTTTGTGACTATAGACGTCAAGTAAAGGAAACTTATTGCATATACGGGTCACTGTTTTACTTGCGATAATGACGCAGCTTGTGATACAATAAGGTGTCTGTCCTCTCATTTTCTCCATACCTTCCATTTATTTGTGTTCAGGATCAACAGCCAATCCTTGCACTAAGGGTCGATGCTCTCCCGTACTTTCTGCATTATGGTACAGTTCTCTAGCATTACGACTTGTCTGTATATAACACCATCATCCACGAAAAGCCTCTTGGAACTTCCGACGTCCTCCAATAGGGCATTTACATTTATTGTTACCGTTGTCGCTAACATTCAAAATATTTCTGAAGATATCATTCACAGTTCCAATTGACCTGCGACACTCCCTTGGGGTACGCCCGCAGCTACTTCTATGTCTGAAGACTTCTCTCCAATGAGAATGACATGCTGTGTTACGTTTGCGAGAAATTCTTGAATCTAACCATATAGTTGGTGTGATATTCTATAGATACGTATTGTGTGCATTAGGTGGCAATGCGGAACTGTATCTAACACCTGATGCCGGCCGCTGTGGCCGTGCGGTTCTAGGCGCTTCAGTCTGGAACCGCGTGACCGCTACGGTCGCAGGTTCGAATCCTGCCTCGGGTATGGATGTGTGTGATGTCCTTAGCTTAGTTAGGTTTAAGTAGTACTAAGTTCTAGGGGACAGATGACCGCAGATGTTAAGTCCCATAGTGCTCAGAGCCATTTGAACCATTTTTTTAACACCTGAGCGAAGTCAAAGACCACGGCCTCCACCTGGGCGTTTACATCTGCTACTTTGCCTGCCTCATAGACGAACAAAGCGAGCTAGGTTGCACACGATAATTGTTTTCGTAACTGACTTTGATTCTGAGTCGTGCTGCGGCTCGCGTTGGCGCTGTTTGTAGGTTTCCGCCCTCTGTTGTGGGCCAGAAGGTATCGTTTAGTTGGTATTGTTGCGGTTGTTTGTCTTGTGCTGACTGGCGCCACTCGGTTTCACAAGCAGTGTTGCCAATTTAGCGACTTTGTCGCTAGAAATGGCGACTTTTGCCTTTGTCTTAGCGACAAAAAAAACTTTTTAGCGACAAAAATTATTTAGCGACTTATCTGGCGACTTTTGGAGTACTGACGACTTTTGAAGTACAAATCAAAACTATTTTGGGCCAGTATTTTCATTAACAACACTAAGATTTTAACTATAGAATGGATACTACACTGACTTTGTTCTAGATCACTAAGTTGAATTAAGTTCTTAGCAGATCATGTAGCATTGTTCAGCATTTAGTAAACCTGAATGTGGGAATACAGAGTAAGAAAACCTTAACTATAGAACAATTCATTATTCATTACCCACTAGCCTGTTGTCGTCAATAGCGTATCGACCTATAATTCTTCAACTTTTGAACTCCCTTTATTTTTCGAATTGACAAAAAACATACGTTATATTAAGTATAATAAAATACATTTCTGTCTAGCAACCTCTAATTTTTCGAAATGTTAACTCGCAGTCAAATTATTACCACATGCACAGTGGTAACGCAAGAACAATTCGGTGGGGGTATCTGAGACATTATTACGTTTTAAACAATGAACAATAGGACTGATATCGAGTTACCGAATCAGTAGATTGTTTCATGACCTCTAGTTCGCCTGAGTTTGAATGTATTTTCAGTGATTATAAATTAGTGAAACTTATGTTGTGATGGCTTACATAATGGATTTACCGCAGAAGAAGAAGCAGTACGCTCAAAAATATCGGGATGCGTGGGAAGCAGAACCTGAATTCAATGTGTGGCTGAAACCAGACTTATCCAAGGCAAGATGTCAAGTATGTGCAACAGAATTTTATGCTAAATTGTGTGATATTAGAAAGCATTCGAAAACTATTAAGCATAAACAAAAAATTGATTTAAAAAAATACAAACCACCTTACCTGAAAAAAATGTCAATGCTGAATGTTGAAGAAACACTAAAAGTGAATAAAAATAATGCTGTAGCGTATGTAGCCAAATAATTGGGTTTTAGTGGCGATTTCATAGACGGTATGCTGCAAGAATGGCATAATATCAACTTCATTAGGTGGAATACCATTACTAACACTGTTCGATTTTGGAGTGAGGTTTTGCAGTATAAAAATGCCGCAGGGGAAAATCCTTTTTCTTTGATTTCACAGCTAGCAATGACTGTTCTATGCCTACCGCATTCAAATACAGAAGTGGAAAGAAATTCAGTTCTATGAACATTATAAAAACTAAACAACGTAACAGATTATCGTTAAAGACAATTAATGCTTTGATCATATTGAGAGACCAGCTGAAGAAACAAAATAAAGATTGTGCATCCTTTGACATACCGTCAGACGTATTGGAGCTTTTTGCAACGAACAAAAGTTACTCTTTTGCGACAAAACCAGTCGAACTCCAACATCATCTTTTGAGCGACGTTCAGACCTCTACGTCAACTACAGTTCTGTCAGAGCATGAAACAGAAGAGTTATTCGATCTTCTGAGTGACGGCGATGAATAGCTCACATACCGGTATGTATATATTTTGTAGCCTAATTTGAGTTCTTGCTTTCTTTTGTTGCAAATATAGTTGTATATTTCTAGTATATTTGACTACTGTGATTGAAACAAAAATTTATGTGTTCCGTCAATTATGATAACATGTTTGATTAAACGTTAGCGTATTTTATATGTATGTTGTTGCAAGCGATGCGTCATTTAATTAAGACAATATAGCAATTACGTATGAGACAATTTTTATTAATATTTTAATAACCCGCCACTGGCTTATTGCACCATTCACAGCACGAAAATTTCAGTATACTACTAGTAAAATCAGTTTTAGCGACTTTCTAGCGACTTTTGATATTGAATCTAGCGACTCGGGTTTTTTAGAGTTGGCAACACTGTTCACAAGCGTTGCCCTATCTTTGGGGCGACGTCGTTGTTTTCCCGGGTCGTGTGAGTGGGCCAGTTCGGTTGGGGACTCAAAGAGGAGCCAGGTCCGCACAGTGCAAGAGCACGCTGGGACCGCTGGCGGCGCGCATGGACTGCCGGATGGAAGGGCTGTGGTCATCAGGGTTCACGACCTTGCTGTAAACTGGATCCAGCAAGCTTTAAGATGAGTGCATTTGGTTTCAAGTAGGGAATCCTCCACCACTGTGATATCTCGCGATTCTCCAGTGACTTGTGTTCGTGTTGCTGCTCGTAGTGTCGCTGAGGCGGAGAGCAGCGAGTGGAGTGCTTTCTACTTTGGTGGTAGTGGTTCCTTTCTCGTTCTGGGGCCACAGTGCAGACCGCCGGTTCTGGCTTCGGCGTATTGTTCCATAGCTGCATTTGGTTCATCGAACGCCAGGTAGCTTCAGCAAGATTATCATTAGTCATTCGTTAGACTGCCACTAGTCTGAGTTACCATCTTGTGAAGTGAATGCAACTCTTGGCTGCCTATCTCATCGCTCGCGAAAGTGTTTGTTGCCGGACCTTCACATCGGTCGACTGCTGAAGCACCGTCTGTGGCCCCTTGTGTTACAAAGTTTACCATCATCTTATTTCACCCGACTGGTGACCAGTTGCTTGTTTTTTTTTTTTTTCAATTAACGTTTGCTATTGTATTTGCTTTTTTACAGCAGGTTTCTAAATTTTTTATATTACTGCCATTCCTGGCGTGTAAGGCCTTCTGCTCATATCACAGTGGCTTGCTTTTAAAACATTATCTGTTGTATCTGTATTTAATGGTGATTTGCTAAATTGTTACTCACTAAATACACTATTATTTACACTGTTGTTTATTCCTTCATTAACAACGTATGGTATTTTAAATTTATTGTTGAGTCTCCAATTGTGTGTAACTGTAAAAGGCAACCAATAGTAACTGATTACGGCACCGTCCACAATCGTAACCGAATCCTGCCTTCCTTTACTACCACCAGGTCTCGGATTCCTACGGAAGAGGTTTTCGGTCTCCAGAAACGTCGTAATGCGTGAGCATGAAACGTGTTCAAAAATTCTGCAACAGACTTCCGTCATAGACAGGAACGACCTGCGTTTTTTTTTCACAGAAACGCTTCGCTCCCCCTCTGAGCTACAGCATTCTGCAGTTAGTAGAGGAAAAATTTCTTTCGCATGCTGTACGTAGAGTTGTACTGGTATCCCCTGAGGTCCACCACCGTTTCCTTTATTGAGTGCTTTTAGTTTCTTTTCTGGCCCGTGGTCAGTTGTTTGGATGTCTATCATTTCGACGTTCGTACGATGAAGAAACCACAGTACGATATTTGTCGATGACACAGTTTTAGGAAAATGTATTTAGTATTTTGTCTTTCTTTGTGTCATGGGAGACAAATTCTTTCCATCGTTCCACAGCTTTTTTGTACCAACAGCGCTGACTGGTTAACCCGCCTTACACGAGTTACTATCGATGATCTGGGTCAAAGTTTGGCGGCATGTTCATACAAAATTCCTGCCGTGGATGTCATATCATTTTGGTTGAATGTAATTAGTGGGAGGGATCCAAATAGCACAACATCTGTCCAATATAAGCCCCTCTATGAAGAAAGTACCGGTTTCTGACACAGATTCATATGTTGTTACCAGAATGCAATTTCGTGGTGGACAACGAAGAAACTGACTTTACCTATCAGAAGGAACCCTACCACTATATACGCGATCATCGTTTTTCAGCCGGAAGGGGACATATTCCCAGCGACCGAACATTGGTCGCATACTTGGTATGTGGCTCATTTCACACGTTACTCGATAACCACTCTGGAATTACTAGACTTTCAGACTTATCTGCAGCAGCAACACTGGATCATACGAGAAAACTGCGACAGGAAAAACGTTGAGCACTTCCAAAACTTTTTAATCCTCTCTCTTGGTCTGGATTGACGGGAAACGCAAGTTAGTATTCAGTGAGAACTGACGATGCTCTTGGAATTCTAGTGGTCTTTGCTGAACAAGAAAGACAATTCTAATGCCGAAGAAGCGACTTTTTTTGTCATTTTTTCTGTTTTGTACGTGAATTTGGAGACGAAAAATTTAAAAAGTTTATATAAAATTGAGACTATGTGATGAGAAGGTAGTCATTACGTGCATTTTAGGAAAGGACGAGCTATAGGGAAAAACAATGAGGATGGTAGGGTTCTTGCTCATGATAGGCTAAGATCCCAAACACAGGACGGACGATCTGGACGTGTGTCCGCCAGAAAATGGAAATTGGTAAAGATGGAAAATATTTTAATTATAAAAAAATAAAAAAAACAAAATTTGTTCTAGATGCAATGTTAGCTGCATATAATGCAGTTTTAAAATAGTCAGTTACTTGAGAGATGGAAACAACAAGTGGAAAAACGTAGCACACATTCAGTGACTCCTGATCCTTTGTTGCGTGTTGTGCTAATTTTGCACAACGGCCGATTTTCGAGAAGGATGTGAGGGGTTGTCAAGTCCAAAACCGTAGAAGGAGAAATATCGATCTTCAAGAGTAACTGAAGAGTGGGACCAAGGATGGCTTCCTAAATAGGCACGCGAGCTGGATGTGCGGGCTGCCCATGTGTGTTCGAGTATAATGACTTTTCTGGAGACGAGAAATCTACTCTGTAGGAATCAGCATGGGTTTCGAAAAAGGTGGTCATGTGAAACCCAGCTCGCGCTATTCGTCCACGAGACTCACAGGGCCATAGACACGGGTTCACAGGTAGATGCCGTGTTTCTTGACTTCCGCAAGGCGTTGGATACAGTTCCCCACAGTCGTTTAATGAACAAAGTAAGAGCATATGGACTATCAGACCAATTGTGTGATTGGATTGAAGAGTTCCTAGATAACAGGACGCAGCATGTTATTCTCAATGGAGAGAAGTCTTCCGAAGTAAGAGTGATTTCAGGTGTGCCGCAGGGGAGTGTCATAGGACCGTTGCTATTCACAATATACATAAATGACCTGGTGGATGACATCGGAAGTTCACTGAGGCTTTTTGCAGATGATGCTGTGGTGTATCGAGAGGTTGTAACAATGGAAAATTGTACTGAAATGCAGGAGGATCTGCAGCGAATTGACGCATGGTGCAGGGAATGGCAATTGAATCTCAAGGTAGACAAGTGTAATGTGCTGCGAATACACAGAAAGATAGATCCTTTATCATTTAGCTACAAAATAGCAGGTCAGCAACTGGAAGCAGTTAATACCATAAATTATCTGGGAGTACGCATTAGGAGTGATTCAAATGGGAATGATCATATAAAGTTGATTGTCGGTAAAGCAGATGCCTGACTGAGATTCATTGGAAGAATCCTAAGGAAATGCAATCCGAAAACAAAGGAAGTAGGTTACAGTACGCTTGTTCGCCCACTGCTTGAATACTGCTCGGCAGTGTGGGATCCGTACCAGATAGGGTTGATACAAGACATAGAGAAGATCCAACGGAGAGCAGCGCGCTTCGTTACAGGATCATTTAGTAATCGCGAAAGCGTTACGGAGATGATAGATAAACTCCAGTGGAAGACTCTGCAGGAGAGACGCTCAGTAGCTCGGTACGGGCTTTTGTCAAAGTTTCGAGAACATACCTTCACCGAAGAGTCAAGCAGTATATTGCTCCCTCCTACGTATATCTCGCGAAGAGACCACGAGTATAAAATCAGAGAGATTAGAGCCCACACAGAGGCATACCGAGAATCCTTCTTTCCACGAACAATACGAGACTGGAATAGAGGGGAGAACCGATAGAGGTACTGAAGGTACCCTCCGCCACACACCGTCAGGTGGCTTGCGGAGTATGGATGTAGATGTAGATGTAGATGTAGATGCCGAGTCTTCTGTGTCGACTGTAGGTACTCGGTCCAGCGCAACATTTCAATTAGTATTGCGGTCCGGCATTTTTCGGTCGACAAAGCTCTCCTCAGTTCGGCAGAATCGTGTTGCCAGCGCTCTTTACCCTTCACTATTTGTTCACTGTACGAAGGACGTTCATAGGTCCAGTCACTTTTGCATCAAGAGAGTGGTGCAGGAAGATCTGCAGCGGATAGGCGGCACTTGGTGCAGGGAGTGGCAACTGACCCTTAACGTAGACAAATGTAATGTATTGCGAATACATAGAAAGAAGGATCCTTTATTGTATGATTATATGACAGCAGAACAAACACTGGGAACAGGTACTTGTGTAAAATATCTGGGAGTATGCGTACGGAACGATCTGAAGTGGAATGATCATATAAAATTAATTGTTGGTAAGGCGGGTGCCAGGTTGAGATTCATTGGGAGAGTCCTTAGAAAATGTAATCCATCAACAATGGAGGTGCCTTACAAGACACTCGTTCGACCTATACTTGAGTATTGCTCATCATTGTGGGATCCGTACCAGGTCGGGTTGACAGAGGAGATAGAGAAGATCCAAAGAACAGCGGCGCGTTTCGTCACTGGGTTATTTGGTAACCGTGATAGCGTTACGCAGATGTTTAGCAAACTCAAGTGGCTGACTGCGCAAGAGAGGCGCTCTGCATCGCGGTGTAGCTTGCTGTCTAGGTTTCGAGAGGGTGCGTTTCTGGATGAGGTATCGAGTATATTGCTTCCCCCGTCTTATACCTCCCGAGGAGATAACGAATGTAAAGTTAGAGAGATTCGAGCGCGCACGGAGGCTTTCCGGCAGTCGTTCTTCCCGCGGACCATACGCGACTGGAAAAGGAAAGGGAGGTAATGACAGTGGAACGTAAAGTGCGCTCCGCCACACACCGTTGGGTGGCTTGTGGAGTATAAATGTAGATGTAGAGTTAGCCTAGGGATCCATCGTCACAAACCTTTAAAACTGAATGGGAATGGCATAAGAGAGGATTGAGAATTCTCGAAATATATTATGCGTTTACGAAATCAACGGATACTGTACATTTGCTAGGCAACGGCATTACCACACTATGCAGAAAGAATTCAAAGATTTACTTGACAACGAAAGAACATAAGATTCCAACAATCGACAGACAGGATTCATTGTTCTGTAACTCAAGAAGCACTTCATATTAAATTTTCAGGCATGCAGCATGTGACGAAATTGGTGGTATGAATAGTAAAACTCATAAAGTCGCACGTACGAGGCTGTAGGATGTATGAGGAAGGACAGTCTAATGAAGTTTTGTGAGCACTCGTGTACGAAAAATCGCATGAGGCTTTGAAGGAGGCTTTGAGACCTACTCATTGAGAAAAAGAGGTTAGTTTGCAATTTTGTGGCGACGAACATGGTGATGTCGTTTCTTCAATTTCGTGGGGGTGGCATAACTGTATACGGACGGCTGAGATCGGACAGGTTTGCTCGACCTTGTTGAGGTGATGACAGACGGCACGCCTAACGACTCAACATGCTTTTGTTCACTGCCTGGCCTCCGTAAACATTCGGCAAGCGCATATGAATACCTGCGAAGCTCTGGTTTTCCGCCAAAAGAAACTCAATCACACCTCTGTTACAGACGCCACTTTGGAGACTACATACAGCGCCACCACCAACTGCAACTTCATGAAACTACAGAGACTAACGCGGGAATATTCCACGATGTTACACAAAAAAATTCCACATTTTTCCGACCGAAACTGACGGAGCCAAAAGTGGTCTATTACCTTTTGAACTCCCATCGTGTTATTCCACTGCGGGTTGCAAGAGTTTTGGATGGAACTGAACGAAGAGTTTGGAGACACTATACACTATTGCAAAGTACGCTGGGTAAGTCAATAAGCAAGCCCGGAACGATTTTTCGACTTAAAACGCGCTTTTGTTGAATGCACGAAGGAAAACAGAGTACTAGGTACTCTGTCCCAACAGACCTTGGAAGGTTCAACGGTACCGACCGCCCACCGTGTCATCCTCAACCCATAGGCGTCACTGGAGAAGGGGAATATGGTAAATACACGACTCTAGCAGCCTTTTCCAGTTTTCGTGACCGGAGCCTCTACTTCTCCGTCAAGTAGCTCCCTAATTGGTCTCACAAGCGGCGAGTGCATCTCGTTTGCCAACCGCACTCTGGAGAGCAAGATGGTCACCAATCTTACTACTAGACATGTCTGTTCTTACCATTGCAGCAAAGCCGTTGATGAAGAAAATACGTAGAAGGGCAGGAACAAAAATTGGATTATCCAGAAAGCATTACAGACGTCGCTGCCCACTGCCCATTGTAAGACACTAAGGAGACAAACAAATTATTTCTGATATACTGAAAAGTCCGCCTTAGCGGCGAAAATTTTGTGGTCTTTACCCAGGTTTCGGCTAGAATAATCTAGCCTTCTTCAGAACCATAAAATAACATGCCAAAGTAAGGCACAGTCAACATTAAAAATTAAAACCTATAGTACCGTGGTACCATGTCTTAATTCGACATCGTACCACGGTACTATAGGTTTTAATTTTTAATGTTAACTGTGCCTTACTCTGGCATGTTATAGTAATTTTATGCTTCTGAAGAAGGCTAGATTATTCTTGCCGAAACCTGGGTAACTGAGTCGGATTTTTCAATATATTAGTCTATCACAGTTGCTGACGGGTCTGAAATATGCCAAAAATACTTATTTCTGATTTGATGAGGATACATTTCAGAGGAAAACCGCATTGTAAAAGTGATAAATACTTACACAGTCCAGTCCCGTAAGCTCACTGGCGTTAAATGAAACGTGTGGTCTGAAGAATTCATTGTGTCCTTGAAATAATTACAAGGAAATTATGCTAAACGTTTTGAGGACACTGCTAAGCCGGCACCCAGTTACGACACTGCTTGTCGTTCCAGCTGAAAGCGCTCCTGTGCATTTGTGGATGTAACTAACTGCAGTGTATTTCCCGTTTTAAAGAATAATCCTTTCACTCTAAAAACCTGTACAGGATATCTACATAGTTTTCCCCAAAAAGAGTTTCTACATTTCCAGAATGGACTTATGAAAGTGCTGCAATATTTCGATTAACATGTGTGTGAAATACCGTTCGTCCATTATGGGACGAAATAGGTCACGTGTACCTGAGTGCGAAAATCTGTGAAATTGTCTTCGTCTATCTGTATGCCGACAGCTTGTACCAGATAAAAATCATATCCTCAGAGATGCAAAAATAAATAATACTAAAAATTTGTATTGTTTGTGGTCTGTGTTGTTGAGAAATGTGAAATATAAAATCAAATCCTATGCAGTGCGACTGAATTGTCATCTAAATTCGGTGCATTCTCAGTTTTCCCCTCTCCCCCCTCCTCACTTTTAGACAGCTGCAATGGTGGTGAGGGAAATGTGCAGCGAGGCTGAGCACTGTCCCACTCAAACCAGGTCACAGCTTGCGAGTTGAATTCTTTGCTACCCCTAATAGAAAACCAGAGCAGACTTCTCGTACAAACCCATATTCCATATTGTTGACCTTTGTCGTCTCATATCATTCGTAGTCGTCATTGGTGTGGCATCAAAGGTTAGGAGAAAAAAAAAATCCCATGACACGACAAGAGACTAGAATTCAGGTTTTTACAACTGGTGTGACAATTTTAATCATAGTTTCAAACTATTGTATGGTTTACCTTCCCTTTTATCCATCTGTCCAATCACCTGTTTTCTCCTCTCTCCCTATTTTATCCTGCTTCCTCTTTCACATTTTCGACTCTCTCTTCCACACCTCTCTCTCTCACTCTCCTTCCTCTCTTTAATTTTCCCTCCAATCTAACTCTCCTCTTTCTCATTCTCTCTCTTCCTCCGCCCCTCCCCCTGTCTCTCTCTCTCTCTCTCTCTCTCTCTCTCTCTCTCTCTCTCTCTCTTTCTCTCTCTCTCATTCACTCACTCACTGCAGAGTGAAATATTAATTTTGGATATTTATGCGTGAATATTTTCCCCTAAAATCATGTAAGTTCCGCGTTTATTCGCCTTGGCTAGCTGCTAGACAGTAAATTTATGCGACTCCTCACCTCTGTCAGACTATTCTTGCCCAGCATCAGGGTCACGAGGTTGGGGTTGCTTCCGAAGGTCTTTGGTGGAAGCAAGGACAGGTGGTTATCTTCGAGGATGACCTCCTTGAGACTCTTGATGCCGGTGAACGTCCCAGGCTCCAGTGACGTCAACATGTTGCTGCGTAAGTCCACAGTCTCCAGCAGCGGTGTCGACGCAAAAGTCGAACTGTAAGCATGTAAATGTTCAAAGGTTCCTTTATCAACTTAGCACTGTATTATAATGGGATAGTATTGTAAGTCCCCAGAAGAAACTACCGTCAAACATTTCCTAACTCTGCTCTGAACCTGTAGTGGTTCTGGCGCCATCTGCATCTTGCAGTAAGGCGCCGTAACAGCAAATACTGGATTTACAAATGAACATCCATGTTTCCGAATCTCATTCAAAAAACGCGACTGATACTCTATTTTGAGTTACAGTGTGAACCATTAGTCAGGTACTGTGTATTAATAGACTAATATGGTATATAAGCTACAATATATTACATACTACACTATAGCACATGTTAACTACATGCCGGCCGCGGTGGTCTAGCGGTTCTGGCGCTGCAGTCCGGAACCGCGGGACTGCTACGGTCGCAGGTTCGAATCCTGCCTCGGGCATGGGTGTGTGTGATGTCCTTAGGTTAGTTAGGTTTAAGTAGTTCTAAGTTCTAGGGGACTTACGACATAAGATGTTGAGTCCCATAGTACTCAGAGCCATTTGAACTTGTTAACTATATACCACTTTACTTTGTTATCCTATAACATACTGCGTACAGTACTACAACGAGGATCGTTTGAAAAGTCCGTGCAAAGTCCGAGAGATGGCACCACCGGCGCGTATGGAGGTCATGTTTAGTTAGTAGCATCTTTGGAAAGAACGCACACCAAGTTTCAGCCATATTGGTCTATTTCTTTGTGTTTGGCATTCATGTGAATCAAGGAAGTCGAGTGATTGTCAAAAAAATGGACGAAAAAGAATTTCGTGTGGTGATTAAACATTACTTTATGAAAGACAAAACGCCTCAGGAGGCTAAAGAGAAACTTGATAAACATTACGGTGACTCTGCACCTTCGATTAGAACAGTTTATAAGTGGTTTCAAACTTTTCGGAGTGGCCATATGGGCACAAGTGATGCTGAAAGTTCTGGACGCCCTATGGAAGTTACGACTCCAGAAATCATTGATAAAATCCATGATACGGTGATGGATGAAAGAAGAAGGTGCGTGAGATTGCTAGTGCTGTGAGCATCTCGAATAAATGGGTATATGATATTTTGTATAAACATATGGACAGGAGAAATCTATCTGCAAGATGGATTCCGCAATTGCTCATGCTTGACCCAACACGGAATCGTGTAAAGTGTTGCAAGGATTGTTTGTAGGTAATCAATAAGAATCCGCAGGGCTTTAAGGGTCGTTTCGCCACTGTGGATGAAAAATGGATACTTTACTATACTCTTCAGACAAAACAACAATCTAAACAATGGGTTACCAAGAGAGAATCTGCACCAAAAACGGCGAAGACCATTCCTTCGGCCGGAAACGTTACGGCGACTGTCTTTTGGGATTCGCAAGAAATCTGGAAAAGAGTAAAAGTAATACAGGTGCATACTATTCATCGTTGAAAACCGAGCTGCAAGAAAGACGCTGGCGAGTGGACCGCAAAAAAGTCCTTTTCCATCACGACAATGCACCAGCACACACCTCACCAGGTGTGGTCGTAAAATTGATGGAAATAGAATTCCAACTCGTTTCACATCTCCCCTATTCTCCATACTCGGCTCCCTCGGACTACTATATGTTCCCCAATTTGAAGAAATGGCAGGCGGGACAAATATATTATTCAAACGAAGAGGTGATTGCAGCAACTAATAGCTATTTTGCAGACTTCGACAATTCCTATTATTCGGAAGGGTTCAACAAATTTGAACAGCGTTGGATGAACTGTATAAGTCTGAAATGAGACTATGTCGAAAAATAAAAAAAGGTTTACCCCAAACAAGTAAGTAGCTTTTATTTTTGCACGGACTTTTCAAACGACCCCGTATGTACTACGTGCTAATGTACTGTACTACTATAGGTATTAATCTATGCTACTATACAAAGACAAGTCGTCGTTTAAAATTGTTACCAAAAATCTTGAAAGGTTCATGACGAAATTCACTTCACATTTTTACACGTTACCCTAATGAACGGTAGGAGGGACATAGGCGGTATGAAAATATGTATACATTGACGTGGAAAAGTCATTGGATAGTGATGTGCACAGTCGTGCGCCATTGTCACCAATGTGAAGGTCGTGGACACGTTGTCAAACTGATGCAAGTTTTCTGCATGTAATGTTCGGTAGACATACACTCCTGGAAATTGAAATAAGAACACCGTGAATTCATTGTCCCAGGAAGGGGAAACTTTATTGACACATTCCTGGGGTCAGATACATCACATGATCACACTGACAGAACCACAGGCACGTAGACACAGGCAACAGAGCATGCACAATGTCGGCACTAGTACAGTGTATATCCACCTTTCGCAGCAATGCAGGCTGCTATTCTCCCATGGAGACGATCGTAGAGATGCTGGATGTAGTCCTGTGGAACGGCTTGCCATGCCATTTCCACCTGGCGCCTCAGTTGGATCAGCGTTCGTGCTGGACGTGCAGACCGCGTGAGACGACGCTTCATCCAGTCCCAAACATGCTCAATGGGGGACAGATCCGGAGATCTTGCTGGCCAGGGTAGTTGACTTACACCTTCTAGAGCACGTTGGGTGGCAAGGGATACCTGCGGACGTGCATTGTCCTGTTGGAACAGCAAGTTCCCTTGCCGGTCTAGGAATGGTAGAACGATGGGTTCGATGACGGTTTGGATGTACCTTGCACTATTCAGTGTCCCCTCGACGATCACCAGTGGTGTACGGCCAGTGTAGGAGATCGCTCCCCACACCATGATGCCGGGTGTTGGCCCTGTGTGCCTCGGTCGTATGCAGTCCTGATTGTGGCGCTCACCTGCACGGCGCCAAACACGCATACGACCATCATTGGCACCAAGGCAGAAGCGACTCTCATCGCTGAAGACGACACGTCTCCATTCGTCCCTCCATTCACGCCTGTCGCGACACCACTGGAGGCGGGCTGCACGATGTTGCGGCGTGAGCGGAAGACGGCCTAACGGTGTGCGCGACCGTAGCCCAGCTTCATGGAGACGGTTGCGAATTGTCCTCGCCGATACCCCAGGAGCAACAGTGTCCCTAATTTGCTGGGAAGTGGCGGTGCGGTCCCCTACGGCACTGCGTAGGATCCTACGGTCTTGGCGTGCATCCGTGCGTCGCTGCGGTCCGGTCCCAGGTCGACGGGCACGTGCACCTTCCGCCGACCACTGGCGACAACATCGATGTACTGTGGAGACCTCACGCCCCACGTGTTGAGCAATTCGGCGGTACGTCCACCCGGCCTCCCGCATGCCCACTATACGCCCTCGCTCAAAGTCCGTCAACTGCACATACGGTTCACGTCCACGCTGTCGCGGCATGCTACCAGTGTTAAAGACTGCGATGGAGCTCCGTAAGCCACGGCAAACTGGCTGACACTGACGGCGGCGGTGCACAAATGCTGCGCAGCTAGCGCCATTCGACGGCCAACACCGCGGTTCCTGGTGTGTCCGCTGTGCCGTGCGTGTGATCATTGCTTGCTCAGCCCTCTCGCAGTGTCCGGAGCAAGTATGGTGGGTCTGACACACCGGTGTCAATGTGTTCTTTTTTCCATTTCCAGGAGTGTATGTCCAGTACGTGCAGAAAGACGCCATTCGCTGGCAGTAGGAGTACGCTGCATCATTTTAACAATGTGTTGCTGTTCCTGTACATGTTGTTGAACGACGATAAAAAGGAAAATGAAAATTAGGAACAACAGCTGTTTCACGTAATGTGCCGAAAACTCTGCTGAACTTTCTACGATGAGGCATTCGACGTAGCCGGCCGGAGTGGCCGAGCGGTTCTAGGCGTTACAGTCTGGAAACGCGCGACCGCTACGGTCGCAGGTTCGAATCCTGCCCCCGGGCACGGATGTATGTGATGTCCTTAGTTTGGTTTAAGTAGTTCTAAGTTCTAGGGGACTGATGACCGCAGAAGTTAAGTCACATATTGCTCAGAGCCATTTGAACCATTTGAATTCGACGTGTCGAAGAGCGCTGACGGTATTCTCCGAAACCAGCTGTGGCACTCCCATCACAGGAGCCGTTTATGTACACCATATCTGCACATTCTTCACTGTTATATATATGTGTGTGTCATTTTAGCCAACGCATGTACGAACACGGTTAAGTGATCCTACTCCAGTTAAGTAATCCTACTCTTTAATACACACTCAGTCCACGCATTAGTACCTTCACAAAACACCATGGACAGATGCTCGTTCAACGGACCAGTTTACTGTCAGGAAGACGTCCCGAACGAAGGATTCAAGAGCAACGACGTGTTAGCATAAAACTTGAAAGAGGTTATGTTGGTAGGGCACAAACGTGCGTGTCACTACCCCAAAAACAAATATACATTACATGTGCTCTACGTTGAAAACCATTCTGAATATGGCATATGTCCATATGAAGATTTTTGCTTCAAATGATAGTTCCTGTCAGACGCCTTAATATTGACCGTTCCTTTTGGGGAACCCTGTATTCGCAAGGGTCGGAAATCGTCTATTGAGTTTTAAAAAGCCAACAGTCTTTTGCAGCACATGTAGGAATGACGGAATTGGCATAATTGAGGTTCATTCGTTTGACCTAGAGTGTGATTATTTGATATTTTACATTTAAGTGCTATTATTATATACTGCACTGGGCGTGGCACATCAGCGGCTAAAAGCCACGTTGCTTACACATTTTCAAGCAAAGTGCGATATTTTTTATGGTTACTCAGGTTAATGTAAATCATTTACATCTACACACATACCCCGTAAACCACGATAAGGAGCGTGGTGGAGGGTACCCTGTTTCCTCTCCTGTTCCATTTACAGAGAGAGCGAGGGAAAACTGTTGTCTGTTGCCCCTGTATGAGCCCTAAATTCTCGTATCTTATCTTCATGGTCCTTATGCGGAATGTATCTTGGCTGCTGCAGGATCGCTCTGCGGTCAGCTTCAAATGCGGGTTCTCTAAATTTGGTCAGTAGTGTACCTCGAAAAGAAAGACGCCTTCGCTCCACAGATTCACATTTGCGTTCCGGAAGCACCTCCGTAACACCTGTATGTTGTTCGAAGCTACCGGTAACAAATCTAGATGCTCGCCTCTGAATTGCTTCGATGTCTTCCTTTAATCGGACCTGGTGCTTATCCCAAACACTCGAGCAGTACTCAAGAACAGATGACACTAGCGACTAACATGTAGTCTCCTTTACAGACGACCCTCTACACTAAAATTCTTTCAGGAACGACTTCCTGACATTGTCAACAAATTTCTCTTCTTCAGAAACGCTTTCCTTGCCATTGCCAGTCTACATTTTGAATCCTCTGTACTTCGACCATCATCAGTTATTTTGCTCCCCAAATAGCAAAACTTCTTTACTTCTTTAAGTGTCTCATTTCCTAATCTAATTCCCTCAGCATCAACCGACTTAATTCGATTACATTTCATTATCCTCGTTTTGCTTTTGTTGATGTTCATCTTATATCCTCCTTTCACGGCACTGTCCACTCTGTTCAACTGCTCTTGCAGGTCCTTTGGTCTCTCTGACTAAATTACAATGTCATCGGCGAACCTCAAAGTTTTTATTTCCTCTCCATGGATTTTAATACCTACTCCGAATGAAGTATTAGACATGAATTTTAAAGTGATGCGTCTACGTGTTCCTGAGCAAAATGTTTCATAAGAGCCGAACAGTCTGCCAGACAACAAAGTGATCCTACAATGATCTCGTTTTTACTGACTGACGTAAGGAACATAAAAAGTATATAAAATGTCAATTACTTCAAAAATAATTCCAATGTTTATTAATACATTTATCTCACTGTATGACAAGGTGGACAACGGCTTCATGAAGAAATGTTTGTCATTGCCTATGGAACGATCATTGCACCACTCCGTCCGAAGCGAATCGATGACAACGAATGTATTTCTTAACGCCTCCAAAACTATGGAAGTCGCATCTGGAGAGATCGGGGCTGTATAGACGACGTGCAAGGGCTTCCCAGCGAAATATCTGCAGCGCACTTTAAATAACCTTGGAAACAGGTGGGTCCGCCAACACAAGTTTCCCGGGGAATCACTCAGACGTCCTCCATAAAGTCCCGGTATCGCCCTATGTGATTTCCATATTTTTGGAGCCGTGAAGATACAAATTCTTTGCTGTCGGTTTGCTTCGGATGAAGATACGCACGCATGGGTACAATTATTGTTACGTAGGCAACCGCAAACATTTTTCCGAAAAGACATAGACCACTTGTCTCTTAACTGCGCAAACACTGGGTGACAGCTACTGGACTATATGAAATAAAATCGTCGTAACTTCTGAACTGTTTGCGTTAGGACGTTCAAGCTCCGCATGATCAGAATTAGTATGCGCTGTATGGTTTGGTTTAGCGCCGAAGCCAACTTTGATTTGGATGGGTTCGTCAATAAGCAATACCGGCGCATCTCGGGGGCTGAAGATCCGCATTTAACGATTGGTGAGTCTTTCACCCTCAACAGGTGACTGCATGCAAAGTCGCGGAATAATCGGTGCAATATTCCTTGATGGTACGGCGACTACCGAAACAGTACGTGGAGATTTTAGAAGATGATTTTATCCCCATTACGCAGAGTGACCCTGATTTCGACAAGATTTGGTTCATGCAATACGGAGCTCGACCCCATCGAAACAGGAGAGTGTTTGACGTACCAGAGGAGCAGTTTGAGGACCGCATTCTGGCTCTGGGGCACCCAGAGGCCACTGGCATGGGCCTCGATTGGCCGATTGGCCGCCATAATCATCGGATCTGAACACATGCGACTCCTTTCTGTGTGGATATATTCAAGACAAGGTGTTCAGCAATAACCCCAAAACCATTGCTGAACCGAGAACAGCCATTCAGGAGGTCATCGACATCATCGATGTTCCGACACTTCAGCGGGTCATGCAGAATTTCGCTATTCGTGTACGCCGCATCATAGCCAATACTGGCAGGTACATCGAACATTTCATAACCTAAATCGGAATACCTGTAGGGAAATTTACATGTTGAATAAAGTGGTCCGCATCTCGTGGTCGTGCGGTAGCGTTCTCGCTTCCCACGCCCGGGCTTCCGGGTTCGATTCCCGGCGGGGTCAGGGATTTTCTCTGCCTCGTGATGACTGAGTGTTCTGTGCTGTCCTTAGGTTTAAGTAGTTCCAAGTTCTAGGGGACTGATGACCTCAGATGTCAAGTCCCATAGTGCTCAGAGCCATTTGAACCATTTGAGTCAATAAAGTGTGTGCATGGCGTAGTTTGTAACCAATTAACTTTTTTTCGTACAGTCCAATAATTGCCACGCTGTATATTAACAGTTATGACGATTACGCGTTTTCATATGAAAGCCCTTTATACTAGATTATCAGTTACCGGGTCTTGTTGAACGAATTTCAAACATGTCACAAATGTGTGTTTTACGACCGTCTTACTGTATAACGGAAACGGTATACGACTGGTGTAAAAAGTTGATACCCTTCCGCGACTTCGCTATTGAACACAGGCCACAAGTACGCATTGTCTCGTTTCTCGTTATGTGCGTAACCTGCAAGAAAGTGCTTCCCGTGTTTGTACCGGAGAATTTACGCTTCCGGCTTTTCTGTTGATTCGGACTACTGCGTACTGAACCGAAGCCTTTCTTCGGCGAATGTCTGTGACATTTACGAACCTCCGTAGCGCTGTTGCCTTCGTAGAATCCAACGCAAATCTGTGGCTGTGTGTAGTATCAGACTGACTATATAAGGTCTGGTGAAGTTGTGGAAAAGACGTACTCAAAGTAACTACAGCCATCAACCTGAAAGTTGGTCAGCTTCATTTCAGAAGATCTTGATGGCAATTCAAAAGGTCGTAATTTTAAGAATTTGAGCCATGACTGAGGAGACATCATCTCAGGAATTATGGTGTCAATAATGAAATGAGGAACATTGTCCGTATCAACACTTCTTTCAATAATGATTGACAGATTATTTCACGGAGCGAGGTGGCGCAGTGGCTAACACACTGGGCTTGCATTCGGGAGGACGACGGTTCAATGCCGCGTCCGGCCATCTTGATTTAGGTTTACCGTTATTTCCCTAAATCACTCGAGGCAAATGCCGGGGTGGTTCCTTTGAAAGAGCACGGCCGACTTCCTTCCCCGTCCTTCCCTAACCCGATTAGACGATAACCTCGCTGTCTGGTCTCCTCCCTTAAAAACAACCCAACAACAGATTATTTCAGATCTGGTACTGCAATGAGCAGTTTTTCCGTAGTAGTACTACTGACATTATTACAGCACTGACAAAGAACGGCGTTGTTGTCGGTGCTGACAAACTGCACGTTGGAGCACCAGCTCTGATCTATTAGCCAGCCTGTAATCCGCAATGCAATATACACTTTGAAGAAAGCGGCGCACCATGAAAGAATCACCCGAACTCTATAGCTGTGCTGTAGATGTACAGACCAACAGATGATTACAGTTTGATTAAAATAGGATGGCTTGTTCGAGAGAAAGAGCATCACAAATTGAGCGAGTCAATAACTGGTTGGTCCACTTTCTGCCCTTATGGCGGTAGCTATACGGATTGGCATTTATTGATGGAGTAGTTCTCCTTGGGGATATCATGCCAAATTCTGCCCAGTCGGCGTGTCTGATGGTCAAAATCATCAGATGGTGTATGGCGTTGCCGACAATGTACCAAAAGTTCTCAGTTAGGGTGAAATCTGCGACCTCGCTGGCCAAGGTAGGCAAGCTTAGTGACCGGAGTAGAGTTGTCTTCAGTGATGAATCGCACTTCCAACCGAGTCCCGATGATCTGCTAGGGCATGTGTGGAGGTGCCCCAGACAGCGTTTGGGATACCAAATTGACTGTCGCCCTCCATAAGGCCCGACAAATATGAGGTGCATTCATTTTCATAGCAGGACTTCTTTGGTTGTCATCTTCGGCACCCCTACAACCTTTATTTTGTTGCCCTTCATGGCAAGCTCTCCTGGCTTACAGTCTAGCAAGATAATGCCTGCCCGCATACGGCCATGGTTTCTTGGCCATCAAGGTCGTCAGATCTCTCCCCGCTTGAGAACGTTTGCAGCATTATGGGCAGGGCCCTCCAAGCATCTAGGGATTTTGACGATCTAACTTTCCAGTTGGACGGACTTTGGGATGATATGCTTCAGGAGTGCATGCCACAATTCTATCGATCAATATGCAAGCCGAATAACTGCTTACGTAAGGGCCAGAAGTTGACCAACGCTTCATTGACTTACTCAGTACGTGAAGCTCAAAAATGGTTCAAATCGCTCTGAGCGCTATGGGACTTAACATCTGAGGTCATCAGTCCCCTAGACTTAGAACTACTTAAATCTAACTAACCTAAGGACATCACACACATCGATGCCCGACGTAGGATTCGAACATGCGGCCGTAGCAGTCGTGCGGTTCCAGACTGTAGCACCTAGAACCGCTCGGCCACAACGGCCGGCGTATGTGAATGTCTTGTTTTGAATAAATCATTTTTCTGAAATAGTAACCATTTCTTTATTAGTACATGTAAATCACATCTGGCGCCGTCCGTCCATTCGCATAATTCCTTCGTGGTTCCTCTCTTTTTTGTCTTAGAGTTCATTTCGATAATAGCAATTTCGAAAACAAATAAAATGGATACTCCCAATGCGCTCATGATGTCGTATTGAGTCCAGTGTTTATTAAAAATGTGACAATTATATGTGTATGCAGAATAAGCAGTGGCTTTAATAACAGTCAAAGCTTCTTCATTCGTTAATTTTTAGCATTGTCTTTATGACGATTTAAGTGTCAAAGTTTTAAGAGAATTGCATAACACGTGTTTTCACAATTTTGTTTCATAAAGCAATGCGTGGGGAAGAAGGGTGGGGGGAATTGAAAGCTGAATTCGGGAATGTTTGCGAAGGGTTTTTAAACACACCTGTAATTTTGCTCCAGAAATGTTTAATTAGATCCATGGGCCTAAATTTTTTTCTGAAAAATACTTATAGGTAAACTCGATAACAACCTCATACTTGTCGTAGTGTTGCTCCTGTTAAGTTCACAGAATCTTTTTTATATGCTTTTTTCAGAACCCAAGAAGAAAGAGTGGACCACTGACATCCCTTAGCCCTGATCTGCCATGTTCCTAAGGATGGGACTGTGACAAGAGGATTTCCCGTTGGGAGTAGTTAGAACCAGATCTGACATACGATGGATAATCAAAGTTTTTTAATTAGTAAGCCCTAACTATCGCCTTCATACAACAACACTGCGTAATTTACTTTTGGTTTATTTTACAGGTACACGTATGGGGGCCGGCAGCAGTGGCCGAGCGGTTCTAGGCGCTACAGTCTGGATCCGCGTGACCGCTACTGTCGCAGGTTCGAATCCTGCCTCGGGCATGGATGTGTTTGATGTCCTTGGGTTAGTTAGGTTTAGGTAGTTCTAAGTTCTAGGCGACTGATGACCTCAAAAGTTAAGTCGCATAGTGCTCAGAGCCATTTGAACCATTTAAAGGTTCAAGCATTTCCAGGTACGATATGCCAGTTACAGCTGACTGGGCAAAATAGGAGACTGCTGGCCATCCCTGACCCGACGTCCTGTGGGAGACACAGCCAGTTTCAGTGAAAAGGTCGCACCAATTAAAAACAGCTTGTCTTTGCGGCGGTGACTTGCGATATTTACTCCTGAATTGTCTCTGGACTGTAGTAGCAGGTCTGGATTCATGAAACCATAAATAACTATGTGTACGGTTTGCACAGTTATACGACTGTTGGAATAACTCAATGCGTATGTCCCCTAGCAGACACTAGCAGTGTTAGTCGTCAATAAAACTGGAAGGTAAACTGCATTAATTGCTGTGTCAAACCTTTCTGCAAGTTATTTACCTTTTTCATAATTAGACGTTATATTAGTATAAGTAATTTATAAGCATCCTGTACTTATAGGCCTGTTATGGGTACCACAAGACATCATCGAGATTGTAAATTTCTGCTTGTTATCTACTTGGTTTCATAATTTAATTGGTTTAGGAACAAGCGTGACTGGAAGACACAGTGTTCAATGTCTTTGTATTTATGAATACGAAATGTACAGATGTTAATTTTGAACTACCAGTACTTTTACGTCGTGAATATGAAGGAAAGTCCATTAAATTTGGTATTATGTTTGTGTATGTGGTTCATTGGTCAATTTTCCGAAGTTACTTTAAAAAAAAGACGAAATGTATTCGGGAGGACGACGGTTCAATCCCGCGTCCGGCCATCCTGATTTCGGTTTTCCGTGATTCCCCTAAATCTCTCCAGGCAAATGCCGGGATGGTTCCTTTGAAGGCACACGGCCGACTTCCTTCCCCGTCCTTCCCTAATTCGATGACCTCTCAATTTGGTCTCTTCCCGCAAACAACCCAACCCAACAAAATGTATTCATGCATATATGTGTATTTGTTAGTATTTATTATAGAGTACAGCCATTATCTTGCTAGATTACTTGATTGATCTTGAGAATTTAATTTCCTTTTTGTTTACTTTCCATTCTCTGTTCCAAGAAGTGGAGTAGGCTGTTTGAGATATGGCCCATTATATAATCTAAGTTCATTTCTATCAGTCTGTCGACGAACTGGTAGTGGGGCAGAGGGTTTCCTGTATGGGAGAGAATAACCGATTCTGGCATTTGCATTAGAACCGAGGGAAACCTCCTTAAAATCTTGGTGAGTACCAATGGTAGCGTCACATAACCTAAACTCTGTCCACAGGCTCTGGCAGGTCCATCGCTGCCGACCAACCGCCTTGTCATCCTATGCCAATAGCGACGTTTGATGTGGTATGGAGGGCCACTCTCCCTGCAATAAGTTCTCGTGACCTAGACCATTACAGCTCGGTCGAGTAGCTCCTCTGAGCCATGCTGATCCCAGCTTATGCATTGCTTTAAAACTTGGCTGTTACTCTGGGTTTGGTTTCCGGCAGTTATTGCAGTTATGCCGTGGTTCTTCCTCTTTCTACGTGTGGCAGCAGCGGTGTGTATCGATAATTGCACCGTATAACAACTTTGGTCTGGTGTTTATAGTGGTGTGCAGCGACTCGGTCGGTTGGAGTGAATCAGCAAGCAAGTCTCTGTGCGGCGCAGTTGGCTGGGCCCACTTGTGGTCTCTACACAGTGTCGGAGCGTATGGGGGTGCTACAAGGTTCGTGGCTCACCGACCCAGGACATGAAAGTTGAGTGGTGATCTTATTACCGGGGCAACGTCTGTTCACGTTGGCCCCTTGGCTTGTGGTTCACTGTTGGCGCTATTCCTGGGAGCATCAGCGAGTGTTCGAGTTGGTGAAGATTTTGCCGCCGTGTGGTGGAATTAACCATATTTGTCGGTTTGAAATTCAAGTACACCAGCTGAATTTTCTGCCTTGTGGCCGTTAGCGTTCCGGTTAGCTGCCCTGGTCGCTGACGTAAATTCAGGCAGTGCCCTTTCCTCACCTGCTGTCGCTGTCCAACATGGTGTGTAGTTTTTGACAGCTTCATGTATTTTTGGTTGTGGGCGGCTATGTTTGTAACGTTTTGGCTTTGGAATTCTCGTGTACTGGTCGGTGGTTAGCAAGTCGTCTTGTCGGTGGGTCCCTGACTGTCTCTTGGTTATGTTGCAAGCGGATCGAGTATAGTTGGGCTGACCTCTTGTCTCACCTAAGCGAAGATTTCAAGGAGAGACTGAGCCCCCTGGAAACTTCTGAGCGCCATTGCCTATACTGCCTTTCTTGTTGGCGTTTGACAGTGTATTTTTTAATGGCTCATAGCTGATGGTTGGAATTTGTATGCTTCTAATTGCGTTTTTAAAATCAAAGGCTTTCAGCTGTTTTAAAAGTTTTTCTAAACTGGGCAATTCTTACATTGTCTGAAGATAAAGCTTGCGCCTCCTGCCTGTTGAAAATTTATTGTATTGTTTTAAAGCATCAGCCTTCAGCCGCTTTAAGTTTTAATGACCTTGCTTATGAAGTACTACCTTTTGGAAGATAAAGCTGTGAGCTTTCTGCCTGTTGAAAATTTATCGCAGTTGTATTGTTCTTAAAATTATGGGCCTTCAGCCGCTTTAAAATTTTGAATTCTTACTTATCAATTCTTACATCACTTAGGCTTAAATACTATTTAAGGTTAATAGCTTTGCGCCTTCTGCCTTGTAAAACCGGTTGCAATTTTAAACAAAGGGTTTGAGCCATTTTGAAGTAAGGCTTCTTATTGGCCATAAAGTTTGAGGCTTCTACCTACTGAAAGGTTATTGTTGTTTTAAATTTATCGGCCTTCAGCGGCTTTTAAAAAAACTTAACCTATCTGACTAGTCAAGTCTTACATCCCTTGGCCTTAAATACTATTTAAGGTTAAAAAAAAAAGAAAAAAAAATTAGCAGCTGTATTTAATTCATGGGCCTTCAGCCGTTTTAGAATTAAAGACGTTTTCTGTCCATAGTCAAGCTTAGAATTTGCGCTGTAATGTTTGGACAACTAAATAAAGTGTTGTGTTCGGAGTGTAACCGACAGCCGCTCATTCTGGCCCCCCCTTCCACAATTCCTACTACTTGTCCTGTCTTGCGTCTCATTCTCGATTGGCCTCATAGAGTTTGCTGCACCCCTTAACAGTCCTCCCACCAACGAGAAATCCCAGACAGTATTGGGAATGGAATCCAGGTCCAGGGAATGGCAGCCAGCTGCACAGACCACTGGGTTATGGAGACAGGATTGCATTTCAGGGACAATGTTGTTCTCTGACCTAGACAGAAATAAAAATATTGTTTGCTTATGTATGTGCGTGTGTGTGTGTGTGTGTGTGTGTGTGTGTGAGAGAGAGAGAGAGAGAGAGAGAGAGAGAGAGAGAGAGATAATAGGTAGATAGAGATACAGAGAGGGACACAGAGAGTGAGACAAAGAGTGGGAGAGAGAGAGAGAGGAAATATAGTGGGGTGGGATCATTTAGAAATTTCAGTCCTTTCTTGTGCGACCACAGTGGGTCATTGTAGGACGCCATTAGCTTCACCCAAATATCCTAGTGGCAAAGGCAAAATAGTTCCCAGTTCTTAATACACTCCTGGAAATGGAAAAAAGAACACATTGACACCGGTGTGTCAGACCCACCATACTTGCTCCGGACACTGCGAGAGGGCTGTACAAGCAATGATCACACGCACGGCACAGCGGACACACCAGGAACCGCGGTGTAAGCCGTCGAATGGCGCTAGCTGCGCAGCATTTGTGCACCGCTGCCGTCCGTGTCAGCCAGTTTGCCGTGGCATACGGAGCTCCATCGCAGTCTTTAACACTGGTAGCATGCCGCGACAGCGTGGACGTGAACCGTATGTGCAGTTGACGGACTTTGAGCGTGGGCGTATAGTGGGCATGCGGGAGGCCGGGTGGACGTACCGCCGAATTGCTCAACACGTGGGGCGTGAGGTCTCCACAATACATCGATGTTGTCGCCAGTGGTCGGCGGAAGGTGCACGTACCCGTCGACCTGGGACCGGACCGCAGCGACTCACGGATGCACGCCAAGACCGTAGGATCCTACGCAGTGCCGTAGCGGACCGCACCGCCACTTCCCAGCAAATTAGGGACACTGTTGCTCCTGGGGTATCGGCGAGGACCATTCGCAACCGTCTCCATGAAGCCGGGCTACGGTCCCGCACACCGTTAGGCCGTCTTCCGCTCACGCCCCAACATCGTGCAGCCCGCCTCCAGTGGTGTCACGACAGGCGTGAATGGAGGGACGAATGGAGACGTGTCGTCTTCAGCGATGAGAGTCGCTTCTGCCTTGGTGCCAATGATGGTCGTATGCGTGTTTGGCAGGTGAGCGCCACAATCAGGACTGCATACGACCGAGGCACACAGGGCCAACACCCGGCATCATGGTGTGGGGAGCGATCTCCTACACTGGCCGTACACCACTGGTGATCGTCGAGGGGACACTGAATAGTGCACGGTACATCCAAACCGTCATCGAACCCATCGTTCTACCATTCCTAGACCGGCAAGGGAACTTGCTGTTCCAACAGGACAATGCACGTCCGCATGTATCCCGTGCCACCCAACGTGCTCTAGAAGGTGTAAGTCAACTACCCTGGCCAGCAAGATCTCCGGATCTGTCCCCCATTGAGCATGTTTGGGACTGGATGAAGCGTCGTCTCACGCGGTCTGCACGTCCAGCACGAACGCTGGTCCAACTGAGGCGCCAGGTGGAAATGGCATGGCAAGCCGTTCCACAGGACTACATCCAGCATCTGTACGATCGTCTCCGTGGGAGAATAGCAGCCTGCATTGCTGCGAAAGGTGGATATACACTGTACTAGTGCCGACATTGTGCATGCTCTGTTTCCTGTGTCTATGTGCCTGTGGTTCTGTCAGTGTGATCATGTGATGTATCTGACCCCAGGAATGTGTCAATAAAGTTTCCCCTTCCTGGGACAATGAATTCACGGTGTTCTTATTTCAATTTCCAGCAGTGTATTTGGGAGGGATTTCCACTTCTGGCATTCACTTGACATCCAACTCATACATGCAGAACAATTTAGTTGGAACCGGGTATTACGAATATTTTCAGTTTATTTCTGTGTCAAATTTGCCCTTTGACCCACCTCAAAATAAAAGTAAGTGTGTGTGTGTGTGTGTGTGTGTAAAATAAATTAGTTTCTGATGGATCTTCTGGGTTGTATGGCCATGGTCCGTGGACCTGTTTAGTTTGTGGCACTTGCTCCAGAGCTGTGCTGGGTTTCTTCAAAGGGCTCCTGGTTCCACTGAGTCTCCCTGACGTTGCAGAACCATGAGTTCCTCTGAAAATATCTAGCACAGCTCTGAACGAAATGTCAGTAACTGAACAGTTTCGTGGACCACGGTGTAATATTAGTAATTTTCGCCTCACAAACATTAATATACGCTCAATAGTACACGCCTGATGGCCCAAAGTTATCGAACAATTGTAAAGTAAAAGAAATGAACCATCGCATAACAGGGACAGAATGAATTATTCTTTATCTTGGCCGTTCTTGAGCGGTGCCTGTAAATCTCTGTGTACATGTATCGATTAATGATATAAAAAAGAATTCTGTTGTTTCAAGACAAATGAGGCATTTGGCGCCTCATCTTTTACTGTTTGTATTGCATGAAAGGCGGACGCGGATTTGCTGCGTTCCGCAACGGTATTTTATATTTCATGTGAAAATGTTGAGTGAATATGCTAATTGTTATTTTTCCAATGAGAAAACATGTAGTTTCTTGTAACTGATTACGAACAGACAGCATCAAGAGGACATTTTGGCTGTTATGTATAAAGTATTTAACCACAATGGTCATCTATTGTATTTTAATATGGAAAGATACGTAGCATTAAAAACGCGTGTTACAGATAAGTGTGCTTATTTTAGTAAATTAACCTTGATGATTTCCATCTCCTTATTTACCTGAAGGATAATTATTTTGTGTTACTTCATCACCAGAAATCACGATTACGCTGATGGGCCGAACGCAGCATGAGGCAGAAGGAATATTATCGTTTTCCTATTATTTCTGAACCAACTCTTTTTTTTAATTGTTTAGTGATGCATTTCTTTTAAAGTCTATAAATCTTCTGGTCCCTTACTGTTGTTCCGAGTTGGGTTGGGTTGTTTGGGGGAAGAGACCAGACTGCGAGGTCATCGGTCTCATCGGATTAGGGAAGGAAGTCGGCCGTGTCCTTTCAAAGGAACCATCCCGGCATTTGCCTGGAGCGTCGTGCGGTAGCGTTCTCGCTTCCCGCGCCCGGGTTCCCGGGTTAGATTCCCGGCGGGGCCAGAGATTTTCTCTGCCTCGTGATGACTGGGTGTTGTGTGATGTCCTTAGGTTAGCTAGGTTTAAGTAGTTCTAAGTTCTAGGGGACTGATGACCATAGATGTTAAGTCCCACAGTGCTCAGAGCCATTTTTGCCATTCGCCTGGAGCGATTGAGGGAAATCACGGAAAACCTAAATCAGGATGGCCGGACGCGGGATTGAACCGTCGTCCTCCCGAATGCGAGTCCATGCGACTAATAAAATGCATAGAAATGATAATGTTTCTTCAGAAAGGTCTCAAATATATCAATATGCTGCTCTTATTCAGGTATTTGATGCTCAACAGCCGGCCGGTGGGGCCGTGCGGTTCTAGGCGCTTCAGTCTGGAACCGCGTGACCGCTACGGTCGCAAGTTCGAATCCTGCTTCGGTCATGGATGAGCGTGATGTCCTTAGGTTAGTTAGGTTTAAATAGTTCTAAGTTCTAGGGGACTGATGACCACAGATGTTAAGTCCCATAGCGCTCAGGGCCATTTCAAACATTCTTTTTATGCTCAACGTATGTTATTATAATAGTGTAATCTATCCCTGATTCTGCTGCCAAGTAGCCAACCAAAATTTTCGCTTTTCCGCCATTTTTCAAAAAATAAAAAATAACAATTCTTTTTGTTTTCACCCCCCAAGAGCAACGCTATAACGGCCATACAATCCAGAACGTTCATCAACAACGGAGAAAACCAACCACGAAAGCCTTCATTGTGTGACAGAATGGATAATTTTGCAGTTGCAGTGCAATTCCTGGTTAACCAAGGAGTTTCTTACTTGTCTAGCTCAGCGATGAGGTTGTTGGCGGCACGCAGCACCCTGAGCTGGGCCAGGTTGTCGAAGAGCCGGGGCGGCAGTGCGGACAGCTGATTCCAGCCGACCTGGAGGACTTCCAGCGCGGGGCTGCCGTCGAGCAGGTCCTCTGGAAGGTCGGCTAGCGAGTTCCAGTCCAGCGACAGGAGGCGCAGAGCCGTCAGGTTGACCAGCGGGCCTCCAGACACGTCACGGATGGCGTTGCGCTCCAGCCGTAGCTCAGTCACCTTCTCCGTGGGCTGGTCTGAGAGGTCTGGCACTGCCGTCAGGTTGCGCGAGTCGCACAGCATCGTGCCCTCCTGCAGCACGCAGGGGAACACCGCCAGCGTCAGTGCTGGCAGGTTCAGCAGCAGGATGGAGACCAGCACCAGCGGCGGCGGCGGTCCCAGGCGGCACCTCCTGCAAAGCGATACAGGCTGTAGATAACGACTAGATATACTGTATTCAAACATTACGAATCACCTCGAAGGGATCTATTGATACGAAACCAGCATGGTTTCAGAAAACATCGTCCTTGCGCAACGCAGCTAGCTCTTTATTCGCACGAAGTAATGGCCGCTATCGACAGGGTATCTCAAGCTGACTCTAGATTTCCGGCAAGCTTCTGACACCGTTTCTCACAAGCGACTTCTAATCAAGCTGCGGGCCTATGGGGTATCGTCTCAGTTGTGCGGCTGGATTCGTGATTTCCTGTCAGGAAGGTCGCACTTCGTAGTAATAGACGGCAAATCATCAAGTAAAACTGAAGTGATATCAGGTGTTCCCCAGGGAAGCGTCCTGGGACCTCTGCCGTTCCTGATCTATATAAATAACCTGGGTGACAATCTGAGCAGTTCTCTTAGGTTGTTCGCAGATGATGCTGTAATTTACTGTCTATAATGTTACTTAAAATCCGTCTTGATTGCAAATTTTTTATTCGTATGACCGGTTTCGGTTCATTCAGAACCATCTTCAGATCTGATATTTCAGTTACAGGAGTAACCCGTCCAAATCCAGCAACTTTCACATGATACGTCACGTCATTTGACGTAGCATGTGAAAGTTGCTACGTCACGTCATGTGACGTAGCATGTGAAAGTTGCTGGATTTGGACGGGTTACTCCTGTAACTGAAATATCAGATCTGAAGATGGTTCTGAATGAACCGAAACCGGTCATATGAATAAAAAATTTGCAATCAAGACGGATTTTAAGTAACATTATAAAATCACTGATTGCTTTTATCCCATAAGACATTATGTCTGTTTTTGCAAAATTTACCGTCTAGTAAGGTCATCCGAAGGCCAGTATCAGTTGCAAAGCGAATTAGAAAAGATTGCTGCATGGTGTGGCAGGTGGCAGTTGACGCTAAATAACGATAAGTGTGAGGTGATCCATATGAGTTTCTAAAGAAATCCGTTGGAATTCGATTACTCGATAAATATTACAATTCTCAAGGCTGTCAATTCAACTAAGTACCTGGGTGTTAAAATTACGAACAACTTCAGTTGGAAAGACCACATAGATAATATTGTGGGGAAGGCGAGCCAAAGGTTGCGTTTCATTGGCAGGACACTTATAAGATGCAACAAGTCCACTAAAGAGACAAATTACACTACACTCGTTCGTCCTCTGTTAGAATATAGCTGCGCGGTGTGGGATCCTTACCAGATGGAATTGACCGAGGACATAGAAAGGATGCAAAAAAGGCAGCTCGTTTTGTATTATCGCGTAATAGGGGAGAGATATGATACGCGAGTTGGGATGGAAGTCATTAAAGCAAAGACGTTTTTCGTCGCGGGGAGATCTATTTACGAAATTTCAGTCACCAACTTTCTCTTCCGAATGCGAAAATATTTTGTTGAGCCCAACCTACATAGGTAGGAATGATCATCAAAATAAAATAAGAGAAGTCAGAGCTCGAACAGAAAGGTTTAGGTGTTCGTTTTTCCCGCGCGCTGTTCGGTAGTGGAATGGTAGAGAGATAGAATGATTGTGGTTCGATGAACCCTCTGCCAAGCACTTAAATGTGAATTGCAGAGTAATCATGTAGATCATGTGGAGGTATGGGAACCCCCGAACACACGATCCTATTCTGCGGGAAATACAGACAGCACAGGAACACACCTGGGATACAACACCTACAGACAGAGGAACACATATACGAAGCGATCAGGACACCTGAGCTTTGGGACGTATTGAACGCACTAACAGACAAAATTTCTGATGAATGCCACAAAGAGTACAGGAACGGAAGACCACACAGACAATAAACCCATATGCAGCACCCAGACAGACACCGTAGTGTGGAAGAGGTAAACTAAGACTCAATATAAAACAACTGACATGCAATAGACTTACATAAGTAGTCCTGCAATGGACAATAGATTAATGTATGAAATTAGGTATAAACAGTGTCGGCGCACCGTCGCAATTGCCATCAGCTACCATGGCACTTTAAACCTGTATATAAATAACCTGCTAGAAATAAATAGAGATATCAATTGTTATAAATAGAATAGAACTTCCTAGGCTAACGTTAGGAGACTGAGGATCAGAGGCTTGAAGATAAATCCCAAGGCGCTCATCCCCAGTACCCTAAGGTGGTGGGACTATCATCTCTTCCTTTCCTATTGTCTTTTCTCCTCTTCAGTCTAAACTATTCCTTGTATTTCCTGTAATTTTGTTAAAACGGTTTTGGGAAAGCTGCCAAAGTAAAGAAAAAAAAAGTAAAGACCCGCCCCCACGTGGCGGGACACGGGCAACGGTACGGCCGGATGCGGGAATTGGTGTGAGTTTCATCAACTGCATCAGCACCCGTACACCGGTCGTAGCGGCCAAGTGGTCAAAATAGACCCACCTTAAGCACTTAGGTGGTGGGTCGTAAAATCAGGGCGGCATGTGTTGTTGCGAGAAGCTGCGAGGTCTATCCTGGCGGTGCGAGACGAGTGGGACGAGTTGACAGGAGACAAGGCTGTAAGCTCTTGCTGTGAACACCCGGGGGCCACGGCTGTGGTTCCGAATCACTACTTGGTGGGAGCGGCAACGGATGTCTTTAAATTGTCCGTCTGGAGGCGGGAATGATGGACTAGTGACTCGCCTAACCTGAGGAGTGGTATTTCGCCGCCGTGGGTGCAGAGAAGACGAGGGCTCCGGTGAGCGCGTGGCTGCGTGACTGTGCCCAGTTGGGTACGCTGGCGACGTGGAAGAACCTTTGCATCGGAGTTCGCCTGCTGTTTCTCTGACAAACTGCAAGTTAAGTAGGTTAAAGGATTAGATATTAATTGAAGAATTTTGGTTTGTGCAGCAGCGTCTTTTCTGCCTTGTGGCCTCCTGCGTTCGGGTTTCGTGTCCCTGCCGCCGGTGTATTTATAGACAGTGATCTTTCCGCTTCTTATTAGTACTGCCCGGTAGGACGTGTATTTTTGGGCAGGGAATATTGTTTTAGGTTACATTCTTTCTGCCTTGTGGCCTAGCCGGCCGGAGTGGCCGAGCGGTTAAAGGCGCTACGGTCTGGAACCGCACGACAGCTACGATCGCAGGTTCGAATCCTGCCTCGGGCATGGATGTGTGTGATGTCCTTAGGTTAGTTAGGTTTAAGTAGTTCTAAGTTCTAGGGGACTTATGACCACAGCATTTGAGTCCCATAGTGCTCAGAGCCATTTGAACCATTTTTGAATCTGACTTGTGGCCTCCTGTTTTCGGATTTCCTGTCCCTGCCGCCGGTGTAATTATAGACAGTGATCTTTTGACTTCTTGTTAGAACTGCCTGGTAGGAAGTGTATGTTTGGGCACGGATTATGGTACCTGATTTGATTCCTCCTCCTCCCCTGGCCTAGCGTGAGGTCGATGTGATTGCTGAATGTGAGGCGTTGTGGGTCTGTTAGTCCGCTTCTAGCCTGAGCATCCTTCGGGAGACAATTGTGGCCGCCCTTACACCAGGTTTCGTGGCAGGACATGATATTAAAGTTGTTAGTAATTGTAAAATGTTAAATGATTGTATTTTACTCTGATTGTTTTTGGCCACTGTTTAAAAAAAGGTTAAGTTTGCCTTTCTTTTTTTATATTACGTGGCTTTAAAATTGTTAGTTATTGTAAAAGGTGAATGACTGTATCTTTACTTTGATTGTTTTAATCTACTTGGCATCCTTTGAAAATGCTAGTTCTGCCTCCCTGTTAGCGAGCCCTTGTAATTTAATATCTTGTTGTGCCAAAATTTAAAAGAAGTGGCTCCCTACATGTTCGGTAGCGAAATTGTATGCAAATTGGTGTTTTGTTTCATTACTTGGAAAGTTTTAATTAAATGCTTTATCAAAGTCTGTTTTAAGTAAAATGGCTTGGCTATTAACGGTAAAGTAAAGTTTTTCAATTTCATTACTTGGAAAATTTTGATTTGTTACCAAATGTTTTATCAAAACCGGTTTTAAGTGAAATGGCTTGGCCGTTAACCGTAAAGTAAATAATTTTGAAAAGGCACTCATGCATGCTAGCTTTTTTGGATCTGTTCCTGGTCAAGTGGTAAAGAAATGACTTTTAATGGTTGAGGTAATCAATAAAGAAATTGTACAATCCAACTCGACAGTAACCAACTAATTTTGGCCCCGTTTCCCGACTGGGGGTTTCATTGATTAATCGTAACATCCGTCTCAGGAGGCTCGTTTAGTGAGACAGTAGTCTGAAAATGTAGTGGAGCTCTACACTAGCCGCCGCCCGCGGTGGTCTAGCGGTTCTAGGCGCGCAGTCCGGAACCGCGCGACTGCTACGGTCGCAGGTTCGAATCCTGCCTCGGGCGTGTATGTTTGTGATGTCCTTAGGTTAGTTAGGTTTAAGTAGTTCTAAGTTCTAGGGGACTGATGACCACAGATGTTAAGTCCCATAGTGCTCAGAGCCATTTGAATCTACACTAGCCATGCTTTTGTCAAAGAGAGAAGGTGGGAAACATGCTGCTTTGGCTGCAAGGAGAGTCGCTGGCTGGATTTTGGCTGGATCAAGGCAACCAGGTAGATGCTGTAATTGTTGATTTCTGAAAAGCATTTGAGTCAGTATCAAACCTAAGCTTATTGTCGAAAGTACGATCATATGGTGTATCGAGGGAAGTTTTGGACTGGATTGAGGACTTTTTTGGTAGGGACGACACAGCATGTTACCTTGTATGGAGGGTCATTGTCAGATGCAGGAGTAACTTTGGGTCTGCACGAACGATATCTGCTGGCACCTTTCCTGTTCATGTCATGTTATTGCCGTTGCAAGCATTATTAATGGTAACCTCAGACTTTTTGCAGATGATGAAAATATCTGTAGCGAAGTACTGTCTGAAAGAAGCTGCATTGTTGTTCCGTCAGATTTTGATAAGATTTCAGATTGCTCCAAAGATTGGCAAGTTACTTTAAACATTCAGAAATTATGCACTTCACAAAACGAAAAACCTAGTATCCTCTGTTTATAATATCAATGAATCACAGCTGGAATGTCCGCCCCGATAGCTGAGTGGTCAGCGTGAAAGATTGCCGTCCTAGGGGACCGGGTTCGATTACCGGCTGGGTCGGAGGTTTTCTCCCCAGAGGCACTGGGTGTCGTCTTCTCTTCATCACCGTTTCATCCCGATCCGTCGCGCAGGTCGCCCAATGTTGCGTCGGTTGTAATAAGACCTGCACCAAGGCGGCCGGACCTGTTCAATATGGGGCCTCCCGGCCAATGACGCCAAACGCTCATTTCAATTTTTTACGACTGGAATCGGCCAACTCATACAAATACCTCGCAGTAACACTTTGTAAAGATGCGAAATGGAAGGAACAGAAATGCTCAGTCGATGGTAAAGTAGGTCGTAGACTTAGAAAATGCATTCAGTCTCAAACATGTTTGCTTACCAGTCACTCGTGCGACCGGTTCACATGGCTCTGAGCACTATGGGACTCAACTGCTGTGGTCATAAGTCCCCTAGAACTTAGAACTACTTAATCCTAACCAACGTAAGGACATCACACACATCCATGCCCGAGGCAGGATTAGAACCTGCGACCGCAGCGGTCGTGCGGTTCCACACTGTAGCGCCTTTAACCTCGGCCACTCCGGCCGGCCGTGCGACCGGTTGTTGAATCAACTCGAGTATGCGGTACCTGTACCAAACAGGGGGAATTGAACGCATACAAAAAAGGGCGGCCGGCCGTGGTGACCGAGCGGTTCAAGGCGCTTCAGTCCAGAACTGCGAGACTGCTACGGTCGCAGGTTCGAATCCTGCTTCGAACACGGATGTGTGTGATGTCCTTAGGTATAAGTAGCTAGTTCTAGGGGACTGTTGACCTCAGATGTTAAGTCCCATAGTGCTCAGACGCATTTGAACCACAAAAGGGTTGCACGAATGGACACATGTTTGACCCATGTGAGAGTGTCACAGAGATCTGAAGAAACAGAAGTGGCAGACTCTTTAAGATAGATGTAAACTATCTCGAAAAAGCTTACATACAAAGTTTCAAGAACCAGCTCTAGTAGAGGAGTATACACTGAAGCGCCAAAGAAACTCGTATAGGCATGCGTATTCAAATACAGAGATATGTAAACAGGCAGAATACGGCGCTGCGGTCGGCAACACCTAGGTAAGACAACAAGTGTCTGGCGCAGTTGTTAGATCGGTTACTGCTGCTATGATGGCAGGTTGTCAACATTTAAGTGACATAGTGCCTATTGTCTTCTGTCTCGGGTTCTTCGGCCGACGTTCGTCTGATGATTTTACTGACGTTTCGCCGGCACGAGTTGCTGGCATTGTCAAAGCTTCACCCTCCATTGCCGAGCCAATAGGCAGTTTATCAACAAGTGGCCACTAAAGCCTTAACAATTTTGTAAGATTTAATTTAGTTTGAACGCAGTGTTATAGTCGGTAGCGGGCGACGGGACACAGCATATCCAAGGTAGCGATAAAGTGGAGATTTTCCCTTTTCATGGGTGTACCTTGAATATCAGGAATCCGCTAAAACACCAACCCACCGACATTGCTGAGGCCGGGAAAAAACCACCGACTGAAGAGAATTGTTCTGCGTGATATAAGTGCAACCCTTCCGGAGACTGCTGCAGATTTAAATGTTGGGCCATCAACAGGTGTCATCGTGTAAACCATATATGACCCTTGATACCTCTATATACAACTCTGACAGGTGACACGTACGTAAGCATCCTGTCTGATCACATGCATCCATTCATGTCCATTGTGCATTCCGACGGACTTGGGTAATTCCAGCAGGACAATGGGACGCCCCACACATCCAGAATTTGTACAGAGTGGCTCCAGGTACACTCTTCTGAGTTTAAACACTTCCGCTGGCCACCAGACTACCCAGGCAAAAAACATTATTGAGCCCATCTGGGATCCATTTCAGCATGCTGTTCAGAAGATATCTTCACCCCTCGTACTCTTATGGACAGCTCTAAGGATCCATTGTGTTCCTTTCAGCAATACTTCAGATGTTACTCCATGCCACGTCGTGTTGTGGCACTTCTGCATGCTCGCAGGCAGGTGTACCAGTTACTGCGTCTCTTCAGTGTAGGAACATACTGCCACCTTCTATGTATCGTTCATATGGGGCTCGTGAGAACTAGATTAGAATGATTGCTGCACACACAGAGGCATTCAAACTGTCATTACTCCCGTGAATGGAACGGGAAGAAACCCTAATAAGTGGAAGAATGTGACGTTTATTGGTATGAACTTCACACACTGCTGTCCATTATAATTGCTACACCACGAAGATGGCGTGCTACAGACGCGAAATTTAACCGACAGGAAGAAGATGCTGTGATATGCAAATGATTAGCTTTTCTGATCATTCACACAAGGTTGGCACTGGTGGCGACACGTACAACGTGCTGACATGAGGAAACTTTCCAACCGATTTCTCATACACAAACAGCAGTTGACCGGCGTTGCGTGGTGAAACGTTGTTGTGATGTCTCGTGTAAGGAGGAGAAATGCGTACCATCACGTTTCCGGCTTTGATAAAGGTCGGATTGTAGCCTATCGCGACTGCGGTTTATCGTAACGCGACATTGCTGCTCGCGTTGGTCGAGATCCAATGACTGTTAGCAGAATATGGAATCGGTGGGTTCAGGAGGGTAATACGGAACGCCGTGCTGGATCCCAACGGCGTGGTATCACTAGCAGTCGACATGACAGGCATCTTATCCACACGGCTGTAACGTATCGTGCAGCCACGTCTCGATCCCTGAGTCAACAGATGGGGACGTTTGCAAGACAACAACCATCTGCACGAACAGTTCGACGACGTTTGCAGCAGCATGGACTATCAGCTCGGATACCATGGCTGAGATTACCCTTGACGCTGCATCACAGACAGGAGCGCCTGCGATGGTGTACTCAACGACGAAACTGTGTGCACGAATGGGAAAACGTCATTTTTTCGGATGAATCCAGGTTCTATTTACAGCATCATGATGGTCGCGTCCCTGTTTGGCGACATCGCGGTGAACGCACCTTGGAAGCGTGTATTCGTCATCGCCATACTGGAGTATCACCCGGCGTGATGGTATTGGGTGCCATTGGTTACACGTCTCGGTCACCTCTTGTTCGGATTGACGGTACTCTGAACAGTGGACGTTACATTTCAGATGTGTTACGATCCGTCGCTCTATCCTTCATTCGACCCCTGCGAAACCCTACATTTCAGCAGGATAATGCACGACCGCATGTTGCAGGTCCTGTACGGGCCTTTCTGGATACAGAAACTGTTCGACTGCTGCCCTGGGCAGCACATTCTCCAGATCTCTCAACCCATTGAAAACTTCGGGTCAATGGTAGCTGACCAACTGGCTCGTCACAATACGTTACATTTCAGATGTGTTACGATCCGTCGCTCTATCCTTCATTCGATCCCTGCGAAACCCTACATTTCAGCAGGATAATGGACGACCGCATGTTGCAGGTCCTGTACGGGCCTTTCTGGATACAGAAACTGTTCGACTGCTGCCCTGGTCAGCACATTCTCCAGATCTCTCACCCATTGAAAACTTCGGGTCAATGGTAGCTGACCAACTGGCTCGTCACAATACGCCAGTCACTACTGTTGATGAGCTGTGGTATCGTGTTGAAGCTGCATGGGCAGCTATACCTGTACACGCCATCCAAGCTCTGTTTGACTCAATACCCAGGCGTATCAAGGCCGATATTACGGCCGGAGGTGGTTGTTCTGGGTACTGATTTCTCGGGATCTATGCACCTACACTGCGTGAAAATGTAATCACATGTCAGTTCTAGTGTAATATATTTGTCCAATGAATGCTCGTTTATCATCCGCATTTCTTCTTGGTGTAGCAATTTTAATGGCTAATAGTGTAGAAGGCAGATGTGGATAAGACTTATCGGAATTGGGCTATGAGCTCATAGGAGAAACACGTCGGCGTTCGTGGTGTTTCAATTTCTATTTGCGCCACTGTGCTGCCTGTACCTGCTGGACGAGGGTTGAGCGACACAGCGAATCCAGGCTTTAAAGCTGGCGACCCGGCGGGCCGGGCTGTTACGGGAGCGACGACCTCAGCGGCGGCCGGTGCAGTCGGCGTGCCGACCCCAAGGCCACTCCACTCGGCCCCGTGCGCCGGCCGACTCGGCTCGTGGACAGGGCGGCAGAGCAACGGGCCGGCGCTTTCACCGCTGCGGCGGGCCAGCCGACCGAAATAGCGTCGTCTGCAGTCGCGGTAGCCGCGCGCCGGGGGAGCGCCGCCGTCCGAGCCTGGCGCCGCACCGGCGGGGCTTTCTTCCGCGGTGGCGCGCTTTTCCTCGCGCTGAATGGTCTACGTCATCGCACCCGGCGCCAAAACTCGCCGAACACATTTCCGCCTCGCGCGGAGGCGAAACTCCCGCCGTGTGTGGTGGCCACACCGAAGGGGCTGAGCTGACGATCCGTGACAGATACGCTGTTGAAATGGCATTCGCTACAAACTGCTCTCTACCCCCATTTCATATTAGTCCCAGTTGCCGAATTTGCTACTACACTCCTGGAAATTGAAATAAGAACACCGTGAATTCATTGTCCCAGGAAGGGGAAACTTTATTGACACATTCCTGGGGTCAGATACATCACATAATCACACTGACAGAACCACAGGCACATAGACACAGGCAACAGAGCATGCACAATGTCGGCACTAGTACAGTGTATATCCACCTTTCGCATCAATGCAGGCTGCTATTCTCCCATGGAGACGATCGTAGAGATGCTGGATGTAGTCCTGTGGAACGGCTTGCCATGCCATTTCCACCTGGCGCCTCAGTTGGACCAGCGTTCGTGCTGGACGTGCAGACCGCGTGAGACGACGCTTCATCCAGTCCCAAACATGCTCAATGGGGGACAGATCCGGAGATCTTGCTGGCCAGGGTCGTTGACTTACACCTTCTAGAGCACGTTGGGTGGCACGGGATACATGCGGACGTGCATTGTCCTGTTGGAACAGCAAGTTCCCTTGCCGGTCTAGGAATGGTAGAACAATGGGTTCGATGACGGTTTGGATGTACCGTGCACTATTCAGTGTCCCCTCGACGATCACCAGTGGTGTACGGCCAGTGTAGGAGATCGCTCCCCACACCATGATGCCGGGTGTTGGCCCTGTGTGCCTCGGTCGTATGCAGTCCTGATTGTGGCGCTCACCTGCACGGCGCCAAACACGCATACGACCATCATTGGCACCAAGGCAGAAGCGACTCTCATCGCTGAAGACGACACGTCTCCATTCGTCCCTCCATTCACGCCTGTCGCGACACCACTGGAGGCGGGCTGCACGATGTTGGGGCGTGAGCGGAAGACGGCCTAACGGTGTGCGGGACCGTAGCCCAGCTTCATGGAGACGGTTGCGAATGGTCCTCGTCGATACCCCAGGAGCAACAGTGTCCCTAATTTGCCGGGAAGTGGCGGTGCGGTCCCCTACGGCACTGCGTAGGATCCTACGGTCTTGGCGTGCATCCGTGCGTCGCTGCGGTCCGGTCCCAGGTCGACGGGCACGTGCAACTTCCGCCGACCACTGGCGACAACATCGATGTACTGTGGAGACCTCACGCCCCACGTGTTGAGCAATTCGGCGGTACGTCCACCCGGCCTCCCGCATGCCCACTATATGCCCTCGCTCAATGTCCGTCAACTGCACATACGGTTCACGTCCACGCTGTCGCGGCATGCTACCAGTGTTAAAGACTGCGATGGAGCTCCGTATGCCACGGCAAACTGGCTGACACTGACGGCGGCGGTGCACAAATGCTGCGCAGCTAGCGCCATTCGACGGCCAACACCGCGGTTCCTGGTGTGTCCGCTGTGCCGTGCGTGTGATCATTGCTTGTACAGCCCTCTCGCAGTGTCCGGAGCAAGTATGGTGGGTCTGACACACCGGTGTCAATGTGTTCTTTTTTCCATTTCCAGGAGTGTATTTATACAATGTGAAAAGTATTTAAACCGACAAACTCTGGGAGGTTGTAGGGGACATCAAAACAAATATTTTTCCCTGATGTCATTTTTTCCTATGAGGATTATTTAAACCAGTGGAGGCCGTATTAGGCTCTTCAGTTGTTAGATGGCTTATTACGCTCTTCAGCTGTCGGCAACCCCTGTCCACCAGTGTAGTAGTGCATTGTCTCTGTTTACTAATAGAGCTATACACCTGCAGTGAATACACTGAAAAAAATGTGTGAAATTTTATAGGTCTGAACTGCTAAGGTGATCAGTCCCTAAGAGTACACACTACTTAACCTAAACTATCCTAAGGACAAACACACACACCCGTGCCCGAGGGAGGACTCGAACCTCCGCCAGGACCAGCCGCACAGTACATGACTGCAGTGCCTCAGACCGCTCGGCTAATCCCGCGTCAGTGAGTACACTGATATGGTTAGTGTGTACTACGTACCGCAGCACAATGGGCGAGTTGCACAGCGGGTTTATCAACAACAATATCCTAATCGCCGTATCCCGCATCATAAGACCTTTGCTGGTGTGTACCAACATCTGCGTGAGACCGGGTCATTTAGCAGATTATCTGGACAGAGACGCCGTCGCACGATAGGAACATTGCAGTTTGAGGAAGCTGTCTTGCAGCATGTGGAGCGGGATCCTTCAATCAGCACTCGTGCAATTGCACGTAACATGGGGACGAATCAGACGAATGTAAGAAGAGTCCTTCGAGAGCAATTGTTACGTCCATTTCACTTACAGCGTGTCCACAACCTGGAACCAGTTGATTATCTACCCAGAGCATTGCCAGAATTGCTGGAAGACGTCCCGCTCCCTACAAGACAACGCATGTGGTTCCAACATGACGGGGCGCCGGCACATTTCAGTCGTCGTGTGCGTCGATTCCTGGACCGACGGTTCCCAGAAACGTGGATTGGCAGAGGTAGTCCTGTACCATGGCCTGCTCGATCAGGACTTTTTTGTGTGGGGAGGGAAGCCCAACCTTGTTTACGCAACTCCTGTTGCATCAGAAGAGGATCTGGTTGCCCGGATAGTAGCAGCAGCAGGAACAATTCAAGATACTCCTGGGATTTTTGCCCGTGTCAGACAGAACATGATCCGACGGTGTATGCTTTGTTTACGTGTCAATGGAGGCATTTTTGAAAATTTACTGTAGTTGAAATTAGGTTGTGTTAATGTGTTGTCTCTTGGTCATAAAAAAATGAAGAAGTATTTCTTGGTTTAATTAATTTGCCGCCAGAGAAATCTTCCTGTACCGGTTTAAATACTCCTCATAGAAAAAAATGACATTAGGGAAAGAAATTTGTTTTGATGTCCCCTACAACCTCCCAGAGTTTGTCGACTTAAATACTTTTCACCCAGTATATTATCCCATTCTTGTCCGTCAATGTCTGTCACGCTGTCTCTCTCTCCCTCTCTCTCCCCGACTGTCCAAAACCCTTCTTCTCAGTAACGTACAGACGTATCGAGCTGAAATTTATGTCATATATTAAGGCCTACGCTCCCTCGCCGACGTTAAAAGGCGATGTTAAGAAGTGAAGCTTTTAAGTCAGTGTAATCAAAATATATGGCCTTTTATGTGACATACGCTCCTCAACAAAAGATTGGACTTTTTTTTCAGTCATAAGTCTTCTGAGTGGTTTTATGCAGTCCGCCACGAATTCCTTTTTCAACATCTTCATCACTCGTGGTCTAGGGAAGCTGACTCGGTTGCTCAGTGTGTTCGGTCAATGAACTGGCTGTTCTATGTAATAAAAAAAACTAGGTGAAGGGATCAACAGCGAACTTCAACGGATGTCATGTGACGTCCGCTCCGACCAAATACAAAACAAACAAAAAAATGGGGTAGCGTCTTTGATTCGTAATCAAAAGATCCTCGGTCCTGGGTTCGAAACCAGCCACCACTTAAATTTTGATCAATAATCAGCATTGGTGGTCGAAGAATTCCGGCTTAAGGAGTCACCCTCATTTTGGCAAAGACCTTGTCGAAGAGGGCGGAGTAGTGGACAGAGAGGTTCAAGGCACTCCTACCCTTGGTGTAGGAAACTGACCCTACAGGCTGATGAATCAGCAATGGTCAACGGCATGTGGATGCAGAAGGCAATGGAAACCACTGCATTAAAGAGACACAACGTGTATCCCAAGAGATGTGGCCTGCAATTGAAAGAAAATGTCATAACGATGTTTCCATTAGTAAAAGAGTCAGGAACAGTCCCCCATTCGGATCCCTGGGAGGGGACTGCCAAGTGGGATGTAATCACGAAAAAGAGACTCAATAGCCAACGAAAGAGATGGAATAGCCAACGACTGGCGGCCTTGAATGTCAGAGGCTTGAACATGGTATTGAAGAAAATCTGAAGAGGAAAATGCAAAGGCTCAGTCTACATATAGTAGGGGTCAAGATTGGAATAGTATTGTAAAATGTAGTACCGTGCTAGAGTTCTCAGTTACTCAGGCACTTCATACTTAACGCAGTTGGAACCCATATACTGGATGGTGTTTACTACTAGCACGCTCTGTGGCCGTTTCCCACTCATGTAAACATACCACTGCCACAGCGGCACACCGCGAGCAGTTCAGTATCAACAACAGCTTCATTCACGTTGTGTTCATCACAGTAGTAACACGCCACGTAGAGGCACACAACACATTGAGAGAGTCAGAATAGTGGCTTTACTTTCGGCAGGCCATACACGGCAAGATATTGCCGATCGGTTACCTGTCACTTAAAGTGGTTCAATGGCTCTAACCACTAAAGGACTTAACATCTGAGATCAGTCCCCAAGACTCAGAACTACTTAAACCTATCTGACCTAAGGACATCACACACATCCAGGCCCGAGGCAGGATTCGAACCTCCCTCCGTAGCTGCAGTGCGGTTCCGGATTGAAGAGCCTAGAAGCGCTCGGTCACAGCGGCCGGCCTGTCACTCAAAGTGGTGTGGTCTAAGGTATGGAGAAACGATAGACCTCGCAGTGGCCATCCTCGTATATCAACATCAATGCAGGATCGCTTCCTCCAAATGTCGGCTCACAGGCGCCCAACATCAACTGCCAGAAATATTGCAAATGACATCTCCCGGGCAACAGGTACTCGTATTTCTTTCTTCCTTTCCTTTGCTTGTGCCGTTTTTCCCGTGATTACGCAGGGTCGGCATGGTTAATCGGATGTGGCAATGCTAGTTGAAGGGGTGGCCAGATGCCCATCCTGTCGCCACCCCGTACCCCCCGGGAAGGAATTAGCGTACCCCAACTCTCTGCGACTAGTATAATCCATGGAATATTGCGAAAGTGTTGAGATGTCTGCGAGCCGTGTAACTGAGGCGGGACGTGGGGACCAGCCCGGTATTCACCTAGGGCGATGTGGAAACCGCCTAAAAACCACATCCTGGCTGGCTGGCACACCGCCCCTAGTCGTTAATCCGCCGGGCGGATTCGATTCGGGGCCGGCGTGCCTACCCGAGTCCAGGAAGCAGCGCGTTAGCGCGCTCGGCTAACCTGGTGCGTGCAACAGGTATTTGTATCTCAGACCAAAAACTGCGCAGAAGATTGCATCAGGCTGGTCTTTATTCCAGGAGACCAATGTGAAGTTATACACTGTACCAACGGAACCGGTGCAATCGAAGGACCTGCTCTCTTGCACATCTACATTGGAGTATCACAGAATGGAGTAACGTCAAAATGCTTACATGGCCAGGACTGATTGCGACCTAATACTAGACATGTTAGAGTTTGGAGAAGAGCTAGAGTTGCAGCGTGGAAGAACTCGTCCATGTGTGGAAAGTATGTATTCACTACTGAAGACTGATAATCATCACCTGATCATCATCATCATCATCATATCATCATCAGATCACCATCATCATCAGATCACCACCACCACCACCACCACCACCATCATCATCATCACCATCATGAGATTTTCACTAGTTTTATTCTCAAGATGTACAATTAGGAGAGAGCCTACTTTATTTCGTAATGGTATTCTGTAACTAACAAAAATAGTTATTGTTTTCAGAGGGAATTATGTTTATTTTGTTCATAAGGGATTGTGCAAACTTAAATTGGTATACTATAAGCAGTCTTTGTAGTAATCTGTGTGATATTCCAAACTTTTGTTGAGATGTGTATTCTGACGCTCGCAAACGCACTTATAAAAACTTACAAGGTGTTTCCTGTTGGTCTGGAACCATGAAATTCGCCAAGAAACAGGTTTCACAGTACCGCCAAAACAATATTCCGAAAATTGTTAATCTGTAATAATATCAGACTACTTTTATATTTTTTATCGGTCTGTCTGCCCGTTAATCTGTTGAGACCCCTTTATCCCAGAAACGATTAGACCTGTCAATTTAAGATTTATGTCACATACTGACGTCTACGGTTTCTTGTTGTTTGCTTATAAGACAATGCAATCACGTATCGGCCATTTATGCCACATAAACTGATACAAATGTCATTCATCAAAATCTATAGCGTACTTCCGGGTCTAGAATCATGAAATTTTGGCAAGAAGAGGCGTTTCACAACACAAGTAAAGGGAAAGATCGGAAATTGTCAATCTGTAACTTTACCACACAAAAAAACAAATTTGTGTCATTGGTCATGAGACGGTAGGTCTGCCTGTTCGTCTGTTAAGACCCATTTTTCTCAGGAATGGGTAGACATATCACGCTGAGATTTATGTGAAATACTAAGGTATATTGCACTTCTGTACTGTGGAAACGTTATTCTTCTAAGTGATCATCTCGGAAACGTTGGGACCGATATGTTGTCAGTATTAATGTCGATAATTGGAAAAAATCGTCGGGATCTTTGATTCCCGGAATTGGTTAACTGTCTGTATGCATAATTAAGTTTGCACTGAACCCTCTATGCGCGAGACCTGCTCGAATTTGGATTTTTTTTAAAAATAAAAAGCCTCAAGAGATACGTTGTCTAATTTTAAAGTTCATCTGTATACATCTCTTAGTCAGAATTCTTATTTTCCTATAAAAGATTCCCACAGTACGACCGCCAGAATTCATAGTCACATTTTGTTTCACAGAGTCTTTCTCTCCTTTATATAACATTTCCTGAAGGGGCCTGCATTGCATCCTCTAAAGTTAGAAATGTTGTGAAGCAGCTTGACTCATGAGAGGATACAAACAACTTCATGAAACTCTTCTCAACCGAAGCACTGGTTACATCCAGGCCAGCGAGGATGCAAGTGCTCTCATACTGCCAAATCTTGTAAATACTGGACTGTATTTTGTAATGAATGTAACGACAGATTATACCCTCTGAACCGTCGAAGTTTCAATGGCGATAGTCATTAGTAAAAGCAGTTGTAATCCAGACAGTGTTTCCTCATTATTTGTCAATAACCGAGATCACGCTTCCTAAGATATGGCGTGAACGGTTCATTCCAACCTCTTACGCCTCTTGGAGGTCTTGTATCACCAGCTTTCCGTCCTCTGCTGTTGTTTCTTCGCTATTTCTTTTCTCCAGTGTCTCTTCGCGGCTTTTGATTATTCTGCGTATTCATAATGAAGAGTACTTCTTTTCTGTGGAATCAGTGGAATTCTCATCCATGGTTTTTGACGGTCATTTGCAGAGTTTGCTCAAATTTTCTCTTCCTGTACCCAAGTTTAGTAACTACAGAAAACTTTTGGGCATTTACTGGGACCTTGACATTTCAGTCGGTAAGCCATACGATTCTTCCAAACTCTTATCGGTTTACCGGCAACGAACTGAACGGCAGTGGATGACTATTTCACTATGTGAGTTGCTCTCTCCGTAATGCCAAAATGGCTTACGGCCTAAAAGCTGCACGTTTCAATTCAACCACTTTCTTGATAGTAATGATAACAGGTATGCAATAGTTCAGGTTAATAGGAATTATACGAATAAAGAGCTCAAATCGAGTCCCGTAAAAAGAAGGAAAATCAATTCAATAGAATTAAAATAAGCAAAGAAATTATGTGTTATGTGGTTACTACACGAAGCGCGTATGAGTAAGGTCTCCAAAGACATACACAAAAAGCTAAAATGGTAAGAGAGAATATGGAAGGCATACATAATGAAGGGCTGGGAGAATGGCAAGAGGTTTGTTTGACCCTTGGTAGCGGGTCACGAAAAATCCGAAAAAAACTAAACTTGCAAACTCCCGAAGATATGTGCCAAGTATACCACGGAACACCTACTTACAAAGTTTCAAGAATCAGTGATTATTGCGGAATCTGCGGGATATACTGGCACTATTTTAATGAGCTAACAAAAAAATGTACATTAGAGCTGTTCATTCTGTTTTTGTAAATGTCAGATTCAAAAATAAATGTTTTAATGTGTTTTACATGAAAACAAATGGTTCAAATACCTCTGAGCACTATGGGACTTAACATGTGAGGTCATCAATCCCCTAGAACTTAGAACTAGTTAAACCTAACCATCCTAAGTACATCACACACATCCGTACCCGAGGCAGGATTCGAACCTGCGACCGTAGCGATCGCACGGTTCCAGACAAGCGCCTAGAACCGCTCGGCCACAACGGCCGGCTTTTTAAATGAAAACAAGACGAAACATCATTGGATACAACTGGCTCGGAGGGACTCATGAATAACTATTAACGTTTCCAGAATGAAATTTTCGGTTTGCCGCGGGGAGTGAGCTGACATGAAACTTCCCCGCAAATCAAAATTGTGTGCCGGACTGAGACTCGAAGTCGGGAACTTTGCGTTTCGCAGGGAAATGCTTTACCAACTGAGCTACCCAAACACGACTCACGACGCGTCCACAGAGCTTTACTTCCACGTGTACCTCATTTCCCGTCTTCCAAATTTCACAAAAGTTGTCTTGCGAAACTTGCGGGATTTTCACCTCTGGAAGAGAGGATACGTTGGAGACACGGCTTAGCCACAGTCATAAGTTACAAATATTAGTGCGCTGTAGTCATAAAAATGAACAAAGATCATTGGATAAAATATTCTCAGAGGGGGAAAGTGATATTTCGATAATAGGACTTTTGAAAAGTGAGATGTATATTTCCAACGTGCTTATGGAGTCATACTGACCCCAATGCTACTGGGAGGGTTTAACAGTCATTGTAATCATACTCTATAAACGGGAAGAAATCCAGAAACGAAATGTAACGCGAAGATCCCTTCCTGTACACTTTGTAGTGGTTTGCGGAACGCAAATAAATTGAGGCAAGATTGTGACAAAGTGTCCTCCTTTTGCTTTAATGAGTTTCTAAAGACGTTACGGCGTAGACTCGGCCATGTTAGAGCGAATGTTTCTTAGTTCGTCTTCCTGGAACCACACATCTGCCACATTTATTACCATGCGTTCTTTTGTTGAACGCCTTTTCCAGGCAACTGAATCGCATTAATGTCGATTTCTTCCACGAAAGTCTTTACTGCTGTAGCTGAGTGATACAGGCCCAGATCATGCTGCAATGTTCCCCCGCCATCTGTCAAAGGTCTGTAGGACTGGCACAACCCTGCACCTAAGGATTTCCGTGAATTTCATTGAATTCAGCATGCCATCAACTGAAACTAGTGCCCTATGGCAAATTGCAGTGAAGAATCCCCAAAAAAGGTTTTTTGGGAGGGTATTTTACAATTTGTTCATGATCAGCAGCTCTCACTGCCTCATGGGTGCTTCTCCTAACAACTTTTGCTCCGTATCCTTTAACAATAAAACGTTACTCTTCACTGAAAATTAAAATTTCCAGTCACTGGAGCGCCAAAGTTTATGTATTTTTGCCCACGACAACCGCTTTTTCTTCACGGCAGATGTTAAAAACTACTTCTTTATTGCCTTTCATGCATTCTGCCCGCAATAAAGAAGCCTACGCTTATCGTTGAAGAGTCAGTTTCAACCACAGTTGCTTATAAACCTGTCTGGAATTCGTTCACAGGATGAATTCTACTGTTTCTAAGTCCAGTATTGTCAATTTTATGGGTGGATTTTTGTTTTCGTCCACATCTGCCTTTCTTTATGGAGACGGTGAGGCAGTATCACTTTATACCCTAACAAGAAACACCAGATAGTCCCACACCAACAACAGAGGCAATGTCTCTTATAGTCGTAGATCTTTGTTGATGAAGAACAACCATTTTTGGCCACTTTTTAAGTGAAATGTCCATTTTAATTCAGCCACATAGTTTCCCTGTTCATTACACGAAAATGACACACGCCAATGCTACTCACACAAACACTAGATTGACTACAGGGGACCTACAACTGTTCTTGATAGTCAAGGTAACAATACTCCGCTAACAATCCAACAACTGGGCTGATTAACGAATTTTATCGACTCAATTGTTGGACCAACTGCAAATCCCTATGAGCTTGTCCCATTCAGTTTGCACACTACTGCACATGTGATTCGTCAAACTCTTCCACTCCCTCTGATTTAGCTGCTATTCAATTGACAGATTCACCCACCTCACTACTCCTACAAGATCCACTACGGGTTACAATACTGTCTCTTGACAACGTGAATAGCCTTAGCGTGAGATTTTTTTAGGACTGAGCTTCATGAATTCAAAACGTAGGTAAATGTCTAGTACCTGTGAGGTTCTGGCGAACAGGACGGTGTAAGGTGCCCCTTATATGTAGATATGAGCACATTTCACTTTATTTCCAGTCAGGTATTTCACATGCGTGAAGTGAATGTATAATTGCTGCTGTACGTTCGGAGTAAGGAGCGAGTAGTAGTTTCCTCACGCTGGCTAGCAGAGGTGGTTGGCTTTCTGGCACTTCCAGAGCCAGTGGGATGAGGTGCCGATGCCGAAATCGCTTGTGACGTCAGCAGAGAGATACGTAAGGCAAGTACATTTATTCTGCGGCGAATCAAGTAATTGTTTCCGGAATGAGATTTTCACTCTGCAGCGGAGTGTGCGCTAATATGATACTTCCTGGAAGATTAAAACTGTGTGCCGGGCCGAGATTCGAACTCTGGACCTTTGCCTTTCGCGGGCAAGTGCTCTACCATCTGAGCTACCCAAGCACGACTCACGCCCCGACCGCACAGCTTTACTTCTGCCAGTACCTCGCCTCCTACTTTCCAAACTTCACAGAAGCTCTCCTGCGAACCAGGAGTGCTAGTCCTGCAAGGTTCGCAGGAGAGCTTCTGTGAAGTTTGGAAAGTAGGAGGCGAGGTACTGGCAGAAGTAAGGCTGTGAGGACGGGGCGTGAGTCGTGCTTGGGTAGCTCAGTTGGTAGAGCACTTGCCCGCGAAAGGCAAAGGTCCAGAGTTCGTGTCTCGGTCCGGCACACAGATTTAATCTGCCAGGAAGTTAGGAAGTTCCAAGTAATTGTTATTAATGAATATTTGCTAAGAAAAGTTGCCTTTTGCCACTCGGGCATTACGAGTCTACAGGTCATAAATACTATCTTTCAGTAATTCTACAATGCCAGGAAATGTTGAGGTTAATAAGTAAATGAATAACTGTGGCATAACCCAGTATGTACGATCTTATACAAATTATATCAAATATATGCTCAAGTTACACAAAGTGCGCCATAGTCTGTAGTCGTCGATAGGGTGCCTTTAGATCTATTCATGCTCTTATAGCCTATAATCAGTGTGAACAAGTTAATTTTACGTTGTTTCTTCAATAAAAGCGCTATAATGGCATTCTGTGTTAAAATTATTTGCACAAAAGAAATTCTGCCTGCTTCAATACGTAAAACGTAGACAATAGTAGTGCACTTTCAGAATCTGGCGGCGCTGCTACGCCTCTGCAAGGGGACATGTAACTAAGAGATCATCTCCACATAACAGGTAGCAAGAATTCCTATGCGGCGGCTTAGTCAGTTCAAGGCAGGAGTGGCTTAAGTATCGCACAACTCGGGTGGGAAGGTTTGGTCAGTTATATGTACTGCCCTTATACCATCATCTACGGACTCACCGGCTAAGCTGAGACATTTCTGGAGGTTTAGTATGAGTGGGGGGTTCTTGCAAGGGCCCCATACATGGAGTGATGTACACTGTCAACGGCGCTTACGCAATGGTTAAGGACCGAGTCGGATGCGGTCTGTTACACGGCAATTCTGGTAGGACGCGAGCAAAAACATCTACTTTTGCAACTCACACTCTCATTAAGCGCCTGGGAAGCACCGCCGCTGAAACAACAGCTCGGCCTGTAATCAGTTCCGGGAATTAGCCTGCGGAAAACCAGCCGACAGCCGACCATGGAATACGTATTTAGCGGCAATGAGAGGTATCAGTGTTCTGAACTGTCGGCCACAGCAATCAAAACTAACACAATAGTGGAGGCAAGCACCGGGTACCAGGCGTCATTTAAAATAATACCGTGACGCGCTTCGCCACTGGCGAACTAACAAGTAAGTCGCGGGCTCCCACAAGGTTCAATAATGGGACCATTCCTCTGTCTTAACTGAATGAATGGCCTTGCGCCGCCAATTTTTTTTAAGGACTGGACATAAACTAACATTTTCTGACGTTACAAGCTTACTATCAAGACACAAAACAAACCACACCACGCCCCTCCCAGAAAGTTTGGAACAGTTTAAGAACAGTTGATAATCAAGTAGAGTTCCAAAAATTGGATTTTATTTTGTTTTTGTGTACCTTCACTAGTGTCAAGAACCACTTCATTCTCCTTCATGATGAGATCTACAAGCAAGGAGCAAGGAGTGGAAGAGAGAATTAATGAATGAATGAATGAATGAATGAATGAATGACACAACCTTTATTGATACACATGTGACATCATGCGCTACCAGTAGGTTCCAAAATGCCGCGCTTAAAACTGGATTTTTCCAGAGTTCGTACCACAGCTTCTGTTGGTACAGAAGAGTACGGTGTTTTGAATGCCCCTTGGGCTAGGAACTATATGTACACCCAACATAACTATCGTCTTACTTTAACCATTCTATAGCACAGCTACAAAATTTGAACACCACACACTTCCTCTGGCTTAGACAAATGTAGGACATCGGTTGGCTCTTTTTGAATTAGATGTGGTCTGGTGTGCACAATGGAGGTACCATTTAGTTCATGGGCGGTTCCTGAGAAAACTTGAAAAAAGCGTTTCCAGCGATTTTTCGCCGTCAGCAGCGTATGTCTAAATAAATAAATGAATAATCAATTCGAGCACTTGTCGACGGGGCTTGTCTTTGAGGCGGCTTGCAAATCTAAATAATTAATAGCAGCAAACTGCTCGAATTTTGACGGTATAATCCCTAGTCATGTATCTTCCCGTTATCAAAACCTTTATCCGTTATCGAGAAACACCCCAACAACATCAATTTTGGTTACCAAAACCGAGCCACGGGTTTCAAGACGGATATGCGCAACGAATGAGTGTTTTGTACGATATTTTCCTCAGATCCCGACCTCGAACAATCTTGAAAATGTTCTTGATACCTTTATCCGTTCGGGAGATACAGAGGTTTAAAAATAAATTACTTGTACACGTGACATACGCACATTGAGACGAAAAGAAGGAAACCAGGGAAAAATTTCTCCTATCTGAGCACAAAAAGAGCGAATATGCTCCTATTTCAAAGACTGACTGAAAAGTAGGGTACTAGCTGCCTTTTTCTACTTTGCTTACAACCTTTAAAAGTTTCCCCAAATATTCACCTTTTTTCCATGCTGAGACCTAAGGAGACATTGGCAGTGGGAAAGAGATGGAAAAGTAATAAACACTGGAAGACAGTAGTCAGTGGTTGCGATACAGGAAGAGTGAAGGAGAGAATGGAAATGTGAGAGAAAGGGAGGGACACAGTGCCATTGAAACATACTTGACAGTGTCAGGAAAAGAGTGCAGGACACAGTGTCAGTAGGAGAGGGGAAGAGAAGCAGAAAGTGGATGTGGGTGAGAGCCAGTGATACAGAGTCGATGACAAAGAGAGATATTGACCGTGAGAAGAGGCAGAAACGGTGGGAATGAATGAATGAGAGATTAGCAGTAAGAGAGGGGAAGGGGGAGACAGTGACAATGAGTGGGGACAGTAATACTCTGACAGAACGAAGAGAGACACAAAGTGATAGTGACAATGAGTTGGGCTGAATGATTAAGTGAGAAGCAGCAACTGGGAGTGGATGGGTACGAGCGACTCGCTGTGATGGATTAGTGGGTGTGTGCTAATTATACCTAGGGCGGGCAGCGAGTTCCGTGCTGAAAAGAACGCGAACATTTCCGCATGTGAAGATTTTTGGCGAAAATTTTTAGGTGCTGAGGAAGTTGGGATGAGGTAGATGGTACCCCACTTTTCAGCCAGAGTGTTTTAAAAAGGAGCATATTTAAGTTTTTTTTTTTTTTTTTTTGCTGTGATAGGAGAATTTTTCTATTGGTTTTATGACGTTCAATGTCCGTCCGCGGTAGCTGAGTGGTCAGCGCGACAGAATGTCAATCCTAAGGGCCAGGATTCGATTCCCGGCGGGGTATGAGATTTTGGTGCTCCGCTCAGGTGTTGTGTTTTCCTAATCATCATCATTTCATCCCCATCGATGCGCAAGTCACCGAAGTGGCGTCAAATCGAAAGACTTGCACCCGGGGAACTATCTACCAGACGGGAGGCGCTAGTCACAATATGATGTTCAATATGTGTCCTGTACAGTGACGTAAGCTGACAAAATGAGCCTACTATTTTTCCCTTTATTACGGGGCTAATATTGGCCGCATACCCACATACGCCTGAATTGTTATCTGCGTGAAAGGAGACCAAATACTGTTTGTAGTATGTTTATCTCTACCATACAGCATTTTGTACGAGACAATGTGACTGCTATTACTGTGTACGTTTCGTAAATTAGTTGCCTTATACACTCTTGTTTTTAGGAAGTGCCGAAGAGTAGTATCAGTACACGTAACTAAAGTACACTCTAAGACAAGAAGGAAACGACACACCACGAAGGAATTACTCAGAATCGACTGAATCGATACATTTAAATGATTACAATTTGAGAAAAATTGTATGAGTAATTCAAGAGAGAGAGCTCCACATTTGGCCCTCATGCAAGCAGTTATTCGGATTTGTCAATACAGTTCATGGATGTTCTAGTGAGGTATATCGTGCCAAATTATGTCCAATTGGCGCATTAGCTGGCTGAAATCACGAGCTGGTCGTAGTGGCCTGTCCATGATGTTCCAAACGTTCTCAACTGGGGAGAGATCCCGTGACCTTGATGGCCAACGCAAGTCTTGGAAAGCACGAAGACAAGCTGTGGAAACACTGGGTGTGTGCAGGCGGGCATTATCTTGCTGAAATTTTGAGAGGTTCCATGCCCTCTTTTGCCTGTCTCCTCTCATTTTACGGCAGTAACAGACCGAATAAGGTTATCGTAATGAGAGTATTTGTACTGAAAGCTCAAAAAAATACTTTTCACTCGATTCTTAAACATGTTGTTTTTCTTCCCTGGGTGGCCTGTGCGAGGCGTGCATCTTAGGACGCGGCGCACGGCATTTCTGGTTGGGGACTGCAATTCCCTGAATTCTGAGGGGTTCGTACGATAGGCTTAAGCACCTGGCGAAATGACTGACGTCGGTCAAGTTTCGCCTGTTGTATGCAGGAGACTGACATTGTCACGTACGCCTTGTAAATAATTGTTAGCGCTTATTGCATGAAAGGTGATGGAGCGTCTGTATTATCATACTAGTGGAGGTTGAAACGACAGTGGAAATGAAACGGCAGGCGGAACTGATGCCCTGGGTGGAAGGCCCAAACAGGTGTGTTGGTTCTGCTTAAACACAGGAAGTAGGAAGACGGGCGCCGTAGCACCCAAGTGCTGGAGCACAATGGAGTCGCGAGCGGTCTGTATTGTAGCCGAACCAGAAGGATAATACTTCGGATCGCTGAAACTCTTCGACGCAGGTGAGAGGAAAGAAGAAGGCGCCTCTGAAACCACTCAGGCTGTGTTATTTCCAAGGAATTTTACTCAGAAGCGTACCATTGTACGAGTATAGGATTTTCCTAGCAAACTTTCCGCGCTGGACGACAAAAGACTAAAATATGGTTGGTTGGTGTTCAGAAGAAACTATAGATCATCATCATCATCATTTAAGACTGATTATGCCTTTCAGCGTTCAGTCTGGAGCATAGCCCCCCTTATACAGTTCCTCCATGATCTCCTATTCAGTGCTAACATTGGAGCCTCTTCTGATGTTATACCTATTACTTCAAAATCATTCTTAACCGAATCCAGGTACCTTCTCCTCGGTCTGCCCCGACTCCTCCTACCCTCTACTGCTGAATCCATGAGTCTCTTGGGTAACCTTGCTTCTCCCATGCGTGTAACATCACCCCACCATCTAAGCCTGTTCGCCCTGACTGCTACATCAATAGAGTTCATTCCCAGGTTTTCTTTGATTTCCTCATTGTGCACACCCTCCTGCCATTGTTCCCATCTACTAGTACCTGCAATCATCCTAGCTACTTTCATATCCGTAACCTCAACCTTGTTGATAAGGTAACCTGAATCCACCCAGCTTTCGCTCCCATACAACAAAGTTGGTCGAAAGATTGAACTGTGCACAGATAACTTAGTCTTGGTACTGACTTCCTTCTTGCAGAAGAGAGTAGATCGTAGCTGAGCGCTCACTGCATTAGCTTTGCTACACCTCGCTTCCAGTTCTTTCACTATGTTGCCATCCTGTGAGAATATGCATCCTAAGTATTAGAAACCGTCCACCTGTTCTAACTTTGTTCCTCCTATTTGGCACTCAATTCGTTTATATTTCTTTCCCACTGACATTACTTTCGTTTTGGAGATGCTAATCTTCATACCATAGTCCTTACATTTCTGATCTAGCTCTGAAATATTACTTTGCAAACTTTCAATCGAATCTGCCATCACAGCTAAGTCATCCGCATATGCAAGACTGCTTATTTTGTCTTCACATATCTTAATCTCACCCAGCCAGTCTGCAGCCTTGCCTGAAACTCTGAACCATGAACTCAATTTACCGTCAACTCTAACTGCTCGCTGACTATCCATGTGAAGACCTTTAATTGCTCGCAAAAACTATAGAGATGGAGAATATTCTGTGGTTTCGGGAATATGATTCGTTTTCGGAATTACGATGGTGGGGAGCCGAGCCTTGCTGGCAAGCCACCGCTAAAGAGGAGTGGTCTTCCGTTGTGAGCGCCCGTGTGTGACGGTCACTCGATATCAGCTTTTGTTGGTACAGACAGACTTACTGTCTTTGCTCTCAGGAGAGTTTATAGTTAGAACGGTTAGGCACCGTACTGTTGCGAACCTATACGATTCTGGACTTAACCTCCGGGTTGGAAGTCGTCGTTGAGTACCCAGCGTTGAGTAATTGAGGGCACTCCTTCTGCCTATACTTACGTTGAGACGTTATTTGAATTCCGTCCTTGTGGCTGGGAGTTCGCGTTTCTTGTCTGTAGAACACAGAGAGGAGAAAACAGTGTCAGAGTATGTTAGTCAGAGGACCGCCTTCCGCCATCCTTAGTGTTTGAAAGAGTTTATTTGTGGCTGGAATTCTTACATTGTCGCAGAGGAGTACGAGAACCATCTCTTCGACGCACTGGACGAAGTACATGCAGTGATATCGCAAATTGCTTCGGCTTATTAAGTCTATAAAAGCTAAACAGCTGTGATAACGTTAGTTTATTTCCACTGAGGTTCCACACCACCGTAGATCATCTTTGAAACTAGTGTCTTCTAGTGTTTGGTACGTAGATGGTGTCAGTCAATTCGCGTTATTGATATTAGAGCTGTGGTACAATGTGGACCCAGGAAGACCAGGGAATAGCCCCAGGGAAGAACCCACAGCTGGCTCTGAACTGCCATATACGACCTGGAAAGCCCTGAATAGACTACGAACAGGCGTATCAAGATGCAGAGCAAACTTGGAAAAATGGGGCTAGATCAGTGCAGACGAGCTCTGCGAGTGTGGAGAACAGCAAGACCCACAACACCTACTGGTCTGCAGGAAACTAAACAACCCGTGTTCGACTCAAGACCTATTTGAAGCAAATGACAAGGCTATTCAAGCTGCAGTGTATTGGGCTTCACGTGGGATATGAAAATCGCTTTGTTTCGCATCCTTAGCGCTTATCATTATATGTTACATACTTTCCTATATTATTGTAGTTAATTTACCTTATAACCATGTATTATTGTATTATAACTGCTTCTCTCGCATTGTAATATAATATTTTTTTTTTTTTTTTGTAAAATGGTGATGTCTTGGATACGATAAATAAATAAATAAATTGATATTAGACCGCGCAGTCATAATAAGGGGCAGCGTTGGGAAATTGATTGGTATTTTTACTAAGGAAATGTAAACTTTGTAATATAAAGGTTTTTTTTAATCTAAAATAGATATATAAGCACGAACAACATTTATCATTTTGTAGGATTAGTTGCCTACATCATTCATTTATGTTTAGATTGTAATTCATAAAATTAAGAGATCCTGAGATCTGCTTCAGGCGGTAGTCAGACAGGGCCAGATCTTCGTTTTAGCGTTTATTATTTTCCGTTGCGCATATTCATTTTACACCCGCCAGGAGTAGCAATTTGGAACCATAGTCATCATAGTCATCACCAAGATCATCAGCATCATCCACATCATCGAGATGGTACTTAACATTGGTACACGACACTAACACACCTCAGACTGAAGTGCAAAAAAATTTTACCACAACGAAACACTTTGTATTATTATTATTTGGCGTTTTTAGCATTTTCCTGCAGTTCTCCAGGTACAGTCTGTATTCCTCTTTCGTCTTCATTATGGACTCTATGGGACGGAGGGCTCTATTTAGACTGCCAAGTTTCCAAGCTACTGAAAAAATAGTTCCATTTCTGCTTTATTGATACCCATTTCTCTTGCTGTACTGATTTTCTCCGGTTACCTCAAACTTAAATTAAGACGAACGACGAATAAGCGAGTCCAGTCTCCCTTTGCAGTTAGTGTTTCTTTATTCAACGTTTGGTTTACACCATTTCGGCAAACTGATATGCTAAAAGTCGGAAGCATTTAAACGTAAGGCCATAGCACATAGGATCCAACTTGATAAAGTGCTCCGTGAAATCAGTTTCCTCTGTCTCAGAAAATACTCTCTTGATACGCCCCAATGATGCCACTGCAAGGTTTGCTTCAAATCTTTTACGTAATGTGGATTCATTACATCAAAATCTTTTACCTGCATATCTAATGGAAGATCCATTTCTATTAGCTTCTTAGCCTCCTTTAACGTTTTAGAAGACAACGACGTCGAAGACTTTTTTTTCTCTTAGTTTGTATAAGATGAACTAGTTTTACTAATACTGAATCAGTCGACTTGAAATGGTGAACTATAAATTGAGTTCAATTAGTCTGTTAAATAAATCCACGCGTTCACTACGTAAGAGGTATGCGCTATATGCGCTGCCTGCAATAGGCAAGGCATAGGAGAGTCTACCTCTTACAACTATTACAACCGAAGACAGAAAAGACGAACGTTTTGGGGCAGAGGTACGTCTGCGGAAATTTGTACGATCTAGTTCGTAGGATCTTTGCCCGGTGACTAATTTCTGAACTTCTGCCGTCAGCTGCCATGTATGACTAGTTGCTAAACTAACACCTAAGCTTAAGCGGTGAGGATGGTTATGTACGTACATACGAGATGTTTTGGGGCAGAGGTACGTCTGCGGAAATTTGTACGATCTAGTTCGTAGGATCTTTGCCCGGTGACTAATTTCTGAACTTCTGCCGTCAGCTGCCATGTATGACTAGTTGCTAAACTAACACCTAAGCTTAAGCGGTGAGGATGGTTATGTACGTACATACGAGATGTTGGTAATTCTTTGGAATTATGTTGTAGCAGACAGATAACCACCTATTACATGGTAAATCCTAGATCGAAAGTCCAGAAAAACTAACTTGCCTCCCATCGAAGCAGCTTAAATCACTTAATAAAGGCAAGGCCTCCGCCACAGATTGTATACCAGTCAGCTTCCTCTCAGAGTATGCTCATAAAATAGCTCCGTATCTAGCAATTATATACAGCCACTCGCTCACAGGAAGATCCGTACCTAAAGACTGGAAAATTGCTCAAATCACACCAATACCCAAAAAGGGAAGTGGGAGTAATCGGCTGAATTACAGGCCAATATTACTAACATAGATTTGCAGTAGGGTTTTTGTATTCGAACATTACGAAGTACCTCGAAGAAAACGATTTATTGCCACATGGTCAGCACGGTTTCAGAAAATATCGTTCTTGTGAAACACAACTAGCTCTTCATACTCATGAAGTAATAAGTGCTATCGACAGGGGATGTCAAATTGACTCCATATTTTTAGATTTTCGGAAGGCTTTCGACACCGTTCGTCACAAGCGTCTTCTAACAAAACTGCGTGCCTGCGGAGTATCGCCTCGGTTGTGCGACTGGATTCGTGATTTCCTGTCAGAAAGGTCACAGTTCGTAGTAACAGACAGAAAGTCATCGAGTAAGACAGAAGTAATATCCGGCGTTCCCCAAGGAAGTGTTATAGGCCCTCTATTGTTCCTGTTCTATATTAACGACATAGGAGACAATCTGAGTAGCCCTCTTAGATAGTTTGCAGATGATGCTGTCATTTACCGTCTTGTAAAGTCGTCAGATGACCAAAACGAATTGCGAAATGATATAGATAAGATATCTGTATGGTGGGAAAAGTGGGAATTGACCCTGAAGTATAATATGTGAAGTTATTCACATGAGTATTAAAATAAATCAGCTAAATTTCGATTACGCGATAAGTCACACAAATCTGAAGGCTGTAAATTCAACTAAATACTTAAAGATTACAATTACAAATAACCTAAATTGGAACGATCACATAGATAATATTGTGGGTAGAGCACACCAAAGACTGCGATTCATTGGCAGTACACTTAAAAGGTGCAACAGGTCTACTAAAGAGAGATTGCTTACAGCACGTTTGTCCGCTCTATTGTTGAGTACTGCTGTGCGGTGTGAGATCCACATCAGGTGGGATTGACGGATGACATCGAAAAAGTACAAAGAAGGGCAGCTCGTTTTCTATTATCGCGAAATAGGGGAGACAGTGTCACAGACATGATACGTAAATTGGAGTGGCAATCATTAAAACAAAGGCGTTTTTCGTTGCGACGGGATCTTCTCATGAAATGACAATCACCAGCTTTCTCCTCCGATTGAGAAAACATTCTGCTGGCACCCACCTACATAGGGAGAAATGATCATCATTATAAAATAAGAGAAATCAGGGCTCGTACAGAAAAATGTAAGGGCTCGTTTCTCCCGCGTGCCGTTCGAGAGTGGAACTGTAGAGAGACAACTTGAAGGTGGTTCATTGAACCGTCTGTCATGCACTTTATTGTGAATAGAGAGTAATCACGTAGATGCACGTAGATCTCGAAAGCTTTGAAACGCAAGCTAGTAACACAGCACCCCTTACTCTTCCAGCGTAGAAGGTCTCAACTGAAGGTGCAGGGCTGCCACACTACACTCACAAGCAGGAAAAACCCTAGACTCCGATCTTAGCCCCGTTCCCACATTTGACCCGCTCTACCCTGTATGAGTACCCACTTGATAATTTTAATAGTCTAAATCAGCTGGTCGTGGTATAAAAACGATTGTATAAGATCCAGTGTGGAAAAATAAAATGCCGATCCTTGGTCCCCCTCTACAATTTTTATCCCCCATACATCGCTCCATTATTAAACTGTCTGTCATTTGATGCCTCGGGATGCTTCCTCAGAACCTCTCTCTTCTTTGAGTCATGTCGTGCCATAAATTTCTTTTCTGTACACTTTGACTGCGTAAGTATATATTGGTTTCCGAACTACCCATATAATCTTCAGCATTCTCCTGTAGCACCATATTGGAAAAGACTCAATTCTCATCTTACCTGAAAAGTTTATCGTCCACGTTTCACTATCGTACAGTTTTATCTAGAAATGACACAAAATTATTGTAAGGTCATGCAGTCATTATCATTAACCAATATAATTGTCCGTGTTGCTCGTTATTTTTCTATTTTATTTTTTATACTAGCTTTTGTTTGAGAATACTCTCAGACAAATGCCTTCAGCATAGTCTTTCTAAGATTTAAATTTATGTTCGATGTTACCTACAGGGTGGCGCACAAAATGTGTTACCAATTGTTTCTTTCACAATTTTCGACGCACATTATATATCCCGCTGGGATCTCTACAGCAGTGCCAGCAGAGCTTGGAAAAACAAATGAGTTACGAAATGACGTGTAATTCACGGTACTGCCGCTAGGAGTCTAGTAAGCAGGAATGGCTGACAACGGAAGAGTGACGACACAGAAACGATCGGCAGTTGTGTTACTTTTTCATGAAACGAAAAGCCTTGTTGTGACTCAGAGGCGTTTTCGACAACAGTTTACCACACGATGGGTCCCTTACAAGAAGACCATCCACAGGTTGTACGATAAATTTGTACAGGAGGGAACAGTTTTGGAAGCGAAGTGACCTCGGCCTAAGCCTGTTTGTTCGCCGGAGAATATTGAAGCGCTACGAGTTGCTGTACATAGAAGTCCCGGGAAATCGTGTAGAAAGGCAGCAGTGCAACTGGGAATATCCAGACGCTCCGTTCAACGCATTCTTAAAAGTGACCTCCATATGTACCCACTCAAGATGAGCTGTGCACAGAAGCTCACTGAAGAACATAAGCAGCAGAGACTACTGTTTACTCAGTGGGCGGAGGATAGGGAAGAAACTCTCAACAACGTTTGGTTTTCAGACGAGGTGTATTTTCATTTAGACGGTGTGGTTAACAAACAAAATGTACACTTTTGGGCCACTGAAAACCCACAAGTGCTTCATGAACGACAACATTATCCTCCGAGGATTACAGCGTGGGCAGCAATTTCCAGTCACGGACTTATTTGCTTTGAAGAAACTGTGAACAGCGGGCGTTGTTTGAGCATGCTTCGCAATAGCTTCATTCCACAGCTTCTTGCTACTGCCTTGCCCTTCAACACGCAGTGGTTCACGCAAGATGGAGTAAGGCCACATACTGCAAACATTGTGTTGGAGTTTTTACACGAGCATTTCGACATGCGAATCATTTCACCCAGGTTTCCAGGTCGTTTCAATGACGGACAAAATTGACCCCCAATAGCCCAGACCTCAATCCATGTGACTTTTTTCTTTGGGGGTACCTAAAGGAAAAAATTTTCCCGAAACGTCCACGTGATTTAATGGAGCTCGGAAGACTTATTCTTCAAGCTTGCAGTGAAATGACGGAAGACATGTGCCGTAGGGTAATCACTAACTTCAGTGTTCGTTTGAAGGAAGTTAGGAAACGAAATGGTGGACATATTGAGCATGTGCTGAGTTAGAACAAATCTCCATGGACGGCTTTTCATTGTAGTATATATTCCTTTCAGATTGTATTGACAATGAAGTTAATATTCAAAAACAAAATTGTAACACATTTCGTGCGCCACCCTGTAAATAGGACACGTCCAGTTTCGTGCCCGATCTTTGACCAAATCGAACTTCTAATCTGTGTATGATGACATAGTTGTCGACGGGTCGCTAAATCCTAATAAATAAGTAAACTAAAATAAATATTACAATGAAATGAACACCCTTAGCTGCTTACAGGCGTTGACATACGTCAACGGGGCAGATGAAAATGTGTGCCCCGCCCAGGACTCGAACCCGGGATCTCCTGTTTACATGGCAGACGCTCTATCCATCTTTTTTTTCTATCGCATTTTGTTCGTTATTGTTCGTGGCGGATGTCAGCTGACGCCCGTTGAAGTTAGTTATTCATCTATCCACTCAGTTTTTTTATTACAGAGGGCAGCTAACCCTCTGACCGAACACGCTGAGCTACCGTGCTTGCGTCCATCTGAGCCACCGAGGACACAGAGGATGCCGCGACTGCAGGGGGTTTGTCTCTGGCACGCCTCCCGCGAAACCGACATTCTCAACGTATTGTCCCTCTCTACATTCGTAGTGCCCCTGCCCATTATACTCATTATTCGCGGCGCGTTGCCGATTCCCGTAAGAGTTCGGGCACTGTTTGTGCATTTGCACAGAAGCAGCAGATGGTCAAATGGCCGGTGAGCCTTAACTATATATACAGGATGTTACAAAAAGGTACGGCCAGACTTTCAGGAAACATTCCTCACACACAAATAAAGAAAAGATGTTATGTGGACATCGGAAACGCTTAATTTCCATGTTAGAGCTCATTTTAGTTTCGTCAGTATGTACTGTACTTCCTCGATTCACTGCCAGTAATGTTGACTTCGGTGCTTGTGTTGACATGCGACTCATTGCATCGAGCACATCAGTACGTAGCATCAACAGCTTATTGTCCATCACGAACGTGGTTTTGCAGTCAGTGCAATGTTTACAAATCCGGAGTTGGCAGATGCCCATTTGATGTATGGATTAGCACGGGGGAATAGCCGTGGTGCGGTACGTTTGTATCGAGACAGATTTCCAGAACCAAGGTGTCCCGACAGGAAGACGTTCGAAGCAATTGATCGGCGTCTTAGGGAGCACGGAACATTCTAGTCTATGACTCGCGACTGGGGAAGACCTAGAACGACGAGGACACCTGCAACGGACGAGGCAATTCTTCGTGCGGTTGACGATAACCCTAATGTCAGCGTCAGACAAGTTGCTCCTGTACAAGGTAACGTTGACCACGTCATTGTATGGAGAGTGCTACGGGAGAACCAGTTGTTTCCGTACCATGTACAGCGTGTGCAGGCACTATCAGCAGATGATTGGCCTCCACGGGTACACTTCTGCAAATGGTTCATCCGACAATGTGTCAATCCTCATTTCAGTGCAAACTTTACGGATGAGGCTTCATTATAAAGTGATCAAATTGTAAATTTTCACAATCAACATGTGTGGGCTGACGAGAATCCGCACGCAATTGTGCAATCACGTCATCAACACAGATTTTCTTTGAACGTTTGGGCAGGCATTGTTGGTGATGTCTTGATTGGGCCCCGTGTTCTTCCAGCTACGCTCAATGGAGCACGTTATCATGATTTCATACGGGCTAGAACATGTGCTAGAACATGTGCCTTTACAAGTACGACACAACATGTGGTTCATGCACGATGCAGCTCCTGCACATTTCAGTCGAAGTGTTCGTACGCTTCTCAGCAACAGATTCGGTGACCGATGGATTGGTAGAGGCGGACCAATTCCATGGCCTCCACGCTCTCCTGACCTCAACCCTCTTGACTTTCATTTATGGGGGCATTTTAAAGCTCTTGTCTACGCAACCCCGGTACCAAATGTAGAGACTCTTCGTGCTCGTATTGTGGACGGCTGTGATACAATACTCCATTCTCCAGGGCTGCATCAGCGCATCAGGGATTCAATGCGACAGAGGGTGGATGCATGTATCCTCGCTAACGGAGGACATTTTGAACATTTCCTGTAACAAAGCGTTTGAAGTCACGCTGGTACGTTCTGTTGTTGTGTGTTTCCATTTCATGATTAATGTGATTTGAAGAGAAGTAATAAAATGAGTTCTAACACGGAAAGTAAGCGTTTCCGGACACATGTCCACATAACATATTTTCTTTCTTTGTGAGTGACGAATGTTTCCTCAAAGTTTGGCCGTACCTTTTTGTAACACCCTGTATACTAAGATGGTATCTGTTCTTTCGGACATGTTCGAAAGAACAGATACCATCTCAGTACATATAAAATAAATATGTATTCAGTGTATCGTGTGTCTCGATCAGCGATATTCCCGCCGCCGGTATGGGTCGTCTTTCCGGTGGTGTGCGCAGAGCGCGCCGTGGCGCCTCCTACCGGGCCGATGGTGGAGCGACAGGTCAGCTCTGGCAAGTAGCGAGGATTTGTTGCCTTCGCACGCCTACCAATAACATCGTTTGGAAAGTCTGGCGCACAGTACACGCGCCGTGCGTGGCAGTAAGAAGATCACATCTAAAAGGGGCTGTTCACCCGGGTGACGGCGACGTATCAAATGTCGCCGGCGTGGAAGCAGTCACCTTACTGGGAAGCCGTTGGTGTATTTCGCTTCCTGCACGTCTCCTGGCAGCGGCGGCTGGCTTCTTCGAACAAGCAAGAGGGTAAGGGCCTTGCTACTACTGGGTTCAGTGCTGGGAAATACGGAAGCGTTCGATACCGCCCGTCTGCTTTGACCCATGACGTCACAAATATGGCGGAAACAAAAACAAACACACACACTTTCCACAAGAAGCCTAATGACACTGACGGGACAAGCGCGGGAAATGGGGTGTTTTGGGTGGGGGGGGGGCAAACTAAATATAAACAAATTTAGACGCCTTGCGTAGCTACAACGTGTAAGTGAAGACAGCCATGCATGAATACCCACCCACCTCCCCAGGGGTCGTAACCCCTGCAACCCATAGAAGATAAAGATGCTTCAGTAGCTGATTAGTGTTTTTTGTCTTTAAAAAAAAAACTCACGGGATAGAACGAACAGATCAGATAGATAAATATAATAAACTTAAACAGAATTTGGAGGAAACAGATAATTAAAATAAGTAATAAGCGTTTTTAAATTTAAAAAAAATCTCACGAGATAGAACGAACAGATCAGAAAAGTAAACAAAATAAGATAAAACAGAACTGGAGACAGCCACACTCAAACCAAACTCCGTGCCGTCATGACGTCACACACAACACCCTTGCGTCACGGGTGAAAGCCGACGCGTGGGATCGGACGCTTCTGTCGACCCCAGTGCTGTTGACTTTATTTTCTTGGCCGGCCGTTGGTACTCCTGCTGAGTCTGTCCTTGGATGTGTTAAATTCAACTTGCTTAGTACGCAAGGCTCTGGTGAGAGGTGTATGTGATTGCCTGATGTGTCACTTGGTCCAGTCCTGCCACTCCACAGCCCAGTGTGCTGAGCTTGTGACGATGTGTAAAAGTTGACACATCAATCCGGTTGCTTGGTTACAAGCTTCAGTAGACTAGTGATCAGCTATCTGTACCTGGACAAACAACCGTCCACTTAACGCGCCTATAGTGTGTGTCATCATATTTCCCTGATATACGTCACCGTCACATTACTCAGTCATGTTTCACAAATCATGGTTCTAAAAATACTAATACTAATCGTTTACAGCAGGATGGAAACAGATGTATGGGCAAAAGGATACGCATTTTGTTTAAAAACTCGAGAACGTTTGCCGTAGATTATATTATATTTCTAATAGCATTGCCACTGAAGAAAATAAGAATTTCTTTTTACGAGCAACGCGTATCATGCCACGAGTTTGATAATCGTTCAAAACCAGTATCCTTAAGCTGCCACCTTGACATTCCCTTATCATGATTTGTATTATGAATGAAAAAGGAAAATGGGCTGTTGAATCATGAGAAAAAGGTGACAAAAGAGTACAAGCATGAATTGATCGAAGCATAGAAATTATCAGTAAAATGAGAACCAGCATCTTGGAGTTGACGCTCTTTTCTTCCGTTTGCTTTAACATTATGTATGTTTTTGGATAGGGTCCGCCTTTAGCAAAACACATTTTTTCTTTTTCACCCAAACATGTTTCACTGCAGTTGCAGCATCTTCAGAAGGCTTTTATTTTCCATCTGTTAAAGAGTGTTCTTTGCTGTTTGTATACATGTAGCTATTGGTTTTCAAATCGTTATTAGATATTTGAAAAAACACATAAACTGCGAATTCATACCTTTTTACCACGTGGTGTGGTTTCTCTGATGTGTTGCGTTTCTACAGTGACCGTTTTGTTGTACATTTTGTCGTGTGAAACCACTTATACCTTAAAGTAGACGAATTGTTTAAGCCAAACTTACGATTTGCAAACTTGTCACTTCTATGTCTAAAATTAATAAATTTGTGTGTGTGTGTCTGTTTACACAATGTTTAACTTACATTTTCCTTTTAATCATCTTCATCACTGAAACTTCGTGGCAGATTAAAACTGTGTGCCCGACCGAGACTTGAACTCGGTACCTTTGCCTTTCGCGGGCAAGTGCTCTACCAACTGAGCTACCGAAGCACGACTCACGCCCGGTACTCACAGCTTTACTTCTGCCAGTACCTCGTCTCCTACCTTCCGTCGTGCTTCGGTAGCTCAGTTGGTAGAGCACTTGCCCGCGAAAGGCAAAGGTCCCGAGTTCGAGTCTCGGTCGGGCACACAGTTTTAATCTGCCAGGAAGTTTCATATCAGCGCACACTCCGCTGCAGAGTGAAAATCTCATTCTGGAAACATTCCCCAGGCTGTGGCTAAGCCATGTCTCCGCAATATCCTTTCTTTCAGGAGTGCTAGTTCTGCAAGGTTCGCAGGAGAGCTTCTGTAAAGTTTGGAAGGTAGGAGACGAGGTACTGGCAGAAGTAAAGCTGTGAGTACCGGGCGTGAGTCGTGCTTCGGTAGCTCAGTTGGTAGAGCACTTGCCCGCGAAAGGCAAAGGTCCCGAGTTCGAGTCTCGGTCGAGCACACAGTTTTAATCTGCCAGGAAGTTTCATATCAGCGCACACTCCGCTGCAGAGTGAGAATCTCATTCTGGAAACATTCCCCAGGCTGTGGCTAAGCCATGTCTCCGCAATATCCTTTCTTTCAGGAGTGCTAGTTCTGCAAGGTTCGCAGGAGAGCTTCTGTAAAGTTTGGAAGGTAGGAGACGAGGTACTGGCAGAAGTAAAGCTGTGAGTAGCGGGCGTGAGTCGTGCTTCGGTAGCTCAGTTGGTAGAGCACTTGCCCGCGAAAGGCAAAGGTCCCGAGTTCGAGTCTCGGTCGGGCACACAGTTTTAATCTGCCAGGAAGTTTCATATCAGCGCACACTCCGCTGCAGAGTGAAAATCTCATTCTGGAAACATTCCCCAGGCTGTGGCTAAGCCATGTCTCCGCAATATCCTTTCTTTCAGGAGTGCTAGTTCTGCAAGGTTCGCAGGAGAGCTTCTGTAAAGTTTGGAAGGTAGGAGACGAGGTACTGGCAGAAGTAAAGCTGTGAGTACCGGGCGTGAGTCGTGCTTCGGTAGCTCAGTTGGTAGAGCACTTGCCCGCGAAAGGCAAAGGTCCCGAGTTCGAGTCTCGGTCGGGCACACAGTTTTAATCTGCCAGGAAGTTTCATATCAGCGCACACTCCGCTGCAGAGTGAAAATCTCATTCTGGAAACATTCCCCAGGCTGTGGCTAAGCCATGTCTCCGCAATATCCTTTCTTTCAGGAGTGCTAGTTCTGCAAGGTTCGCAGGAGAGCTTCTGTAAAGTTTGGAAGGTAGGAGACGAGGTACTGGCAGAAGTAAAGCTGTGAGTACCGGGCGTGAGTCGTGCTTCGGTAGCTCAGTTGGTAGAGCACTTGCCCGCGAAAGGCAAAGGTCCCGAGTTCGAGTCTCGGTCGGGCACACAGTTTTAATCTGCCAGGAAGTTTCATATCAGCGCACACTCCGCTGCAGAGTGAAAATCTCATTCTGGATTTTCATCACTGTCAAACGCTATATATATAGTTGTCACTGTCACTGTAACTGTTTCACTGCTTTACCAGCTGTAAAAGCAAAACATGGAGGGCAGCGGAACAATTGAAGGTGTAAAAACAAGATGGCAAGATGGCTGACAGTGGAACAGTTGAAGGTGTTCCTGGCAGTTGTTCTGAATCTTTCGGAGGTGTTTGTGATTTTTTCCTCGTGTGTGTATGTGTGTGTGTGTGTGTGTGTGTGTGTGTGTAAATGGGGAATGGGGAGAGAGAGAGGAGAGAAAGAGAGAGAGAGAGAGAGAGAGAGAGGGTGACAGTAGGTTTAGGGATTAATTTTATTTTTATTTTGTGTGTGTGTGTGGGGGGGGGGGATTATATGGTGGGAGGGCGGGGGTGAGAGCTCTATTGGTTGGTCTTGCCTAATAATTCCTTCCTCTGAAATAAACAAGCAATTTGCTTCTAACGAAATAAATCAATGGTAGGCAATGAAAACCTCTTAACTCCATCTCTTTGTCAAAACTCTTAATTCGAATAACCAGTGCCTCTATAATAGAGAGAAATTTGAAAGTGCATGGATTTCTCTAATCTGCCAATAACTAGACGCACATGAAGTAATTGTCTGTACTACTTATTTTTTAATGAATCATTTTTGCCTCACCTGCAAAATTTAACAAAACGGAGTTGCTGGGCTTCCATTATCTAACAACGAAATTTTTACCAAGTTTTACTTAAATGACAATCCTTTTAAAACAGACCCTCCAATCTGGCATGAAACGCACTCAGTGCAATACAGTTAGTTCACCAAGCTGTAACTGATCTGGCAGAAAGAAACGGAAAGCCCATAGAGGAATAAAATTATTTTTTTGTACAAAAAAACAAAAACTACAGTACTATATGCTTCAGGCTGTGTAAATTTTCAGGCATAAAATAATCTTTATGAAAGAACAGCGATTTTCAAAAGAAAATGTTTTCTAATCATATTTGCCTCAGAAACGTTGTAGAATTGTAGACTGTATTTAATACAGCAATATTAATGATAAAGTTTAAAATAATAGACTTACTGCTTGATCAACTACTGCTATGCAGTACACTTTTTGAGATAAAAATTGAGGAGATTTTATATATATATATATATATATATATATATATATATATATATATATATATATATATATATATACATGTAAGAGAACGACTTGTATGAATATCAAGAGCTCAGATGGAAACCCAGTTCTAAGCAAAGAAGGGAAGGCAGAAAAGTGGAAGGAGTATACAGAGGGTTTATACAAGGGCGATGTACTTGAGGACAATATTATGGAAATGGAAGAGGATGTAGATGAAGACGAAATGGGAGATAAGATACTGCGTGAAGAGTTTGACAGAGCACTGAAAGACCTGAGTCGAAACAAGGCCCCGGGAGTAGACAACATTCCATTTGAACTACTGATGGCCTCGGGAGAGCCAGTCATGACAAAACTCTACCATCTGGTGAGCACGATGTATGAGACAGGCGAAATACCCTCAGACTTCAAGAAGAATATAATAATTCCAATCCCAAAGAAAGCAGGTGTTGACAGATGTGAAAATTACCGAACTATCAGTTTAATAAGTCACAGCTGCAAAATACTAACGCGAATTCTTTACAGACGAATGGAAAAACTGGTAGAAGCCGACCTCGGGGAAGATCAGTTTGGATTCCGTAGAAATGTTGGAACACGTGAGGCAATACTGACCTTACGACTTATCTTAGAAGAAAGATTAAGAAAAGGCAAACCTACGTTTCTAGCATTTGTAGACTTAGAGAAAGCTTTTGACAATGTTAACTGGAATACTCTCTTTCAAATTCTGAAGGTGGCAGGGGTAAAATACAGGGAGCGAAAGGCTATTTACAGTTTGTACAGAAACCAGATGGCAGTTATAAGAGTCGAGGGGCATGAAAGGGAAGCAGTGGTTGGGAAAGGAGTAAGACAGGGTTGTAGCCTCTCCCCGATGTTATTCAATCTGTATATTGAGCAAGCAGTAAAGGAAACAAAAGAAAAATTCGGAGTAGGTATTAAAATTCATGGAGAAGAAGTAAAAACTTTGAGGTTCGCCGATGACATTGTAATTCTGTCAGAGACAGCAAAGGACTTGGAAGAGCAGTTGAACGGAATGGACAGTGTCTTGAAAGGAGGATATAAGATGAACATCAACAAAAGCAAAACGAGGATAATGGAATGTAGTCAAATTAAGTCGGGTGATGCTGAGGGAATTAGATTAGGAAATGAGACACTTCAAGTAGTAAAGGTGTTTTGCTATTTAGGGAGTAAAATAACCGATGATGGTCGAAGTAGAGAGGATATGAAATGTAGACTGGCAATGGCAAGGAAAGCGTTTCTCAAGAAGAGGAATTTGTTAACATCGAGTATAGATTTAAGTGTCAGGAAGTCGTTTCTGAAAGTATTTGTATGGAGTGTAGCCTTGTATGGAAGTGAAACATGGACGATAACTAGTTTGGACAAGAAGAGAATAGAAGCTTTCGAAATGTGGTGCTACAGAAGAATGCTGAAGATAAGGTGAGTAGATCACGTAACTAATGAGGAGGTATTGAATAGGATTGGGGAGAAGAGAAGTTTGTGGCACAACTTGACTAGAAGAAGGGATCGGTTGGTAGGACATGTTCTGAGGCATCAAGGGATCACAAATTTAGCATTGGAGGGCAGTGTAGAGGGTAAAAATCGTAGAGGGAGACCAAGAGATGAATACACTAAGCAGATTCAGAAGGATGTAGGTTGCAGTAGATACTGGGAGATGAAGAAGCTTGCACAGGATAGAGTAGCATGGAGAGCTGCATCAAACCAGTCTCAGGACTGAAGACCACAACAACAAATATATACACATATAATTTTTTCAGAATTTGAGGCCTAGAGTTCCCTTGACACGGGACGCATGTTTTCGTGCGATAGACGTAACCTGCGGGGGTGGGGGGGGGGGCGTTTTTCGTTGCGACAAGGTCTTTTCACGATACTTCAATCTGTAATTGTCTCCTCCGAATGCGAGAAAATTTTGTTGGCGCCACCTGCATACGAAGAAATTATCACCGTAATGAAACATGAGATATCAGAGCTCATACGGAAAGTTTGAAATGCTCTAGAGTGCAAGAGTAGAGAAATAGCTTGAAGGTGGTTCGATGAACCGTCCTTGCCAGGCCTTTAACTGAATTTGCGGCGCAGTCATGTAAATGTATACGTAGATGAAGGCAGGAATTAACACACAAAAAAAAAGAACGGAAAAATTAAAGCCGCCCTAGCGAAGAGTGCCTCGAACCTCTTGCTTCCGTAACGCCAGTACAGTGTCTGGATACGGCACATAACTGGGTAGGAAATAGTGCTGCTCCCATTACTCACGCGCATTTCGGTGGCCAGTTGAGTCAGGCGTCCGGTTATGTACCTGACTCACCGAAACGGACAGAGTCATTCATGACTCATCCCAGATATCCTGTGCTCCACTCTGTTACTCACATTCTTCGTCACTGATCAAAGGTACTAACATGCTGTTCTTGTTGTGTTGTTCAGTCCGAAGACCGATTTGACGCAGCTCTTCGACGCACTCTATCCAGTGAAGCCTTTTCAACCCCGAATAAGTACGCCGACTTGTATCTGTCTCAACTTGCTTACTGTTTTCATCCCTTTGTTTCCCTCTACAACTTTTACCACTCGCAGTTCTCTTCAATACAGAATCAACAGTTCCTTGATGCATAAGACTCTGACCTGTCAACCGATTCTTTTAGTCAAGTTCTGCCATAAATTTCTTTTCTCCCCAATTCTGTTCAGTACCTCCCAGTTAGTCTTGCAATCTACTAACCTAATCTTAAGTATTCTTCTATCCCGCCGCATTTCAGGAGCTTCTATTCTCCTCTTGCCTGAATTGTTTACCATCCACGTTTCGCTTTCGTGCAAGCTACATCAAAACCTCTTCAGAAGAGACTTCCTACTACTTAAATTAACATTCGATGTTAACAAATTGATCTTTTTCAGAAATTCATTCCTTGTTGTACCCATATAACCTGTTTACTTCTGCCAACATCAGTTATTTAACTGCCCAAATAGCGAAACTCATCTACTACTTTTAGTATCTCGTTTCCTAACCTAATTTCCTCAGCATCACGTGATTCAACTCTACTACATTCTATCATCGTTGTTTTGCTTTTGCTGAAATTTACCTTACGTCTTCCGTTCAAGACGCTGTCGATTCCGTTTCACTGCTCGTCCAGATCATATGCTGTGTCTGACAGAATTACAGTGCCATCGGAAATCCCAAACTTTCTGTTTCTTCTTCCAGAATCTTCATCCCTTCTCCAGATTTGCTTTTGTTTTCTTTACTGCTTGCTCAGTTTACAGACTGAACAACATAACAGTTTGTACATAGGACACCGACAGTCGAAATATTTCGTGTTGAATAAGAAACGCCGGCCATTGTGGCCGAGCGGTTCTTGGCAGTTCAGTCTGGAACCGCGGGACCGCTACGGTCGCAGGTTCGAATCCTGCTTCGGGCATGGATGTGTGTGGTGTCCTTAGGTTAGTTAGGTTTAAGTAGTTTTAAGTTCTAGGGGACTGATGACTTCAGATGTTAAGTCCCACAGTGCTCAGCCAATAAGAAGCATCGCTGCAGCTATTAAAAATCTTTATTCAAAGACACTACCGGTTTCGCGAACTATATTTGCATCGTCAGGTGTTCATAGTCAATCCATAAAAGCGATCCGTTTAAAAGGCGGGAAAAGCATGGTCCCAAACTTTTTCATCAAGGTATTTAAAATTTCTAACTTTTAAATATGCGACCGTCCATAAATAGAAAATGTGTCTAAGGCCATACTGAAATCTTAAATGTAGAGAGCCTGGATAGTAAGTGGTAACGGTGTCTCTCTTGGTATGTTTTAATATTAACTTTGACGTGATACACTTGTGTTTTGATCCCATGATACAGTCTGCCAAAACGTAATATCTGTGTGGGTAAATAAAGTATGGCCCAAACAGTCAAATTGCTCCGACTGCTGCATCGTCGTCGCTGATTTCTGCAAGGACTTACCATAATCCATTGCATTTCTACGTTTCTTTCTTCGAGGTAAGCAACGTAATTCTTGCGAAATCCTTATTGGAGAAATGAGGAGAATCTTTTTTTCGAAGAATACTATGTGGCCATTTATGCTGCCACCATCGTATAGCTTTCATACGAATCACGAGAATTACTTAAGAGAGACTGACACATTCAGAGACATCTAGACGTTTCTTCCCTCGCTGAGTTATAAGGTGGGACGTCTAAACATAAGAGGCAGTCCAAGTAAAACAAGAGAGATGGAAAAAGACAAGTAAACGTTGTTGTTTCAACAGTAATAGCTCTAACTTTTAATTCGTCTATCCTCCTGGGAAAAAAATTTTCCCAGCGAAACTTCTGCGGCCTAATTGAAACAACTCTGACAACACGTGGCCCGGCACTATTCTTCAACAGAATGGTTCCATCTGTCAACATTCCTGGGCGTTTGAACTTGATGGCGCGCTTCAGTCAACTCTCGCCAGGAAGCCATTAAACATCGTTTCCGTAGGCAGCCACAGACATTATTCCATGAAGGCAGTAACGGTCTCCTCTCACAGTGGGATACATGGGTTCACAGTTACGGTGATTATATTTGAAATAATAAATAGTTTACTTTTTGTAATCTGTATCTTTCTCATTTGACTGTCTGTTTCATAGGCAGATGATTGTGCATGGTAATAATGGAATGGACCCACGAGAAAAATTACATGTTTTGAGGGGTGATAGTATTAGCGATTCTGAACAAAACTTAATATGAACGTACGCTCTGTTCCGAATGGTTTCCGAGTTAGAATAGATTTAATATCACTTCTGTACGTTTTTCTTTAATAACTCGAGAATTGGAACCTCCAGAGAAGACGCGTTGCAGTGCAACATTAATGTACATTAAATTTCCTACAAAAAATGTTCAATTCCTTGTTTTCTCTAGGACTAATAGTTTGCACGAAGAGGGCGCGAGAAGACTGAAAAATCGCTCTAAGCGCTATGGGACTTAACACTGAGGTCATCAGTACCCTAGACTTAAAACTACTTAAACTTAACTAACCTAAGGACATCACACACCTCCATGCCCGAGGCAAGATTCGAACCTGCTACCGTAGCAGCAGCGCGGTTCCAGACTGAAGCGCCTAGAACCGCTCGGCCACAGCGGCTGGCAAGAAGACTGAATATTTCGCGCAACGCGCATGCGCTGCACGTTAGGTAGTTTCTGTGGGCCAGTTTCAGGTAGCTTCCCAATTTGACAGACCATAATGTCCTGTATCAAATACTCTGCCAGTTCACTACTGTGGTATATTGTGAATAATGACAGTGTTTGAATGACCAGAAAATAACTAACAATGTACATTAAATGTTTTCCATCTCGTAAAAGGGTATATACTCTAACGACATTTTTATTCAGAATCTGTAATACTATCACACCCTCCCCCCCAAAAAATGTACCTTCTCTCCTGGCTCACCGTGTATATCTGAGATGAGGCGCCGGCCGGAGTGGCCGAGCGGTTCTAGGCGCTTCAGTCTGGAACCACGCTGCTGCTACGGTAGCAGGTTAGAATCTTGCCTCGGGCATGGAGGTGTGTGACGTCCTTAGGTTAGTTAGGTGTAAGTAGTTCTAAGTCTAGGGGACTGATGACTTCAGATCTTAAGTCCCGTAGTGCTTAGAGCCATTTTTCAGTCTTCTCGCGCCCTCTTCGTGCAAAACTATTAGTCCTAGAGAAAAGAAGGAATAGGATCTTTTTTGCAGGAAATTGAACTGTAACACGTCTTCTCTGGAGGGTCCAATTTCATACTTATTACACAAAAACGGACAGAAGTGATATTAAATGTGTTCTATCTCGGAAACCATTCGGAATAGAGCGTACGTTCATATAAAGTTTTGTTCAGAATCGCTAATACTATCACCCCTCAAAGCATGTAATTTTTCTCGTGGGTCCATTCCATTATTTCGTTGCACAATCATCTACATATGTAACAGACAGTCAAATGAGAAAGATACAGATTAAAAAAATAAATAAACTGTTTATTAGTTCAAATATGATGTAACTGTTAACCCACGTTAACCCATGCCTCGGGCATGGATGTGTGTGATGTTCTTAGGTTAGTTAGGTTAAAATAGTTCTACGTCTAGTGGACTGATGACCTCAGATGTTAAGTCCCATAGTGCCCAGAGCCATTGGAACCATTTTTTGAGATGAGGCACCTGTGAATGATGTTAGATTAATTATAAACTATACTGGTGACGCTTCAGTTTTATTGCCTGTGCAAACCAAAACAAGTAATATAGCAAAGTGGAACGCTGTATTTGGTAGCGGAGTATGTTCAGTAAAGTGAAAGGAAAAATTTTAGTGCTATTTGCTTGAAGCCTTTTTGACTCAAGTAAAATAATGAAAATTGGCGGAGACACTGTACTATGATTAAATACTGTTTTAAATAAACGCTTCTCAATGGATGTTTACTTAGCAGTACACAAAATGGTTAATAAAGCAACTTTCCTCTTGTGTGTCATAAACAGCAGAAAAGTCTAAACAAGGACGTTAATGCAACACGATGACAATTAACATAAAGGTATGAGACAAAAGTTTGTAACTCATTAAAAGCAGTACTAACTGGCATCTTACAGGCAGCAAATGGTGACAATAAAACTTACTCTGAATCGGTAAACAACGCTGAATACATTACAAAAATACGTCCGCCATGTAGCAGAATCCTCAAAGAAAGAAGAAGATAGTAATTTAGTGAAGATGCTAGCTGCGCTGCGTACCAACCTCATTCCCACGTGGCGTCTTCTCATCCAGAAGTTCCAGCAAAGTTCACTGGAGCAGAGCAGCCACGTCGACACTTTCACCATCCCTCGCAGAATGCCGACCTAAATTGCGTCTGTCGATAACGGCAGCGTTACTCCACACACCAAGTGGAGGGGGGTTTCGACACAGAGATCACACTTCAACTGGTGGCGGGTTAGTCTCTAGCACGGTATGTCGGAATCAATAGATCAAGGTCAAGTTACTCGTAAGCAATAGCAGACGATACACAGACAAGCTTTACGTGGGATGGCAGAGCGCATTTATAGACTGATAAACAGTTACATGGAGGCGTATCTATCTTAGACGATGTGTGAATGTAATGGGAAAGAAAATAGATAATGTTGGTACGGTCTACCCTCAGCCATGCATTGACATTACTGAGTATATGTGTACGTATAGTTGTGTGGTACTACAAGCCAGCTATGGTGCGTGATGGAGGGTACTTGGCGCCCTACTGACGCATGCCCCTTTTCTTGTTCCACTCGCGACTGGTTCACCGGAAAAACGATTGTTGGAATGTCTCCGTACGTGCTCGAATCTCTGAGATATACGTAGGTGGACTCTACTAGGAATGTACGCTCTTGGAAATGAAGCAATAAACCACCCTGGAATGCAAAATTTTTCTCATGCAGCGTCTGTGACTGGGGTGGTTTCGCACTTCCTAAACGAACCTATAACGAAACGCGCTGCTCTTCTTTGGATCTTCTGTTTCCTCTATCAATTCTATCTGGGCCAGGTGTCAGACTGAGAAACATTATTTAACTATTGCTCGAACTAAGATTTTGTAAGCGACCTCTGTAGTACGTGGATTATATTTGCTGAGGTTTCTTCGAATGATCATACAATGAAGGCTTTCACGACCGGATGTCATAATAGCTTATGAGTCTTCAGGGCCGTATAGACGCTGTCGAAGAAGCCTTTCTATTCCTGACGTTTCGATCACAGCTGCACTGGACATCTTCTGAGGTGCCGCTGGTGACCCTTAGTATTGCCAACTGACGAATTGGAAGTCGGAGAGTAACATAAGTACTGTGTAAAGTATGCGTGATCGAGTTTACATGTGGTCAGTAGCGATAAATATTGTCAGAGATAAGACTTAACTACCAATTGTCACCTATCAAGGACAAAAACTTATCTATCGATTCTGCACAGCAGCTGTCCATATATCATTGAGTTTCCTGGCGTCTCCTTTTCTGTTAACATTATCACTATGTTTATGTATTTCGATGGCTTTTCTATATAGTGTGGATAACAGTTTGTCAAAGTACACTACTGTCCATTAAAATTGCTACACCAAGAAGAAATGCAGATGGTAAACGGGTATTCATTGGACAAATATATTATACTGGAAGTGACATGTGATTAGCTTTTCAAGCAATTTGGGTGCATAGATCCTCCCCCCCATGAACCATGGACCTTGCCGTTGGTGGGGAGGCTTGCGTGCCTCAGCGATACAGATGGCCGTACCGTAGGTGCAACCACAACGGAGGGGTATCTGTTGAGAGGCCAGACAAACGTGTGGTTCCTGAAGAGGGGCAGCAGCCTTTTCAGTAGTTGCAAGGGCAACAGTCTGGATGATTGACTGATCTGGCCTTGTAACAATAACCAAAGCGGCCTTGCTGTGCTGGTACTGCGAACGGCTGAAAGCAAGGGGAAACTACGGCCGTAATTTTTCCCGAGGACATGCAGCTCTACTGTATGATTAAATGATGATGGCGTCCTCTTGGGTAAAATATTCCGGAGGTAAAATAGTCCCCCATTCGGATCTCCGGGCGGGGACTACTCAAGAGGACGTCGTTATCAGGAGAAAGAAAACTGGCGTTCTACGGATCGGAGCGTGGAATGTCAGATCCCTTAATCGGGCAGGTAGGTTAGAAAATTTAAAAAGGGAAATGGATAGGTTAAAGTTAGATATAGTGGGAATTAGTGAAGTTCGGTGGCAGGAGGAACAAGACTTTTGGTCAGGTGATTACAGGGTTATAAATACAAAATCAAATAGGGGTAATGCAGGAGTAGGTTTAATAATGAATAAAAAAATAGGAGTGCGGGTTAGCTACTACAAACAGCATAGTGAACGCATTATTGTGGCCAAGATAGACACAAAGCCCATGCCTACTACAGTAGTACAAGTTTATATGCCAACTAGCTCTGCAGATGATGAAGAAATAGATGAAATGTATGACGAGATAAAAGAAATTATTCAGGTAGTGAAGGGAGACGAAAATTTAATAGTGATGGGTGACTGGAATTCGTCAGTAGGAAAAGGGAGAGAAGGAAACATAGTAGGTGAATATGGATTGGGGGGAAGGAATGAAAGAGGAAGCCGCCTTGTAGAATTTTGCACAGAGCATAACTTAATCATAGCTAACACTTGGTTTAAGAATCATGAAAGGAGGCTGTATACATGGAAGAAGCCTGGAGATACTGACAGGTTTCAGATAGATTATATAATGGTAAGACAGAGATTTAGGAACCAGGTTTTAAATTGTAAGACATTTCCTGGGGCAGATGTAGATTCTGACCACAATCTATTGGTTATGAACTGCAGATTGAAACTGAAGAAACTGCAAAAAGGTGGGAATTTAAGGAGATGGGACCTGGATAAACTGAAAGAACCAGAGGTTGTAGAGAGTTTCAGGGAGAGCATTAGGGAACAATTGACAGGAATGGGGGAAAGAAATACAGTAGAAGAAGAATGGGTAGCTCTGAGGGATGAAGTGGTGAAGGCAGCAGACGATCAAGTAGGTAAAAAGACGCGGGCTAATAGAAATCCTTGGGTAACAGAAGAAATATTGAATTTAATTGATGAAAGGAGAAAATATAAAAATGCAGTAAATGAAGCAGGCAAAAAGGAATATAAACGTCTAAAAAATGAAATCGACAGGAAGTGCAAAATGGCTAAGCAGGGATGGCTAGAGGACAAATGTAAGGATGTAGAGGCTTGTCTCACTAGGGGTAAGATAGATACTGCCTACAGGAAAATTAAAGAGACCTTTGGAGAGAAGAGAACCACTTGTATGAATATCAAGAGCTCAGATGGCAACCCAGTTCTAAGCAAAGAAGGGAAAGCAGAAAGGTGGAAGGAGTATATAGAGGGTTTATACAGGGGCGATGTACTTGAGGACAATATTATGGAAATGGAAGAGGATGTAGATGAAGATAAAATGGGAGATAAGATACTGCGTGAAGAGTTTGACAGAGCACTGAAAGACCTGAGTCAAAACAAGGCCCCGGGAATAGACAACATTCCATTAGAATTACTGATGGCCTCAGGAGAGCCAGTCATGACAAAACTCTACCATCTGGTGAGCACGATGTATGAGACAGGCGAAATACCCTCAGACTTTAAGAAGAATATAATAATTCCAATCCCAAAGAAAGCAGGTGTTGACAGATGTGAAAGTTACCGAACTATCAGTTTAATAAGTCACAGCTGCAAAATACTAACGCGAATTCTTTACAGACGAATGGAAAAACTGGTAGAAGCCGACCTCGGGGAAGATCAGTTTGGATTCCGTAGAAATGTTGGAACACGTGAGGCAATACTGACCTTACGACTTATCTTGGAAGAAAGATTAAGAAAAGGCAAACGTACGTTTCTAGCATTTGTAGACTTAGAGAAAGCTTTTGACAATGTTGACTGGAATACTCTCTTTCAAATTCTGAAGGTGGCAGGGGTAAAATACAGGGAGCGAAAGGCTATTTACAATTTGTACAGAAACCAGATGGCAGTTATAAGAGTCGAGGGGCATGAAAGGGAAGCAGTGGTTGGGAAAGGAGTGAGACAGGGTTGTAGCCTCTCCCCGATGCTGTTCAATCTGTATATTGAGCAAGCAGTAAAGGAAACAAAAGAAAAATTCGGAGTAGGTATTAAAATTCATGGAGAAGAAGTAAAAACTTTGAGGTTCGCCGATGACATTGTAATTCTGTCAGAGACAGCAAAGGACTTGGAAGAGCAGTTGAACGGAATGGACAGTGTCTTGAAAGGAGGATATAAGATGAACATCAACAAAAGCAAAACGAGGATAATGGAATGTAGTCAAATTAAGTCGGGTGATGCTGAGGGAATTAGATTAGGAAATGAGACACTTAAAGTAGTAAAGGAGTTTTGCTATTTAGGGAGTAAAATAACCGATGATGGTCGAAGTAGAGAGGATATAAAATGTAGACTTGCAATGGCAAGGAAAGCATTTCTCAAGAAGAGAAATTTGTTAACATCGAATATAGATTTAGGTGTCAGGAAGTCGTTTCTGAAAGTATTTGTATGGAGTGTAGCCATGTATGGAAGTGAGACATGGACGATAACTAGTTTGGACAAGAAGAGAATAGAAGCTTTCGAAATGTGGTGCTACAGAAGAATGCTGAAGATAAGGTGGGTAGATCACGTAACTAATGAGGAGGTATTGAATAGGATTGGGGAGAAGAGAAGTTTGTGGCACAACTTGACTAGAAGAAGGGATCGGTTGGTAGGACATGTTCTGAGGCATCGAGGGTACACAAATTTAGCATTGGAGGGCAGCGTGGAGGGTAAAAATCGTAGAGGGAGACCAAGAGATCAATACACTAAGCAGATTCAGAAGGATGTAGGTTGCAGTAGGTACTGGGAGATGAAGAAGCTTGCACAGGATAGAGTAGCATGGAGAGCTGCATCAAACCAGTCTCAGGACTGAAGACCACAACAACAGATCCTGAGAAATCAGTACCCAGAACAACCACCTCTGGCCATAATAACGGCCTTGATATGCCTGGGCATTGAGTCAAACAGAGCTAGGATGGCGTGTTCAGGTACAGCTGCCCATGTAGCTTCAACACGATACCACAGTTCATCAAGAGTAGTGACTGGCGTATTGTGACGAGCCAGTTGCTTGGCCACCATTGACCAGATGTTTTTAATTGGTGAGAGATCTGGAGAATGTGCTGGCCAGGGCAGCAGTCGAACATTTTCTGTATCCAGAAAGGTCCGTACAGGACCTGCAACATGCGGTCGTGCATTATCCTGCTGAAATGTAGGGTTTCGCTGGGATCGAATGAAGGGCAGAGCCACGGGTCGTAACACATCTGAAATGTAAGGCCCACTGATCAAAGCGCCGTCAATGCAAACAAGAGGTGACCGAGACTTGTAACCAATGGCACACCATACCATCATGCCGGGTGATACGCCAGTATGGCGATGACGAATACACGCTTCCAATCTGAGTTCACCGTGATGTCTCCAAACACGGATGCGACCATCATGATACTGTAAACAGAACCTGGATTCATCCGAAGAAATGACGTTTGCCATTCGTGCACCCAGGTTCGTCGTTGAGTACACCATCGCAGGCGCTCCTGTCTGTGATGCAGCGTCAATGGTAACCGCAGCCATGGTCTCCGAGTTGATAGTCCATACTTCCGCAAACGTCGTCGAACTGTTCGTGCAGATGGTGGTTGTCTTGCAAACGTCCCCATCTGTTGACTCAGGGATCGAAACGTGGCTGCACGATCCGTTACAGCCATGCGGATAAGACGCCTTTCATATCGACTGCTAGTGATACGAGGCCGTTGGGATCCAGCACGGCATTCCGTATTACCCTCCTGAACCCACCGATTCCATATTCTGCTAACAGTCATTGGATCTCGACCAACGCTAGCATGAATGTCGCGATACGATAAACCGCAATAGCGATAGGCTACAATCCGACCTTTATCAAAGTCGGAAACGTGATGTACGCATTTCTCCTCCTTACGTGAGGCATCACAACAACGTTTCACCAGGCAACACCGGTCAACTGCTGTTTGTGTATGAGAAATCGGTTGGAAACTTTCCTCACGTCAGCACGTTGTACGTGTCGCCACCGCTGGCCGTGATGGCCGAGCGGTTGTAGGCGCTTCAGTCTGGAACCGCGCGACTGCTACGGTCGCAGGTTCGAATCCTGCCTCGGGCATGGATGTGTGTGATGTCCTTAGGTTAGCTAGGTTTAAGCAGTTGTAAGTTCTAGGGGACTAATGACCTCAGATGTTAAGCCTCATAGTACTCAGAGCCATTTGTCGCCACCGGCGCCAATCTTGTGTGAATGAAAAGCTAATCATTTTGCATATCACAGCATCTTCTTCCTGTCGGTTAAATTTCGAGTCTGCAGCACGTCATATTCGTCATGTAGCAATTTTAATGGCAAGTAGTGTAGATAAAAAAAAAATGGCTCTGAGCACTATGGGACTCAACTGCTGAGGTCATTAGTCCCCTAGAACGTAGAACTAGTTAAACCTAACTAACCTAAGGACATCACAAACATCCATGCCCGAGGCAGGATTCGAACCTGCGACCGTAGCGGTCTTGCGGTTCCAGACTGCAGCGCCTTTAACCGCACGGCCACTTCGGCCGGCCCTGTAGATAAACTTTTGGTTTCGAAAACTTCACTCCATGGTGACAAGCATTTCTGTTTTCCCTTGTCGGCAAAGCCTTTTACGTTCTTTCAGCCTTGTATTCACGCTTCTCTTGGTAGATCCAGTGTAGACCTTTCCACATGTACACGCAATCTTATATGCTCAACTTGCCGAAAGAGGAGGGTTTTTTCCTTCACAGATCGAAGTGCTTGATATTTTTCTTAGTTAGTTTAAAAGCCAGTCTGATTTCATGTTTCCGTAAAATCTTAAATACCTTATCAGTTACTTTTTGATAAAAGACACAGAAGTCCTCCCCTGTCAGAAAGTGGAGTATGTGAGATTGTGTGTACTTCTGGAAAGGTGTACGTTGGATCTATCAAGAGATGCGTAAATTCAAGACTGAAATAACATAAATGTCTTTGGCGACCACGCAAAACAGAAAAATCAGCTGTATAAAAGCATGCTTTTCAGTCAGAGAATCATGGAGTTTTCCGAAACCAAAGTCTTATCTACTATGACAAACTATTATCCATGACTACGTAGAGATGGCATCAAAATATATAAGCATACTGATAATTTTAACAGAAAAGGAGGCATGAAACTCAATGAGATATGGACACTGGCCCTGCAGAAATGACAGATAAATTTTTATTCTTGACAGGCGACATTCGCTAGTTAAGTTTTATCTCCGATGTCCGACTCGTCAGTCGGCAATACTGAGCGTCGACAGGAACTCCTCTGAAGATGTCCAGCGCAGCTCCGGTCGAAACGTTAGAAACTGAGTAGTTTCTTCGACCACGTCTATACAGCGAGGAAGATTCTTCAAATGAATCTAGGTTTGGTACATGCCTGACCGCGTACACATAGGCCTAGATGGTTTATGGATGTGACCCCTACTAGTGACTGATTTGCAGTCGTGTTATGAGAAACGGTTCATTCTGCCTACTTACGCGGAATGTGTTACATTTGTTTACTCTGAGGATCACTTGCCAGATTTTACTGCATTACGCTACAGTTAGTAGCTTAACGATTTCCCTGTATACAAAGCATCATTCGTGAAAAGCTTTATTGAAGTTCTGTCGCTATTCGCTATGTGATTTCTATACAGGTATATTGTTAAATTTAATGGCGCTGTAACTCTCCCTTGCGATACCCCCGAAGTTACTTTTACGTTTGAAGATATCTTTCCACTAGAGTGACATTTGTGTTTGCTAGAAACTATTCAGTCCAGTCACACAGGTGGTCTAATGTACGCTCGTATTTTGTTCATTAGACGGCAGTGCGTAACTATATGGAACGGTTTCTTGAAGTCAAGGAATACGGCATCAACAGGGATGCCAATTCCTGTTACTTTCTCGGTCTCGTAGTGGAACAGAGCGGACTGGGTTTTACACGATCGTCGATTCCGGAACCCATGTTGATACCTTCTTAGGGGATTTTTAACCTCCAGAAATGTCAAATTATACGAGCGAAAAATGTTACTTAATTGTGCAACAGGTCAACGGCATAGACACAGGCATATAGAGAGGGTGTGGAAAGTTGCTACCCGTCGCAACCTAACTGACAAATAACAACGACAATAATAATAATAATAATAAATATAATTTTGAAATAACTTTACTGAAGCTGCGGGATTATTTATGACGTTCTTTCCCGATTTGTTTTCCATCTCTGTTGATAAATTTCGTCAGATAACCCTGGACGCTTAAGCATACTTGTTTACATTGTTGTTTCTTACAATGAATGTCTTCGAAAACATTGTCAATAGTCGCATTCGTGGTTTTGTAGCATACATTTAATATTTAACGTAACTCCAAAAGAAGAAATTCACTGGTCTGAATCGAAAGAACTAGTTCTCCTCATTGTCACACAACTTTTGGTCTAAATACCTCATCAGCCTACATTCCCACAGCTGCTGAAAAGTGAAACGAACTGTACACCAAGTAGGTTATCTATAGCCACGGAATAGCATAGGTTGTCAACATTTCCAGGCAATTCCTTCCAGTTACTGCTTCAGCAAAAAGCCAAGGCTCAACTACTCCACGTTTTTAAAACGAAAACTTTTTCCTTCATTAGAGAACGTATTCATAACAGGTAATAACCAACAATAAAAATCAGAGATGTATGATTTAATAGCAGTATTGATAACTATCTGGAAAAAATATAGCAGTGCACTCTGGTGTTTGTATCTACAGTAATCACAAACAAACAAGATTATGGTAACTTTTTCAGTACGTTACGATGAGTTGTAACTTTGGCTCATACCGTAGGTTTATGTCTCTGTTGATGACCCTTCTTGGAAACAGAACTGGGCTGCGCTTTTTTTCCAATCATTACAAAAGCCTATCTCCTCTAAGCAATCTACGGTACACTGCTGTAAAAAAGAGGAGCAAGTTATTTTTCAGGTTCGAGATAGAACCGTACTGGTATCCCGTTATGTCCAATGGCCTTTTCTCAGCTGAGGGATTTCAGTTGCTTTACTATCTCGTACTAGAGATGGCATATGACCGGGTTCCTAGGAGGAAGTTATTGTCTGTTCTACAAGATTATGGAATAGGAGGCAAACTTTTGCAAGCAATTAAAGGTCTTTACATGGATAGTCAGGCAGCAGTTAGAGTTGACGGTAAATTGAGTTCATAGTTCAGAGTAGTTTCAGGGGTAAGACAAGGCTGCAACCTGTCTCCACTGTTGTTCATGTTATTTATGGATCATATGTTGAAAACAATAGACTGGCTGGGTGAGATTAAGATATGTGAACACAAAATAAGCAGTCTTGCATATGCGGATGACTTAGTTGTGATGGCAGATTCGATTGAAAGTTTGCAAAGTAATATTTCAGAGCTAGATCAGAAATGTAAGGACTATGGTATGAAGATTAGCATCTCCAAAACGAAAGTAATATCAGTGGGAAAGAAATATAAACAGATTGAGTGCCAAATAGTAGGAACAAAGTTAGAACAGGTGGACGGTTTCAAGTACTTAGGATGCATATTCTCACAGGATGCATATTCTCACAGGATTCTCACAGGAAAGAACTGGAAGCGAGGTGTAGCAAAGCTAATGCAGTGAGCGCTCAGCTACGATCTACTCTCTTCTGCAAGAAGGAAGTCAGTACCAAGACTAAGTTATCAGTGCACTGTTCAATCTTTCGACCAACTTTGTTGTATGGAGGCGAAAGCTGGGTGGATTCAGGTTACCTTATCAACAAGGTTGAGGTTACGGATATGAAAGTAGCTAGGATGATTGCAGGTACTAGTAGATGGGAACAATGGCAGGAGGGTGTCCACAATGAGGAAATCAAAGAAAAACTGGGAATGAACTCTATAGATGTAGCAGTCAGGGCGAACAGGCTTAGATGGTGGGGTCATGTTACACGCATGGGAGAAGCAAGGTTACCCAAGAGACTCATGGGTTCAGCAGTAGAGGGTAGGAGGAGTCGGGGCAGACCGAGGAGAAGGTACCTGGATTCGGTTAAGAATGATTTTGAAGTAATAGGTTTAACATCAGAAGAGGCACCAATGTTAGCACTGAATAGGGGATCATGGAGGAACTGTATAAGGGGGGCTATGCTCCAGACTGAACGCTGAAAGGCATAATCAGTCTTAAATGATGATGATGATGATGATGATGATACTATCTCGTTATCATTTACACTATGCTGACATGGGATAGCAATATGCACATATACAGATGGCAGTGGTACCAGGTACACGAGGTATAAAATGACAGTCCATTAGAAGAGCTGTCATTTGCACCCAGGTGATTCATGCGAAAGGTTGCCGTCGTCATTATGACTGCACGACGGGAATTCACTGACTCTGAACACGGTACATTCAGTTTCCAAAATTGTTAGGCAGTTCAATATTCCGAGATTCACACTGTCAAGAATGTGTCGAAAACACCAAATTTCTGGCGTTACCTCTCACAACTGACAATGGCCGATGGGCTTCTCTTAACGACCGAGAGCAGCGGCGTTTGCGTTGAGTTGTCAGTGCTAACAGACAAGTGACGCTGCGTGAAATAACCGCGGAAATCAATGTGGAGCGTGCTACGAACGTAACCGTTAGGAGAGCGCGGCGGAATATGGCGTTAATTGGCTGTGGCACCACGGACGCAAGTGGTTTTGCTAACAGCACGACATTGCCTGCAGCGCGTCCCCAGGGTTCACGACCATACCGGTTGGGCCCTGGAAAATCGTAGCCTGGTCGGATAAGTCCCGATTTCAGTCACTAAGAGCTAATGGCAGGGTTAGAGTGTTGTGCAGATCCCACCAGTCATGGACCAAGTTGTCAACAAGGCACTGTGCAAGCAGGTGACGGCTCAATAATGGTGTGGGCTGTGTTTACATAGAATGACCCGATCGTTTACTGGAAATGGTCATGTTTGGCTACTTGAAGAAAATTTGCAGCCATTCATGGAGTTCATGTTCGCCAAAACAACAAGGCACCATGTCTTCGAGCCACAGCGCGTCCCCAGGGTTCAAGACTATACCGGTTGGGCCCTAGACGACTGGAAAATCGTAGCCTGGTCAGATAAGTCCCGATTTCAGCCGCTAAGAGCTAATGGCAGGGTTAGAGTGTTGTGCAGATCCCACCAGTCATGGACCAATTTGTCAACAAGGCACTGTGCAAGCCGGTGACGGCTCAATAATGGTGTGGGCTGTGTTTACATAGAATGACCCGATCGTTTACTGGAAACGGTCATGTTTGGCTACTTGGAGAAAATTTGCAGCCATTCATTGAGTTCATGTTCGCCAAAACAACAAGGCACCATGTCTTCGGGCCACAGTCGTTTGCGATTGGTTTGAAGAACATTCTGGACAGTTCGAACTAATGACGTGGCCACCCATCGAACTTTTGTGTGACATAATCGAGAGGTCAGTTCACAAACAAAATCCTGCACCGGCAATACTTCCTCGATATAAACGACTTCAGAAGCAACATTGGAAGGGACTTATAACGTCTTGCTGAGTCGACGCCACGTAGAGTTGCTAGCACCAAACTTTGCAATCCGACACAGTATTAATGGGTATCACACGACTTTTGTGTCAGCTCCCGGTAGCTGAAAGTCTGGCATTAGCTGCCGCAGCGGTCGCATGCTCCTCAAGTTTGCTCCGTGAACGTTCAGTGTTTACGCCAGTTTTTCGTGTCTTGTGCTTGTTTATTGACGTTTTGCACGTGAATTAAGCGTTATCAATTGAGCATTTGGTCTTCTTTCGTGTCATCTTTCTACGAAGTGCCGTTGGGATTTCGGCGTTGTCCGAGATTTCTTCGCTGCAGAATACCATGGCAAACTCCGTGAGAAAAAACACCGTGATTTTCACCTTCGACAAGTACACCCGTCGAGTACAGCCCTCTGCACTTGAAATACACGACTGGATTACCGAGGCAATTGGCCTTCATTCTGAATCTGTTCATACCATGCAGCTGGACTCTGATGAATACTGCATTTTTGTAAAGTTTAATAATTCCGCGAGTGTAGACCGCTTTCTGGCAAAATTTGGTTATGAAACGGAATTTATACACCGTGATGGTACTAAAAGTACTGTCAAACTCCGGAATTCCGAGTCTGTAATTAGGAATGTTAGGGTTTTGAATATTCCCATAGAAGTAGACAATTCGAAAATTAAAGATGTCCTATCAAAGTATGGGGTTGTCAGGCAAATAGTCAACGAAAGGTGGGCTTCGCATTTCAAGCTGCAGTGCTTTAACGGCATTCGCTCCGTGGAGATGGAAGTGAAAGCAAACATTCCCTCCCACATCTTTGTTGACGGGCACAAGGCGCATGTTATGTACTCAGGGCAAACCCCTACATGTCATGTATGTAACGAGTCTGGTCACCTCCGTCAGGACTGCCCTCGCCGTGTATTTGTGCTAACAAATAACCTTACGCAACGCCGGAAATTGACACTCAACGATTTGTTGCCAGCCAGTAATACAACAGAGCCGGCGGCGGTCGTGGATCCTGTTACTACCTCTGAAAATGTTGCACTTAATGTTAATGACTTTCCGTCTTTAAAACCTGCATTAACTGCTGAAATTCCGTCCCGTGACAGCGAGATTCCCACAAAAAAGCGTCCTCTAGAGGACACTGAAAGAAATGTTGATGAGGACTCTTCCTGTGAAACACCCGTTGCCAGGAGGCCGAAGCCCAGTCCTGAAGATCTGTTAGAAGTGGAAAAAGCACAAGGACTTACACCGCCACGAACAGATAGTGACGCAGCGGATAGTGATTTTTCACGGAAATGTGACCCTGAGCCTGAGGTCACGGCTGAAATAACCGCATCAAGTGCACAACCCATACAGTGCAAACCGTACGAGGAAGTACCAGGTAAAGAACCTGCTGACTCCGAAGCGCAACGCCGCGCCGAAGGAGGAAATACACAAGCATCACCGCCTCGCCAGCAAAACAACACAACAGACACCACGCCGGAACCAAACATTGACGACCCGCAAGCCACGGCCGTTGCCCCATTTAGCCACCGCCGGCGGCTGCGACAGACACCGGGTCTTGCTGTCACGCGTCATCAAGCGAAAGTCACACCAGAGAAGAAAGACATCAAGAAAAAGAATATTAAGTATGAAGTCATCAGGGCCAACACTGACGAGGAGAAAGAGAATGGCCACAGTGACTTATAGCAATGCATTGTCAGGATTTCAGGATACTTTTCTTCTCAAGCTATTTGTTTAAAAGCAGTGCAAATTTTTCTAGGCAGTTAGCACATGTAATGGGCACACAGCTTGTAAAGATCGTGCCTTGTAGGGAAGCACGTTTGCTGCTATAATCATACCGAACCTCATCCCAAATAGCTTCTTCCGGTATGTCTGTGCTGCAAGCTTATAGCATTACTACTATTAACATTAATAAAATACAGTCACCCTTGAAATTGGCAGCACTAAAAGAATTCTTGTACCAGTCCGGAACAGATATCGCGTTGCTACAAGAAGTTGCGATAACGGAATTTCGGATCCCAGGCTTTTTTGAAATTGTGAATGTTTCTACGGAAACCAATATCGGTACAGCCATTCTTATAAGGGAAGGCATTCCGGTGACTGAAATCGAACGACTAGAATCAGGAAGAGCCATAGGCATAAAAATTTTCGATGTGACAGTGATTAACCTTTACGCCCCATCAGGAACTTCCCACAAATTGGATCGTGCGAAGTTTTTTCAAGATGAACTGATTTATTTATTGAGGAAAAATCCGTGTTCTCTTATACTAGGTGGAGATTTTAACTGTGTTTTAAACCAGAAAGATCAACAACCCAACTTCAACTACTCGCCACAGTTAAAAAAGTTAGTAAGTGATCTACACCTTAAGGATGTGTGGGAACTTCAGCACCCGACGTCAGTCGGGTTCACGTATATAACCAGCCACTCCCGTAGCAGACTAGATAGAATTTACGTGTCACCAAATTTGCAAAATTATTTATTAAACGTTGAGACTATTCCAGTGTATTTTCGCGATCACAGTACACTTTTAACTTGCTTTAATCTAAGTGTACAGCCAACCCGTCGATTCAGAGGCCAATGGAACTTAAATATCTCTGTTTTAACTGACGAAGAACTGGAACAGGAAATAAGGTTTGCGTGGACTATGTGCCTCCGCACAGTAGACAAGCACCCAACAGTCATTGACTGGTGGACAAGGAGGGCTAAACCAAGGCTGCGGAAAGTTGTCATGAAGTATAGTGCAGCGAGGCACAGGGAGTTGAGGAATACAATGGAGTTTTATTATAAAGTTTTAAGAGAATTATATCAACAGGCCCATGATGACGTAATTCGTCTAAATGATATCAAAAAAATAAAAGCCAAGTTATTAAGCATTAAACGGCAACAGATGGAGGGACTCAAAATTAAATCGAAAGCCACATCAGTCGTAGCAGATGAAACAGCTTCTCTGTATCACTTGGTGCGGCATGCTAAAAACAGACGTCTAACTTTAATTGATGAAATCCAGACGCATACTGGTACGAGGCTCACATGCCAGAAACAAATACTGGACGAAGTCCACAGGTACTATGAAACCTTATATGCCCCTACCACAGTGGAAGATGCAGCTCTCGAGGACTTTCTCACTATTTTAGGGCCACAATTGTCGGGAACAGACAACGCTGACATCCTGTCACCTATTACTAAAGATGAAGTGCATGAGGCAGTGCGTAACTCACCTCTCAACAAATCTCCGGGACTTGATGGCCTCCCTGTGGAGTTTTATGCCCGCTACTGGTCTATAATTGGGGACAAGATCACTTCCATGGCAAATGAGGTCCTGAACGGAAAACCGGTCCCTGCAGAGTTTAAGGAAAGTAAAATAGTACTGATTCCTAAGAGTAAAGGCAAAACCAACTTAAACAATTTTAGGCCTCTTTCGCTACTAAATTCTGATTACAAAATAATTTCGCGTATTATCAACAAAAGACTCTCTGCCTTTTCCAACAAAATATTGAGTCATCACCAATCTTGCTCTCCGACCAGAACGATATTCGAAAGTCTATCTGCATACAGAGACGTCATTGCAATTACCTCAGTGACAAGTATAAAATGTGCTTTAATCTTTATAGATTTCAACAAAGCTTTTGACCGCGTTAGTCATAGATACCTCTTTGCGACGCTGTCAAGAATGGATTTCCACCCCCAGATTGTGAACATGCTAAGGAATATTGCAACAGGTGTAAATGCGAAAATAGCAATCAATGGCCAAACATCTAAACCCATACAGATAAGGCGAGGGGTTCCACAGGGCAGTCCCTTATCAATGTTTTTATTTTCAGTATCTTTAGAGCCCTTCCTCCGCACTGTCCACGCAAGATTAACAGGCATAACATTGAGTGGTGAGAAAACTGTCATACGAGCTTATGCTGATGACGTGGGCGTTGTAATAAGGAATAAGGAGGAGACAGTTACACTGGAAAGAGAAATCCAAAGATATTGTCTAGCGTCGGGAGCGACAGCAAATGAAAACAAAAGTCAAATATTAAATCTACGGGGCCTAGATCACCTTCGACTGGCATGGGCAAAACAAGACAACAAACATAAAACTTTGGGAATCACCTTAATGGCATGTCCGATGCGGATGGCTGCTTTTAACTGGACGGAAACTAGGAGGAAAGTTCATGGTGCTGTAATGGAGAACATCCATCGAACTATGGACCTGGTGCAAAAAGTCAGATTCATCAACTCCTGCGTTTTGTCTAAAGCGTATTTCACTGCGCAGGTATTTCCAATCCCTAAACTAGTAGCGAAAGGGATCATGTCCACTGTTACCAATTATTTATGGAGAGGAGACATATTCAGGGTTGGTGCGACTACGGTTATACTGGATGTCAGAAACGGGGGCCTCGGTTTGGTGGATATTCGCAATAAAGCGTCTGCTCTGTTCCTCAAACGGACTTTCCATATACTCAGAGAACTTCCACAATGTATAACCGCAAAGCTCTTTGAGGCTGTGACACCCCATAGCCTGCAAGCACCGATTGATGTGCGAAGGATTAATGCCCGTCTGCAGTATGTGAGGAACTTTTTCCTCGAAGCAAGTTATCTTAGTGACGAAATCAGAAGCAACACACGTACCACAGCGCGCGACATCATACTTGAAAGGAAGTTAAATGAGGGTAGAAACAAAATTGAAATGAAATTCCCAAATTGTGACTGGAAAGCTGTATGGCGGAACATCAACTATGCCGGGCTATCTACAGACGCTATATCCGCATGGTACAAAACAGTTAATAATGTCATCAGCACCAACGAGAGACTATATGGGATCGGTTTAAACCAGACACACCTTTGTGGAAAATGCAATCTGGTGGATACACTCAGCCACAGATTCACCTGTGGTGGCAATGTGCATAACTGGAATTGGATCAGGCAACAAATCGCCTTTCTCACCAGATCCTCTACGCAATATATAACGCCGTCGCTCCTCCTGAGACCGGACATGACATACTTTCCGAAATTAAAAACCAACGCCATTAGCTGGTTACTGGGAAAATATGTTAGTTATGTCATCCACACACTTGGGTCGGACAACGAGATAGAATTCCGCGTTTATATTAAGTGTGAATATGCAAAAATCAGCACGTATCGCAACCACAAGAAGCACTATGGCAACATGCTGAAGATCATTTTTGAAAGAATGGGTGTTGGTTAAATATGTGAAACCACTACAACACCTTGAACGAGAACGAACAGAAGAAAAATAAGTCACTTGGTTCCTTATTATTACTTACTTTAACCTTGCTTCCGGAACTTTCTTTTTTTTTGTAATTTTTTTTTTTTTTTTTTTTTGGTGTGTGTTATTGTTATGTGTTTAATTGGATTGTATTTAAACTGGTTCATAGTCAAGAAAACTGGTATTAAATATGCTATTATTTTTTATTCAATGGACAGTTTACAAATTAAACAGTGAATTCAACTTTGTAGACAAACGCACTGATTGGGTGACAATAGTTTGCACCTAGAATAATCTCAGTTATCTTGAGCAAAGTTATACTGTAACCACTTTTAAAGTTTGTTTTACCATTATTACTGTATTAGACATATTTAGCATATAAATAGTTTAAAACTGGTTCTTTTTTTAATGTTGCAAATGGTTTAATCATTAATTGTACTGTTGAATACTTGAAATGTATGTTTCAGTAAAATACAATAAAAAAAAAAAGTGGTCAGCGTGACAACATGTCAATCTTAAGGGCCAGGGTTCGATTCCCGGCTGGGTCGTAGATTTTCTCCGCACAGGGACTGGGTGTTGTGTTGTCCTAATCATCATCATTTCATCCCTACCGACGCGCAAGTCGCCGAAGTGGCGTCAAACTGAAAGACTTGCACCCAGCGAACGGTCTACCCGACGGGAGGCCCTAGGCACACGACATTTACATTTTACATGACTTTTGTCACCTTAGCGTATTTCGATGTATGTCACTTTGACGTCTAATTACATGAAGAAATGCAAAGTGATCTCCCTTAGTGAAACGGCCTTCCCTTTCTCTCAGATATTTTGAAGACGGCTGTAATTCAGTAACGGCTACAGAACCGCAGGTGAATAAGACAGTCACCAAATTGCAATAAATGGTGGTTTCCAATTAGCATTAACCATGGTTTCAACGGATTTAAAGCCATCTTTTTCAGGACAAGAAACCTATTTTTACTAACGGTTGTCCGAGAAGTAAGGACGAATTTGAATTTTCCGTCATTTTGTCATATAACGGTTGGCAGCCGTAATTTTTTGATGTTTGTTATCTGCTACCCTTCCCATTAGAACCCTGATAGCTTTTGTGTGGGGATCACTGTTGTTTGATGTTTAATTTGGCCATGCAGCAGATGACAACTGAGGAACGTATACAAGAGACAATAAGTTATTACAAGAACCGTGAAATTTCGTGAATTGCGTGTGACACTCGGATGTAATGATGCTCCAACCGAATCATCGGTTTGGAAGTTGATCCGGGAGTTGTAGACCACGGGCTCTGTTTCAAACGGCGACCGCTCTCTGTTCGAAGACAAGCAAATATTGCTATCGTGTGTGACAATGTGACCGTAAGCCCTAGAACATCGTTTCGCCTACGAGTTCAACAACTGAATGCTTTCAAAAGATCTCAAAATGTATGAGTACAAGATTCAACTTACATACACTACTGGCCATTAAAATTGCTACACCACGAAGATGATGTGCTACACATTCGAAATTTAATCGACAGGAAGAAGATGCTGTGATACGCAAATGATTAGCTTTTCAGAGCATTCACACAAGGTTGGCGCCGGTAGCGACACCTACAAATGCTGACATGACGAAAGTTTCCAACCGATTTCTCGTATATAAACAGCAGTTGGCCGGCGTTGCCTGGTGAAATGTTGTTGTGATGTCTCGTGTAAGGAGGAGAAATGCGTACCATCACGTTTCCGACTTTGATAAAGGTTGGATTGTAGCCTATAGCGATTGCGGTTTATCGTATCGCCACATTGCTGCTCCCGTTGGTGGAGATCCAGTAACTGTTAGCAGAATAAGGAATCGGAGGCTTCAGGAGGGTAATACGGAACGCCGTTCTGGATCCCAACGGCCCCGTGCCACTAGCAGTCGAGATGACAGGCATCTTATCTGCATGGCTGTAACGGATCGTGCAGCCACGTCTCGACCCCTGAGTCAACAGATGGGGACGTTGGCAATACAACAACCATCTGCACGAACAGTTTGACGACGTCATTTTTTCGGATGAATCCAGCGTCTGTTTACAGCATCATGATGATCGCATCCATGTTTGGCGACATCGCGGTGAACGCACATTGGAAGCCTGTATTCGTCACCGCCATACTGGCGTATCACCCGGCGTGATGGTATGAGATGCCATTGGATGCACGTCTCGGTCACCTCTTTTTCGCGTTGACGGCACTTTGAACAGTGGACGTTACATTTCAGATGTTGTTACGACCCGTGGCTCTACCCTTCATTCGATCCCAGCGAAACCCTACATTTCTGCAGATAATGCACGACCGCATGTTGCAGGTCCTGTACGGGCCTTTCTGGATACAGAAAATGTTCGACTGCTGCCCTGTCCAGCACATTTTCCAGATCTCTCACTAATTGAAAACTTCTGGTCAATGGTGGCCGAGCAACTGGCTCGTCACAATACGCCAGTCACTACTGTTGATGAACTGTGGTATCGTGTTGAAGCTGCATGGGCAGCTGTACCTGTACACGCCATCCAAGCTCCGTTTGATCAATGCCCAGCCGTACCAAGGCCGTTATTAGGGCCGGAGGTGGTTGTTCTGGATACTGATTTCTCAGGAACTATGCACCCAAATTGCGTGAAAATGTAAGCACATGTCAGTTCTAGTATAATATATTTGTCCAATGAATACCCGCTTATCATGTGAATTTCTTCTTGGTGTAGCAATTTTAATGGCCAGTAGTGTAAGTACTGAAGCCTGCTGGTCATGGAAAGTGACATCTATTTCCTCAAACGGTCTTGTCTCAACAAACGGAGAACGAGAACTTCACAAACAGAATAATTTTGTCAATGAGACGCACTTCCATCTTGATGCGGACGCCAATAAGCGCAAGTGCAGAATTTCGGGTAACGAAAACCCGCGAGTGGCTGTGCAAGATGATATGCATCCACAACGCACAACTGTGTGGTGTGGGGTCTAGGCACGAGGATCGATCGGCACTTATTTTTCTGAAAATGATGAGGGAGCTTCCGTCACAGCCAACGACGACCGTTATCGAAACATGCTTCCTCATGGTTCCCTCTTACTGATGCAAATGATATTTTGGGTTCAACAAGATGGTGCGACGTTTCACACATTCGGTGAAGTGATTGCTCTGCTCAATGAAAAGTTCCCTTGAAAAACTCATTGCGTCTCTTTGCGTAGCAATCATGAAAGGCCTGCTAGATCATGCGACTTTTCCTTGTGTAGATTTATGAAATCAAAAGTGTACGTGAGCTAACCACGAGCGATACACCAATTGAAAGATGAAATTAAAAGGCTTATAACGGCATCCCAACATATGTTTGTAATCGTGTCATCTAGATGCTCAATGATTGCAATACTCGTTGCCGCACTGTCTTGGCTGGTCATATTGAGGGTTAATATTTCAAACATAAATGGAATGGAACAAGTTACTTAATGTGACTAAAAAACAGGATTACATTTTCATTAAATTTTGTATTTTATGTAGCACTTTCATAACCGTCCCTACTTCCCGGGCACCCTTCATTTTCAATTTTATGTCCATATACAGTGAAGCGCCAAACAAACTGGTACAGCCATGTGTATTCAATTGCAGAGACATGTAAACAGGCAGAATGCGGCACTGCGGTCGGCACCGCCGATATAACACAAGAAGTTCAAATGGTTCAAATAGCTCTGAGCACTATGGGACTTAACTGCTGAGGTCATCAGCCCCTAGAACTTAGAACTACTTAAACCTAACTAACCTAAGGACATCACACACATCCATGCCCGAGGCAGGATTCGAACCTGCGACCGTAGAGGTCTCACGGTTCCAGACTGTAGCGCCTAGAACCGCTCGGCCAACAAGGCCGGCCACAAGAAGTGTCTGGCGTAGTTGTTAGACCGGTTTCTGCTGCTACAATGGCAGGTTATCAAGATTTAACTGAGTTTGAACGTGGTGTTATAGTCGGCGCACGAGCGAAGGGACACAGCGTCTCCGACAAAGCGATGAAGTGCAGATTTTTCCGTATGACCATTTCACTAGTGTACCTTGAATGCCAGGAATCAAATTTCCGATATCGCTGAGGCCGGAGAAAGATCCTGCAACAACGAGACCAACGACGGTTGAAGAGAATCGTTCGACTTGACAGAAGTGTAACACTTCCCCAAATTGGTGCACATTTCAATGGTGGACCAGCAACAAGCGTCAGCGTGCGAACAATTCAACGAAACATCATCGATATGGGCTTTTGGAGCCGAAATCCCCGCTCCTGTAGCCTTTGTGACTGCACTACACAAAGGTTTAAACCTCGCCAGGGCCCGTCAACACCGGCATTGGACTATTGAGTGGAAACATGTTGCCTGGTCGGACGAGTCTCGTTTACACTTGTGTCGAGCCTTTGGACGTGTAACGGCATGGAGACAACCTCGTGAATCCATGGACCCTCCATGTCAGCAGGGTACTGTTCAAGCTGGTGGAGGCTCTGTAATGGCGTAGAGTGTGTGCAAAATGGTTCAAATGGCTCTGAGCACTATGGGACTTAACATCTGAGCACATCAGTCCCCTAGAACTTAGAACTACTTAAACCTAACTAACCTAAGGACATCACACACATCAATGCAGGATTCTAACCTGGGACCGTAGCGGTCGCGCGGTTCCGGACTGAAGCGCCTAGAACCGCTCGGCCACTCAAGCCGGCGAGTGTGTGGAGTTGGAGTGATACTGGACCCTTGATACGTCTAGATACAACTCTGACAGGTGACACTACACAAGCATCCTGTCTGATCACCTGCATCCATTCCTGTCCGTTGCGCATTCCGACGGACTTGGGCAATCCGTGCAGGACTATGTGACGCCCCACACGTCCAGAATTGCTACAGAGTGGCTCCAGGAACACTCTCCTGAGTTTAAACAGTTCCAATGGCCATCAAACTCCCCAGACATCAACATTATTGAGCATATCTGAGACGCCTTGCAATGTACTTTTCGGATAGCCCTGCAGGATTCATGGTGTGAGTTGCCTCCAGCACTACTTATTATTCGAGTCCATGCCACGTCGTGTTGCAGCACTTCTGCTTGCTCGCGCGGATCCTACACGATATGAGGCAGGTGTGCCAGTTTTAGTTCTTCAGTGTATTTAGAAACAGCCTTAGATACCTTCAATATTTTGAACCTTGCTGCACTGCAGCTCGTTGGCTGTCTTATTCACCTGCCTTCCTTTTAGATGTCGCCGCGCGGGATTAGCCGAGTGGTCTAGGGCGCTGCAGAGATGGACTGAGCGGTTGATCTCGGCGGAGGTTCGAGTCATCCGTCGGGCATGGGTGTGTGTGTGTTTGTCCTTAGGATAATTTAGGTGAAGTAGTGTGTAAGCTTAGGGACTGATGACCTTAGCAGATGAGTCCCATAGGATTTCACACATTTTTTTTTAGATGCCATTGTGGTCACAGTGTGTTTGGTCAGATGGCTACGACTCGCGTACTTATTTAACATGGGACCGAGTCTTGTCAGGATATTCTTCGTGTTGGTAAGACAAACGAAAAAATGGCTGACATCGAAATAAGTGTCCAAGGAATAGAAAAGCAACTGGAATCACTCAACAGAGGAAAGTCCACTGGACCTGACGGGATACCAATTCGATTCTACACAGAGTACGCGAAAGAACTTGCCCCCCTTCTAACAGCCGTGTACCGCAAGTCTCTAGAGGAACGGAAGGTTCCAAATGATTGGAAAAGAGCACAGGTAGCCCCAGTCTTCAAGAAGGGTCGTCGATCAGATGCGCAAAACTATAGACCTATATCTCTGACGTCGATCTGTTGTAGAATTTTAGAACATGTTTTTTGCTCGAGTATCATGTCGTTTTTGGAAACCCAGAATCTACTATGTAGGAATCAACATGGATTCCGGAAACAGCGATCGTGTGAGACCCAACTCGCTTTATTTGTTCATGAGACCCAGAAAATATTAGATACAGGCTCCCAGGTAGATGCTATTTTTCTTGACTTCCGGAAGGCATTCGATACAGTTCCGCACTGTCGCCTGATAAACAAAATAAGAGCCTACGGAATATCAGACCAGCTGTGTGGCTGGATTGAAGAGTTTTTAGCAAACAGAACACAGCATGTTGATCTCAATGGAGGGTCATCTACAGACGTTAAAGTAACCTCTGGCGTGCCACAGGGGAGTGTTATGGGACCATTGCTTTTCACAATATATATAAATGACCTAGTAGATAGTGTCGGAAGTTCCATGCGGCTTTTCGCGGATGATGCTGTAGTATACAGAGAAGTTGCAGCATTAGAAAATTGTGGCGAAATGCAGGAAGATCTGCAGCGGATAGGCACTTGGTGCAGGGAGTGGCAACTGACCCTTAACACAGACAAATGTAATGTATTGCGAATACATAGAAAGAAGGATCCTTTATTGTATGGTTATATGATAGCGGAACAAACACTGGTAGCAGTTACTTCTGTAAAATATCTGGGAGTATACGTGCGGAACGATTTGAAGTGGAATGATCATATAAAATTAATTGTTGCTAAGGCGGGTACCAGGTTGAGATTCATTGGGAGAGTCCTTAGAAAATGTAGTCCATCAACAAAGGAGGTGGCTTACAAAACACTCGTTCGACCTATACTTGAGTATTGCTCATCAGTGTGGGATCCGCACCAGATCGGGATGACGGAGGAGATAGAGAAGATCCAAAGAAGAGCGGCGCGTTTCGTCACAGGGTTGTTTGGTAACCGTGATAGCGTTACGGAGATGTTTAACAAACTCAAGTGGCAGACTCTGCAAGAGAGGCGCTCTGCATCGCGGTGTAGCTTGCTCGTCAGGTTTCGAGAGGGTGCGTTTCTGGATGAGGTATCGAATATATTGCTTCCCCCTACTTATACCTCCCGAGGAGATCACGAATGTAAAATTAGAGAGATTAGAGCGCGCACGGAGGCTTTCAGACAGTCGTTCTTCCCGCGAACCATACGCGACTGGAAGAGGAAAGGGAGGTAATGACAGTGGCACGTAAAGTGCCCTCCGCCACACACCGTTGGGTGGCTTGCGGAGTATAAATGTAGGTGTAGATGTAGACATGTGACGGCGACCTTCCCGAGAACGGTGCGGCCGTTTGGGCTGTGGGCGCGGCGCCGGCCGCTCCAGCTTTCACTGTCTGCTGGGCCGCCGCCAGCAGACCGTCTGGAGGCGCTGAACCTTGGACGGGCGCGCTAAGCGCCGCTAACCAGGAGAAACGGGCCACTGTGCGCCGACAGCCGGCCACTGGCTGCCCGAGCGTTTAGCGGGTCCGCGCTCCTCGCGTCCGCTGCAACGGTCCCAGCTGCGGGGGAGCATACTTGTCTGGCACGGTCACCTCGATCCACCACCCGCCACTGCGTAGTCCCGGGTCCGCATTTTAAAGAACGGCACGAGTGCGCGACAGGTTCCAACTGGGAATGCGTTTTACGCCTTGGCCACTTAGAATTATTTGAGTAGTTGGTTGATTTTGGGGAAGCGGACCCAACAGCAATGTCATCGGTCCCTACGGATTAGGAAAGGGTGGGAAAGAAAGTTGGACGTGTCCTTTCAGAAGAACCATATCGGCATTTCCCTGGAGCGATTTAGGGAAATTATGGACAACCTAAATCAGGATGGCCGTACAAAGGAAATGGTGTATCGAAACTGGCACAGCAAGGTGTGCACCGTCAAGTATCATCTAAGCACCTTTAGACCGGTTACAAAAGGCTTCTTAAATTTACTAGTAATACGCTCACCCCTAATTCCCTTGCTTCATTGATTGATTGATTAATTGAGAAGGTTTATGGGTCTAAACGGCGAGTTCATCAGTCCTGCGATTCCGAAGTTACAGATGAAAGAGGGTCCGCTAAAAGAGGACGGATCCTGTCAAGGGAGTTCAACTGGTTCAAATGGCTCTGAGCACTATGGGACTCAACTGCTGAGGTCATAAGTCCCCTAGAACTTAGAACTACTTAAACCTAACATCACACACATCCATGCCCGAGGCAGGATTCGAACCGGCGACCGTAGCGGTCGTGCGGTTCCAGACTGTAGCGCCTTTAACCGCTCGGCCACTCCGGCCGGCGTCAAGGGAGTCAAATCATAAAATAGTAAAGTGAAAACACACACAGTAAAAGGCACAAAAGGTGAGATCAAATCTAAAATCTGGAATAAAGGGCGGATTTCCGTGGGGGAGTGGTCATGGGGTCCCAGACCTGAAGACATCCCTGATTTTTTAATCGAACTCGCGTTATAAAACGCATCTCATTGTTTATACTTCATATCTCCTGAGCCATGTGTCGCACAGTGATACACTATGTGATCAAAAGTTTCCGGACACCTGGCTCAAAATGACTTACGAGTTCGTGGCGCCCTCCATCGGTAATGCTGTAATTCAGTATGGTGTTGGCCCACCATTAACCTTGATGACAGCTTCCACTCTCGTAGACCGAGCGAGGTGGCGCAGTGGCTAGCACACTGGACTCGCATTCGGGAGGACGACGGTTCAGTCCCGCGTCAAGCCATCCTGATTTAGGTTTTCCGTGATTTCCCTAAATCGCTCCAGGCAAATGCCGGGATCCTTTGAAAGGGCACGGCCGACTTCCTTCACCGTCCTTCCCTAATCCGATGAGACCGATGACCTCGCTGTCCGTTCTCCGCCCCCAAACAACCCAACCCCAACCCCCAACCCAACCCCACTCTCGTAAACATACGTTCAGTCAGGTGCTGGGAGGTTTCTTGGGGAATGGTAGCCCATTCTTTAGAGTGCTGCACTGAGGAGAGGTACCGATTTCGGTTGTTGAGGCCTGGCACGAAGTCGGCGTTCCAAAACATCCCAGAGGTGCTTTGTAGGATTCAGGTCAGCACTCTGTGCAGGCCAGTCCATTACAGGGATGTTACTGTTGTGTAAAATCCCCGCCACAGGCCGTGCATCATGAACAGTTGCTCGATCGTGTTGAAAGATGCAATTGCTCTTCAACAGTGGGAAGGAAGAACGTGCTTAAAACTTCAATGTAGGCCTGTGCTGTGATAGTGCCACGCAAAACAACAAGGTGTGCATGCCCCTCCGTAATAAACACGACCACACCATAACACCACCGCCTCCAAATTTTACTATTGGCACTTCACAAAAAAAGGTTCAAATGGCTCTGAGCACTATGGGACTTAACTTCTGAGGTCATCAGTCCCCTAGAACTACTTAAACGTAACTAACCTAAGGACATCACACACATCCATGCCCGAGGCAGGATTCGAACCTGCGACCGTGGCGGTCGCACGGTTCCAGACTGTAGCGCCTAGAACCGCTTGGCCACCACGACCGGCTGCCACTTCACACGCTGTCAGATGACGTCACACCCTGTCATCGCATCGCCACATTGTGTACCGTGGTTCGTCACTCCACACAACGTTTTTCCACTGTTCAATCGTTCAACGTGTACGCTCCAAGCGAGGAGTTGTTAGGCGTTTACCGGCGTGTTGTGTGGCTTATGAACAGCTGCTCGGCCATGAAATGTCGCCTTCCGCCTAACTCTCATAGTAACTGCAGTAGATGCTGATGCAGTTTGGAATTCCTGTATGATGGTCTGGATAGATGTCTGCCTATTACACATTATGACCCTCTTCAACTGTCGGCGTTCTCTAACAGGCAACAGCCGAGGTCGGCCTGTACGCTTTTGTGCTATACGTGTCCCTTCACGTTTCCACTTCACTATCACATCGGAAACAGTGGATTTGGGGATGTTCAGGAATGTGGAAATCTCACGTCCAGTGGCGTACAAACGTATGACAAGTGACACCGAATCACCTGACCACATTCGAAGTCCGTGAATTCCGCGGTGCTCCTCATTCTGCTCTCTCACGATGTCTGATGACTACTGAGGTCGCTGATATGGAGTACCTGGCAGTAGTTGGCAGCACAATACACCTAATATTAAAAACGTATGTTTTTGGGGGTGTCCGGATACTTTTGATCAAGTAGTGTATAATTTCGCTGACATATTCAATGGAATATGTGGATACTGCCCGCAAAATTTGTTGCAAATAGATGCAGTATAAAACAAGTGATAAACTTGTACGTCATGCATGATGCTGAAATTTTACTGTATGAGCGGCGGAAACGTAACAAGCCATAAAATTTTTTTCTTACTTATTTTGTGGTGCACTCTCAGGGAGAGCAGTTTTCGAAAAGGTTTATATCTGGTTGACGCTTAAGTTCGTAGCACTTCTCCACAAGTGTGATGAACACAACGGATAAACATAACAGAGGCTTTAGCATTTACGACAATCTTCCACCGCTGGGGTAACTTTTCCATTCCGCGACTGTAGGAATCACGCGACTTTGAGGAGAAGAACTAATCGAGCCATATTTGTAGCCCATTTTCATTAGGAGTTTCTTGAAGATTGTTCGATAGAGAGCGGAGAAGGTGAAAATCTGATAGCAAAAGATGAGTAAGGTGGGTGTGGAATAACTTCCCCACCCAACTCCTGTATAGTGCTTTCTGTCAGTCGACCAGAATGCGGGCGAGCGTTATCTGGGAGCAGCATCACTTCAGTGTTCCAAGTAGCTGTTCTCAAATTGCGTCTCCAGAATACCTCAGTTGTTGACAAATGTCAGCAGTTATTGTTACACCTCGGGGAAGCAATTCGTAGTACGTCACACCGTCGCTGTTCCACCAGATGTATAACATTTTCGAACATGTAACACATCAAACTCAGTTGCAAATAGGAACTAATCTTTACCCAGGTTTCAGCTAAAATAATTTGGCCTTCTTCAGAAGCCAGTAACACTAAACTGTTGCATGCCAAAGCTTGGCCATGTCAGGTTGAAACATCCCCTTAGAAAAGTTATTGAATTACTGTGCTGATAAACCTCTTACTTTATTTGATATTCAAACAGCTCAGCAAAACTGAACGTGCTCAGACATTCCTCTCTTTACTTATTCTGATCATCAATAAACTGACACACAATATTTTTAGCGCAACGCAATCTGACTTTCAGTAATCCCTACAAAAGAACAGCTCCGGCTAACAATAACCTATACCTTTCATGAGTCACTTACCTCACAAAAATCTTCGTTACTCGAACTAGTGCAATACAGCGAGCGCCAATAGTGCCAGCTAAATAATATATTCTAACTACTGAAGGCACTAACTGCTGATAGGTACAGTTGGCAAATGAAAGATTTTGATGGAAAACAAACAATGTATTTACCTTAAGTGTTCAAAAGTCATTATATATATATATATATATATATATATATATATATATATATATATATATATATATATATATATAAAATCAGTTCATGATATCAAGTATTACATATTTACTCTTTCTAATGGACACACGTCCAGATCATCCGCTCTCAAAACTCCGCCATCTCACTCCCCACATCCACCACTGCTGGCGGCTCACCTCCAACTGCGCAACGCTATGCGCTGTTCACATCCAACTGCCAAACACTACAATAGCGAATATTTCAACAATGCCAACCAGCCACAGACTGCACACAGCACAGCCAGTGATTTTCATACAGAGCGCTACGTGGCGTTACCAACATAAAAACCTAAACAGCCTACTTACAAGGTTTAGTTCCGGGGCAGCTCTCGCGACCTACCGACCTCGTCCGCGCAGTGGGGCCTGCTGTTTCTCTTCCGCTAAGTAATGTAGATTTATAACTGGGTACTACGGAGCTATAGTGTTATACTCGACATGGCCAAAATTTGCATGCAATAGTTTAGTGTAAATAGCTTCTGAAGAAGGGCTGCACATTGTTAAAAATCCATAACATTATCTTTTGTGGATGCGTGCAGGTCTGGGAAGGGGAGTTGCTGGTTTGTTTGAGCTCATCCATTCATTTCTTATCCTTAGATTAGCATAAAGACGTTCTACTACTACAATGTGCGATAAAGTGTGTGACTATGTATATATCCCAGTATGTACTGCAAAATTAAAGATGTGTATTGTGCATACCAACTGCACAACAGAAGCAGACATCATACAATGTTAAACTGTAAGTTAGTTTCATATTATTAACGCTGTTAAACTTATATCTACAATATACCATGTTGTAACACAAAAATGTAATATCAACAGGCAAACAACTAAAAAACCTGATGTAAATCACTAAAAAGCACCTGAAGATCAGCCTCCAGGGCTCGAAATGCTTAGTGCAGTAAATAAACGCAACTTGTGAGTGAAGGCGGTTTGTTCTTCATTTTACGAAAGTAAAACAGTCGCGGACGAAACACTGGAAAACAGTGGATAAAATTAAGTTTCCTTAATACTTGAGTGAGCTCTGGAGGGCAGCAACTGTAGGATAAGCAAAGATAATACATCCAAAAAATAATTGACGACACTGGGTGCAAGTGCTGCTATGAAACGATGAGGTTGGCACTGAGAGGAAGACGTGGCGGTCCGCACGAAACAGTATTCGTCACATTTCATGTAGCTTCTTAGTACCGTAAGACAATGCGATGGGCTTAAGACGTTCACCAGTATTCCTATCGTGTCTTCCTCGTACAAGGACAGGTCCCCAGGGGTAGGATTGACTTTTTGAAACCATCAAACCATCTACACGGTAATGTAGGTTAAGATCCCAGGCATCACACACTGCAATCATTCACCCCGGTGGGGCCTCATTTGCGAGCAACCGCGAAAAAATTTCGGAATTTTATGTCGCACTGCATAGCGTTAAAAAAGTACATTATATAATCTGTTTGCATGGTGTAATGGACAAGATAGTTAGTCGGCCGGAGTGGCCGAGCGGTTCTAGGCGCTTCAATCTGGAACAGCGCGACCGCTACGGTCGCAGGTTCGAATCCTGCCTCGGGCATGGATCTGTGTGATGTTCTTAGGTTAGTTAGGTTTAAGTAGTTCCAAGTCTAGGGGACTGATGAACGCAGATGTTAAGTCCCATAGAGCTCAGAGCCATTTGAACCATTTGAACAAGATAGTTGCTTCACATGCAAAATGTTGCGTAACGCCAAGTGTAGTGATATTTCTTTTAAATCACCATAGAAATGACTGAATTTTTATTCAATTAATTGATTTAAATATAATTTTTCATTTTCCATTCCTTTGTCACATCATTTTAATCATAATATCAACTTCTTCTTTTGCTCTCATTTTTCTCATTATCATTCCGCTTTCACTTGAAATATTTGTTCGTGAGTTCGTAATTAATTTTATGTATTAATTTCGATTTAATTTATTTTGTTTTATCACCCTGTTTTTCCGTCCACATCATTACGTTCATCATATCTATTTCTCATATTGTTTCAATTTCGTTACACTTATAAACCCTTTTCTCAACTGTATCTTCATCTGCGTAGTTTTCTCCATAAGGCAACAGGTATTTCGGTTTTGTTTTAAATGTTTGTATGACTACTATCATGCAAAAACGTTGCACATCTGGTAACAGAAAATATATTTTTCACACCACTGCACAGTCAATATACATGTTCTATTTGTCCTTTTGTTTTTTAACTCCTATATCGGAGTTTTCAAATAATAGAATATTGTAATAAGTAAGTACAATTAATTTCATATTCGTAAAAATTCTTATTGGAAAAAAGAATGACACAAAAAGACATGAAACAAAAGAAAAAGTTAATACAGCGATTTAAGAAATGAGACAAAGGAATAGAATTAATATAATTACATTTAAACAAATTAATCGAATAAAAATGGTGATCAAAGTCATTTTGTTGATTTAAAATTAAAAAAATTACTGTACTTGATGATATTCGAACCTACAACCTACTACACGTTAATGCTATTATCCTACCTTTTTTTAATTTGGCTTTGTTCATTACGGCTCGCTGCATTTCCCCGGGGCGGACACCCCATGCCATCCATTCGAATTCATCGTCGACCCGTTCAATCAGTTTTTTATTACAGAGGGCAGCTAACGCTCTGACCGAACACGATGAGCTACCACGCCATAAATCCGTTACACCACACAACGACACTATGTAATTCGACTTTCTTAACTTTATTCAGTATCCCGCCAAATTCCGAAACTTTTTTCGTCAGTCACGCGCCAACGAGAGCACACCAACGTGAATGGTTGCAGTGTATGATACTTGGGATCTTAACCTTCAACACCATTAATGATGGTTGGAACTTTTATAATGGCAACTAGTTATATGCAGCTCGTACAAAATGCATACGTGTTTCAAAGTTTTGCTGACCTTAAAAGTAATCAGCGTTGTGTATAACCCGTTGCCAGCGATGTGGAAGTCGTAGGATACTCTTAGCAGTGCCAGTTGTGTTGACAGTTCGAGCGGCGCGGTCTTCAAAATGGTTCAAATGGCTCTAAGCTCTATGGGACTTTACGTCTGAAGTCATCAGGCTCCTAGACTTAGAACTACTTAAACCTATCTAACCTAAGGACATCAGACACATCCATGCCCGAGGTAGGATTCGAACCTGCGACCGTAGGAGCAGCGCGGTTCCGAACTGAAGTGCCTAGAACCGCTCTGCCACAGCGGCCGGCGGCGTGGTCTATTGCCCAACAAATTTGTAGCAGTTGTGAAGCGAATGCCGTGAAGTGTTTCCTTCAGTTTAGAAATCGAGTCCAACTCACGAAGACTTAAGTAAGGGGAGCGCAGTAGGTGGTATAGCACTTAGCAGCGCCATCAGTCAAACAAGTCACTAACAGCTTGCACTGTACGTGCTTGAGCATTGTCCTGTAAAATGGCTGTCAGGTCCTGCAGAAACTGTGATCCCTTCTGTCTCTTAGCTGGTCGTAGGCTGTGTTCCAAAAATGACCAGCATTTAACTGATGGGGCTGCTAAGTACTGCACACTACATACTGCACTCCCCTGACTTAGGCCCTCGTGAGTTCAACACGATTTCTAAAGCCAACAAACCACTTCACGCCATTCACTTCAGAACTGCTAAAAATTCGTCGGGCAATAGACCGCGCCGCTCGAACTGTCAACACAACTGGCACTGCTAAGAGTATCCTACGACTTCCGCATCGCTGGCAATGGGTTATACACAATGCTGGTGACAATTCTGTATGTCAGTAAAACTTTGAAACACGTATCTATTTTGTACGGGCTGTAAATAAATAGTTGCCGCTATAAGTTCCAACCCTCGTATTTTGTTTCAAAAAGTCGATCCCAACTCTGGGGACCTCTCGTTGTTAGTTAGCAATAGTTTATTGTATTTTCCACACTGTACTGTATTCATCCCATTCGTTGCCACAAATGCAAGCTTTATCCTAGTTTTTCTGTGATTCTCTACGATCTTCCAACCGCGGTACTTTCCTGTAGCTTACGGCACCGCCAGCGAACAGTTGTATAGTGCTGCTGCTCCCTTCATATTGTAACATAACTCCAGAATGACGAGAAAAGGAAAGAGCACGTATCCTACGAAGAAATAATCCAGTGTGTGTGTGTGTGTGTGTGTGTGTGTGTGTGTGTGTGTGTGTGTGTGACGTGCGCGCGCGTTAAACTTTATCGGCGAGTGACAAACACCTTCTCTCTTCGAGGAAATAAAACTTCTCACGTACGACGTAAAAATTGCTAACAACAGGTAGCACTAAAGAAGCTAGCTTTTCCGCGATACTCGGTAACTGCTACCTTATTTTCATCATTTCTGCGTGCACGTGGCGTTACAACCACGGCAGTGGCCATTGTAATATCCTCAGTTACTACCACAGAGTAAATATCTCTGGAGTGAGCATTCACGTGCGCAGAACAGATTTTGTGTTGTGAACATAAATTGCCAGCCTGGTCACGTGTCTTCGTCCGTATAGTACCCTGTATATTTCGAATGTCAAAAATGTGTTCAAATTTGTCTGAAATCTTATGGGACTTAACTACTAAGGTCGTCAGTCCCTAAGCTTACACACTACTTAACCTAAATCATCCTAAGGATGAACACACACACCCATGCCTCGAACCTCAACCGGGACCAGCCGCATAGTCCATGACTGCAGCGCCCCAAACCGCTCGGCTAATCCCGCGTGGCCTTCGAATGTCACTACATCCCTAGTACAGAAGGATTCTTTTCGTACGTGTCATGGATTGTTTATGTATGTTGCGCAGACATTTTAACAGTATCCATTTGATACCGGGAAGCCGGCCAGAGTGGCCGAGCGGTTCTAGGCGCTTCAGTCTGGAACTGCGCTACCGCTACGGTCGCAGGTTCGAATCCTGCCTCGGGCATGGATGTGTGTGATGTCCTTAGGTTAGTTAGGTGTAAGTAGTTTCAAGTTTTAGGGGACTGATGACCACAGATGTTAAGTCCCATAGTGCTCAGAGCCATTTAAACCATTTGATACCGGGAATAAACCAGCTACGTAACTTTCAAGGGCAAGTGATATTGCATTCTGCTTCTTTGCGATAGGTGTTACAGTTCAGATGCACTCCATTTTTGGTAGTTTTCGGTATGATACAGCACTTTATAGTTTTACAGAGCCTGACGTACATTTTTGCAGTGATAGTCTTGCAAAACTACTTGACAGTTCGCTAGTACTTTTGCAAGTGTCCGAAAAACACCGAATTTGCCATACATTAGCGATTATACCCCTGCAAATTCGTCCTTTTTTCTCTGCTATTTCTGCGTATTTATTTTCCCGTTTTTGCGACCTAAAGCACAATTTTTCTTCCTGATGACAATTTGAAGTGTTTATTTAACGCATTTTACGTACTTGCTCCCAGTTTATTAAATGAACAGTAGACTGAGTAAGAAGAGGGGAAAAAGGCGATCGGAGAATAAATGTACTGTAAAGCAAATACAGTTGGTCATGTAACGGTCAACCCATATAACACCATTAAGGGAAGTGGAAAGTGACACAAATGAGAGTTTGGGGACACGTTTACCAATATTTTACGCTTCTTAATCAAATGGTGAAGATGATAAATTGAAGGCAAAATACACCAAAGAAGATTACTGTGTACTTTGATTAGCTACCTTGTTGTGTTTATTTGATTTGTGCAGAAAATGTATTTAAGCTGAATGCATAAATTGGTAGTAGGTGCTGTGGAAAATTAAAAATAGTTGGTATAGCATCCACCTTCAGCCACACACGTCCAAATTTTTTTTCTGTCTAAACATTCCTCATCAAAGTGTTTTGAAATTACTTTGGAATATTTTGTGGGGACAAAATTACTCCTCCTTATTTTCTGTAGCCACATCTTTGCTCGTTGTTAATCATTCGGGAAACTAAAATATAAATCACACATAATCATTCCCCATGTCCTAGACACACTAACATGGTCTCCTACTGTAACTTTATAGTAAACACAAAGGTTATATTATACGAAGACAATTACAGTCTCCTACTCTATTGAATTTATCTGTCTCCCGTCTTTGAAATCTATATACATAATCGACAAGTCACTGATAAATACATGGAGAATAGTATTTGCTGAAACAACTAACCACTCCCTTTCCTGTTCCACTAGCGAATTTAGGAGAGGAAGCGATTGTTTGTAAGCTTTCGTCCGATCCGTAATATCTATTATACAGTCATAAAATCGTAGAAAAATAGGTCTACAGAATCAACTCTTAATTATAACGCGTCTCGAAATTTTTAAACATGGTACCCACGAAAAGTTACTATTCCTCCTTCCACATATTTTTCTTTGCATCCGTAGCAACAACAGTAATTCACCATCGCTATTACACTATCAACAAACGGTGAAAACACCAAAAACTCTTGATATTATAAACTTCAAACTCTGCGCAAAGCACACACGCACAGCGAAGTCCCGAAAACACGTTACAATTCCAGTTTAATGTTGACAACAAGCGCAGAACGCAATGCTCACTCCAGAGATATTTACTCTATGGCTACTACCATCATTACATGTTTGTGATCGCAGAAACGTCGTCTGGCGCCAAGATCGCTTCTCAGCTCTGAACGATTCATAAACTGAAATACACTTGTTGATGAGGCCGCCGGAGCGTCATTACCGAATGACCTTGCGGTCTGAAATCCATTAACCTGTTGTCCTCTGTTTTCGGCTCAATTCCCCACTAATACCTGAGCGGGATGTAACCTCTTCCTCTTCAGTCGCTCGTAAGTCCTTTCTCAGCTCATAGCATTTTATTTTCAACCGGACTTGATATTCAGTCTCCACTGATCACAAATTTTATACTCGTGCACAAAAAATGAAATGCCATGTGGCTAGGGCCTCCCGTCGGGTAGATCGTACGCCTGGCGCATGTCTTTGGATTTGACGCCACTTCGGCGCTGAGGATGAGATGATGATTAGGACAACACAACGCCCAGTCCCTGCCTGGAGTAAATCTCTGTCCCAGCCGGGTTTCGAACTCGGGCACTTTGTATGACATTCCGACCCGCTGACCACTCAGCTACGTGGGCGGACCGTTCACTGAAGTAAAGGTACCTTTGAAATCAACGTAGCAATATGAAGACACAATGAAAACCACAGAAGGCAGCACCACGCTTAGTCGCCGCCACGTCGTACTCTGCCAAAGGCACGGTTAAATCAGGCCAGTAGGCTCCGTTATCAGAGGTTGGCGCAGGAGAGGAATTCGTGGTGGGGCCGCATCAAACCAGGCTGACCACTGATAACTCAAAAAATTATGCACTCAGTCCCGAAGGTAGCAATGGCACGTAAAGGTCAGAACTATTGCGCAATTAGTGTAACACCTTACACATCCAAGCTACTCACAAGAATAGTATTTATTTATTTAATCGTATGGGTAGGGCACTCCCTCGGGCACACCGTTCGCCCGGTGCGGGTTTTCAATTTGACGTCACTTCGGCGACCTGCAGTCGATGAGGATGATAGTATGATGATGACAGCTCGATCCCCAGTACCTGGTCGGAGGAAATTCCCCGACACAGCCGGGAATCAAATCCGGGCCCGGAGGATTGACAATCGGTCACGCTGACCATTCAGCTACCGGGGGCATACAAGAGAATAGTACTCAAAGGGATCGACAAGATAAATGACGATCTATTAGATGACGATCAGCTTTTATTTCGGAAAGATAAAACGTGCAATATGTACGAAGTCCAGTTACAACAGCGCACTAAACGTCAGGTCGTAAAGTTCGTGACGTGCTTGCGGAAAGACTGTTCGACGCAGAGAAAAAACAGCCAACACACTGATGTGTGTACATTCTATCACATACAAACATATCCCGTCGTACTCTAAATACACTACTGCCCATTCAAATTGCTACACCAAGAAGAAATGTAGATGATAAATGGATAATCATTGGACAAATATTTTACATTTTCACGCAATTTGGGCGCCTAGATCCTGAGAAATCAGTACCCAGAACAACCACCTCTAGCCGTAATAATGGCCTTGATACGCCTGGGCATTGAGTCAAACAGAGATTGGATGGCATGTACAGGTACAGCTGCCCATGCAGCTTACCACAGTTCATCAAGAGTATTGACTCGCGTATTGTGATGAGCTAGTTGCTCGGCCACCATTTACCAGACGTTCTCAATCGGTGAGACATCTGGAAAATGTGCTGGCCAGGGCGGCAGTCGAACAATTTTCTTTATCCAGAAAGGCACGTACAGGACATGCAACAAGCGGTCGTGCATTACCCTGCTGAAATGTAAGGTTTCGCAGGGACCGAATGAAGGGTAGAGCCACGGGTCGTAGCACATCTGAAATGTAACGTCCACTGTTCAAAGTGCCGTCAATGCGAACAAGAGGTGACCGAGACGTGTAACCAATGGCACCCATACCATCACGCTGGGTAATACGCCAGTATGGCGGTGACGAATACACACTTCAAATGTGCGTTCACCGCGATGTCGCCAAACGCGGATGCGACCATCATGATGCTGTAAACAGAACCTGCATTCTTCCGAAAAAATGATGTTTTGCCATTCGTGCACCCAGGTTCGTCGTTGAGTACACCATCGCAGGCGCTCCTGTCTGTGATGCAGCGTCAAGGGTAACCGCAGCCATGGTCTCTGAGCTGATAGTCCATGCTGTCGTCGAACTGTTCGTGCAGATGGCTGTTGCCTTGCAAACGTCCCCATCTCTTGACTCAGGGATCGAGACGTGGCTGCACGATCCGTTACAGCCATGCGGATAAGATGCGTGTCATCTCGACTGTTAGTGATACGAGGCAGTTGGGATCCAGCACGGCGTTCCGTATTACCCCTCTGAACCAACCGATTCCATATTCTGCTAACAGTCATTGGATCTCGACCAACGAGAGCAGCAATGTCGCGATATGATAAACCGCAATCGCGATAGGCTACAATCCGACCTTTATCAAAGTCGGAAACGTGATGGTACGTATTTCTCCTCCTTGCACGAGGCATCACAGCAACGTTTAACGTGGCAACGCCGGTCAACTGCTGGTTGTGTATGGGAAATCGGTTGGAAACGTTCCTTATGTCAGCACGTTGTAGGTGTCGCCACCGGCACCAGCCTTGTGTGAATGCTCTGAGAAGCTAATCATCTGCATATCACAGCATCTTCTTCCTGTCGGTTAAATTTTCGCGTCTGTAGCACGTCTTATTCGTGGTGTAGCATTTTTAATGGCCAGTAGTGTATATACTGAAGTCAGCGATACTACAGTCTAGCTGAAATGAAGTATGAGGTCACAGACTGGCCTGTAGTATAGCCCAAGATGTCGCTTTTCTTGCTAGCTCAAGGTTTGTTAATGGACGATGGTAGGCCTACTATGTAAAAGTGCTGAACGGGCTAAGGCTTCTATTCAGTCCCTTGTTCACCAGTCTCGTGTGGCAGTTGAAGACAGCAAAACGAAAGCCGAAGTTTTAAATTCCACGTTCAAGAAATGGGTCACAGAGGAGAATCGTACAAACATACCGTCATTTGACCATCGGACGGACTCCCACACGGGTGACATAGTAATACGCATCCTTGGCATAGAGACACAATTGAAGGACTTGATAGCAAATAAATAACAAGGTCCGGATAGAATCTCAATTCGGTATTACAAAGGGTACTGTACGGCATTGGCCCCTTACTTAGCTTGCATTTATCCTGAATCTTTCGCCCAGCACGAAGTTCCAAGCGACTGGAAAAATGCGCAGGTCACTCCAGGTGAAAGGGTACAGTACCACCCGACATTGAAAATAGGTACAACATACTTCATTATTTTTGTCAGAACAACACTTTTTTTTGTAAAATAACTCAATTTCAATTAATACAGCGAAGCCGGATACCAGTGTGGGGAAGAATGACAATTTAATTATTTAATTGATCACATGTGCACTCCCACAAAATAAATCCCTACGTCCAGTTTGGTGAGATCTTTTGAAATGAATGAATGTATGGTCGTCTGCTAACCACAGATAGTGAATGTGAATATATGATCATCTTTGAGTCGATCCTTTTGCCACCTTTGGTGGGACCAAAGAGATGATATTTACCTGAGCTTTGAGCGCCTGAAATGTGGCTGACCAATACGGTAGCATGGTCTTCCCCCACCTCGAGATAGGTGCGAGATGACCTGAAGAACGGCCATGTTTCAGCATTCTGCCGCTGGATCTTGTGCTGTTATGACCTGTTTTAGTTGTGCTCCGTAATGACGAAAGAGTGGAGACATGGTATGCATGTGGAATATTTAAGAGTAGTTTGAAATAATAATTTCTCTATTTCAGGAACTTTTGTGGGGAGAATTAAATGTCAGGCAGGTAATATTAATGGGATTGTAGTAATCTTCGGAAGTGACCAACGGTCACAATGAAACCACGTGTAGCAATAAGTTGAAATACTTCTGTGTGCTTAAGTTAAGCTGAATTACTAGCGTGTGTACAATAAGTTGAAATATTTAAGAAATAGCGTGTGTACCATAAGCTGAAATATTTAAGTAATGGCGTGTGCAGGACTTGAAATTAGAGACGAGTACTTCCACGTGGTGGATACTGTGTGAGTCTCAATCTGTGTGTGAGACAAAGGATAAAGAGAAGTACTCGTCCATTGTATCAGTTGAGGACTCGCGTGTGTGATGAATATGTTCTTAATATTACTTTGCGTGATATGATTCCGTGTGACGCTAGATTTAAACTCTGAGAGAGAATCAAGGTGAGTCGGCCGTCTATCCAGCAACGCCACTTGGCTTGCATTGCACAGGAAGACGTGCATATATCTCCAGAGTTCACAGTAGGAAAGTAGAATTACGAAGTGGGGCAGTGTCGTGTGAAACTGGGATAAATATTAATTGAAGTGGGAAAGCTGAAAGTGATAATGTTGTGACCATTCTCTGTGTAGCATTTCATGTCGTAGTGTGGTGTATGTCATGTAATTTGGGTATGTGTGGTTTGCATGAGGGAGTAGCAACGTAGCTTCAAAAGATTAGTGGGTTATGCTTGTTCCTTCTGTACCGCTCGGTCTGGAGGAAAGTTTCGTGATGATGATTGTGAGAGCCGAAGTGTGAGACATAATAAAAGATCCACCATCCTATCCAGAAAGTGCACTGTAGCGTTAAATAATTACGAGACCATAATATAGAGATTCACCAATGTAAAGCCATGCCCACTGGGCGGAATTTCTCATGTGTTCTTGTTGTAGGTTATAGAATTTGTGTGTTTAGGTTAGAGAATTTATCGGAATAAATAAGATAGTGAAAAGAAAAAGATTGGTGGACTTTTCCATTGAATTGTATGTTGCCATAATGTCCCAAATTTATAACGTGTGAGTCATTCATATTCAGTGCGGTGGCCACGTGTTGACAAAAGCCGTTAAATAAAAGACAAAAAGAAAATGTGGTATTGCCAGTGCGTAGTGTACAGTCAGAGACCTGTAAATTACTGATAGTCAGATGCGTGTTTCTGTTGCGTATTAATCATACAGGAGGATAATTTGTAACTTAATTGTGAATACGAGAGTTCATGTTACTCGATAAATAAGAATGAATCCACTCGCTTGGCAGACCACTCATCTTGCAGGCCTGACGGCTTGATGCCACTGTATGAGCAAGGCATGTGGGTGCCTCTCACAGTATATAAGAAAGGAAAAAGAATGGACCCACAATATTACTGAAGAATATCCCTAACTTCGGTTACCTGCCGAATAGTTGAAAATATTCTCAGTTCGAATACAATAAGCTTTCTTGAGAATGAGAAGATTGTGTCCTCGAATCAGAATGGTTTTTGAGAGCATCGCTCGTGAGAAACTCAGCTTGCTCTTTTCTCACGTGATACATTGCGAGCTATGGATGAAGGGCAACAGGCACATTCCATGTTCCTAATTTCCTGAAGGCGTTTGACACGTTGCCCAATTGCAGGCAACCTAAGGTACGAGCATATGAAAAGTTCAAATATATGTGAGTGGCTCAATGACCCAGTATGTTGTCCTCGACTGTGAGTGTTCGTCAGAGACAAGGGAAGCGTGGTAAGACCGCTGTTGTCCAATGTACAGAAATGATGTGGCGGACACTCTGTGGCCAGCAATCTGCGGTTACTTGCTGATGGTGCTGTGGTGTACGGTAAGGTGTCAAACTTGAGTGACTATTGGAAGATACGAGATGGTTTAAATGGCTCTGAGCACTATGGGACTTAATATCAGTCCCCTAGAGCCGGTCGGTGAGGCCGAGCGGTTCTAGGCGCTTCAGTCTGGAACCGCGCGACCGCTACGGTCGCACTTTCGAATCCTGCCTCGGGCATGGATGTGTGTGATATTCTTAGGTTAGTTAGGTTTAAGTAGTTCTAAGTTCTAGGGGACTGATGACCTCAGATGTTAAGTCCCACAGTGCTCAGAGCCATCAGTCCCCTAGAACTTAGAACTGCTTAAACCTAACTAACCTAAGAACATCACACCCATCCATGCCCGAGGCAGGATTAGAACTTACGACCGTAGCGGTCGCGCGGTTCCAGACTGAAGTGCCTAGAACCGATCGGCCACACCGGCCGGCGATACAAGGTGACTTTAGACATTTCTGGTCTGTGTGATGAATGGCAGCTAGTTCTAAATGTGGAAAATTGTAAGTTAATGCGGATGTGTAGGAATAACAAACCTGTAATGTTACGTTACAGTATTGCTAGTGTCCTGTTTGACACAGGAAAGTCCTCTAAATATCTGGCCGTAACGTTGCAGAGTGATATGAAATGGAATGTGCATGTGGGGACTGTGGTAGGGAAGACGAATGGTCGACTTCGGATTATTGGGTGAATTTTAGGAAAGAGTCAGTGGTTTACCTGTAAAAAGAACCGGATATGGGACGCTGGCGTAACCTATTCTTAAGTACTGCTAGAGTGTTAAGATCCATACCAGGATGGACTGAAGGAAGACATCGAATCAGTTCAGAGGTGGGCTGCTAGATTTGTTACCGGTGGTTTCAGAAGACAAGTAATTTTACGGAGATGCTTCGAGATCTCCAATGGAAAAATCTGGAAGCTGTTGGTAAAATGTTGAGAACCGGCATTTAAAGCTGACTGCCGAACTATTCTACTGTTGCCAACATACATTGCGTATAGGGACGAAGATAAGATTCGAGAAATGAGGACTCATACGGAGACATATAGACAGTCGTTTTCCCTCGCTCTATTTGCGAGTAGAACAGGAAAGGACTAGTAGCGATAGAGGGTACCCTCCGCCACACACCTGCGTTGGCTTGCGAGGAATCTGTGTGTATGTAGATGTAGATAATGAATGTGTAATGAGCGAAAACTACACTGTTTGTACATTGAGCACTCCGCCGTTATTTTCAGTAACGCACGCCAGCTACGTTGCGTATATAAGGAGAGATTACACAGTAGGTTTCCCATTCAGAAATCGCGCTTGAATGTTGGTTGTTTTCTATGAGGAGATCGTGCTTCCCTCCGCAATGTTGCTGCCCACATTGGCCGGGATCCCACGGCTAGTGGGAAAATATGGAATACACAGGTTCGGGACGACCATACTCAATGCCTTGCGAGATCCCAGCCGCCACACGAGACTAGCGCCAGAGAGTACAGGCAATTTTCTCTCAACCGTAAAGTATCCGACACGTAACATACTTTGTGCAAGAAAATTGTCTTTCTTACAGCAAGACAAGCATTTACAGAGATATTGCGACGATGTCTCTAGCACCCTGCACTCCCAAAACACTGACTAATGTGGCAATTTCCAATGACGAGGCCGGACGACAACAAGTGATACAGGTTTGCCGCCACATCTTTTCCTGATACTGCGTAGAGCACCGCACCGAACGTATCCATGTGTGGAGGCTCTGTCGAGAATGAACGTTACCACATGGCATACCTTATACGCACCAACCACCTGGCGTGATCATAAGGAGTGCCACTGGCTACACATATACGATCGCCTTTGGTCCGGCAATGTGGAGGCAACCATTCCATTTCTGAGGTGTTAAGGCCTGTGGCTTTGAGGTGTCCTTGATATCTTTGAAGGTGGTAAACTAAGGTGAAGTGTTCTGTTCTGTCCTGAGGTTTTTTTTTTTTATAAAGAGGGTGTTCTCTAGATCTCCAGGGCTGTCAATGACTGCCAGGCCACCACAGCTGACGAACTCTGGCATCGTAGAGTAAATAAAATTTCCTCATTTGGTGTCTATCGTGCTGATATATATATATATATATATATATATATATATATATATATATATATATATATATATATATTTCACCAGCGAAAGGCTACACCCCTGTCTTATACCCTTTTTGATACTAGCACTTCGTTCTTGGTATTTATTATATATTACCTGTCTTGCCCCGTACAGCTACCAGACCGTGTGGACACTGACTTCTATATTTCACCAGCTGTTGCAAAGAGTCCCAGGTATTTTCTGTGGGTATAAGATGGGTTGATTTAGCGGGAGACTCGATGTGCGGCGGGGTTCCTGAGTGATCGTCGAACCTAGAAGGTACAACTGCAGCTGTGTGAATACACGTGTTGTCGTCTTGGAAGGCAGATTATTCGTCATGAATATGTACAAGAAATGACGATACAATGTTATTAAGAGTCTTCATATGAAGATCCCTGTGCATGAGTGAACAGAGCAGAACTGAATCACCTCAGGGATGTGCTCAAGAAAACGGGTACAGCGACTGCCATATTTCATCTTCCACGTGACCCTCTGATGGCGCCAGTCGAACTGTGCACGTTGCCGCTGTGGCTAGAAGTGTGCGTGCCAGTAGTCTCACTAACACCAAAATTCCACACTACAGCCATCACCCGATGAAGACCAACCGAAAAAGGTAGCCTACAATCCGTACGCGGGTGACGTATCTGGAAATATCGGTAGAATTTTACGACAACAAAATATCAGAAGTGTGTACCTGCCACTGGCATAGTCCATATCCCTTGAACAGACAGTAAAAGATGACCCAGGACTCTGGAAACCTGGAGCGTATTACACGGAATACCTGTTGGACAAACCATTCGCTCAATTGAAGACAAGTGCACGGAAAACAAACGGCACACCAACCTCCAGCGGCCCATAAAATCAGCAGCTGCAGAACATTGCCTTGAAACCAGCCACAAGATGAAATCCGAAGACACAAAAGCTCTGATGATGATGATGTTTGGTTTGTGGGGCGCTCAACTGCGCGGTTATCAGCATCCGTACAAAGTCCCAACCATTGCTCAGTCCAAACTCGCCACTTTCAGGAATGATGATGAAATGATGAGAACACAAAAACCCTTTCATCTCGAGGCAGGTGAAAATCTCTTACCCCGCAGGAAAACGAGCCCGAGACCCCATGCTCGGGAAGCGAGAAAGCGACCTAGAGACCACAAAAACTCTGGTCGACGCATCCCGCTGTTTGGGCTGTGTGTACAAGGGAGCTATAGAAATGCAGCTAATGAGAACCTCATCAACAAGGACAACGCATTTCAGCTTAGTCAAGAGTGGGTTCCGGTACTGAAAATCCTCCAAACGCAACGGAAACGGTACACAGAGAACGTCGAAGGCCGAGCACAGACTGGAGACCGCCAATAGACTCACGATTGTCTCCTACCACCACCGCCATCGCTGCTGGAACATCGAGCGCTTCTTACACGGAGTCAATGGAGAGAGTCTCGAGGTATTTATACCGCCGAAATGAGAAAGTTAGTACACCATAAAGACGACATTGATTTTCATCTCATGACGCCATAAGCCACCTGGGGCATAGTTTTCAACGTTGTTTGCCAACAGATAGCGTAGTGGCATACCTAGCATAGCGCCACCTGTTTCTACCGTTTAATAGGGAATATTTACGGTCAGAAGGCTCACTGTGGTACAAACGCGTGAAACAAACAGGCAACCATGCCACGGAGACACACTCGTGGCCGGGCGGGGTGGCCGAGCGGTTCTAGGCGCTACAGTCTGGAACCGCGCGACCGCTACGGTCGCAGGATCGAATCCTGCCTCGGGCATGGATGTATGTGATGTCCTTAGGTTTGTTAAGTTTAACTAGTCCTAAGTTCTAGGAGACTCATGACCTCAGATGTTAAGTCCCATAGCACTCAGAGCCATTTGAAGCCATTTGTCATTGACAAGGAGTGATACTCATCTGTGGTCCCTATCCATTGGTTGTATATATGAGGTGTCCGTTCTTTCGGACATGTCTGAAAGACATACAGCACTGTGATGCCACAGCCACTATGAATCAAGACACAAAGGAATTAAACATATTAGCCGCCAGTAGGCACTGCTTTATATCACCGTCAGGTGGCTTGCGGAGTATGGATGTAGATGTAGATATCAGTTGGGTAATGTGAAAATTTGTGTCAGACAAGGATTCGAACCCAGGTCTCCTGCTTACTAAGGTAGAAGCGCTGACCACTAAGGCGTCCGGACACAGTAGCCACCTCAGCTGAACGGACTACTCTACCACACGTCCCGTGAGACCCAAATTCACAGCTTATAACATACGTGTACACACTACTGATGTAATGCCGTTAGCCTCATTGTTCACGGCATCTCGCCGATTCTCGTAGGTCTTCGAGCTTGGTGTGCCGCTGCACTGAAGGAATCACAGGCCGTCATAGCCGTCAGAACCGAATTCGAATCACAGTCCGATGTCAATTTTCGACGTGCATCATCGATATGAATCAGTGTCACTGGAAGCTAATGACTTTCTGCTATAGATCTTATAATTATATTTTCCCTGGAGACATTTAAGTCTCTTCTTTATCTCCGATAATGACTGAAACAGAATAAATGGATTCTTCCTAGGAAGCGAGAAGACCCGGGTTCGATTCCAGCTGCAGCTCAAATTTTAATCCATATCTCCTGCTTCAATCAATGCCGGAGAGCTCTGGCAGTAGTGACAATGTAAGGGAAAATAAGCATAAGATACGAATTGAAGTTTGTGTTGGGGAGGGCACTCAACCTCAGTAGTTCGTGCAGCAGTATTAACCATCTTGCTGTGGTGATGTAATAGTTAGCATTTTTGCCTAGTAAGCGAGAAGACCCTATTTTGAGTCCCAGACGCTGCTCAGATTTTAATCTTCTGCTTCAATCATTATCGCAGGAAATGACTTTAATTCCTTTGTATTTTTTTTTCTGTCCGTTAGGTTGTTTTTAAGACCTCTGTTCTTTTTTTTTTTTTTTTTCATCAGTCTACTGACTGGTTTGATGCGGCCCGCCACGAATTCCTTTCCTGTGCTAACCTCTTCATCTCAGAGTAGCACTTGCAACCTACGTCCTCAATTATTTGCTCGACGTATTCCAATCTCTGTCTTCCTCTACAGTTTTTGCCCTCTACAGCTCCCTCTAGTACCATGGAAGTCATTCCCTCATGTCTTAGCAGATGTCCTATCATCCTGTCCCTTCTCCTTATCAGTGTTTTCCACATATTCCTTTCCTCTTCGATTCTGCGTAGAACCTCCTCATTCCTTACCTTATCAGTCCACCTAATTTTCAACATTCGTCTATAGCACCACATGTCAAATGCTTAGATTCTCTTCTGTTGCGGTTTTCCCACAGTCCATGTCCCACTACCATACAATGCTGTACTCCAGACGTACATCCTCAGAAATTTCTTCCTCAAATTAAGGCCGGTATTTGATATTAGTAGACTTCTCTGGCCAGAAATGCCTTTTTTGCCATACCGAGTCTGCTTTTGATGTCCTCCTTGCTCCGTCCGTCATTGGTTATTTTACTGCCTAGGTAGCAGAATTCCTTAACTTCATTGACTTCGTGACCATCAATCCTGATGTTAAGTTTCTCGCTGTTCTCATTTCTACTACTTCTGATTACCTTCGTCTTCCTCCGATTTACTCTCAAACCATACTGTGTACTCATTAGACTGTTCATTCCGTTCAGCAGATCATTTAATTCTTCTTCACTTTCACTCAGGATAGCAGTGTCATCAGCGAATCGTATCATTGATATCCTTTCACCTTGTATTTTAATTCCACTCCTGAACCTTTCTTTTGTTTCCATCATTGCTTCCTCGATGTACAGATTGAAGAGTAGGGGCTAAAGGCTGTTCTTAACCCACACAACATGGATTTGAGTAGTACACCATTCCTTATAGACACATAGAAGGGCGTTCGCGGATACACAGAAAATTTGGGGGCACATGGTGCTACGAAACACGGTACAGCTACATCTACATTCACATAGATATCCCACAAGCCACAGTACGGTGAGTTCCTGCGGGTATTCTGTACCGCTAATACTCATTTCCTTTCCTTTTACACTTGCAAACACAGCGAGGGAGAAACGACTGTCAATATGTCTTCGTATGAGCCCTAGTTTCACTAATCTTATCTTCGTGGCCCTTACGCGCAACGTAAATTGGTGGTAGTAGAATCTTTCGGCAGTCAGCTTCAAATGCCGACTCTCTAAATTTTCTCAAGAGTGTTTCCCGAAGCACCACCGTAACATTGTCCGCCCTAATAGCTGAATGGTGCCGGCACGGTAGCTCAGCGTGTACGGTCTGAGGGCTGCAATAAAAAAAAAAAACTGAGTAAAGGTATCAACGATCAACTTGAACGGATATCTTGAGACGTCCGCCCAGACCAAACGCAACGAACAATATCGAACAAAATAAAGAAAAGAAAAAATGGTCAGCGTGACGGACTGCCGTCCTAAGGGGCCCGGTTTCGATTCCCGGCTGGGTCGCGGATTTTCTCCGCTCAAGGACTGGGTGTTGTGTTGTCTTCATCATCATTTCATCCCCATCCGGCGCGCAGGTCGCCCAATGTGGCGCCGAATGTCATAAAACCTGCACCAAGGCGGCCGGACCTGCCCCGTAAGGGGCCTCCCGGTCAATGACGCCAAACGCCCATTTCCATTTTACCGTAACACTTACGTGTTGTTCGAACCTAGCGCTAACAAATAAAACAGTCCGCCCCTGAAATGTTTCGATGTCGTCTTTCGGTCCGAGATGGTACGGTTCCAAAACACTCGAGCAGTACTCAAGGATAGGTCCGACAAGCGTCATATAAGCGGTCTCCATTATAGGTGGACCAGCCACTTTTTCCTAAAATCCTCCCAATAATGCGAGTCGATCATTCGCCTTCCCTACCGAAGTTCTCACCTGGCCGTTCCACTCCACATCACTCTGAAACGTTACGACCAGTTAATTAACGACTTGAATTTGTCAAGCTGGATACTAGTAATAATGTAACAGAATATGACGTATTTGTTTTTCCTACTCATCCATATCCATCTTATATTTTGCCACGTTCAGAGCTAGCTGTTGTTCATCACACCAACTACACTCATGCTCATAAATTAAGGATAATGCTGATACATGGTGAAGCATTGCTCTGGTGGCTGGTTTGCGGGTTTAAATCACCTCAGGGTATGACCATGCGGTGCACTTGACCCTCGGTCGTCGCACGGTGGCGCTGGCAGCAGTACACATACGCAGAGGTGTGTTGGTGCATAGAGTACGGTGCAGAGTGTACGTCTGCAAAAGTTTTCAGACGCTAATGGTGACTGTGTGATGAAAATGGCTGAAAGAACACATATTTTTGACATTATGAGGGGTAGTTCAAATGGTTCAAATGGTTCACTGCTGTGGTTATCAGTCCCCCTAGAACTTAGAACTACTTAAACCTAACTAACCTAAGGACATCACACACATCCATGCCCGAGGCAGGATTCGAACCTGCGACCGTAGCGGTCGCGCGGTTCCGGACTGTAGCGCCTAGAACCGCTCGGCTACTCCGGCCGGCTATGAGGGGTTGAATACTATGGTGACTGGAGGCTGGTCAAACACAGCAGGTCGTAGCACGGGCCCTCCGTGTGTCACAAAGTGTGATATCAACATTATGGCAATGATTCCAGCGGACAAGAAATGTATCCAGGCGCTACAGTACAGACGTCCACAGTGTACAACACCACAAAAAGACAGATATTTCACCATCAGTGCCCGCAGACGGCCACGGAGTACTGCAGGTAGCCTTCCTCGGGACGTAACCTCAGCCACTGGAACAGTTGTCTCCAGACACACAATCTGCAGACGACTGAACAGACATGGTTTATTCACCCGGAGACCAGCAAGGTGCATTCCACTGACCCCTGGTCACAGGAGAGCCCTTAAAGCCTGGTGTCAAGAACACAGTACATGATCATTGTAACAGTGCTCCCAGTTTATGTTGACGGACGAGTCCAGGTATATAGTCTGAACAGTGATTCTCGCCGGGTTTTCATCTGGCGTGAACCAGGAACCAGATACCAACCCCTTAATGTCCTTGAAAGGGACCTGTATGGAGGTCGTGGTTTGATGGTGTGGTGCGGGATTATGATTGGTACACATACACCCGTGCATGTCTTCGATAAAGGAACTGTAACAGGTCAGGTGTATCGCGACGTCATTTTGTACCAGTATGTCCACCTTTTCAGGGATGCATTGGGTCCCACCTGATGGATGATGACACACGGCCCCACCTAGCTGCCATCGTGGAAGGGTACCTTGAAAGAGAAGATATCAGGCGAATAGAGTGGTCTAAACCCCATCGGGCACGTCTGGGATGATCTTGGTCGACGTATCGCTGCACGTCTTCCAACCCCTAGGACACTTCAGAAGCTCCGACGGGCACTGGTGCAGGAATTGGAGGCTATACCCCACCTGATCCAGAGTATGCAAACCCGTTGTGCGGCCTGTGTTCTTGCGCATGGTGATCTTATCCCATACTGACGTCGGGGTACATGCGCAGGAAAAAGTGGCGTTTTGTAGCACAAGTGTTTCTGGGCGGTTTTCTCAACTTATCACCAATCTCTGTCGTGTGTGTTCCCTATGTGCCTATGCTATTAGCGCCAATTTTGTACAGTGGCACGTTGTGTGGCACCACATTCTGCAAGTATCCTTAATTTATGAGCACGACTGATGAAATGATGTCTACATCGTCTTTTATCTTCCTACAATCACTCAACTTCGACACCTCAGCGTACACCGCAGAGTCGTCAGCAAACAATCGCAGACTGCTGCCCACCCTGTTAGCCAAATCATTTGTGTGTGTAGAGAACAATAGCGGTCATATCACACTTCCCTGAGACACTCCTGACATTATCCTTGTTTCTGGCGAACATTCGACCTCGAGGACAACTTACTGGGTTCTATTACCTCTTCGAGCCACTCACGTATCTGTGGCCGGCCGCGGTGGTCTAGCGGTTCTGGCTCTGCAGTCCGGAACCGCGGGACTGCTACGGTCGCAGGTTCGCATCCTGCGTCGGGCATGGGTGTGTGTGATGTCCTTAGGTTAGTTAGGTTTAAGTAGTTCTAAGTTCTAGGGGACTTATGACCCAAGACGTTGAGTCCCATAGTGCTCAGAGCCACGTATCTGTGAACTTGTTCCACACGCTCGTTACTACGTTTACAGTCTGCAATGGAGCACCATCTCAAATGCTTTCCGAAAATCTACAGATACGGAATCTGCCTTTTGCCCATCGTCCAAAGTTCGCAGTAAATCACGTGAGAAAAGGGCGAGCCGAGTTTCGCACGAGCGATGCTTTCTAAAACCGTGGTGATACGTGGACATACGCTTCGAAGTCTATAACTCAGAATATAGCTCTTTTCCTCTGTTCTGTCACTTCTTTATGTCGACTCATTTTACTGCGCTGTTTCCATACGACCGACTAGCAGGTACAACCCCGTTAATGCCATGACGTACATCATCGACGGAGGTTCGGTTCGCTTGTGAGTGGAAGACGATTGGGAATAACCAAAAAATCATACAGCGTACCCTCCGCCATGCTCTGAACAACAGCTTGTGGAGTGTATTCGTAAACGCGCGGAATGGCCGCGCGGTTTGAGGCGTCATGTCACGGACTGCGCGGCCACTCCAGCCGGAGGTCCGAGTCCTCCCTTGGGCATGGGTGTGCGTGTATGTTGTTATTAGCATAAGTTAGTTTTACTGGTGTGTAAGTCTAGAGACCGATGACCTAAGCAGTCTGGTCCCTTAGGAATTCACACACCAGATAGCAATGGAAATACTATTGAAGATAGTGCTGCCCAAGCAGCAGCTGCCATCACGGGTAACATAGAAGTAAGTATCCTCAGAGTAGTGAAGCAACTTAAATCACTTAATAAAAGCAAGTCCAGACTGTATACCAATTAGGTTGCTTTCGGAGTATGCTGATGCATTAGATCCATACTTAACAATCATATCCAACCGTACGCTCGACGAAAGATCAGTACCCAAAGACTAGAAAGTTGCACAGGTCACACCAATATTCAAGAAAGGTAGGAGTAATCCACTAAATTACAGGGACATATCGTTAACGTCGATATGCAGCAGGATTTTACAACATATATTGTGTTCCATCATTATGAATTACCTCGAAGAAAACGGTCTATTGACACACAGTCAACATGGGTTTAGAAAACATCGTTCCTGTGAAACACAACTAGCTCTTTATTCACATGAAGTGTTGAGTGCTACTGACAAGGGATTTTAGATCGATTCCGTATTTCTGGACTTCCGGAAGGCTTTTGACACTGTACCACACAAGCGGCTCGTAGTGAAATTGCGTGCTTATGGAATATCGTCTCAGTTATGTGACTGGATTTGTGATTTCCTGTCAGAGAGGTCACAGCTCGTAGTAACTGCCGGAAAGTCATCGAGTGAAACAGATATCTGGCATTCCCCAGGGTAGTGTTATAGGCCCATTGCTGTTCCTTATCTATATAAAAGATTTGGGAGACAGTTTGAGCAGCCGTCTTCGATTGTTTGCAGATGAAGCTGTCGTTTATTGACTAATAAAGTCATCAGAAGATCAAAACAAACTGCAAAACGATTTAGAAGAAATATCGGAATGGTGCGAAAAGTGGCAGTTGACCTTAAAAAAACGAAAAGTGTGAGGTCATCCACATGAGTGCTAAAAAGGAACTCGTTAAACTTCGGTTACACGGTAAATCAGTCTGATCTAAAAGCTGTAAATTCGACTGAAACCATAGGTATGGAACTACATTCGAGCATGATACACAAGAGAATGTCGAAATTTTCAGTGGACGTCATGAAGAGGAACGACATGTTGGTCGGGAGGTCTCACATGTGCAAGTTCGGCCGCTGAGTTGCAAATCTTTTCACTTGACGCCGTACTGGGCGACTTACGTGTCGATGATGATGAAATGATGATGAGGGCAACACAGCACCCAATCCCTGAGCGGACAAAATCTCCGACTCGGTCGGGAATCGAACCCGGGCTCGCTGCATGGGAGTCAGTTGCTCTAAGGGAGCGGACTATGTTGACCAAGTCTATATGGTACACAACATGCTTAACGAGTGGAAGAAAGACGTCGGAAAGCTTTGGTCAATTAAAATACGGTAAAAAATTCCATATACACCAGTGTGAGACAGATACAGCTACCCGAAAATGGAAGGAGGTCGTTAGTGGCTTGAACTCTGTCTTAGATCTTCTAGCATCATGTTGGTTGGCATGCATTACTCATTTCTGTCTTCGATAATCCGTTTAAGAGCCGCATCTGGTATTCTCCATGATCTAGTTGACTCATTCCAGTGTCTGTCCTCCTCTTGTGTTCTTCCCATCCCTACCGTCCCTTCAGTGGTACTTTTAATGAAACCACGCCTCGTCAGATGACCGACCCCTGTGTTCCTCCTGTATTAGGTAAGCTTCAAGAGACACGGCTTCTTCCCCCCCCCCCCCTCCCCACTCTGTGGAGAACTTCTTGATTTGATACTTTGTTTATTCAACAAATATTTAGCTTTCTGCGGCAGTATCACCTCTCGCAGGCTGTTATTTTACGTTTTTCTATTTCTCCTAGTCTCCACGTACACTTGACGTGCACCAAACGAATATCTTTATCGAAGGTATGAGGATATGCAATAAGTCCACAGTGATGTGAGTGGCTCGAAGATATCTTAAGTAACAGATTCCAGTATGTTGAACATCTTTATCGAAGGTATGAGCATATGCAATAAGTCCACAGTTATGTGAGTGGCTCGAAGACATCTTAAGTAACAGATTCCAGTATGCTTTCCTCATCGGCGAGTGTTCATCACACACAAGGGTATCTCCAGGAGTGCCCTAAAGAACTGTGATAGGACGGCTGCTGTTCCCTATGTGCGTAAATGATCTGGTGCACAGCGTGGGCAGAAATCTGCGGTTGTTCGCTAATGATGGTGTGGTCTACGGTAAGGTTTCGAAGCTGTGTGACTGTATGAATATAGAAGCCGACTTAGACAAAAATTCCAGTTGGTATAATGAGTGGCAGCTAGCCCTAAAAGTAGAAAAATTTAACTAAATGCTGATGAGTAGGAAGACCAAACCTGTAATTTTCGGATACAGTATTACTAGTACCCAGCTTGCCACAGTCAAGTCATTTTGAAGCTTCCCCTTTGTATGTAAAGAATGACAGTGCTGGAAAAACTCTTACGTTATTTGATACTGAAACAGCTGAGTAAAACTGAACGTACTCAGACAGTTTTCTCTTTACTTATTCTGATCACTAAACTGACACACATTATTTTTTTTGGAGCAACGCAATCTGACTTTCAAGAATCCCTACAAAAGAATGGCCCTGACTAACAATAACCTATACCTTTCATGAATCATTTACCTCACAAATATCTTCGTTACTTGAACTACTGGGATACATCGAGCATCCGTACTGCCAGCTAAGTAAAAGATTCTAACTACTGAAGGCACCAACTACTGATAGGCATAGTTAGTAAATGAAAGATTCAGATAGAGAACAAACAATGTATTTACCTTAATAGTGTTCAAAAGTCATAATATACAGGGTGACAAACCAGAATAACTCGAAAAATAAGGTTCACACGAAAAAATGTGTAGAATCCCGAGTTGATTATTTTAGAGGGGGCATCTGCTGGTGCTAAAATTAGCCCACTACCCCAGCCCCCTGGGGCTGGGGCGAGAGGCAACTTTAAAATTTCAAATGCGAACCCCCATTTTTTATTGCAGAAGCAGATTCGACATAAAGAACTACGTACATTTTCCAGTAAACATTTGTTTTGATTCTTGGTAGTTGGCGCTGTAATTCAAGAACATCCATGTTCTCACTTTTGCATGGAAAATGGTTACATTTGTAAAACTCTAATTCCTCTGTCTCAAACCCCGTCCGATGTGGAGAGAGAGAGAGAGAGAGAGATTTAGTTAGTAAATAAATATTTCTTATGTGTCTGTAACCATTTTCCACGCAAAAATGAAAGCATGGATTTTCTTTAATTACAGCGCCAACTACCAAGAATCAAAGCAAATGTTTACTGGAAAATTTACGTAGTTCTTTATGTCGAATCTGATTCTGCAATAAAAAATGGGGGTTCCTATTTGAAATTTTAAAGTTTCCTCCCACCCCCCTTAGGGGCTGGGGTGGCGGGCTAAGTTTGGCACCAGCAGATGTCCCCCTCGAAAATAATCAACTTTGGATTCTACACATTACAAATTTCCTTTTTCTGACGGACACACGTCCAGATCTTTCGCTCATAGTAGCCTCTCAAAACTCTGTCGTCTCTCTCCCCACATCCACCACTGCTGGCGGCTCACCTCCAACTGCACAACGCTACTCGCCGTTCACATCCAACTGCCCAACACTACAATAGCGAATATTCCAACAATGAGTCCAACCAGCCACAGACTGCACACAGCGCAGTCAGCGATTTTGATACAGAGCACTACGTGGTGTCACCAACATAAAAACCTAAACATCCTACTTACAATTTAAATATCTCTGCGTAACGTTGCAAAGCGACATGGAACGAGCATGTAAGGATTGTGGTAGGGAAGGAGAATGGTCGACTTTGGTTTATTGGGAGAATTTTAAGAAAGTGTTACTCGAGTATTTGGTATCCGTACCACGTCGGATTGAAGGAAGACACAGAATCAATTCAGGGCCGAGTTGCTACATTTGTTACCCGTGTAAGATCTCGCGTTGAGCGCACTGCGCGGTTCTCCGGCAACGTTTCAGTAAGTTTCTTATCATCTTCAGGCACTTCGGCTGAAAACTGCCAGTAAGGAACTGATGACCTTAGAAATTAAGTCCCATAGTGCTCAGAGCCATTTGAACCATTATTTCTCCAACCTCTTCACTCTCATTTTGTTTTTCCCTGGTTCAACATTTAATCAAGTATGCCCTCATATCCCTACTATCATTTTATTCACCCTCCTCTCCATCCCCTACATATACCAACTTCTAACACAGCTTTCCCCACTTCTCCATCTCGCTTTTGCCCATTGACATTGCCGTTCCCCTCTATTTTTGATTCCGAACCCATCTTTCTCTTACACAGTCAGCTCTCATAATTTTCTTAATTTTATAAGTCTTGGCTTAACAATCTATATTCCAGTATCTCGCCCATCCCTCTTCAGCCAGCGTCCATTTACCCTCCCCCGCTCCCTCCAGCGTTTTCATTATTAACTTCCGTATTTTACCAGTGGCACTTACAAGTGACTAAGGCGCTGCAGTCATGGCACTACGAATCTGTCACCGCCAATAAAAATTCCTACGCACCCACTGGGGCTCAAGAGATACTGCGCTTCAGCTCCGTAATTGCTCGAGGATTCACATCTGCCCAGAAAAGCGTTTACTATGCGATCCTCGAAGAGAACGGGCTGCTGGACCACAGTCAACACGGATTTAGAAAACGTTCTTGTGAAACATAACTAGCTCTTTACTCACACTAAGTGTTGAGTGTATGAAGGTAGCATCTGTTCCCAAAGAACAGATACCATTGATGACCGTGCAGCTTTTCTAGAATGAATGACACCCTAGCTGCAAACAGGCGTTGATATACATCAACTGGGACATGTTGTAAATGTGTTCCCTGACCGTGACTCGAACCCGGGATCTCCTGATTACATGGCAGACGCTCTAACCATCTGAGCCACCGAGGACACAGAGGATAGTGCGCCTGCAGGGACTTATCCGTTGCACGCTCCCCGTGAGACCCACATTCCCAACATGTCCACACCACTACATTCATAGTGCGCCTAATAGATGTTTGCCCATCACACTCATTACTCGTGGCAGATTAATCTACCAAGTCCCGTACGCGTTGGGGCATAGCGTGTGCGTTCGCACAAGAAGGTCAGTGGCTGGGTAGTCATATTTTAACTATATATGAAGGTAGGCGCACTGTCCTCTGTGCCATTGGGACTCAAATGGACAGAGCGTCTGCCATGTAAGCAGGAGATCCCGGGTTCGAGTCCCGGTCGGAGCAAGCATTTTCAACATGTCCCCAATGATGTATATCAACGCCTGTTTGCCGCTACGGTGTCGATTTAATTATCATTTCATTTTAGAGAAGCCGCACGGTCATCAATGGTATCTGTTATTTCGGAAAGAGACACTACCTTCATATGTATGGCTACCCGGCCATTGACCTTATGCGAACGCACACGTTATGCCCCAATTCGTAAGGGACCTGGTAGATTAACCTGCCATGGTAATGAGTGTGATGGGCAAACATCTATTAGGCGCGCTACGAATGTAGTGATGCGGATATATAGGGAATGTGGGTCTCACGGGGAGCGAGCAAGGGATAAAGCCCTGCAGGCGCACTATCCTCTGTGCCCTCGGTGGCTCATTTGGATAGAGCGTCTGAGATGTAAGCAGGAGATCCAGGCTTCGAGTCCCGGTCGGGGCACACATTTTCAACATGCCCCAGTGATGTACATCGACGCCTGTTTGCAGCTAGGGTGTCGATTTAATTATGATTTGATTCCTTATTTGTACGTTTCCAGAAGGCTTTTAACACTGTCCATACAAGCGACTTTTAGTCAAATTGTACCTGTTGAAATACCGTCTTAGTTATGTGACTAGATTCGTGATTTCTTGTAGAGGTCACATTTCGTAGTAATTGAAGGAAAGTCATCGAGTGAAACATAAGTGAATTCTGGCATTCTTCAAGGTAGTGTTATAGGCGTTCTCCAGTTCCTTATCTAAATAAACGATTTAGGGGACAATCTGAGCAGCCGTCTTAGGTTGTTTGCAGATGATGTTGTCGTTTATCGTCCAGGAAAGTCATCAGAAGATCAAAAGAAATTGCAAAACGAATTAGAAAAGGTATCTTTACGGTGCAAAAATTGGAAATTGACCCTAAATAATGAAAGTGTGGTGTCATCCACATGAGTGCTAAAGGGAATCCACTAAACTCCGGCAACACGATAAATCAGTCTATTCTAAAGAACGGAAACTCAACTAAAAGCTAAGGATTACAATTACGAAGAACTCGAATTGCAAAGCACACACAGAAAATGTTGTGAGGAAGGCGAGCGAAAGATCGTTTTATTGGCAGAACACTTAGAATATGTAACAGTTCTACTGAAGAGACTGCCTACATTATACTTGTTCATCCTCTTTTGGAGCACCGCTGCGCGGTGTGGGATCCTTATCAGATAAGATTAACGGAGGAGGAGGAGGAGGAGGAGATTATTGTTTAACGTCCCGTCGACAACGAGGTCATTAGAGACGGAGCGCAAGCTCGGGTGGGGGAAGGATGGGGAAGGAAATCGGCCGTGCCTTTTCAAAGGAACCATCCCGGCATTTGCCTGAAGCGATATAGGGAAATCACGGAAAACCTAAATCAGGATGGCCGGAGACGGAATTGAACCGTCGTCCTCCCGAATGCGAGTCCAGTGTGCTAACCACTGCGCCACCTCGCTCGGTGCAAGATTAACGGAGTACATGGAGAAAGTTCAAAGAAGGGCAGTAAGTTTTGCAGTATCGAGAAATAGGGGAGGGAGTGCCACGGAAATGATACAGGATTTGGGGCGGACGTCTTTAAAAACAGACTTTTTCGTCACGGCGGAATCTTCTCACGAAATTTCAATACCAACTTTCTCTTCCGAATGTGAAAACATTTTGTTGATGCCGACCTACATATGGACTAACGACCATAAGGGAAATCAGTGCTCTCACGGAAAGATACAGGTGTTCGTTTTTCCCGAACTTAAGTGTGATTTGCAGAGTATCCACGTAGATGTAGAGTGCCTTGTGAATCGAGCCTCATGGCTGAAGGAAATGCAGACTATGAACTGCAGATATTCTGCCCGTATGTCAACAGGTATTTGTTTCCGGGCATATAATTACAGGAACATTACTTTTGATAATACCGCCGCGCGGTATTAGCCGAGCGGTCTGGGGCGCTGCAGTCATAGACTGTGCGGCTGGTCCCGGCGGAGGTTCGAGTCCTCCCTCGGGCATGGATGTGTGTGTTTGTCTTAGGATAATTTAGGTTAAATAGTGTGTAAGCTTAGGGACCGATGACTTAGCAGTTAAGTCCCATAAGATTTCACATACATTTCAACATTATATATATATATATATATATATATATATATATATATATATATACCGTGTCATGCAGCACTATGTGAGACTCATAGATAAAATAGGTTTCTTTTTCAGCAGAGACGTAAATATAACTTCAGAATTCGTAACGTATTATGGTGAGACATTCGTTGGCTTTTCAAAACCACAATCAACCACTTGGCAACCTATTGTAGTCAGCGGGATACTCTGTGGATGTACGTCACCACAAATGAATTTAAAAAGAAACTTATCACCTTCCAGCTTGTTCAAAATGGTTCAAATGGCTCTGAGCACTATGGGACTTAACATCTGTGGTTATCAGTCCCCTAGAACTTAGAACTACTTGAACCTAACTAACCTAAGGACATCACACACATCCATGCCCGAGGCAGGATTCGAACCTGCGACCGTAGCGGTCACGTGGTTCCAGACTGAAGCGCCTTTAACCGCACGGCCACACCGGCCGGCGCTTGTTCAAAACATCGAGGTTTTACTGCAGATCACTCCTCTGCCACAAATATTTTTGAAAGAAAGATTAGTTTCAGTCCGTACTGGGCGACTGGTACAGCCGCTGGTTATAAATTTCTTGAAGTGAGACAGTCTCTACAGTTAACCATAACAGTGGTAAACCAAAATTCGTCCATTATAGCCCGCACGTAGTACAATGCATTGTATTCTCCGTTCCAGGTTCAACACTTGACATTCGGACGATGGTTCCTTATAAAATTTTATCTTAATGCCATACGTAGGCATCAATGGTCGAATGTTGGTTTTCCAACATTAATTTTTACGTAAATTCACTGTTATGGTTAATTGTAGAGGTGTCTGCAAAGCCTGGAACTTTGCCTATTTCGTTCTTTCATATTAACTTCATTTCCCCATTTTGATCTGCCACTCCCCCCCCCCCCCCCACCCGCAGTGTCATTTTTCACCACTAGGCCAATCTGATGATGCCCTAAAAGGGTGAAACGCGCCACCACCTGTAAAAATAGATTTTGCAACCAAGACTGTCTTATTTCAACAAATATTTTTTTCTTTCAAAATAAAGGTTTTGTCACTCTCGTTTACTGTACCAGCTCACAGTTAAGAAACCACGTTTCAGTTTAATCGTTGACCTTCACTATGATTCAGTCTGTCATGGAAACGTCGATATAACAACAACAACAAAAATTTTTTGGGGCACATTCGATGGTTTCAGAAAGTCACTATTGCTCTCCAGCCTTAACCTCAGGTGATGATGCAGATCAGTCTGTCAATACAATTTCCATTGAAAGAAGGAAAACACTGATGATGACGTCACTGACGACAGCAGAACAACACTAATACGATGTTCATTACATATCTGAATATCAATTATTTCAAGATTCTTTTGCTGTCACCTGTATACATCTACTGCATCTCTAGAAAGAGATTTTCACTCTGCAGCGAAATGGACGCTGATATGAAACTTTCTGCCAGATTAAACTCTGTCCGGACCGAGACTCGAACTCGGGACCTTCGCTCTTCCCAAATAAGTCCTCTGCCACTGAGCTACCCAGCCACGACTCACGACCCCTCCTCACAGCTTTACTTTCTGCCAGTACCTCATCTCCTACTTTCCAAATTTCACACAAGCTCTCCTGTGAAGCTTTCAACACTAGCACTTCTGGAAGAAAGGATATTCCGCAGACATGGCTGAAACACAGTCTGGGGGATGTTTCCAGAATGGGACATTCACATTGCAATGGAGTGTACACTACTATGCAGGAAATGAAGTACTAGTAAAAGTAAAGCTGTGAGGATAGGTCGTGCATAGTGCTAGGGTAGTTCAATGGTACAGCACTTGCTCACAAAAATCAAAGGTCCCGAGGTTCTTGTGTTTGTCCGACACACAGTTTTAATCTTCCGGGAAGTTACATCTAAGTGTTATACTTTGGTACAAATGGCTCTGAGCATTATGGAACTAAACATCTGAGGTCATCCGTCCCCTAGAACTTAGAACTACTTAAACCTAACTAACCTAAGGACATTACACACATTCATGCCCGAGGCAGGATTCGAACCTGCGACCGTAGAGGTCGCGCGGTTCCAGACTGAAGCGCCTTGAACCGCTCGGCCACAATATACCTTGGTACAGTTTCGCATTTCTGCAGTACAGTAATAGGATTTTTGTTCATAATCCTCACCAGAACTCTGTTGTCAAAAATTTGTTTGTTAATAGAGGTTTCCTGAATTTACTTCGTAGTCTTGGTTGCGCTACGCTACATATCCTAATTTTACCAAAGCGTCTATTTTGTATTCACGTTCGCCGGCCGGAGTGGCCGAGCGGTTCTAGGCGCTACAGTCTGGAACCGCGCGACCGCTACGGTCGCAGGTTCGAATCCTGCCTCGGGTATGGATGTTTGTGATGTCCTTAGGTTAGTTAGGTTTAATTAGTTCTAAGTTCTAGGGGACTGATGACCTCAGCACTTAAGTCCCATAGTGCTCAGAGCCATTTGAACCATTTTGTATTCACATTCGTTAACTTCCCGAACTAATGAGGAAGTATTGAACAGGATTGGGGAGAAGAGAAGTTTGTGGCACAACTTGACCGGAAGAAGGGATCGGTTGGTAGGACATGTTCTGAGACATCAAGGGATCACCAATTTAGTATTGGAGGACAGCATGGAGGGTAAAAATCGTAGGGGGAGACCAAGAGATGAATACACTAAGCAGATTCGGAAGGATGTAGGTTGCAGTAGGTACTGGGAGATGAAGAAGCTTGCACAGGATAGAGTAGCATGGAGAGCTGCATCAAACCAGTCTCAGGACTGAAGACCACAACAACAACAACTTCCCGAACTCTACATGCGCATCTACACTCAGCAAAGGAAATTACAGTGTGTGGTGGAGGGTACTTCCGGTAACAGTGCCATCTCACCCCTCCTCAACTTCCTGTTATACATAGATAAGCATCATTAACGCATCGTGAAGCATACTACAAATCTGAAAAAAAAACATGACACTCAATGAAGACTACAATGTGTTTATATAGTGTCTCTGTCTTCACATTACAATGTTCTTCAGACAGGCATGCATGTCTGAAGGTACAGACTCTGTTATGACGTTTACAACCACGGTAATTATAGCGGGCGATGGGGTAGCCGCGCGGTCTATGACGTCTTGCCACGGTTCGGGCGGTCCCCACCCCGGGCATGGCAGTGTGTGTTGTCCTTAGCGTAAGTTAGTTTAAGTTAGATTAAGTAGTGCGTAAGCTTAGGGACCGACGACCTCAGCAGTTCGGTCCCATAAGACCTTACCACAAATTTCCAATTTCGAATTATTGCGGAAAGGATTCGCATTTTGCGAATCTGGAATGACGTCAACTGTTTATGACAAAGATTAGTTCCGGGCCAGGACTCGAAACAGGATTTCCAGCTTATCGCGATCAGGATACGTGGGTTCGTGCCCCAGTCCAGCACAAAATTCCAGAAATTTACATATGTCATGGCAAGGTGACGTCAGTATGAATTCGCCAAATGCGACCGTTTCGTAATATACAGTATTAGACAATAGAGGGGAATTGGTATAAATCCATGAACGGAAGGTGTGGGGGAGGGGGGGGGCGAGGCGGGGGAGTGCACGTATCTACGTATGGGAAGCGCCGCGAGTTACAAGCATACTAGTGTTTCGAAAAATTCCTTGGCTTTCACAAGTGGAGATCAAACTAGCATCTTCCAGTTTAATACAGAAGTTGGGCTTCACTACAGCTCAATACGTCATTAGACATAAGTCAAATTGCACAAATATCATTTTATTAGTAAACACACACACACCAGTTGTTTTTACTAGGAAATTCATCAGTAAAGTAGGAGGAGTTGGTCACCATTAAGTCGTCCAGGTGGCCAAATGCTCTTATTGCACTGATGAATTACTTGGTAGAAGAAATTTGTGTGTGTGTGTGTGTGTGTGTGTGTGTGTGTGTGTGTGTGTGTGTGTGTGTGTGTGTGTAGTATTGAGATCATTGTAAATAACTTAGACCTGAAGCAATGCTACAGTTGACTCTGTAACCATATATTTCGTATTCACGTTGGGGCTTCACGAACCCAACACCAAACTGACACTTTTCAATTTAAGCTATGCTGCAGACCCATGTAATACTATGCCTTAAAAGATCTGCCTACTTTACGAATCCACCACCAGATTGTGTAAAATTTCCTTTTTTTGTTTTTCACATTACCAGTTTCTGGCTCTGTCCATTCTCCAGTGCGCCTCTAGTAACATAAGTGGCTAGATCCCTGTCAGAAATTTAAAAATCGCGTATCATGCATAATTGTGCGAAGCACTGTCGTCAAACGACCTCATCTTTTAACATTTCCTACCACACTGTGTACACTCACTTAATGGTACTGAAGTCGGTAGCGTGGAAAATAAGAAAAAAATAAAAAAGTAAATGAAAATGCACAGTCTTGTGGAAAAGCGTCGTTAGATTACATTACAATCGGTTTTCGTTCCATAGACCCAAAAATGGGATCATTGTCGTAGGTGCGGAACAAGACAAAAAGACCTAAACTAAAAAACACGAAACATCTGAATACAATACCTAACACCCAGATCATTTGTCACAAAAGTGTCAAAATACGTAAATAAATTACAGTAAAGTGGAACTGCCAATATTTACAGAATTAATACGCTGTCAGAATGAAACATAATTACGCATTGTTAATAAATTTATCATAGACAAAACACAATTTTGACTGTTGTGATCAAGTGCTGTCAAAACCGAATTCTAAGAAGTGTTATTATTCAATAGTCCCAGTTTAGATCTACATCTACATCTACGTGATTACTCTGCTATTCACAATAAAGTGTCTGGCAGAGAGTTCAATGAACCACCTTCAATCTGTCTCTGTTCCGTTCACTCTTGAACGGCGCGCGGGGAAAACGAGCACTTAATTTTTTCGGTGCGAGCTGTGATTTCTCTTATTTTATCGTGATGTACATTTCTCCCTATGTAGGTGGGTGGCAACAGAATGTTTTCGCAATCGGAGGAGAAAACTGGTGATTGAAATTTCATGAGAAGATATTCGTCTATAGAGTAGAAGGATTTCTCTATCATAAAATCTTTCAAACTATGTTTGAAGTTTGCTGTGTCGTAAACAAAGTTTTTATTGGTTACCTTTATTTCATTGGAAGTCTGTGTTCCTGATTATACAGAACTCCTTTATTCAGCACAGTAAGTGATATTACGCCTTAATGTAGATTGTTTTTATTTCAGGTATTGTAACTGTGTATTAACCTAATGGTTGGAAACAGAGGCGTATTACTTGCACCAAGTTTCATTAAGGGATTAATACACTGAGAAGCAGTGGTTAGAAAACAAAGTTCCTTGGACAGATTTACACATGATGTTCTTGAATTTACACCACAAAAGCGTCTCATTACACGCTTTTGCACGCTAAAAACTTTTGCTCGGCCTAAATATGAATACACTTTATGTGAAACCAAGTTTTTAATGATTCTTCAAATTTATTGAGGCGTTGGTTCACATGGCTCTAAGCACTGTGGGACTTAACATCTGAGGTCATCAGTCCTCTAGACTTAGAACTACTCAAACCTAACTAACGTAAGGAATGGCACACATCAATGCCCGAGGCAGGATTCGAACCTGCGACCGTAGCAGCAGCGCGGTTCCGGACTAAAGCGCCTAGAACGGCTCGGCCACAGCGGCCGGCTGAGGCGGTGGGGACCACGCAGAAGAAACTGATGATTCACCACCAGTATGTCACCTTGTAGAATAATTTAAAAGTCAAGTTGATGATGATGATGTTCGGTTTGCGAGACGTTCAACTGTGCTGTCATCACCGCCGGTACAAAGTCCCAATCGTTACACAGTCCAATGCAGCCACTTTTGCAGTACCAGACAGAGAAAATCCCCAACTGGGCCAGGAATCGAACCCGGGACAATGTAATCCAGAGGCTCCAATGCTAGCCACTAAACCACGAGCTGCGGAATAGAAGTCAAGCTGTGCTATAAACAGTCTGGTCGCCAGAACCAAGATTTGGGTGGAGATGTCACCTTGTAGAATAATCTAAAAGTTCAGTTGATAATGATGATGGTGGTGATGATCGGTTTGTGAGGCGCTCAACTCAGCGGTCATCACCATCTGTACGAAGTCCCTCTCTTTACACAGTCCTATGTAGCCACTTTCACGAATGGTGATGAGGACAACACAAACATGCAGTACTGGGCAGAGAAAATCCCCAACCGGGCCACGAATCGAACCTGGGACAACGTAATCCAGAGGCTGCTACGATAGCCACTGAACCACGAGCTGCGGAGTAGAAGTCAAGCTGTGCTATAAACAGTCTGGTCGCCAGAACCAAGATTTGGGTGGAGATGCCACCTTGTAGAATAATCTAAAAGTCAAGTTGATGATGATGATGATGATGATCGGTTTGTGAGGCGCTCAACTCCGCGGTCATCAATCACCACCTGTACAATGTCCCACTCTTTACACAGTCCTATGTAGCCACTTTCACGAATGGTGATGACAACACAAACATACAGTACTGGGCAGAGAAAATCCCAGACCGGGCCAGGAATCGAACCCGGGGCAACATAATGCAGATGCTGCAATGCTAGCCATTAAACCACGAGCTGATGAAGAAAAGTCAAGCTGTGCTACAAACAGTTGGTCGCCAGGATCAAGATTTGTGTGTAGATGTCACCTTGTAGAATAATCTAAAAGTCAAGTTCATGATGATGATGATGATGATGATGATCGGTTTGTGAGGCGCTCAACTCAGCGGTCATCACCACTCTTTACACAGTCCTATGTAGCCACTTTCACGAATGGCGATGAGGTCAACACAAACATGCAGTACTGGGCAGAGAAAATCCCACACCGGGCCAGGAATCGAACCCGGGGCAACATAATGGAGATGCTGCAATGCTAGCCATTAAAACACGAGCTGATGAAGAAAAGTCAAGCTGTGCTCCAAACAGTTGGTCGCCAGGATCAAGATTTGTGTGTAGATGTCACCTTGTAGAATAATCTAAAAGTGAAGTTCATGATGATGATGATCGGTTTGTAAGGCGCTCAACTCCGCGGTCATCACGACCTGTACGAAGTCCCACTCTTTACACAGTCCTAGTTTCACGAATGGTTATAAGGACAACACAAACACGCAATACTGGGCAGAGAAAATCCTCAACAGGGCCAAGAATCGAACCTGGGACAAAGTAATCCAGAGGCAGCAACGCTAGGCACTAAACCACGAGCTGCGGAATAGAAGTCAAGCTGTGCTACGAACAGTCGCCAGAACCAAGATTTAGGTGGTGGAGGAGGAGGAGGAGCAGTGTTGAGGTTGGGGGGGGGGGGGGGGGGGAGATACACCAGACTCTCAGCCTGTCACAGGACAGGTCTGGTACTGAACCTCAGGTAAAGGACCATCCAGTGTCAACAGCTGACACAAAAAAAAAAAAAAATGGGACTGAGCGTATGGGATCGGTGGCTGGGAGGCCCCTAGTCGGATAAGTTCGTCCGCCAACTGCATGTCTTACTTCATTCGATGCCACATCGGAGATCTTGCGCGCCGCTGATGGGGATGAAATGATGATAACACTACGCCCAATCCTCGAGCGGAGAAAAATTTCCGACCCGGCCGGGAATCAAACCCGGGCCCGCTTGCACGGCAGGCGAGCACGTTACCACCCAGCTAAGCAGGCGGACGACAGTCGACACAAGTACAATGGAACTGCAGAACGAGGTTGGTACTCACATGGCTGTGTCGGATTCCGCGGGCGTCGGCCGCAGGCAGTAAGACACAACAGGCGCAGTGGAGCGCGGCTCGGCGGACGACTGACCACTGTGCGGCGAGACAGTCAGCTGGCGTGAGGCGTGGCGCGGCGTGGGCCGCGGGAGAGGAGACGTCCGTCCGTAGCGGCAGCTCAACAGCTGACTGGCCGCCGTCGCCCGGGGCACTGGCGAGAGATCGGCCGGGAGCGCTCGCCGCAGCAAAACACGGAAACCGCGGGTGACCTCCAACCAGGACAGCAGTGGCGGCGGCGGCGGCGGCGGGAAGACCCGGCCCGTTCTCACAGCGACGCCGCTGCACCTGCGGACGTGTCCGAGTTACGAAACGCAGCCGCGCCGCGCGCATAATGCCGGCCAGCTGGGAACCCGGCGGAGAGCCCGCTGCCGGACACGCATGGCTGACGCGGCTCCACTGGGCGTATCGCGAGCGCCCGGCCTCTGCCGCTGCTGCTGATAAGCTTTACGGCGGTCTCTCGGAGCAGCCGGCGATGTCATTAAAGCCGGCCTGGCCGCTGAAATATACCAGCGCGGTAGCCGGGGAGTGAACACCGCAATCCGCCGCTGCTGTTGACCCAGACCTTCTGGAATGTCTCCATTCAGCAGGCACAGGGTACGGTCCTGTGGGGAGTGAGGGACTGGGTGGGGGGAGCGAGAACGTAGTATGTTACAGTACCTCCCCCACTGCAAACATCACACATACGACTTTAACAATAATTGTTGTTGTTGTGGTCTTCAGACCAGAGACTGGTTTGATGAAACCCTCCATGCTGCTCTATCCAGTGCAAGCTTCTTCATCTCCCAGTACCTACTGCAACATACATCCTTCTGAACTTACGTAGTGTATCCATCTCTTGCTCTCCCTCTACAGTTTTTACCTTCCACGCTGCCCTCCAATACTAAATTATTACTTACCGAGGAAATAATTAAAATGGTTCAAATGGCTCTGAGCACTATAGGACTTAACATCTGTGGTCATCAGTCCCCTACAACTTAGAACTACTTAAACCTAACTAACCTAAGGACATCACACACATCCATGCCCGAGGCAGGATTCGAACCGGCGGCCGTAGCAGTCACGCGGTTCCGAACTGAGCGCCTAGAACCGCTAGCGAGGGAATAATTAATTTGATGCCTAGAATGAGACCATCAAATGATAATGTAAGATTTGATTGACTGATTTTTGCAGACTGTTTCCCCATCTTAGTGGAATCTATAGAAGATGCAATAAAGCAGAGACAGTTTCAAAAGCAAGCCTATCTTTGAAAAAACAGAGTACAAGACAGATGTAACAGATGCAACTGAAAATTGAAGAATTAGAAAGGTCACAAAATTCAAATATCTAGATGGAATAATACAACTGAATGCTTTGGATAAAGAAGCTTACTGCAAAGGCAAGGAAAACGGAAGCGACTTTTCAGTTAACAAAAAACTTATATAACATGAAATATTCATGCGTAAATGTAAAACACACTTAACACTGTTAGTAGCCCCAAATACCTTTATGCTTCAGAATACCTTTCGTTAAGTAGAGCCAAACAATTAGGGGAAATAGAAAAAAAAAGGGAAAGTTAAATTGTCAATAAAACCTTGAGACCAAAATACGACAGTGGGAAATGGGAATTAAGGATGTTATAAAATAAGTAGACACAATGAAAAAGAAGATTTGTAATGTATGGATATCTAAATAGTCTACAGGAGAAAAAATAGCCATAAATAATTTATAAGTTTATTGGCGAGAAACTTAAAAACACAAATGACGTAAATCAAACAAGATAGACCAGACTTGATAGAAATGAGTGTAACACAGGAAGGAATAGAAAAAAGACAAATGTTCACAGTAAAAGTATAAAGCTTCAAGGGGTTACAGGAGAAGAAAACAAGTGCCATATGGACAGAAGAAAGAAGGGAACACCATGTGGAAAAAACGAAAAATCACTGTAAATAAAGAAAGGAGTAAATGAACGAGACGTCACTTTCTTCATATGGTCCTCAGAAGGCCAAACTAATAAAGCAACCGTTTGCATCGAATTACAGTTTGCTTTTTTTCTTTGATTTTTTTGTATGAATTTAAAAGGGGAAGTTTGGAGTTCGTTAGGTAGAATCCAGTCATTTATTTCAACGCTTCCCCTAAAGTCTAGTCATAGGGCCTCAGCTTGGCGCAGCTATCTTGTGCAATTTATATCTCATGAACAAATTGAGCCAGCTATTAAGAGTCCACTGTTTCAATAGTCACTTCCTACAGAGGATATCATAGACCTCCAAAGGGTACTAATACGAGGTCCTAACCGACGTTCCACAATTGACGGGTAAGCAGAAGGAAGTGCTAACCCACAAGAGCATATTTTACATATACACAACCAAAAAAAGTTTTGTATCATCCCGTTTCCCTTTGACTTTTTAGAGATGTCACTAAAATCGACCAAAGATGTAAATAACCACACATGAGCAGCGCCTATTAGACGGAGGGGTCCGACAGTCTATCAGTTCAAGTCATTCCACCTGGAAGGAGGTACACAGGTCGTGTTGTCTGTAGTTCAACCATGCCTAGACGGTCAATACCGCGGTTCGATCGCGGCCGCATTGTTGTTGTGCCAGGAAGGTCTCTCAACGAGGGAAGTGTTCAAAAATGGCTCTGAGCACTATGGGACTTAACATCTATGGTCATCAGTCCCCTAGAACTTAGAGCTACTTAAATCTAACTAACCTAAGGACATCACACAACACCCAGTCATCACGAGGCAGAGAAAATCCCTGACCCCGCCGGGAATCGAACCCGGGAACCCGGGCGTGGGAAGCGAGAACGCTACCGCACGACCACGAGCTCCGAACGAGAGAAGAGTCCAGGCGTCTTGGAGTGAACCAAAGCGATGTTGTTCGGACATGGAGGAGATACAGAGAGGCCGCCCAACGGCTACTACTGCAGTGGATGACTGCTACCTACGGGTTATGGCTCGGAGGAACCCTGACAGCAATGCCACCATGTTGAATAATGCTTCTCGTGCAGCCACAGGACGTCGTGTTACGACGCAAACTGTGCGCAATAGGCTGCATGATGCGCAACTTCGCTCCCGACGTCCACGGCGAGGTCCATCTTTGCAGCCATGACACCATGCAGCGCAGTACAGATGGGCCAAACGAAATGCCAATAGACCGCTCAGGATCGGCATCACGTTTTCTTCACCGATGTTGCATATGCCTTCAGCCAGACAATCGTCGAAGACGTGTTTGGAGGCAACCCAGTCAGGCTGAACCCCTTAGACACATTTGTTCAGAGAGTGCAGCAAGGTGGAGGTTTCCCGTTGTTTTGGGGTGGCACTACGTGGGACCGACGTACGCCGTTGGTGGTCATGGAAGGCGCCGTAACGACTGTACGTTACGTGAATGCCATCCTCTGACCGATAGTGCAGCCATATCGGCAGCATATTGGCGAGGCATTCGTCTTCATGGACGACAATTCGTGCCCCCATCGTGCACATCTTGTGAATGACTTCCTTGAGGATAACGACATCGCTCGACTAGAGTGGCCAAACCCTATTGAACATGCCTGGCATAGATTGAAAATGGCTGTTTATGGACGACGTGACACACCGACCACTCTACGCCGAATCGCCGTTGAGGAGTGGGACAATATGGACCAACAGTTCCTTGATGAACTTGTGGATAGTATGCCACGACGAGTACAGGCATGCATCAATGCCAGAGGACGTGCTACTGGGTATGAAAGTTACCAGTGTGTACCGCAATCTGGACCACCACCTCTGTAGGTCTCGCTGTATGGTGGTACAACATGCAATGTGTGGTTTTCATGAGCAATTTTCTGTACAGGTTCCAAAACTCTCGGAACCGAGATAATGCAAAACTATTCTTGATGTGTATGCTTGGTTAAATTGAAAGGCAAGAACATAAACACACTCCCGAAAAAAATTGGTACTGTGTTTTACAGTTCACCCACGATTTGTTATTGCAACAATGCGTATAGAGTACATGGAATGAATACATTTACAGATCAATAGTGCAAACGGTTCTTAGGTACCAGCTATCGACCCATGCGGGAACACCCATATTAGTATGTGGTGCAGCATCCACGGGTACCAATGCTGGCGCTGGCTCTAGCGTCCAGTCGATCGTACAGATCGCCAGTACTGTCCTGGGATATGTCATGCCACGCCTGCTCGAGTTGTTGCATTTCCGTAAGAGTTGTTGGTTGACGAGTCGCAAGCGTCACTTCTCGTCACACATCATATCCCACACTTGTTCGACTGGGGACAAGTCCGGACAAGGCGCTAGCCGGGAAAGTTACTGCACGCCTTGCAGAGCACGTAGAGTTTCACGGGCAGCGTGTGGGCGAGCGTTATCCTGCTGGAATAACACATACCGTCCTTTTGCAACAACGGCAAACGAACGGGCCTAACAACATTCTTGCATGAATCGAGTGGTGTTTGGCTTCCCCTCGAGAAGCGCCAAAGAGACTGTAGCTCATCGCACTCCTGACTCTAAGGCCTGGAGTGTCTTGGATGAATGCAAGCTACGAGACAGTGCTCACCAGGTCTATGTCACGGACGCAAACGACCATCACTTGCGTACAGGTGGAATCTGCTTTCATCAGCGAAGACCACGGGGCGGCATTCCCTCTTCCAAGTGATTCTCTGATGCCACCAGTCCAGCATTGCACGTCGAGTGGAAGACGGGCTTAAAGTGTGCGTGCCCGTAGTCCCACAGATTCTTGGAACGCCTGAACATGTGCTAAGGTGTAATCTACTCGACCATGAACGACCTGCAATAAGAGATGATGAGGTAGGTGCAGTCCTTCGGGACCCAGATACATGGAACACCTTAAATAGTCTGGCTGACTCAGTGTCAATGACACTGCTTGAAACATAGAAAAATCAACATCCTACTGCCAGAACAAGAATACAGACAGTGACAGAACCTCAACACATTACTTAGGAAGATACAAGCTCTGACAGTGACACAGACAATAGAACTGACAGTGATTAATTCTGACGGAAGGTGTATAAGGGCTGCGAAATAGATATTGATCATACTATATGGATGTAGATGGGCCTAACTCACAATGACTATGTCACACATACTGTTGATGTACTTCATTTAACATACACTGTAGATTCCCAGTTTTGTCTCATAGAGCATCAGAGATCTTATTGGACGTTCATGCAGATTCCCCTTCCTAACTCACAGACTTGTCACTTGTCTTGCTACATATACTGGATTTACTTGTATTAATTTAAGTAATTTTGCACTTAAATTATCATAATTTAAACTTCCATGCAACTTATTTTTGATTTGCCTATATAGTCTTCTAGCTTTTATGATATATTAATATTGTTTTTCTGTTTTTGTAATCTCATTTTTAATGTCACATAGTGGAATCTAGTTATGGTCAGTCTACAGGCACATACATAGCCTTCACATTCAGGAATTGCATGTGAGAGAAGCAGACACTTATTTTCTTTACTCTAAGTATAATCATATTCTTTTTTTATTAATTATATTAGTTTTGATATTCACTTATTCCTAAAAATTGATAACTTGTATGTTATCTCACACTTTAATTTAATTTTTCCTGTATCTAAAATTGTCTATGCAAGTTATTTTAATATTTATTAAGCTACTGTGTTTCATGTAAAATTCTAATATCACTTACAATCTTACATAGATAAATCTAGCCCACTTCAAATTTTGGCCATATGTTTAAATTGTACTCTAAAATTGTAGCAGCGAGAACTCGTTTATCTGTAGACACCTTATAGTTTAGAATTCTTTTTCTTTGTTTTCTTTCGCGTATATTTCTTTTTTATATCTTATTTGTTTCATTTTATATCTAAATAATTATATTATTTTTTATCAATTAGTTTGCAGATAAACGTCACTCACTGTAATAATTAGCGTACTAACACACAGAGCAACAGCCAGCCGGCCGCGGTGGTCTCGCGGTTCTAGGAGCGCAGTCCGGAACCGCGCGACTGCTACGGTCGCAGGTTCGAATCCTGCCTCGGGCATGGTTGTGTGTGATGTCCTTAGGTTAGTTAGGTTTAAGTAGCTCTAAGTTCTAGGGGACTGATGACCACAGCTGTTAAGTCCCATAGTGCTCAGAGCCATTTGAACCATTTGAACCAAGCAACAGCCAGGGCAGAAACATTAGAAAAGGTCCGCCTCCACGTGGCAGGGACGGTAACGGAATGGGGACTTGTCAAGCCGACATAACTTGCAAGCAGCCATTTCGGCTAAGGGACCAAACACTGCCAGGCTTGTTACTTGTTTTAAGTAGCACACGGCCCACCTTAGTAACCCAGGTGGTGGGCTACTCTGTAGTGTTTAAATGAAAAAAAAAGTCCCACAGATTGCACCTTATATGTAAATAGTTAACAGCATCTCCATGTCTAATAAGAGCTTAAAGCTGGGTACCTCTTCAAGGGACCTACGCCTTCCGTTAGGAGGCAGCGCACGGTCTGGATGGAAGGATCTTAATTGTGGTCCCTCTCTTTTGAACCCAACCTGACGGATACCTATGGCAGATCGGGGAAAACCACCGTTCAGGCTGTGTTGCTGGCTGGGCCGGAAGGTGCAACTGCCACACCACGTATCATTGTAAGTCTCATTGGCTCAGCGTGAACTGTTTGTACGACCAACCTACACAGCCTATACCTCAACCTCCACTGCACTTACAACTTCTGATCTGAAGCTTAAAGTTGGGCACCTCTTCAAGGGACCTACGCCCCCTGGTAAGAGGCGGCGCACAGTCCTGGATGGAAGGATCTTAATTGTGGTTCCTCTCTTTTGAGCCCAACTCGAAGGATACCTATGGTAGATCGGGGAAAACCACCGTTCAGGTCGTGTTGTCGGCGGGGCCGGGAGGTGCTTGCGCCTGATGTACTCTACTAGGAGCCTTGTAGGCTCAACACAAACCGTTAGCGTCATTACCTTATTACTTTTACCACCAGTACCCTTTCATTAGCAACTTTCAGCCAAGCACAAAATCAGTTACCTCTATATTGTACATCGTAAATAGTTTAGCAGGCTGGACATGGAGGTCTTAGTCTTAGTTTCTAGCTTTAACGTACCCTAATCTCTTCTAGTTGTTAGTTTTTGGGATGGTAGATGTTAAAGGCATGGTGAGCGATGGCCAGTGTCTTGAGGGTCATTCCAAGACCCGGGCCGCCGCCCACAACCAGGTGACGGGCGATATTATACCTATCCCTTCTCTTTTCAGTTCTCTCCCTTCCTTCTTTCCAAATACTTAATTTCGTTTTAAAATTAAAAACAGCAGACCAGTTGCAATGGATAAAGAAATCTTTACCTAGGTTTCAACAAATTTAAATTTGTCTTCTTCAGAAGGCGGCAATTTTATATTAGTATGGACTGATGTATCATCGTCGTTTTTACAAATATCTGCATAGATCCATTTGTCCAAATTAAAATATAGCCCTGAAAATAGGGTTTGTCATGTAAATGTAAATTAGTACACGGATAAAATTCTTCAGGGTATCAGACCGCATCGTCATAATTTAAAATTGCCGCCTTCTGAAGAAGACAAATTTAAATTTGTTGAAACCTAGGTAAAGATTTCTTTATCCATTGCAACTGGTCGGCTGTTTTTAATTTTATTACGTGGAACCGTTGCTGTTGTGCAGCTATGTTTAAAATACTAATTTCGTTTTGTTTATTAATATCTTACTTGATTTTGTATTAGTTATAAGTTTTTCTAACGCTGCACAAAAAAAAGATATCAAATGGATGTAAACAAATAGAGCCCACCTCCACGTGGCGGGACACGGGCAACGGTGTGAGTGGGGACGGGAGCCGGTGTGGTGTTACTTCGAGTCACTTCGGACCCCGGACCCAGTCACAGCGGCTAAGTGGCAACATACGGCCCACCATAAGAAATTAGACTGTGGGTCATAAAATATAAGCAGCTGGTGAAAAAAAAAGTCCCACTGCTAATAACTGGTTAACAACATTTGATGTTGACACGTCTGGGCTCTCAAGCCCTCTTACCAGTACTGTGCTAGGAGGACGACCTGCCACTGCTGCCCTTACAATAAGACGATCCTGGCGCCCGCCTGTGCTGTGTGGACGTTCAGAACCTCGTCTGCTGGTGTGACAACTGAGCCGAGTGCGGCCCGCGTGGTATGCCGTTGGTAGGTTGCCATCGCGTAGTAGGAGTAGTGGCGTCTTCTTTCCTTCTTCTGGTTACTGGAGCCACTACGTTTGCTCAGTCGTTAGCACACTGGACTCGTATTTGGGGGGACTACGTTTCAATCCCGCGTCTGGCCATCCTGATTTAGGTATTCCGTGATCTCCCTAAATCTCTCCAGGCAAATGCCGGGATGGTTCCTTTGACAGGGCACGGCCGACTTCCTTTCCCGTTCTTCCCTAGCCCGATGACCTCGCTGTTTGGTCTCTTCCCCCAAAACAACCCAACCAGCCCAACTACGTTTGCTAGCGTTGTCTGTCCGCGAGTGGCAGCAGCAGCGTTTGTCGATATGGTTCAAATGAGTCTGAGCACTATGGGACTCAACTTCTGAGGTCACCAGTCCCCTAGAACTTAGAACTACTTAAACCTAACTAACCTAAGGACATCACACACATCCATGCTCGAGGCAGGATTCGAACCTGCGACCGTAGCGGTCGCGTGGTTCCAGACTGTAGCGCCTAGAACCGCTCGGCCACCCCGGCCGGCGTTTATCGAGATCTAATACCCGTACTATCTTTGGAAGCGCGTGAAGAGTTTTTCGGGTCGGGTGCGTCGGGGTTGAGTTGGGACCGAGGAGCAGTGAGGTCCGACAGCGCCAGTACTCGCCGAGGGAGCTGGCGATATTTGCACTGCCCGATGGAAGGGTATGGTCGCGAGAGTGCACGACCACGCTGCGGTCCGGATTCAGCGAGTAAGTTGAATGGACCGTTATATTCGAGTAGTGCACCTTTCACTTGTGTGTGTGTGTGTGTGTGTGTGTGTGTGTGTGTGTGTGCGTGTGTGTGTGTGTGTGTGTCCGTCCGTCGAAGTGACCTGATGCCATCAAGCTGTCAGTTGGCGGTTTTATACTCCGACGTTTCCCTTGCCTGACTCGATTGGCAACGACCGATGGTTGGTCGTTCGGTCGGTCGCCTCAGTGGACGACGTGTATCTGGGCTTTCGACTGCTCCTGTGTTCTTAGCGTTCATGTCTACATGCAATTCGTCTTGTTTCTGTATAGTGACTCTTTTAGCATTGTTTGCCAGCCGGGGTGGCCGAGCGGTTCTAGGCGCTACAGTCTGGAACCGCGCGACCGCTACGGTCGCAGGTTCTAATCCTGTTTCGGGCATGGATGTGTGTGATGTCATTAGGTTAGTTAGGTTTAAGTAGTTCGAAGTTCTAGGGGATTGATGACCTCAGAAGTTAAGTCCCATAGTGCTCAGAGCCATTTGAACCATTTTTTGGCATTGTTTGAGCTGTCTGTGGAATTGTCTTTTGCGGTTCCATGTGCATCTAGTCAGATTTTGAATAGGCAGTTTCGTCTTAACCCTGTCTCAGTCCTAGGATTTGGTGGAGCCAACTTGTGTAATCAAATGCTCGTCTTTTGACGGTGTTAACTGTTATTCTATCGTGGTCTTAGTTATCGCATCTTAGGTGGATTTTGCGAGTGTGCTGGTCGGCGTTTAAGCTGTCCCTAATTTGAGTTGTCATCCTGTTAAGTGAGCATAACTCTTGGCTGCCTAACTCACCGCTTACGCAGCTGTAGGGACTTTTCTAAGGTCGATCCCTAGAGCACTGTCTGTCAGTCACTCCCTTCATTCTTTGGTCTGATTGTGTCAATTGTTTCAAAATAATATTTGTTTAAATTACTCCTATTGCTTTTGGCCTTCAGCCGACAAATAATTTTGAATTCTTTCGTAATAAGGCCTTTAGCCGCCAATGTAGCCTGTGTTACAGTCAATTTTTTTTTAAATGATTGTTTAAAAAAATTATTTCCCTAAATGAAGTGTACGAGTTTACTGTGCAAGCAACGATAACTGATTAGGCCCCGTTCACACCTTTTCCTGCCCTCCCGAAGTCACACGTATGAAGAAGAAGGTTCACGTGACCACTGATAACCATTGATGCCAGCATCGTCACACAACCGACGCAGCACGTCCAACTTCGTTCCAGTTATCCGAACGGACCATCTCATCACTCGGAATTCCGCAATCCGACCCTTTTCAAAGTCGCTCAGTTGGCTGCAGGAAGCATGAGTGCGTCTCAGTAGCACGAGTCTGGCTGTCAGAATTCTCCATTAAAGGGTAGACACAAATGGTGCTGTGGCAGCTTTGCAACTACACTATATGTTGGCGGACGACTTGAAACCACTGTCAGTGACCCTGCTGTCCCCCAGGTGGCATATGCCGTCATTGGCTCAAAATCGACGTCATCTTTCCAGATATACTCCTACTAAATTTTTTCAGGCAGTGTACACTAATTCCGTAAAACTCATGTGGAATTATTTAGCACCAGTGCGAAAACACGACAGATTAATCCTTACTACAGTGACGTTCATCACTCTCTTGCGCCTTCCCCTTTAGTTCTGCGTTAGACTCATTTGGCTAACAATTATTGGCACGCTATAGTGGTTCATATGGGGCATTACTGTTGTGTATGCAGCAACTGCCATAAAATTCCCAAATACGAGAGTTGGAACTTAAATAGTGGCAACTATTTATTCACAGCCGATACAAAAGAGTTACATGTTTGCACCTGTGACTGACCTTCGAAGTAGTCACCAGCGTTGTGTAGCACCCGTTGCCAGCGATGTGGAAGGCACAGTATACCATTAGTAGAGCATGTTCTGTTGTTGGTGCAAATGGAGCGGTCTACTGCCAGTCGAATCTCTGGAACAGTTCTGAAGCGAATGCCACAAAGTGGTTCCTTCATCTTCGCAAACAAATCAAAGTCACAAGGACTTAAGTCCTAGGAGTATGGTGGATGCTACAGTACTTCCCAGTCCCATCGACCGAAGAGCAGCCAAAGCTTGCGCTTTATGCGCCCACGCATTGTCGTGCAAAATGATGGGTGGGTTGTGCAGAAAGTTTCGCCGCTTCTTTCGCAAAGTTGGTCGCCGGTGATGCTCCAAAAACGAACAGTAATACTGTGCATTGACGGTCTGCCATGGAGGAACGTAATGCATTAGGATAACACCATCACAAAAAAATGGCTCTGAGCACTATGGGTCATAATTTCTGAGGTCATCAGTCCCCTAGAACTTAGAACTGCTTAAACCTAACTAACCTCCGGACATCACACCCATCCATGCCCGAGGCAGGATTCGAACCTGCGACGTAGCGGTCGCGCGGTTCCAGACTGTAGCGCCTAGAACCGCTCTGCCACTCCGGCCGGTCACACCATCACAGTCGTACACGAGAATCGCCATAACTTTAGCCCGCTCCATTCGCAGGATCAACATAAGAGGCTCTGCTAACGGTATACTACGCCTTCCACATCGCTAGCAACGGGTTCTACACAACGCTGGTGACTACAGTGAAGGACAGTAACAGGTGCAAACATGTAACACTTTCGTATCGGTTGCGACTAAATAGTTGCCACTATTTAAGTTTCAACCCTCGTCCAAAGAATTCCACTGTACTGCGACAGATATATTGTCCGTGAGTTTACTATGTCTGTTTTGGAAGACTTGCTCTAACGCCACGATACGTGGCCCATTATGACGCCCAGCCGTGTGTTGTTCACACAGATTTGTACGGGTTGAGGTCGACGACATGTAGACTTCCGGAAGCAGGGAATCCTCTGTGGCGCCTACTGAGACCCCGAGGCACTTTACCTGGGAAAACACTTTGTTAATGACCGATCTTTTCTGTCAACACATCCAAGGTCATTACTGACTTTCGTTGGTCATAAAGGACAGCAAGAGGCAGAGGTTCAAGCAGGATGCAAAAAGTTACACAACGATGTTCGAATAACAAAAATACGGGCACCACAACATTTTAGTGGGATAAAGGGAAATGGACGTTCCACAGGGCTCCGTCGTGGACCCAATATTATTAATGATGTGCCATTCCATTTGAAACAGGAGACAGAGATAAGTCATTTTTGGAAACGACACAAGCATTGCTGTAAAACCGTAAGAATGCTAAAACGATGGACACGTATTTGGGAGGACGAGGTTCAAATCCCCGGCTGGAGAGGTTTCGTGATTTCCCCAAATCGTTTAAGGAAAATGAAGCCTTCGAAAGAGTACTTCCGATTTCCGTCCCCAGACATTTCACGTTTGAGAAATCGTTCACGCACGCAAATGTAAAAAAAATAGCGTGGTTTGAAAATCGACCAGACTCCTGTATGGACGACACATTGTAGGCATCCTTGCCGTAGAGCAACAACTGAATGAGTTGAAAGCAATTCAGTCGGCCACGTCAGGACGGGATCTCAGTTCGTTGTTACAAAGGGTACTCTACTAAGCAGACTGCCTACACTACGCTTGTCCGTCCTCTTTTAGAATACTGCTGCGTGGTGTGGGATCCTCACCAGGTAGGACAGAGTAGGATTTTTGATGCACATTATTAAAAGAAAGGCGTTTTTCGTTGCGACGAAATCTTCTCACGAAATTCCAATCACCAGCTTTCTCCTCCGAATGCGAAAATATTTTGTTGACACTGACCTACATAAGGCGGAACGATCACCAGGACAAAATAAGGGAAATCAGAGCTCGTACGGAAAGATATAGGTGTTCATTCTTTGCGCACGCTGTACGAGATGGGAATAATAGAGAATTGAGAAGGTCGTTCGATGAACCCTCTGCCAGGCTCTTAAATATTATTTGCGGAGTATCCATGTAGATGTAGATGCAGATTGGCTCCTTACTTATCTTGCATTTATCGCGAATCTCTCTCCCAGCGCAAAGCCCCAAGCGAATGGAAAAAAGCGCATGCGATTCCCAAGTATAAGAAGAATAAAAGAACGGATCCGAAAAATTACAGACCAATATACCTAACATCGGTTTGCTGTAGCATCCTTAAACATATTCTGTATTCGAATGTAAGAAATTACCTTATATCTGAGAATCAGCATGGTTTTAGAAAGCATCATTCGCCCGAAACTCAGCTTGCGCTTTTCTCATGTGACATGCTGCGAATTATGGATGAGGGGCAATGGGGAGATTCCATTAACGATCTGTCCTTCGTGGGGGACCACTCATATAGAATTTTTCGAAATTTCCACCTATTGACTGTTACTTGTTCCTTCTTTTAATGTATTATATTGCACTATCATGATTTCGGCATTGTAGCCATTCTCAAGGACAATTCGAAATGTTAGGATATGACTGACCTGTCTGTGACTTTTCATCTTCGAATAAGCATATTTCTGGTCTGACATCGATCTGTTGTAGAGTTTTAGAACATGTTTCTTGCTCGCGTATCATGTCATTTCTGGAAACCCAGAATCTACTCTGTAGGAATCAACATGAATTCCGGAAACAGCGATCGTGTGAGACCCAACTCGCTTTATTTGTTCTTGAGATACAGGCTCCCAGGTAGATGCTATTTTCCTTGACTTCCGGAAGGCGTTCGATACAGTTCCGCACTGTCGCCTGATAAACAACGTAAGAGCCTACGGAATATCAGACCGACTGTGTGGCTGGATTGAATAGTTTTTAGCAAACGGAATACAGCATGTTGTTCTCAATGGAGAGGCGTCTACAGACGTTAAAGTAACCTCCGGCGTGCCACAGGGGGTGTTATGGGACCATTGCTTTTCTCAATATATATAAATGACCTAGTAGATAGTGTCGGAAGTTCCATGAGGCTTTCGCGGATGATGCTATTGTATACAGAGAAGTTGCAGCATTAGAAAATTGCAGCGAAACTCAGGAAGATCTGCAGCGGATCGGCACTTGGTGCAGGGAGTGGCAACTGACCCTTAACACAGACAAATGTAATGTATTGCGAATACGCACAAAGAAGGATCCTTTATTGTATGATTATACACTGGTAGCAGTTACTTCTGTAAAATATCTGGGAGTATGCGTACGGAACGATTTGAAGTGGAATGATCATACAAAATTAATTGTTGGTAAGGCGGGTGCCAGGTTGAGATTCATTGGGAGAGTCCTTAGAAAATGTAGTCAATCAACAAAGGAGGTGGCTTACAAAACACTCGTTCGACCTATACTTGAGTATTGCTCATCAGTGTGGGATCCGTACCAGATCGGGTTAACAGAGGAGATAGAGAAGATCCAAAGAAGAGCGGCGCGTTTCGTCACAGGGTTATTTGGTAAGCGTGATAGCGTTACGGAGATGTTTAGCAAACTCAAGTGGCAGACTCTGCAAGAGAGGCGCTCTGTGTCGCGGTGTAGCTTGCTGTCCAGGTTTCGAGAGGGTGCCTTTCTGTACGAGGTATCGAATATATTGCTTCCCCCTACTTATACCTCCCGAGGAGGTCACGAATGTAAAAGTAGAGATTCGAGCGCGCACAGAGGCATTCCGGCAGTCGTTCTTCCCGCGAACCATATGCGACTGGAACAGGAAAGGGAGGTAATGACAATGGCACGTAAAGTGCCCTCCGGCACACACCGTTGGGTGGCTTGCGGAGTAGAAATGTAGATGTAGATAACAACTGGTCTAGAATATCGGAATGGGACAGTATGACGACCGTGGCCTCTCAGTGGCGTCAATCCAGAATTTTACGAGCGGCTTATGGAAGTTATGGAAAACATAAAAGTGGATGACCAGGAGGGGATATGAGCCCCTGTCCACCCCGAATACGAATCCACCTTCTTAAAAATACCCGACCTCACTTGGAACGGCGATAGAGGACGCGGCCATGAGTGAACAAAACCACGAATTCAAGACGATCAGGCAGCTGACGTCAAAGCGTCTCTTTCCATAGCGTCTCTTTCCAGGCGTGTGCGGAGATCCACGTGTCCCGTGGCTGTAAATGAACGGCGCTAGCCAGTCGTAGAAGGTCAAGAACAGTTGCAAAACGCGCACGCAGTGAATGGCCATTAAACTGCCCTGTTCCAGCAGCATTGAGGTCTATAATGACGTCATCAACTTGTTTTCATTTACTTCGAGCAGAGTGATAGGCCATAATATGAGTAGTTAACGTCAAGTCGTTCGAGGAAATCGCGTTTATGTCGTTTCGTACGTGCGCGCCGAAGTGTAAGAAACACGTAATAAACTGGAAACGACAACACTCAAGTAGAATTGGAGACGAACAGTGATGGCGTGTTTTAAAAATAGTTCATAGACAGGAACAAGCGCACCAGTTTCAAAACAAAATTACGGGTTTCGGCCTATCTCAGATCATCATGCGGCGAAAATCCCTCACCCCCTATGTCATTGGTTATTTTTCTATGCTTTCAACGCTAATTCACGAGCTTATTCACTTTTTAATTACTAACGAGAAAATTAAAAACGGAATATTTGAATGCGTGAAGTTATACTTGTAAATTAATAAGTTGTTTGTATTTTTGCATAATATTAATGTAAATTTTGTGGTTTATGTAAATTAATTACCATGTCCTTCATAGGGTAAACTAGTTTGGCACCCGCTGTTTCGCTCGCGTATGCTATATGGCTTCCACAGAATATTTTGTTTTTCTTTAATCGATTTCTTAAGCTCTTCACAATTTGTAACACCTTAAATTTTTCACGCTAATTAAGGCCATAGAAGAATGGTCTTGCTGGAGTGCAAAGCTGTTGTTCATTATGCCTTTAGCTTTTTGTGGTGTTATTTCCATAGAAACTTTCATCACCTAACACATTTCTTTATATCTAAGCGAGAAGTGAAATACGAATTTTCATAGATTTAACTCTGTAATTTATGTAAAATACATAAGAACTTTCATCCCTGCTTTCGCCGCCTTAGATGCTGATTTTCCAAAACTAGTGAAACACATTTTTTTTTAATTTCTAACAGAGAAGCCAAATAAAAATTACAGAGATTTAAAACTGCTTTCATAATAAAATAATTTCGTATTACTTTTCATCCCCTACCTCCCACCCCCCCCCCCCACCCCACCCCCATGAACCATGGACCTTGCCGTTGGTGGGGAGGCTTGCGTGCCTCGGCGATACAGATGGCCGTACCGTAGGTGCAACCACAACGGAGGGCTATCTGTTGAGAGGCCAGACAAACATGTGGTTCCTGAAGAGGGGCAGCAGCCTTTTCAGTAGTTGCAGGGGCAACAGTCTGGATGATAGACTGATCTGGCCTCGTAACAATAACCAAAACGGCCTTGCTGTGCTGATACTGCGAACGGCTGAAAGCAAGGGGAAACTACGGCCGTAATTTTTCCCGAGGGCATGCAGCTTTACTGTATGATTAAATGATGATGGTGTCCTCTTGGGTAAAATATTCCGGAGGTAAAATAGTCCCCCATTCGGATCTCCGGGCGGGGACTACTCAAGAGGATGTCGTTATCAGGAGAAAGAAAACTGGCGTTCTACGGATCGGAGCGTGGAATGTCAGATCCCTTAATCGGGCAGGTAGGTTAGAAAATTTAAAAAGGGAAATGGATAGGTTAAAGTTAGATATAGTGGGAATTAGTGAAGTTCGGTGGCAGGAGGAACAAGACTTTTGGTCAGGTGAATACAGGGTTATAAATACAAAATCAAATAGGGGTAATGCAGGAGTAGGTTTAATAATGAATAAAAAAATAGGAGTGCGGGTTAGCTACTACAAACAGCATAGTGAACGCATTATTGTGGCCAAGATAGACACAAAGCCCATGCCTACTACAGTAGTAGAAGTTTATATGCCAACTAGCTCTGCAGATGATGAAGAAATAGATGAAATGTATGACGAGATAAAAGAAATTATTCAGGTAGTGAAGGGAGACGAAAATTTAATAGTCATTGGTGACTGCAATTCGTCAGTAGGAAAAGGGAGAGAAGGAAATATAGTAGGTGAATATGGATTGGGGGGAAGGAATGAAAGAGGAAGCCGCCTTGTAGAATTTTGCACAGAGCATAACTTAATCATAGCCAACACTTGGTTCAAGAATCATAAAAGAAGGTTGTATACCTGGAAGAATCCTGGAGATACTAAAAGGTATCAGATAGATTATGTAATGGTAAGACAGAGATTTAGGAACCAGGTTTTAAATTGTAAGACATTTCCTGGGGCAGATGTGGATTCTGACCACAATCTATTGGTTATGAACTGCAGATTGAAACTGAAGAAACTGCAAAAAGGTGGGAATTTAAGGAGATGAGACCTGGATAAACTGAAAGAACCAGAGGTTGTAGAGAGTTTCAGGGAGAGCATAAGGGAACAATTGACAGGAATGGGGGAAAGAAATACAGTAGAAGAAGAATGGGTAGCTCTGAGGGATGAAGTAGTGAAGGCAGCAGAGGATCAAGTAGGTAAAAAGACGAGGGCTAATAGAAATCCTTGGGTAACAGAAGAAATATTGAATTTAATTGATGAAAGGAGAAAATATAAAAATGCAGTAAATGAAGCAGGCAAAAAGGAATACAAACGTCTCAAAAATGATATCGACAGGAAGTGCAAAATGGCTAAGCAGGGATGGCTAGAGGACAAATGTAAGGATGTAGAGGCTTGTCTCACTAGGGGTAAGATAGATACTGCCTACAGGAAAATTAAAGAGACCTTTGGAGAGAAGAGAACCACTTGTATGAATATCAAGAGCTCAGATGGCAACCCAGTTCTAAGCAAAGAAGGGAAGGCAGAAAGGTGGAAGGAGTATATAGAGGATTTATACAAGGGCGATGTACTTGAGGACAATATTATGGAAATGGAAGAGGATGTAGATGAAGACGAAATGGGAGATAAGATACTGCGTGAAGAGTTTGACAGAGCACTGAAAGACCTGAGTCGAAACAAGGCCCCGGGAGTAGACAACATTCCATTTGAACTACTGATGGCCTCGGGAGAGCCAGTCATGACAAAACTCTACCATCTGGTGAGCACGATGTATGAGACAGGCGAAATACCCTCAGACTTCAAGAAGAATATAATAATTCCAATCCCAAAGAAGGCAGGTGTTGACAGATGTGAAAATTACCGAACTATCAGTTTAATAAGTCACAGCTGCAAAATACTAACGCGAATTCTTTACAGACGAATGGAAAAACTGGTTGCAGCCGACCTCGGGGAAGATCAGTTTGGATTCCGTAGAAATGTGGGAACACGTGAGGCAATACTGACCTTACGACTTATCTTAGAAGAAAGATTAAGAAAAGGCAAACCTACGTTTCTAGCATTTGTAGACTTAGAGAAAGCTTTTGACAATGTTAACTGGAATACTCTCTTTCAAATTCTGAAGGTGGCAGGGGTAAAATACAGGGAGCGAAAGACTATTTACAGTTTGTACAGAAACCAGATGGCAGTTATAAGAGTCGAGGGGCATGAAAGGGAAGCAGTGGTTGGGAAAGGAGTAAGACAGGGTTGTAGCCTCTCCCCGATGTTATTCAATCTGTATATTGAGCAAGCAGTAAAGGAAACAAAAGAAAAATTCGGAGTAGGTATTAAAATTCATGGAGAAGAAGTAAAAACTTTGAGGTTCGCCGATGACATTGTAATTCTGTCAGAGACAGCAAAGGACTTGGAAGAGCAGTTGAACGGAATGGACAGTGTCTTGAAAGGAGGATATAAGATGAACATCAACAAAAGCAAAACGAGGATAATGGAATGTAGTCAAATTAAGTCGGGTGATGCTGAGGGAATTAGATTAGGAAATGAGACACTTAAAGTAGTAAAGGAGTTTTGCTATTTAGGGAGTAAAATAACCGATGATTGTCGAAGTAGAGAGGATATAAAATGTAGACTGGCAATGGCAAGGAAAGCGTTTCTCAAGAAGAGGAATTTGTTAACATCGAGTATAGATTTAAATGTCAGGAAGTCGTTTTTGAAAGTATTTGTATGGAGTGTAGCCATGTATGGAAATGAAACATGGACGATAACTAGTTTGGACAAGAAGAGAATAGAAGCTTTCGAAATGTGGTGCTACAGAAGAATGATGAAGATAAGGTGGGTCGATCACGTAACTAATGAGGAGGTATTGAATAGGATTGGGGAGAAGTTTGTGGCACAACTTGACTAGAAGAAGGGATCGGTTGGTAGGACATGATTTGAGGCATCAAGGAATCACAAATTTAGCATTGGAGGGCAGTGTGGCAGGTAAAAATCGTAGAGGGAGACCAAGAGATGAATACACTAAGCAGATTCAGAAGGATGTAGGTTGCAGTAGATACTGGGAGATGAAGAAGCTTGCACAGGATAGAGTAGCATGGAGAGCTGCATCAAACCAGTCTCAGGACTGAAGACCACAACAACAACACCTCCCACCCTTAGCGGGTTGTTTTGCCGAAATTCTGAAACAATTGCTTTTTATTTGTGATTGAGAAATAAATACCTGTATTCGTAGATTTAACAACAAAATTGCCTTAATTGCTACGTATTTTCAAAAAGCTTTTCATCCCCTATTCCACCCCCTTAGGAGCGGAATTTCGGAATATCCCTTCTTAAACGCTGCCTATAGTGTAAGACCCAACCCCTCTCCAAACTTCAATTTCCTATCCTTAGCGACTTCGACTGGCTGATGATGACTCAGTGAATCAGTCTGGCACTATTTCATTCACTTGGGGGGGTTGGATTTCCAAAAACGACGAAATACGTATTTTTTCATTTACAATCGAGCAGCCAAACACAAATTTTCAAAGATTTAGCTTTTAAAGTGTTTTGAAAATGAAATATTTGCACAAAAAGATTTCACCCACTATTTCATCCCCTTAGGGGTCTAATTTCCGAAAGCAGTGAAAGGCGTCTTTTTTGTTTCTAAAGGAATAGAAGTCCAATACTAATACTGATAGATTTAGCTTCAAAAATGATTGCTTGGTCAAATATTTCCATAAAACTATAGCTATTTCACCCCCAACGCATGTTTCTTTGTTTGTACCAGAGAAGTCAAATGCAAATTGTCTTAGAGGTAACTTTAAAAATACTTTAGTAGCTCTTTAACAACGATTTATTTTCAGAAGACTTTGATAGTCGCAAATTCACTCTTCAAAACCTATAGCATCGTTGGCTTAGAGTCATGAAATTCGGAGAAAAGCAAGATTTCACTACAGGAAAAAAAAACAGAAAATTTTTAATCTGTAACTATATCACATGAAAATAAGTATTTATTTTGTCATTTTTTACCCAACTTCAAACTTGACATTAAAACTTTATTGAAATATAATCAGTCTTAATTAATATGCACCAGCACACAGACTGGGACCAAGACATAAGGGCATATAATTACATTGTTTAGCATTTGCTGATGACGTGGCACTTATCGCACAAGACATTACCGATGCACAGAAACAGCTAGAATTATTACAAGAACAGGCAGCTAAAATAGGATTACAAATTTCATTTGAAAAAACAAAATTTATGACTGACGTCAAAGATGCACCTTCTGATCTCAAAATTGGTATTAACTACATCTCTCGAGTAAAAGAATTTAAATATTTAGGTGAATCGATTGCAGAAAATTGTAATGAAACGAAATATGTCAGATCAAGAGTCCAGAAAATGGAGACGGCGTTTCAGTTAACAAAAAACATTTAAAACAAAAAGAGTCTCTCGTGGAACTGCAAAATACGACACTACACAACAGTAATTAGACCTGAAGCTCTCTACGCATCTGAGACACTAAACATTCAACACAGAACACTAAAAGAGGAATTAGAAGTGAAAGAACGTAAGATAATGAGGAAAATCCTAGGACCAAGAACTAAAGATGGGGTACATTATCCAAAACCCAATGCAGAAATATATAAAAATATCTCCAAAATAACAGACACAATGCGCATGAGAAGAATCCAATTCATGGGGCACTTAGAAAGAATGGACTCAAACAGGTTAACGCACAAAATCCATACATTTTTAAAGAACAAAACTACAAGACCGAACTGGTACAAACAGACGGGAAAAGACCTGAGAGAATTAGGGTATCCTAATCTACATGATAGAAATGAAATCAGAAAAATCACAAACACACGGGGTTTTGAGGAAGAATAGAGAAAAACTAACCGACATACATGGTCTACGCAACGAAAGCTAGCCCATTCGTTGTTTATGAAGGAATACTGGGCGAAAAGGAAGGCCAACAAATGTTGATTACGCGTGGTACTAAGTGATCCATCCGCGAAGAAGAAAAAGAAGAAGAATCAGTCTTGATCGCAAGGATTTATTAAAAACTAAAAATTTCACGCCGGAACGGTTACTTTTTAATGAATCCTCGCTGTCAAGATGATTCGTATTTTAACTATCCTATACTGTTTTCAAAAGTTATATTCTCGAAAGTTTTGGAATCCTTGGGACGGATCTCTTGCGAGTATCAATGTCGATGACAGGCAAACATTGTCGAGATCCTCAACTTCCGCAATTGACATAATTAACTGTACATGGAAACCTCATCACTTGCACTTGGACAATTTCTCTGTAGTCATCCGCACTGCTTTGAGAGTTTTATTGAAAGTTATCACTTGCATTTATAGTCAAGATATTTGCATTGCGTATACCTTCTACAATGACATCTGCAATAGCATCCAGATCACGCTTGCCGAGTCTTGCAGAAAGCCGACAATCATCGGCACTGCGAGAGGTACGTAATGGCGCTGTAACCAAAATTTCATACGGATATTGAGCCGTGGCGCTCGTTATATATATATTTCGTATGGCTAATAGAATACAGCAGTAAGTAAGTAATAACACAAACAACGTATAAAAACAATGAATGGTCAATATGTTACAGGCAACAAACAATTATTAGATCTAAAAAAGGAAGTAAAACACAAAATACACAAAAATACATAGAAATTATAGTAATAGTATCTAGTAATAGGTTTTTCAGAAGGAAAAGAGTAGACCAGACTCATGGTTGTATGTCCAAGTCTCTCAGCCAGCCAGAAGCATCTCCCTCCAGGAGGTGCAGCTCGTGCATTGTGCCAGGGAATCTCCTCGTAGGGCAGTCCATTGCGATATGACGTAGAGTTTGTGGATTCCCACAGTCGCAGTTGGGTGAGTCAGTCTGTCCCCAATTGTGCTTCCAGTAATTACATCTACCATAGCCTGTTCGGATACTATTAAAAGTCGTCCAAGATTTTCTGGGAAGACCGAAGCCCTCGGGCCGTACGGTTGGGTCCGAGACTAGGTTAAGGTGATCAGGGTTAGACATGTCCCATTCCCGACGCCAGGCTTCGTCGATATCATAATTGTCCTCGATCAGCTGTTGCCCTAATCTACGTGATGGCTTACGGGACTTGAGCCTGTGGCTGGAATTCTTGCAGTCTTCGTATAAGGGTAGGTCACGGTTGTTAGCGCACTTTTGCCATTCCCTTTTCAGTGCAGATCTTCGCCTTAGATGAGGTGGGGCTATGTTAGCCAGTACCGGGAGCCATTGGTGGGGCGTCGGTTTAATAGTGCCTGAGATGAGCCTCATGGTGTCGTTTAGCTGGGTGTCCACCGTTGCTGTAAGAGTGCTGTTTAGCCAGACCGGAGCGTAGTATTCGGCCACCGAACATACTAGTGCAAGAGCAGATGTTCTGAGAACTGTGGCGCTTGCTCCCCAGCTACTTCCAGTGAGTTTGTGTAGGACATTATTTCTGGTTTTGATTTTTGCTGCGCATTTGTATAAGTGCTCCTTGTACGTCAGAGATCGGTCCAATGTAATTCCCAGACACTTTGGGAGGGGATTGTAGTTAAGCAGCTGGCCTCTGAACTCTACGTGGGGTGCATAGTTTGCCTGTCTGTTGGTGAGGTGGAAACAGGAGACTTGGGTTTTAGAAGTATTAGGTCTGAGCCTCCATGTTTCGAAATATTCATCCATTTTGATAAGGTCTTCCTCAATGATTCTTTCGGTTTTGTGGAAGTCTTGATGTTGATATGTGAGAGCAATATCGTCTGCATAGATAAACTTCTTACAAGATGTCTCTGGTAGGTCTGATGTATATATATTAAAAAGTAATGGAGCTAGCACGGATCCTTGGGGCAGGTCATCATTTAACCTATATTTCTTGCTTATCTCTCCATCTAGGTGTACTTAAAAAAATCTATTTGAAAGCATATTGTTGATCAGGGTAGCCGTTTTCTTGCAAGGAATAATGCGTTGGAATTTAAGAATCATTGCCTCCCTCCACACTGTGTCATATGCCGACGATAGATCTATGAACACGGCGACTGTCTTTTTCTTCCTTTGAAATCCACTCTCAATATGTGTGGTAAGAGATAATACTTGATCACAGCAGCTCCGAACGGGTCTAAATCCGGCTTGTTCAATAGGAATGAAATTCTCGTTACTGGCGCGCCAGTTTCTTGGATGTCCACTATCGATCCTTCGATGTTTCTTATCTTTGCTTGCCTTGTTGTTTTCTGCATTCGCGGGGCGAGTGGCAGTTGACGTTTGCTCGGGCTACCTGCTGATACGCCGCGAGGTACGAGGTGGGAAGCAACCACGTATATGTGGAGATCGTTGTACGCGGTCTGCCGGTTCAGCATAGAGGATATGTGTTGGCTGCCTGCCTGTCTGCTCTCCTGATTTTGCTCGCCGTACCTTGCGACCGCCTAGCTTGGGTTGCTGCCTGGTGTATCCCATACGAGCAATGCCGGACGTCCAGCAGAAGTTAAGCAGCCTTGTGTTTCTTTTAAAGGAAAGGAGCAAATGCATAAGATTTTTTGTAACCAATTTTGGTGGCCTCTTAAGTGTGGCCTTCGCGTTTACACTGCCTTTGGGGCAATTCTTCTAAGTTTAAATAGTTGGGGTTCCCTGTCCTTTATAATCTTTTGGGGGTTGAATTTTCTCTTTGGGGTTCCTTCCTTGTGCTTCGTTAAATGTTTACTTGTATAGCTGGAAGTGAATCCATGTTAAAACTCGGAGAAGGTGTTTGATGTTACTGCCGCTTCCGGCATTTGTCTTTTCAATTGTTATCATCCCTTCGAGCGACCTGGTGTCACTCCTCGTTAATTAATGCTGGTCTATGTGTACTTAATTTTGAACTGGCCATTTGAATTAATATTTTGGAGCGCAGTATAGCACTAAGGCAACCTCATTGTATACCACCTCTTGCCCCGGTCTAGTACCTTAATTTTCAGAGGCACGAGTTAGCTCCACTACCGGTTTTACTGATGTGCTCCCTTCAAAATCTTGTCTTGTATAAGTTTGCCCCATGTGTGTCTGGGAACACAGAGATGAGCTTTAGTGTGACTTCAGTGCTAGTCCATTCCATTTTGTCTTGGCTTCCACTGAAGAGTTTGAGTGAAGCGTAGTGCGTTTGATTTGTTAATCATTTAATTACTGTACGTTTGTATATTTAATGGGGAGAAAGACATTTAAAGACTGTTGGTATTAACTCCCCTAGTTGCTGGGTATTGCTAATTCGTTCCAAATGGCCTACTACTTATTCAATGGCAAGGCTGTTGATTAGTTGGTTACTGTGAGTACAAATTCATGCTATTTATTTGTTACCGAAATTGTTGAAGTGTCTGTGTCGTGATTCTATCACTAGCTACGTGTTTGAGCCGAACTGATATAAACCTTACATTCCTCCTTAAAATTTGTAGCCAGCAGAAGCTCTTAAGACAACTAAGTTTTGTCACTGCTTATGTTAACCTTCACTAGGAGCAATATTTCATGTAGTTAAATTTTGTCTTAAAATGTGTATTTCTCTGATGTAATAAACGAGCGATAAAAGAAAAAGGAAAGAAGCCTGGTCCTTCCCATTGTGTCCGGTTTCTAACACGTAACAGATATTGATGTTGTTGTTGTTGTGGTCTTGTCCTGAGACTGGTTTAATGCAGCTCTCCATGCTACCCTATCCTGTGCAGGGTTCTTCATCTCCAAGTACCTACTGCAACCTACATCCTTCTGAATCTGATTAGTGTATTGGTCTCTTGGTCTCCCTCCACGATTTTTACCCTCCACACTGCTCTCCAATACTAAACTGGTGATCCTTTGATGCCTCAGAACATGTCCTACCAACCGATCCCTTCTTCGAGTCAAGTTGTGCCACATACTTCTCTTCTCCCCAATTCTCTTCAACACTTCCTCATTAGTTATGTGATCTACCCATCTAAAATTCAGCATTCTTCTGTAGCACCAAATTTCGAAAGATTCTATTCTCTTCTTGTCCAAAATATTTATCGTGCATGTTTCACTTCCATACATGGGTACACTCCATACAAATACTTTCAGAAACGACTTCCTGACATTTAAATCTATACTCGATCTTAACAAATTTTTCTTCTTGAGTAACGCTTTCTTTGCCATTGCCAGTCTACATTTTATATCCTCTGTACTTCGACCATCATCAGTTATTTTGCTCCCCAAATAGCCAAATTCCTTTACTACTTTAAGTGTCTCAGTCCTAATCTAATTTCCTCAGCATCACCCGACTTAATTCGACTACATTCCAATATCCTCGTTTTGCTTTTGTTGATGTTCATCTTATATCCTCCTTTCAAGACACTGTCCATTCCGTTCAACAGCTCTTCCAAGTCCTTTGTTGTCTCTGACAGAATTACAATGTCATCGGCGAACCTCAAAGTTTTTATTTCTTCTCCATGGGTTTTAATACCTACTCCGAATTTTTCTTTTGTTTCCTTCACTGCTTGCTCAATATACAGATTGAATAACATCGGGGATAGGCTACAACCCTGTCTCACTCGCTTCCCAACCACTGCTTCCCTTTCATGTCCCTCGACTCTTATAACTGCCATCTGGTTCCTGTACAAACTGTAAATAGCCTTTCGCTCCCTGTATTTTACCCCTGCCACCTTCAGAATTTGAAAGAGAGTATTCCAGTCAACATTGTCAAAAGGTTTCTCTAAGTCTACAAATGCTAGAAACGTCGGTTTGCCTTTCCTTAAACTAGCTTCCATGATAAGTCGTAGAGTCAGTATTGCCTCACGTGTTCCGATATTTCTACGGAATCAAAACTGACCTTCCCCGAGGTCGGCTTCTACTAGTTTTTCCATTCGTCTGTAAAGAGTTCGCGTTAGTATTTTGCAGCCGTGACTTATTAAACAGATAGTTCGGTAATTTTCACATCTGTTAACACCTGCTTTCTTTGGGATTGGAATTAGTATATTCGAAGCCAATTACTTCCCTTGTTAGAGAGGTACACTGGCAATTACTATCCCCTAGCTCTACTTGCGAGTAGCGGAAAACGGAATGGTGAGCCATGGTGCAAGGTTCCTTCCGCCATGCATTGCTCATAGGAATATGCCGATGTGGAAATACCCAGCAGTGCCCTGCCGACCCACTGGCTAAGACGGCCTGTGAGTCACCTAGCGGCACCCGGGCCGTAACGGTTGCTATCTTATCTCGGCCCAGTAACGTCTACCGTAAGCGTGACGCAGCCGCCGCTTCCGTACTGAAGCCTCTACGCCCACCGATCGCTGTGGCCGCTGCAAGCGTCCAGACACAAACACGTCACTGTTCAGCGATTCTGTGACAAACGCTGCACGAATCCGCCTCAGATCTGAGCGCACTGTGAATTGATCACATCAACGGCAGGTAACACTGGCTTCGTAACTGTGACTACTGATTTCGCACTACGATGAAGGCACTGTTTCTCCAAAACGAGTTTCCTACATCTACATCCATACTCCGCAAGCTACCAGACGGTGTGTGGCGGAGGGTACTTTCAGTACTTCTATCGGTTCTCCCTTCTATTCCAGACTCGTATTGTTCGTCGAAAGGAAGATTGTCGGTATGCCTGTGTGTGGGTTCTAATCTCTCTGATTTTACCCTCATGGTCTCTTCGCGAGATATACGTAGGAGGAAGAAATACACTGCTTGACTCTTCGGTGAAGGTATGTTCTCGAAACTTCAACAAAAGTCCGTACCGAGCTACTGAGCGTCTCTCCTGCAAAGTCTTCCACTGGAGTTCATCTGTCATCTGCGTAACGCTTTCGCGATTACTAAATGATCCTGTAACGAAGCGCGCTGCTCTCCGTTGGATCTTCTCTCTCTCTTCTATCAACCCTATCTGGTACGGATCCCACACTGGTGAGCAATATTCAAACAGTGGGCGAACAAGTGTACTGTAACTACTTCCTTTGTTTTCGGATTGCATTCAATTACGATTCTTCCAATGAATCTGTCTGACATCTGCTTTACCGACGATCAACTTTATATGATCATTCCACTTTAAATCACTCCTAATGCCTACTCCCAGATAATTTATGGAATTAACTGCTTCCAGTTGCTGACTTGCTATATTGTAGCTAAATGATAAAGGATCTTTCTTTCTATGTATTAGCAGCACATCACACTTGTCTACATTGAGATTCAGTTGCCATTCCCTGCGTGTCTATTCGTTGCAGATCCTCCTGCATTTCAGTACAATTTTCCATTGTTACAACCTCTCAATATACCACAGCGTCATCCGCAAAAAACCTCAGTGAACTTCCGATGTTATCCACAAGGTCATTTATGTAGTGAATAGCAACGGTCCTACGACACTCCCCTGCGGCACACCTAAAATCACCCTTACTGCGGAAGACTTCTCTCCATTGAGAATGACATGCTGCGTTCTTTTATCTAGGAACTCTTCAATACAATGACACAATTGGTATGATAGTCCATATGCTCTTACTTTTTTCATTAAACGACTGTGGGGAACTGTATCGAACGCCTTGCGGAAGTCAAGAAATACGGCATCTACCTGGGAACCAGTGTCTATGGCCCTCTGAGTCTCGTGGACGAATAGCGCGAGCTGTGTTTCACACGATCGTCTTTTTCGAAACCCATGCTCATTCCTACAAAGTAGATTTCTAGTCTCCAGAAAAGTCATTATACTCGAACATAATACGTGTTCCAACAGTTCGGACAGTAACAGAAATTTAGAATGCACTGCTTGAAATTTTGAAGGCAGAAGGTGTAAAATACAAGCAGTGAAAAGTTATTTACAGCAGATCAGATCCAATCGCATTGCTTTGTGAAAGCTCCTGACTGTGAAAGCAGTAGTTTTGTTTATAAACAACTTTTCTGCTGCCAGTCACGACTTTCTTTTATTTACATTTTGTGCGACGTGTTCGGGAAATTATTCCCATTTTCAAGTGCGTGCGAGCCGCGGTGGCCGAGCGGTTCTAGGCGCTACGGTCTGGAACCGCGCCACAGCTACGGTCGCAGGTTCGAATCCTGCCTCGGGCATGGATGTTTGTGACGTCCGTAGGTTAGTTAGGTTTAAGTAGTTCTAAGTTCTAGGGGACTGATGACGTCAGAAGTTAAGTCCCATAGTTCTCAGAGCCATATGAACCATTTTAAAGTGCGTTGTTATGTAAGTACTATGCCACTTTCTAGCACTGTCTTTGATGTGTGAGGTTTTGCATTGTTCTGTAGACTTTTAGCTTTCTTGTGGTCCAATTGTTTGGAGTCTCACATATATTATACACTACACAGAATTTTCTGTGCACAGTACACAAAGTTTACTATTGTTGATGTATTCTGAGCGAATAATATTCTGTGTAATGTTACATATGTGTCAGACTCTGTAAAAACGTACCACAAGAAAATTTGAAGGCAGCAGAACAATGGACAACCCCACAGATCAAAAACACTACTAAAATATTGCCCAGCTGCAAGTAGAGATCGCTCACTGAGGGTTTAGTACAAAGTTAATTATGTATATTGACAGTTTATCGTTTCTTGGAATCGATAATCTCACGATTTTTGTCTGGTATCGACATCGATACTGGCAAAATATCGGTTCCACGGTTACCAAGGCTTTCAAAAATGTTTTAATTTAAAGTCTGAAGTTACATAGCCGGCCGAGGTGGCCGAGCGGTTCTACGCGCTACATTCTGGAATCGCGCGGCCGCTGCGGGCGCAGGTTCGTATCCTGCCTCGGGCATGGATGTGTGTGCTGTCCTTAGGTTTAAGTAGTTCTAAGTTCTAGTGGACTGATGACCTCAGAAGTTAAGTCCCATAGTTCAAAATGGTTCAAATGGCTCTGAGCACTATGGGACTTAACATCTAAGGTCATCAGTCCCCTAGAACTTAGAAATACTTAAACCTAACTAACCTAAGGACAGCACACAACACCCAGTCATCACGAGGCAGAGAAAATCCCTGAACCCGCTGGGAATCGAACCCGGGAACCCGGGCGTGGGAAGCGAGAACGCTACCGCACGACCACGAGCTGCGGACGTAAGTCCAATAGTGCTCAGAGCCATTTGAACCATTTTTTTTGAAGTCACATAACAAACGACAAAAGAAATATTTTTTCGTGTGATATGACTAAAAATTAACAGTTTTCTCAGTTGTTTCCTTTACTTTTACTGTGAAACATTTCTTCTCATTTTTTTTCCTTTACTTGTACCGTGAACCCTTTTTTCTTCCCAAATTTCATGATTCTAAGTCAAGGGGAGAAACCTATAGGTCCAAACGAGTGAGTTTGCGGGTACCAAAATATGACACAAAGGGTTGTATTTTTTGATTGCGTTCACTCAGAAGATTAACATGTACTCACTTCAATGTATGTGTCATAAATTTCAACTTCATAAGTCTAGCCATTCCTGAGAAAAAGTGCTTGGAAAGTCGCAAAGAGAGACGGACGGACAAAAATGTCATCCTATAAAGGTTCCGTTTTTACCGATTTATGTGCGCAACCATAAAAATGGCAAAGTAATTAGAGAAAAACGCACTTAAAAATGGGAATCATTTCTCGAAAAGCTTCGTGTAAAATGTAAATAAAAGAAAATTGTGACCGGTAGCAGAAAAGTTACTTGTAAAGTAACCTATTATTTACAGATTTTGCAGAAATCATACTGCAGTTATAAGAGCAGAAGTAAAGAAAAGGAAAGGAAATCATACAGGTTTTGTGCCTTTCTCCCGTGTTATACAATGGGTATACTGAACAGAAATTTGTAAAGTTAATTAAAGTTCAGGGATAATGTACTAAAATTACGATATTATCACACGACGTTGCGATTCTGTCAGAACAGGCAAAGCTCATGGAAAATAGTAAAACGGAACGGACAGTGTATTGACAGGTGAGTACGAGCCGAACAACGACGAAAGTAAAACAAGGCTGGTGGATTGTAGTCGAATTAATTCATGTTTTGCTTAGGCAATTGGATTAGGAAACAAGCGAATTAATTCTTTTTTTTTTTTTGCTGAGGCAATTAGATTAGGAAATAAGGTACTGAAAATTAATACATTTTCTGTTTGGGCAGCAAAACAACTCTTTGTAGTACAAAGAGACAGGATATAAAACGCAAACTGGCAACGGTAAGAAAAACGTTTTTGAAAAAGAGGAATTTGTTGACATCGAATATTAATTTACAAGTCAGTACGTCTTTTCTAAAGGCGTATCTCTGGAGTTTAGCTGTGCACGAAAGTGCGATGTAAAGCATAAACAAGACAACAAGATAATGGAAGCTAGAGAAGAATACTGAAGATTTAGAGTGATGGATCGAATAATTAATGAAGAAGTCCTGAATGACACTGTGGAGAAAAGATAATTATGGCACTGGTTGGGCAAAAGGAGATGATCACTTATTAGGACACTATCATGAACCTTAACCAAAGTAAATTGAGAAGTCGTCTCAATGTTAACAACTTGGAATCGTGCCTTACATCAAAAACGACACACACATCCGATCCACCCAAACCTCCCGAGGACATGTAAGGCCATTGTACACATTAGTTTTTATCAATTACCGTCATAATTCAGTTTTAATGGTACGTTACAATCCGATTTCGTAAGTAAATAATATTGTTATCAAGTATGATATCAAGTTTTATTCGGTGTACCTAAATGTCAACTAAGACTTAAAACATTCTTTATTTTAGAGGACGCTGAAGAGTGAAAAAAGACATAGTTTCGAGTATTGAAAAAATGGGTGTTGGGACTGTTTGGACATACTGACAGAATGAAAGGAAGGAGGTGGGCGGAGCAAACGTAAAAGATGAGCGTGGAAATCAGCGATTCCAGATTGTATTTCTTCCTTTTTTTCAGTTTTGGGGAAAATACTTTTTTGGGGGAACTTTTGGGGAGGGTAAATTTTCGGAGAAGGAAATATATGTATTGCCTAGTCGTGCTACTAAATCCATCTCTGATAATTTAGTACAAGCAACACATACTTCCTTTTCTTGATATTCACTAGATGCTACTGTCTCTTCAAATCAATCGATACCCCTGTTCTTTTGTCAGAGACGTTAAGCTCACTGCGGTGATACCTCTCTGGGATGTCACTATGAAGTTTGCATGTACAGTTTCAACCGATTGGGATGTCTTCTGACTTTCGTGGTTGTATCGAGTTGTGAGGACACGTCATAACTGATTTCGTCGTTTGATTGTATTTGGTAGGTTTTATATTACAAGTATGTCCTACGCATATATGCAGTTTCAGATACTGAGAATTTCTCGAAAACTGGTTGATTTGTTATAATTACGTGTAAGATAATGCCAGACCAATGGTTAAGTGTCTTCATTAGGTGTAAGTATAAATAGGTGTAAGTATAAATCATGAGCACGGATTTTGCGTGTTCGCAGTAGCGTAGTGCATAGAGGTGTTGACTCGCGAAGTATGATATAAATGGTGCGCTAATGGTAATGATTAGAACAATGAGAAAAGTTTGAAGAAAGCGAATGTGGCGCCACGGGAGCACGTTTTTCTATTTTTTTCTCTTGACGCTATCATTTTTGTTTGTTGTTGTGGTCTGCACTCCGAAGACTGTTTTGCTGTAGCTCTCCATGCTTACCTATCCTCTTCAAACCTCATCATCTCCGAATAACTACTGTAATCTACATCCTTCTGAACCTTCTTACGGTGTTCACCTGCTGGTGTCCCTCAACGGCTTTTACCTCTCACAGTTCCCTCCAATACTAAATCTGTGATGTCTTGATGTCCCAGAATGTGTCTTATCAATCGATGCTTTCTTTTGGTCAAGTTATGCCACAAATTTTTTGCTTCTCTAATTCTATTCAGTGCTTCCACGTTAGTTGAGTTATCGACCCATCGAATCTTCAGCATCTTTCTGTAGTACCTCATTTTGAAAGCTGCCAGTCTCTTTATATCTAAACTGTTTATCGCCCTTGTTTCACTTCTTTGCTACGCTCCACACAGTTACCTTCAGTAAAGAATTCCTGACACATAATCTTCATTCGATGTTAACAAATGTCTCGTCTTCAAACATGCTTTTCTTGCCATTGCCTGTCTGCATATTATATTGTCTCTACTTCATCATCACTTGTTTTGCTGCCCAAATCGCAAATCTCATCCACTACTGTAACTGTCTGGTTTCCTAATCTAATTCCCTAAGCGTCACCTGATTTAATTTGACTACATTCAATTACCATTGTTTTGCTTTTGCTGTTGTTCATCTTATATCCTCCTTTCAAGACACAGTCCATTCTCTTCATCTGCTCTTCCGACTCCTTTACTGTCTCTGACAGAAATACAATGACATTGGCAAACAAAGTTTTTATTTCGTCTCCCTGACCTTTTTTAATTCGTAATCCAAATCTTTCTTTGACTTTCTGCTTGTTCAATGTAGATACTGAATAACATCGGAGATACGCTACAATCCTGTCTCATTCCCTTTTCAACCACTATCACCGTTTAATGCTCCTCGGCTGTTATAACTGCCGTCTGGTTCCTGTACAAGTTGTAAACAGCCTTTCGTTTCCTGTATTTTACCTCTGCTGCTGTCAAAGTTTCAGAGAGAATGTTCCAGTCAACACTGTCAAAAGCTATCTTCAAGTCTACAAATGTAGATTTGCCTTTCATTAGCCTATTTTATAAGTCGTAGAGTCAGTTTAATTACAAATTAAAAATTTTAGTTTTTGTACTATAATTTTTAGATATGTACGATAGTTTTACGGCCCTGAACGCATCGTTCCACCTCTTCAAACTGTCAACAGTTATCAAAAAAATGGTTCTGAGCACTATGGGACTTAACATCTGAGGTCATCAGTCCCCTAGAACTTAGAACCACTTAAACCTAACTAACCTAAGAACATCACACACATCCATGCCCGAGGCAGGATTCGAACCTGCGACCGTAGAGGTCGCTGGGTTCCAGACTGACGCGCCTAGAAACGCTCGGCCACAGCGGCCGGCTCAACAGTTATCACAAACAATAGTTTAATAGGGTCGGTTGGTTTAAGGTGTTTGGGGGAAAGTTGCATTTTATGGAATTTTTTTATTACTATGGGGGAATTTCGAAAATTCAACCCGCTAACGTTGGTGGATGGAAAAAGTTGGGAGGGTCAACCTTGGCGAACGTACTTCAATCGCTATGGGGAGGTTTTTGCAGAAACTAGCTTGGAAATACCTTCATTAGTAACACGCTTCATTATCACATGTTTTTGTGCTCATTGCTGAACATTGAGACCCCTTCAACCGAACATCTCCATACTGGACGGTTCCCATCTTCTCCTAGAACCTGCTGAAGAGGTAGTAGACCAGAGATCTTGATTTGATCTGCCCATGTAAGTCTCTTGCCCTCGACATTGCCATCCATGATTACTGTCTCTAGGTTTTCTCAAAAAAATGTTCAAATGTGTGTGAAATCTTATGGGACTTAACTGCTAAGGTCATCAGTCCCTAAGCTTATACACTACATAACCTAAATTAAAGGACAAACACACACACCCATGGCCGAGGGAGGACTCGAACCTCCGCCGGGACCAGCCGCACAGTCCATGACTGCAGCGCCCCAGACCGCTCGGCTGATCCCGCGCGGCTAGGTTTTCTCCATCTCTTCACACTATATAGCCAAAGAGCTGGAGAATATTTTAGCTGTCACGAGAAGAAAGACGCCTGGAGATACTGAGTGCGTCTTTCAGTCCATTTCCTGAGTCATCAGTCTTCTGACTGGTCTGATGCGGCCCGCCACGAATTTCTCTCCTGTGCCGACCTCTTCATCTCAGAGTAGCACTTGTAACATACGTCCTCAATTATTTGCTGGATGTCCTCCAATCTCTGTCTTCTTCTTTAATTTTTACCCTCAGTAGCTCCCTATAGTACGATGGAAGTCATTCCCTGATGTCTTAAGAAACGCCCTACCATCCTGTCCCTTCTTCTTGTCATTGTTTTCCACATTTCCTTTCCTCGGCGATTCTGCGGAGAACATCTTCATTCCTTACATTATCAGTCCACCCACCTTCCAGCTTTCCCCTGCAGCGCCACATCACAAATGCTTTGATTGTCTTCTGTTACGGTTTTACACAGCTAAGCTTAAGTAAATTTCACTTTCAAAAGAAATTTCAATCGTTGTTCTGTTGATATATGACTGTTTTGGCTACTGACAAGTAAATGTACCCAAAGGAAACACTTCGATTCCATTCGGCTGTGAATGTTGTAGTGTAGAGCAAAAAAACCAAATATATCTTTTTATCGAAGCCCATACGGCCCTTAAGTGGGACGAAACACGCCACGGAGAAAAAATTAGTTTAATATTTCTGAATGAGTACACTCAAAACGATAACAGACATAAAATAAGTTCAAATAAAAGTTCTATGGCTACAAATGTGCTCCCACACTTGTCGTAATTTTTTTTGGAAATCCCTTCCCTCCTACTATTTTGTTCTTCATTTCCGAATTTGACAAATATCAGAACGTATAGCATCGCTAATACCAGTTTCAATCTATGTAATGAAGTGGTATTCCAAAAACACATTTGTCAGAAACAAGCCAGAAATATATCAATATCGCAGTATGTGCGCCCGATATGTGTTCGCTACAATGCTAATTGTCATGTTGGGTTGTTTAATAAGTGTTTCGCAGATAAATATATTCTATATATGTACTCTGCATATATTGTTCTACATGTATATTTATTTTGAATTTGTATCAAATATAAAATATCTTGTGTTGCATTTGTGTTTTATTTTTACATTGGGTGCATTTTTTTGTTTTCAAGTTCCGACTGTTCAGATTTAGTTATGCTAGATTTGGAACTGTTTGTACGTTATTGTTGAGACGCCATTGTGAATCTATACAATAATGAGAATAGTTCGGCTCAGAAAATACTCAACCCACATCGATGCAGACATACTTCTAGCTTATTTCTGATAAATGTGTCTTTGGAATACCTCTTCATCATATATGACTGAGTTTGGTATTAGCGATGCTATACGGTTTCCTATTAGCCCAATCCCGAAATGAAAAGCAAAACAGTGGGAGAGAGATTTCGAGACCGGATGCACCCAGTGTAATGCACGTTAAAAGCCATAGAATATTTACGTAAAGTGTTCTTCATATTTGTCTTGCAGTTTCCCGATAGCTGAATGGTCAGCGTGACGGACTGCCGTCCTAAATGGCCCGGGTTCGTTTCCCGGCTATGTTGGGGATTTTCTCCGCCCAGAGACTGGGTGTTGTGTTGTCTTCAACATCACTTCATCCCCATCTGGCGCTCAGGTCGCCCATTTCGTCCGCCGCTCGTGGTCTCGCGGTAGCGTTCTCGCTTCCCGAGCACGGGGTCCCGGGTTCGATTCCCGGCGTGGTCAGGGATTTTCACCTGCCTCAAGATGACTGGGTGTTTGTGTTGTCCTCATCATTTCATCATCATCCAGGAAAGTGGCGAAATTGGACTGAGCTAAGATTGGGTAATTGTACGGGCGCTGCTAACCACGCAGTTGAGGGCCCCACAAACCAAACATCATCATCATCAGGTCGCCCATTGTGGCGTCGAATGTAGTAAGACCTGCACCAAGGCGGCCGGACCTGCCCGGTAAGGGGCCTCCCGGCCAACGATGCCAAACGCTCATTTCCATTACCGGTATTTATTCAGAAACATTAAATTCAATTTTTGAAGGGTGTGCTCCATCCCCTTAAAAGCGGTATGGCCACGTATAAAGAAATTTGTGTCCCTAATTTTGCTATACACTATATAATCGAAGCCTAGGAAAATTCGAAAAGTATCCCTTAGGTAGCTTTAATTGTGAGTTTGCCGATCATTGCACCTAGTTCAGTGGTTTTCAGCCTGGGGGCGTAAGTATTCTCTGAGGGGTAAAATGAAATTTACTGAGGCATGTAAACTAAACGATTCGATTCTGTTTCAGCCACGACAGTAAATTACTATCTAAAGATCGATACTGTTACCATCGCTTTGTAAGACTCACATAGTCCACCCACTACACAGGTATGTAGTGCTTTGTTCCATACACGGCTGATGATAGACGTGAGGCATATATGTAACAAATGCTAAATATGTTAAGAAATTGTCTTCTCCAAGCTATAGATAGTACCAGCAGTAGTCCAAAAACTGCTACTTTACTCGCTTCGGAACCGATAAATGAAGTAACTGACAGCACGACACAGCATTAACTACATGAGAACTGCTACAGTGATTAGACACAGAGCATTAACAGCCTGAAGTCGTCCAATTTATGCTAGTCCGTAAGTAAGGAGTGCAGCAATCAAGTGATTCATGAGCGGTAAGTATAGCGCCCACATCTGAACTGGTCTGATTTTAAACGGGGTTGCAGTGCAGGTCAAGCAATTGTCGAAACGCAGAGGAGTAATGCAGGGCAACATGTTTTGTAACAAGTGTCAACCCGCACTGAGGATAGTTACCGTTATTTTCTGAGAAGGAGTTGTGAGTAGCAGTTGCGGAGCACCACGGATTCCTCCGTTATTCATTCTAACACACACACACACACACACACACACACACACATACACACACACACACTAAATATCAACCAACTTTCATAATTTTAAAATGCACACATCAAAAAACGTTTTGCATCACCCCAGTTCCCAGAACTTCCGAAGACAAACATTGACTGTGGATATTGTATCACAGACACAGTCCCTTTGACTGTTCAAAGATGTCACTGAAGAAGAGAAATTTGTTAACATCGAGTATAGATTTAAGTGTCAGGAAGTCGTTTCTGAAAGTATTTGTATGGAGTGTAGCCATGTGTGGAAGTGAATCATGGACGATAAATAATTTGGACAAGAAGAGAATAGAATCTTTCGAAATGTGGCGCTACAGAAGGATGCTGAAGATTACATGGGTAGATCACATAGCTAATGAGGAAGTATTGAATAGAATTGGGGAGAAGAAGAGTTTGTGGCACAACTTAACTAGAAGAAGGGATCGGTTGGTAGGACATGTTCTGAGGCATCAAGGGATCACCAATTTAGTATGGGAGGGCAGCGTGGCTGGTAAAAATCGTAGAGGGAGACCAAGAGATGAATACACTAAGTATATTCAGAAGGATGTAGGCTGCGATACGTACTGGGAGATGAAGAGGCTTGCAAAGGATAGAGTAGCATGGAGAGCTGCATCAAACCAGTCTCATGACTAAAGACCACAACAACAACAGATGTCACTAAACCCGCCGAAAGATGTAAACAACCATGCACAAGCAGCGCCTATTAGACGGAGGGGTCCGAGAGCCGATCAGTTCCAGTCATTCCGCCAAGAAGGAGGTACACAGATCGTGTTGTCTGTAGTTCAACCATGCCTAGACGGTCAATACCGCGATTCGATCGCGTCCGCATTATTACTTTGTGCCAGGAAGGGCTCTCAACAAGGGAAGTGCCCAGGCGTTTCGGAGTGAAGCACAGCTGTGTTGTTCGGACATACAAGAGATACAGAGGCAGGAATTGTCGATGACATGCCTCGCTCAGACCGCCTAAGGGCTACTACTGCAGTGGATGACCACTACTTGACAGCAACGCACCCATGTTGAATAATGCTTTTCGTGCAGCCACAGGACGTCGTGTTACGACTCAAACTGTGCGCAATACGCTGCAGGGTGCGCAAGTTCACTCCCGACGTCCGTGGGGAGGTCCATCTTTGCCGCCACGACACATTGCAGAGCTGCACAGATGGGTCCAACAACATGCCGAATGGACCGCTGAGAATCGGTATCACGTTCTCTTCACCGATGAGTGTAGGATATGCCTTCAACCAGACAACTGTCGGACACGTGTTTGGAGGCAACCCGGTCAGGCTGAACCCCTTAGACACACTGTCCAGGGAGTGCAGCAAGGTGGACGTTCCCTGCTGTTTTGGGGTGGCATTATGTGGGGCCGACGTACGCCGCTAGTAGCCACGGAAGGCGCTGTAACGGCTGTACGATACGTGAATGCCATCCTCCGACCGATAGTGCAACTATATCGGCAGCATATTGACGAGGCATTCGTATTCATGGACGACAGTTCGCTCCCCCATCGTGCACGTCTTGTGAATGACTTCTTTCAGGAAAACGACATCGCTCGACAAGAGTGGCCAGCATGAACTCTACCGAATATGCCTCGGTTAAATTGAAAAGGGCTGTTTATGGACGACGTGACCCACCAACCACTCTGAGGGATCTATATCGGCCGTCCGCTGTGGCCGAGTGGTTCTAGGCACTTCAGTCCGGAACCGCGCTGCTGCTACGGTCGCAGGTTCGAATCCTGCCTCGGGCATGGATGTGTGTAACGTCCTTAGGGTAGTTAGGTTTCAGTAGTTCTAAGTACTGCTGACCTGAGATGTTGAGTCCCATAGTGCTTGGAGCTATTTCAACCATTTGTTTGTTCTACACCGTATTTCCGTAGAGGTGTGGGACGATCTGAACCAACAATGCCTTGGTGAACTCGTGGATAGTATGCCACGACGAATACAGGCATGTATTAATGTAAGAGGACTTGATACTGGGTATTAGAGGTGCCGATGTGTACAGCAATCTGGACGGCCACCTCTGTAGGTCTCAGTGTATGGTGGTACAACAAGACCAATAAAAAGGGCAGAAATGATGATTATGTTGACCTCTCTTCCAGTTTTCTGTACAGGTTCCGGAACTCTCGGAACCGAGGTGATGCAAAATGGGTCTAAGCACTATGGGACTTAACATCTGAGGTCATCAGTCCTCTAGAACTTAGGACTACTTACACCTAACTAACGTAAGGACATCACACACATTCATGACCTATGCAGGATTCGAACTTGCAACTGTAGCGGTCGCGTGGTTCCAGACTGAAGTGCCTAGAACCGCTCGGCCACGCTGGCCGGCGGTATGCAAAACATTTTTGATGTGTGTAGAAGTGTTCCAAGAAAAGTCTATGTGCGGGGGCGGTTGGGGGTTTGCGATGGGGGGGTGGGGGGCGGCGAACAGACGGCTTGGGTAGTGGGATTGGTGGAGGTACTAGCTAATGTCTAATTGCACTCACTGGTAATGGTCTAAGAAAAACTGGGAAACACTGCACCTAGACCAACCGAGCGCTTAATTCCCGGCTGGCCGATGTGGCCGAGCGGTTCTAGGCGCTTGTCTGGATCCGCGCGACCGCTTAGGTTAGTTTGGTTTAAGTAGTTCTAAGTTATAGGGGACTGATGACCTCAGATGTCGTATAGTGCTCAGAGCCATTTGAACCATATTTGAGCTTAGTTCCCCCTGGCTGAGACGCAGCATTGGAACTCCAGGCCTTGCGCAACTCTTTCACAACAGCGAGTGGGTGGCGTGGCTGAGCGGGTTGCGGCAGGCCGGCAGATGGCCGGACATTTGACGGATAAAGAGGGGAGCGTGTGAGCGGCCTCTGAGCGCCGGCTATTGGCAGTGAATGGCGGGCGGTGTGCCCGCGCTATTGGGGTGGGCGTTCCCGCGCAGGGTCGCTAATGCGGCCGCTTTGGCCGGAGCCGCGCCGCTCTGAGAGGCGACCTTGGCGCAGGCGGCCCGCTGGGAAGCCGCCGCCGCGCACAACAGGTACCGCGGCACTCAGCTGGGCCGCTCTTGACCGCGGCCCAAGTCACGGCCCCGCAAGTCGCGGTCGTGGCCCACCTTCCGGCGAGGCGGCTAAAGCCGTCGGCTCACGGACCGTGCAACCGAACGTTGGACGTGCCGAGTTTCTGACGTCATAGCGTGGAATTGTAATTCTGTCAGAGACAGCAAAGGACTCGGAAGAACAGTTGAACGGAATGGACAGTGTCTTGAAACAAGGGTATAAGATGAACATCAACAAAAGCAAAACAAGGATAATGGAATGTAGTCGATGGTTGGTTGGTTGCTTGGTTCGGGGAAGGAGACCAGACAGCGAGGTCATCGGTCTCATCGAATTAGGGAAGGACGGGGAAGGAAGTCGGCCGTGCCCTTTGAAAGGAACCATCCCGGCATTTGCCTGGAGCGATTTAGGGAAATCACGGAAAACCTAAATCAGGATGGCCGGACGCGGGATTGAACCGTCGTCCTCCCGAATACGAGTCCAGTGTCTAACCACTGCGCCATCTCGCTCGGTAATGGAGTAGAATTAAGTCGGGTGATGCTGAGGGAATTACATTAGGAAATGAGTCACTTGAAGTAGTAAAAGAGTTTTGCTATTTGGGGAGCAAAATAACTGATGATGGTCGAAGTAGAGAGGATATAATATGTAGACTGACAATGGCAAGGAGAGCGTTTCTGAAGAAGAGAAATTTGTTAACACCGAGATAGATTTAAGTGTCAGGAAGCCGTTTCTGAACGTATTTGTATGGAGTGTAGCCATGTATGGAAGTGAAACGTGGATAATAAATAGTTTGGACAAGAATAGAATAGAAGGTTTTGAAACGTGACCATACAGAAAAATGCCGAAGATTAGATGGGTAGATCACGTAACTAATGATGAGATATTGAATAGAATTGGGGGGAAGAAGAATTTGTGGCACAACTTGAGTAGAAGAAGGGATCGGTTGCTAGGACATGTTCTGAGGCATCAAAGGATCACAAATTTGGTACAACAAAAGCAAAACAAGGATAATGGAATGTAGTCAAATTAAGTCGGGTGATGCTGAGGGAATTAGATTAGGAAATGAGACACTTGAAGTAGTAAAGGAGTTTTGCTATTTGGGGAACTAAATAACTGATCATGGTCGAAGTAGAGAGGATATAATATGTAGACTGACAATGGCAAGGAAAGCGTATCAGAAGAAGAGAAATTTAACACCGAGCATAGATTTAAGTGTCAGGAAGCCGTTTCTGAACGTATTTGTATGGAGTGTAGCCATGTATGGAAGTGAAACGGGGACAATAAATAGTTTGGACAAGAATAGAATAGAAGCTTTCGAAACGTGGTGATACAGAAGAATGCTGAAGATTAGATGGGTAGATCATATAACTAATGAGGAGGTAATGAATAGAATTGGGGAGAAGAGGAGCTTGTGGCACAACTTGACTAGAAGAAGGGATCGGTTGGTAAGACATGTTCTGAGGCATCAAGGGATCATAAATTTGGTACTGGAGGACAGCGTGGCTGGTAAAAATCGTAGAGGGAGACCAAGAGATGAGTATACTAAGCAGATTCAGAAGGATGTAGGCTGCAGTAGGTACTGGGAGATGAAGAAGCTTGCACAGAGAGTGGCATGGAGAGCTGCATCAAACCAGTCTCAGGACTGAAGACGACAACAACAACAGCGTGCAGTAGCACGTTCGGGAGTCTTTCCGAACGCGCAGAGCAATATCTGACATGTCAGATATTCTGAGCGTGCGTCTGAGCGTTGACCAATGAGATGGCACAACACCACATACGTCACACGCACGCCGTCTCTCTTCAGTACAGAGTTGTGAGGCGCCATATTAGCATTCATTTCAAGCCTATATGTATATATAAAACGTATCAGATAGATTAAATAATGGTAAGACAGAGATTTAGGAACCAGATTTTGAATTGTACGACATTTTCAGTGGCAGATGTGGACTCTGACCACAATCTGTTGCTTATGAACTGTAGATTAAAACTGAAGAAACAGCAAAATGTTGGGAATTTAAGGAGATGGGACCTGGATAAACGAACTAAACCAGACGTTGTACAGACTTTCAGGGAGAGCATAAGGGAACAATTGACAGCACTGGGGGAAAGAAGTACTGTAGAAGAAGAATGGGTAGCTCTGAGGGATGAAGTAGTGTAGGCAGCAGAGGATCAAGTAGGTAAAAAGACGAGGGCTAGAAGAAACCCTTGGGATTTACTGAATTTAATTGATGAAAGGAGAAAATATAAAAACGCAGTAAATAAATCAGGCAAAAAGGAATACAAACGTCTCAAAAATGAGTTCGACAGGAAGTGCAAAATGGCTAAGCAGGGATGGCTAGAGGACAAATGTAAGGATGTAGAGGCTTATCTCACTAGGGGGTAGTATAGATACTCCCTACAGGAAAATGAAAGAGATCTTTGGAGAAAAGAGATCCACTTGTATGAATATCAAGAACTCAGATGCAAACCCAGTTCTAACCAAGGAAGGGAAAGCAGAAAGGTGGAAAGAGTATATAGAGGGTCTATACAAGAGCGATGTACTTGAGGACAATGTTACGGAAACTGAAGAGAATGTAGATGAAGATGAAATGGGAGATATGATACTGCGTGAAGAATTTGACAGAGCACTGAAAGACCTAAGTCGAAACAAGGTCCCAGGAGTAGACAACATTCCATTAGAACTACTGACGGCCTTGGGAGTCCTGACAAAACTCTATCATCTGGTGAGCAAGATGTATGAGACAGGCGATATACCCTCAGACTAAAAGAATAATATAGTAATACCAATCCCAAAGAAATCAGGTGCTGACAGATATGAAAATTACCGAACCATCAGTTTAATAAGTCACAGCTGCAAAATACTAACACGAATTCTTTACAGACGAATGGAAAAACTGGTAGAAGCCGACCTTGGGGAAGATCTGTTTGGATTCCGTAGAAATATTGGAACACCTGAGGCAATACAGACCTTACGACTTATCTTAGAAGAAAGATTAGGGAAAGTCAAACCTACGTTTCTAGCATATGTAGACTTAGTGAAAGCTTTTGACAATGTTGACTGGAATATTCTCTTTCAAATGCTGAAGGTAGCAGGGATAATATACATGGAGCGAAAGGCTGTTTACAATTTGTACAGAAACCAGATGGCAGTTATAAGATTCGAGGGACATGGAAGGGATGCAGTGGTTGGGAAGGGAGTGAGACAGGGTTGTACCCTCTCCCAGAATTTATTCAATCTGTATATTGAGCAAGCAGTAAAGGAAACAAAAGAAAAGTTTGGAGTAGGTATTAAAATCCAGGGAGAAGAAATATAAAAACTTTGAGGTTCACCGATGACATTGTAATTCTGTCAGAGACAGCGAAGGACTTGGAAGAGCAGTTGAACGGAATGGACAGTGTCTTGAAAGGAGGATGTAAGATGAACATCAACAAAAGCAAAACGAAGATAAGGGAATGTAGTCGAATTAAGTCGGGCGATGCTGAGGGAATTAGATTAGGAAATGAGACACTTAAAGTAGTAAAGGAGTTTTGCTATTTAGGGAGTAAAATAACCGATGATGGTCGAAGTAGAGAGGATATAAAATGTAGACTTGCAATGGCAAGGAAAGCATTTCTCAAGAAGAGAAATTTGTTAACATCGAGTATAGATTTAAGTGTCAGGAAGTCGTTTCTGAAAGTATTTGTATGGAGTGTAGCCAGGTATGGAAGGGAAAAATGGACGATGAATAGTTTGGACAAGAAGAGAATAGAAGCTTTCGAAATGTGGTACTACAGAAGACAGCTGAAGATTAGATGGGTAGATCACATAACTAATGTGGAGGTATTGAATAGCATTGGGGAAAAGAGAAATTTGTGGCACAACTTGACTAGAAGAAGGGATCAGTTAGTAGCACACGTTCTGAGGCATCAAGGGATCACCAATTTAATATTTGAGGGCAGCGTGGAGGGTAAAAATCGTAGAGGGAGACCAAGAGATGAATACACTAAGAAGATTCAAAAGGATGTAGGCTGCAGTACATACTAGGAGATGAAGCAGCTTGCACAGTATAGAGTAGCATGGAGAGCTGCATCAAACCAGTCTCAGGACTGAAGACGACAACAGCGTGGAATAGCTCGTTCGGGAGTCTTTCCGAACGTGCAGAGCTATTTCTGGCATGTCAGATCTTCGAAGCGTGCGTCTGAGCGTTGACCAATGAGATGGCAGAACGCCACTTACGTCACACGAACGCCGTCTCCCTTCAGTACAGAGTTGTGAGGCGCCATATTGGCATTCATTTCAAGCCTATTTGTATGTATGCCGTTTCTGAGCACCAGCAAATTGAGAATCACTGGAAAACCCCGTTGTTAGTTGTGTGATTCGTTCCAATAAAATAATGAGATACATCACATTCGTGGCAAAAGAATTATTGTAACTTGCGTATTATCAGAGTATGCTATTTGAAGGCAGCGACACACTGAAGATCCAACCAAAACGTATTGTTCTTGGTACAATTTGTTATAATTAAATTTCAATTAGGAAAATACTCATCTGCGATTAACGTTTCTAGCAAGGCGTAACACAATATGGCTAAGTTCAAGAGACGTGTTGTTGGTTTAGCGTGCCAGCACGGTAGCTCAGTGTGTTCGGTCGGAGGGTTAGCAGCCCCCTATAGTAAAAAAAAACTGAGTTAATGGGTCAACGACGAACTTCAAAGGGTGTCATGGGACGTCCGCCCCGAACATGGCAAACGAACATAAAAGAACAAGTCGCCGGCGTGGTTGCTCAGCGTGTTCGGTCAGAGGGCAGCTGGCACGGTAGCTCAGCTTGTTCGGTCAGAGGATTACGTGGCCTCTGTGATAAAAAAAACTGAGCTAATCGATCAACAACGAACATCAATGGACATTTTATGACGTTTGCCCCGAGCAGATGCAACGAACAAAAGCGAACAAAATGAGATTTAAGAAAAAGAAAAAGCGTAATGAGTAGAGAGTCTATCCAGTAATGAGTTTTGGTTGGGGTGGTGGTTCGCGTCTTAACACTTCCAATTTTTTATTCGTTACGTTCGCGTTTTTATTAGGTTCTGATACTTCATTATTAGTTTAATATATGTTATAATATTTGATGTAATGTAAATATAGCGATCTCAGAAAGGTACCAGTTAGTTGAATGTAGTCAACTACAGTCATTGGAAAAAGAATGGACAAGGTACAGGGACACAGTACTAGAAGTGGCTAAAGAATGGCTTGGAACAGTAGTGTGTAAAAGTAGGATGAAGCAAACAGCTTGGTGGAATGATACAGTCAAGGCAGCCTGTAAAAGGAAAAAGAAGGCGTATCAAAAATGGCTACATACCAGAACCCAGGTAGACAGAGAAAGTTATGTTGAAGAAAGAAACAAAGCCAAACAGATAATTGCAGCATCCAAGAAGAAATCGTGGGAAGACTTTGGAAACAGGTTGGAGACTATGGGTCAAGCTGCTGGAAAACCATTCTGGAGTGTAATTAGCAGTCTTCGAAAGGGAGGTAAGAAGGAAATGACAAGTATTTTGGACAGGTCAGGAAAACTGCTGGTGAATCCTGTGGATGCCTTAGGAAGATGGAGGGAATATTTTGAAGAGTTGCTCAATGTAGGTGAAAATGCGATCAGTAATGTTTCAGATTTCGAGGTAGAATGGGATAGGAATGATGATGGAAATAGGATCACATTTGAGGAAGTGGAAAAAATGGTCAATAGATTGCAGTGCAATAAAGCGGCTGGGGTGGATGAAATTAAGTCGGAACTCATCAAATACAGTGGAATGTCAGGTCTTAAATGGCTACACAGGATAATTGAAATGGCCTGGGAGTCGGGACAGGTTCCATCAGACTGGACAAAAGCAGTAATCACACCAATCTTTAAACATGGAAACAGAAAAGATTGTAACAACTACAGAGGTATCTCTTTAATCAGCGTTGTGGGTAAAATCTTCTCAGGTATTGTTGAAAGGAAAGTGCGAGTATTAGTTGAGGACCAATTGGATGAAAATCAGTGTGGATTTAGGCCTCTTAGAGGTTGTCAGGACCCGATCTTTAGCTTACGGCAAATAATGGAGAAGTGTTATGAGTGGAACAGGGAATTGTATCTATGCTTTATAGATCTAGAAAAGCCATATGACCGGGTTCCTAGGACGAAGTTATTGTCTGTTCTACAAGATTATGGAATAGGAAGCAAACTTTTGCAAGCAATTAAAGGTCTTTACATGGATAGTCAGGCAGCAGTTAGAGTTGACCGTAAATTGAGTTCATAGTTCAGAGTAGTTTCAGGGGTAAGACAAGGCTGCAACCTGTCTCCACTGTTGTTCATATTATTTATGGATCATATGTTGAAAACAATAGACTGACTGGGTGAGATTAAGATATGTGAACACAAAATAAGCAGTCTTGCATATGTGGATGACTTAGTTGTGATGGCAGATTCGATTGAAAGTTTGCAAAGTAATATTTCAGAGCTAGATCAGAAATGTAAGGACTATGGTGTGAAGATTAGCATCTCCAAAACCAAAGTAATGTCAGTGGGAAAGAAATATAAACGGATTGAGTGCCAAACAGGAGGAACAAAGTTAGAATAGGTGGACGGTTTCAAGTACTTAGGATGCATGTTCTCACAGGATGGCAACATAGTGAAAGAACTGGAAGCGAGGTGAAGCAAAGCTAATGCAGTGAGCGCTCAGCTACGATCTACTCTCTTCTGCAAGAAGGAAGTCAGTACGAAGACTAAGTTATCTGTGCACCGTTCAATCTTTCGACCAACTTTGTTGTATGGGAGCGAAAGCTGGGTGGATTCAGGTTACCTTATCAACAAGGTAGAGGTTACGGATATGAAAGTAGCTAGGATGATTGCAAGTACTAGTAGATGGGAACAATGGCAGGAGGGTGTCCACAATGAGGAAATCAAAGAAAAACTGGGAATGAACTCTATAGATGTAGCAGTGAGGGCGAACAGGCTTAGATGGTGGGGTCATGTTACACGCATGGGAGAAGCAAGGTTACCCAAGAGACTCATGGATTCAGCAGTAGAGGGTAGGAGGATTCGGGGCAGACCGAGGAGAAGGTACCTGGATTCGGTTAAGAATGATTTTGAAGTAATAGGTTTAACATCAGAAGAGGCACCAATGTTAGCACTGTATAGGGGATCATGGAGGAACTGTATAAGGGGGGCTATGCTCCAGACTGAACGCTGAAAGGCATAATCAGTCTTAAATGATGATGATGATGATGATGATGATGATGATGATGATGATGATGATGTAAATATAAGCTCAGCTTTTTTTGAGGGATGACTTTGTTCGATTGGCTTAATCTACAGGACAACTTGTGCTACTTGTATAAAGATATTTTGCTCCTTTTTCTTTTACGCTTCCTAATTCACATGTTGCAAAGATTCTGCTACTGGGTTGGAACAGTGATCAAGTAAAACGGACCTTGGGGTTTTACTAAAATGTGGGAATGATGAAATAACTTTTATCTTATGCGGAGAAGTATTCCAAATCTGTACCGCACTGTTATTAATGGAACTTTTATAAGCCTGCGTCCTTATTGATCGGACATGGTACTTCGCTTTTCGTGGACGATGAAGGAAATGTGCATGTTAATAGAGCTAACGTGGGAATTTTACTCGCGCCCGTCGAGTAAACAGAGTTAATTACGAACTAGAAACATCCCTCAACTGCCGCTGGAGTGCGTTGCGATCGCGTATACCACGTTGGGGCCCACGTATCGTATGCACAAGTCTCATCGTTCCTGAGCGTTCAGCAGCACGTTGAACTTGGCACGCTCAACGTTGACGTTCGACAGCACGGTCCGTGTGCCGACGGCTTAAGGTATACACTTCACGCAAATGAAAAAATCGTACGAGATTACGGTGCTTCATAGATAAGACAACGAACGTTACACGGTTCGTCACGCTGCGTTCTACGACCTGATACAAGCTGCACATCACAGATGCACAGAAGTAGCAGAAATTACGAGAAACTTGGTACCAGGATTGTCGATCACGGACTAGAAGCAGTTTTGAAGTTCTGCCACGTGGGCAGCAAAATAACCTATGACAGTCGGAGCAAATGATGAGACCAGAAGTTAACGAACATGTTTGGGTTAAAAAACAACCTTAGGGCATCACGCAATGGGAAGGTGACACACCAAAAAATGTACTGACCGACAGCAAAGTAGCAGTAGCACTAGCAGTAGCAGCAGGAGTAGAAATAGTAGTAGTCATAGTCGTCGTCGTCATCAGTTTGAACAGTTCCCAGCCCCAGATTGTGTCTGTTTGGAACATAAGCCTCACTACGAAGTCCCCTTTTTCCCACCATCTTTCTGCGGTCACTCACAAAGACTGCAGTTTATGAACTGTTCATTTTTGTAGGAGACATTCACCTTGATATAGCGAAGGAATTCGTGCAAGCACAGCTTAAGCAAGAAGGCACAGTTGACATGGTTGAATTCCACTTTGTTGGAGTCACCCCTCATTTTGCTCTTATCGTAAGGGAGTACCTAAACAGCAGATTCGCCAAATGAACAGGCAGAGGTTCAAGAAGATTACGACTATCTCGTTCGCCCTTGCATTTTTTCGCTTGGTGATACGTAAAGTCACGGGTGTACAACACAATGTTAAAGGATCTCCAGTATCTGAGAGGTCGAATCCGGCGTACAGGATCGTATATTTTACAAGATATGCAGCAGGCCGGTGTGGCCGAGCGGTTCTAGGCGCTTCAGTCCGCTACGGTCGCCGGTTCGAATCCTGCCTCGGGCATGGATGTGTGTGATGTCCTAAGGTTAGTTAGGTTCAAGTAGTTCTAAGTTCTAGGGGACTGATGACCTCAGATGTTAAGTCCCATACTGCTCAGAGCCACAAGATATGCTCCAGAAAGTGTGCAGATTTGGTCTCAACGGTGGGAGCAACTTCTTCGCCGATTTGGAGGAGGCCGATTTGAAATGCAATGAAAATGTATACCTTCTTCATTGCCACTTACGTCGTCAGTTGTTTGCTGGAGTTATTGCACATCTTGTCGCCCTCTACAACTTTTACCCCCTACAGCTGGCTCTAGTGCCATGGAAGCTATTCCCGGGTATTTTAATACATGGTGATCAAAAAGTCAGTATAAATTTGAAAACTTAATAAACCACGGAATAATGTAGATAGAGAGGTAAAAATTGACACACATGCTTGGAATGACATGGGGGTTTTATTACATAAAAAAAAATCACAAAATGTCCGACAGATGGCCCGTGAAAGATCTCTTGAGCGCGACGTTTGGTGATGATCGTGTGCTCAGCCGCCACTTTCGTCATGCTTGGCCTCCCAGGTCCTCAGACCTCAGTCCGTGCGATTATTGGCTTTAGGGTTACCTGAAGTCGCAAGTGTATCGTGATCGACCGACATCTCTAGGTTGGTTGGTTGTTTTGGGTAAGGAGACCAGACAGCGTGGTCATCGGTCTCATCGGATTAGGGAAGGACGGGGAAGGAAGTCGGCCGTGCCCTTTCAGAGGAACCATCCCGGCATTTGCCTGGAGTGATTTAGGGATATCACGGAAAACCTAAATCAGGATGGCCGGACGCGGGATTGAACCGTCGTCCTCCCGAATGCGAGACATCTCTAGGGATGCTGAAAGATAATATCCGACGCCAATGCCTCACCGTAGCTCCGGATATGCTTTACAGTGCTGTTCACAACATTATTCCTCGACTACAGCTATTGTTGAGGAATGATGGTGGACATATTGAGCATTTCCTGTAAAGAACATCATCTTTGCTTTGTCTTACTTTGTTACGCTAATTATTACTATTCTGATCAGATGAAGCGCCATCTGTCGAACATTTTTTGAACTTTTGTGTTTTTCGGTTCTAATAAAACCCCGTGTCATTCCAAACATGTATCAATTTGTACCTCTCTATCTACATTATTCCGTGATTTATTCTGTTTTCAAATTTATACTGACTTTTTGATCACCCGGTAAATGTCCTGTCATCTTGTCACTCATTCTAGTCAATGTTTCCCATAAATTTCTTTACTTGCCTGTTCTACAGAGAACTTTCTCATTCCTTACCTTACCTGTCCACCTAAATTTTCAATATGCTTACGTAGAACCGCATCTCAAAGACTTCGATTCTCTTCTGTTCCTGTTTTCTCACAGTCCATGATTCGCTGTTCTCCACATGTACATTCTCAGAAATCCTCAAATTAAGGACTACTTTTGCTTCTAGTACTGCTCTGGGCCAGGAATGCCCTTTCTTCCAATGCTAGTCTGCTTTTTATTTACTTCTTGCTCCTCCCATAATGCTGCCTAGGAACCAAAATTCCTTTACTTCGTGTACTTCGTTGTCCCCAATTCCCATGTTAAGTTACTCACTGTTCTCATTCCTGATACTTCTCACTACTTTGGTCTTTCTTTTCTTTCCTCTTAATATGTATTGTGTACTCATTTGATCGTTCATTCCATTTAACAGATCCTGTAATATACATTCGCTGAGGATAGTAATGCTATAACCGAATCTTATCACTGATCCCCTTTCAGTCTCAATTTTTATCCAACCCTTCAACCCTTCTTTTAGTTCAGCCACTGCATCTTCGATGTATAGATTAAATAACAGACGTGAAAGACTACATCCCTCTCTTACACCCTTTTAGATCTGAGCACTTCGTTCTTAGTCATCCATTCTTATTGTTCAGTTTTCCAGTGTCTCCAGGTCTTTCACAAGTGTAAGCTTCCTCTCGTAATTCTTCAACAGCGTATTTGCTATTACTATCTGAAATTTATTACAGAACTAAATTAGCCTTCCTCGTCTCTTATTCATACTGCTTTTCTTTTACTCCTTCTCCTGCAGCCATGTTCCAATTACCCCTCGACTATCAGATTTTCATTTCGCCTTACGTCCTGAATTACACTTTCGGGGCCCTCTTAGACGTTCTAAATATTTCTTCATCTGCTGTTTGCGACTGTAGCAGGCTGGCCGCTGTGACCGAGTGGTTCTAGGCACTTCAGTCCGCAACCAAGCGACTGCTACGGTTGCAGGTTCGAATCCTGCCTCGGGCATTGATGTGCGTGATGTCCGTAGGTTAGTTAGGTTTAAGTAGTTCTAAGTCTAGGGGACTGATGTCCTCAGATGTTCAGTCCCATAGTGCTCAGAGCCATTTGTACCATATGACTGTAGCAGTCGGCGCTAGTACGCTAAACTTTCGAATCTGATGACAACAACCATATCACTGAACTGGCTGCCCTTCTTTCCCATTCAGAAAGATTCCTACTCCAGTTATACCATTGTCTGCCGTTGATATTACCCTATATTCGTCTACCAGAAATCATTATCTTCTATTTCATTTCACTGGCACCCGCAATATCTATATTGAGCTTTTGAATTTTCCATTTTAGATTTTCTAGATGTCTTACTAAGTTCAAACTTCCGATATTCCACGCTCCGACTCGTGGTATATTATCCGTTTGTTGGTTATTCAATGTTTTTCTAATGGTCACCTTCCCCTTCGCAGTACTCTCCCAGATATTCGAATGGGGAACTAATACAGAATCTTTTGCCAATGGCCAGATCATCACGACACTTTTTCAGTCATAGGCCACATGTTCTGTAGTTACATATTGTGTCTTTAAATCAGTGGTTTTCACTGCTTTCTCAGTGCCGTTAATAATTGAGAGGCAGCTTCTAATCCCAAGGGCAAGAGAGTGTCCCGAGCTTCCAATCCCAAGGGCTAGGGAGAGCCCTGAACCTCTGTCCGCTCATTTGCCCTCTTCGACATCCCCGTTGGCAGAACGAGGGTGACTTTTTATGCCGAACGAAATTAGAATTATATTAATACCTTCAGTTGCTGACGGGCGTTGATACGTATCAACGGGGGCAGGTGAAAATGTCTGCCCCGACCGGGACTCGAACCCAGAATCTCCTGCTTACCTGGCAGACGCTCTATCCATCTGAGCCACCGAGGGCACAGAGGATGTGCGACTGCAGGGACTATCTCACTCACACCTCCCGCGAGACCCATATTCTCACCTTGTACGTCTACACGCTACTTTCGTAGTGTCCCTTGTGCGCCGAAAGTCAGCGGCCTCCATTTCTGATGACTTTTATTCAGAATTTAACCTGTGACTACATTCGAAACCCGGCTTTATTTGTCGAGTTATTTATTGTCTGTACAGACATACTCCATTAATTCATTAGTTTGAAGCCTCACAGGATGCATTGTAGGGGAAGGATGCTACGTAAATAAAATGAGTAATAATATCCTCGAATATTGAAATAAATATTTTATTTTCAGTATTACTTGAACATTATCTATTCATTTCAGTACCATAGAAACAGAAATCACAAATATTCACTGTTAATGAAATATTTGAAAAATAAAAACATGTGTCATGGGCCCAACAAGGGGATTTGTTTCTTTCATTGGGCCAGGAAGTTTCTGTAATGGGGCTATAGTGTAATAGCACTTAAATACTACACTTATCTAAACCTACACCTACATCTACACGGATACTCTGCAAATCACATTCAAGTGCCTGGCAGAGAGATCATTGAACCACCTTCACAATTCTCTATTACGCCAATCTCGTATAGAGCGTGGAAAGAATGAACACCTATATCTTTCCGTACGAGCTCTGTTTTCCCTTATTTTATCGTGGTGATCGTTCCCCCCTATGTAGGTCGGTGTCAACAAAATATTTTCGCAATCGAAGGAGAAAGTTGGTGATTGGAATTTCGTGAGAAGATTCCGTCGCAACGAAAAACGTCTTTGTTTTAATCATGTCCAGCCCAAATCCTGTATCATTTTAGTGACACTCTCTACCAACGTGCTGCCCTTCTTTGAACTTTTTCGACGTACTCCGTCAGTCCTATCTGGTAAGGATCCCACACCGCGCAGCAGTATTCTAAAAGAGGACGGACAAGCGTAGTGTTTGCAGTCTCCTTAGTAGGTCTGTTACATTTTCTAAGTGTCCTGCCAATAAAAAGCAGCCTTTGGTTAGCCTTCCCCACAAAATATTCTGGGTGTTCCTTCCAAATTAAGTTATTCGTAATTCTAATACCTAGGTATTTAGTTGAATTTACGCATTTTTGATTAGGCTGATTTATCGTGTAACCAAAGTTTGAGTTCCTTTTAGCACTAATTTGGATGACCCCAAGCTGTTCGTTGTTTAGGGTCAGCTGCCACTTTTCGCACCATTCAGATATCTTTTCTAAATCGTTTTGCAGTCTTTTCTGATCTTCTGATGACTTTATTAGTCGATAAACGACGGCGTCACCTGCAAACAACCGAAGACGGCTGCTCAGGTTGTCTCCAAAACCGTTTGTATAGATAAGGAACAGCAAAGGGCCTGTAACAATACCTTGGGGAACGCCAGAAATCACTTCTGTTTTACTCGATGACTTTCCGTCAATTTACTACGAACTGTGTCTTCTCTGACAGGAAGTCACAAATCTAGTCATATAACTGAGACGATATTCCATAAGCACGCAATTTAACTACGAGCCGCCTGTGTGGTACAGTGTCAAGACTTCCGGGTATCCAGAAATACGGGATCGATCTGAAATCCTTGGTCAATAGCACTCAGCACTTCATGTGAATAAAGAGCTAGTTGTGTTTCACTGGAACGTTGACTGTGTGTCAATAGACCATTTTCTTCGAGGTAATTCATAATGTTCGAACAGAATCCTGATGCATATCGACGTTAAAGATATGGGCCTGTAATTTAGTGGATTACTCCTACTACGTTTCTTGAATATTGGTGTGACCCGTGAAACTTTCCAGTCTTTTGGTACGGATCTTTCGGCGAGCGAACGGTTGCATAAGATTGTTAAGTATGGAGCTAATGCATCAGCATACTCCGAAAGGAACCTAAGTGTCAATAAATTTCATATTTGTAATTTTTAGGAATTTTTGTTGGTATTTGAAATCGGGTACCATATATTGGTAACCAAGAAGACTACAAATTGAACAGTCACACCTTCGAAAGTGTTCGAAGACATTCGACTGATTATCAAAACACGAACTGTTAGAAAACCCCTAATGTAAACCACTACATAAATTTTTTTCATAGTGGCCTACTTGGGCGTAAGATTAGAAACGATCCTTTTGTGGCTTAATCGCACAGTATTGCTTAACAACTCCTAGTCTCTGTCCACAGCACGTAGCTTTATATTGTGAATACGACAAAATGGTGTGAACTTACATTTTCCTACGATGGCTGCGAAATGTTCATCACAACGACGTTTCAATCATTAAGACTAGACAAATAACAAGAATACAGTGCAGATTTTGCTTTTTCTTACTATTGGGCATTGAGTCAAACAGAGCTTGGATGGCGTGTACAGGTACAGCTGCCCGTGAAGCTTCAACACGATACCACAGTCCATCAAGAGTAGTGACTGGCGTATTGTGACGAGTCAGTTGCTCGCCCACCATTGACCGGACGTTTCCAGTTGCTGAGAGATCTGGAGAATGTGCTGGCCAGGGCAGCAGTCGAACATGTTCTGTATCCAGATAGGACCGTACAGGACCTGCATCATGCGGTCGTGCATTATCCTGCTGAAATGTAGGCTTTCGCGGGGATCCAATGAAGGGTGGAGTCACGGGTCGTAACACAAATGAAATTAACGTCCACTGTTCAAAGTGCCGTCAATGCGAACAAGTGGTGACCGAGACGTGTAACTAATGGCACCCCATACCACCACGCCGGGTGATACGCCAGTATGCCGATGACGAATATACGCTTCCAATGTGCGTTTACCGCGATAACGCCAAACACGGATGCGAACATCATGATGCTGTAAACAGAACCTGGATTCAACCGTAAAAATGACGTTTTGCCATTCGTGCACCCACCTTCGTCGTTGAGTACACCATCGCAGGCGCTCCCGTCTGTGATGCAGCGTCAAGGGTAACCGCAGCCGTGGACTCCGAGCTGATAGTCCATGCTACTGCAAACGTCGTCGAACTATTCGTGCAGATGGTTGTTGTCTTGCAAACATCCCCATCTGTTGACTCAGGGATCGAGACGTGGCTGCACGATCCGTTACAGCCATGTGGATAAGATGGCTGCCATCTCGACTGCTAGTGATACGAGGCCGTGGGATCCGGCACGGCGTTCCGTTTTACCCTCCTGAACCCACCGATTCCATAATCTGCTCGCAGTCACTAGATCTCGACCAACACGAGCAGCAATGCCGCGATACTATAAACCGCAATCAAGATAGGCTACAATCCGACCTTTATAAAAGTCGGAAACGTGATGGTACGCATTTCTCCTCCTAACACGAGGCATCACAACAACGTTTCACCAGGCAACGCCGGTCAATTGCTGTTTGTGTATGAGAAATCGGTTGGAAACTTCCCTCATGTGAGCACGTTGCAGGTGTCGCCACCGGCGCCAACCTTGTGTGAATGCTCTGAAAAGTTAATCATTTGCATATCACAGCATCATCTTTCTGTCGGTTAAATTTCGCGTCTGTAGCACGTGATCTTCGTGGTGTAGCAGTTTTAATGGCCAGTAGTGCAGCAACGCTGGTACACTTAATGACCGCTGTCATGGGCCTATGGTCAGAAATCGAGCCGGATCACTGACGGAGTCGATGCATAGGTAGTTACTTTGCCTATATGTTTGTTGACAGGCCTCAGTGGTCGAACTGTACATCTTCTACCAACAGGTGATCGTTCACAACGAAGCCCCACTACTCCACTACCTTTGTCCCATTCCCTATCACAGCTACCGGTTAAATTTTTTTGTGCGTTTCTAAAATCTGGATTGATAGGACACGTAATGTTATCAAACTTCTACCGTACTCTACGTTGCGACCCCACTGTTGGGATCACCTTCAGGAGTCACCTTGTGTCTGCAAATGGCTGAACACTAGAACTATGCGCAAGAGCGTTACAAGATGAACGTAATCAGTTGGATACAAATCTTGAGAAATGTACTGTAGAGCGGTGTTCTTGGGAGAATCCAGAAGTATACCCGTTTTATTGGGTTGGTGCCTAAGTTCATAGCATTCGTCCGTAAGTTTAATAAATCCAACAGATGCACGTAACAAAGACTTTATTTATCAATAATATATTCTCCTTCAGTATTTTCAACAGTCTCCCAAGCCTAGTGCAGCTTTTAGATTCCGCGAGCTGGTTTTGAGGCGAAGAACTCACCGAGCCACGTTCAGAGATGATTTTCATCCGGAAAGGATGTTCCTAGAAGGTTGTTGGATAGAGAGCGGAAAAGGGGAAAATCTGAGGGTGCAAGGTCAAGTGAATATGTTGTGTGTGGAATGATTTCCCACCCCAGCTCCGGTACAGCTTTTATGTCAGTCTAACAGAATGCTGGGGGCCGTTGTCGTGGAGTAGCATCTCTTTGCACAGTCTTCTTGGTCGTTGGTTGCAAGACGTGTCAGTCGTTGACAAAAATTGTCAGCATTGATGGTTACACCTCGGGGAAGCGATTCGTAGCACAACACACTGTCGCTCTTTCACCAGACGCATAACATTATCACAAGCTGCGACATCGTCGCGAGAAAACAGTGACCCGTATATGTAATAAGTTTCCTTTAGTTTACGTCTATGGTCACAAACTTTTTGTTAACAGATTACCGGTTTCGGTCTTTAATGACCATCATCAGATCCGCAGCAAAAATGGGAAAACCATAAATACATTCGCAAATTGTATACAGCTTAAGAACAATACTTCGACCACAATGAAAAGTGGTACTGACAAAATTTACATTTGTGCGCTTTAAATATGAAGAGGCATAAAAACGAAGTCCTAATGTACAGCAGCCATAGTGGCATCGTCAAATGTTAAATGCGGATTCAGCATTCATATTTAAAGCGCACAAATGCAAATTTTGTCAGTACCACTTTTCATTATGGTCTATGTATTGTTCTTAAGCTGTATACAGTTTGCGAGTGTAATTTTGCTGCAGATCTGATGGTGGTCATTAAAGACCGAAACCGTGTAGTGTAACGACGCAAGTTTTGTATAAATGATTTTCTTTTGACATATGACCATGTGCAGACTTCGTCACCTACGTCAGTTACAACACACTTCAAAATTATTTTTAAATTGTCTCTGAATGGTTCTTGAACGAAACTGTAAAACATCATCATTTGAGTCGTATGCGCAGTATTTCGTCACTCAGTCCAATTTGTTTGTGCAAACTTTTTTCGATTTAGATGTCGTTTTGTTTCTTCTCAGAAATTATATTAATGCAAGTTATCTGATTTAACAAATATTAGAACCAGATTGAATAAACTTTCCAGATTCAAACTCGCGATGAACGTTGTCACAATTAATAATCTTGTCAAATAAATTTATAATTCATTAACATAATTTTTCATAAATAAATTCTCGGAACACGTATTTGAATTTTAGCAGTATCCACTAGTTTATTATCTTCCTACATACAGACGTGAACCTGAGTCCTGACAAGAGAGGACTGACCATTTACAACATGATTAAACTTTCTATGACATCATTGTTGTAGAAACATTACAAAATCTTATTTATCCAGTTTTTAGAAGCACGACGCAACAACTCGGTTTCAGGATCTTCTGTTGCTCTTTGGCTGTCGACCCGCGACGTATAGTGGCCAGCAATTTCCTCTCTGGTTCCGGTAGTGAAGATGCTGTCTCCGTTCGTTGCGCCGCCCTCTCCGTACATGAAACATACAAAATTAAATACGAAACTTCAGACAATTCACAACTATTACAAATGTTACAAAAATACGTAAAAAAACACTAAATTAACTTATATTCGCCGGCCGCGGTGGTTTCGCGGTTCTAGGCGCGAAGTCCGGAACCGCGCGACTGCTACGGTCGCAGGTTCGAATCCTGCCTCGGGCATGGATGTGTGTGATGTCCTTAGGTTAGTTAGGTTTAAGTAGTTCTAAGTTCTAGGGGACTGATGACCACAGCTGTTAAGTCCCATAGTGCTCAGAGCCATTTGAACCTATTTAACTTATATTCACCTGCAAACTGGGCTGACACTGGTGGATGGGTGACGCTTCAATTTCGCGTCCCACTACAACCGGTAATGTGTTAACAAAAGGTTTGTGACCATAGACGTAAATTAAAGGAAAATTATCTTTTGTGGATGCGTGTAGGTCTTTCTGCTTTGTTTGAACTCAACAATTCTTCTTTTCTCTGTATGTTATCATAAAGACACCATTTATCATTACCAGTAACTATACAAGACAGGAGTGATCGGTGTTGTTCACGAGGCAACTGATGACGAGCAAGCAGACGATTTTTGTGTTTTTGACTTAGTGTGCTGTATCCATACACCCGATTTTGGAACCTTTCCCCATCGTATGGGAACGTCCCACAATCTTGGAATGATCACACCTGCCAGTTCTTGAGAACAGAGACGTGGATTAACGCGTTTAAAGCATCTTCGCCAAACCGTCAAAGATTTCCTGAACGTAGAGAGTCACTAATGTCAAAACATCCGACCCCGATAGCTGAGCGGTCAGCGCGACAGAATGTCAATCCTAAGGGCCCGGGTTATATTTCCGGCAGGGTTGCAGATTTTCTCCGCTTAGGGACTGGTGTCTTAATCATAATTATTTCATCCCCATCGACGCGCAAGTCGCTGAAGTGGCGTCAAATCGGAAAACGTGCACCCGGCGAACGGTCTACCCGAAGGGAGGCCCTAGTCACACGAGATTTCCAATGTCATAACCATCCTCCCTGAAACAAGATAACGATTTTATTGCCAAGCACTCTGCAGTGGCGTTATCCCCATACACGCCCCATGTGTCTCTGCTTTTCTCCGCTTCTGTCACGGCTCTATTGAACTGAAGCAGAAGAATACGTCGGGCCTGTTCAGATTTCTCCACTAGGCACTCCAATTTCTAGCGTCCACAGCTGAACTACAAATCAAAAATGATAATCAATAAATAAACCAATAGCAACCGGAATCCCAATGTAAAAAACGAAAACGCTATGAGCTTACGCTTCACCCCAGTATTTCCACTGTCCTTCCACCGAACCTACGAGAAGCCTGACATTCGTCGCCTTTTTTTCGGACCCAAATAAGGGAACCCTTGACCCTGAAAACACTCAGAAGGAATCGCACAGATTCTTCACCAGAATATCTCCGTGTTAACACACACCTGTCGACGGACGCACGACCAACGCATCAAACACCCGACTAAGCCTCACCTGCGCCGGTGACCATAAATATTCATCAGCCGGCACTCATTACGCGAGCCGGCGAGGTCTTCATTAGCGGCCCGCCTTTGTTAATGGTGGCGCACCCCGCATTTGTAACGAGAGTCTAGTTACCCGCTGCAAGCTGCGAGGCTCCATTAACGGGGGTCACCGTACGAGATTCGGTGAAAAATAGCCCAGTTCACTGACTTCGCCCATCCGTTCTAATTCTTTTTCCCCTTCAGTACGCATCCTCCGTAAGTAAATCTGTAGAACGAATTGAGGTGATGACTTTCCGCACGCAGATGGTTCAGATTACATGAGGTAATTAATGAGGACTGTGCTTCGCACGAATCAGAGGGTCGGCCGCTGTTGCCGAGCGGTTCTAGGCGCTTCAGTCTGGAACCGAGCGAGCGCTACAGTCGCAGGTTCGAATCCTGCCCCGGGCATGGATGTGTGTGATGTCCTTAGGTTAGTTAGGTTTAATTAGTTCTGATTCTAGGCTACAGATGACCTCAGAAGTTAAGTCGCATAGTGCTCAAGGCCATTTCAACGATTTGAATCAGAAGGCCGGCTGCTGTGGCTGAGCGATTCTAGGCGCTTCAGTCCGGAACCGGGCGACTGCTACGGTCGCAGGTTCGAAATCTGCCTCGGGCATGGATGTGTCCTTAGGTAAGTTAGGTTTAAGTAGTTACTAAGTCTACGGGACTGACGACCTCAGATGTTGAGTCCCATTGTACTTAGAGCCATTTGAACGTATCAGAAGTCTACATATCGAGATTTCGTTTCCTGAAATTGGGGAATATTGGGGCGTTATGTGTGATCGATTATAGTGTTAGGGTCTGCTTGTCAGCACCGTAATTTTCACACTATTGAGTAAAAGATCCAAGGTTAGTCCTCATGCAGTCGCTCTGGGAACGTCTCACGTGTGCTACAAATAGCGTGTCAGGTTGTGTATTCAATTCCACAATGAAGTGATGACTCATAGGAAGCTGGATTGGAGAACCGACTGTCAGACTGCTGAAAGAGATGGCCGAGAGATGGCATTCAATATACCATGAGGTGAAAAGTCATGCGGTACCTCCATATATGGCATCGCACCTCCTCCAGCCCATCGTAGAGCAACAACTTGACGTGGCATGGATTGAACAAGTCGTCGGGAGTCCCCTGCAGAAGAATTGAGCCATGCTGCCTCTAAAGCCGCATTTCATTGCGAAAGTGTTGCCTGTGCATAATTCTGTGCACTAACTGACCTTTCAATTATGTCCCATAAATGTTCGATGAGACGCATGTAGGCTGATCTGGGTCACGAAACCATTCACTCGAAATGTCCATGTCGTATCGGCAGCCGCACAGCAGCAGTCAACTCGGCGCGGCGTGCTACAACACGCGCGGCACACAGCGAGTACCGCTGGCGCCGCACACGATGTCAACAACTGGCGCCAGTGAACGCGTCGTCGCGGGGTTAGCGGCAGCGTACACACCACTATCCATACGGATTACCCTGGTGGCGCTACCCTTGCCACCAGAGTGAGCAACCGTATAAGGGCGCCATCTACCAACACTCTGATTGGCCGGACCTGCGGATTTAAGCGATCTCCCTGAGCCAGTTTAACCAGTTCAACCTTCGCCGATGACTGTGTTACTACCCGGCTGCTGGATTCACGACCGCCGAACCGTACTGTGGCCTCCCTGGCTGGGAACTTGCGACGCGTCGGTATCGACTGGTTGGCAGTGGTTTGGACTTGTATTTTCTACTAGTGACTCAGATTTCTCCTTGGCGCTACAGACAGCGAAGTGTTGGGTAGTCGAGTGACTGAAGGTCAAATAAATTTGACCATCACGGAATATTTGTTGTTTTATAGTGCGGACATAACAGTCCATAATGTGCTTCTCACTAATCATGAACAAATGTGACCCGGTGGCATGGCGCATTGTCATTCATAAAACCTCCATTGATTGGTAACATCAAGTCCATGAATGGCTGTAAATGATCTTCAAGTAGTCGAACATAACCATTTCCAATCAATGTTCGGTTTAGCTGGAACAGAGGATCAAGCTTATTCCATGTAAACACAGCGCACAGTATTGTGGAGCCAGCAGTAGCACGCACAGTGCTTTGTTGACAACTTGGGTCCGTGCGTTCGTGGGGTCTGCGCCACACTGAAACCCTACCGTCAGCTCTTAGTAACTGAAATCAGCTCATCCGACCAGACCTCGGACTTCCAGTCGTCTAAGACCCAATCGATACGGTCACTAGCGCTGGAGACGCGCTGCAGGCGATGTCGTGCTGTTAGCAAAACTAGTCGCGTCGGTCGTCTGCAGCCAGAGCCCACTAATGTCAAATTTCGCTGCATGTCCAAATGGATACCTTCATCGTACGTTCCACAATAATTTATGCGGTTGTCCGCGGCTCGTGGTCTTGCGGTGGCGTTCTCGCTTCCCGTCCACGGGGTCCCGGGTTCGATTTCCGGTGAGGTCGGGGATTTTCTCTGCCTCGAGATGACTGGCTGTTGTGTGTCTATCATCATTTCATCCTCATTGACTCGCAAGTCACATCGGCATTCCGGGAAACGAACGTGTGGATCGGTTGGCCAAGCAGGCCACCACTTCGCCACCCCTGGAGCTCGGTGTCGTGAAAAGAGACCTCCGTACAGCCCTACATCGCAAGGTCCGCGATGTCTGGAGCTCTGAATGGTCTGTCCCGAACACGCCAAATAAGCTCCGCACGGTCAAGTCGTCCACGGCCGTCTGGAACTCATCCTTGAGGGGCACGCGTAGGGACTCAGTGGTTCTCTGCCATCTCCGAATTGGACATACGCGGTTGACCCTCAGCTATCTCCTTCGCCGTGAGAACCCACCCAATTGTCGCTGTGATGCAGGGCTGGCAGTGGTCCATCTTCTGATGGACTGCCCCCTTTTAGATCCCTTGCAGCAGTCCTTTAATGTAACAGCTGCAGTTCCTTTAATTCTCGGTCATGACGCCTCTATACCTGACTCAGTTTTACGTTTTATCAGTGCAGCTGCGTTTTATCACTCGCTCTAGTGTGGGCTCTCTTGCATGATTTCTCAGACTGCACCCCCTCCAGCGACTTTTAATTGTGACGTGGATACCAAAATACTGTCTCCTATGGTAACAAGCTGTGTTGGTATCTCTATCAACGCTTTCCAGCTGGAGGTTCTTCGTTTGTCTTTGAGTGGTTGACATTTTACCTGATCCATCAACCACTGTAGTCTGTTTTACTCTAGTCAACTATTTGTTTTGCTCCTTTTAAGTGTCCTCTATTTTGTGTTACTGCGGTGTTCATTTTAGCTCTGTACCCCTTGGTGTTCCCTCCCTCTGGGTGCAGAGGTTACGCTCTTACTGTATGGGCCTTTCACAGGTATGTCTGTTTGGAACTGGGGACTGACGACCTCGATGTTCAGCCCCCATTAAACCCCAAAACCAAGCACTCGCAAGTCGTCACCGTAGTGAAGTTAAAGAACTTATGGAGCGGCGGCCGAACCGCTCCACGAGGGGTCTCCAGGCCACCAATGCCATACGCTCACTTCATTTCATTTCTGCGGTTATTTCAGTTACTGTTGCTTGTCTGTTAGCACTGACAGCTCTACGCAAACGCCGCTGCTCTCGGTCGTTAAGTGAAGACCGTCGGCCAGTGCGGCATCCGTGGTGAGCAGTAGTACCTGAAAGATGGTATTCTTGGCCCACCTTTGGCACTGTGGATCTCGGTATGTTGAATTCTCCACCGATTTCCGAAATGGAATGTCTAGTTGCTGCTACCATCACGCTTCCAAGGTATGTTAATTCCGTCGTGCGGCTATATTCACGTCGGAAACCTTTTCACATGAATCACCTCAGTACAATGCACTGCCCTTTTATACCTTGTGTTGTCGACACTACCGCCATCTGTGTATGTGCATATCGCTATCCCGTGATTTTAGTCACAGTGTTATCTTCTGTGCCAACGGCCTTGCCGCAGTGGTAACACCGGTTCCCGTCAGATCGCCGAAGTTAAGCGCAGTTGGGCTGGGCTACTACTTGGATGGGTGACCATCCAGTCTGCCGAGCGCTGTTGGCTAGCGAGGTGCACTCAGCCCTTGTGAGACGAACTGAGGAGCTACTTGACTGAGAAGCAGCGGCTCCGGTCTCGTGAACTGACATACGGCCGGGAGAGCGGGGTGCTGACCACTTGCGTACATCCAATGACGCCTGAGGGCGGAGGATGACACGGCGGCCAGTTGGTACTGTTGGGCCTTCATGGCCTGTTCGGACGGAGTTAGTTTTAGTTATCTTCAGTGATATCTAAGTATATGATGGCTGAGAAATTTTTATATACACTCCTGGAAATTGAAATAAGAACACCGTGAATTCATTGTCCAGGAAGGGGAAACTTTATTGACACATTCCTGGGGTCAGATACATCACATGATCACACTGACAGAACCACAGGCACATAGACACAGGCAACAGAGCATGCACAATGTCGGCACTAGTACAGTGTATATCCACCTTTCGCAGCAATGCAGACTGCTATTCTCCCATGGAGACGATCGTAGAGATGCTGGATGTAGTCCTGTGGAACGGCTTGCCATGCCATGCCTCAGTTGGACCAGTGTTCGTGCTGGACGTGCAGACCGCGTGAGACGACGCTTCATCCAGTCCCAAACATGCTCAATGGGGGACAGATCCGGAGATCTTGCTGGCCAGGGTAGTTGACTTACACCTTCTAGAGCACGTTGGGTGGCACGGCATACATGCGGACGTGCATTGTCCTGTTGGAACAGCAAGTTCCCTTGCCGGTCTAGGGATGGTAGAACGATGGGTTCGATGACGGTTTGGATGTACCGTGCACTATTCAGTGTCCCCTCGACGATCACCAGTGGTGTACGGCCAGTGTAGGAGATCGCTCCCCACACCATGATGCCGGGTGTTGGCCCTGTGTGCCTCGGTCGTATGCAGTCCTGATTGTGGCGCTCACCTGCACGGCGCCAAACACGCATACGACCATCATTGGCACCAAGGCAGAAGCGACTCTCATCGCTGAAGACGACACGTCTCCATTCGTCCCTCCATTCACGCCTGTCGCGACACCACTGGAGGCGGGCTGCACGATGTTGGGGCGTGAGCGGAAGACGGCCTAACGGTGTGCGGGACCGTAGCCCAGCTTCATGGAGACGGTTGCGAATGGTCCTCGCCGATACCCCAGGAGCAACAGTGTCCCTAATTTGCTGGGAAGTGGCGGTGCGGTCCCCTACGGCACTGCGTAGGATCCTACGGTCTTGGCGTGCATCCGTGCGTCGCTGCGGTCCGGTCCCAGGTCGACGGGCACGTGCACCTTCCGCCGACCACTGGCGACAACATCGATGTACTGTGGAGACCTCACGCCCCACGTGTTGAGCAATTCGGCGGTACGTCCACCCGGCCTCCCGCATGCCCACTATACGCCCTCGCTCAAAGTCCGTCAACTGCACATACGGTTCACGTCCACGCTGTCGCGGCATGCTACCAGTGTTAAAGACTGCGATGGAGCTCCGTATGCCACGGCAAACTGGCTGACACTGACGGCGGCGGTGCACAAATGCTGCGCAGCTAGCGCCATTCGACGGCCAACACCGCGGTTCCTGGTGTGTCCGCTGTGCCGTGCGTGTGATCATTGGTTGTACAGCCCTCTCGCAGTGTCCGGAGCAAGTATGGTGGGTCTGACACACCGGTGTCAATGTGTTCTTTTTTCCACTTCCAGGAGTGTATTTTAATAAGTACTACTTTATAATTTCCAATAATGGTGTACATTTGGCGCAGGCAACGATACAAAAGCGAGCGGACTCGTTCGAAACTAGTCACAATTGTGAATGAGTAAGCATCTGTGACAGGAAGCTAAATAAATACGAGCAATAGCTAGTCAGTATTGCCGCACCTCAAAACTGTCATATACCTCTGCAGCAAGGAAATAGGGCTGACGTTGGCGATATATTACTATTGTGAGAGACGCCAAGCAATATACAAACACACACACACACACACACACACACACCATACAAGACAGGAATGCCCCACACAGGGGGAGGGTAGGAAGGCAGTAATGAAACGCGCCAACATTTGTGCAGAGGGAGGTCTGGCCCCAAGCAGTGGCAGGCGTTCTGGGCGGTGATTGGCACGTGCGTGGCATCAACACTCAGTAGGGGCGAACACTCGGCGCGCCAATGATTACGTTCCTCCTCTGGGACGAAGCACCCTCCACTCTCCGCTGCGTGCGCCGTTGCCCTGCTGCTACAGACTGCTTCCTTCTTCCTTCTCAAGAAAAGTTGGAATCCGTTTTTACAACTGACCTCTCTGTTCTCCATCTTGCTATTACAAAATGTTATCGCTAATAATTCTTTTGTATCCATCGTAGCGTGTTTCCGTCTATATTTGAGGGCTAGTCTCAGGAATTAATGAATGAACTTTGACACGGTTTTCACTAATAGGCATACTGCATTACGAGGGACGTTTATGCACGATGTTTCCGACACACTTCGGGGAGATATGGCAGGTGTCTTGAGGAACAAAATGAGGATGGGACCACGTGTCCGGAAACGTCATCCGACGACGCTACATAGAGTTGAAGTTACAGGCGTCTGCGTGTGAGTGGACGAATAATTGAATAACAGATACTGTACTTATGCACTGAAGAGCCAAAGAAACTGGTACACCTGCATAATATCGTGTAGGGCACCCGCTAACAGGCAGAAGCGCCGTATCGCGACGTGGCATGGACTCGACTAATGTCTTTAGTAGTGCTGAAGGGAATTGACACCATGAATCCTGCAGGGCTGTCCATAAATCAGTAAGAGTACTGTGGTGAGGGGGGGGGGGGGGGAGGGAGGAAATCTCTTCTGAACAGCACGTTACAAGGCATCCCAGATATGGCTAATAATGTTCATGTCTGGGGAATTTGGAGGTCAGCGGAAGTGTTAAACTGAGAAGAGTGTTCCTGGAGCCACTCTGTAGCAATTCTGGACGTTTGGGGTGTCTCATTGTCCTACTGGAATTGCCCAAGTCCGTCGGAATGCACAATGTACATGAACGGATGCAGGTGATCAGACAAGATGGTTACGTACGTGACACCTGTCATAGACCTGTATCTAGACGTATCAGGAATCCCATATCCTCCAACTGCACACACCCCACATCATTACAAAGCCTCCACCAGCTTCAACAGTCCCTGCTGACATGCAGGCTCCATGGATTCATGAGGTTGTCTCCATACCCGTACACGTCAATCCGCTAGATACAATTTGAAACGAGACTCGTCCGACCAGGCAACATGTCTCCGGTCACCAGAAGTCCAATGTAGGTGTTGACGAGCCCAGGCGACGCGAAAAGCTTTGTGTCGTGTAGTCATCAAGGGTACACGAGTGGGCCTTCTGCTCTGAAAGCGCACATCGATGACATTTCATTGAACGGATCGGATGCAGACACTTGTTGATGGACTAGCATTGAAATCTGCAACTATTTGCGGAAAGGTTGCACTTCTATCACATTGAACGATTCTCTTCAGTCTTCATTGGTCCCGTTTGTGGCATTTTTTTCCGTCCACAGTAATGTCAGAGATTGACGTTTTACCGGATCCCTGATATGGACGGTACACTCGTGATATGATCGTACGGGTACATCCGCTCTTCACCCCTACCTAAGAGATGCTGTGTCCTATTGCTCGTGCGCCGATTATAACACTACGTGGGATCTCACATAAATCGTGGTGACCTGCCTTTGTAGCAGCAGTAACCGTTCTAACAACTGTGACAGACACTTAACATACGCGTTGCCGACCGCCGCGCCGTATTGATTGTGTCTGTTTACACATCTCTGTATGTGAATACACGTGCCTATACCAGTTTCTTTGGTGCTTCAGTGTACTTAAATGCATCGTGCTATGTTAATCGCTATCACAAATGTTTACTAAATGTTTTAAATCCCATTTTTCTTTTAACCATTGCATTGTATTACAAGAACTTCAATTAAATTTCATATAGCTCGTTACAAAGATGCACCGCATTTGGAAAAGATCGTCTCTATAATGCACGTTCACCTATCCATGCCACTTCCGTGTCAATATTTACACCATATCATCTGAGTGGTAGATGAACTACTACATCACAATTCCAATGCACACTGAAGTGTCTAGCAGAGGGTTCATAGAACCAACTTGACACTGTTTCCGTTTTACTCTCGAACAGCACGCGGGAGAAATGAACAATTAAGTCTTTCCGTGAGAGCCCGGATTATTCTTATTTTACAGCGCCGATTACTTCTCCCTTGGTAGCTGGGTGTCAACAAAGTATTTTTGAATTCGGTGTAGAAAGGTGGAGATTTAAATTTCGTGAAAAGATATCGCCGCAATGAAAAACGCATTTCTTTTCATGACTGCAATCCCAGCCAACGTATAATATCCTCGACACTCCCCCATCAAGTTACCTTTCATTAGGAACGAGGTTGCACTCAGTGACTGTGATATGACTTTCAAATGAAAGAGCACAGCAGTCAGTTTTCCATTTCTTTCACGTTTTGTTAGGCAAATCTAGATTCGGCTAGTGCCTAGTCATTATCAGCGCTCATTCAGTTCAACGAACTATGACAGAAGCCCGAGCAACAGGCGGTTGACGTACTAGGACATGCATTGATACAATGAAATACTGGTATGTAGCCAGACAAACATGTGGGCAGCAGCATTTTCAGTAGTTGCAGGGGCAACAGTCTGGATGATTGACTGACCTGGCCTTGTAACTCTTACCAAAACGGCCTTGCTGTGCTGGTACTGCGACGGCTGAAAGCAAGGGGAAACTACAGCCGTAATTCTTCCCGAGGGCATGCAGTTTTACTGTATGGTTAAATGATGATGGCGTCCTCTTGGATAAAATATTCCGCAGGTAAAATAGTCCCCCATTCGGATCTCCGGGCGGGGACTAATCAAGAGGACGTCGTTATCAGGAGAAAGAAAACTGGCCTTCTACGGATCGGAGCGTGGAATGTCAGATCTCTTAATCGGGCAGGTAGGTTAGAAAATTTAAAAAGGGAAATGGATAGGTTAGATATAGTGGGAATTAGTGAAGTTCGTTGGCAGGAGGAACAAGACATTTGGTCAGGTGAATACAGGGTTATAAATACAAAATCAAATAGGGGTAATGCAGGAGCAGGTTTAATAATGAGTAAAAAAAATAGGAGTGCGGGTAAGCTACTACAAACAGCATGGTGAATGCATTATTGTGGCCAAGGTAGACACGAAGCCCACGCCTACTACAGCAGTACAAGTTTATATGCCAACTAGCTCTGCAGATGAAGAAACTGATGAAATGTATGATCAGATAAAAGAAATTATTCAGGTAGTGAAGGGAGACGAAAATTTAATAGTCATGGGTGACTGGAATTCGACAGTAGGAAAAAGAAGAGAAGGAAACGTAGTAGGTGAATATGAATTGGGGCTAAGAAATGCAAGAGCAAGCCGCCTGGTAGAATTTTGCACAGAGCATAACTTAATCATAGCTAACACTTAGTTCAAGACTCATGAAAGAAAGTTGTATACATGGAAGAACCCTGGAAATACTAGGTTTCAGATAGATTATACAAAACAGAGATTTAGGAACCAGATTTTAAACTGTAAGACCTTTCCAGGGGCAGATGTGGACTCCGACCACAATCTATTGGTTATGAACTGTAGATTAAAACTTAAGGAACTGCAAAAACGTGGGAATTTAAGGAGATGAGACCTGGATAAACTGAAAGAACCAGAGGTTGTACAGAGTTGCAGGGAGAGCATAAGGGAACAACTGACAGGAATGGGGGAAAGAAATACAATAGAAGAAGAATGGGTAGCTTTGAGGTATGAAATAGTGAAGGCAGCAGAGGATCAAGTAGGTAAAAAGACGAGGGCTAGAAGAAACCCTTGGGTAACAGAAGAGACACTGAATTTAATTGATGAAAGGAGAAAATATAAAAATGCAGTAAATAAATCAGGCAAAAAGGAATACAAACGTCTTAAAAATGAGATCGACGGAAGTGCAAAATGACTAAGCAGGGATGGCTAGAGGACAAATGTAAGGATGTAGAGGCTTATCTCACGAGGGGTAAGATAGATACTGCCTACACGAAAATTAAAGAGACCTTTGGAGAAAAGAGAACCACTTTCATGAATATCAAGAGCTCAGATGGAAACCCAGTTCTAAGCAAAGAAGGGAAAGCAGAAAGGTGGAAGGAGTATATAGAGGGTCTATACAGGGGTGATGTTCTTGAGGACAATATTATGGAAATGGAAGATGAGGTAGATGAAGAGGAAATGGGAGATATGATACTACGTGAAGAGTTTGACAGAACACTGAAAGATCTGAGTCGAAACAAGGCCCCGGGAGCAGACCACATTCCATTAGAACTACTGACAGCCTTGGGAGAGCCAGTCCTGACAAAACTCTACCATCTGATGAGCTAGATTTGTTAGACAGGTGAAATTCCCTCAGACCTTCAAGAAGAATATAATAATTCCAATCCCAAAGAAAGCAGGTGTTGACAGATGTGAAAATTAACGAACTATCAGTTTAATAAGTCACAACTGCAAACTATTAACGCGAATACTTTACAGACGAATGGAAAAACTGGTAGAAGCCGACCTCGGGGAAGATCAGTTTTGATTCCGTAGAAACACGCGAGACAAAACTGGCCCTACGACTTATCTTAGAAGAAAGATTAAGGAAAAGCAAATCTACGTTTCTAGCAGTTGTTGACTTAGAGAAAGCATTTGACAATGTTGACTGGAATACTCTCTTTCAAATTCTGAAGGTAACAGGCGTAAAATACAGGGAGCGAAAGGCTATTTACAATTTGTACAGAAAGCAGATGGCAGTTATAAGAGTCGAGGGACATCAAAGGGAAGCAGTGGTTGGGAAGGGAGTGAGACAGGGTTGTAGCCTCTCCCCGATGTTACTCAATCTGTATATTGAGCAAGCAGTAAAAGAAACAAAAGAAAAATTCGGAGTAGGTATTAAAATGCATGGGGAAGAAATAGAAACTTTGAGGTTTGCCGATGACATTGTAATTCTGTCAGAGACAGCAAAGGACTTGGAAGAGCAGTTGAACGGAATGGATGGTGTCTTGAAGGGAGGATATAAGATGAACATCAACAAAAGCAAAACGAGGATAATGGAATGTAGTCGAATTAAATCGGGTGATGTTGATGGTATTAGATTAGGAAATGATTCACTTAAAGTAGTAAAGGAGTTTTGCTATTTGGGGAGCAAAATAACATGATGGTCGAAGTAGAGGTTCAAATGGCTCTGAGCACTATGGGACTTAACATCTATGGTCATCAGTCCCCTAGAACTTAGAACTACTTAAACCTAACTAACCTAAGGACAGCACACAACACCCAGCCATCACGAGGCAGAGAAAATCCCTGACCCCGCCGGGAATCGAACCCGGGAACCCGGGCGTGGGAAGCGAGAACGCTACCGCACGACCACGAGATGCGGGCAGGTCGAAGTAGAGAGGATATAAAATGTAGACTGGCAATGGCAAGGAAAGCGTTTCTGAAGAAGAGAAATTTGTTAACATCGAGTATAGATTTAAGCGTCAGGAAGTCATTTCTGAAAGTATTTGTATGGAGTGTAGCGATGTATGGAAGTGAAACATGGACGGTAAATAGTTTGGACAAGAAGAGAATAGAAGCTTTCGAAATGCTGAAGATTAGATGGGTAGATAACTAATGAGGAAGTATTGAATAGGATTGGGGAGAAGAGAAGTTTGTGGCACAACTTGACCAGAAGAAGGAATCGGTTGGTAGGACATGCTCTGAGGCATCAAGGGATCACCAATTTAGTATTGGACGGCAGCGTGGAGGGTAAAAATCGTAGGGGGAGACCAAGAGATGAATACACTAAGCAGATTCAGAAGGATGTAGGTTGCAGTAGGTACTGGGAGATGAAGAAGCTTGCACAGGATAGAGTAGCGTGGAGAGCTGCATCAAACCAGTCTCTGGACTGAAGACCACAACAACAACAATGACAGCTGAGAGAGAGAGACAGATCAATGAACAGCGCTCTCCGTTGGGTCGGCCGCTAGGATCTTATGTAGGCGCGCACCGTTCGTAAGAATTTAACCAATAGAGGGCTTTACATACATCGTGACATGTGTGTAAGGCTTTGTGTCAAGCAGTCATCAAGAGTATACGAGTGGGTCTTCGGCTCAGAAAATCCATATCGATGAAGTTTCTTTGAATGGTTCGCACGCTGACTGACACTTGTTGATGGCCCAGCACTGAAATCTGCGGAAACTTGCGGAAGGGTTATGCTTCCGTCACATTGAACCAGGGCCGGCCAAACGCTGCACAGTGTGCGACAGCGACATCTGTTATTAGACATGTGTCCTAAATGACCGGCGGCGGCTCCACTTCCCTGTTTATGTGGAACACGCAAGAGCTTGTTTGTGAAAGATTTTTTTCGGTGATGAAAATGAATACATCAAGGTTTCGATCAAGCATAAGTGATGAAAATCTCCGCAACTGTTTGCGTTTGTCAATGAGCCGTGTTTTTGCGCCCGATTTTAACTATATCATTTCTCATGACCAGTGATAAACGTGTTTGGATTTATTCCTTTCTTAATTAAAAACTATTGTTTACTAATTGTGCATTATTCCCTCATTCTGCTCCATGTTACATTATTATCAGGAAAATTGGTCATTAAATCGATTGTTCCAATGTATACTTACATATAGGGGTTTTTATTAATGTGTGAAGGGCTACGCTCAGATTAAGTCGATAACACATAACATTCATCTAATTGTCGGTTATTATGCAGATTTCAGACGGAACTGATGAAAGATACAGCAATAATGGTACTGAAATAACAGGTAATCATCGAGAGATCTGCGGTTATTCTGTTCAGAGGTAACTGAGGACACCGGGAATTAGTTATAGGAAACCTTGCATTAGTTTACTGTTATTTGAAATCATGAATAAGGTTCGTTGGAAGTCGCTAAGTGCTCTCTTTCTTAAATACTAGATCAAAAACATTACGCGTATTTACATGCCGTCAGTCAAGCTGCCTTAATAAAAACCCACGGTTATTAACTGTATTGCTTGTCTTACTGGGTTAAACTGTTAACATAAAAGTAGACGTCTCAATGAACAGACTGTGACAGCATTTTAAATGTTTAATACGCGAAATACCTTCCCATGGTTGGCTTGCAAGCTGTGGAAAGAGCACTAGAATTCGCCGGTACAGAGTATCCCAGCAAGTGGGTAAAGCGACATTTCTGCGTAGAAACATGCGCTACATGAACGCTGACGGCTGCGGCGTGCACGCTGTGACCCGGAAGTTGCACATGTGCGGGAGCACCGCACGCGTGCAGAATTTCTGGCCGGCCCTGCATTGAACGATTCTCTTCAGTTGTCGTTTGTCCCGTTCTTGCAGGATCTTTTTCCGGCGTCAGCGATGTCGGAGATTTGATGTTTCACAGGATTGCTGACACTCACGGCACACTCGTGAAATTGACCTACGGGAAAATCTTCACTTCATCGCTCCCTCGGAGATGCTGTGTCCCATCGTTCGTGCGCCGACTATGCCACCACTATCAAACTCACTTAAATCTTGATGAGATGCCATTGAAGCGGCAGTAGTCGATCTAACAACTGCGCCAGATACTTCTTGTCTTATATAGGCGTTGCCGACCACAGCGCCGTGTTCTGCTTGTTTATATATCTCTGTATTTGAATACGCGTGCCCAAACCAGTTTCTTTGAAGTGCAAAATGCGTCTGAGAACTGCGTTCCGCACGAATACTTCATTCGGGCCGCAGGCCTCGGTAGTTTCTGTCTGAAATCACCATTTTATTATTATTATCATTATTATTTTTTTCTGAAGTTCCTGTGCCTCCCGTATGAAACCACCGAAGCTATTTCTAGACACAGACTTCTAGTGGTACATTGAACTACTTCTATGAATGTAGTGAATTCCAAAAGTCACTTAATAGCGTTCAAAAGAACAATCGTTGCGGAGGCTATGCTACATGATTGTAGGAGATTTTGACATCTGATATTTTTTAATTTTGCTTATTTTTTATTTTTATTTTATTTTTATTTTTATTTTATTTATTTATCGTAGTAGTGTTTCTCAAGTTACTGTAGCGCAAATTTGAATTTGTACTACTGATTTTACTATCGAAATGAAACAACTGGAACAGTATGTAGTTATGATAACAATTTTATTACATTTTAGGCTCATTTTAATTCTTATTTATAATTTGTTTTAGAAGTTAGTCGCTCATGGAAGTTTGAAGATGCGGGATTTTGTCTAGGAAAAATGCGAATTTGCCTTCGGGTATATAACGTGAAATGGTGGATGTTTGGAATGCTTCCAAAATTAAATGACGCCCTCAAAACAACAGATTTTTTATCATTCGCCTATTTCATCTTGTATTTAGCTGTATTTTAAGCATAAACCAATAAACCTTAAATACAGCTTTCCTGTTTGCTAATAACGTTTCACTAGTGCATATTATACATTAAAAAGTGTAGAATCTGTATGTGTCTAGACATTTACTATAGTAACGTATAGTACAGGGTGTTTCAAAAATGACCGGTATATTTGAAACGGCAATAAAAACTAAACGAGCAGCGATAGAAATACACCGTTTGTTGCAATATGCTTGGGACAACAGTACATTTTCAGGCGGACAAACTTTCGAAATTACAGTAGTTACAATTTTCAACAACAGATGGCGCTGCAAGTGATGTGAAAGATATAGAAGACAACGCAGTCTGTGGGTGCGCCATTCTGTACGTCGTCTTTCTGCTGTAAGCGTGTGCTGTTCACAACGTGCAAGTGTGCTGTGGACAACATGGTTTATTCCTTAGAACAGAGGATTTTTCTGGTGTTGGAATTCCACCGCCTAGAACACAGTGTTGTTGCAACAAGACGAAGTTTTCAACGGAGGTTTAATGTAACCAAAGGACCGAAAAGCGATACAATAAAGGATCTGTTTGAAAAATTTCAACGGACTGGGAACGTGAGGGATGAACGTGCTGGAAAGCTAGGGCGACCGCGTACGGCAACCACAGAGGGCAACGCGCAGCTAGTGCAGCAGGTGATCCAACAGCGGCCTCGGGTTTCCGTTCGCCGAGTTGCAGCTGCGGTCCAAATGACGCCAACGTCCACGTATCGTCTCATGCGCCAGAGTTTACACCTCTATCCATACAAAATTCAAACGCGGCAACCCCTCAGCGCCGCTACCATTGCTGCACGAGAGACATTCGCTAACGATATAGTGCACAGGATTGATGACGGCGATATGCATGTGGGCAGCATTTGGTTTACTGACGAAGCTTATTTTTACCTGGACAGCTTCGTCAATAAACAGAACTGGCGCATATGGGGAACCGAAAAGCCCCATGTTGCAGTCCCATCGTCCCTGCATCCTCAAAAAGTACTGGTCTGGGCCGCCATTTCTTCCAAAGGAATCATTGGCCCATTTTTCAGATCCGAAACGATTACTGCATCACGCTATCTGGACATTCTTCGTGAATTTGTGGCGGTACAAACTGCCTTGGACGACACTGCGAACACCTCGTGGGTTATGCAAGATGGTGCCCGGCCACATCGCACGGCCGACGTCTTTAATTTCCTGAATGAATATTTCGATGATCGTGTGATTGCTTTGGGCTATCCGAAACATACAGGAGGCGGCGTGGATTGGCCTTCCTATTCGCCAGACATGAACCCCTGTGACTTCTTTCTGTGGGGACACTTGAAAGCGCAGTGGTTAGACACTGGACTCGCATTCGGGAGGACGACGGTTCAATCCCGCGTCCGGCCATCCTGATTTAGGTTTTCCGTGATTTCCCTAAATCACTTCAGGCAAATGCCGGGATGGTTCCTCTGAAGGGGCACGGCCGACTTCCTTCCCAATCCTTCCCTAATCCGATGAGACCGATGACCACGCTGTCTGGTCTCCTTCCCCAAAACCAACCAACCAACACTTGAAAGACCAGGTGTACCGCCAGAATCCAGAAACAATTGAACAGCTGAAGCAGTACATCTCATCTGCATGTGAAGCCATTCCGCCAGACACGTTGTCAAAGGTTTCGGGTAATTTCATTCAGAGACTACGCCATATTATTGCTACGCATGGTGGATATGTGGAAAATATCGTACTATAGAGTTTCCCAGACCGCAGCGCCATCTGTTGTTGAAAATTGTAACTACTGTAATTTCGAAAGTTTGTCTGCCTGAAAATGTACTGTTGTCCCAAGCATATTGCAACAAACGGTGTATTTCTATCGCTGCTCGTTTAGTTTTTATTGCCGTTTCAAATATACCGGTCATTTTTGAAACACCCTGTATGTGTAGTTATCATGATCATAAAAATTAACTTTGTGAAAAATTTTAAAATCATATGTTTTTCATATTGTTGCGACCCAGAGGGTAAAGAATGTCGACAACTTTTCTGGGACGCACCACATCTTTGTTTTATAGATGTCGATAATTCTCCAGCCGACGTAACATGCTGACATAAGGATAAGGGATAGAAAATTAGGATTTATGATCCTGTTGTGGACAAGGTTATTAGGAACATTAACTGTGTCTTCCCCAACAGGAAATCCTGAATCAAATCACATTTTTTCTATTTACCCAATATGATCGCGCTTTCGTTATTACGTCACGTTGTTTGGCTGAGTCAAATGTTTCCTGGAAGTCCAGAAATACTGCATTACCTGAGTGCTTTGATCCATGGCTTTCAGAAAGTCACGCGATAAAAGCGGAGTTGGCTCTCGCATGACAAAATATTTGGCATCGAGTGGTGGCGAGTGCGTATTAAGAATTCTGTAGTTCTGTAATGAGGAGTATTAATAATGTATGCTTCAGCCTCCGAGAAAAAAATGCATTCATTAGCGCACAGCTTTCAGGGCGGCAAAAAATCTGTGAACGGGCTCGGAAGCTGAGTGACAAGTATTAATACGCGCAGCTTGCCAATCAGATAAGCGGAATATGCGGGCCACGAGCCCGGGGGTGGAAAAAAAAAGTCCGGAGCGAAGGGGTGGAAGGGGGCAGCGATACGCCGCAGAGCCGGGGGTGGCAGGGGGTGCGGTGTCGCCCCGGCGCTGATAGTCTATCACGGCGGCAGGCGGCGGGGTTAAAAATGACCGCTCACCCCAGCGATCCCCAGAGAGGGTACACCCGAGCCGGGCATTCTGTGTCCTGCGGCTGCGCGCGTGTGTGTGTGTGTGTGTGTGTGTGTGTGTGTGTGTGTGTACGTACGTGTGTGTGAGAGGTGGCGACGCGGATGGCCGGACTTGCTGCTGGAAACAATGTCTATTCCGTTCAACTGCTCTTCCAAGTCATTTGCTGTCTCTGAGAGAATTACTGTGTCATTGAGAAACCTCGAAATTTTATATTTCTCCTCCCTGAGCTTCAATTCCTACTCCAAATTCTTCTTTGATTTCCTTTACTGTTTGCCCAATATAGAGGGTGAGTCACCTAACGTTACCGCTGGATATATTTCGTAAACCACATCAAATACTGACGAATCGATTCCACAGAGCAAACGTGAGGAGAGGGGCTAGTGTAATTGGTTAATACAAACCATAAAAAAATGCACAGAAATATGGTTTTTAACACAAACCTACGTTTTTTAAATGGAACTACGTTAGTTTTGTTAGCACATCTGAACATATAAACACATAAGTAACCAGTGCCGTTTGTTGCATTGTGAAATGTTAATTACACCCGGAGATATTGTAACCTAAAGTTGACGCTTGAGTACCACTCCTTCGCTGTTCGATCGTGTGTATCGGAGAGCACCGAATTACGTAGGGATCCAAAGGGAACGGTGATGGACCTTAGGTACAGAAGAGACTGGAACAGCACATTACGTCCACATGCTAACACCTTTTTATTGGTCTTTTTCACTGACGCACATGCACATTACCATGAGGGGTGAGGTACACGTACACACGTGGCTTCCGTTTTCAATTACGGAGTGGAATAGAGTGTGTCCCGACATGTCAGGCCAATAGATGTTCAATGTGGTGGCCATCATTTGTTGCACACAATTGCAATCTCTGGCGTAATGAATGTCGTACACGCCGCAGTACATCTGGTGTAATGTCGCCGCAGGCTGCCACAATACGTTGTTTCATATCGTCTGGGGTTGTAGGCACATCACGGTACACATTCTCCTTTAACGTACCCCACAGAAAGAGGTCCAGAGGTGTAAGATCAGGAGAACGGGCTGGCAAATTTATGCGTCCTCCGCGTCCTATGAAACGCCCGTCGAACATCCTGTCAAGGGTCAGCCTAGTGTTAATTGCGGAATGTGCAGGTGCACCATCATGCTGATACTACATACGTCGACGCGTTTCAAGTGGGACATTTTCCAGCAACGTTGGCAGATCATTCTGTAGAAACGCGATGTATGTTGCAGTGCTCTCCCATACACACGATCGAACAGCGGAGGAGTGGTACTCAAGCGTCAACTTTAGGTTACAATATCTCCGGATGTAATTAAATTTTACAATGCAACAAACGGCACTGATTACGTATTTGTTTATATGTTCAGATGTGCTAACAAAACTAACGTGGTTCCATTTAAAAAAAACTAAGGTTTGTGTTAAAAAGCATACTTCCGTGGAATTTAGTATGGTTTGTATTAAACAATTACACTAGCCCCTCTCGTTCGGTCTGTGGAATCGGTTTGTCAGTATTTGATGTGGTTTACGAAATATATCCAGCGGTAACGTTAGGTGACTCACCCTGTATACTCGTAGATTGAATAGCATCGAGGATAGGCTACAACCCTGTCTCACTCCCTTCCTTCCCTTTGCCCCTCGACTCTTATAACTGCCACCTGGTTTTTGTACAGATTGTAAATAGCCTTTCGCTCCCTGTATTTTAGCGCTGCCACCTTTATAAGTTGAAAGAGAGTGTTTTATCAACACTGTCTAAAGCTTTCTCTAAGTCTACAAATGCAATAAACGTAGACTTGCCTTCTAAGAGAAGTCATGACGTCAGTACTGCTTCGCGTGTTCTTACAGTTCTCCTGAAAACTGATCTTCCCCGAGGTCGGCTTCTACCAGTTTTCCCATTCTTTGAAGTGTCGGCAGACTTACCGACACTGTTTTTAGAGAAGGAGGCCGAAACGCACGCTATAATCTAACGCAGACGGGCGTGAGGTCTGGAACAGGATACGTAATGAATGCTATAAAGAAAAGTACGTAGCTGCTGGAATACTTAACTTTAATCCATCATTTGTATACAGCATTCTTGATGATACAAGTGAGACTCTCTCTAGAAATGGTTAATGGCGCCTTGCTAGGCCGCAGCCATGGACTTAGCTGAAGGCTATTCTAACTGTCTCTCGGCAAATGAGAGAAAGGCTTCGTCAGTGTAGTCGCTAGCAAAGTCGTCGTACAGCTGGGGCGAGTCCTAGTACGTCTCTCTAGACCTGCCGTGTGGTGGCGCTCGGTCTGCAATTACTGACAGTGACGACACGCGGGTCCGACATGTACTAATGGACCGCGGCCGATTTAAAGCTACCACCTAGCAAGTGTGGTGTCTGGCGGTGACACCACATTCTTCTGTAAAGAATTCTTCTTAGTGATTTGCAACCATACGGTCACTGTATACGGTATAAATCTTAGATTCGGTTCCTCTAGAAACACTACACATTTCCACTACTTCTGTTACACGAGCACCCTCCAAAAGACCAACAACAATATGCCCACGTCCGAATGCACTCAGGTCCGAGATTATACCCTCGCAGCTACACAGAGTATTGTTCTAACTGTGACTGACATTTGCAAAGTATTAAGGATATTGCATAGGTTCTGTTCCTGGTCAAATACAACAGCGCAAGCAGCAGGTTTTGCTAGCATTTCGTTCTAGCATGCAATTCTCGTTGTGTTCCCGAATTTTTGTCCAACTCCTCTATAAGTGATTATTTGTGCAGCTTTTTTTCAGACAACGCCGGATTATAAATAACTGCATCACCTGCCAAAAGTCTGATGATAATGCACTTACGGAAATCGGAAGTTTAACAGCATAAATCAAGAGGCCGATATCTATCAAATTTGTGAAGAGGTTCATCTCGTAACTGGTATTGTTGTTCGTGTGGTCCTCAGTCCAGAAACTGGTTTGATGCCTCTTTATCTCCCAGTACCTACTGCAACCTAGATCCTTCTGAATCTGTTTAGTGTATTCATCTCTTAGTCTCCCTCTACGATTTTTACCCTCCGTGCTGCCCTCCAATACTAAATTGGTGATCCCTTTATGCCACAGAATATGTCCTACCAACTGATCCCTTCTTCTAGTCTAGTTGTGCCACAAACTTCTCTTCTCCCCAATCCTATTCAACACTTCCTCATTAGTTATGTGATCTACCCATCTAATGTTCAGCATTCTTCTGTAGCAACACATTTCGAAAGCTTCTATTCTCTTCTTGTCCAAATTATTTATCATCCATGTTTCACTTCCATACATGGCTACAGTCCATACAAATACTTTCAGACAAGACTTCCTGACACTTAAATTTATACTCGATAGTAAAAAATTTCTCTTATTCAGAAACGCTTTCCTTGCCATTGCCAGTCTACATTTTATATCCTCTCTACTTCGACCATCATCAGTTATTTTGCTCCCCAAATAGCAAAACTCCTTTACTACTTTAAGTTTCTCATATCCTAATCTAATTCCCTCAGCATCACCCGACATAATTCGACCACATTCAATTATCCTCTTTTTGCTTTTGTTGATGTTCATCTTACATCCTCCTTTGAAGACACAGTCCATTCCGTTCAGCTGCTCTTCCAGGTCCTTTGCAGTCTCTGGCAGAATTACAATGTCATTGGTGAAGCTCTATGCTTTTATTTCTTCTCCATGGATTTTAATTCCTACTCCGAATTTTTCTTTTGTTTCCTTTACTGCTTGCTCAATATACAGATTGAATAACATCGGGGATAGGCTACAGCCCTGTCTCACTCCCTTCCCAACCATTGCTTCCCTTTCATGCCCCTCGACTCTTATAACTGCCATCTGCTTTCTGTACAAATTGTAAATAGCCTTTCGTTCCCTGTATCTTACCCCTGCCATCTGATATTACGAGGGTGGTTTGAAAAGTTCTCGGAATCACCACGAGAGGGCAGCGCTAGCGCAACGCGTTGTTCACGTGATATTCACTGGACTGTTGCCAGTGAACACGTGCCACGTCAGTGCTCTTGGAAGAGACGTGGCGGTGACGTGGCTCTGTCGTTGTTGTTCCCGCGTAGTGATTTGATAAGACGGAACAAATCGAGTCTCGAGCAGTAATCAAGTACTTCGTAAAGGAAAGGTATGAAAGCAAAGGATATTAACGTCGATTTCCAGAATACACTGAGGGACTCTGCTCCTTCGTATTCAACTGTTGGCAAGTGGACAAATGAGTTTAAGTTTGATCGGAAGAACTTACATGATCCGCGTAGAGGTCGGCCAAGATGTGTCAATACTTCAGAAATCATTGCTAAAGTGCACAGACTGGTCACGGAGGGTCGCCGATTGAAAGTGCATGAAATTGCTCACACTTGTCAGATATCATCTGAAAGGGTATATCACATTAGTAATTAGAAATGAATAAATCATCTGTAAGATAGATGCCGCGACTCTGGACGCTGGATCAAAAACGCGCGAGAATGGACATATCGGAACATTTTTTGGCCCGTTTTAGGAGAAACTAACAAAATTTTGGCGCCGGTTTGTGACCACAGATGAAACTTGGGTGCACCACTATACCCAAGAGAAAAAACAAGTCACAGCAGTGGAAACATGCGTATGCTCCGCCACCAAAGAAAGCAAAGACAATTCTTTCGGCGGTAAAGGTCATGACATCATTCTGGGATACAAAGAGGATTCTGTTTGTAGATTATCTCCCCACTGGGCAAACAATTACTGGAGACAAGTATGCTAACCTCCTGGACAAATTGCAACAAAAGATACGCGAAAAAAGGCCACATCTAGCAAGGAAGAAAGCTCTCTTCCATCAAGACAATATGCGCCAGCACACATATGCTGTCGCCATGGCAAAATTACACGAACTAAGGTATCAATTGTTGCCACTCCCGCCTTATTCACCTGATATGGCTCCGTCAGACTTCCATCTCTTCCCAAAACTGAATATTTTTCTTGGCGGACGAAGATTCACTTCAAACGACGAACTGATAGCCGGAGAACTATTTTGCAGCCCTGGAGGAAACTCATTTTCGAGATGGGATCAAGCCACTGGAACATCGTCGGACCAAGTGTATTAACTTAGAAGGAGACTTCATTAAAAATAAAAAAAGTTTCGGTGATGTAAGTACTTCTTTCCATTCCGTTCCGAAAACTTTTCAAACCACCCTCGCATGTGATGAAACTTTGATTCCATTCGGTTCTGGTGCACGTTACTAACATCAGTATGATGTGTGACTTCCAAATGCACGAATACACTCTTGTGTTCGTCGTGGAATGCAGGCTGTTGAGAACTGAAGTCGTCGGTGTCGAGACATTTGTATCTCTTTGTAAGAGATAATATGTTGTAACGGTGGTCCATTGATTATGACCGGGCCAAATATCTCACGAAGTAAGCGTCAAACGAAAAAAGAACGAAACTTGTCTAGCTTGAAGGGGGAAAACAGATGGCGCTATAGTTGGCCCGCTACATGGCCCTGCCATAAGTCAAACGGATATCAACTGCGTTTTTTTAAATAGGAACCCCCATTTTTATTACATATTCGTGTAGTACGTATTGAAATATGAATGTTTTAGTTGGACCATTATTTTTGCTTTGTGATAGATGGCGCTGGATAGTCACAAACGTATAAGTACGTGGTATCACGTAACATTCCGCGAGTGCGGACGGTATTTGCTTCGTGATACATTACCCGTTTAATGGACCGTTTACCAATTGCGGAAAAGGTCGATATCGTGTTGATGTATGGCTATTGTGATCAAAATGCCCAATGGGCGTGTGCTGTGTATGCTGCTCGGTATCCTGGACGACATCATCCAAGAGTCCGAACCGTTCGCCGGATAGTTACGTTATTTAAGGAAACAGGAGGTGTTCAGATACGTGTGAAACGTCAACCACGACCTCCAACAAATGATAATGACCAAGTAGGTGTTTTAGTTGCTCTCGCGGCTAATCCGCACATCAGTAGCAGACAAACTACGCGAGAATCGGGAATCTCAAAACCGTCGGTGTTGAGAATGCTACATCAACATCAATTGCACCCGTACCATATTGCTATGCACCAGGAATTGCATGGCGACGACTTTGAACGTTGTGTACAGTTCTGCCACTGGGAACAAGAGAAATTACGGGACGATGACAGATTTTTAACACGCGTTCTATTTAGCGCCGAAGCGTCATTCATCTGTTGGTGACATAACTAATGAGGAGGTATTGAATAGAATTGGGGAGAAGAGAAATTTGTGGCACAACTCTACTAGAAGAAGGAATCGGTTGGTAGGACATATTCTGTGGCATAAAGGGATCATCAATTTAGTATTGGAGGGCAGCACGGAGGGTAAAAATCGTAGAGGGAGACCAAGAGATGAATACGCTAAACAGATTCAGAAGGATGTAGGTAACGTAAACCGGCATAATAAGCGCTATTGAACAACGCAAAATCCACGATGGCTGCGACAAATGGAACATTAGCGACCTTGGCGGGTTAATGTATGGTGCGGCATTATGGGAGGAAGGATAATTGGCCCCCATTTTATCGATGGCAATCCAAATGGTGCGATGCATGCTGATTACCTACGTAATGTTCTACCGATGTTACTACAAGACGTTTCACTGCATGACAGAATGTCGATGTGCTTCCAACATGATGGATGTCCGGCACATAGCTCGCGTGCTGTTGAAGCGGTATTATATAGCATATTTCATGACAGGTTGATTGGTCGTCGAAGCACCGCACGTTCACCGGATCTGACGTCCCCAGATTTCTTTCTGTGGGGAAAGTTGAAGGATATTTGCTATCGTGATCCACCGGCAACGACTGACAACATGCGTCAGCGCATTGTCAATGCATGTACGAACATTACGGAAGGCGAACTACTCGCTGTTGAGAGGAATGTCGTTACACATATTGCCAAATGCATTGAGGTTGACGGACATCATTTTGAGAATTTATTGCATTAATGTGGTATTTACAGGTAATCACGCTGTAACAGCATGCGTTCGCAGAAATGATAAGTTCACAAAGGTACACGTATCACATCTGAACAACCGAAATAAAATGTTCAGACGTACCTACGTTCTGTATTTTAATGTAAAAACCCAACCTGTTACCAACTATTCGTCTAAAATTGTGAGCCCTATGTTTGTGACTATTACAGCGCCATCTATCACAATGCGAAAAATGTGGTCCAAATAAAACATTCATATCCTTTACGTTTTTTTTTGTCATCAGTCTACTGACGGGTTTGATGCGGCCCGCCACTAATTCCTTTCCTGTGCTAACCACTTCATCTCAGAGTAGCACTTGCAACCTACGTCCTCAATTATTTGCCTGACGTATTCCAATCTCTGTCTTCCTCTATAGTTTTTGCCCTCTACAGCTCCCTCTAGTACCATGGAAGTCATCTTAGCAGATGTCCTATCGTACTGTCCCTTCTCCTTATCAGTGTTTTCCACATATTCCTTTCCTCTCCGATTCTGCGTAGAACTTCCTCATTCCTTACCTTATCAGTCCACCTAATTTTCAACATTCGTCTATAGCACCACATCTCAAATGCTTCGATTCTCTTCTGTTCCGGTTTTCCCACAGTCCATGTTTCACTACCATACAATGCTCTACTCCAGACGTACATCCTCAGAAATTTCTTCCTCAAATTAAGGCCGGTATTTGATATTAGTAGACTTCTCTTGGCCAGAAATGCCTTTTTTGCCATAGCTAGTCTGCTTTTGATGTCCTCCTTGCTCCGTCCGTCATTGGTTATTTTACTGCCTAGGTAGCAGAATTCCTTAACTTCATTGACTTCGTGACCATCAATCCTGATGTTAAGTTTCTCGCTGTTCTCATTTCTACTACTTCTCATTACCTTCGTCTATCTCCGATTTACTCTCAAACCATACTGTGTACTCATTAGACTGTTCATTCCGTTCAGCAGATCATTTAATTCTTCTTCATTTTCACTCAGGATAGCAATGTCATCAGCGAATTGTATCATTGATATCCTTACACCTTGTATTTTAATTCCACTCCTGAACCTTTCTTTTATTTCCATCATTGCTTCCTCGATGTACAGATTGAAGAGTAGGGATGAAAGGCTACAGCCTTGTCTTACTCCCTTCTTAATACGAACACTTCGTTCTTGATCGTCCACCCTTATTATTCCCTCTTGGTTGTTGTACATATTGTATATGACCCGTCTCTCCCTATAGCTTACCCCTACTTTTTTCAGAATCTCGAACAGCTGGCACCATTTTATATTGTCGAACGCTTTTTCTAGGTCGACAAATCCTATGAAAGTGTCTTGATTTTTCTTTAGCCTTGCATCCATTATTAGCCGTAACGTCAGAATTGCCTCTCTCGTCCCTTCACTTTTCCTAAAGCCAAACTGATCGTCAGCTAGCGCATTCTCAATTTTCTTTTCCATTCTTCTGTATATTATTCTTGTAAGCAGCTTCGATGCATGAGCTGTTAAGCTGATTGTGCGATAATTCTTGCACTTGTCAGCTCTTGCCGTCTTCGGAATTTTGTGGATGATGCTTTTCCGAAAGTCGGTTGGTATGTCGCCAGACTCATATATTCTACACACCAACGTGAATAGTCGTTTTGTTGCCACTTCCCCCAATGATTTTAGAAATTCTCATGGAATGTTATCTATCCCTTCTGCCTTATTTGACCGTAAGTCCTCCAAAGCTCTTTTAAATTCCGATTCTAATACTGGATCCCCTATCTCTTCTAAATCGACTCCTGTTTCTTCTTCTATCACATCAGACAAATCTTCACCCTCATAGAGGCTTTCAATGTATTCTTTCCACCTATCTGCTCTCTCCTCTGCATTTAACGTACTACACGAATATGTAATAAAAAATAGGGGTTCCTATTTAAAAAAAAACAAACGCAATTGATATCCGTTTGACCTATGGCTGCGCCATCTAGCCATCTAATTTCCCCTTCAAGCTAGGCAAGCTTCGTTCTTTTTATATTTTTTTCGTTTGACACTTATTTCGTGAGATATATTTATTTAAATATATATATTTTTTTCTGTGCTTGTTAAAGAAAGTGTTGGGTTAGACTGCAAATCGTTGCTTACTACTTCACGTTGTAAGAACTGGCGCCGAAAGCCGGGAAATGATTTCCTCAACTGATGTTGTGAACCACAAGTTTTGGACGCACGTCACGCGGCAATACCAGGAGGGGCTTACTGCCGCGATTTGTCACGCCACGCAATAAAATCTCCGACGACAACCGCTTGCATACACAGTTACGTTCGACTGAATTATCACGCCACATATTTTGCAGTTCCATTTGTAAAGGCACCTGATTACATTATTGGCACTCTATACTGTTATTGTAGTCGTTCGATCGGCGCTGCGCCTGTCGATTGTTTTGACTGGTGCTGCCATCTGCTCACTAAACTACGTACTATCTTGGTTCGCTTAGGCAATTGCAGTGACTTCACAATGTCTGGCACGGAAAAACGCTGATAGCAAAAATCAGTTACACCGCTTGAGAAAGAATACGGGCGAGAACAGGAGCTAATATTACCCGTATTTTGAAAGAAGTACACAACTTTAATAGCACAACTACCACTGAAGATTATGAATAGTCCAATAGACTGCAGAAACTATAGTGTACACTAACAGATCTTGATAGCGAAATATACGATCGTCTCGATGCCGCTGATCTGTTCAAATATGGCCGGCCGGAGTGGCCGAGCGGTTCTAGGCGCTACAGTCTGGAACCGCAAGACCGCTACGGTCGCAGGTTCGAATACTGCCTCGAGGATGGATGTGTGTGATGTCCTTAGGTTAGTTCGGTTTAAGTAGTTTTAAGTTCTAGGGGACTGATGACCTCAGATGTAAGTCTCATAGTGCTCAGAGCCATTTGAACCATTTTGTTCAAATATGACGAATACATAGGCGCAGCCAAGCGCGCTATTGTACGCAATTCACAGAGAATACAGGGGAAACTTACAGGGTGCACGCACTTCATTCAACACGTATACGTCACTACAGATACTCGGATTTAGGTTGTGACATGTTCGATATGCCTGCCATCATTGGCGATGATGTGCCGCAGACGAATAGCGAAATTCCGCATGATCCGCTGAAGTGTTGCAACATCGATGCTGTCGGTGACCTCCTGAATGGCTGTTTTCAGCTGAGCAATGGTTTTGGGGTCATTGCTGAACACCTTGCCTTTAATATAGCCCCACATAAAGGAGTCGCATATATGTTCAAATTCGGAGAATATGGCGGCCAATCGAGGCCCATGCCAGTGGCCTCTGGGTACCCCAGAGCCAGAATGCGGTCCCCGTAGTGCTCCTCCAGGACATCAAAAACGATCCTGCTTCGATTATGTCGACCTGCGTCTTGCACGAACCACATCTTGTCGAAATCACGATTACTTTGGATAATGGGATGAAATACTGTTCCAAAACCTTCACGTACCGTTCGGTAGTCACCGTGCCACCAAGGAATATCGCAACGATTATTTCGTGACTGGACTTTGCACACCACACAGTTATCCACCGAAGGCGAAGAGACTTCTCGATCGTGGATTCTCAGACCTGCCAAAAGCGCCAATTTCGCTTATTGATGAACCCATCCAAATGAAAGCGGGCTTCATCGCTAAACCAAATCAAACATGCGCATACTAACTCCCATCATGCTCCGTGGCCAAAGGTGGAGTTTGAACGTCCTAATGTAAACCGTTCAGAATTTATGACGATTTTATTTCATATAGTTAATAACTGTCACCCTGGACGAATTCCATGCCTCACAAAACCGTCAGTGATAAACAACCTGCTACGACCACCACTACATTTGGCCCACCACCTAATATCAGATTGCCCACTATAAAACGTGGAACGTTTCCTGGAAATGTGAGGGCTAGGCCCGTTTTTGGGAACAATTCCAACAAACGATCGATCAAGATCCTAAGATATCCACCACACATAAATACGTATTTCTGCGTGGCTGCTTGGAAGGGGAACCAAAGTACTTATTAGATGCTATTACTGTGATCTCCGACACATATGAAGAAACAAAGAGAATCCTCACAGCTCGCTGTGGAAATGGAAATAAGCAGAGCTGTGGCGAGCTGGCGCCAGTGTTACTTTGTTCATGTATCGTTGATATCGACTGTGGTTGAGCTAAGCTATCTTTGCTTTTCGCGTGTCTTACCTTCCGGCTTGGCGGGCGAAGGGATTGGGTTGTTAGTCTCCGACGGGTAGCCCTCGAGATCTCGTGACATTTGCTGGGAGAGGAGTGTCAACGGCTGCCGAACGAGAGTGATGACCCTAATATGTTATGGTGTGAAATTGGTCGGGCGTTTTGGCTACATGGGCATCTTGGAGATAAAAGTTCTACATCTACATCTACATCTACATCCACACTCCGCAAGCCACCTGACGGTGTGTGGCGGAGGGTACCTTCAGTACCTCTATCGGTTCTCCCTTCTATTCCAGTCTCGTATTGTTCGTGGAAAGAAGGATTGTCGGTATGCCTCTGTGTGGGCTCTAATCTCTCTGATTTTATCCTCGTGGTCTCTTCGCGAGATATACGTAGGAGGGAGCAATATACTGCTTGACTCCTCGGTGAAGGTATGTTCTCGAAACTTCAACAAAAGCCCGTACCGAGCTACTGACCGTCTCTCTTGCAGAGTCTTCCACTGGAGTTTATCTATCATCTCCGTAACGCTTTCGCGATTACTAAATGATCCTGTAACGAAGCGTGCTGCTCTCCGTTGGATCTTCTCTATCTCTTTTATCAACCCTATCTGGTACGGATCCCACACTGCTGAGCAGTATTCAAGCAGTGGGCGAACAAGCGTACTGTAACCTACTTCCTTTGTTTTCGGATTGCATTTCCTTAGGATTCTTCCAATGAATCTCAGTCTGGCATCTGCTTTACCGACGATCAACATTATATGATCATTCCATTTTAAATCACTCCTAATGCGTACTCCCAGATAATTTATGGTATTAACTGCTTCCAGTTGCTGACCTGCTATTTTGTAGCTAAGTGATAAAGAATTATCTTTCTGTGTATTCGCAGCACATTACACTTGTCTACATTGAGATTCAATTGCCATTCCTTCACCATGCGTCAATTCGCTGCATATCCCCCTGCATTTCAGTACAATTTTCCATTGTTACCATCTCTCGATACACCACAGCATCATCTGCAAAAAGCCTCAGTGAACTTCCGATGTCATCCACCAGGTCATTTATGTATATTGTGAATAGCAACGGTCCTATGACACTCCCCTGCGGCACACCTGAAATCACTCTTACTTCGGAAGACTTCTCTCCATTGAGAATGACATGCTGCGTCCTGTTACCTAGGAACTCCTCAATGACTTTCTCAGTGACTTCGCTGGGAACAAAATTTGAAGTGAAGCGGTGAAGCTGTGGAACCCGCTCCTTCGTATTGTGTGCGTGATATGAAGTAACTGCTCGTAGTTGTGTTTTGTTGACGGACGCACTCCGTGGCATTTAAATTTTATTATTATGGTGAGACTTTCATAGTCGAAGAGTTCAGTTGGCCTTGTTAAATGGTGGCCGTTATTTGAAAGTGTTCTCAGAAGTTTTACTAGTGTTCTGTGTTTATTGTAATCATATGATTTTATGTCGGCGTTTTCAAAGCCTGCACTCTATTAATACAGTTGTCCATGTGCTTAAGGTCAAAATTGCAAATTTGTTAGTAGTGTAACGTGTTCCTTTAGATGCTTACCCTTATATCGAGTCGAAGGTTCTGCCAAGTGTTTCTATATGTAAGAGTTATTGGAATGTCTTTGTGATTCGCGCAAAAAACCTTTGATTTTGCCAACGCGGGAGTGAAATGTCATCAGAGGTCTAGGCCTGGCAGTGTTTTAGAACTCGGCCACTACCCGGAGTTGTTCACATATCGCCTTCCATAGTTTAGTATTTGTCTTCCTTCCGCCAGGGCAGGTTAAGCTGGTAGATATATAAATATATATTGTTTGTAACGTGTTCTTATACGAACCTGTTTCCTTAAATTTTAGCGACTGGCAACTGGCTAAACTTTAAATTCCATAGCATCTGCTGAGTACCTTGCGTAGCTCTTTCTAGTAGTCTTTTATTAACACGTCTGAGCACGTGAACATTCACTTTTTAAAGATCAGTGTTTCTGCTCCAGCCACACGTCGGGAAGACCGACACATACATTAAGGACTCAGGACATTTCATTGAGAAGCTGAAGAAACTGAAACTTGCACCAAACGACATCCTGGTCAGCTTTGATGTTGTTTCGTTATTTACGAAAGTGCCACTCAGTGACGCTCTGGAGCACATCGGTTCCATGTTCCCACAAGACATCAAAAAGCTCTTCCATGCATGTCTCACCACGAGCTATTTCACGTGGAATGGCGATTTCTACGAACAGCTGGAAGGCGTCGCCATGGGTAGTCCTCTCAGTCCAGTGGTGGCCAACTTCTTCATGGAACATTTCGAAGCACAGGCACTGGGCTCGGCGACCTGCAAACCTAAGGTGTGGTACAGGTACGTCGATGATACTTTCGTGGTGTGGAGCCATGGTGAAGAACAGCTCGGTGACTTCCTAAGACACTTGAACAGCCTCCATGCCAACATAACATTTAGCATGGAAGTAGAAAAGGACAAGAAACTGCCATTTATAGATGTGCTGGTCACAAGGGAAGGCGAAAACCTGGGACACAGCGTGTATCGAAAACCGACACACACGGACCGATACCTACACAAACTGTCAAACCACCACCCGAGCCAGAAAAGAGGCATGATTAGTACGCTCGTAACGAGAGCAGGACGAATATGTGAGCCGCAACACCTCAAACTAGAAATGCAACACCTGGAAACTGTTCTGAGGAGCAATGGGTACTCCACAAATTACATTAGAAGCGTAACAGAGCCCAACACTCAGCGAAGTAAGGAACCAGAAAAAGAAATGTCGGGTACGGCCTTTCTGCCATACATTACTAGAGCGACGGACAGAATCGGCCGTACATTGCGCAAACATGGCGTAAAGACGATTTTCAAACCGGCAAGGAAGATCAAAGAGTGTCTTAGATCGGCGAAGGAGAAAAGAGACCCACTTGCAATGTCGGGAATATACCGTATACCATGCACATCTCGGAATGACTGGACGATCAATTAACACCAGGATCAAAGAGCACAAGCGACATTGCAGGTTGGGGCAGGTGGAGAAATCGGCCGTGGCAGAGCACGCACTGAATGGGACCGACCACGTAATAAAATTCGCCGACACGGAAGATCTGGCTGTAGAGAAGCACTATCACACGCGCTTGTTCAGAGAAGCTGTAGAAATCCAAAAACACGGGAACAGTTTCAACAAGAAAGAGGAAAGCCTTAAGGTAAACGGATCCTGGCTTCCCGTACTGCAGCGAACGACCGTCGCAGGTAGCAAGAGGAGAACCGCACCGGAAATGACCGCAGAGAAGCCCTCGGACGTTGGCGCGCCAGGTACATATAGTCTGCGGCCGCGAGCTCGGCTCCAGTTCACCACCGGCAATGGAGGGTGTAGCTTTGACATTGCCAGCCACTCGTGCTGGCGAAACGTCAGAAAAATCATTAGATGAACGTCGGCCGAAGAACCCGAGACAGAAGCCAATAGGCAGTTTGTCATCAGTGTTTCTGCTGTAGTTTTTTGTCTAAGTGCTTCTATCACGATATGTAATTGGATCTTAGCTAGGTGCTAGTGTTGAAGTGTCTTTAAGTCACCCTTTATTGGTAACTGTTTTCATTATATGTATTTTGAGGGAAATACTATCTGGGAGTTTGAATTGCTGAAGTTTGTCAGTAATTCTGTCTTCCTAATAAGGGAAAATAAAGCGAGCGGTATTAGTACCCTGCAACGTTAAGTTTGTAATTGACCTTTTAACAAGTGTTTCTTTAACGGATTGAAATAGTAAGATTATAAGGGTATTTGAGTGAAGAATGTTAAGTGTGGCCATCTTAATGTAATAACTGGTTTTAAGGAGTTTGATGAAGTGGCTATGTGAAGTAATTGATAATTGCTATGCATAAGGTTTCTGTAAATGCCTTGCACACTAAGTTTCATATAACTTTCTCTTGTTGTTGTTGTGGTCTTCAGTCCCGAGACTGGCTTGATGCAGCTTTCTATGCTACTCTATCCTGTGCAAGCTTCTTCATCTCCCAGTACCTACTGCAGCCTACATCCTTCTGAATCTGTTTAGTGTATTCATCTCTTGGTCTCCCCCTACGATTTCTACCCTCCACGCTGCCCTCCAATACTAAATTGGTGATCTCTTGATGCCTCAGAACATGTCCTACCAACCGATGCCTTCTTCTAGTCAAGTTGTGACACAAACTCCTCTTCTCCCCGATCCTATTCAATACCTCCTCATTAGTTATGTGATCTACTCATCTAATCTTCAGCATTCTTCTGTAGCACCACATTTCGAAAGCTTCTATTCTCTTCTTGCCCAAACTATTTATCGTCGACGTTTCACTTCCATACACGGCTACACTCCATACATTGAGTACTGAGTACGTTGGGTTTCTAACTGTATTTGCAAAGCTTTATCTAGTGGCTCGTCCACAATTTGTAATTATCCCTTAAAAGGCGTAATGTCAATAAACTGTCTTAATTATAAATTGTGACTACCAACCATGATTCCATCCCGCTTCCTCTTTTATGGTATCTAAGGTATGGTGAGTAAGTGTAGTACCAAAGGGGAGCCACGTATCACAAGCTCAACTGATTTATTTAGAATCTATTAAACACGTTATATCTCCGAACCCAGAATCCCTTAACTCTACGTTTATCGAATGCAACCGCAGCATCCATGTGTTGCGAGCTCTCGGTGAAGACGTAAATGCTTATGGCCGCGTGCTAGCATCAAAAATTCTCAGAACTTATCCTGATGATATCTGCCGATGCTGGGTCATTCATGTCACGCAAACCGGTCTTTCAGAAGGGGACATACTTCAGTTGATGGAATTTATAGGAACGGAAATAGACGCAGGGCTTGCTTTAACAGCTACAGCCCTTCATGCCAGCGCTAATCAGAAACAAGCATTACCCAAGGGCAATAACAATCACGGCCCATTTTGCGTCTTTTGCGAAGAACGTGGATATCGGGCCCAAGAATGCAGTTAAGTTATTAACCTCACTGAAAGAAAACAGGAATTGAAAAGTACTAACCTATGTTTTCTATGCCTAAACAGAAGACGTAAAATGTCAGATTGAGGGAAGAGGGGTACGGCTTTTTGTGCTAACTGTAAAAAACATCACAATTCGATATGCGTCGAAGATACGACGTGAAAGAAAGCAGCACGGAGAAGCTTCTGTTAGTAAAATAAACCGGACGGAGTCAAACAGCCTCGTAATTGTAATCTTGAGGAGTTTCTCGCACGTCTTACACACACGCTTTGTCAGCTCATGAAAATGCTTTTTAACCAAGCTTTCAGCACTCAATGATGCGGAGGTACGCATTTCGAATCACACGACAGTTTCAGACAGCCAATTTCTGCCTCCCTCATATTAGCAATTGCAATCCACACTCTTAATTCAGTGCAAATTCTGCGAGCAACGCGCAGTAAGTTACTCGTCTTTGAAGTATCGTGGTAAATATGACCAAAGGAGGGAATTAGATTAGGAAATGAGACACTTAAAGTAGTAAAGGAGTTTTGCTATTTAGGGAGTAAAATAACCGATGATGGTCGAAGTAGAGAGGATATAAAATGTAGACTGGCAATGGCAAGGAAAGCGTTTCCCAAGAAGAGAAATTTGTTAACATCGAATATAGATTTAGGTGTCAGGAAGTCGTTTCTGAAAGTATTTGTATGGAGTGTAGCCATGTATGGAAGTGAGACATGGACGATAACTAGTTTGGACAAGAAGAGAATAGAAGCTTTCGAAATGTGGTGCTACAGAAGAATGCTGAAGATAAGGTGGGTAGATCACGTAACTAATGAGGAGGTATTGAATAGGATTGGGGAGAAGAGAAGTTTGTGGCACAACTTGACTAGAAGAAGGGATCGGTTGGTAGGACATGTTCTGAGGCATCGAGGGATCACCAATTTAGCATTGGAGGGCAGCGTGGAAGGTAAAAATCGTAGAGGGAGACCAAGAGATCAATACACTAAGCAGGTTCAGAAGGATGTAGGTTGCAGTAGGTACTGGGAGATGAAGAAGTTTGCACAGGATAGAGTAGCATGGAGAGCTGCATCAAACCTGTCTCAGGACTGAAGACCACAACAACAACAACAACAACATGACCAAAGATAACTACCTCATCAGTAGGCTGTGATTTGAGACTTACAATGCGAAATAATGGAATACTTTTAATCAATTCTTTCCCTGCAATCGTTTGAAAACTGTTGCATAGCGAAATAACATGCGAATCAGAAATATTGGGTTTTTTAATTTTTTGTGCTAAAAATGAAACGTTTTGCGAAAAATTACTTGATTTCGCCTTCATGTAGCGTAGCCTATGACTAAATTTTCAACTTTCTAAGTGGCTCGGCTCAACCGAGACGTCTGCCATAAAGAGTTTACGACAGAGAATTGCGTCATTGAGTCTCAATAATTCATCACAGTGCATAGGAAGCTTCAAAAGAGGAATTCTGCAACACGAGCTAAACGCACTGTCGCAGAGGTTTTTTTCCCACGGCACGAGCCATGGCACTTTTTTCCCTCTGCTCTTCAAATCGCTAACCTCACTCGCGTTTCGTCCACTATCTATCACCTGATGGACCGTGATAATGCGTAGTCTCACCCAGACGCACGGACAACATCACAGCCCAGCATCCTGTGATCCACCTACTAGATAACTAACATGTTTACGGAGGTGACAGTAGAACTTTTGGTCACCACGTTGGTGCGGGCGTGGAGGGGCCCCAGCTCTATTTATTTACCTGTACATCATACGTGTTTTTGTTATTTTTTCTTTTATTTGCGCCAGCTCAGCCACTCACACATACATACAACCGTGATTCGCATATCAATATTTACTCTGATTGTAAATATTTTACATCACGATGTCCTACCATCAGTGCCGTGAAATGTTCCTCCAAACGCCAATTCACACAAAACACACAGAATTTACGCCTCCAGGCAACTATCCTGGCTGCTTACATTAAAGTTATATGGAAGTGATAACAGTCATTTACTTAACATTATTTGCGGCACAACTTGACTCAATGGTTGGATCGGTTGATAGGACACATTCCGAGACAGCAAGTGTGTGTGTGTGTGTGTGTGTGTGTGTGTGTGTGTGTGGTGTGTGCGGGAGGCGGGGGGTGGGGGGGCGGCATTTGTATACGGACACCAATAGACGTATATAGCAAACAGTTTCAAAAGGATGTAGGTTGCAGTAGTTATTCAGAGATGAACAGGCTTCCACAGGTTAGAGTAGTGGATTGAATACCACTACAAAAACAAAAACGACACTGTTCTCTGTATTTTATTCATAACTCCACGCAGTGGCCTGTAAACACACCAGACATGTCTCCTGGCCGTAGATACATAATGCTACACGTAGGAAGTAGTGGCGGGGTCGGTAGTTAAAGTTGTTCGAAAAATACTGTGAATTCTTCAGTTAAAAATTTTAAGGAAAGTAAATTTCTAATTTCAGAAAAAAATTAGTCGGCAGTTACAAATATATTTTTTTAATAAGTTTATGCCAAGAAAAGGAAACTCGTAATGGAGTCGCAATATTTGCGTTGTGAAAAGCAGTGTCCGGTGAAGTAGTTAAATCTAGTGAGGAAAGAACAATAGTACACCACAAAAAAGAGTGAGAAACATGGTGAACAGTGCGAGGAAGGCCAGAACACAAAGTTGTGATTATATGGCAGAGATAAAAGTGGTAGTGCGACCTCAGACCAGATGTGAGGAAACGCAGATCAGCAAACCGTAAGTAATTACTTTTTACAAAAAAATCGCTACGTCAACTGTTCAATAATCTAAAACTAACAAAACTGTATCGTTGTAGGTCCCACTGATGATGCTTTAGAACAGGAAAAGGCGAAACGCATATGGGATAAATAAATTAACTAGCAGCAGGAAAAGACAGTTTTATTTACAAAACAAATATCCTTTTACTTTGCTTTCCCGGTTTTGACAAGTGAATTTGTCGTATTTAGCAGCGTACAAAATTCGGGATACAATAAATCTTTTGGCCTTAGCTATACATTTAGGTTAATTATAACAAGTATATAATAAGTATATAACGTCCCCAGTTTTGGAGACTTCTGATGATGACAAATTAATGTCGAAACCAACAAAACAAAATTACAAATTATATATTTGCGGCTGACGACTGAATTCTACTCGGAAATGTTTACTACAGATGCTCAAAATAAAACTCTAAATGTTTTTAAAATTAATTATACAATACGTGGATGGTTAAGCCATACTTCGTTGGCCTTGCAAAATCTTGTACTGTACATTGAAAGGGGAAGTTTTTACCAGCAAATATGAACTGAGTTACTTTAATCTCTTTATAGTTTTACCTGTTTTGAAGATGAAAATTTGCGTTACTTTCCAATAGCACCTGTTTCAAGATATACATAACTTGTAACTAGTTTTTGATGACAATTCTGTTCAACTTGTTGTCAATTATTGATCTTTGTTGTTCAATAGAGTAATAAGGTAACAGATATTTAAATACAGTTCAGCCAAGATTTTTTTTCAATTGCAATACTTCTATATTTGTCCGCCTGCTTAGCTGGGTGGTAGCACGCTTGCCTCCCATGCACTGGGCCAGGGTTCATTTCCCGGCCGGGTTGGAGATGTTCTCCTCTCGGGGACTGGGTGGTGTGCTGTGCTCATCATCATTTCATCATCATCATCGGCTGCAAGTCGCCCTATGTGGCGCCGATTGAAATAAGACTTGCACTTGGAGGCCGAACCCGAGTGGGCATCCCGGAATGCCATACGATCATTTAATTTTTTCATTTTTACTTCTATATTTGACACAAACTGCAATTATGGAAAAGCCTCGATCGCAAAATTGTTTATTAAATGTTACGCATTTCGAAAAATCTTCGACAGACATAAGCTGAAGGAGCAATGGACAGAAATTATTAAAAGTAAGTAACACACAGTTACGTGCGTAGTACATGATCGTGACAAACGATGTATGCACATTTATTTCATTACCTACATGTAGATCTAGTTTTAGGCTCAACGAACTGAGCACGTAGACTGTAACCTGAGGTGACAGAAGACATGGGATAGCTATATGTACATATATGTGCACATGTACACATGGCGTTACTATCGTGTACACGATGTAGTAAAAGGGCCGTGCATTGGTGGGGCTATCATTTGTACTGAGATGATTCGTGTTAAAAGGTTTCCGACATGTTTATGGTCGCAATGGTAGTTGGAGCTAGACGTATCGGACTTTCCATTCACAAATCGTTAGGGAATTCAGTATTCCGAGATTCATAATGTAAATGGTGGACCGATAATACCAAATCTCAGGCATTACTTCCCACCAAGGCAACACAGTGGACAACGGCCTTCACTTAACGACCGAGAACAGCGGCATGTGCGTAAAAGAGCTATCAGTGCGAACAGTCAAGCTATAATGCGTGAAATAAACGCAGAAATGTGGGACGTACGACGAACGTATGAGTTAGGACGGAGCGGCGGACTTTGGCATTAATGTGCTATGGCAGCAGACGACCGACGCGAGTGACTTTGCTAACAGCACGACATAGCCTGCAGCGCCTCTCCTGGGCTCATGACCATATCAGACTCCAGGCCACTGGAATACCGTGGCTGGTCAGATGAATCTCTATTTAACTTGGTAAGAGCTGATGGTAGGGTTCGAGTGTGGCACATACTGCACGAAACCATCGACCCAAGTTATCAACAAGTCACTTTGCAAGCTGCTGAGACTCCATATTCCTGTGGGCTATGCTTACTGTGGTGTGTTGGCAGAAGAGCCAACACCGTGTTGCTAGAGGAGGCCAAAATGCACGCGTTAAGCTCACGCAGACTGGCGTGAGGTCTGGAACAGTGTAAAGTAGTTAATATAGCAAATAAAGTACGTAGTTGATGTAATACTTAACTTTATTCCATAATTGGTCAACATCGGTCTGACGGTACAGGCTTTCTAAGATAACCAGCAAAAGATAAATGGCGCCTTGCTAGGTCGTAGCAATTGACGTAGCTGAAGGCTATGCTAACTACAGTCTCGGCAAATGAGAGCGTAGTTGTCAGTGTAGCATCGCTAGCAAAGTCGTCTGTAAAACTGGGGCGAGTGCTAGGACGTCTCTCTAGACTTGCCGTGTGGCGGCGCTCGGTCTGCAATCACTGACAGTGGCGACACGCGGGTCCGACGTATACTAGCGGAGCGCGGGCGATTTAAAGGCTACCACCTAGCAAGTGTGGTGTCTGGCGGTGACACCACATTTACATGGAGTAGAGTGGGTCTCTGGTCCAAGTGAGCCATCATTTAGTGGAAATGGTTAAGTTCGGTTCATCGTAGATCTTTTACAGCCATTCATGGACTCTATGTTCCCAAATAACGATGGGATTTTTATGGATTGTAGCGTCACAAGTTGTTCCGAGCTAACGTTTGTTTTGGGACAGCTTGCTGTATGTAACTTCGGCGGCTCACATCTAGCGGCCTACCCGGGAGACACACGTGCATCTGTCACTGCCTGCCATGGAAAAGCTATTCACTGTCTCTTACTGAATTCGTACATTCACCACCAATAAGAATCTAAATAAGGGATAGTAGTTTTTGTGTAATCGCTCTCAAAATATGTATACTGCACTTTGTTATTGATAGAAAGGTGCTGTGAAAATCTCAGCTTTCTAGCGGGCATATTTTCGGAGATAGAAAACTTTAAAGTTAGAAAAACTACACTTAGGAAAGGAAATTTACCTGGGAACATTTATGACTTGTTTTTGGTTGTCAGTTCAACTGCACCTGAAGTATCAGCGTATGGAATTATTTAATATAAATTTAATTTAAAAATTTCAAATACCGTTCAATTTTCGTAGTGTGAAATCTAGAATAAATTCAGAAAGAACGACTAAAGTCAATATTTATTTTATTATGTGTTATGTGAGCCTGTGAGTAAATGAGTGTGTATGCGGGATATTCGTCAAATTTTAATATTGCGTTATATACCGTCTTAAGTAATGTTCAAGATTTACACAAGCCTGTTGTGGGAAAATGATCCTAGGACATTTACCCACTTTGCTGATGACTCATGTCTAGGTGTGATTGCTATTGCCATAGAGCAACCAAAAAATCAGCTGGAGTAAAATCTGTATCTAAAGAAAATATCTAGAATTACTGTCTTTTCGTTTATTAAACATTACGATGATATTCGTATGTCAAATTGACGCAAATGCGTCTGTGTATAAGGACTGGTGCTGACCAGTTTTGGCGCGAGTATGATCACGAGTGAGTATTCTGATTGGCAATCAGTATGGTCAGCCTACCAGAATTGAGACGGTTCCCGCTCGTTACCTGGTGGTTATACTGGGAGTGAGGCTGGAAGAAGGAAGTCGCTCGCTAGCTTTGAACGCGTATGGTCATGTTACTAGTGCCAGTAAAAATAATGTGTAAGATGAAGAATTACTTAGTGTTTGAGTTATAATTGATGTATGTCGATAGCAGTTGTTGTTGAGGACTGCTCGGCGGAATTTCAGAGGTTTCGACAAAATCTGTTGGACAGATATTCGCGTGTGAAATATTTGCCTTTATAGAATCTGTGTGGCATGTTGCAGTATTCAACCAATGGTTCAATTGGCTCTGAGCACTATGGGACTTAACTTCCGAGATCATCAGTCCCCTAGAACTTAGAACTATTTAAACGTAACTAACCTAAGGACACCACAAACATCCATGCCCGAGGCAGGATTCGAACCTCGACCGTGGTTCCAGACTAAAGCGCTTAGAACCGCTAGGCCACACCGGCCGGCAGTATTTAACTACTGAGCATTTTTTGCGAGCAGTTTCTTTTTTTGAAATCGACAAGAAGGACCAAATGTAATAACTCATATCAGTGGTGAAATTAGTGATTGTGAAAATGTTGTTTGATTTGGGTCGGGTTTAGACAAATTTTTATCTGCTGTGCATGTGAAATGTGTGTATGAACCGTGAACTGGAAGGAAATAGCCAATAGTTTAAATGTGGACAGAATAGTACCTTTTCTTTGGTTATCAAGGACAAAATAAACATTATTGTGTGGAATGTTCGGACATTATTTTCCAGAAGCCAATCCATTTTCTTGTTGTTGTTGTGGTCTTCATTCCCGAGACTGGTTTGATGCAGCTTTCCATGTTACTCAATCCTGCGCAAGCTCCTACGTCTCCCAGTACCTACTGCAACCTACATCCTTCTGAATCTGCTTAGTGTATTCATGTCTATGTCTCCCTCTACGATTTTTACCCTCCACGCTGCCCTCCAGTACTAAATTGGTGATCCCTTGATGCCTCAGAACATGTCCTACCAACCGATCCCTTCTTCTAGTCAAGTTGTACCACAAACTCCTCTTCTCCCCAATTCTATTCAATACCTCCTCATAAGTTATGTGATCTACCCATCTAATCTTCAGCGTTCTTCTGTAGCGCCACATTTCGAAATCTTCTATTCTCTTCTTGTGTAAACTATTTTTCGTTCACGTTTCACTTCCATACATGGCTACAATCCATACAAACACTTTCATAAACGACTTCCTGACACTTAAATCCATACTCGATGTTAACAAATTTCTCTTCTTCAGAAACGCTTTCCTTGCCATTGCCAGTCTACATTTTATATCCTCTCTACTTCGACCATCATCAGTTATTTTGCTCCCCAAATAGCAAAACTCCTTTACTACTTTAAAGTCTCATTTCCTAATCTAATTTCCTCAGCATCACCCGACTTAATTCGACTACATTCCATTATCCTTGTTTTGCTTTTGTTAATGTTCATCTTATACCCTCCTTTCAAGACACTGTCCATTCCGTTCAACTGCTCGTCCAAGTCCTTTGCTGTCTGTGATAGAATTACGATGTCATCGGCGATCCTCAAAGTCTTCATTTCTTCTCCATAGATTTTAATACCTGCTCCGAACTTTTCTTTTGTTTCCTTTACCACTTGCTTAATATACAGATTGAATAGCATCGGGGAGAGGCTACAACCCTGCCTCACTCCCTTCCCAACCACTGCTTCCCTTTGATGCCGCTCGACTCTGATAACTGCCATCTGCTTTCTGTACAAATTGTGAATAGTCTTTCGCTCCCTGTATTTTACCCCTGCCACCTACAGAATTTGAAAGACACATTATTTTCCAGAAACCAATTCATTTTCTTACTGCCCGGTAAAATTGGATGAAAGTATTTCTACAGAACTTTCGTTCATAACTAGTTACGTGGCCTCAGTAATTGTGTTTTTTTTATCAACGCTGCTTTTACATCATCTTGTATCTACGTTGCCGAGTGGAGGGAAATTGAGCAGACGCCGTTCTGAGGTAGGCGAATTTTAATTTGGAGCCTGCACAGTGCCAACGACGAATAGACACGAGAAATTAAACCCCGACCCGCCGCAGCATGACAATGCGGCGCCACTGCACCGGGCCACAATTGCTCGCGATTGGTGTGAATAAGATTCGAGAGAATTATTTGGCCATCCAGAATGGCCAACATGAATCTCACCGAACATTTATGGTACATAAGCGTGAAGAAAATCTTGCACCGGCACTTTCACAATTGTGGGCAGCTACAAAGACAGCATAGCTCAATTTTTTTCCGCGAGGGACTTCCAGCGACACATTGAGTCCATGCCATGTCAAGATGTCCGACACGCCATTAGGAAGTATCACATGTCGCTTGTCAATTCAGTATACAGGGTGTTTCAAAAAGGTACGGCCAAACTTTCAGGAAACATTCCTCACACACAAAGAAAGAAACTATTTTATGTGAACATGTGTCCGGAAACGCTTACTTTCCATGTTAGTGCTCATTTTATTAATTCTCTTCAAATCACGTTAATCATGGAATGGAAACACACAGCAACAGAACGTACCAGCGTGCCTTCAATCACTATGTTAGAGGAAATGTTCAAAATGTCCTCCGTTATTGAGGATACATGCATCCACGCTCCGTCGCTTCAAATCCCTGATGCGCTGATGCAGCCCTGGAGAATGGCGTATTGTATCACAACCGTCCACAATGCGAGCACGGAGAGTCTCTACATTTGGTACCGGGGTTGCGTAGACAAGAGCTTTCAAATGCCCCCATAAATGAAAGTGAAGAGGGTTGAGCTCAGGAGATCGTGGAAGCCATGGAATTGGTCCGCCTCTACCAATCCATCGGTCACCGAATCTGTTGTTGAGAAGCGTACCAACACTTCGATCAAAATGTGCAGGAGCTCCATCGTGCATGAACCACATGTTGTGTCGTACTTGTAAACGCACATGTTCTAGCAGCATAGGTAGAGTAGCCCGTATGAAATCATGGCGGTGAATCGAGGAAGTACAGTACATACTGACCAAACTAAAATGAGCTCTAACATGGAAATTAAGCGTTTCCGGACACATGTCCACATAACATCTTTTCTTTATTTGTGTGTGAGGAATGTTTCCTGAAAGTTTGGCCGTACCTTTTTGTAACACCCTGTATAATTCGTTGGGGAACGCTAGATATTACTTCTCTTACACTCAATAACTTCCTGTCAATTATTGCGAGCTGTGACCTTTCTGGCACGAAACCACGAATACAGTAACACAACTGACACGATATTCCATAGGTGCGCTTGTGAAGAACTCTGTTAAAATCCTTCTGCAAATCTAAAAATATTTAATGAATTTTATGTCTCCTGTCGATAGCACCCATTACTACGTGAGAATAAGGAGCTAGTTGTATTTCACAGGAACGATATTTTGTGAATCCGTTATGGCTATTTGTCAATACATCGTTTTTTTTCGAGGTGTTTCATAATGTTCGAAAACAAAAAAAAATTGCTCTGAGCACTATGGGACTTAACATCTATGGTCATCGGTCCCCTACTTAGAACTACTTAAACTTAACTAACCTAAGGACATCACACAACACCCAGCCATCACGAGGCAGAGAAAATCCCTGACCCCGCCGGGAATCGAACCCGGGCGTGGGAAGCGAGAACGCTGCCGCACGACCACGAGCTGCGGGCCTGTTCGAAAAAATACATGTTCCAAAACCGTACTGCAAATCGACGCAAGCGATATGCGTCTAATTCAGCGGATTTCTCCTATTTCATTTCTTCGGTATTGGTGTGACTTGTGCAACATTTCAGTTTTTGAGTAAGGATCTTTCTACGAACGAGGGGCTGTAAGTGATTACTAAGTACGCAACTACTGTATCAGCATACTTCTGAAAGGAATCTGACTGGTATACGATTTGGACTGGACGTCTTGACCTTCTTAAGTGTTTTAAGCTGCATCGCTGCACAGAGGACATTTAATAGTGTTTTCTGCATGCTTGTAAGTTTGTACAATGGCAAATTGCATACAAATTTTAAGAACTTGGTAGTGGGAAAATGAAGTCGCGAAATATGTTGCGAGAAATGAAGCACACATTTTGAACAGCTGGAGCGTAATAATCTGGGTAACTGAGTAGCAGTTCCGTTGCTTTACGTCATTTCCGTCAGTGTTCTAATACTGTACTACGGTTCATTAACGCCTTTTTAAGGAATATTCGATTTCATAAAGATAGAATGAAAAGTCACAACTAAATTATATATACTCTGCTGCAAGTACTTCCTCAGTACTTTGAGCATCCGCATTCCTTTTGTGCTGAGTTTCTGTTTGTCCTAGTCTCGTAAAAAGCGTCACTTTGGGAGATTAATATTCTGATCATGTGGAGGGCGAATCGTAATTAAGAAATGTTGGGAAAGGCGCGTAGGCGGATGATAGCGGCTTCTACAAAGACAGTCGCGCTGCCAAAGGCGGGTCCTCCGTAAGTGGTTCCAGATAAGGCAGCGGGGAGGGGAGACGAGGGAGGTCTGGGAAATGAAATTCTGTCTGGGGCGTCGCTCTGGATCACTGGAGGGCAGATACCGCTGCTAAGAGCGAGGTGCTCGCGCACAGTCCGAATTTTCTCTAACAGACAAATTTTATGAATAGTTTCCATAATTTAGTTGATATTACACAGTTGTAAAATTTGTAGTAGGAGAGATCCTCCATGATACACAGTCACTGTAAAGAAACCTAAAGAAACAGAGATTACTGCATAGTAGGTACAAAACAAATCATATGCTATTGATAGATGCTGAATGAAATATGTTTGGCAGGCAAGAGAGCAATGCGTGAAGTCTTCAGTGAATATCGTAGCAGATTGAGCTTTCACAAAACATAAAGATATTCTGGTCGTATGTAAAGGCTATTAGTGGCACCAAATTTAGTGTCTAGTCACTAATGATATACAGGACATAAAATCCCATCTGAGGCCTGCGATTATTTTTTGTTAATAATTGGCAACCAATGCTGTACAATCGCAATAAAGTCATAAGTCTTTCATTAGAACATGTTACGCGTTTCGGGGTTACACCCATCTTAAGACATCACAAACTTCAACTCCTTCCTAACCGACCAGGCGTACAGTCTTGAGAACTCATAGACAGTGTCGAATAACATACGACTGCGACACAAGCAGTCTTGAAGCAGGGCGTATACTGTACGCCTGGTTGGTTAGGAAGGAGTTGAAGTTTGTGACGTCTGAAGATGGGTGTAATCCCGAAACGTGTAACATGTTCTAATAAAAGAGTCAATTGAACATCTCGTGACTTTATTGCGACTGTACAGTATTGGTTGCCAATTATTAACGGTCACTCATGGACGATGCAGAAATGAAAGAGAGGGAAGCAGAGCAAAAGCAGATATGGTCAACTCTGTTTTCAAGTTTTGCTTTACAAAGGTAAACACAGAAGAATAGCCCCAATTCAAACACCGTACTACTAAAAGACGACTGAAATAGATGTTAGTGTCAGTGGCGTTGAGAAACAGCGGAAATAATTAAAATTGAACAAAACCCCAGGGCCCGATAGAATCCCTTATCAGATACTATACGCAATTCGCAGCTGAGTTAACCTTTTTCTTAACTGTAATCCATTCCTCGAACAAAATAACCGTGGCCAGTAGCTGGAAGAAAGGATAGGTCACACCCGTCTACAAGAAGGGTAGTAGAAGTGATCCACAAAACTATCTACCAGTATCCTCGACATCGATTTGTTGTAGAATTACGCAAGATATTCTGATCTCAAAGATAATGAGGTATCTCCAACAGAATTATCTTCTCCGTGCCAGCCAACATGGATTTAGAAAAGATAGATCAAGTGAAACATTACTCGAATTTTTCTTACCTGACTACCTGTTAGCCATAGATCAAGGCAATCAGATAGAGGCAGTATTTCTCTATTTCCGAAAAGCATTTGACTTAGTATCACACCAAATAAAACAAAAGTATTGGCAATAGGAGGAAATAAGGAAATAAAAATTGTGCTGAATGGAGAAACACTAGAACAGGTGCAAAATTTTAAGTATCTTGGAAGCAGGATAGACACCGACTGGAAGTGCACCACGGAAATTAAAACAAGGATAGCAATGGCAAAAGAGGCGTTTTATAAGAAAAGGAGAATCTTCTGCAGCAGTCTGGACAGAGAACTCAGAAAGAGACACATAAAATGTCTTGTATGGAGTGTTCTTCTATATGGCGCTGAAACATGGACTATGAGGAAAAAAGACAGAGAAAGGCTGGAGGCTTTTGAGATCTGGACATGGCGGAAGATGGAAAGGATAAGTTGGATGGACAGAGTAAAAAATGAAGAGGTACTGAGAAGAGTGGGAGAGAAAAGACAGTTACTAGATGTAATAAAGAGAAGAAAAAGAAATTGGATTGGGCATATATTGAGAAAGAATGACGGACTGATAAAAACAGTTTTAGAAGGTTATGTAGAAGGGAAAAGGAAACGAGGAAGGAAGAGATTCCAGATACTGGATGACATGATGGACGGTACAACATACAGCAGCCTTAAGAAGGAAGCAATGGATCGCAGAAAATGGAGAGGCAAAGGACCTGCTAATATAGCAGATAACTGATGATGATGATGATCACACCTAAGATTATTTTCAAAAGTTGGTGCATGAAAGAAAATTTGCGGCTGGATTGGGGACTTTTTGGTCGAGAGGACGCGACATGTTGTCTTAGCTGGGTGTTGAGGTAACTTAGGGTATGCTCCAGGGAAGTGTGTTTGGACCCTTGCTGTTCATGTTGTACATTATTGCGGTTGCAAACACTGTTAATAATAACGTCAGATTCTTTGCATGCTGCTGGTATATTATCTGAAAAAGGCTACATAAATATTCTGCCAGATCTCGATAAGATTTCAAAGTGGTTCCAAGATTGTCAGTTTGCCTTAAATGTTCAGAAACGGCAAGGTCATGAACTTCATTACGATTCGTCATTTCTTTCTGTTTCCGAATTTCCCTTAGTTGCTTTAAATTCTTGGAGGTGTGTACCGCCTTTGCAACCAATTGAAAGCACCTTGTTGCCATACGCGTTTCGCTTCATTTATATGGGAAGCATCAGTGGCCTGTAATACATGTTTCCTTTTTTACATCCAATTAACGTATTATGTGGTAGATGTAATGTGGTGCTATATGACATTTTGTCGTGTCCTTCTCTTGCTTTTTAGATTAAAATCAACTTTTGTAGCACAAAGCAAGGTTCACACTACGAACTTCGTGCTAAAAAGGTTGATTTTAACCTAAAGAAAGCAAGAGAAAGAACTGCAAAATGTAATACAGCAGCATATTATATCTACCACATAATACGTTAATTGTATGTAAAAAAGACAACATGTATTATAGGCCACTGATGATTCTTCCCAAATAAATGGAGCGAAACGCGTATGGCAACAAACAAATTGCCTTATTGTCAGTGTTTTGCATATATTCTTTCCCTCGAGATAAGGCGGAGAACCTCCTCACTTCTCACCTTATCAGTCCACCTATTTTTCAACATTCATCTGTAAAACCACATCTCGAAGGCTTCAGTTCTCTTCTATTCCCGTTTTCCGACATTCCGTGTCTCTCTGACATACAGTGGTGTATTACAAACGTACATTCTCAGAAATTTCTTCCTGTCATTAAAACCTGTGTTTGATGCTAGCGGACTTCTCTTGGCCAGGAATGCCTTTTCCACAAGTGGTAGTCTGCCTTTTATATCCTCGTTGTTCCGTCCGCCATAGGTTACTTTGCTGCCTAGGTAGCAGAATTCCTTAATTACATCTACTTCGTGATTTCCAAGTCCAATGTTAAACTTCCCGCTGTTTTCATTTCTGCTACTTCTCATTACTTTCGTCTTTCTTCGATCTACTTTCAAGTCATGTTCTGTCCTCATTAGATTGTTGATTCCATTCAACAGACCTTGAAATTCTCCTTCACTATCTCTGCGGAGCGCAACATCATAGCGTATTGTATTAATAGTCCCACTCTTAAATCTTCTTTATGTTTCCGTCATTGCTTCTTCGAAGTACAGTCTGAACGGAGTGGCGAAATTCTACATCCCTCCCTTACCCCTTTTTTAATCCTAGCACTTCGTTCTTGTCTTCCCATTTAATTGTTCTCTCTTAGTTCATATGGATATTGGTTATTATCCGTCTTTCCCTTAGTAGAAACTAGAGTGAGTAAAACACAGAAAATGAAATAATAGGTGTGTGATGCAATTTTATCTGGTCGGATGTTCTGAAACTGTCGATTAGAACACGTGAAGGACGAGAGGAAAACTAAAATAGATATATAGGTATGTGTGGCTGCCTGAACACTTAAAGAAAACATGCATGAGCCAGCCACCTTGAAACGCATTGTAAACTTCTCCCTAAATTTTTAGGGAGCAGGTAACAAAACATTAAAATGCGTACCACAATCGTTTTCTTCAAAATGGTTCAAATGGCTCTGAGAACTATGGGACTTGACATCTGAGGTCATCAGTCCCCTAGAACTTAGAACTACTTAAACCTAACTGACCTAAGGACATCACACACATCCATGCCCGAGCCAGGATTCGAACCTGCGATCGTAGGGGTCGCGCGGTTCCAGAGTGAAGCGCCTAGAACCGCTCGGTCACAACGGCGTCAATCTTCTCATTCTCAGTTACAATACAGGGCAATACTACCGACGAATGGGTCACAGTTCTCTGGTCCGAACATGAAACACAATCTACTAAAATGTGGTGCAGTGTGATCTGTAGCCGCGCGGGATTAGCCGAGCGGTCTCAGGCGCTGCAGTCACGAACTGTGAATCTGGTCCCGGCGGAGGTTCGAGTCCTCCCTCGGGCATGGGTGTGTGTGTTTGTCCTTAGGATGATTTAGGTTAAGTAGTGTGTAAGCTTAGGGACTGATGACCTTAGCATTTAAGTCCCATAAGATTTCACACACATTTTTTTGATTTTGTGATCTGTACGCCACACGCAACACACGTTGGAGTCTGTACTCACTGGAGCTAGAAGCTATGTGTCATAGGGCTATGTCTGATGCGAATATGAGTGAAAAGGACCTCATCCCGTCTGCACGGATGTAAGAAACAGGACATACTAGTCACATAGGTAAAAAGGGCAAAATAAATTGAGAGAACAAGTTTTGACTGTGATAAAATGTATTGAGGGAAAACAGACCTACTTTACAGTACAAATCACATGTTGAGAGTAAAACATTAATCACATTACAGGGTTATCATTTACGAAAAAAACAAATTCATTACTACTATAGACGAAAAGTGAAATTATTTATAAAATCTTAGCCACAGTTTGCACACAAATCATTAATTTCGTCCTCACATTTTGCCCTCAGCATTAAAATTATGAAGATTATTCCTCCCTCCCAGTACAAAGGCTACGCATCGCAGATCCTTAACTGTCGTGCAGAAAGATCTTCTCTCCAACAACAAGAGATTGTCTTAGATTTCATTTTGTTGCTTTGCCGTAAAACAGTCTGAAACTATCCATATACCTTCTTCTTGTCCGTAGCACTTACATTTCTCTTGAAATCGGTATTTGATGTGGTGTACAAACAAACAAATGATTACATGTGTAGAAGAATTGGACAATTTATTCAAGAAAATGAGCTCCACAAATTGAGCAAGTCAATAACACATTGGTCCATCTCTGGCCCTTGTTCTAGCAGTTGTTGTTTAGCACTGATCGACAGAGGTGTTGGATACCTCATGAGGAATATCGTGCGGAATTCTATCCAATTGGCCCCTTAGATCCTCAAAATTCCGAGCTAGTTGGAGAGCCATAATGTGCGAAACGTTCTTAATTGGGGAGAGATCCGGAGACCTTGCTGGCCAAGGTAGGGTTTGGCAAGCACGAAGACAGGCAGTAGAAACTCGCGCCGCGTGCAGTCGAGCATATCTAACTGAAATGGAAGCCCAGGATGGCTTGCCATGGAGGACGGGGCGTAGAATATCATCGACATAGCACTGTGCTATAAGGGTTTCGAGAGGGATAACGTAAAGGGTCCTTCTAAGAAATGGAATAGTACCTCAGACCAGCCGGCGGGGGTGGCCGAGCGGTTCTAGGCACTACAGTCTGGAACAGCGTGACCGCTACGGTCGCATGTTCGAATCCTGTCTCGGGCATGGATGTGTTTGATGTCCTTAGGTTAGTTAGGTTTAAGTAGTTCTACGTTCTAGGGGACTGATGACCTCAGAAGTTAAGTCCCATAGTTCTTAGAGGCATTTGAACCATTTAGTACCTCAGACCATCACTTATGGTTTTCGAACCCTACGGCGGATGACAGTCTGTTTGATATTCCACCGGTGTCTGCGGTGTGTCCAGACACGTCTTCGGCCTGGAACGTAATTGACTGCAGTACGGTTGTCTTCATCGATGAGTGCCGTTTTGAAATGAGCGCCAATGACCAGCGAAGGGAGTCTAGAGACACCCCAGACAGCGGTGGAACGAACGAGACTGCAGTGGAATGTATTTTTGAAGTATTATTAGCAAACAGATAAGTTATATCGGCTTATGATTTGAATCTGAATTTGCAATAATAATGAACAAGGCTCAAGATGAGCAGGAGGGCTGAGGAGGATGAAGAGGAAGAGGGGTGGGAGGAAATAGAAAGCGGAAAGGAGGAGATGGACAGAAAAATTGGGTAGCAGGAAATGGATAGAGAGAGGAGGAGAGGAAGGTGAAGGAGGAGCTGGAGAGAGAGGGGAAGAGGACAGAGGCAGATGGAGGAGGTGATGGAGAGAGAGTGAGAGAGAGTGAGAGTGAGAGTGAGAGAGAGAGAGAGAGAGAGAGAGAGAGAGAGAGGGGGGGGGGGGGTGGGGACGGAGGAGGTGGTGGGCAAAGAGCTGAGGAGGACGAGATGGACAGACAGGATGAGCCACAGCAAAGCGTGAGCGGGAAGAGCATACAGGGTGATTTTTTTCACTGTGCAGAGACTCTAGGGTTTGATCGATGAGAGAATATGGGAGAAAACTGGTCTATTGAAATTTGCTGTTTTCAAGAGCGCACCGCAGCGCGTAGTGTGAAGTAGTTGCTCTCCGTTTCTGGCGGTGGCGCCGCTGTGACAGTCGCAGCTTTGGTGTGTCCCTCTGGTGGGAAAGGGGAAAGGTAGCCTGTTCACGTGCATTTAAGGGGCGCTATGAGTTCGCTAGGCGGCGAGTCTGGTTATTTGGTCAGCTAGGTCAGTGTGGGGTAGTCAGTGTCCGTCTGTCGTCCGGAGTGCTAGTATGTGTTAGGCCGCCAGCCTGTTCGAGTTTGTTCAGGCAATGGTCATTGGCGGTTGTATCGATCGGTTGGTCGATCGCGCACTGGGACACAAGATGACTTGTCCGTCTTGAACGTCGGCGCATGTGAGGTCGCCACGTCAGTCCAGCGGGCCGCGCCGTATAGTGAGAGGTAGTGGCTTCTCGGCCGACACGAGAGCAACAGGAGTCAAACCACGACATCGATCTGGCCGCTGCGTGCTGCGACGCCGTGAGACGGGAGATCGGCGCGCCTTCCTGCGTCCTGCGGCTGGCAGCGGACGGTTCGGGAGAGCGTTTTGGGGGTGCTGCGCCAGGTCTTCGCCAAACATTGCAGTTTATTAGAAGTTAAGTGATTCGTGATCTGTTGGTTCATTTACTTGTTAAATTCTACTTGCTTTCTTGGTCAGTCTCTCGTCCCCAGCTTGCTCGTCTGTCTCCCGTCCGTATTTGATAGGCAGTTAGTGTATATTTTATGTAAGACTGCATTTCTTGGGGTTTTATTTAAATGGTCATTTTAGTATATAAAGTTGCCACCCGTCCAATGTAAGAGTTTTTTAAAAAAAAAATCACGTTGCACCTTCGGTGGCAAGTTAATTTTTTTAAATGTTAGTGTTTTGTACCATTTCCATCCCTTCTACGGGGTGCATAGTTTATGTGCTTGTGTGAGTTGCTAAAATTTTTAGTTTAAAGTAATCTGGTGTGTTGCAGATTTGCACCAGTGCAGTCTTTCAGAGGTTGTTGTGAGCGATCGTGACTACGGCCGTGTCAAAAGAGAGCGGCAAGGTTCTCAGCCCGAAAGCTCATACTGTCAATATTTGTTCTTTCTGCCTCTGAATAAATTGTAACTTGATATTTAGAGGGTGCTTTCTGATTATAATACTAAATCTGTTTAAAAAAAAGGGGGCTTTTAGGAATAAAATTTCCATTTGCTGAAAGAAATTTAATTTTTCATCAGTTACCCACTGGCAACTACTTCCACGCTCACATAGTGTGATTAAATGTGTTAATGTTCTTGATGAATCGCTAATAAATAAAGTAAATTCTTAAGAAAAGGTTTTGAAAGTAAATTCACGGTTCAGAAATTATGTTCGGAAATGCATGGTTTCCATGCTAGAGACCATGTATTCTGTCATACATTATTACAGAGCCTGCAGTGTAACTGGCGCTGTATCATACAGGGTTGAAAATGGTTTCGATGTGCCGTAACGCATTTGTGTACCCGTCGTAGCATATTCCGTTCCAGAGGTTCAAATCCACCAGGCCTTAGCTGAACAGGGCCAAAGATACCATGAATAGGCTCCGCCAGTGTCTCCACATCTGGAATGGGCTCTGCATACTTTCGAGATGGCCCCATAACCAGAAATCGCACGGGTTGAGGTCCGGTGAACGAGCAGACCATGCAACTGGGCGACGTCGGCCCAACCATCGACCAGGGAAGTCATGATTGAGATGCGTCCGGAAGTTAGCGGCAAAGTGGTCTGGAGCAGCATTATGCACCAGCCACATAACCCTTCCAATCCTCAATGGCACTTCTTCGAGCAGAGGAGGCAAAGTCACCCGCAAGTAACACCGGTAGTTGGTTGGTGGATTTGGGGGAGGGGACCAAACAGTGAGATCATCGATAGACACCGATAGCTACAGCCTGTTAAGGGGCTCCGAAAAGGCTCAAAATCATGAAAAGTTCAATTTTTTACTTTTTTGCGTTTTCTGAGTCTGCAGACTATTACCTTTTAATAGATATATAATTTATTCAACTCCGAAGACTACAACTATTTTTAAATTTTTTTTGATATGTGTTCTACATGGGCGTGACCCACTGTGGCGCTGTTAAACTGCTGTCAAATGGTGTTATTATTAACGTCCGTGTTCATCAGGTACATTTTAGTGATGTGAGATAAAGTATGTGTTGCCGCTAACCTGTGATGGTTCGGTATATATCGCTGGTGTGATTGTCGATTGTTTCATGTTTATTTACTCTGTCGTTATCTCGAAAATATTCGTAATTAATTCTGTTTCTTGAGTCTCTGCTTTGTTGAAGTATAATAATGAGTAAAAGTAAAGTTATTAGAAATCCTCTGAAGGCTTTTAAGAAAAGGAGAAATGTTGGAAAGGTGCAAGGTATTTAGAAATATGGGAATGAAGATAGGTTCTAACATGGTACGAGCGATGCTTGCTTTAGACAAGAACGCCTTCGGGCTGCAGACAGGGCTGTAAAGAGTCTAGAAATACAAGCAAGAGTAAACAGGAGGAGGAACAAGAGGAAGCTGGAGGAGGAGTTTGCAGAGGATGAAGATAATCCATCCTATGGACCTGGAATGCACTAAAAAGTTAATCCAATCTTTGTCGCTCGATTCCCAAAACTTTTATTTTCTCATACTAATTACATGTTTTCTAAGGATCTTCCAAACATATTTGTTTCAAACTTTCAGTAAATGTTACACAGTACCTTCTGCATAATTTAACACAGCCTTTTTCCAAAAAACTGTATATTTTTGAATATATAAATAAAAAATTGCAAAAAAATGTTGTGAATTTTCATTACAATTGAAAAAAAATCATCTTTAATAACTGAACTAAAATTTTGTAAAATCCCTGTGTTAAGTTGTAGCCCATATTCCAATAAACAATCTGTAAAAAGTTCAACTTCCTACCTCAAATACTTTGTGAGGAAAGATGTAATTTATAAGCGTTATTTTAACATTGCAAGTATAGGGCGTTCCGGAGCCCCTTAAGTGACCTGGAAGGCCCACACGTTCCGGCAGCACTGATGCTGATGATTCACTGTCACCATACGTTGTGGTTCCGCATACGATTCCGCAGATGACTGTTATGAAAGCTGAAGACACCACGCCGCGTAGAGGGGACCAGTGTGAATAGGCTGTGTGGCACAAATCCCGAAATCGTGGTTGCCTGGTGAACAAACCTGTGGCAAAACTGCTCCCGATGTGGAAAGTCTGTCGCTAGTAAGCCCTACAGACGCTGAAGTCATAAGAGTAGTAACACTTGTCATGGGGAATGTTTCATATGGTCGTCTGGCTTACCCTGTACTGGCGGGATAATTGCCTGGTACTGACACGGCGGTCACCTTCCATAGTGTTAGTCACATTTTCCTCCAAATCTGGAACCCGAACATTTCGGTTGCGTTCTTCATGATTTCCTGCTTCCTGAAAAGGCAAAAAGCTATTACCGACATCGAATGCGGTGATTGTTGTCGGCGGGGGTAGGACTCCTGGTACAACCATGCTGCCCGCCACACGTAGCCATGTCGTTTCCGCAAATAAACACCACGTCGGCAAACCCTCGTTTCGGATACGGAACCATTGTGTACAATGCTGTATCACATTCACTACAAGGTGAGTCAGCAAGAGAAGTGGATCGTACACAACATTACCAATTACTATGGCAGGAGAAACGCTAGGGCACGACGTATGAGGAACAGTACCACCCTCTAGGAGGAAACCATGAGTACGATAACTCTGGCTTCATGGTATAGCGCGTATTACACCACAGTCTCTGTAACAAGTGGTCTCTACCAAGGAAACCGTGCATTTCCGGACGTGAGTTCATTTGACCTTTTTTGTTCGTATCCTCTCATCGATCAATTCCTACAGTTAGTACACGGTGGAAAAAATCACCCTGTATGACAATAGCACACTCGTAAGCCAGCAGACTTATATACTGAACAACATACGCTATACTGAAACGGTTTAGGTCATTTATCGCTTTAATTAGCAGCAAACTTCGTCATCAAGGTGCAAAGGAGATACATGGCGCTGTGAGCTGCACAATGGACCAGACTGAAAGCGCCGCCCGACTACCTGCATCGAGATTTTGCGTTGGTTCCGTAAAGTGCATAAGGGAAATTCCGGGGTTTTTCCAACGGAAAGAGAAGAGTGTTTCGATGTCCAAGATAACTTCCGCTGTAACCACCTCCAGTAGGATCACGCCTATTAAAGCGATGGTGCACGCGAACTACGAACTGAGGACAGGCGTATCTTCAACAGACGACGTAAGTAAAAGGTACGACTATTAAAATTTGTTATTTTGAGATGAAACTGGAAAAAGCCTTATTAGCACATAACAACAGAAACGTCGCGCAGTAATTTCCTGTGAGTGAAAGAATACACAAGAGGCGTCAGAGAAATGTAAATATTTATCCTAAGTAGTTGATATCGGCTTACACATACTGTTCTGGAAGCAAAACTGTATTCCAGACTCCTGTAGTTGGGAATTTTCTTACAAGATGTTCGCACGCTGATTTGTACAAGGAAAGTTTTCTTCCACAACAATTTGGGAATTCTTATTGCAGTAACCACTGTAATTAGTCTCGAAAATGTTACAAACCGCACAGTTGCTTGAAGTTAGTTACGCAACACTTGGAATTCGGCTGTATACAGGATAACCAAGGAGGAATGGTGAACAATCAAGGATACGACAGGAACGACAAATCGAAGCGGAAAACGTTAAGTAAACATGGGCTCTAAAACGCACACATAAAGAGCCATGAGCACTTCTTCATCGCCGGCCGAGGTGGCCGACCGGTTCTAGGCGCTACAGTCTGGAACCGCGAGACCGCTACGGTCGCAGGTTCGAATCCTGCCTCGGGCATGGATGTGTGTGCTGTCCTTAGGTTAGTTAGGTTTAAGTAGTTCTAAGTTCTAGGGGACTGATGACCTCAGAAGTTAAGTCCCATAGTGCTCAGAGCCATTTGGACCATTTTTGAATTTCTTCATCTTTGGTACTGCACTGATCAAAACAAGAAAATATTGTCTACTGAACATCGCCTCTAAAATACATACCTCAAGAGTTATGAGCACATGTTTAGTTAAGAGATGTGTTTGGCAATACGGAAGATGGAAAAAGTGCTGATATATCTAAAGGCATGCACTTGAGAGCCCATATTTACTGGAATTTTGTCTTCCCGCAAATTTAAACATGACTGGTAGCAGCAGTTGTAAATAAATTTTTAGTGTATAAAATACTCAGCCAGCCCGGTTGCATAAGTTTAATTTAAAAACCTTGACCACTTTTAGATATCGCTGAGAGTATATTCTTCAGAAGCAAGTCACATAATTTGCATGAAGTTACAAATGTAAAGATACATGACGAGCTAGGGAGCTCAACTCCAACAGAAAAAAATATGAAATAAACTTTTCCAAGGAAACAGTAAAAATAGTTACAACAGGTACAGCTTGTTAAAAGTCTAATGCAATCAATTTTTTCCATCACGTCAGATTCTCACAAAAAAGGGAGTATTTTTGGGTATAATAACGAAATTTAAGCAACTTATCTCATTTTTTCCAATATTATAAAATTTTATTTTATTTATAAATCATGTTCAAATGGCTCTGAGCACTATGCGACTGAACTTCTGAGGTCATCAGTAGCCTGGAACTTAGAACTAATTAAACCTAACTAACCTAAGGACATCACACACATCCATGCCCGAGGCAGGATTCGAACCTGCGACCGTAGCGGTCACGCGGTTCCAGACTGAAGCGCCTTTAACCGCACGGCCACACCGGCCGGCTATAAATCATATTCTGAACTACATTTCCTGTACACTTCCATTTCTCTTTAAGCTCAAAAGTCCTTATATTTTCGCTTTCTGTCGAAGCTTCTTTTACTGCTTTTCCGGCTGTGGACTCGTTGAGGATCATCTCTTTTTATCATCCAGCAGCAGTCCGCTATTATGTTGACGTTCTATCTTCCTTGATATCTTCTTTCTACTTCTTCGATGTCTTTGTGGAATCTTTCGCCCTGCTCCTCACTTACATCACCAAGGTTTGCAGGGAAGTAGTCAAGATGTGAGTGGAGAAAATGAACTTTAATGCCCATGTTACAGACCAGCTTCTTAAAGTTGTCGAGCATGTCTGCGACGATTTTCTTGTAGTCTGGATCTCTTTTGTTTCCTAGGAAACCGGTAACAACTAATTAAAATATGTACATGCTGCATTTTCTTTTGTTTCCATTTTCTCCACGAAGTAGGGATCTGTCGTTAGTTTTCTAATGCCTGATCCGATAAAGATTCCTTCCTTTAGCTTTGCCTCTGATGAACCAGGAAACTGTCCACAAAGATATCTGAAAAACTTCTTTTGGCGATACCTTAACAAATTGTTTCATCAGCCCCAACTTAATGTGAAGTGGTGGAAGTAACACCTTTTTGGGATCCACAGGGCTTTTCCTCTCAACATTTTTAACTCCTACCTGTAAGGTTTTTCTCAAGCGTCAAGCTTTACTTATTTAGTGTTGCTTTCTGTCTCTGCTGTCCCATTCATAGAGAAAGCAAGGGAACTTTGTATAGCCACTTTGTTGACCAAGCAGCATTGAAAACACTTTCAAATCACCACATAGTGTCCATTTGTGATCTGAGTAACAGAGTTTGCTTAAAACCAATTCAAGGCTTTCGTAACATTCTTTTAAGTGAACCGAGTGTCCAACTGGTATAGAAGCATACTTATTACCATTGTGTAGAAGTACTGCTTTAAGACTTCATTTTGAAGAATCAATAATAAGTCTCCACTCACCAGGAGCACATTCCATTTTGAAACGTGCCATAAGTCCAGGAACATAACCGCAAAACACCAGGTCACCTTCTTGAGAGAAGAAATATACAAACTCCATTTTCCTCGATCGATATCAAGAAAAGGATGTACCCGGAGCCAACATCATCTTTCAATCTGGATCCTAAAACCTCTACCGATTCTTTAGAAAGGCCTTGGTCTTTCAGTTCAGATTGTGAGAACGGAATGCGATCGGTTGTGGCAGGATCGTAGCAATCTCTGTCTTCTTCGCTATCACCTCGATGAGCCAATGGCTCGGGATCATCTATATCATCCAAAGAATCTGGAGGAGAGGTTATTGGTACTTCAGGTCCATGACGAACAGAGCGAGTGGCTGATTAAATTTTAAGGTAAAAAATATCCTTTATGTTTTTCAAATTGAAACCTCGTACGTTGCAAGAACAAAAATAGCACTCATCACTATGATGGTTGGGAAGGGCGTAAGACAGGGTTGTAGCCTCTCCCCGATGTTATTCAATCTGTATATTGAGCAAGCAGTAAAGGAAACAAAAGAAAAATTCGGAGTAGGTATTAAAATCCATGGAGAAGAAATAAACACTTTGAGGTTCGCCGATGACATTGTAATTCTGTCAGAGACAGCAAAGGACTTGGAAGAGCAGTTGACCGGAATGGACAGTGTCATGAAAGGAGGATATAAGATGAACATCAACAAACGCAAAACGAGGATAATAGAAAGGTCGAATTAAGTCGGGTGATGCTGAGGGAATTAGATTAGGAAATGAGATACTTAAAGTAGTAAAGGAGTTTTGCTATTTGCGGAGCAAAATAACTCATGATGGTCAAAATAGAGAGGATATCAAATATAGACTGGCAATGGCAAGAAAAGCGTTTCTGAAGAAGAGAAATTTGTTAACATCGAGCATAGATTTAAGTGTCCGGAACTCGTTTCTGAAACTATTTGTATGCCGTGTAGCCATGTATGGAAGTGAAACATGGACGATAAATAGGTTAGACAAGAAGAGAATAGAAGCTTTCGAAATGTGGTGCTACAGAAGAATGCTGAAGATTAGATGGGTAGATCACATAACTAATGAGGAGGTATTGAAGAGAATTGGGGAGAAGAGGAGTTTGTGGCACAACTTGACTAGAAGAAGGGATCGGTTGGTACGACACGTTCTGAGGCATCAAGGGATCACCAATTTAGTATTGGAGGGCAGCGTGGAGGGTAAAAATCGTAGAGGGAGACCAAGAGATGAATACACTAAGCAGATTCAGAAGGATGTAGGTTGCAGTACGTACTACGAGATGGAGCAGCTTGCACAGGATAGAGTAGCATGGACAGCTGCATCAAACCAATCTCAGGACTGAAGACTACAACAAGAACAACAACCTATTGCACGGACGTCTTTGATGCATCTATGCACATGCTGTACTTCAATACTGAAATGCTGCGATCAATTAGAGTGCGGCGTTGTACCTGCAAGTAGCGTTCGTATTAATTGTATGTTTATAAACAATGTAAGGAGTGAACTTCCGATCGGTACAGGAACAGTTATAGGAGCAACGAACGTGCATGATATATCATGGAGGGAAGCATGTGGGGTAAAAATCGTAGAGATGAATACAGTAAGCAGATTCAGAGGGATGTAGGTTTCAGTAGTTATTCGGAGAAGAAAAGTCTTGCTCAGGATAGAGTAGGATGGAGCACTCCACCAGTCTTTAGACTGAAGACCACAACAGCAACGTATCACGGGGATGCAAAACTTTTGTTGATGTGTGTATACGTAAATTTGTGAATGTTTATTTCACCGAGAGTTGGTGTTGTCTCTGCAGGCTTTATTGCAGAAGTCACCTCTGTGGCGAAAAGAGGTCGAAATGTAACGCGTAGCAGAAGCAAGTAAAGGAAACAAATTGGAGGCGATGAAAGAAATGACAAATTAAGGGCGCTACCAAAGAGCAAAGACAGAGAGAGAGAGAGCAGGAAGCGCAGACGGAGGTTTTGCGGTCTTAACAAAGATATTCTTACCTGGTGCATAAGCGATGCCGCTTAGCCTGGAATCCTCCTACAAGCGGAGCACACTAAGAGCCCATAATTCTCCCCGGCCGTGTTTTATGGCCCGTTCTGCTATACATGCGCTGTCTTACCCCCCCCTCCACAACCACCACCTTCGTTCTTCCTTTTCTTTTGAGCGTCGCTTTTTATTTCCTGGAGAACCTGTGTGGTCTCCCCAAGGCGTCTTTGTTCAGAGAGGTATCAGTGTAATCACCAGAGCATTAATTATGATGCCCAGTGGGCAAAACCTGTGTGAAATGTCACCTCAGCACATTTACGAGGTCAGCTACGTATTCCTAGATCCGCGACATTTTACGTCCTCACTTCATGGTGACTGCGTCCACTCAATGTGCATACATGAGATCTATAGGGGCGAAAAATATGACTTAACTGATTCCTCGGGCTACACTATATTGAATTTTATTTCAAATTATGCCCTACCGTCAGATGTGACCGTACACATAATCTCTACATAAAAAAGAGAAAAAGGCAACGTCCTGACTGGCTTATGCGATGGATCGCTACGATCTGTCGCACGCGTGGGACTCTCAAGATAAATTCCTGTGAATCTTGTAGAAACATCTTCTTCTCTATGTGTAAAAGACAATGTCCTCACTGACTGACTGACTGACTCATCTCCAAGCTCAAATCTCTTAGGAAAGAACTTGAAATTAGGAAAATGTGTGGGTCCTATTCTATAGACGTCGTTTAAGATGGGATTTTTGGAAATTCCAATACTAAGTGAGTGAAGTAGGAAATGAAGGTTTTTTTTTTTAAGAAAATGTCACTGTTAAGGAAATTTTGAAGATACAGCTACGAAAATTGGTATTTGATTTTTCGCTCAGACATAAAGAAATGTGTTTCAACATTTTTGGAAGCTTAACCCTGTGGGGGTGAAATACTGGGTGAAAGTTTTTTTGATGAAAATATATCATTATTAAAGAACTACTAAAGTATCTTTATAGCTACGTCTATGAACATGGGTATTTGACATCTCAGATAGAAATATAAAAAAAATTACGTGTTACGGTATTTCTGAAAACTCAACCTCTGAGGAAGTGCAATAGGAAAATTCGACCTCACAGTAAGTGCAATAGGAGACGAAAATTTTTAAGAAAATATTTAGTTACATAAAAAATGTTTATGAAAATTGGTATTTCACTTCTCGTTCAGATGTAAAGAAATATTTGTTGGGGGATGAAAGTTGCTACGAAATATCTTCACACGAACGCAAAACGCATGATTAACAAAAACTTTGGATTCCAGGTAACAGAATCCCGTTTGGTCAGAAGTAAATTCGGAAAAGACCATGATTATATGGCCTTAATCAGCGCGGAAAAGCTTAGAGGGTGTTGTAATTTGTGAACAACTTTAAAATTATATGAAATAGAAACAAAAAAGTCTGACGATCAGTTTTGATTCAGAAAAGGTAAGTGCGCGAGAGTGGCACTTCCGACGTTTTTCTTCTTAACTCTTGCTTCCATTATCAAGCATAAGAAAAATCAGGGTGCCTACATGGTAACTGTGGACCTAGAAATTACATTTGCCAATTTAAAATGGTACAACACCGCAGCCGCGAGGAAAATAGACGTAAATTGTAGTGAAAGAGAGGAAATATACAATATATACAAAAACTAAAAGAGAAAAATACAAGTAAGACAGGAAGAGTAAATGTTCGGATTAGAAATGTAAGGCAGGGATGCAGTCTTTCGCCCCCACTGTTCAGTCTATACATTCAAAAAGAAATGTCGGAAATGAAAAATAATTTCAGAAATGGTATTAAAAAACAGAGCAAAGAATTTTAATGATACGACTGATGACATTGCTGTCCTTAGGTACTTGAGGGATCTGTGGAGGGAAAAGCTGAAGATAAGAAAATTTCCAAGCAGTGCTTAAGGAAGGCAGGCGAATGTCCCTGTCTAAGATCTGTCACATGAGAGGAATACGTGGTGGGCCGTATCATCTGTCCCCCAACCCCCCCCCCCCCCCCATAAAAAAGAATCAGGAACGACACACAACATCATGCACGGTCTCAACAGCCCTAAGTTACTAGCGCCCGAGAGACACATTGATCACTGAGCCATGCAGGATTATACAGCTGTGTCACAACATTTGACACAGTTTGCAGCAAGAGCGGCATCCAGACGGACAGTGCGACCAAGTCTAGCGACTGGCCGGACAGCGACCATTGTAGTGGCTTCTGTTGATACACAAGCAGGAAGAGGCCTGCCAAGAATGGTGCGCCCTACGACCACACTGAACACACTGGTGGCGCCCTGTTTTCTTTCTGGACGAGATCCAGCTCAGCATAGAGCATCACGATGGCCATATCCATGTGCGGAGGCTCCGAAGAGAATGAACTTTGCCAGATTGCATTCATGACAGACATAGGCTTCCAGCACCTGGTGTGATGGTGTGGGGGTGTCTTTCGGTACATAAGAGTATCACCTTCGATTCGGGCAACCGATAGTTTAGACAGCAGCCGTCACATTTTGACATACTGAAGACAGTGGTTGTGCCTGGGTCAGATACTTCAACAAGATAACGCAAGATCAGACGTCAGCTGTGCTACCCTGACACACCACAACAGAGAGCGTGTTGGACTGTTGTCCTCGCCAACAAGTTCTCCAGATCTCTCACGGATTTGCTCATGTGGTCCCAAGAGACTGGTATAGTACCACTCACTATCACAGATGCACTCTGGCACAGAGTTCGACGAACATGGACTGGCGTACCCATACCTGTCCTCCAGAATCTGTTCGTCTGTATGCCCATCCAGAGGTGTCAGCTCTGTGCTACAAATTTTGCATCCTGCGTACACCAACGTCAACGGCTTGCTGCAGTGGTAACAGCGGTTCCCGTCGGATCACCGTAGTCAAGCGTTGTCTGATTTGGTTAGCACTTGGATGCATGACAATCAGGTCTGCAGAGCGCTGTTGGCAATCGGGGTGCACTCAGGCGTCATGAAATCAACTGAGGAGCTACATATTGAGAATTAGGAGCTCCAGTCACGAAAACTGCTATATCTGCATCCAGTGATGTCTATCGGCTAAGGATGACACGGCAGTCGGTTGATACTGTTAGGCATTCTGAATCCTGCCAGGATGGCGTATGGAGTGTAGAGTATACCGCAATAATAATGTATTCTCCCTGCTGTGCAGGGTATCCCTTTCAGACCTCACATATTTCAAAGGCCCAGTAAAAAAAAAAAAAAAAAATAAAATAAAAAAATAAAACTACGTTAGAGATGTGACTCTTGAAGTTTTCCCGGCGTATCGAATATTCCACAAGATTTCGGGATTGCAGCCGGATCTCGTCGACTTCTTTCCACGATATTTCGGCTGACAATCTTACAGCCATCTTCAGGCGAGTGTTTGACACTGGAGATTGCTAGTGCAAGTCGCTGTATTTATACGTAAAAGTGCCGCAAGACGCGCATGCGCAAGTTACCGTCGCATGCGCGCCACCTGTCGATTCCAAGGCCCTCTACAATATTACTGCATCTATGGAGCGCAAACGAAAGCGTGATATAAGTAAAACATGCACGCAGACGTGTCCAAAACACAAAATTTCAATATTAAAATTAATATTACTTGTCGCTCGACATGTCAGAAGCCATATAAAGTTTTCTTTTGGTTGATATTAAAGAAATCAACGGGTCCCAGGCCTTATTCAATTGAAAGCCGCCATAAGAGATTTTCCGACGAACGTATTTCCACAGATTCCTCTTCTGGGCTCAGCCAAGGATGATCTGGGATTACGAAAGGCTGGAATTTATAAAATACCTTGCGAGTGTGGGAAAGCCTACATTGGACAAACCACACGCACAGTACACGACCGCTGCGTTGAACATGAGCGCCACACTCGCCTCTTACAGCACAGTAAGTCGGCCATAGCCGAACATTGTATTTCCACAGGACATACTATGGATTATTCTGCCACGAAAATCTTGGCCCCATCGAGATCCTTCTGTGATTCAGTTGTTAAGGAATCCGTGGAAATACGTTCGTCGGAAAATCTCATTAATCGTGATGGCGGCTTTCAATTGAATAAGGCCTGGGACCCGTTGATTTCTTTAATATCAACCAAAAGAAAACTTTTTATGGCTTCTGACACGTCGAGCGACAAGTAATTTTAATTTTAATATTGAAATTTTGTGTTTTGGACACGTCTGCGTGCATGTTTTACTTGTATCACGCTTTCGTTTGCGCTCCATAGATGCAGTAATATTGTAGAGGGCCTTGGAATCGACAGGTGGCGCGCACGCAACGGTAACATGCGCATGCGCGTCTTGCGGCACTTTTACGTATAAATAGAGCGACTTGCACTAGCAATCTCCAGTGTCAAACACTCGCCTGAAGATGGCTGTAAGGTTGTCAGCCGAAATATCGTGGAAAGAAGTCGACGAGATCCGGCTGCAATCCCGAAATCTTGTGGAATATACGTTAGAGATGATATTTAAATTGCATCAAAAGTTAAAGCAACTCGAAGAATAAATTTAATGATCATCAGTACACAACTACACGTGAACCATTTTTAGCACGAAAAATGTCGTGTCCATATTTAATTTCTTGCCATCTTCTCCGCAATCTGCCTCAGCCGTGCGTGGCTCGTGTTCCCTCCATCATGTATTTTACACCCTGTTTTTAACGTACTTCCACCTCACTACGTTAATTTAAATTACTACTGTCGCTGAATTGCTGGTTTGCCTGATGGTGAGCGGCGTTAGCAGCGCGTATCGATATATCCCCTCTCGTAGTATCTTTGCTCGACTGCTATTCCTTCCCGGTAGTTGTCTGTCGTAATGGAGTTCGGGTCGCGAGTTCGGGCTGCCAGTCAGTTGGAACGCGTCTGGAGCGCAGTCAGGACCTGCCAGTCGGGGAGTTGCAATGCGGCACTGGTGCAGTCGGGTTGGAGCAGCAGTGAGGTCTGCGTCGACATGGCTCGCCCGACCATTGCCGCCTCGCATCACTTGAGCCGGGCCGCGGTCTTGGTGGATGGTCGGTCGGTCGTCCTACCGGACGACGCGTTTTGGCTCGCCGATCGTCCATGCGTCGGCTGTGTGTGTGTGTGTGTGTGTGTGTGTGTGTGTGTGTGTGTGTGTGTATGCATCGACTCCCTATTTGCCTTCGTCGTGCTTGGTTACTCTTAGTTACTCGGTATCGTTCAGGTCTTCGTGCAAGTGTTTGTCAGTGTATGTCTGTAGTTGGCGTTACTTCCACTACCGACTTATTCAGATGTTGTCGGCCTTCTGAGAGGAGTCGGTCGGTTGCTGCGGACCAGCGAACTTATCTCCGTGCGGTCCGCATGCGGTCCCTGTGATGTGTCGGTGCGTGTGTGGAGCTGTCCGTTCGCTACGAGCTTCGTGGTTCACCGACCTAGGACGTCAAAGGTGAGTAGTCGTTTTAACTACCCAAGCCACGTCCATTCATGCTGTGTGGTTCGTTTCGACGGTTCGCTATAGTGGAGGTTTTCCTGTGAGCAACAACGAGTGAAGTGTTGGAGATAGCCGGCGTCAGGTGGAATTGATAAGATTAATTTATTCATAGTCAAGTGCACCAGCGTATTTTCTGCCTTGTGGCCGTTAGTGTTCCGGTTGCCTGCCCTGGTCGCTAACGTAAATTCAGGCAGTGCTCATTCTGGGTGAAGTTAACCGTATTATCTTGTTTCATAGTTAAGTGAACAAGCGGAATTTTCTGCCTTGTGCCCATTAGTGTTCTGCTGCCCTGGCCGCTTACGTAGGTTTTAGGCAGTGTCTTTACCTCACCTGTTGTTGCTGCCCAACATGGTGTGTAGTTTTGGCAGCTCAGTTCACGTACGCGTTGGTTTGGGGATAGTGATAGTTGTAATTGTTGTGGGTTGGCAGGAGAGCCAACACCGGGTTACTAGAGGAAGCCGAAAGGCACGCGTTTTAGCTCACGCATGCTGGCGTGAGGTCTGGAACAGGACAAGGAAATTAAACTTTAGAAAAAAACGGACGTAGCTGGTGGAATACTTTAATCCATAAATGGTGAACGTCGCTCTTGACTGTGTCGCTCTTGACTGTGCATTATTCGCAATAGTAACTGGTAATGGCGCCTTGCTAGGTCGTAGCAAATGACGTAGCTGAAGGCTATGCTAACTATCGTCTCGGCAAATGAGAACGTATTTTGTCAGTGAACCATCGCCAGCAAAGTCGGTTGTACATCTGGGGCGAGTGCTAGGAAGTCTCTCTAGACCTGCCGTGTGGCGGCGCTCGGTCTGCAATCACTGATAGTGGCGGCAAGCGGGTCCGACGTGTACTAACGGACCGCGGCTGATTTAATGGCTACCACCTAGCATGTGTGGTGTCTGGCGGTGACACCACAGTAATTTTTTAGGGGCCTTGAATTCTCGTGTACACCGTCGTGGCAAGCAGGCGGTTGGTCGGTCGGTCCGTGATTGTCCCTTGGTTGGGTTCGCACGAATTAAGTGCAGTTGGACTCACCACCTGTCTCGCCTAAGTGAACGAGGGCAGACCGATCCACAGGAGATTCCTGAGTGCCGTTCTCTTAATTATTCTTTTGGCAGTGTTAATGTTGTTGTAATTTAACTGTAATTTATATTTTTAATTTGGCGAGGTTATTTGCGGGCCTTCATCCTTGGAAACATGTTCTCAGAGTTTCTTTCCAGTGCAAACATTATCGCCTTCTGCTCTTGAAAGGTTATTCTAATTTCCTCTGAAATATTTTACAAGTTACTGTGAGCCTTCCGCCATCGGTGTTGCCAAAAGGAAATTTTTAAATTTAATGTATTGTTTTACCGATTGTTGCAGTATATATTTCCTTAATTTGCCGAATTTAACCTTGCGGCCTCCAGCCATCTTATTGTGTTTGTTTCTCTCTTTCTGTGCACCTTGTGGGCCATCAGCCCTGTTAGCATCTTAAAACATTGTGGCCTTCTGCCTTCAGTAATCATCATAGTACATTCGGAGTTTTGAAGATTTAATCCAGCGGCCTTCAGCCGCTCCGCATGCTGATCTCATATATGTATACGATTTATCTTATTCGTAAATTTAACTGTGTGTCATGTGTTTTCAAAATTGAACTTATTCTAAAGCATCTGTTTGGAGGTCTTCAGCCGCGAAGCAAATTTAATTCTTTCAAAAGTGTATTTGTGAACTAAATGATAATAAATTATAACTGTGAAATGAATCCGCCAGCAACTCCCTTGCCCTTTCCACAATCGTAATTACCTGTTAGCCCTGCGTGATTTAGCGGGCTGTCTCTGAGTCGCGATCGCATCAGTGATACGACGCCTTAAAATAGACATATGTCCACTTCAGACAGATACAACAAGAAGAAATCCAGGAGTGTCGGGAGGGAAATGTGAAATGTGGTGGCCAGCCAATTTGTCCTTCTCGTCTGATCCGGCGACTGGGAAATTTAGTATTCCAATGTGGCGGCGCCCCATCTCGTTGAAAGATGATGCTGGGTTGCAAGTCTTATATCTGAATGTCTACAGACTGCTCCAACATGCCCAGATACGCTGACGCATTCACTGTGTTTTCTGCAAAGAAGAACGGTCCAACAACAATGTCGTGCGTTAGCCCACACCAGACGTTCAGTACAGGGATATCACAAACGCATTCAATGATAGCGTGCGTATACTCCGAGCCCCAAATTCGAAGACTATACCGAATGATCGTTCATGAAAACACGAGGAGGAGGAGATTAGGGTCCAGTTCCCTTTCGACAGTGACGTCATTAGAGACGGAGCGTAAGTTCGGATTTGGGAAAGATCTACATCTACATGGATACTCTGCAAATCACATTCAAGTGCCTGGCAGAGGGTTCATCTAACCACCTTCACAATTCTCTATTATTCCAGTCTCGTATAGCGCGCGGAAAGAATGATCACCTGTATCTTTCCGTACGAGCTCTGATTTCCCTTATTTTATCCAGGTGATCGTTCCTCCCTATGTAGGTCGGTGTCAACAAAATATTTTCGCATTCGGAGGAGAAAGTTGGTGACTGGAATTTCGTGAGAAGATTCCATCGCAACGAAAAACACCTTTCTTTTAATGATGTCCAGCCCAAATCCTGTATCATTTCTGTGACACTCTCTCCCATATTCTTTGAACTTTTTCGATCTACTCCGTCAGTCCCATCTGGTAAGGATCCCACACCGCGCAGCAGTATTCTGAAAGAGGACGGACAAGCATAGTGTAGGCAGTCTCCTTAGTAGGTCTGTTACATTTTCAAGTGTCCTGCCAATAAAACGCAGTCTTTGGTTAGCCTTCCCCACAACATTTTGTATGTCTTCCTTCAAATTTAAGTTGTTCGTAATTGTAATACCTAGGTATTTAGATGAATTTACGGCTTTTAATTTAGACTGAATTATCGTGTAACCGAAGTTTGGGTTCCTTTTAGCACTCATGTGGATGACCTCACTTATTCAGGGTCAGCTGTCACTTTTCGCACAATTCAGATATTTTTTCTAAATCGTTTAGCAGTACGTTTTGATCGTCTGATCACTTTATTAGTCGATAAACGACAGCGTCAAATGCAAACAACCGAAGACGGCTGCTGAGATTGTCTCCCAAATCATTTATCTGGATAAGGAACATCAAAGGGCCTGTAACACTGTCTTGGGGAACGCCAGAAATCACTTTCCGTCAGTTACTACGAACTATGACCTCTCTGACAGGAAATCACAAATCCAGTGACATAACTGAGACGATATTCCATAAGCAAGCAGTTTCACTACTAGCCGCTTGTGTGGTACAGTGTCAAAAGCCTTCCGGAAATCCAGAGGACATGGCAGCCGGTCGGTACCATTTGGCCATCAGACGCCTGTTCGGATCGAGGAGTAAGAGGAATCGTTGTAAACAAGTACAAGCCTATGCGAAAAGTAAACCTTTGAAGTCAGAGAGAAAAATAGTCTTGAAAATGTGAAACTGAGCGTGCGTGCGTTTTGCGCAAACCTTGAATTGAAGAAGGCGGAAAGGGTATACGTCGCTCCAGAAATATTCTGGGGCTGCAAGGAACTGGGCTCGTAAGGGAAACTCCCCATCGCATCCCCCTCAGATTTAGTGCTATAATGGCCCCGTGAATAACAAGTCAAAAACTGAACACAGATCAACCATGAAAACAAGGTGGAGGAAAAAAAAAGAAACAAGTAAAACAGAAACAGTGGAACGGTGGAAACTCGAGATGTGCAACATCGTGCGAACTGGAAGATCCACGGCATTGTGGTTATGGGGTCGCAGTATTGGATTTCAAAGCGGAAGATCTTTGTTCAAATCTCCCTCGTACCCCATTTGTCATAATATTAATTAACTGTCCAGGTCACTTGCGTTATTGAGATTTGTGTCCCTGCGCAGTGTAACGTCTGTTTCGAACGGCGAGGTGTAAGGAAGGGACCTATAACGAAAGTTAATTCAGAGATCTTGTGTGTTCTTACCGGTACTCGACACTGGGATCCTCTGATTACAAGGCGATGAGTCTCCAGACGTACGTACCTCCTATTTGTTCTACACAAGTACCACATGTTATGACTCTTGCGTTCCGTTTTGGAAGTTTTGCCTCTTGAATTCCATTGTTGTAACATACTTCAGACCCTTTTGTCTCTTGTTTTCATTTCTCTGAAAGGTCTATGCAGCATCTCGCCTGCTCTCACTATTCATCACATTTCCTTTCGAAGGTAATATATTCCTACCATACTAGCCATATTCTGTAACCAACGTATAGCATGACAATTGGCTAACGGCAGGACGAACAGTTCATAATTTTATGAAGAAAAGGGTGACGCGAAGGGGATTTAGGTGGGAACTCTCGCTATTCAGGTCAGGGCTCAGAGAACACAACCACGATGCTATGGCACTTTCAGTTCTCCGGATATTCCACATCTGGAGCTTGAACCGTTCATTGTTTCTGTTTCTCTTCCTTTTTCAAAGTTCAGTATGTCTTCTTCCTGTTTTCATGCTTGATCTGTGTTCAGTTTCTGACGGGCTATCCACTGGGCTACCTTGCCACTAAATACTCGCGGGGGTGGAGGGGGGGGGGTTACGAAGGGGAGGTTCCCTTTTAAGAAGTGCACAGCCACATACAGAAAAAGAGATGTCAAATCTTCCTTCTAACATTTAGATACGTAATACAGTAGTTGCTTTTTGGAGTGTCTAAGACCGTATTTTTGGAGAATGTACAACTGATTTCTCTGATTCAGCTCACGTACACGATGTGATTCAAAGTACCCGGCCACCTGGCTGAAAGTACCTTACACGTTCGTGGCGCCCTCCATCGGTAGTGCTAGAATTCAGTATGGTGTTGGCACAACCTTAGCCTTGATGACGGCTTCCACTCTCACAAGCGTGCGTTCAATCAGGTGCTGGGAGGTTCCTTGGGGAATGGCAGTCCATCCTTCACGGAGTGCTGCACTGAGGAGAGATGTCGATGTCGGTCGGTGAGGCCTGGCCCAAAGTCGGCGTTCCAATACATCCCAAAGGTGTTCTGTAGGATTCACGTCAGGACTCTGTGCAGACCAGTCCATTACAGGGATGTTACTGTCGTGTAACCACTCCGTCGCAGGCCGTACATTATGAAGAGGTGCTCTATCGTGTTGAAAGATACAATCTCCATCCCCGAAGTGCTCTTCAACAGTGGGAAGCAAGAATGTGCTTAAAACATCAATGGAGGCCTGAGCTCTGTTAGTGCCACGCAAAACAACAAGGTGTGCAAGCCCCCTCCATGAAAAACACGACCACACCGTAACACTACCGCCTCCGAATTTTACTGCTGCCACTACATACGCTGGCAGATGACGTTCATCGGGAATTCGCCATACCCACACCCTGCCATCGGATCGCCGCATTGTCTACCGTGATTCATCACTCCACACAACGTTTTTACACTGTTCAGTCGTCCAATGTTTACGCTCTGTACACCAAGCGAGGCGTCGTTTGGCATTTATAGGCGTGATGTGTGGCTCATGAGCAGCCGCTCGACCATGAAATCCATGTCTTCTCACCTCCCGCCTAAGTGTCATAGTACAGGGTTATTACAAATGATTGAAGCGATTTCATAGCTCTACAATAACTTTATTATTTGAGATATTTTCACAATGCTTTGCACACACATTCAAAAACTCAAAAAGTTTTTTTAGGCATTCACAAATGTACGATATGTGCCCCTTTAGTGACTCGGCAGACATCAAGCCGATAATCAAGTTCCTCCCACACTCGGCGAAGCATGTCCCCATCAATCAGTTCCAAAGCATCGTTGATGCGAGCTCGCAGTTCTGGCACGTTTCTTGGTAGAGGAGGTTTAAACACTGAATCTTTCACATAACCCCACAGAAAGAAATCGCATGGGGTTAAGTCGGGAGAGCGTGGAGGCGATGACATGAATTGCTGATCATGATCTCCACCACGACCGATCCATCGGTTTTCCAATCTCCTGTTTAAGAAATGCCGAACATCATGATGGAAGTGCGGTGGAGCACCATCCTGTTGAAAGATGAAGTTGGCGCTGTCGGTCTCCAGGTGTGGCATGAGCCAATTTTCCAGCATGTCCAGATACACGTGTCCTGTAACGTTTTTTTAGCAGAAGAAAAAGGGGCCGTAAACTTTAAACCGTGAGTTTGCACAAAACACGTTAACTTTTGGTGAATTGCGAATTTGCTACACGAATGCGTGAGCATTCTCTACCGCCCAGATTCGCACATTGTCTGTTCACTTCACCATTAAGAAAAAATGTTGCTGCATCACTGAAAACAAGTTTCGCACTGAACGCATCCTCTTCCATGAGCTGTTGCAACCGCGCCGAAAATTCAAAGCGTTTGACTTTGTCATCGGGTGTCAGGGCTTGCAGCAATTGTAAACGGTAAGGCTTCTGCTTTAGCCTTTTCCGTAAGATTTTCCAAACCGTCGGCTGTGGTACGTTTAGCTCCCTGCTTGCTTTATTCGTCGACTTCCGCGGACTACGCGTGAAACTTGCCCGCACGTGTCCAACCGTTTCTTCGCTCACTGCAGGCCGATCCGTTGATTTCCCCTTACAGAGGCATCCAGAAGCTTTAAACTGCGCATACCATCGCCGAATGGAGTTAGCAGTGGCTGGATCTTTGTTGAACTTTGTCCTGAAGTGTCGTTGCACTGTTATGACTGACTGATGTAAGTGCATTTCAAGCACGACATACGCTTTCTCGGCTCCTGTCGCCATTTTGTCTCACTGCGCTCTCGAGCGCTCTGGCGGCAGAAACCTGTAGTGCGGCTTCAGCCGAACAAAACTTTATGAGTTTTTCTACGTATCTGTAGCGTTTCGTGACCACATGTCAATGAATGTAGCTACAGTGAATTTATGAAATCGGTTCAATCATTTGTAATAGCCCTGTACTTGTAGTGGATCCTGATGCAGTTTGGAATTCCTGTGTGATGGTCTGGATAGATGTCTGCCTATTAGACGTTACGAATCTCTTCAACTGTCAGCGGTCTCTGTCAGTCAACAGACGAGGTCGACCTGTAGGCTTTTCCGCTGTACAAATCTCTTCACGTTTCCATTTCACTGTCACATCAGAGTGGGCCTAGGGATGTTTAGGAGTGTGAAAATCTCGCGTACAGACGTATGACACAAGTGACACCCAATCTGCCGAGCACCCCATTCTGCTGTGTCACGATGTCTGATGACTACTGAGGTCGCTCATACGGAGTACCTGGCAGTAGGTGGCAGCACAATACACCTAATGTGGAAAACGTATCGTTTTGGTGGGTGTCCAGATACTTTTGATCACATAGTGTAAATCTGGGAGGTTACGGGAATGTGAAATAGTTTTGCTAGGCCATTTGTGATACGCTAGATTCTAATCTACGTCGTTCTTCCGTATACAGCATTAATAGGTGAACGTGGATCTAGGTCATAAGTTCGTTCAAGGGGAAATGAAGGATTATTCTCATGGGGCTGGCTTACCTTACGGTGTACAACTACGCAGTCTGGTCCGAGACACCTGCTTACCGGTGGTTGCGCTACAAATGTCTTTTCAGGCCACTGTGCTTTCGCACTCTAGGACATTTCACGATTTTTTTAGCGACAGGTTTCAACGTCAACATTAACAAACCCACTGTCACTGTAATTGCGTTCTTAGGAGCTACGGAATGTAGTTATAAAAAGTATACGTTTCTGTGATGTCACCGCCAGACACCACACTTGCTAGGTGGTAGCTTTTAAATCGGCCGCGGTCCGCTAGTATACGACGGACCACCGAGCGGGGTGGCGCAGTGGTTAGACACTGGACTCGCATTAGGGAGGACGACGGTTCAATCCCGCGTCCGGCCATCCTGATTTAGGTTTTCCGTGATTTCCCTAAATCACTCCAGGCAAATGCCGGGATGGTTCCTCTGAAAAGGGCACGGCCGACTTCCTTCCCCATCCTTCCCTAATCTGATGAGACCGATGACCACGCTGTCTGGTCTCCTTCCCCAAACCAACCAACCTATACGACGGACCTGCGTGTCGCCACTGTCAGTAATTGCAGACCGAGCGCCACCACACGGAAGGTCTAGAGAGACGTACTAGCACTCGCCCCAGTTGTACGGACGACTTTGCTGGCGACTACACTGACGAAGCCTTTCCGAGAGATAGTTAGAATAGCCTTCAGTTAAGTCCATGGCTGCGACCTAGCAAGGCGTCATTAACCATATCTAGAGAGAGTCTCACTTGTATCATCAAGAATGCTGTATACAAATGATGGATTAAAGTTAAGTATTCCAGCAGCTACGTACTTTTCTTATAGCATTCATTACTTATCCTGTTTCAGACATAACGCCAGCCGGCGTGTGTAAACGCGTGCTTTTCGGTTACCCGTCACTGTGGACTGGCTGTCTTGTCAGTCCACAACAGTTTCCATGTAAGAAATAACACCTCTAAGAACATTAACCAAACAAAACAAAAGAAAATACGTGCCCTCTCGACGCTCAAACATTTGCCGAAAACCGACATGTGTAACCGTTCACGAAAGAAAAGCTGTGTTACGTCTTACGTGACACACCCTCTACACATTTTAAAGATACAAACCGTAAGCTGTTTCTCTGCGTAATTGTCACTCAAATTGTGGCACTTAGCCGGCCGTTTGTGGCCGAGCGGTTCTAGGTGCTACACTCTGGAACCGCGCGACCGCTTCGGTCGCAGTTTCGAATCCTGCTTCGGGCATGGATGTGTGTGATGTCCTTAGGTTAGTTAGGTTTAAGTAGTTGTAAGTTCTAGGGGACTGATGACCTCAGATGTTGTTAAGTCCCATAGTGCTCAGAGCCATTCGAACCATTTTGACACACTTATCATACCGCGGCACAATTTTTTCGGTACTGTCTCTGTAGAAACCTGCCGCCTAGGAATGCAACCACTCGTTTATACTGGCGTGCAGTTCGGCGTCAGAATTAAAGCGTTGTGCAGCGACGCACGTCTTCATTGCTGGCAAGAGGTGCTAGTCGCTCGGTGCCAAATCCGCGCTTTATGGTCGACGATCAAATACGCCCAAGACAGCGTGGGAGGTCGTGGATACGATTTTCCGTGTGTGGACGTGCGTTGTCGCGGAAACAAATGGGATTTTACGCTAAGTTTTCCCCGACCCTTGTTTCGTATCACCTGGCTTTACTTTGTCAGGTTTGACAATACCCCTCTGAGAGTGGCCGACGTTGGCTTGAGCCACGAATAAATATTAAGCGAACGTGAGAGTCTGTCGCAGTTTCGCTGAGAGACGTGAAAAGCACTCGTTTTGCAACGGCTGTCGCAGAGTTGGGAAACCCGGTGCACGGCGGCAGGACGTGTCGGCCGACAACGCTCATCGTCAGTCACAGGTCCGGCAGGCAGGCTCTTTGGCAGGCGGCAGACGTCGTCTTTGGGGCGGTCATGGTTTGAATTAGCAGCGCCTGGCAGCTACTCCAGCCATTGTGTCCGCTGGTGGACTCCGCGGGAGAAAAAAAAAGCGAGAGCTGAGTTTCGTGTCCAGAAGGCAGCGCAACAGCTACTCTGTATTTCGGCTTCACTCTGTGACAAGTGGTGTGTATAAGGTATACCTGTCGAAATGTTTTCGAGAACACCCGTAATTTTCGTGCTGATCGAAGGGGGAAGAGAGAGCATTTGGGTATAAGCGAAATAAAGTAAATAGTAATGGGGTGTTTGTGTTTGAAGGTCAACAACGCAGGAGAGGCACGTGTCGCGCTGGACTGTGCGTGTTCACTGCGGACTAGGCGTCAGTGCAGGTTGCTTACGACTAGTAAACATTTTGTGTTTACATTCAGAGGTTGAGGTCGACGTAGAGTTGAAACGTCCCCTTTGAACAATTATACATGACTGTCCTTAAACTGACACAAAATATTTTTAGCGCAACGCAATCTGACTTTCAATAATCCCTACAAAAGAGTGGCCCTAACATTAACCTATACCTTTCACAAACCACTTACATCACCAAAAATCTTCGTTACTCGACCTACTGCAATACAGCGAGCGCCACTACTGCCAGCTAAATAAAAGATTCAAACTACGGAAGGCACTAACTACTGATAGGCATAATTAGCAAATGAAAGATTTTAATGGAGAACAAACAATGTATTCACCTTAATAGTGTTGAAAAATCATAAGATACATAGCAGTTCATGACATCCAGTCTTACAAATTTCAAAACTCCGCCATTTCTCTCCCTACATCCACCACTGCTGGCGGCTCACCTCCAACTGCGCAACGCTACGCGCTGTTAACAGCCAACTGCCCAACACTACAATAGCAATGTTCCAACAATGCAAATCAGCCACAGACTGCACATCACAGTCAGTGATTTTCATACAGAGCGCTACGTGGCGTTACCAATATAAAAACCTAAACAGCCTACTTACGCAATGAAAGACCTAACAGAGTTCCGAAGAGGGCAGATTACAGCAAAATTTGTAGCCCACTACGTAAAATTCCCAGTTCGACCAAAATGGTTATCGTAAACAAGGTATTTGAACAAATCTCCAGTTTCAGCTACTTAGGCAAGGTCATAATGCTGCACACAGAGAAAGACCCAGGATAAGAAAACCGACAAATTTCAACTGAGCTGTGGATTTATAAAGTTGTAGTTACAACACTAGAAGAGTACTGTATAAAGCGGTGGCAGTTCCTGATCTGCTTTACTGCATCGAGTCACGGATTTAAAGAAAAAGAGATAAAAATAATATACAGTCATCAGAAACTGGCTTTTCCAGAACTGTCAAAGGTTGGAGAACGAGGGACCACATAAAAAATGATGACATCCGCGGAGAATTTTGAATGTATAATTTGAATGAGAAGACCGAACAATACAGGGAAGAATGGAGACAAAACTACACGTGGATGAATGAACGCCGAATTATGGTCTTAAAAATGTACAACACCTTAGGAGGAAGGATGTGGGTCGACCGAGAAATACAGGGTGTTCATTATGGGAAATCTGAATAGGCATACTGGCTAAGTCTTGAAGTGCAGAAGAAGAAAAAATGAGAAGTTATTCGGAATGAATACTCTTCCTTTCAAGATACATGTTAGTCAGTTTACAGTTTTGCATTGTTCGTATATCTGGATTTGGCAATAAACACTATGATAAACAGAATTTCCGGGAGTATTTCTCCTACACTACTGGCCATTAAAATTGCTGCACCAAGAATAAATGCAGATAATAAACGAGTATTCGTTGGACAAATATATTATACTAGAACTGACATGTCATTACATTTTCACTCAATTTGGGAGCATAGATCCTGAGAAATCAGTACCCAGAACAACCACCTCTGGCAGTAATAACAGCCTTGATACGCCTGAGCATTGAGTCAAACAGAGCTTGGATGGCGTGTACAGGTACAGATGCCCATGCAGCTTCAACACGATACCGCAGTTCATCAAGAGTAGTGACCGGCGTATTGTGACGAGCCAGTTGCTCGGCCACCATCAACCAGACGTTTTCAATTGGTGAGAGATCTGGAGAATGTGCTGGCCAGGGCAGCAGTCGAACATTTTCAGTATCCACAAAGGCCCATACAGGACCTGCAACATGTGGTCGTGCATTATCCTGCTGAAATGTAGGGTTTCCTAGGGATCGAATGAAGGGTAGAGCCACCGGTCGTAACACATCTGAAATGTAACGTCCTCTGTTCAAAGTGCCGTCAATGTGAACAAGACGTGTAACCAATGGCACCCCATACCATCACGCCGGGTGATACGCCAGCATGGCCATGACGAATACACGCTTGCAATGTGCGTTCACCGCGATGTCGCCAAACACGGATGCGACCATCATGATGCTGTAAACAGAACCTGGATTCATCCGAAAAAATGAAGTTTTCCCAGCCGTGCACCCAGGTTCGTTGTTGAGTACACCATCGCAGGCGCTCCCGTCTGTGATGAAGCGTCAAGGGTAACCGCAACGTCTCCGAGCTGATAGTCCATGCTGCTGCAAACGTCGTCGGACTGTTCGTGCAGATGGTTGTTGCCTTGCAAACGTCCCCATCTGTTGACTCAGGGATCGAGACGTGGCTGCACTATCTGTTACAGACATGCGGATAAGATGCCTGTCATCTCGACTGATGGTGATACCTGGCCATTGGGACCCAGCACTGCGTTCCGTATTACTCACCTGATCCCGCAGATTCCATATTCTGCTAACAGTCATTGGATCTCGAGCAACGCGGGCAGCAATGTCGCGATACGAAAACCACAATCGCGATAGGCTACAATCCGACCTTTATCAAAGTCGGAAAAGTGATGGTACGCATTTCTCCTCCTTACACGAGGCATCACAACGACGTTTCACCAGGCAATGCCGGTCAACTGCTGTTTGTGTTTGAGAAATCGGTTGGAAACTTTCCTCATGTCAGCACGTTGTAGGTGTCGCCACCGGCGCCAACCTTGTGTGAATGCTCTGAAAAGCTAATCATTTCCATATGACAGCATCTTCTTCCTGTCGGTTAAATTTCGCGTCTGTAGCACGTCATCTTCGTGGTGTAGCAATTTTAATGGCCAGTAGTGAATTTGATTCTCGCACCACTACAAAGGTGAGTGATACACACTCGTGTCAGACAGAACAGGACACACTGAACGACTAGAGATAGGACATTCATATTCGCAGGACATGTACATTAGTGCGTTCTCAGAAATTATTAGCATTTCAGTCACCTCGGTTCAGCACGCGACCTGTTGCCTAGTAGGCATGAGCCTGGATAACATGTTCCGTGATCGTTGGCATCGACGCGTATATGGTGCGAATGGCTTCCTGTGGTATAGTCGTCCATGTTGCAATCCCTCGGTTCTGAAGTTCATCTGTGGTGGTTGGCACTAGGTCACAGCGCTGCACCCATCTTCTTCTTCTTCTTCTTCTTCCTCTTCTTTCGTTTCACCCTGTTTGGGGTACGCTTGATCAATCATTTCTCTGTGCGTTGTTCTTTTCTTAGGGCCCAGTATTTCTAGATTCTTTCTGATCTCCTTTTCCTCTCTTCTTCCGAGATGAAGGGTTTGTACTTTTGTGTAGATTTGTCTTGGAGCCTTATTTTTTCATATTTAGCAATTAATTTAGCTGTTCGATCAATAAGTGAATTTTCTGAAATCTTTAATCCTACTAGGTCTTTCTCAGTTTCTTTAAACCAGTTGGGTTTCGTTTTGCGGTTACGGAAAAAGTCAGCGATTTGGTTACTTAATCTGCTGGAATTCATTCTGAGAAGATGACCATAGAAATTTATCCTCCTTTTTCGCATAGTATCAGAAAGTTTTTAAATTTTCTTGTAGAGAATTTCATTTTTGATGTATATAGCCTTATTGTCTTGAAATTTTGGTCCTATGATTTTTCTTAAAATTTTTCTTTCGCCTAGCTCAAGTTTCTCCATTTGGCCTTTGAAATTCATGTTTAGTGTTTCTGCTGCATACAGTGCTTCTGGCTTAATAACTGTCTTGTAATGTGTAATTTTGGACACCCACGGAAGGGATTTTTTTGTTGTATGTATTTTTTGTTAGTTGTGAGGCCAATTCCAGTTTATCTTTCCTGGATTCCATCGCTTTGCTTTCCCCAGCATTCCAAATAATGGATTTTCCGAGTCATTTGAACTCTTTTACTATTTCAGTCCTTTGTTCTTGAACTTTGAGGTATTTACATGAGTGCTTGATGTTTGTCAATATTTTACTTTTTTCAAATGAGCTATTTTAGCTGCCTGTTTCTTTAGTTGAAGGACTTGCTCCCGTGAATCTTCCATTGTTTCAGCAAACAGGGCCATATCATCTGCAAAAGCAATGCTATTTACCTTAAGGTTCTTCTTTTTGCAGCCCAGTCAATATTTGTGTTCCATTCTCTGGCTACTTTCTCAGGCGCACAATTGAACAGCAATGGTGAGAGCCCATCACCCTGTCGCACTTCCGGTTTTTTTTTTGTTTTTTTTTTTTTGTTTTTTTTTCTTCAAAGGGTTCCGACGATTCGCCCATAAATTTGACTTTCGAAAATGTATTTGTAAGGGTCGCTTTTATAATATTAGTTGTTTCCTTATCCAAACCCATTTCTTCCAGGACTGATAATAGATATTCTCTATCAATCGAATCACACGCTTTATTGAAATCAGTGAAGGAGATTGCGTATGTCTTTGCCCTTGATTTTTGGTATGCCATTAAGGTTTTGAGATTTGTTATTTGTTCCGAACATGATATACGCTTTCTAAAAACCTCCCTGGTATTCACCGATTTTCGGGTCGAATTGCGGCTCTGCCCTGTTCAAAAGGACTTCAGAAAGAATCTTGTTATATCTAACAATTATATTCCTCTGTAATTGTTGGGGGGGTCTGTCTTCAAACCTTTCTTGTGGATGGTTGGATGAGAGCTGCACCCATCATTTCACCAAATCCTACACATTTTCGATTGACGACAGTTCTGGCACTCTCAAGGGCCAGCGCAAAAGGCTGAAATCCTGTGGCACCAACAATCCACGTATTCGTGCAGAAACATGTGGTCGTGCATTTTCATGCCGACAAATGGCGTCTGGGGTGTTACGTACAAAGGGTATGGTTACGGATCGCACGACATCGTTCACGTACGTCACACTGACCACAGTGTCCTGGACACGCGCCAACAGTGATTTGTGACTAACCCAACTGCACCTCGCACCATAAGACCTTGAGTTGCCGCTGTTTATCTTGGCGCGAATGCAGTCACTGTGATGCTATTCCACTGTTTAGGGCCCGCATCTCGTGGTCGTGCGGTAGCGTTCTCGCTTCCCACGCCCGGGTTCCCGGGTTCGATTCCCGGCGGGGTTAGGGATTTTCTCTGCCTCGTGATGGCTGGGTGTTGTGTGCTGTCCTTAGGTTAGTTAGGTTTAAGTAGTTCTAAGTTCTAGGGGACTTATGACCACAGCAGTTGAGTCCCATAGTGCTCAGAGCCATTTGACCCATTTGAACCACTGTTTGGGGCGAGCCGAAATGCGGCCATCATTTTCAAACGAACAGAACTTAGATTCGTCCCAAAACGCTATCTGATGCCATTCCTGTCCCCAGTGGCGTCGTTTCATCCGCCATTGCCGTCTAACATGTCTCTGCACATTCGTCAAAGGTAGGCGAAGAAGTGCGCGAAGTGCACGTATCCCATGCCGTAATAAACGGCGACGGACTTAACTCCTGACAGTGTACGATGTGTTCCACTCTTCCACTGTTGCGCCAGAGCCAAGGAGAACGCAGATCTGTCCTGCAATGCCGTTCGGATGAGGTGTTGAACTTTTCGGCATTGATGTGGGCGGTGCGACCTGGCCCATCTCGTCGTGTGCTACGGCCTTCCACGAACCATACTGTACACACTCTTTGCACAGCCGAAACACTTCGGCCCACACGAGCAGCATGACATTTTCTCATGCCAATACTGCTCCCTCGTTCAAACATACAGAATTAACGGTACTGTTCGCGGATACGTCTCCGAGGCATCCTGCACGTCTGTTCAAGTCACACTGATCCATTACTTTTGGTTTATAGCGACAACAAGGGCAGCAGGCTCACTGTACCGGTAGGTGATGTTGCGCTTCGACATCTACGTTAACCTTTAAACCTGCGGGCCCACATGGTTCAAATGCTAATCATCTCTGCAGAACTCACTGTGTTTTCTTTTTCTTTTTTTCTCTCTTAACATGAATGTCGAGAAACAGTTGAAATGGTGAAAATAGAACAAAGGTTCAGGAACCGATGGAATCCGTATCTTGGTAGGACATGTTCTGAGGCATCAGGGGATCACAAATCTAGCATTGGAGGGCAGCGTGGAGGGTAAAAATCGTAGATGGAGACCAAGAGATGGATACACTAAGCAGATTCAGAAGGATGTAGGTTGCAGTAGGTACTGGGAGATGAAGAAGCTTGCACAGGATAGAGTAGCGTGGAGAGCTGCATCAAACCAGTCTCAGGACTGATGACGATCACAACAACAACAACCAAATCTGATGCTCAGTTAAATTTTGTTTTAACCATTATCTACTGTAGGTTGCTCAACAGAAAATTGGGGGCTAGTAGAGGGAAGAAAGCACAGGTCACATCCGTCTACAGCAAGGATATCAAAAGAGACTTTTCGCAGAACCTTAGAACATTTTCTGAGCTCAGATGTAATGAGATATCTCGTAAAGAATGACCCCCTCCATGGATACCACAATGCATCCCGAAAATATCGATCAAGTGAAACAGCTCGCACTCTCTTCACGTGACAACCTGAAAACCATGCATGAAGGTGCAGTAATTCTTCTATGCAGAAAACTGTTTGACTCAGTACCACACATGGAATGGAAACGAACCCAGGTAACTCTTACACGATAGCTTTTATTCAAGTAATTTTATTGTACGGGATGTTCATGAAGTCTCTCCGGAGTGGCGTATTATTGTTAGCCGCACTTGCCGTATGCCGCAGTGAAAGGGTACAGATTTTCACTGCAGTATCGTTGTGCGTTTATTGTTTCGTTCAAAAATATAGGACCCACAATCCAACGTCTAGAAATTGCAATCCAAACACCTAAGTGGTTCCTCACGAATAGACAATGGATTTGCAGTACTCCACATTCGAGAATTTTGCGAGTTCATATACCCGGATGAAATCACGCCTCATCAGTGAAAAACGTTTCATTAAGAATATCCCTTCCATTATGTTGAAAGAAATTTTTGAACCATTGACAATACTGCAGTCTCTTGCCATGATTAGTATTTTTCAGTTCTTGCACAACTGTCACTTTGTATGGGAAAAGTTCTAATTTTTTCCATACAGCTGTGTGAACCGTTCTAGCCCTAACAGCGATTTCCTGTGCGAGTTTTCTTACTTACTTGTTCGGACTCATGGACATTTTATCGGAAATATCGAGTAATTTATCCTCGGACAAAACGCTAGGACGACCACTTCTTGATGCATCTGTCACTCAACCCGTACTTCGAAATTTGTTAATCAAATCTCGCACAGTATCGCGATATGGGAGTGTTGTCTCCGGGAAAATAGAATTAAATGTTTGACGAACTGACACGGTGTATTTACCGCCAGCTTTGAACACTTGTTCGACTAAAAACACACGTTCTTCAATGGTTAGCATTTTAACAGTGACAAAAACGAAACAAACGAACAAAGCAACTGAAACGTTCAAGTCAACACGTGTAAGTAGGCTGTTTAGGTATTTATATTGGTAACGCCACGTAGCGCTCTGTATGTAAATCACTGGTTGTGCTGTGTGCAGTCTGGGGCTAGTGTGCATTGTTGTCTGCCATTGTAGTGTTGGCCAGTTGGATGTTAACAGCGCGTAGCGCTGTGCAGTTGGAGGTGAGCCGCCGGCAGTGGTGGATGTAGGGAGAGAAATGGCGGAGTTTTGAAATTTGTAAGACTGGATGTCATGAACTGCTATGTATATTATGATTTTTCAACACTATTAAGGTAAATACATTGTTTGTTCTCTATTAAAATCTTTCGTTTGCTAACTATGCCTACCAGTAGTTAGTGCCTTCCGTAGTTTGAATCTTTTATTGAGCTGGCAGTAGTGGCGCTCGCTGTATTGCAGTAGTTCGAGTAACGAAGATTTTTGGTGAGGTAAGTGATTTGTGAAAGGTATAGGTTAATGTCAGTCAGGGCCATTCTTTTGTAGGGATTATTGAAAGTCAGGCTGCGTTGCGCTAAAAATTTTGTGTGTCAGTTTAAACACAGTCATGTATAATTTTTTCTAAGGGGACGTTGCACACGTAACGACACACACCAAAGATACTACTGACGCTGGCTGAGATAAACGAAACAGTGGAATGTTGGGATAGTCCACTTGAAGGTAGTAACCCAGGCAGGCGATCAATCATACGGCACGCGCGGCTAACAATCATACGGCACTGTGGAGAGACTTTTCGAACACCCCGTAGTTTTATCGGTCGCTGTTCGTTCCAAGGGCAACGTTCCAAAACATTCTATGATCACTTCTGATTGTAAAACATTTAGCACCACAGATGATGTTTATAGCCTCCCCAGTCCTCCTCCAAGTAGGAACCTTCGGCTGTCCTACCTGCCGTGCAGGTTGTGAAGTTGGGACTGGGCGATTAGTGGTCGCTTCGTTGACTCGCTCTGGGCGCAAATTACACTGATGGCAGATTACAGGACACTGAGGCACGCAATCGCAGCTTTACCGTACCTGCTGATCGTGCAGCTGACATCGTGCTTTCGATTACTATCACAGGGCCTAAATAAGCTGAGGCGAATATTACCCATTGACTAATATTCCACCACCAGCCTCCATCTGTAGCCGTCCATCTGGGTGTCGGCGTATCAGGTGGTGGTGGTGGTGGTGGTGGTGGTGGGTAGTGTTTAACGTCCCGTCGACAACGAGGTCATAAGAGACGGAGCACAAGCTCGGGTTAGGGAAGGATTGGGAAGGAAATCGGCCGTGCCCTTTCAAAGGAACCATTACGGCATTTGCCTGAAACGAGTTAGGGAAATCACGGAAAACCTAAATCAGGATGACTGGAGACGGGATTGAACCGTAGTCCTCCCGAAGACGAGTCCAGTGTGCTAACCACTGCGCCACCTCGCTCGGTGGCGAATATGGAAGCTTCGCCGTTTCCCAGATGTTCATTCCTAGAAGACGGGCCATAACAATGTCCCTTTAGTCCGAGCCGCTTATGTCAGTGTAATTTCCCATTCGCTTCCTGCATCGTAGTTAAAATGACTCATTATTCGTCTCTTCTCTGCTAGTATTCGAGGGACGTACAAATAACACACCTTTCCCTGAAATAAGGATGGTTTTATTCAGGTTTCCAATGCACCATATTATTTTCGACTCTGTTTCGCTACAAAATACTATTTTCCAACAGAACCTCCGTTCAATGTGACGACCTTACGCCACCCTACAGGGTGGGCCTTCATACCCGCTTGTACCACTCTACTGATCAACATCAGAGCCAACGTCTTGCCGCATCAATAGCCTCACCATTATTCACGTACTACTTTGAGCAGAGTGCCAGAAGGCCAAGGAGATGGAAATCGGAAGGTCCGAAATCAGAGCTGTAAGGTAGATGAGGAAGAACAGTCCATTGAAATCTTGCGACCTCCTCTCGAGTGCGCAACACTACGAACAGACACGTCCAATTACGCAGCGAGGTATTTGATTGTGATGGGCCGATCACCTCGAATGAGAGTGTCCGCACGTTCGAACATCACAGGTGTCCCAGCTGTGTGCGGCCAGCCGGCACGCGGGAGAGCGGACACGTTTGTGATGACGACAGATGCCTTGCCCAACGACTCACCGTGCTTTTGTTCACTGTCATGTCTCCGTAGACATTCTGCAAGCCCCTATGATTATCTGCGAAGGTCTGACTCCATTTTGCCGGCCGCTGTGGTCGAGCGGTTCTAGGCGCTTCAGTCCGGAGCCTCGCGACTGCTATGGTCGCACGTTCGAATCCTGCCTCGGGCATGGATGTGTGTAATGTCCTTAGGTTAGTTAGGTTTAAGTAGCTCTAAGTTCTAGGGGACTGATGTTAAGTCCCATAGTGCTCAGTGATTTGAGCCAGTTGAACAGACTCCATTTTGAAGGCTACGTTTAGCGCGGCAACCTGTCGGAACCTCATCAAACTATAGGGGCTGAAGAGGGAATATTCCACTTTTTTTTTTCTTTATTGTTATTTTGAAACCTGTATTACAGGCAGGCCATGCAGCAGCAGACAACGCCGCTCTTTAGCCGCAGAGAACACAAATATACAAATGAAGACATTGAAAGAAAAAACATGGTGGACATATAAACGGAGACAAACACTGTTTAAAATACAAGGTGCCGTTCACGGGCGGAGAGTCCAGGATAAATTGTTCAGATACTTCGACACAGACAGAGACGAAAAATTGTCACACGTGAATGTAGGGGCACAAAACGAATAACACTGAATCACTGAAGCACAAAACGACGGCACACACAGAACACGAGGCGTTGATCTCCGGCGCGCGAATGTTCACTATCCGTGTACGAGTCCGGGGACCTGCCAAGAGAGGAGGAGGGGTGGGACTAAGAGAGGGGAGAGCAGATGCCATGGGCAGGGGAGATAGGGGGGAGGGAGGAAGGGGGAGGGGAAGCCCGGGGGAAGAGGGAAGGAGGGAGGGGATGGGGAAAAAGGAAAGAGAAGGGAGGGAGGGTGCCTAATGGAAAGGACACAGGAAGTTGGGGGGGGAGGATCAATGTTGATAGGAGGGGTAGATGGAGGGGAGGAGGACATCATCAGGGAGAGGGAGCCGGCGGAAGCCACCTTGGGAGAGGGTAAGGAGGGTGGAGAGATGGAGACCGGGCGGGACGTGGGAATACAGGCGCGGCAGCGGGCGGGGGTGGGAGAGGATCGCGGAGACGAGCGGGTGAGGAGGATCGAGTTTACGGGAGGTGTACCGGATCCGTATCCTTTCAAGGAAAAGGAGGAGGTGGGGGAAGGGGGAATATTCCACGATCTTCCACAACAAATACAGCATTTTTCAACCGACATTGGCCGAGAACAAAAATGTGTTGCATTACTTATTGTACGCGCGGTGTACTTCCCTTTCTGCGTCACGCGCAAACAACATTCTCGTGTTGGGTAGTGGTTACCTTTTGGATAATCAGAGTGCATGTACGAGGGGCGTTTGAAAAGTCCGTGCAAAGTCTGAGAGATGGCACCACTGGCGCGTATCGAGGTCATGTTTAGTTATCATCTTTGAAAAGAACGCACACCAAGTTTCAGCCATATTTGTCTATTTCTTTGTGTTTTGCACTCGTGTGAATCAAGGAAGTCGAGTGATTGTCAAAAAATGGACGAAAAAGAATTCCGTGTGGTGATTAAACATTACTTTATGAAACGGAAAACGCCTCAGGAGACTAAACAGAAGCTTGATAAACATTAAGGTCACACTGCACCTTCGACTAGAACAGTTTATAAGTGTTTTCAAAAGTTTCGGAGTGGCCATATGGGCACAAGTGATGCTGAACACTCTGGACGCACTCCAGAAATCATTGATAAAATCCATGATATGGTGATGGATGACAGAAGAGTTAAGGTGCGTGAGATTGCTAGTGCTGTGGGCATCTCGAATGAACGAGTACATAATATTTTGCATAAACATTTGGACACGCGGAAGCTATCCGCAAGATGGGTTCCGCAATTGCTTACGCTTGACCAAATACGGAATCGTGTGAAGTGTTGCAAGAATGGTTTGCAGCTGTTCAGGAAGAATCCGCAGGACTTTAAGCATAATTTCGTCACTGTGGATGAAACATGGATACATTACTATACTCCTAAGACCTAAGAACAATCTAAACAATGGGTTACCAAGGGAAAACCTGCACCAAAAAAGGCGAAGACCGTTCCTTAGGACGGAAACGTCATGGCGACTGTCTGTTGGGATCGCAAGGGATAATCCTCATCGACTATCTGGAGAAGGTTAAAACTATTACAGGTGCATATTATACATCGGTACTGGACCGTCTGAAAACCGAGCTGCTAGAAAAACGCCAGCGATTGGACAACAAAAAAGTCCTTGTCCATCACGACAATGCACCAGCACACACATCAGCAGTTGCAGTTGCAAAATTGATGGAAATAAGATTCCAACTTGTTTCACATCCCTCTCCCCCTATTCTCCAGACTTGGCTCCCTCGGACTACTATTTGTTATCCAGTTTGAATAAATGGCTGGTGCCACAAAAATTTTATTCAAACGAGAAGATGATTGCAGCAACTAATAGCTATTTTGCAGACATGGACAATTCGGATGGGATCAACAAATTAGAACAGCGTTGAAACGAAGCGTATAAGTCTAAAAGGAGACTATATCGAAAGATAGAAAAGGTTAACTCCAAACACGTAAGTAGTTTTTATTGTTGCACGGACTTTTCAAACATCCCTCATACATAGCTGGGTGGGGGCGAGTAGCGTGGCATGATGATGCAACAAAGAGATCTTACTTAAAGAGGTGGGCTCTTACATACACATACAGATATACACACATTAAATATTCTTACTCCTGATGAGAAAATCACAAATTTTGCTGATTATGAATTGTAAGTTAAATTTCACTATGAATTTGTAAAAAAGAAAACAAAAATGCCTTTAATTTATATACCACCATTACTTCCCAAGAAATCATATAAATAAAACAACTTGTATTATAAATTATAGAGTACACTGGGGTGATAAAAGTTATGGGATATCTCATAATATCGTGCCGAACCGCGCGTAGTGCAGCAAAAGGCCGTATTTGTGTAGGTACATTCAGTGGCATATGAGCATACTGTCTGCGAAATACGTTGCGAATACAGTTAGCAACAAGGAAGTAATAAATTTAAGCATCACACGCAAGATATGGGAGTTTCTCACTCATCTCACTTTTTATCACGTCGTATCTCCTGCATTATGTTTGGTACCATGATATACACTACTGACCATTAAAATTGCTACACCACACAGATGATGTGCTACAGACGCGAAATTTAACAGACAGGAAGAAGATGCTGTCATATGGAAATGATTAGCTTTTCAGAGCATTCACACAACGTTGGCGCAGGTGGCGACACCTACATCGAGCTGATATAAGAAAAGTTTCCAACCGATTTCTCATACACAAATAGCAGTTGACCGGCGTTGCCTGGTGAAACGTTGTTGTGGTGCTTCGTGTAAGGAGGAGAAATGCATACCATCACGTTTCCGACTTTGATAACGGTCGGGTTGTAGCTTATCGCGATTGCGATTTATCGGATCGCGACATTGCTGCTCGCGTTGGTCGAGATCCAATAGCTGTTAGCAGAATATGGAATCCGTGGGTTCAGGAGGATAATACGGAACGCCGAGCTGGATCCCAACGGGCTCTTATCACTAGCAGTCGAGATGACAGGCATCCTATCCGTACGGCAGTAACGGATCGTGCAGCCACATCTCGATCCCTGAGTCAACTGATGGGGACGTTTGCAAGACAACAACCATCTGCACGAACAGTTCGACGAGGTTTGCAGCAGCATGGACTATCAGCTCGGAGACCACGTCTGCGGTTACCCTTGACGCTGCATCACAGACAGGAGTGTCTGCGATGGTGTACTCAACGACGATCCTTGGTGCACGAATGGCAAAACTTCAATTTTCGGATGAATCCAGGTTCTGTTTACAGCATCATGATGGTCGCATCCGTGTTTGGCGACATCGCGGTGAACGCACATTGGAAGCGTATACTCGTCATCGCCATACTGGCGTGTCACCCGGCGTGATGGTATGGGGTGCCATTGGTTACACGTCTCGGTCACCTCTTGTTCGCATTGACGGCACTTTGAACAATGGACGTTACATTTCAGATGTGTTACGACCGGTGGCTCCACCCTTCATTCAATCCCTGCGAAACCCTACATTTCAGCAGGATAATGCACGACCGCATGTTGCAGGTCCTGTACGGGCCTTTCTGGATACAGAAAATGTTCGACTGCTGCCCTGGCCAGCACATTCTCCAGATCTCTCACCAATTGAAAACGTCTGGTCAATGGTGACCGAGCATCTGGCTCGTCACAATACGCCAATCACTACTCTTCATGAACTCTGGTATCGTGTTGAAGATGCATAGGCAGCTATACTTGTAAACGCCATCCAAGCTCTGTTTGACTCAATGCCCAGGCGTATCAAGGCCGTTATTACGGCCAGGGGTGGTTGTTCTGGGTACTGATTTTTAAGGATCTATGCACCCAAATTGCGTGAAAATGTAATCACACGTCAGTTCTAGTATAATATTTGTCCAATGAATATCCGTTCATCATCTGCTTTTCCTCTTGGTGTAGCAATTTTAATGGCCAGTAGTGTACTTTTGTAGGTGTGTGTGTGTAGCGGCATGTGTGTATACTGTCGGCGAAAGTTATTGCCAATACAATTAGCAGTTCAGAAGTAATAAATTTAAACGTCATGCATGATGCGGTAGTTCTTCACACATCTCTGAACTATGACAGTTAGGTATGTCTTACCCCAGCAGAGATTGTTGCCTGACCGTGAAGGATATATTTACCAAGTATGGTTGAAATTGACAATGTGGTTTAAGTAGAAATGTGGAACATACTCTCACACATACATACGTCTTTTAAATACGTGTGGATGTATGTGATGGAGACCTCACATTTCTGCAGTATGGCTTGAAATTGTTGAGGTATTGCTATGTCAACATTTTCTGTAGACAGTTATAGAGCAAAAAATGCTGAATTAGCTATTGAAGAAATAACATCTAACAGTTTTGAAACACCACCTTCCTTTCTTTAATGGTCTAAGTGTCGTGTGAAATCCTGTGTTTTCTGTATATAAACGTTTTGTTTGTCATTTCTAGGTCGAGAAATTTGTAACGTATTAAGTAAACTTCAGGATACGGAAAAACAATAATTACACGCGTCCTGCTGTTCTTTGGTCGCGAAACTCAAAGCTGATGACATTATCTTGTGGACGGTTTTTGCAGCAGAGAGGAAATGAGGAAAAAAGGATAGCAGTAACGAGTTCTCGGGACGTTCGCCCGCTTCACGCTGCAATGCTGTACGGTTTTCGGAGTTTCCAGTCACACGTCTGAATGAAAAGGAAAAACAATTACGTAGCCACATGGGAGCTCCATCCGGTTAGGGACGCTCGTAATTTTTCACAAGTGTCATAATCTCAGAGTCACGTCAGATTGTCGTTGTGGAAAAATTTCACCTTTGATTAACTGTATGGTTCGTTTTAATCTCTTATCAGTAACCCAGTAATCCCCCTGCCCATTTCCACCCCAATTCTATAAAGAGTCAAGCAGCAGCTTAGAAACTGTGTAGCGAAGTCTCAACCTGTGATTTGGAAATTTGTGGTAAGTTCAATGGGACCAAACTGCTGAGGTCAGTAGTCGCTAAGCTTACACACACTACTTAATCTAACTTACACTGAGGACAAGATCCACACACACCCATGCCCGAAGGACGACACGATCCTCCGACGGGGGGAACCACGCGAACCGTGACAAGACGCCCTAGACCACGCGGCTACTCCTCGAGGCTGTGATTCGGTCTTTTATTTTAATCTACAACCATATCAAGTGAATAAGTCATGCTAATTGTCTATTACACAAATGTTCTCGCGTTTGGTTTTGACAACATTGGTTTATATAACCGAAGATACCTTCCCCCTCATCTGTCCTGGTCCCTCCCCTTTGATTCCAAGTAAACACTGTGCATAACTGAGCTAGATCGTGAAATCCCACACATACAAGCGTAATACATCAAGAAATGTCACAATGGCGACCTTTGTAATTTATACCACATTGTAACTGCCAAAATTAAATCAGCTTAAATCACAGAAAACCGACATACTAACTCAGGTACCTACAGGTGTAATTGCCGCCCATATGCCCTCGCACACTATAGTGCAGTGTTGTGTGTCACCTTTTTAAGTGTTGAGAACAGACAGCATACTGTCGCTAGATGTGTTTCTAACTGTTGCGAATAGAAACCAGACTGTCACCGTGTTTTTTTTTTTTTTTTAATTGTGCCTGTCTATTTACTATGTGTCTTAATCAGCATCACCGACCCCTTTGTTTCTATATTTTCTTAGCAACTTTTCGCCATGTTCCAGTTTTAAACAGTCACAATTTTATCGCCTGTGTTTTATTGTTATGATATCTCCTAATTATATTTTTTATTTGCAGAGAGGCGTATTACGCTGCTGCCAACCCGCCGGGGGGGTATCGAAATCAAATAAAGAAAAATAAATCTTGTGTTCTGCTGAAATCGAATGATTTTTAATTCTTGAAATACTTCAGAATGGCGTAAGGCTGAAATTTGCATTGTGGAATTATACCTGTAGTACAGTCAAATAACGGTTATATCTTTTAAAAAATGAAACCCTAGATGAGTACGTCTGTGTAGTTTGCGCTCTGTACGTAAAAATTTCTCATAACTGTGTACTATGATTTTCGTCAAGAATCAAGTCCACATCGACAACTAATAACACAATGACACATATAACTAAGCCAAGCAGTCAATGATACACTCGAAGACAATGTCATGTCAGAAATAAAACCATGGTACACGCTAGCAATTGCGCTATGTGTTTACTAAGAGGTATCTTATAATCTTTGATTCCAAGTAAACACTGTGCATAACTGAGCTAGATCGTCAAATCCCACACATACAAGCGTAATACATAAAGAAATGTAACACTGGCGACCTTTGTAATTTATACCTCATTGTAACTGCCGAAATTAAATCAGCTTAAAGCACAGAAAACCATTTAATAACATCAGTAACCAGATAAAGCCACAATGTGCGAATTTTGTGTATTGTGATTTATTTTCGGCAGTTACGAAGACTTTTAAATTACAAAGGCATTTCTTGATGTATTACGTCTTTAAATACAGAATTGTACGGTCTAGCTCACTTATGCAAAGTGTTTACTTGGAACCAAAAATTACACTGAAGACGCAAAGAAACTGTTACACCCACCTAATAACGTGTAGGAGTCCCGCGAGCACGCAGAAGTACCGTAAAACGACGTGGCATGGACTCGACCAATATCTAAAAAGTGCTGGAGGGTACACACCATAAATCTACATCTACATTTATACTCGGCAAGCCACCCAACGGTGTGTGCCGGGGGACACTTTACGTGCCACTGTCATTACCTCCCTTTCCTGTTCCAGTCGCGTATGGTTCGCGGGAAGAACGACTGTCTGAAAGCCTCCGTGCGCGCTCTAATCTCTCTAATTTTACATTCCTGATCTCCTCGGGAGGTATAAGTAGGGGGAAGCAATATATTCGATACCTCAACCAGAAACGCACCCTCTCGAAACCTGACGAGCAAGCTACACCGCGATGCAGAGCGCCTCTCTTGCAGAGTCTGCCACTTGAGTTTGTTAAACATCTCCGTAACGCTACCACGGTTACCAAATAACCCTGTGACGAAACGCGCCGCTCTTCTTTGGATCTTCTCTATCTCCTCCGTCAATCCGATCTGCAGGGCTATCCATAAACGCGGAAGAGTACGAGAGGGTGAAGTTCTCTTCAGAACAGAACGTTCGAAGGGGACCCAGATATGTTCCTGGAGCGATTCTGTAGCAGTTCTGGACGAGTGGGGTGTCGCATTGGCCTGCTGGAATTGCCCAAGTCAGTCGGAATGCACAATGGACATGAATGGATGCAGGTGACCAGACAGGATGCTTACGTCTGTGTCACCTGACAGTCATATCGAGACGTATCAAGGACCCCATATCACTCCAGCTGCACCCAATTACAGAGCCTCCACAGCTTGAACAGTCCCCGCCTGACATACAGGGTCCATGGATTCTTCATACCCGTACACGTCCATTTGTTCGATACAATTTGAAACGAGACTCGTCCGACCAGGCACCATGTTTCCAGTCATCAACAGTCCAATGTCAGTGTTGACGGGCCCAGACGAGGCGTAAAGCTTTTTTATCGTGCACTTATCAAGGGTCCACGAGTGGGCCTTCGGCCCTAAAAGCCCACATCGATGATTTTTTATCGGATGGTTCGCACTCTGACACCTGTTGATGGCCCTGCATTGAAATCTGCAGCTATTTGCTGAAGGGTTGTACTTCCGTCACGTTGAACGATTTTCTTCAGTTGGTCCCGTTTTCGAAGGATCTTTATCCGACCGCAGTGATGGAGATATGTTTTACCGGATTCCTGATATTCACGGTACATCAGTCAAATGATTGTACGGGAAAATCCCCACTTCATCGCTACCTCGGAGATGCGTCCCATCGCTCGTACACCGCCTGTAACGCCACGTTCCAACTCACTTCAATCTTTATAACCTGCCGTCTTAGCAGCAGTAACCGATCTCTCTCTGCGTGTATTGAGTTCTCCTCCCAGAACTTCTGTATCCATTTTGTTCTTTCCTGCTCCTCTTCCAAGATCTTCAGTATCCTCTTCTCTTGTCTACTCCACAAGTGAGGCTCTATCCGTCTCCTGCGTACTTCTCTGGAATGTGACGACATTTACGCAAACCTCAAGACACCTCAGCCATTCTTTTTCCTCCCGCATTGCTTAGCTTCACCAGTTCACAACCAAACTCTTACATTCCAACGTAGCCAGTACGCTGGCCTGAGATACACATCACTCTGTCACCATAGCTAGGCTTTTTGCTTTAGCAAACGATAGCTTCGCCAACTCACAACCAAACTATCAGCTTCCTACATAACCTCGACATCAACCTAGGCAACAACAAAAAATTGGTTCAAATGGCTCTGAGCACTATGGGACTTAACATCAATGGTCATCAGTCCCCTAGAACTTAGAACTAATTAAACCTAACTAACCTAAGGACATCACACAACACCCAGTCATCACGAGGCAGGGAAAATCCCTGACCCCGCCGGGAATCGAACCCGGGAACCCGGGCGCGGGAAGCGAGAACGCTACCGCACGACCACGAGCTGCGGACAACCTAGGCAACAGATCAGCCTATAATCAAAACACCTGCAAAGAGTAACTTATCCCAACGCTATGCAGAAATGTGTCTGCAGAAGTGTCATTCCACACAAGTCCTCCAAACCCATCTCATCGATAAATACTGATAATACTCCAGAAGCAGAATCAGTAAACGGCCAGGGCATCTAACACCACGACTCTCATAAAATACGCTGTCTGAACAAAAGCAACCGGACACGCCTGTGTCATCCAGAATGGACAAGTAGATGTCACGAGACGCTGGTACTATTGTGTTGTCAGTAGAGCAGCGCTAATACCAGAATGAGTCACCCAGGAGGGCCCAGTGACTTCGAAAGTGAACTACTCATCGGATGTCACCAAAGTAATGAATCCATCGGAGACGTTCCAAATTTTATAAAGCTGCCCAAGCCGACTGATGGTAATTCTGAAGCAGAAACGCGAAGGGAAAATCACAGCTAACTGACGGAAGGGGACGTCGAGCACTGCAGAGGGAGGCTGTAAAAACATCACACGAAATCAGCGGAGGGAATCATTCGTACGTTCCAGTGTGCTACCAGCAGTCAAGCTGTACACAGAGAGTTAAAAAAATTGGGTTGTTGTAGTGAGTGGTACGTACGAGAGGGTGCGAAAAGCGAGGCCACTGGCCACCGGATGACTGCAAACGAGTGATCTGGAGTTATGAATCACGCTATGTCGTGCAACAACGAGATGGAAGAGGTTGGGTGTGGTTAGTACCTGGAGAATGTTACCTGTTATACGGTGTCGAGCCTATAGTAAAATACTGGGGAGGTCGTCTTATGGACCGGCCGTTGTGGCCGAGCGGTTCTAGGCGCTTCAGTCTGGAACCGCGTGACCGCTACGGTCGTAGGTTCGAATCCTGCGTCGGACATGGATGTGTGTGATGTCCTTAGGTTAGTTAGGTTTAAGTAGTTCTAAGTTCTAGGGGACTGATGACCTCAGATGTTACGTTCCATAGCGCTCAGAGCCATTTGAATCATTTGATTCGTCTTATAATTTTGGTATATGGGGTGTAGTTTCCTTACTACGTTTAAAAAAGTCCAGAGAGAAAGGATACGAACACATTTCGCAGAATTGTATGCCGCATACAGTAGAGAAAACAGTTCATCTACATCCATACTCCGCAAACCACCTGACGGTGTGTGGCGGAGGGTACCTTGAGTACCTCTATCGGTTCTCCCTTCTATTCGAGTCTCGTATTGTTCGTGGAAAGAAGGATTGTCGGTATGCCTCTGTGTGGGCTCTAATCTCTCCGATTTTATCCTCATGGTCTCTTCGCGAGATATACGTAGGAGGGAGCAATATACTGCTTGACTCTTCGGTGAAGGTATGTTCTCGAAACTTCAACAAAAGCCCGTACCGAGCTACTGAGCGTCTATCCTGCAGAGTCTTCCACTGGAGTTTATCATCTCCGTAACGCTTTCGCGATTACTAAATGATCCTGTAATGAAGCGCGCTGCTCTCCGTTGGATCTTCTCTATCTCTTCTATCAACCCTATCTGGTACGGATCCCACACTGCTGAGCAGTATTCAAGCAGTGGGCGAACAAGCGTACTGTAACCTACTTCCTTTGTTTTCGAATTGCATTTCCTTAGGATTCTTCCAATGAATCTCAGTCTGGCATCTGCTTTACCGACGATCAACATTATATGATGATTCCATTTTAAATCACTCCTAATGCGTACTCCCAGATAATTTATGGTATTAACTGCTTCCAGTTGCTGACCTGCTATTTTGTAGCTAAATGATAAAGGATCTATCTTTCTGTGTATTCACAGCACATTACACTTGTCTACATTGAGATTCAATGGCCATTCCCTGCACCATGCGTCAATTCGCTGCAGATCCTCCTGTATTTCAGTACAATTTTCCATTGTTACAACCTCTCGATACATCACAGCATCATCTGCAAAAAGCCTCAGTGAACTTCCGATGTCATCCACCAGGTCATTTATGTATATTGTGAATAGCAACGGTCCTATGACACTCCCCTGCGGCACACCTGAAATCACTCTTACTTCGGAAGACTTCTCTCCATTGAGAATGACATGCTGCGTCCTGTTATCTAGGAACTCCTCAATCCAGTCACACAATTGGTCTGATAGTCCATATGCTCTTACTTTGTTCATTAAACGACTGTGGGGAACTGTATCGAACGCCTTGCGGAAGTCAAGAAACACGGCATCTACCTGTGAACCCGTGTCTATGGCCCTCTGAGTCTCGTGGACGAATAGCGCGAGTTGGGTTTCACATGAGATGATTACCTATATCAGCGAGACAATGCCCCCTATCATAAGGCAGCACCTGTCACGCAATGGTTTGTAGACATTAACATCCCTGAAATATACTGGCCTGCCCAGAGGCCAAACCTGAACCCAATGCAACACCTTCTGAGTGAGTACGTCGATTTCGCTCGAGACCCCAGCGTCTGGTTAAGCTCTTGAGAAGAAATTGTCTGCCATTCCTCCATAGATATTGTGACACATTGCTGACAGTATTCCCAGCAAATTTCAAGGGCAAAGGGTGGACACATCCAATAGAAGCCCATTAATAGGTGCTCAGATACTTTTGATCAGATAGTATACGCTATAGGGGAGACTGCAGCAAGATGGCGATATTAGCGGTTAGCGGTTAACTATTGTTGATAAATCCAATTTGAAGACCGTTTCATTCTCTTGGCTCATGCAGAAAAAAAATGGCAAGTCATTCTATTGCACCCATTATTCAAAATTTTTCTCATTGAGAGTTTGAGCTATTCTCGCGTCAGCAAATGGTTCAAATGGCTGTAAGCACTATGGGACTTAACATCTGAAGTCATCAGTACCCTAGAACTTAGAACTACTTAAACCTACCTAACCTAAGGACATCACACACATCCATGCCCGAGGCAGAATTCGAACCTGCGACCGTAGCAGCAGCGCGGTTCCGGACTGAAGGGCCGGACTGAAGCCACACGGCCGGCTCCCGTCAGCATGTATAGCATTAGCAACAGTCTCTTCAGTCTACTTGTCGATTTACTGTGTGCATCTCATGACATGCACCACACTGCACTGCACTTTCGTTGGAAGTTTTTACTTCGTTGTGTTAAATGCTTTCTCATCATCCAACATCTGTTTTAAAGGTGTACTTCCTTAAAGCCTGCGTCTTGCGTTGTGTGACTTTCGCATTTCTACAAACTGGCTTTTCTTTAGGCAGTTATTTATGACTGGAACATAGTTCAGCAACCATTTTGAATTAAGGGCAGCAACATTTGTTGTAGGTCCTGGTTCTTCATTTTTCTCTAGCTGATGTTCACCATGACATTAATTAAGAATTTCTGTGTAGTTTTCTTTACGTCCCATATCCCGAGGAGAACGACTGTCATTTTCGGAATGGCCATTATGGTAAAATGGCATGTGGTTACGGTTATGAAACACAAGACGATAATAAGATAGTAATCAAACCTTTTAGTTGCATTGCCGACTGTAGCTGGTTTGAAATAAACAGTGATTAATTCTTGCCGAGACTGTCCAGTTGCCCCAGTCAAGCTGTCCTAGTCAGCTATCTTAAAAGTGTTTGATTTTTGGAATGGGATTAACGAGAATAATAAAGGACTAAATATTGACTGTGAGCAGCATCTAGTCTGTTTTCTCACCTATAACTAAAAGTAACCAAATGTCGTAAGAGTTATTCCTTAAGAGTTAATGCTGAATATCTTTAAAATTGTGACAACTTGTGGAATGTACACAACAATGTCATAATGGATACCACACTGGTGACTGTTGTTTCACTTTACGAGTTTTTAGTGTCTCACTAACGTTACTAATATCCATATTGGGGACTACATAGAAGTGTGAACTTGAACTAAGTTATTAATGACCATACCCCACTTGTCAACATGCTCCAGTCACCCCTATCTTTGGGGAACCGCATTTCAAAACTATAAAACAAAACGGATTGACAAATATTGTCGAAAATATGTCTAATTAATTTCAACTATTTATCGCCTACATACATCGCCTTGATAATATCTCGAACTTCAAAAACACATTCTAAATGACAAGGAGAAAAGTCGGTGTTCTGCGAATAATACGTACTTTAAAAAGACACTTTTAGTCTCAAGGTAGAAAAACACGTTGGCGAAACTGTTTTGATTCATCAAGGGTACGATGGAATGGATCGAGCGCTAAGAGTATGTGCCAGATTCTGTTTAGGCGCAGGGCAGTCAGGAGAAGCAGATGATAAATTAAGCAGGCGGCTTGCTGAGGCTCCACGTGTGTGGCGGCGCGGCGCAGCTGTCTCTCCACGTGGCCGCGGGACCGTGTGATTTGTGGCGGCCGTCCCACCCTTTTCTAGCTCTTACACGACCGACCCTCCCACCGGCACACGATGTCTGCAGTCGTCACAGGTAGAGGGTTGTTGCGACTTACGATTCCCACACAAGCTCGGCAAACAAAGGCTGTTTTCCATTATTTGTTCGCGCTTTAGGGCGAAGTTTGAGCAGAGATGCTTTCAAGCGTGCCACTTAGCTGTGTCCTGTGTTGCCACATCCACAAGGTAATTTTTTCCCTAATTATAACGCAGAGTTAATGAGCCTCGAAAAAACTGCAGCGTTTCTTGCAACTTCGTTACTGCAGCAATGCTGGCCAGCGGCTAGGCTAGATAAACGCGCTGAGAAATTAATTTTCGTTGTGTAAACTGAGGTGACAAAAGTCATAGGATATCGTCACGCTGCCTCGTTAGTCTTCCATAATTGCGGAAGTGTTGCTGGTGTTGGATTTTGTAGACGAATTGACGTCTTGATTATGGCCCATAAATGTTCGATGGGGCTAATGTCGGGCTGTTGAGGCGGCCAAATCATTCGTTCGAATTCTCCGGAATGTTCTTCAACCCAGTCGCGAACGATTGTCGCCTGATGACATGTCGCATTGTCACACATGAAAATTTCATTGCTGTTTGGGAATACTAAGGCCATGAAGGGCTGCCATTGGTATTCCAGAAGCCGAACTTAACCATTTCCGGTGCGAGTTTAGTATAGCTGGACCAAAGGACGTATTTCATTCCATGTGAACACAATTACGGACCAACCACCAGCTTACACAGTGCCTTGTTGACAACATGGGCCCATGGCTTCGTGAGACCTGCACCGTACTCGAACCCTACCATCAGTTCTCACCTACTGAAATCCTCTGACTAGGCCAAGGTTTTCCAGTCGTCTAGGGTCCAATCGATATGGTCACAAGCCCAGCAGAGGCGCTGCAGGCGATGTCATGCTGTTACCGAACCACCTCGTATCTGTCGTCTGCTGCCATAATCCATCAACGCCAAATTTCGCCGCATTGTCCTAACGTACAAGTTCGTCGTACGCACCACATTGATTTCTGCGGTTACTTCACGCATTGTTGCTTGTCTGAGACCTCTACGAGAACGGCGCTGCTCTCGGTGGTTAAGTGATGGCCATCGACCATTGCATTGTGTAAGTAGGCTGTTTATTATGTAAGTAGGCTGTTTACGTTTTATTATTGGCAACGTTACGTAGCGCTCTGTATGAAAATGACTGGCTGTGCTGTGTGCAGTCTGTGGCTAGTTTGCATTGTTGTCTGCCATTGTAGTGTTGGGCAGCGGCAGCTGGATGTGAACAGCGCTTAGCGTTGCGCAGTAGGAGGTGAGCCGCCAGCAGTGGTGGATGTGGGGAGAGAAATGGCGGAGATTTGAAATTTGTAAGACTGGATGGAATGGATAGTGTCTTGAAGGGAGGATATAAGATGAACATCAACAAAAGCAAAACGAGGATAATGGAATGTAGTCGAATTAAGTCGGGTGATGTTGAGGGAATTAGATTAGAAAATGAGACACTTAAAGTAGTGAAGGAGTTTTGCTATTTGGGGATCAAAATAACTGATGATGGTCGAAGTAGAGAGGATATAAAATGTAGACTGCCAATGGCAAGGAAAGCGTTTCTGAAGAAGAGAAATTTGTTAACATCGAGTATAGATTTAAGTGTCAGGAAGTCATTTCTGAAAGTATTTGTATGGAGTGTAGCCATGTATGGAAGCGAAACATGGACGGTAAATAGTTTGGACAAGAAGAGAATAGAAGCTTTCGAAATGTGGTGCTGCAGAAGAATGCTGAAAATTAGGTGGGTAGATCACATAACTAATGAGGAAGTATTGAATAGGATTGGGGAGAAGAGAAGTTTGTGGCACAACTTGACCAGAAGAAGGGATCGGTTGGTAGGACATGTTCTGAGGCATCAAGGGATCACCAATTTAGTATTGGAGGGCAGCGTGGAGGGTAAAAATCGTAGGGGGAGTCCAAGAGATGAATACACTAAGCAGATTCAGAAGGATGTAGGTCGGGTAGGTTGGGAGATGAAGCTTGCACAGGGTAGAGTAGCATGGAGAGCTGCATCAAACCAGTCTCAGGACTGAAGACGACCACAACAACAACAAACAAGACTGGATGGCATATGTATTATGATTATTAAGGTAAATACATTGTTTGTTCTCTATTAAAATCTTTCATTTGCTAACTATGCCTATCAGTAGTTAGTGCCTTCAGTAGTTTGAATCTTTTATTTAGCTGGCAGTAGTGGCGCTCGCTGTATTGCAGAAGTTCGAGTAACGAAGATTTTTGGTGAGGTAAGTGATTTGTGAAAGGAACAGGTTAATGTTAGTCAGGGCCATTCCTTTGTAGGGATTTCTGAAAGTCAGACTGCGTTGCGGTAAAAAAAATATTGTGTGTCAGTTTAAGCACAGTCTTGTATAACTTTTCAAAGGGGACGTTTCAGTTGTTCATAGTGAGAGGTATTGCCTGAGATCTGGTATTCTCGGCACGCTCTTGATACTGTAGATATCGAGATATTGAACGCCGAAACGGCTTCCGAAATGGTGTGTCCCATGCGCCTACCTCTAACTACCATTCCGCATTCGAAGTCTGTTAATTCCCAGTGTGTAGCCACAATTACGCCGGAAACCATTACACATGAATTACCAGACTACAAATGATAACTCCGCCAGTGCACTGCCTTTTTATACCCAGTGTATGGGATACTACAGCCATCTGTGCATATCACTTTCCCATGTTTCTTATCACATTAGTATATACTCGTATGGAATGGAGAAGAAAGTTTAATTAAAGCCATATTTCGGAGCTTATTGTGGCATTCACCTTTCCTTACACCATCATGAAGTGCATCCAGATACTAACTACTGTTCATTCAGATCTAGCAGAATCTACCCCTACTGCCTTTGTCAGAGTTCTCATCCTTACTGCTTCCCTGCACATACATCCTCATGCTTAGTTCGGAACCTTCCGCTCATATCTCAAGTTCCTCAGGTAAACGTTCACCCACATTAAGCCTACACTATAAACCAGCCACAACTCTAGAAATTCCTTAGCACCGTTACCACTAGCAGTCTACATAAATTAATCACGCCATCTGACTGTGTAAATATTTTAAACAACAAATCAACGTCTTATTTTCTAACCAGATCATTAGGGAATTCAATATTCAGAGGCCCACAACGTCAAGAGTGTGCCGAGAATAACGAATCTAAGGTATTACCTCTCACTATTGAAACGTCCCCTTTGAACAATTATACATGACTGTGCTTAAACTGACACACAATATTTTTGGCGCAACGCAATCTGACTTTCAAAAATCCCTGCAAAAGAATGGCCCTGACTAACATTAACCTATACCTTTCATAAATCACTTACCTCACCAAAAATCTTCGTTACTCGAACTACTGCAATATAGCGAGAGCCACTACTGCCAGCTAAATAGAAGATTGAAACTACGGAAGGCACTAACTACTGATAGGCATAGTTAGAAAATGAGAGATTTTAATAGAGAACAAACAATGTATTTACCTTAACAGTGTTGAAAAATCATAATATACATAGCAGTTCATGACATCCAGTCTTACAAATTTCAAAACTCCGCCATTTTTCTCCCCACATCCACCACTGCTGGCGGCTCACCTCCAACTGCTCAACGCTACGCGCTGTTCACATCCAGCTGCCGCTGCCCAACACTACAATGGCGCCGGCCGCGGTGGTCTAGCGGTTCTGGCGCTGCAGTCCGGAACCGCGAGACTGCTACGGTCGCAGGTTCGAATCCTGCCTCGGGCATGGGTGTGTGTGATGTCCTTAGGTTAGTTAGGTTTTAGTAGTTCTAAGTTATAGGGGACTTATGACCAAAGATGTTGAGTCCCATAGTGCTCAGAGCCATTTGAGCCACACTACAATGGCAGACAACAATGCAAACTAGCCACAGACTGCACACAGCACAGCCAGTCATTTTCATACAGAGCGCTACGTAACGTTGCCAATAAGAAAACATAAACAGCCTACTTACACTATCAACAATGCAATGGTCGATGGCCATCACTTAACGACTGAGAGCAGCGCCGTTTGCGTAGAGTTGTCATTGCCAACAGACAAGCAACAGCGCGTGAAATGACCGAGAAAGCAGTGTGGTACATACATCAAACGTATCCGTAGGGACAGAGCATCGAAATTTGGCGTTACAGGCTATGGCAGCAGACGACCGACGCGGTTGGTTACTCTAACAGTAAACCATCGATTGCAGCGCCTTTCATAGGTTCAAATGGTTCAAATGGCTCTGAGCACTATGGGACAACATCTGTGGTCATCAATCCCCTAGAACTCAGAACTACTTAAACCTAACTAACCTAAGGACATAATACACATCCATGCCCGAGGCAGGATTCGAACCTGCGATCGTAGCGCCTACGCGGGTCCAAACTGAAGCGCTTAGAACCGCACGGCCACACCGGCCGGCCTTTCATAGGTTCGGGACCGGTTGGACCCTGGACACTGTATATGGTGGCATGGTCACGTGAGTCCCGATTTCAGTTAGTAAGAGATGATGGAAGTGTTCGTGTATGGTGCACACCCCACGGACCCATGCACCCAATTTGTCAACAAGGCAAAGTTAGTGGTGACTCCTAATGGTGGGGCTGTGTTTACCTGGGATGGACTGGATCGTCTGGTTCAACTGAACTCATCACTGACTGGAAATGGTTATTTTCGGCTACCATTCACAGCAATTCGTGTACTTCGTGTTCCCAAACAACGAAGGAATTTTCATGCACGACAATGCTCCATGTCAGTGCGCCACAGTTGTTCACTTTTGGTTTGAAGAAAATTCTGGACCATACGAGCGAATGGTTTGGCCACCAAGATTTCCCGACTTGAATATCATCGAACGTTTATGGGATATAATTGACTGGTTACATCGAGCACAAAATCCAGCATCGGTAACACTTCCGCCAAGTATGGACGGCTATAGAGGCTTTGTGGCTCAGTATTTCTACAAGGGACTTTCAACAACTTGTTGCGTCCACGCCACATCGAGTTGCTGCACCACACAGGACAAAGGATGACTCTTCTACATCTACATCTACATCCATACACCGAAAGCCAACTAACGATGTGTGGCGGAGGGTACCTTCAATACTTCTATCGGTTCTCCCTTCTATTCCAGTCTCATACTGTTCGTGGAAAGAAAGATTGTCGGTATGCCTCTGTGTGGGCTCTAATCTCTCTGATTTTATCCTCATGGTCGCGAGATATACGTAGGAGGCAGCAATATACTGCTTGCCTCCTCGGTGCAGGTATGTTTTCCAAACTTCAACAAAAGCACATACCGAGCTACTGAGCGTCTCTCTTGCAGAGCCTTCCACTGGAGTTTATTTATCATCTCCGTAACGCTTTCGCGATTACTAAATGATCCTGTAACGAAGCGCGCTGCTCTCCGTTGGATATTCTCTCTCTCTTCTATCAACCGTATCTGGTACGGTTCCCACACCGGTGAGCAGTATTCAAACAGTGGGCGAACAAGTGTACTGTAATCTACTTCCTTTGTTTTCGGACTGCATTTCCTCATGATTCTTCCAATGAATCTATCTGGCATCTGCTGTACCGACTATTAATTTTATATGGTGATTCCATTTTAAATCACTCCTAATGCCCACTCCCAGATAATTTGGTTCAAATGGCTCTGAGCACTGTGGGACTTAACATCTGTGGTCATCACTACCCTAGAACTTAGAACAAACTTAAACCTAACTAACCTAAGTACATCACACCCATCCATGCCCGAGGCAGGATTCGAACCTGCGACCGTAGCAATCGCGCGGTTCCGGACTGAGCGCCTAGAACCGCATGGCCACCGCGGCCGGCCCAGATAATTTATGGAATTAATTGCTTCCAGTTGCTGACCTGCTATATTGTAGCTAAATAATAAAGGATCTTTCTTTCTATGTATTCGCAGAACATTACACTTGTCTACATTGAGATTCAATTGCCATTCCCTGCACCATGTGTCATTTCGTTGCAAATCATCCTGCATTTCAGTACAAATTTCTATTGTTACAACCTCTCGATGTACTACAGCATCATCCGCAAATAGCCTCAGTGAACTTCCGATATTATCCACAAGGTCATTTATGTATATTGTGAATAGCAACGGTCCTACGACACTCCCCTGCGGCCCACCTGAAATCACTCTTACTTCGGAGGACCAAGGAAGCTGTGATGAATGGTATCTTACACTTCAGAGCGACACATACACATGGCACTATTTTCCAATACAGTCATTAAGTCTCTTTAATCAACGGTCGTATCGTTCTACCATTCAATTTAACACACTGCCTGCATTTGGAAGGAACTCGAGTGGTTTATAGTCATCAGTGCCCATAGTGCTTCATGTTATAGCTGTGCACGGCCTTTCTTATTCGAAGGTAGTAATTGAATTGTAGCCACCTTCTCCAAGTGGAGGTTTTCATCTACTTGATTTTTATTTATTTATTTAACCTGATCAGATTAGGGCCATCAGGCCCTCTCTTACATCGGACCAGTGTTCCACACATGCAGCATTTCACACATCAGAGTTACATCATGACCATGGTTTAAATGGGAAAATTAGCTTACTCTAGTGACAATATGAATAAAGAGTAGTGACTAAGACCTAATAAAGTAAATGCGGAAGTATTTTTACAACAGGTGCTATACATACAGATTATGATAAAAGCAATAATAATAACAGTAAAAAAATCAAATAACAATGACAAACATGAGAAGGATTGGCAATAGTAATGAAGGTTTGTGGAGATGTACATAATATCATTCATGTGCAGAGGAAGGCATTACTGTTGCTTAAGTAGATACGTCATTAACTGTTTTTTGAAGCCGGACATGTTTTTAAGTTCTCTAACATAACGAGGGAGGTTATTCCAGAGTCGGGTTCCCGCTACTGTAAAGGACTTGGAGAAGGTGACTGAGCGATGCAGTGGAACGGAGAGGATTTTATTATAATCGGAACGTGTGTTTCTGTCATGTTGTTCCGACATGAGCGTTAGGGACGAGGAGAGATATGAGGGACAGTGTACATTTATAAGGCAGCAGATGAGACATAGTGTATGGAAATCTCCGAGTTTGTCTGCACGCAGCCAGGACTATTTTGCATATGCTGGTGAAATGTGATCAAAAAGTCGAACGTCACAGATATATCGGACGCAGGCATTCATGACCAGTCCTAGACGTCGGAAATTTTCCTGAGAGAGGCCTTGTAGGATAATATCGCTGTAGTCTGTAGTCTGTAGATTGTATCCATTAAAGACTTCTTACAACCGAAAAAAGGGCGTTTGCAAAATTTCTTGTGACTGTGAAAGGTCTCTGCTGGATTCCTTTCATGTTAATTTCTTAAATCTGTGGTCATTTACGGCATAAATTCCTCTTCTAAATTTACTGTGGCGTTTCTGACTATCTGGGAGGAGACTGAGTAGTGGAACTCGTTACTTTTACACATAAACAAGAACGGTCTGTCACACTACTACACTTTAAAACACAGTTTACATGTAATTCATGTCACACAGTCTCATACGGAACCTACATCAGCTTTCTTTTATATACTGTATATGATACGATACTGTCATCCCCCTTCCCTTCTGTGTGAGAGGATGAATGAGCAAATGTATTTCTAGTTGCATGCTTGAGGGTAGCAGACAAGCCTGTCTGCTAGAGAACAGTAGGACCAACGTCGGAACAGGTAGCTACGCTTTCTAAAAGCAGAGAGGTTTCTATTCTTAGTATGGTCCTGTCCGTCCCTTGTCATGTTGGTATAGGAAGCTGCCCCTCTGGCCACTTCCGTTTGTATTTGTGAGCCACCCTCAGGAAGGGACCACGGCAGTCTGTCCGTGGTAAGCGTCTGAAATGGTAAGATCTCCGGCTAAGCGCGTGTCTGCTAAGTCTGTAGGACAATGGATTTCTTAAGTTCAGCCTAACTGAAAATTTAATCACCTTTATTTCAGGTTTAGCTCTAAAATATCTAATGTTATCTTAAATTGCAACGCAGTGTAATTCCCGTGTGAAGTTCAGAATATCTTCCGGTAGTTGCTTTGTCACTACTTTGTGAGTAAAGTGGAACCATGTGTTGATCAGTAACTCTAACTAAGCTCATCAATCTTAAATGCGAGTGTGCGTGAGATTATAACATCTCGTCTTCACAATATTTTTCAATATAGCAACTTTTCTTTATGTTCAACCCATGTGGGGTGTACTTTGTGAGACCACTACCACGTGCTTATATAATTGTTTGACCCATCAGGTTAATAGTAAGACGTTAGTAACCAGTTCGAGGTTTTTCTTTTGTAAATTGCTTTTCGATCTAATTTATTCTAATTATCAAAATTATTGTGGAGTTACACGCTTTGTGTAAAGCAAGTTGATCACGTGAAGCATGTGGTGTAATCATCAAAGTAGCCCTCAGCTATTCTTTTCGGGAAGATTTCACAAAGAGTTAATATGAATTTAGTATACCAGTGTGTGGTAATTACATGACGGACAGGATTGTGCTACGAACGTAACTTCTTTGGGTGAAAATTGAATCGGTTGGTTGTGGTTAATTTCTTCTTGCATATGTTTCAACATTCTTCGTGTGTTATTTTATGAATGCTATGTTGTATGCAGTCTCCCAATCTTGGCTCCATATTTGATGTGTTCCGTAAGATTACAAACTCACATTTTCCACAATCCTAAATAAGGCACTAGTTTATTTATGAATCAAATTTAATATGCTGAAATTTCAATGATCAATGTTAAAATAAATTTCCAAATATAAACTGATTTATTTTTTATTTAAATTCTCTTATATATATGTATATGTATATATATATATCCCCCCATGAACCATGGACCTTGCCGTTGGTGGGGAGGCTTGCGTGCCTCAGCGATACAGATGGCCGTACCGTAGGTGCAACCACAACGGAGGGGTATCTGTTGAGAGGCCAGACAAACATGTGGTTCCTGAAGAGGGGCAGCAGCCTTTTCAGTAGTTGCAGGGGCAACAGTCTGGATGATTGACTGATCTGGCCTTGTAACATTAACCAAAACGGCCTTGCTGTGCTGGTACTGCGAACGGCTGAAAGCAAGGGGAAACTACAGCCGTAATTTTTCCCGAGGACATGCAGCTCTACTGTATGACTAAATGATGATGGCGTCCTCTTGGGTAAAATATTCCGGAGTTAAAATAGTCCCCCATTCGGATCTCCGGGCGGGGACTACTCAGGAGGACGTCATTATCAGGAGAATGAAAACTGGCGTTCTACGGATCGGAGCGTGGAATGTCAGATCCCTTAATCGGGCAGGTAGGTTAGAAAATTTAAAAAGGGAAATGGATAGGTTAAAGTTAGATATAGTGGGAATTAGTGAAGTTCGGTGGCAGGAGGAACAAGACTTTTGGTCAGGTGATTACAGGGTTATAAATACAAAATCAAATAGGGGTAATGCAGGAGTAGGTTTAATAATGAATAAAAAAATAGGAGTGCGGGTTAGCTACTACAAACAGCATAGTGAACGCATTATTGTGGCCAAGATAGACACAAAGCCCATGCCTACTACAGTACTACAAGTTTATATGCCAACTAGCTCTGCAGATGACGAAGAAATTGAACAAATGTATGATGAAATAAAGGAAATTATTCAGATAGTGAAGGGAGACGAAAATTTAATAGTCATGGGTGACTGGAATTCGAGTGTAGGAAAAAGAAGAGAAGGAAACGTAGTTGGTGAATATGGATTGGGGCTGAGAAATGAAAGAGGAAGCAGCCTGGTAGAATTTTGCACAGAGCACAACTTAATCATAGCCAACACTTGGTTCAAGAATCATAAAAGAAGGTTGTATACCTGGAAGAATCCTGGAGATACTAAAAGGTATCAGATAGATTATATAATGGTAAGACAGAGATTTAGGAACCAGGTTTTAAATTGTAAGACATTTCCTGGGGCAGATATGGATTCTGACCACAATCTATTGGTTATGAACTGCAGGTTGAAACTGAAGAAACTGCAAAAAGGTGGGAATTTAAGGAGATGGGACCTGGATAAACTGAAAGAACCAGAGGTTGCACAGAGTTTCAGGGAGAGCAAAGGGAACAATTGACAGGAATGGGGGAAAGAAATACAGTAGAAGAAGAGTGGGTAGCTCTGATAGATGAAGTAGTGAAGGCAGCAGAGGATCAAGTAGGTAAAAAGACGAGGGCTAATAGAAATCCTTGGGTAACAGAAGAAATATTGAATTTAATTGATGAAAGGAGAAAATATAAAAATGCAGTAAGTGAAGCAGGCAAAAAGGAATACAAACGTCTCAAAAATGAGATCGACAGGAAGTGCAAAATGGCTAAGCAGGGATGGCTAGAGGACAAATGTAAGGATGTAGAGGCTTGTCTCACTAGGGGTAAGATAGATACTGCCTACAGGAAAATTAAAGAGACCTTTGGAGGGAAGAGAACCACTTGCATGAATATCAAGAGCTCAGATGGAAACCCAGTTCTAAGCAAAGAAGGGAAGGCAGAAAGGTGGAAGGAGTATCTAGAGGGTTTATACAAGGGCGATGTACTTGAGGACAATATTATGGAAATGGAAGAGGATGTAGATGAAGACGAAATGGGAGATAAGATACTGCGTGAAGAGTTTGACAGAGCACTGAAAGACCTGAGTCGAAACAAGGCCCCGGGAGTAGACAACATTCCATTTGAACTACTGATGGCCTCGGGAGAGCCAGTCATGACAAAACTCTACCATCTGGTGAGCACGATGTATGAGACAGGCGAAATACCCTCAGACTTCAAGAAGAATATAATAATTCCAATCCCAAAGAAAGCAGGTGTTGACAGATGTGAAAATTACCGAACTATCAGTTTAATAAGTCACAGCTGCAAAATACTAACGCGAATTCTTTACAGACGAATGGAAAAACTGGTAGAAGCCGACCTCGGGGAAGATCAGTTTGGATTCCGTAGAAATGTTGGAACACGTGAGGCAATACTGACCTTACGACTTATCTTAGAAGAAAGATTAAGAAAAGGCAAACCTACGTTTCTAGCATTTGTAGACTTCGAGAAAGCTTTTGACAATGTTAACTGGAATACTCTCTTTCAAATACTGAAGGTGGCAGGGGTAAAATACAGGGAGCGAAAGGCTATTTACAGTTTGTACAGAAACCAGATGGCAGTTATAAGAGTCGAGGGGCATGAAAGGGAAGCAGTGGTTGGGAAAGGAGTAAGACAGGGTTGTAGCCTCTACCCGATGTTATTCAATCTGTATATTGAGCAAGCAGTAAAGGAAACAAAAGAAAAATTCGGAGTAGGTATTAAAATCCATGGAGAAGAAATAAAAACTTTGAGGTTCGCCGATGACATTGTAATTCTGTCAGAGACAGCAAAGGACTTGGAAGAGCAGTTGAACGGAATGGACAGTGTCTTGAAAGGAGGATATAAGATGAACATCAACAAAAGCAAAACGAGGATAATGGAATGTAGTCAAATTAAGTCGGTTGATGCTGAGGGAATTAGATTAGGAAATGAGACACTTAAAGTAGTAAAGGAGTTTTGCTATTTAGGGATTAAAATAACCGATGATGGTCGAAGTAGAGAGGATATAAAATGTAGACTGGCAATGGCAAGGAAAGCGTTTCTCAAGAAGAGGAATTTGTTAACATCGAGTATAGATTTAAGTGTCAGGAAGTCGTTTCTGAAAGTATTTGTATGAAGTGTAGCCATGTATGGAAGTGAAACATGGACGATAACTAGTTTGGACAAGAAGAGAATAGAAGCTTTCGAAATGTGGTGCTACAGAAGAATGCTGAAGGTAAGGTGGGTAGATCACGTAACTAATGAGGAGGTATTGAATAGGATTGGGGAGAAGAGAAGTTTGTGGCACAACTTGACTAGAAGAAGGGATCGGTTGGTAGGACATGTTTTGAGGCATCAAGGGATCACAAATTTAGCATTGGAGGGCAGTGTGGAGGGTAAAAATCGTAGAGGGAGACCAAGAGATGACTACACTAAGCAGATTCAGAAGGATGTAGGTTGCAGTAGATACTGGGAGATGAAGAAGCTTGCACAGGATAGAGTAGCATGGAGAGCTGCATCAAACCAGTCTCAGGACTGAAGACCACAACAACAACATATATATATATATATATATATATATATAAAATCACCGGTTGTCGTATGACTATTAAAAGATTGTAATTAATGTTAGTCTGGTTGGGGATTTGGTAAGCTAGACTGGATACCTGGTGAAACAGTTGCGCAGTAATGCAAGGTTAACTTCCCCAGACAGCTCATAGCTTTTAACCCGCTTTTATTCTCTATCAGCACCGCTTACACCACAAAATAAAGCAACAACGTTTCAACTGTGGTGCTGCATGTATAGGCCACATGGCGGGAACTACCCAGGAGCACGAAAGATACACCCGTCTTCGGCAACCCTTAAAAGCACCCGTAGCAGAGTACTGTATTTCCATGGGACACAAAACTGAATACAACACAATGAAAATTTTAGCTACAGTTTTCAGTTTTTGGGATACGGTAATTAAGGAATCGCTAGAAGTACGTCTTGCCATAAATCATGGCAACGTCTTTCTGATGGATAAAAATTGGAAGTCTATAATTAAAAGTATCTACTCACAGCGTAATCGACGGGGTCATTCGATACTCAGTGACTAGATCATCTCACACTTGGAGCACACACAACTCGGCTGTGTCGCGCATGATGATGACCTGACGCATGCGCCGAAAGACACCAGCACATTTCGCATGCGCGAGGTTGGGCATAAATATCGTGAAGGCACATCGGATCTCCAGGAGTTGTCTACTCGCCTGAAGATGGCCGGACGGCTCTGTGCTGAAATATCGTGGCAGAATATCGATGGGATCCGACTGTGCACCGAAAATTGTTAGAGGAAATACGCCAGGAAATGTATTCTCTTCTGACAATGTGTCACAACCGAAAATTGGCCAAACAGCCGTATGTTTTCGGAAGTTACTTTATTTAGACGACCAGTTTCGGCATCTCATTAAGGCCATCTTCAGGCCCCTATGCATTCCATGTACATACAAACAGATACATCGATGTTTCCGTATCTGGAACCATCAATATTTGGATTCCACAAAAAAAAAAAAAAATCGCGGCAGCCAAATGTTGATGGCTTCAGTTATGCACACCCCGATGTAGTTGATTGTTTATACATGGAGTACATGGGAGCCTGAAGATGACATTAATGGTTTGATAGGCTCGTCGTCTAAATAAGATAACTTCTGAGCACATACGTATGCTGGATAATTTTTCTTTGGTAAATATCGGATCAGCCACGGTGTCCCGTATCGACAATGTATCAACAGAGATGCGCCAATCTTGTTACGTGACGGTCTTAGCATGTGACGACGTGCCTAACTCACCTCCATATGAAGCAGCACTGCTATAATTCTGCGTATGACCACCGTCATTATTTGTCTGCATGCAAATACACTGGAGCGCCAAAGAAACTGGTATAGGCATGCGTATCCAAATTCGGAGATACGTAAACAGACAAAATATAACGCAGCGGTCGGCGACGCCTATGTAAGACAAGTGTCTGTCGCAGTTGCTAGATCGGTTACTGCTGCTGCATTGGCAGTTTATGACGTTTCAATTGAGTTTGAACGTGGTGTTATAGTCGGCGCACGAGCGATGGGACGTAGCACCTGCGAGGTAGCGATGAAGTACGGATTTTCCCGCACGATAATTTCACAAGTGTACCGTGAATAACAGGAATACGGTTAAATATATGATTACCGACATCGCTGCGGTCGGAAAAAGATCCGGCAAGAACTGCACCAACGACGACCGAAGAGAATCGTTCAGCGGTATAGGAGAGCAACCCATCCGCAAATTGCTGCAGATTTCATTGCTGGGCCCACAGCAAGTGTCAGCCTGCGAACCATTCAACGAAACATCATCGATATGGGCTTTCGGAGCCGAAGGTCCAGTCGTGTACCCTTGATGACTGCATGACACAAAGCGTTACGCCTGGGCTGGGCCAGTCACCAACGACATTGGCCTATTGATGACTGGAAATATGCTGCCTGGTCGGACGAGTCTCGTTTCAAATTGTTTCGAGCGGATGGACGTGTACGGGTATGGAGACCACCTCACGAATCCATGCACCTTGCATGTCAGCAGGGGACTGCTCAAGCTGATCGAGGCTCTGTAATGTTGTGGGGCGTGTGCAGTTAGAGTGATATATATATACGATTCTGATAGGTGACGTATGTAAGCGTCCTGTGTGATCACCTGCATCGATTCATGTCCATTGCGCATTCCGACGGTCTTTGACAATTCCAGCAGGACAATGCGACACATCACAGGTCCAGAATTGCTACAGAGTAGCTCCAGGAACGCTCTTCTGAGCATACTTCCGCTGGCCACGAAACCCTCCAGAGATGAACATTATTGTGCGTATCTGGGATGTCTTGCAACGTGCTATTCAGAAGATTTCTACACCCTCTAGTGCTCTTATGGATTTATGGACAGCCCTGCAGGGTTCATGGTGTCAGTTTTCTCCAGCACTACTTCAGACATTAGTCGAGTCGATGCCACGTCGTGCTGCGGCACTTCTGCGTGCTCGCGGGGGCGCTACAAGATATTAGGCAGGTGTACCAATTTCTTTGGCTCTACAGTGTATTGGAATTCCCCATAAAAAAGTCGGTAGTGTGGGGGGACAGATCAGTTTATGCCTACAGTAATCCTTGTTAGTGAGTCTCACGGGGTATCATTTAACACTTTCTGTAATTTTTATGTATAGACTTCGTACAACATTTATGCACCTCTTGTGTGACCACGAAACGGGGAAGAATTATGGTTTCAACAAATCTTTAGCATTTGGCAATGAGGGCTCTTAATGGATCTGTAGTGTGACAGTTGTTATGTAGAATGGGTAACGTATTTTAGTTTAGTGGGAGAAGGGAGGTGCAGACTCAAAAAACAGTTTACCGCTGTAGGGGAGTTATTAAGCAAGAAAATTTAAATTTTCCTTAAGTATGGAGCAGGCGCTTTATTATGTGGAATAAAATGAAATATTTCTCCATCTGGAGGTAGTGTGTATCGCTAACAGAAATAGATGAGCAACCCACTGTTCTTCCTCAAAATCAGCGAAGATGTATGGCAAGGGTTTCCGCTGTCACCACTGCTGTTTATTTTGCACTCCAAAAAGGGAATGAGGGAACCAAAGGAGTGCGATAGTGTTGTATGCCTGGGAAAAAAAATTAGCAAAGCACAGTTCACCGACGTTGCAGCTGTGGTAGCAGAAAGTGGAAAGGAATTGTTTGGTGTTAACCGTACTGTAACTTGCACTATAGTGTTTGTTAACAAGTGCATACAAATAAGAATAAAAAAGTGCAAGAGATGGCCATGCTGAAGGATTACATATACTGGCAGGAAAAAATCCCAACAACAAGAAGGAATCGTGCGAGACATACCAAAGTTGATTGGCCCGCTTTTACATCTATAAACTTAGTGCCAGTCGCATACAAATCACGTTTGTTTTAAATATATGCTGTAATGGTCGTGAGAGTTCGTTTCTTTTGGAATTGGACGTAGTGAGTAGAAAGATGCCACTGTAACTGCTCACCAAATACACTCCTGGAAATTGAAATAAGAACACCGTGAATTCATTGTCCCAGGAAGGGGAAACTTTATTGACACATTCCTGGGGTCAGATACATCACATGATCACACTGACAGAACCACAGGCACATAGACACAGGCAACAGAGCATGCACAATGTCGGCACTAGTACAGTGTATATCCACCTTTCGCAGCAATGCAGGCTGCTATTCTCCCATGGAGACGATCGTAGAGATGCTGGATGTAGTCCTGTGGAACGGCTTGCCATGCCATTTCCACCTGGCGCCTCAGTTGGACCAGCGTTCGTGCTGGACGTGCAGACCGCGTGAGACGACGCTTCATCCAGTCCCAAACATGCTCAATGGGGGACAGATCCGGAAATCTTGCTGGCCAGGGTAGTTGACTTACACCTTCTAGAGCACGTTGGGTGGCACGGGATACATGCGGACGTGCATTGTCCTGTTGGAACAGCAAGTTCCCTTGCCGGTCTAGGAATGGTAGAACGATGGGTTCGATGACGGTTTGGATGTACCGTGCACTATTCAGTGTCCCCTCGACGATCACCAGTGGTGTACGGCCAGTGTAGGAGATCGCTCCCCACACCATGATGCCGGGTGTTGGCCCTGTGTGCCTCCGTCGTATGCAGTCCTGATTGTGGCGCTCACCTGCACGGCGCCAAACACGCATACGACCATCATTGGCACCAAGGCAGAAGCGACTCTCATCGCTGAAGACGACACGTCTCCATTCGTCCCTCCATTCACGCCTGTCGCGACACCACTGGAGGCGGGCTGCACGATGTTGGGGCGTGAGCGGAAGACGGCCTAACGGTGTGCGGGACCGTAGCCCAGCTTCATGGAGACGGTTGCGAATGGTCCTCGCCGATACCCCAGGAGCAACAGTGTCCCTAATTTGCTGGGAAGTGGCGGTGCGGTCCCCTACGGCACTGCGTAGGATCCTACGGTCTTGGCGAGCATCCGTGCGTCGCTGCGGTCCGGTCCCAGGTCGACGGGTACGTGCAGCTTCCGCCGACCACTGGCGACAACATCGATGTACTGTGGAGACCTCACGCCCCACGTGTTGAGCAATTCGGCGGTACGTCCACCCGGCCTCCCGCATGCCCACTATACGCCCTCGCTCAAAGTCCGTCAACTGCACATACGGTTCACGTCCACGCTGTCGCGGCATGCTACCAGTGTTAAAGACTGCGATGGAGCTCCGTATGCCACGGCAAACTGGCTGACACTGACGGCGGCGGTGCACAAATGCTGCGCAGCTAGCGCCATTCGACGGTCAACACCGCGGTTCCTGGTGTGTCCGCTGTGCCGTGCGTGTGATCATTGCTTGTAAAGCCCTCTCGCAGTGTCCGGAGCAAGTATGGTGGGTCTGACACACCGGTGTCAATGTGTTCATTTTTCCATTTCCAGGAGTGTAGATGAGCAACCCACTGTTCTTCTTCAAAATCAGCGAAGATGTATGGCAAGGGTTTCCGCTGTCACCACTGCTGTTTATTTTGCACTCCAAAAAGGGAATGAGGGAACCAAAGGAGTGCGATAGTGTTGTATGCCTGGGAAAAAAAATAGCAAAGCACAGTTCACCGACGTTGCAGCTGTGGTAGCAGAAAGTGGAAAGGAATTGTTTGGTGTTAACCGTACTGTAACTTGCACTATAGTGTCTGTTAACAAGTGCATATAAATAAGAATAAAAAAGTGCAAGAGGTGGACATGCTGAAGGATTACATATACTGGCAGGAAAAAAATCCCAACAACAAGAAGGAATCGTGCGAGATAAACCAAAGTTGATTGGCGCTCTTTTACATCTACAAACTTAGTGCCAGTCGCATAAGAGCAGCTCTAGTTGCATACAAATCACGTTTGTTCTAAATATATGCTGTAATGGTCGTGAGAGTTCGTTTCTTTTGGAATTGGACGTAGTGAGTAGAAAGATGCCACTATAGCTGCTCACCAAATATGAACAAGTTCTTGTAATAGGCCTAGGAGGAGCTAGACGTTCCTTCTGCGGTGTTGCAGAAAGACTTGGCAGGAACGTAGCCACTGCATATGACTGTTGTAAGAGTTGGTCACGGCAAGGTACGGTGGCAAAAAAGACCTGGCCCAAGACGACCACTTGTCACTGCTGAGAGGGAAGACGGTCGAGTTGAGTGTACGGCTGTCATGCTTCATACTGCACCTGCAGCAGCAATTTGAGCAGTAGATAGCATCCCAATGACTCGACCTGTTACAAATCGGTTACTTCAAGGACACCCCCGAGCCAGATACCCTGTAGCGTGCATTTTACACACCCCAAACCACCGCCGTTTGCCACTTCATTGGTGCAGAGCGAAAGCTCACTTCAGGATGAACTGGAGGTCTGTTGTGCTACCTGATGAAAGCTGGTTCTACCTCGGTACCAGTGATGGTCATGTGTTGGTTAGGAGGAGGTCATGTGAGCGTCTGCAGCCAACCTGTCTGCGTGCCAGACACACTGGACATACACCTGGAGTTATGGTCAGGGGTGCGATTTCATTGTGACTGCAGGAGAACTCTCATGGTTAGTCAGACCACCCTAACTGCTAACTTGTACGTCAATCTAGTGATTCGACCTGTTGTGCTCCCATTCTACATCTACATCTACATCTACATTTATACTCCACAAGCCACCCAACGGTGTGTGTCGGAGGGCACTTTACGTGCCATTGTCATTACCTCCCTTTCCTGTTCCAGTCGCGTATGGTTCGCGGGAAGAACGACTGTCTGAAAGCCTCCGTGCGCGCTCTAATCTCTCTAATTTTACATTCGTGATCTCCTCGGGAGGTATAAGTAGGGGGAAGCAATATATTCGATACCTCATCCAGAAACGCACCCTCTCGAAACCTGGCGAGCAAGCTACACCGCGATACAGAGCGCCTCTCTTGCAGAGTCTGCCACTTGAGTTTGTTAAACATCTCCGTAACGCTATCACGGTTACCAAATAACCCTGTGACGAAACGCGCCGCTCTTCTTTGGATCTTCTCTATCTCCTCTCTCAACCCGATCTGGTACGGATCCCACACTGATGCGCAATACTCAAGTATAGGTCGAACGAGTGTTTTGTAAGCCATCTCTTTTGTTGATGGACTACATTTTCTAAGGACTCTCCCAATGAATCTCAACCTGGCACCCGCCTTAGCAACAATTAATTTTATATGATCAATCCACTTCAAATCGTTCCGCACGCATAATCCCAGATATTTTACAGAAGTAACTGCTACCAGTGTTTGTTCCGCTATCATATAATCATACAAGAAAAGATCCTTCTTTCTATGTATTCGCAGTACATTACACTTGTCTATGTTAAGGGTCAGTTGCCACTCCCTGCACCAAGTGCCTATCCGCTGCAGATCTTCCTGCATTTCGCTACAATTTTCTAATCCTGCAACTTCTCTGTATATTACAGCATCATCCGCGAAAAGCCGCATGGAACTTCCGACACTATCTACTAGGTCATGTATATATATTGTGAAAAGCAATGGTCCTATAACACTCCCCTGTGGCACGCCAGAAGTTACTTTAACGTCTGTAGACGTCTCTCCATTGATAACAACATGCTGTGTTCTGTTTGCTAAAAACTCTTCAATCCAGCCACACAGCTGGTCTGATATTCCGTAGGCTCTTACTTTGTTTATCAGGCGACAGTGCGGAACTGTATCGAACGCCTTCCGGAAGACAAGGAAAATAGCATCTACTTGGGAGCCTGTATCCAATATTTTCTGGGTCTCATGAACAAATAAAGCGAGTTGGGTCTCACAGGATCGGTGTTTCTGGAATCCATGTTGATTCCTACATAGTAGATTCTGGGTTTCCAAAAACGACATGATACTCGAGCAACATTCATGAACAACATTAAAGGGCGTGTTTTCCAACAGGATAACGCTCGATCTCATACCGCTATTGTAAACCGACACCCTCTACAGTGTGTCGACACGCTGTCGTGACCCGCTCGATCACGAGATCTGTCTCCAGTCGAGCACACATGGGACATCATCGGACAACTCTTGCGTCATCCACAGAGAGGATTAACCGTTTCATTCTGGAAACATCTCCCAGGCTGAGGCTAAGCCATGTCTCCGCAGTATCCTTTCTTTCAGGAGCGCTAGTTCTGCAAGTTTCGCAGGAGAGCTTCTGTAAAGTTTGGAAGGTAGGAGACGAGGTACTGGCAGAAATGAAACTGTGAGGACGGGGCGTGAGTCGTGCTTGGGTAGCTCAGATGGTAGAGCAATTGCCCTCGAAAGGAAAAGGTCCCGAGTTCGGGTATCGGTCCGGCACACAATTTTAATCTGCCAGGAAGTTTCAGGATTAACTGTCCCTGTATTGACCGACTGGGTGCAACAGGCATGGAACTCCATCCCACAAACTGACAGCCGACACCTATCTGACACAATAGATGCTCGTTTTCATGATTGAATTAATCATTCAGGCGGTTGTACCGGTTATTAATTTAGCAGCATTCACATCTGCAATGACCTTTCTCACGCTTAAATTCACCTGTGAGTTTCCAACGTTAATCACTTAAATATGTTATTTAGACAGGCGTATTTCCTAAATTTCATTATTCTACATCAACTTTTTTTTGCGATTTTTTCTGTCAGTGTATTACAGCTTGTAAAAATAATCTTGAAAAGAGTATACATGTTGATAAACCTGGGAAGTAGAATAGATAAACATGATAGGTGCATGTAAGGCTTAGAAGTAGCGATAGGACAAATGCAAATTGGCTTTTATGGGAAGAATTAGCGGCTACTGTTCATGAACGTAAAAGCAGTGCGTGGTTCTGAGTGTATTAAAATGAACAAAAAAATGGTTCAAATGGTTCTGAGCACTATGGGACTTAACATCTTAGGTCATCAGCCCCCTAGAACTTAGAACTACGTAAACCTAACTAACCTAAGGACATCACACACATCCATGCCCGAGGGAGGATTCAAACGTGCGACCGTAGCAGTCGCACGTAAAATGAACAACTTGGTTACTGTGATCAGTATGTGTAAACTGCGCTCAGATGTTGACATTAGCACAGACGCTGGATGTTAATTACATTTGCATAATCATATTGGAAAAATCTCCACCCCTTGTAGTTACTGGGAAATAAGGACGTAACATCATTAGAATAGGAGTATTTCAGATTATATCATGCCATGCAATTAACAACAACACAGGGACTTTGAAAATGATGTCGTCTTGTCTCCAACTCTTTTCAGCAACTGCATAGATAACCTACTCAGGGCAAGGAAACAAAATATCATCTGTGACGTAAAGATCAACACAGAGAACTGTTTTAATGTTCTGCTGCATACAGATGATCAAATAATGATTCACGTAAATCTTTATCTGTTGGCCTCCGGAACACAGCATGAATATCACCACTGCCAAAACAAAGGTTCCTTCATTCAAGAGGAAATCGCCTATAGGGTCTGAAATTGTGTTAAATAGTGTAGTATTGGAGCAGGTAACTCCTGCCAGTCGGCTGTGACATAAGACGAAATATCGACAAGAAAACTGATAACAAGATTCTAAAATTTAACACAGCTTGTGAATAATTGGGAATACTGTACAAAGACAATTACAAATTGGTTCAGCACGGAATAAAACGGACCTAAACAGAAAAAGGTGAGGGAACATGTAGGTAGAATGCATGAAAATAGACTTCCAAAGCTAATTATGCACTACAAACCTGCAGAGACAAGACAGGGAGGAGACCATGGAAGGAATAGCATTGTCGGTCGGAACAGGTGAAATAAACGGCACATGAAGAAGAAGATCATGCCATTCTTCTGTTACTACTGGCTATTCCTGTAAGTTCTGCATCGCTGCAGCTTCTAAAATGCTCCATTTTTCGTCCTATAAAGTTTCGCGGGTATAACGGAAAACGCTTAGCAAATTAATTTGGTTGGATTGGGAAGCTGCATCCTAAAAGCGCCACTATGAGATGTACGGCAGAACCTTGTTAAAATCAATGTCCACCTATCATGTAGACCAGGTGTAGTCAACCATTCCTACTTATTGTTCATATTTCTATCTATGTAGACAAATTTTCTAACTGTCCTCCGGCTCAACAGTACTGGTGATTTATAAAGTAGAGACGTTAGTTTACTTTGCAAAATTTACAAAACAGAGTTACAGCGAGTTACAGCATACGAAAATAATTACTTAACAAATACTTTATGCCAAAATTCTCTGGCCGGCCGCTGTCATCGAGCGGTTCTAGGCACTTCAGTCCGGAACCGCGCTGCTGCTACGGTCGCAGGTTCGAATCCTGCCTCGGGCGTGTGTGTGTGTGTGTGTGTGTGTGTGTGTGTGTGTGTGTGTGTGTGTGTGTGTGTGTGTGATGTCCTTAGGTTAGTTAGGTTTAAGTAGTTCTAAGTTCTAGGGGACTGATGACATCAGATGTTAAGTCCCATAGTGCTTAGAGCCATTTGAACCAAAATTCTTTTTTCAGTTAAAAGACGGTACTTCTATTCAGGTGCATCCACATGAGTACTTCGTCGAAGTATGGAAGATAAAATTGTAGAACAGTTGACGAGAAGTTCAGTTCTATAAGAATCGTGGGAACTCGAGAAGCCTATTTTAGCATGACGGTTAGTAATGGAGGATGTATTTAGAAAATGCAGGACAACTTAGCGTTGGAGAAGTTCGGGGGCAGAGCAACCATCATCTTAAAGAACAGGTAGACCGCCATACACCTATCTTTCCCGATTGTGATGGAATCTCTCCATTTCTACCTAATTTCCAGTATCTTTGTGTAGCGCCACAAGCCAAACGCTTCGATTCTCTTCTGTTACGGTTTTCTGACAGTCTACGATCCAATACCATACAATTTTGTGTTCCAAACGTACACTCTCAGAAGTTTCGTCCTCAATTAAGACCGGAGTTTGATACCAGTAAACTTCTATTGCCGAGAAAAGCTCCCTTTGTCTGTTCCACTCCTGTTTTTTGTCTCGTCCTTGATCCGTACGTCATGTGCTATTTTACTTCCAAGACAGCAAAACTGCCTAACTTCATCTGCTCGTAACTGTAGGGTTCCACGGCCGTAGTCACTGTCAATACACACGAGGGGCGTTCAATAAATAGTGCAACACATTTTTTCCCCTCTCCCAATTTCGGTTAAAAAAATGTTGACGTCGTGGGGTATTCCCGCTTCGGCCCCTGTAGGTTCATCAAGACAGGTGGCGGTGCTAAACCTATCCTTTCAAAAGTTGTGTGTAACGGAGATGCGTTACAAGCGGAGAGGTGTCACTGAGTTTCTTTTGGCGAAAAATCAGAACATCGGAGGTATTCATAGTCTACGGTGACTTGGCAGTGAAGAAAAGCACGGTGAGTCGTTGGGCGAGGCCTCTGTCATCATCGCAACTACAGGGTGTTTCAAAAATGACCGGTATATTTGAAACGGCAATAAAAACTAAACGAGCAGCGATAGAAATACACCGTTTGTTGCAATATGCTTGGGACAACAGTACATTTTCAGGCGGACAAACTTTCGAAATTACAGTAGTTACAATTTTCAACAACAGATGGCGCTGCAAGTGATGTGAAAGATATAGAAGACAACGCAGTCTGTGGGTGCGCCATTCTGTACGTCGTCTTTCTGCTGTAAGCGTGTGCTGTTCACAACGTGCAAGTGTGCTGTAGACAACATGGTTTATTCCTTAGAACAGAGGATTTTTCTGGTGTTGGAATTCCACCGCCTAGAACACAGTGTTGTTGCAACAAGACGAAGTTTTCCACGGAGGTTTAATGTAACAAAAGGACCGAAAAGCGATACAATAAAGAATGTTTGAAAAATTTCAACGGACTGGGAACGTGAGGGATGAACGTGCTGGAAAGGTAGGGCGACCGCGTACGGCAACCACAGAGGCCAACGCGCAGCTAGTGCAGCAGGTGATCCAACAGCGGCCTCGGGTTTCCGTTCGCCGTGTTGCAGCTGCGGTCCAAATGACGCCAACGTCCACGTATCGTCTCATGCGCCAGAGTTTACACCTCTATCCATACAAAATCCAAACGCGGCAACCCCTCAGCGCCGCTACCATTGCTGCACGAGAGACATTCGCTAACGATATAGTGCACAGAATTGATGATGGCGATATCCATGTGGGCAGCATTTGGTTTACTGACGAAGCTTATTTTTACCTGGACGGCTTCGTCAATAAACAGAACTGGCGCATATGGGGAACCGAAAAGCCCCATGTTGCAGTCCCTGCATCCTCAAAAGGTACTGGTCTGGGCCGCCATTTCTTCCAAAGGAATCATTGGCCCATTTTTCAGATCCGAAACGATTACTGCATCACGCTATCTGGACATTCTTCGTGAATTTGTGGCGGTACAAACTGCCTTAGACGACACTGCGAACACCTCGTGGTTTATGCAAGATGGTGCCCGGCCACATCGCACGCCGACGTCTTTAATTTCCTGAATGAATATTTCGATGATCGTGTGATTGCTTTGGGCTATCCGAAACATACAGGAGGCGGCGTGGATTGGCCTCCCTATTCGCCAGACATGAACCCCTGTGAATTCTTTCTGTGGGGACACGTGAAAGACCAGGTGTACCGCCAAAATCCAGAAACAATTGAACAGCTGAAGCAGTACATCTCATCTGCATGTGAAGCCATTCCGCCAGACACGTTGTCAAAGGTTTCGGGTAATTTCATTCAGAGACTACGCCATATTATTGCTACGCATGGTGGATATATGGAAAATATCGTACTATAGAGTTTCCCAGACCGCAGCGCCATCTGTTGTTGACAATTGTAACTACTGTATTTTCGAAAGTTTGTCTGCCTGAAAAAAAAATATATAGAGAGAGAGACAGAGAGAGACACGTAGAAACTGGACTATGAAAAGTTCGTCATAAAGAGAAAAATATTTAGTGCGTCTTGATGTTTCACTGTGTTATTCGGGCTACTTCAGCAGTTGCGTGCGTATGTGTTTTCACTTGATTCCGGGGCGTTTTTCTCTCTCGCGTGGTCCGCGCTTCCTTCTGCCTTCCAGCTCATTCCAGGGCCTTCCGCTGGATTTATAGGTCCCTTTGAGAACGCTGAGCTGACCTGTCGACCAGCAAGCAGCTTCTCCGGACAACGCGGTCCGCCCGTCGGGTAGATTTATTTATCTTCCACTGGCACCGTGACACGCAGCTAGGGGTTCCCTTGTTGATTCTTCCACCACTTTGCTGTTTTCCTTTTTGACAACGTCAGATATGCGGCGACTAGTTTTTCTCTCCTTAGAAGAAAGAAAAAGTACGAGATGCAGAGGGAGCTTAGCGGCTACTGCTTACTGTCGTTGATGAGCAGACTTGGTAAGAGGAGGGAGGAAGAGGAAAAGAGAAAAGTGTGTGTGTGGGAGGGGGGGAGGGGGGGTTAATAGAGTGATTTTTATAAATCTTAGCTCCCGTCGCGCCAGAGATTTTAATTCCGGGAGCTGTGGTCGGCGGACCGAGCGGCAACCAATCACGGCGGACCCCCTGCGTCAGGGCGACGGGCCGGTACACGCCACGCACCTGAAGATGGCGCCTAGTCGAAACGTTTTGGTACACTCCCTGCCGCGTACGTGACGACATGCTGGAGCCGCTGATCTATAACTGCATCTGTTCTCTGGGCATCACTGCAGGGTTCATGACCGAAGGTACTTATTAACATACCATACATTGACCCCAGCAATTCCAACGTATATCCCGTGACGCATTCGCACCCACGTCACGACAGATGTTCCAAGTAGCAGCGGTTGTCATGCAGTGTACACATAATCGTGTACACATGGCTTACACCATGCTGGCGGGTCACTTGCCTGGAGCTTGCACCAGGGTTAGTGACAGTACCAGCCGGCCGGAGTGGCCGAGCGGTTAAAGGCGCTACAGTCTGGAACCGCACGACCGCTACGGTCGCAGGTTCGAATCCTGCCTCGGGCATGGATGTGTGTGATGTCCTTAGGTTAGTGAGGTTTAGGTAGTTCTAAGTTCTAGGGGACTTATGACCACAGCAGTTGGGTCCCATAGTGCTCAGAGCCTTTTGAACCATTTTGAAGTGACAGTATCGTGTAGAACCCATGATCACACAAACGCTCATAAAGGGCTGGAAATGTAGTGTGATGTGGTTGCTATGTTTCAGGGTACTTGTTCTGGTATAGCTGTGTTGCCTCTCAACCATTTCCAACTGCTTGCCTATACACAAACACCATATCTGCTTGTTCCCCACTTGAATCCCGGACCATTGTGTTGCTCACAGTAAACTCACACAGCCAACAATACACAAGGAACACATACTAAGTAGTCAGAGGAATTGTCATTCGTCAGTGACATCTACCGTGGCAACGACGCATTTCAAGACGCATGTTCTTAGAAAAAATTTTTTTCTCCATTTTTCAGTCAGGAATCCGTCCCTGCAGTTTTTCCGTTTTACAAATGTTAGCGTTGTATAGTAACGAAACTACGTGTCGTAATCTAGAGACAGTTTTCTCATAGTGTAAGTAGGCTGTTTACGTTTTTATGTTGGTAACGCCGCGTAGCGCTCTGTGTGAAAATCACTGGCTGTGCTGTGTGCAGTCTGTGGCTGATTTGCATTTTTGGAATATTTGCTATTGTAGTCTTGGGCAGCTCGAGGTGAGCCGCCAGCAGTGATGGATGTGGGAAGAGAGATGGCAGAATTCTGAGAGCGGACGATCTGGACGTGTGTCCGTCAGAAAAAGGAAATTTGTAAGACTGGATGTCATGAACTGATATATATATATATATATATATATATATATATATATTATGAATTTTGAACCCTATTAAGGTAAATACATTGTTTATTCTCTACCAAAATCTTTCATTTGCTAACTATGCCTATCAGTAGTTAGTGCCTTCAGTAATTAGAAACTTTTATTTAGCTGCCAGTATTGGCGCTCGCAACATTGCAGTAGTTTGAGTAACGAAGATTTTTGGGAGGTAAGTGATTCATGTAAGGTATAAGTTATTGTTAGTCAGGGCCAATCTTTTGTAGGGCTAATTGAAAGTCGGATTATGTTGCGCTAAAAATATTGTGTGTCAGTTTACTGTTGATCAGAATAAGTAAAGGGAGAAATGTCTGAAGACGCTCTGTTTTGCTTAGGTGTTTGAAAATCAAATAACGTAAGAGGTTTACCAGCACAGTCATTTATAATTTTCCAAAGGGGATGTTTCAATAGATGGTTTTGTATCAAAACAGGTTCAAATGGTTCAAATGGCTCTGAGCACTATGGGACTCAACATCTTAGGTCATAAGTCCCCTAGAACTTAGAACTACTTAAACCTAACTAACCTAAGGACATCACACACACCCATGCCCGAGGCAGGATTCGAACCTGCGACCGTAGCAATCCCGCGGTTCCGGACTGCAGCACCAGAACCGCTAGACAACCGCGGCCGGCATCATAACAGGGAAAGAATAAATACGAATTTCGGTTAGAATGGTATATGGAAGGACACACAAAGAAGAAACTATCGCACGAATAAAGCTATTTCAATGCTAATTAGTAATATAGGTACAGAAGCATATAGTTTTACACATACAAATTTATGTGGGTACGCACATACAGACATACATGCGCTCACTTGTAGCCTTGTTTTATCATAGATATCCATAACTTCATTTATCGGTAAGCTCAATTGTTGACTTTCGTAATTTCGTATAGTCCTAAGGTAGTGTCAAGCCTTTCTAATTCGAACCCATGCTGTAGGCCAATCTGAAAATTCTTTGAATTGGGCGAAACGCGAGTCACTGATGAATAAATAAACAGTAATTTTCCTCTCTCCAGTTAATTAATTTATGTGCGGCCACTGTGGCCGAGCGGTTCTAGGCGCTTCAGTCCGGAACCGCGCTGCTGCTACCGTCGCAGGTTCGAATGCTGCCTCGAGCATGGATGTGTGTGATGTCCTTAGGTTAGTTAGATTTAAGTAGTTCTAAGTCTAGGTGACTGATCACCTCAGATGTCAACTCCCTAGTGCTTTCAGGGATTTGAACCATTTGAATTTGAGTTAATTGATAAAAAATTATAGCTACTAATCTGGGAATAATCCTCTCAAAATACTCGTCTTCTGGAAGTTGTGTAGCGTTCTAGGCGTGATGGAGGCAGACATACGGGGCAAATTGGTTCAAATGGCTCTGAGCACTATGGGCCTCAACTTCTGAGGTCATCAGTCCCCTAGAACTTAGAGCTACTTAAACCTAACTAACCTAAGGACATCCCACACATCCATGCCCGAGGCAGGATTCGAACCTGCGACCGTAGCGGTCGCACCGTTCCAGACTGTAGCGGCTAGAACCGCTCGGCCACTCTGGCCGGCGATACGGGGCAGCGGACGGTCATATGTTTACCTAAGAAAAATCACGAAACAGCCGTATATTTTCAGAAGTGGTTGCCGAAACTGGTCGTGTCAACAAAAGAACAACTTTCGAAATCTACGGCTGTTTCGTGACATTTCTTTGGTGAAGAAGATTCGGCTGTTGTTCCGTCTAATGGCCAGACGGCTCGCACGCAGTGCGTTGGCTCGGCGCGTCGGCAACGCGCGTGCGTGACCCGTGAATGCGTGACGCGCCGTCGTCCTATTGTGTCCCGCTTTGTTTGCGTGGAGAATGAGGGCGTGAGGCCTTCACAGCAGGGGGTCCCCCATCGACTCCCACGACGAGGTGTCCACTGCCCCACAAGAAGTGACTTCGGGGCAATGCTGCACCTCGATTCAAATTTTAACCGAGCAACAGTTTTTAACTGAGCCAAAATTTTTAGGGTGCTAAAGCGTGTAATAAGGATCATTTGTGGAGCAAATTCAAGAACATCACGTAGAAAGCTGCTTAAGGAGCTTGGTATTCTAACCTCTGCTTCTCAGTATAGTAACGAAATTTGTTACAAGTAATACGTCCTTATTAGCACACAATATCTCAATACATTGTATCAATACTAGGAATACTATGTTGTCAGGAAGAGCTCCGCTCACAGCTGGTAAAATTGGTGTTTAACAAAACAGGAGAATAGTACTGAATTTTACTACCTACTAGCACATAATCATACAAACAATCAAAATTCCAGCTCGCTTGTGAAAGTATCGACCCAGCTTTCCCAGTCACAAGTATATAACGCCACGCTGTCCACACGGGTACAATACGTTTCGCCAGCCACCTAGTCTCTCTTTATCGTTCGTGCGGGCAGCTTTTCCCTTGCCCTGTATCGAGCTGCCTTACCGTCAAAAATGGTTCGGATGGCTCTAAGCACTATGGGACTTGAGGCCATCAGTCCTCTAGACTTCGAACTACTTAAAACTAACTAACCTAAGGACGTCACATACATCCATGCCCGAGGCAGGATTCGAACCTGCGACAGTAGCAGCAGCGCCTAGAACCGCTCGGCGACAACGACCAGCGATCGTTTTAATAAACGACAATTATACCAGCTGTGAGCGGAGTTCTTCCTAACATAACACCTTCCAACAACTGCGGTTGCCCGGAATATAAAATAGTTAGTCCCAGGAATAACATTCGATTGTTGTTGTTGTTGTTGTTGTTGTGGTCTTCAGTCCTGAGACTCGTTTGATGCAGCTTCCCATGCTACTCTATCCTGTGCAAGCTGCTTCATCTCCCAGTACCTACTTCAGCCTACATCCTTCTGAATCCGCTTGGTGTATTCATCTTTTGGTCTCCCTCTACGATTTTTACCCTCCACGCTGCCCTCCAATACTAAATTGGTGATCCCTTGATGCCTCAGAACCGATCCCTTATTCTAGTCACTTTGTGCCACAAACTTCTCTTCTCCCCAATCCTATTCAATATTTCCTCATTAGTTATGTGATCTACCCATCTAATCTTCAGCATTCTTCTGTAGCACCACATTTCGAAAGCTTCTATTCTCTTCTTGTCCAAACTATTTATCGTCGATGTTTCACTTCTATACATGGCTACACTCCATACAAATACTTTCAGAAACGACTTCCTTCGCTTAAAGACGTAAAATTACTTACTTTGGACCAAAAGGGGGTCAAATATTTCGGAACACACGTTTCCAATACATTACCAGCAGCCATGAAAAAGTTTGTTTCAGATGAAGCACAGCTTAAACAGACTTTAAAGACTTTTTGATAGGCAGCTTCTTCTAATCTATAGATGAATATGTTAACAGTTACGTTTAGGCCAGCTTAACTAAAAATGTCTGTCAGATTTCAATTCTGACAGCACTTGGTCACAACAATCAAGATTAGCTATTTAGTGTACGACAAATTTATTAAAAGTGCATAACTGTGTATCATTCTCACGGTGCCTTTATTCTGTAAATATTATTAGTTCCAGTTTACTGTAATGTATTCACATATTTTGAAAATCTCATGACAAATTTTCACGGTAAACTACTGACAACGCCTTTAGCGCGATTGTTTTATGCATTTCCACTGCAGGATGTGATTTTAATGTATTTTTGCTTCTGATGGAGGTATACTTAGAAATACCTAAATCGTGGTCAAGGATTTCAATAAATCTTTATTCTGCAACTGTTTGTCTGTTATCATTTGCCGCGAAGGAATTTTTTTTATTCAGTTGTTTTACGTTTTTTATGTTATACTTTTCTGACTTGTTCCTCAGACACGAGAATCATCTCATTTTTTTGGTGTATAAAACGAAAACTGAATCTAATCTAATCTTAAGCAGCGTTCGCTGTTATGTGGAATTACACGGAAGCGCAAAGAAACTTGTATAGGCACATGCGTATTCAAATACAGAGATATGTAAACAGGCAGAATACGGCTCTGCGGTCGGCGACGCCTATATAAGACAACAAATGCCTGGCGGAGTTGTTAGATCGGTTACTACAGTCACAGTGGCGGGTTATCAAAATTTAAGTGCGTTTGAACGTGTTGCTATTGTCGGCGCATGAGCCATGGCGCACAGCATCTCTGAGGTAGCGATGAACTAGGGATTTTCCCATACGACAAATTCACGAGTGTACCATGAATATTAGGAATCCGGTAAAACATCAAATGTCCGAAATCGCTGCGTCCGGAAAAATATACTGTAAAAACAGGATCAACGACGACTGAAGAGAATCGTTCAACGTGCAGAACTCTTCCGCAAATTGCTGCAGATTTCAGACCTAGGCCATCAACAAGTGACAGCATTCAAACCATTCAACGAAACATCATCGGTATGGGCATTGGGAGCAGAAGTTTTACTCTCACCCTTCATGACTGCTCGACACAAACCATCACGCCCGCCTGGACACGTCAACACCGACTTTGGACTGCTGATGACTGGAAACATGTTGCCTGGTCGGACAAGTCTCGTTTCAAATTGTGTCGAGCGGATGAACGTGTTCAGTTATGAAGACAACATCATGAATACATGGACTCTACATGTCAGCAGGGAACTTTTCAAGCTGGTGGAGGCTCTGTGGTGATGGTGTGGGCCGTGTGCAGTTGGAGTGATATGCGAGCCCTGATACGTCTAGATACAACTTTGACACGTACGTAAGCATCCTGTCTGATCACCTGCATCCATTCATATCCATTGCGCATTGCGACGGACTTGTGCAATGCCAGCAGGACAATGCGACACCCCACAAGTCCAGAATCGCTACAGAGTGGCTCCAGGAACACTCTTCTGAGTTTAATCACTTACGCTGGTCACCAAACTCCCCAGACATCAACATTGTTGAACATATGAGGAATTCCCTGCAACGTGCTGTTCAGAAGAGATCTCCAGCCGCTCTTACTCTTACGGATTCATGGACAGCGCTGCAGGATTCATGGTGTTAGCTCTCTCCAGCACTACTTCTGACATTAGTCGAGTCCATGCGACGTCGTGTTGCGTCACTTCTGCGTGCTCGCGGGCTCCTTACACGATATTAGGCAGGTGTACCAGTTACTTCGGCTCTTCAGTGTATTTGAATAACTGCATTTCCCCTACTACCATCAGCACGGAATATTTCGAGCCTACTTACACAGAAGTTCTCGTCCCTACTCCTATGTTAAACAGTGAAACTCGTAAACACAGGGGCAGGAGAACAATATGGGAACGCAGGGAGAGATGTGTGCTTCAACATAATGTAAGGCGGCTATAACTTCGCACCTTACAAGCACTCATGCACATACTTTGCCATGAACTACAACCACAGTTAGATATCATGTGACAGGTTGTACATCGTATACAGGGTGAGTCACCTAACATTACCGCTACATATATTTCGTAAACCACATCAAATACTGACGAATCGATTCCACAGACCGAACGTGAGGAGAGGGGCTACTGTAATTGGTTAAAACAAACCATAAAAAAATGCACGGAAGTATGTTTTTTAACACAAAACTACGTTTTCTAAAATAGAACTCCATTAGTTTTGTTAGTACATCTTAACATATAAGCAATTACGTAATCAGTGCCATTTGTTGCATTGTAAAATGTTAATTACATCCGGAGATATTGTAACCTAAAGTTGACGCTTGAGTACCACTCCTCCGCTGTTCGATCGTGTGTATCGGAGAGCACCGAATTACGGAGGGATCCAAAGGGAACGGTGATGGACCTTAGGTACAGAAGAGACTGGAACAGCACATTACGTCCACATGCTAACACCTTTTTATTAGTCTCTTTCACTGACGCACATGTACATTACCATGAGGGGTGAGGTACACGTACACACGTGGTTTCCGTTTTCAATTACGAAGTTTTGCTATAACAAAAGCTTCAGAGATTTCATCTGCGCATTTTACTTCGGACACTGCATACAGAAGTTAGAGTATTTGGCTATCAACAAGATACTCATTAAAGAGGATGCTGAGGTCAATCAACTCATAGGTTCTGGAAACATGACCACAGGGCGAACCAAGTTACAGTTCTGCAGTATTACATAGAGGGTGTCGCGTTTATCTACAACACTCCAAATAATTTTTTGTTACGAAAGTATGAACAGTTACATTTCCTTTTCAAATGCAGTGAAGCGACAACGGAACTGGTCTAGCTTGAACGTGGTATTATAGTCGGCGCACGAGCGATGGGAACAGCATCTCCGACGTAGCGATGAAGCGCAGATTTTCTCGTACGGCCATTTCACGAGTCTACCGTGAATACCAGGAATCCTATGAAACATCAGATCTCCGACATCCCTAAGGCCGGAAAAAGATTCTGCAAGAACGCCGCCGACGACGACTGAAGAGAATCCTTCAACATGACAGAATTGCAACGCTTCCCCAAATTGCTGTAGATTGCAGTGCTGGGCCATCAACAAGTGTCAGCGTGCGAACCGTCCAACGAAACATCATTTATATGAGCATTCGGAGCCGAACGCCAACTCGTGTACCTTTCATGACTGCACGATACAAAGTTTAAGCCTCACCTGGGCCTGTCAACACCGACATTAGACTGTTGATGACAGGAAACATGTTGCCTAGTCTGACGAGTATCAATTGCATCGAGCGAATGGTTGTGTACGGGTATGGAGGCATCTTATCAATCCATGGACCCTGCATGTCAGAAGGGAACTGTTGAAGCTGGTAGAGGCTATGTAATGGCGTGGGGTGTGTGCAATTGGAGGGGTACGTACGTTAGCATCCTGTCTGATCACCTGTGTCCATTCATTTCCTTGTGCATTCCGACGGATTTGGACAATTCCATCACGACAATGCGACACTCCACACGTCCAGAATTGCTACAGAGTGGCTTCAGGAACGCTCTGCTGAGCTTATTTCTGCTAGCCACCAAACTTCCCGGACATGAACATTATTGAGCATATCTGGGATGCGTTGCAACGTGGTGTTCAGAAGAGATTTCCATCCCCCCGTACTCTTACGGATTCATGGTGTCAATTCCTTGCAGCAGTAGTTCAGACATAACTCGAGTCCATGCCACGTCGTGTTACGGTACCTCTGCGTGCTCGCGGGGGCCCTAGGCGATATTAAGTAGGTGTACCAGTTCCTTTGGCACTTCAGTGTATCAGCCGACGTGTTTTGTTCGATTAGCCACTTCCAGTCCTGTTTAAAAACGTGTCACAGTTTCAAGTAAACATGACGTTATTAAAAATGTAATACAAAATTAACTGTCGTGTTCTAGCACGCTTTCCAAGTAACTCGCGCGTTTGTTGGTGTTAGCAGTAAACAAATGAAAACACGAGGAAAAAGTTTTCAGTCAGGGTGTCACCCTTCAATTAAAGGTTCGTATGAGTACAATTTACACCAAGTGCGACAGATCTACTGAGAATGAAAGTTAGCAGAAGGGTAACAGTAATAACGATTTCTTATTTTACAACATGGGTACGTGTAGCACAGTGTTGTGCTACTATGTAAGTCGCAGGCGAACGTGGGGAGAAAGGAAAGGAAAGCAACTTATGATACCAGCTGCATCGAGACTTTGTGCGGAATAAACGGACACCAGTGAAAAATGTGTGGCGGACCGGGACTCGAATCCGGGATCTGCTGCTAACTAGGCCCTTGGTCTGGTACCTAGTTTTGCTTGTCGCCGCTGATTCTGCACGAAGTCCCGATGGCAGCTGATACCAATAGTTCCCTTCCTTTCCTTTCGTTTCTTCTCTCTACCCCCTACATAATGTACACCACAGATGCGGAAACCTGCGTCGTGTCTGTTCTTTCGGACACATCCGAAATAACAGACACCACGCGTTCGTGTATCATAGTATTTTTAAACGATGTGCTGTGTATAGTAAAAGCAGTCCTTATTTAGGAACTGCGTCACCATTTCTTTTGTTGTGGCCGAAGGCAGGCGTAATGCTACTCACGCAGGGGAACTGAACAGAGAGCGATATACTGATAGGTACCCATCACCTTGACGGAAGTTTCACTGTCTAATTGAAAGCTTTGTTGCTTTGGTAAAAATAAAATTGGTTCTTTTTGTCGTGACAGAATAAATTACTATTAATCACACCAGATTTGTCGGAGAACAGCAGCAGCATGTGTAATTGATCCAGCTTTAAGAAATTCTATTACCTTTTAGCGGAAAATTCGTGCGGTACTCTCCGACGTTAGAAAAGTCGTGGTGTTCCGTTCGGAGCAGGAGGCGGCTGTCTTTTCTCATTCGCGATATCGAAAATTACTAAAAAAATGAACAGAAATTTTTTTCGGAGGAAGATCGCGCGGAGAAAACAGACGGAAGTTACATGAAAGAAACCTAAGGGACCAACTAATTGGATTTGTACGAACATATAAACGGAACTGAAAGAACTTGGAATAAATACTATAACGATGTCGTCACGACAGCCTCCTGTTCCGACAGAACACACGCTGGATCATAAGCTGCATAAATCTTTTAAACAGAAAAGATTATCACAAGTATAATTAATGAAAATAAGGTTGAGAGATTTTCTTTGAAATTAAATAAACTTCAAGGCTTCAAGTATTATATTATGAAACGGAAACTTACATTAACATGGTCACCCATTGTGGCGGTGGAGCGAATTTTCATGATACACATTCTCGCTTGTTTGTGGCTACATATATTTTTAATCACTTAAACTCTAAAATTTACAATAAAATGATTATATCAGTATGGAGCACAATACTTTTGCGTCCGACTCGCAACACATTCACAGAAGAACAGCTAGAGAGCGGTGCGGCTCCCTGCAGAAGTAAAAATCGGCAATTGTTATTTTTGAAACATAGGTGCATCGTTTTTTTACTGATCGATAGCAGCGTATAACAGTTTATAGTTATCGTGATATTCTGCGCTTTTCAGGAGCGCGGCAAAGATATCTGGTTACAACATTCATTGGTTTATGTTAAAAGTTCGCACATACTGACGCGAATACAGAAAAAAAAACTTTTACATGTTAAAAATCGCAGTGATAAAGGCTGTAATGTCACAGTGCCTGTTCTTTCGGACACATCCGAAATAACAGACACCACGCGTTCGTGTATCACAGCATTTTTAAACGATGTGCTGTGTATAGTAAAAGCAGCCCTTGTTTAGGAACTGCGTCACCATTTCTTTTGTTGTGGCCGAAGGCAGATGTAATGCTACTCACGCAGGGGAACTGAACAGAGAGCGTTATACTGACAGGTACCCATCACCTTGACGGAAGTTTCACTGTCTTGCTGTGACGCTACACGAAACGTCAAGTTTCAGCCCAAGGCGACGCAATGCTCGTAGAAACACGCACGCACGAAACCGCAGACGTTACTGTTCTCACTTCTGTTGAAATGTAGCCACACGCTAGGGCACGACATCTTATACAAGAGATTTACCATTCCTGTAACGAGTGCGTATCGGTTTCTAACACGTAACCAGTTCCATCTTTATACTGCACTTTCTTTCTTTTACTTGTGCCTTTTTCCCGCAATGACGCAGGGTCGGCATGGTTAATCGGATATGGCAAGGTTAATTTAAGAGCTGGCCGGATGCCCTTCCTGCCGCCACCCTGTATCCCCCAGGATGGAATTAGTGTACCCCAACTGTCTGTGTCTAGTGTAATCCATGGAACAGTGCGAATGTGTTTCGATGTCTGCGAGCCCTGTAACTGAGGCGCAAAGTGCGGAACAGCCCGGTATTCACCTATTGGGATGTGGAAAACCGCCTAAAAACCACATTCAGGCTGGCCAGCACACCGGCCTCCGTCGTTAAGCCGCCGGGCGGATTCGATCCGGGGCCGGCGCGCCTTCCCGAGTCCAGGAAGCAGCGCATTAGCGCTCTCGGCTAAGCTGGCGGGTTCATCTTTATACTGTACATTTACAACAAAAATGTCAGGGGAACAATTTCTAGAATAAATTAAAGTCCTGCCAGCGACGACAGCGGAAAATCTTCACCAGGCAGCACCCTCCATTATTATTTTCACAGACGAATGTTCCGTCTCGAACAAAGCACACTTAAAATCAAAGAACATACGAGGTCCGTTCAAAAAATTACGGAACTTTGTCCACGAAATTTTCCTTTGCTTACCTTTTACTTATTGTGAATGGTCTCCTTCGTAATACTCTCCTCGAGACTTGATACACTGCTCCCAACGCCGTTTCCACCTCCGGAAACAGTCTCGTTACGCCTCTTACTCGATCGCTCGAAGCACCGTCTGCGAATTTTTTTTTACCTCGTCTGTCTTTGCAAATCTTCGTCCTTTCAACGGGAGGTTCTACTTAACAGATAAAAAGAAATCCACAGTGGCCAGCCGGCCTGTTGGCCGTGCGGTTCTAGGCGCTTCAGTCTGGAACCGCGTGACCGCTACTGTTCAGGTTCGAATCATGCCTGAGGCATGGATCTGTGTGATGTCCTTAGGTTAGTTAGGTTTAAGTAGTTCTAAGTTCTAGGGGACTGATGACCGCATCAGTTAAGTGTCATAGTGCTCAGAGCCATTTGAACCACAGTGGCCAGGTCTGGATAGAAGGGAGGATGAGGTAGCACAGTGATTTCGTTCTTTGTGCAATAGTCACGCACCAACAGAAATGAATGTGTGGGTGTGCTACGGCGATAAAAGTTCTCATTTGCGCGATCCGAAAGCTCTTCACAGATTGTGTGAGACGAAGATCTTCCTGGTCCTTGTAATGGTACTTCAATCACGTAACCATTACGGCACCTCACCTCAACCTCTCGATACCAGAAATATTCTACTGTGTTTCTGCAAAATAGTTAACATATTTCTGTGACAACATTCAGATTTGATTTCATTAATGTAGAGGTACTTCGATACATCGATATGTATATATTGCAATGATATTATTCTTATGTGTATTCTTTCTTTTGTCACTATGATCTTTGACGTACTTGTAACTCTGATTTTTTGGCGCGTAAGCAGTTATTAGAGAGTCAAGTCTTGGTCGTCATGTTGAAAAAACGCAAATTGTAACTGTGAGGGAGATATTTTCAAGTATGTTTTATATTGTGAAGTGATGTTTTGGAACGAGTTATTGCAACAAAAGTAATAAAAAAGAAATGTAACTTAAATTCGGAGTGCTGATTACTTTTTTTACATCACCATTGTCCTAACTTGCAAAAGTTTCATTTTCAAGAATGGTTTATGAAACACATCTATAAAACTTTTGAATATCGCAGAATAACACCTAGGCCTCTTTGCATCCGAGCTTGGAATCATCACAACCTAGATTTTCGACGATTGAGCCATGAGTTCACAACACGACCAGCGTGGGAAACACGAAAAGATGAGTGCCTAGTTTATCCATTATTTCAAGAAATGACTTTAATAACTGTGCTCTAATGACACCTGCCACATAATATAACTTTGTTGTTGCCCGAAAATGCAATATTTACCAGCGTGAGCAACACAGCAACCATAATTAATTTTTGACCTTTGTTGTGGTAGGGTTGTTAGATCCTGACTCATGAGCCGTGAGACAACAGGAGCAGTCCAAGGTGCTGTGTCAGGATTTCGTGCCGTGATCCAACTGGAACGTTACATTCTTCTGCAATCTCTCTGACAGTCACTCTTTGATTGGCACACACAGTTTCGGTGTCGTTCCCGACATGACTGTCGACGGTAGACGTGAAGGGCGTCCTGAACGAGGGTCATCTTTAATCCGTGTAAACGATTCGTAACACAGAGTAGGCTTAAGCACCCATCACTGTAGGCTTCCTGCATCATTTGGTGTGGCTCTGCAACGGTTTTTTTGTGTTGCACACAAAATTTAATGCAGACGCGTTGCTCCTCTACCTCTGCTATCCCGAAATTCGCAAAGTGTGCCACACAACGTTCTAATCAGTACAACACCGAACAACAATCAACAAATAAACAACAGTAAAACTCCCAGCAGTTACGCATTAAACACACATACCAGGGCCACTCCAAAAGAAATGCACACTATTTTCGTAAAAATACAGTTTTAATTTTGCATGAGTGAAAGTTTTACAGTGTGTAGATACATCCTTGCCGCTTGTTTTCAAACTTAGTTCAAACTGTTCCTGTGAGTGGCGCCGTCACAGCATGTCTTCAAGATGGCTGCTACAATTGACGTTCGTCAGAATCAAAGAGCTGTCATAGAATTCCTGTGCTGTGAAAACGAGAAGGTGGGAAACATCCACAAGAGGTTGAATAAGGTGTATGGAGATGCTGCTGTCGATCACAGTACAGTTAGTCGGTGGGCAAGCAGGTTACGTGATGAAAGCGGGCACGGCAATATTGAGGACTGTCCTCGCAGCGGCAGGCCTCGTACTGCATACACTCCAGACAATGTGCAGAGAGTTAACGAATCGGTGACTGCTGACAGACGCATCACAGTGAACGAATTGTCACGCTACGTTGGGATGAGGGAAGAAGTGTTTGCAGAATACTGAAAGTGTTGGCGTTAAAAAAGGTTTGTGCCAGGTGGGTTCCCAGGATGTTGACAGTGGCTCACAAAGAAACAAGAAACACGGTATGCAGCGAACTTTTGGAACAGTACGAGAATGGTGGAGATGAATTTCTTGGAAGAATTGACAGGTGATGAAACATGGCTCCATCATTTTTCACTAGAGACGAAGAGGCAATCAATGGGGTGGCATCATGCAAATTCGCCCAAGGAAAAAAAACTCAAAACCACACCTTCTGCTGGAGAAGTTATGGCTACGGTGTTTCTCGATTCCGAAGGACTCTTGCTTGTGGACATTATGCCAAGTGGAACCACCATAAATTCTGATGCATATGTGACGACATTGAAGAAACTTCAAGCTCGACTGAGTCGTGTTCGTCCACATCGGCAAAAGCAGGACGTTTTGTTGTTGCACGACAATGTACGGCCACATGTCAGTCAAAAAACCATGAAAGCGATCACAAAACTCGGATGGACAACTCTGAAACACCCGCCTTACAGTCATCACCTGGCTCCATGTCACTGTCATCTCTTTGGGAAACTGAAAGACTCTCTTCGAGCAATTAAACAGAGAACCGACTCGTGGAGATAACACCTTGGACCTACTGATAACAAACAGACCCGAACTTTTCGAATCTGTATGTGCAGAACAGGGAATCAGTGATCATAAGGCCGTTGCAGCATCAGTGAATATGGAAGTTAATAGGAATATAAAAAAAGGGAGGAAGGTTTATCTGTTTAGCAAGAGTAATAGAAGGCAGATTTCAGACTACCTAACAGATCAAAACGAAAATTTCTTCCGATACTGACAATGTTGAGTGTTTATGGAAAAAGTTCAAGGCAATCGTAAAATGCGTTTTAGACAGGTACGTACCGAGTAAAACTGTGAGGGACGGGAAAAACCCACCGTGGTACAACAACAAAGTTAGGAAACTACTGCGAAAGCAAAGAGAGCTTCACTCCAAGTTTAAAAGCAGCCAAAACCTCTCAGACAAACAGAATCTAAACGATGTCAAAGTTAGCGTAAGGAGGGCTATGCGTGAAGCGTTCTGTGAATTCGAAAGTAAAATTCTATGTACCGACTTGACAGAAAGTCCTAGGAAGTTCTGGTCTTACGTTAGATCAGTAAGTGGCTCGAAACAGCATATCCAGACACTCCGGGATGATGAAGGCATTGAAACAGAGGATGACACGCGTAAAGCTGAAATACTAAACACCTTTTTCCAAAGCTGTTTCACAGAGGCAGACAGAACTGCAGTTACTTCTCTAAACCCTCGCACAAACGAAAAAATGGCTGACATCGAAATAAATGTCCAAGGAATAGAAAAGCAACTGGAATCACTCAACAGAGGAAAGTCCACTGGACCTGACGGGATACCAATTCGATTCGACACAGAGTACGCGAAAGAACTTGCCCCCCTTCTAACAGCCGTGTACCGCAAGTCTCTAGAGGAACGAAAGGTTCCAAATGATTGGAAAAGAGCACAGGTAGTCCCAGTCTTCAAGAAGGGTCGTCGAGCAGATGCGCAAAACTATAGACCTATATCTCTGACGTCGATCTGTTGTAGAATTTTAGAACATGTTTTTTGCTCGAGTATCATGTCGTTTTTGGAAACCCAGAATCTACTATGTAGGAATCAACATGGATTCCGGAAACAGCGATCGTGTGAGACCCAACTCGCTTTATTTGTTCATGAGACCCAGAAAATATTAGATACAGGCTCCCAGGTAGATGCTCTTTTTCTTGACTTCTGGAAGGCGTTCGATACAGTTCCGCACTGTCGCCTGATAAACAAAGTAAGAGCCTACGGAATATCAGACCAGCTGTGTGGCTGGATTGAAGAGTTTTTAGCAAACAGAACACAGTTGTTGTTATCAATGGAGAGACGTCTACAGACGTTAAAGTAGCCTCTGGCGTGCCACAGGGGAGTGTTATGGGACCAATGCTTTTCTCAATATATATAAATGACCTAGTAGATAGTGTCCGAAGTTTCATGCAGCTTTTCGCGGATGATGCTGTAGTATACAGAGAAGTTGCAGCATTAGAAAATTGTAGCGAAATGCAGGAAGATCTGCAGCGGATAGGCACTTGGTGCAGGGAGTGGCAACTGACCCTTAACATAGACAAATGTAATGTATTGCGAATACATAAAAAGAAGGATCCTTTATTGTATGATTATATGATAGCGCAACAAACACTGGTAGCAGTTACTTCTGTAAAATATCGGAGTATGCGTGCGGAACGATTTGAAGTGGAATGATCATATAAAATTAATTGTTGTAAGGCGGGTACTAGGTTGAGATTCATTGGGAGAGTCCTTAGAAAATGTAGTCCATCAACAAAGGAGGTGGCTTACAAAATACTCGTTCGACCTATACTTGAGTATTGCTCATCAGTGTGGGATCCGTTAAGATCCAAAGAAGAGCGGCGCGTTTCGTCACAGGGTTATTTGGTAACCGTGATAGCGTTACGGAGATGTTTAACAAACTCAAGTGGCAGACTCTGCAAGAGAGGCGCTCTGCGTCTCGGTGTAGCTTGCACGCCAGGTTTCGAGAGGGTGCGTTTCTGGATGAGGTATCGAATATATTGCTTCCCCCTACTTATACCTCCCGAGGAGATCACGAATGTAAAATTAGAGAGATTCGAGCGCGCACGGAGGCTTTCAGACAGTCGTTCTTCCCGCGAACCATACGCGACTGGAACAGGAAAGGGAGGTAATGACAGTGGCACGTAAAGTGCCCTCCGCCACACACCGTTGGGTGGCTTGCGGAGTATAAATGTAGATGTAGATGAACAAGGTTTGAAGATGACTCCCTTGTGCACGCTACCAAACAGTGGCTCCAACAGGTTGGTCCAGAATTTCACCGTGCGGGTATAGAGGCGCTGGTTCCAAGATGGCGTAAGGCAGTTAAGAGGGATGGAAATTATGTGGAGAAATGAAAATATTGTTCCTAAAGGATGTATCTGCTTACTGTAAAACTTTGGAACGTGTAGAATGAAAGATGGATTTAAAAAAATAGTGTGCATTTCTTTTGGAGTGACCCTTGTATGTACAGGGATGCCAACCGCATTTCACCCCAACTCAACACTGGCGTGAAATTAGGAATGTTCCGCAATTTTTTGAACAGACGTTGTACGTAATTTCTCCACTAAAAACCCACGATAGCTGAGACTAGTGCAGCATCACCGTCAACGGAGGGTTAACGTGTGATGTAGGATGCTCGCTAGTACAGTTTTTGGCCCTTACTTATTTTATCGCCGTGCGGGGTAGCCGCGCAGTCTAGGGAATCTAGTCACGGTCCGGGCGCCTTTTCACAGTTCGCACGGCTCCACCCGGCGGAGGTTCGAGTCCTCCCTCGGGCATGGGTGTGTGTGTTTGTCCTTAGGATAATTTAGGTTAAGTAGTGTGTAAGCTTAGGGACTGATGACCGTAGCAGTTAAGTCCCATAAGAGTTCACACACATTTCTTTTTCTAAGTTCTAGGTGATTGATGACCTCAGATGTTAAGTCCCATAATGCTCAGAGCCATTTGAGCCATTTGAACCATTTGAACTTTATTTTAATGGGATACTGCGGTGGAGGTAAAGCCTAACCTCTGTTGTCTATTGGCTTTTGTGTTATGGGCTGTGACTGGTGGTCACCGGCGAATGAAAAGTTTGCTGCTGTTTACCAAATGCGGGGAGGTAGTGCTCGTGTCTCGTGTTGGCAGTGCGGTGTCTTGGGCTCTGATAGCTGGCAGCCAAGATTGGGCAAGCCTGTGTCCATCCCCTATATTCATGTTATTCCTTTAACTACTTCGATGGCCTCTCTGATTTTGCTTTTCGTCATAACCAGCTGCTTGGCCAACACACTGGCTACGCTGAATTTTATTTCTTTCCGGCAATCTTGTTGGTGTTCTGCCACTGCTGATTTGTTGTGTTGTCCTAGACGAATATAGCGCTCGTGTTCCCGAATACGCGTTGCTATTGGCCTACGTGTCTCGCCGGTGTACGCCTCTACACATTCCACCTTGTACACGCCTGCAGTGTGTAATGCATCCAGCTTGTCCTTAGTGGAGCCTAGCACATCCTAGATCCTGTGACCACTATAGAAGACAGGCTGCACCCCAACGCGGCGAAGGTGTTTGCCTACCCGGTGAGTAACATTTTTCACATAAGGTAAGCGCACTGTTAGGCTGCGCTTTGTCTATTTCTTGCTTATCTTGCTTACTTACATTCGTCGACGAGGCTGTGTGAATCGACTTATGGCTGTAGCCATTGGCTAGAAACGTTGTGCGTAGACTTTAAGGCTCAGGTGTAATGTTTTGAGCATCACTTAGGTGCTGCGCACGGATTGTCAAAGAACGGATGAGCGAGTTCTTCGCTGGATGGTGGTAGGATTGAGCGTGCAGGCTTCCGATATGCCCCAGTGTGCCCTTCCGATGTCCTGTGTACTCCAACCTTTAGAAATGGAATTGCACCAGTCTTCTTTATTTAGAGTGCGAACTGTGTCTTCCCGTGCATGTTGTTCAAATATTCGTGAAACTTGTGTAGCTCCGTTTCAACATGAGGTCATATAGCGAACGTGTCGTACACGTATCTGAACCAGCAACATGGGCGTGAAGGAGCTGAACGCAGGGCCGTTGCTTCAAAGGCTTCCATGAATATGTCGGCTGCCAGCGGAGTCTGTCTGCTCGTAGTATTTTCCTTGCCATTTGAAGTTCAAATGGTTCAAAAGGCTCTAAGCACTATGGGACTTAACATCTGAGGTCATCAGTCCCCTAGACTTAGAACTACTTAAACCTAACTATCCTAAGGACATCACACACATCCATGCCCGAGGCAGGATTCGAACCTGCGACCGTAGCGGTCGCGCGGTTCCGGACTGAAGCGCCTAGAACCGCTCGGCCACAGCGGCCGGCCGCCATTTGAAGTCAGGCACAACTCAACCAGCTCACATATGTCTGGCAGGACGTGCCCCTGAAGGTTCTAGTGGCACGTTTGGCTTAACGTCAAAGTTGACCATGATTCCCGTAGGCAAAATTGTTCCTCCCTTTAAGCGTTCTGTAAAGTGCGCCGAGTTCTTCACATAAAGAGTCCGTCTTGCCATCTAGACGTCTTAATTTGCAGGCTAGGTACTTTGCCAAATTATAAGTAGGCGAATTGATCCCATTCAGCACTGGCCTCAAAGGATTACTTTCCCTACGTAAAAACGGCCGGAGTGGCCGAGCGGTTTTAGCCCTACAGTGTGGAACCGCGCGACCGCTACAGTCGCAGGTTCGAATCCTGCCTCGGGCATGGATGTGTGTGATGTTCTTATGTTAGTTAGGTTTAAGTAGTTCTACGTTCTGGGGGACTGATGACCTCAGCAGTTAAGTCCATTAGTGCTCAGAGCCATTTGAACCATTTTTTCCCTATGTAAATTAAAAGGAAGGTCAGCGTTGGCCGCAATGTTGATGGTTTATTGATAGAAAAATCGATTTTCAATCACATAGTGATCATCTTCAGTGCTATGGTGCACAAATTAAACTCATAGGCACTGGTATCAAGTTGTTATCAATAATCAAAACTGAGAAACCCTATGTATCTTTCGAACACGGTAAATTCTAGGAGCGACTGGTACTCTCGGAATAAGACCTTTGGCTGTGTCAGCGTCAGTTCCCTAGTCCTTAATCGAAGCCTGCGTGCTTCGAATTATCTTCGTCTTAGGGTCCGCCCTTAGTTCTTTGTAGATGGGATCATTTAATAATTATTTCATCTTGTTTTCATAATGCACGGTGTCTAAAATGACAGCAGCATTGCCTTTGTCTGCTGTTAATATCACGATTTCGTCGTTGTTCCTCAGTTCCTTGATAGCTGCCCTTTCCTCTCGGCTAAGGTTGTGTTTCGATGACTTGGCACGTAGAAGAAATTGAACGGATTCGTGCCTTTCTCAGCTTATTTCGCAGATGTGAACCGGAGCGCTGCTTCCACGGATTCGATGATCTCTTCCGTAGAAATCCGCTAAGGCGTGACGGCAAAGTTTAGCTCCTTAGCTGGTGCTTCTGTGGCTGCGTTGGTGATGGGATGAGATGAAAGGTTCACCACTGTTCGAGATGTATCCAGCTGAGGCTTAATTTTACGCTTCGTCTCCAGCAGTGGTACTTCTCTAGTTCGACTGCTGTCAGTCTACGACCAATGTTACGGAATTTGGCAGTCTCGCATTCCAAATGCAGATTTGAAGGAACTGCGATATTATTGGCGTACAATACGGCGATCATACCTCGTGGTGGTAAATTCTGGTCCACTGGGTCTTTGACAACGAGAATTCTGGTCCTCGCATCCCGATACAGTCCAAAATGGGACTACTGTCGCATTCAGCAGCCCGACAAATCTAGTCACTGAGCGGTTCGACCAGCCGGCCGAAAGGAGACCCACTTTGAAGCCCTTTCAAATGGTTCAAATGGCTTTGAGCACTATGGGTTCAAAATGGTTCAAATGGCTCTGAGCACTGTGGGACTTAACTTCTGCGGTCATCAGTCCCCTAGAACTTAGCACTACTTAAACCTAGCTAACCTAAGGACATCACACACACCCATGCCCGAGGCAGGATTCGAACCTGCGACCGTAGCGGTCACGCGGTTCCAGACTGTATCGCCTAGAACCGCTCGGCCTCTCCGGCCATGAAGCCCTTTCAAACTGTGTGTGATACTGATAACGCTGATGACTGGTAAACTGTAGCGTGGTCAGATCAATCCCGATTTCAATTGGAAGAGCTGATGGTGAGGTTCAAGTGTGGTGTAGGCCCGACGAAGCCATGGACCCACGTTGTTACAAAGGAACTGTGCAAGCTGATCGTGGTTGCATAATGATGAGGGCTGTTTTTCCATGGAACGGACTGGGTCCTTTGGTCCAGCTGAACCGATCATTGACTGGGAGCGGTTATGTTTGGCTACTTGGAGATCGTCTGCAGCTACTTATGGACTTCGTGTTCCCAAACAACGGTGACATTTTTGTAGATTACAATCTTCCATGTTACCTTTCCACAACTGCTCACGATTGGGTTGAAGAACTTTCTGGACAGTTCGAGCGAACGATTTCGCCACACAGATAGCCCGACATCAATGCCATTTGAACACTTACGAGACGTAAGAGAGAGGCCAGTTCGTGTACGTAATGCTGCATCGGCAGCATTTTCGCAACTGTGGACAGCCATAGAGGCAGCGCGGCTCAATATTTCTGCAGGAGTTGCTGAGTTGACGCTACATCGAGTTGCTGCACTTCGTTGGGCAGTCCGACATGAAGGTCTCCCATGACTTTTGTTACCTCAGTATGCAGCACGAATGGACGACTCGCTACTGAGCAAAAACATTTTCGGTATCACAAATCAGGTCCGAAATACCCAAGTCCGGTAGGTACCCAGCATGCAGAACTATCGAAGGAAAGTCGCTCAGAAGAGGAACGACCGCTGGACCTGATGGGATACCAGTTCGATTTTACACAGAGTACGCGAAGGAACTTCGAGAGTAGCGTTCCAAAAGATTGGAAAAGGGCACAGGTCATCCCCGTTTTCAAGAAGGGACATCGAACAGATGTGCAGAACTATAGACCTATATCTCTAACGTCGATCAGTTATAGAATTTTGGAACACGTATTATGTTCGAGTATAATAACTTTTCTGGAGACTAGAAATCTACTCTGTAGGAATCAGCATGGGTTTTGAAAAAGACAATCGTGTGAAACCCAGCTCGCGCTATTCGTCCACGAGGCTCAGAGGGCCATAGACACCGGTTCCCAGGTAGATGCCGCGTTTCTTGACTTCCGCAATGCGTTTGATACAGTTCCCCACAGTCGTTTAATGAACAAAGTAAGAGCATATGGACTATCAGACCAATTGTGTGATTGGATTGAAGAGTTCCTAGATAACAGAACGCAGCATATCATTCTCAGTGGAGAGAAGTCTTCCGAAGTAAGAGTGATTTCAGGTGTGCAGCTGGGGATTGTCGTAGGACCGTTGCTATTCACAGTAGATATAAATGACCTTGTGGATAACATCGGAAGTTCACTGAGGCTTTTAGCGGATGATGCTTTAGTATATCGAGAGGTTGTAACAATGGAAAATTGTACTGAAATGCAGGAGGATCTGCAACGAATTGACGCATGGTGCAGGGAATGGGAATTGAATCTCAATGTAGATAAGTGCAATGTGCTGCGAATACGTAGAAAGAAACATCCCTTATCATTTAGCTGCAATATAGCAGGTCAGCAACTGGAAGCAGTTAATTCTGTGGTGTCACCGCCAGACACCACACTTGCTAGGTGGTAGCTTTAAATCTACCGCGGTCCATTAGTACATGTTGGACCCGCGTGTCGCCACTGTCAGTAATTGCAGACCGAGCGCCACCACACGGCATGTCTAGAGAGACGTACTAGCACTCGTCCCAGTTGTACGACGACGTTGCTAGCGACTACACTGACGAAGCCTTTCTCTCATTTGCCGAGAGACAGTTAGCATAGCCTTCAGCTAAGTCCATGGCTACGACCTAGCAAGGCGCCATCAACCATTTCTAGAGAGAGTCTCACTTGTATCATCAAGAATGCTGTATACAAAAGATGGATTAAAGTTAAGTATTAAAGAAGCTACGTGCTTTTTTTTGTAGCATTCATTGCGTATCCTGTTTCAGACCTCACGCCAGCCGGCGTGTGTAAGGCGTGCATTTCGGCTACTTCCGAGTGGCGTGGCTGTCTTGCTACGCCACAACAAATTCCATAAATTATCTGGGAGTATGCACTCGCAGTGATTTAAAATGGAATGACCACATAAAATTGATCGCTTCGTTACAGGATCGTTTAGTAATCGCGAAAGCGTTACGGAGATGATGGATAAACTCCAGTGGAAGACTCTGCAGGAGAGACGCTACAGTAGCTAGGTACGGCCTTTTGCTGAAGTTTCGAGAACATACCTTCACCGAAGAGTCAAGCATTATATCGCTCCCTCCTACGTATATCTCGCGAAGAGACCATGGGGACAAAATCAGAGAGATTAGAGCCCACACAGAGGCATACCGATAATCCTTCTTTCCACGAACAATACGAGACTGGAACAGAAGGGAGAACCGATAGAGGTACTCAAAATATCCTCCGCCACACACCGCCAGGTGGTTTGCGGAGTATGGATGTAGACGTAGGTGTGGACGTATCACACGGTAACTGTCGAAATGACGACGCCTTCACTCGTCGTATAGTTCAAAAGAGAAAACGGTCAGTCGGTGGAAGCGATCCATCGTTTCCTGCCTCCCAGTGGGACGCTGCCGACCGCGTTTATTGTCGCTGCGCACAGTGGCGGACAAACCGGGAACAGGTGTCTGCCGCTCCTCCCAGGAATAACACAGCGACAGATTTACGGCGCGGAGAAATCCGCACAGCGCCTCTGCAGAGGGCGCGCCCACACCCTGTAAAGAGATTACTCTCAGCTGGGCAGGGCCGGGCCGCGCCCGCTGGCGACACCTGCCTAGCGAGGACAGCTCCGCCACAGGGCCCAGGAACCAGAGCGGCGCCAAAAAGAAGAGCAGGCCGCACATCTGGAATGTCGCTGACAAGTTAATCGCCCCGCCGATTAGCTGTGACCCGAAAAATTGTAGCCCCTCTGGTCGCCGGTCGGGGAATTCGCCCTGAACACTTGTAACACATACGTTCTGTTTTGTACGTGTCTTAGAACTAAGTTTACGTGTCTGATATTTTTCTCCGTGGAGACCACCGACAAAGATTGTTTCTTTTCTTTTTTTCCTCCTATCAAAATTAGGTGCCACCCAATGGACGAAGTGAAGAGATTCATCTACCTTGCAAGAAACTAAAGTATGAACTACAAAGCAATGAGGGTATAAGAACAGGACTAATTCAGGCTCATCCCTCTCCTTTACTTCCTATACACTTCCAATATGCCCAAACCACCACCTCCCATGTACATCCTTCAGTAAAGAGATGACACCACTTTCTTCGCCCTCTACTCTATGCTCGAGAAATCCCAACAATCCCTCCATTTGCACCACAGTCAGTCTACTTCCTGGTGAAACCAGTGGCTTCTCAAGCTCAACCCTTCCAAAACCTAGTGAAACGCGTGGTTAAATCCACAGGACAGAACAGCTAGTAGGGACTGTGGAAAGGGGCCAAAAATGAGCGGCTGCCAGTTACATTCGAAGACAACTTTATTAGTTGCCAAACATTACAGCACAAATTTACGAGCTTAACTATCTTCTGAATAAGTCACACAATCTTATGGCTTAAGGGCACAACCTCTTTAATTTTTTTAAAACACAACTACAATAAAAAATTTTAAAACACTACTACAATAATTTTTTTTAAAAACACAATGAAAGGTGGCTACACTGAGCCACAGCGCCAAAAATCGCGCCAGAGAGTATTGTTCCGCCGCCTCCACTGGCAGTGATTATTGAGACGCAGCGACAGGCAGTTCTTGCCGAGAAGTTGTGGTGGACACTGCTTGTAGCTGAAGTTGGAATGAGATCGGGTAGTAGTGAGTGTTTGTTCGATGTTTTATGCAGCTATGTGATGGGAGAGATAGCAGATGTTATTCCAATGGAGATATTGTAATGGTCAGAGTGCTTTTCGTCAATATATATGAAGGTAATAAATATTATGTTGTCTATTTATTTGTGTGTCCTGAATAATGTGTCATTACAGGTTCAGTCAACAAAGCATCTGGCTTGTGTTCTTGTATTAGAGTGTAATTCTGGGTTTCTTGCACAATTATAGTATTTCTAATTTTCTTTTATCACGTCAGTATAAATGATATTTAAAAATTCTTGTCTTGTTGAAGAAGAACCGTGCCAGATGTGCGTTGAGTCATACTACCACATACAGAACAGCTACACTTGTGCTTTGTTGGATTCGTAGATTTTATAGTTGCTGGGGACTTAATTAGTTAATTGTGTTAACAGAAATTTTCTTACATTCTTTGTTGTCATTCTATGCAGTCAGATAGCGTAACAATTAGTTGTCAGGGCCAGCCGTTTACGAGACTTGCGTAATCGGACATACAGCTACTAAAAATATTTGCATTCATATTTAATTTTAATTTAGCCCCCATGCACGTGGCGACCGCTGCTTCGGATCGTCCCTTGGAATCTTCTGATTGTAAAAATAGTAGACAGTAGTATTGTAGTAGTAATTTGTAGTTTAGTAATTGTAGTCTATTTTGCATGTGTAGATTGGTAATTGTCATTCTTCTATAGTTCGTTAATCGTGTTTGAAGGAAGCATTTCGTGTGATTGATATTGTTGGTGATAAAGTGTCATTGTGTGTAATTTTCATATAGTGACGAGTTTTGTATGTTTTGTAAATGATTACGCGATCGATGAAAAAGGCAAAAATGATGAATAGTGAGAATGACGAAATTGTTAACATGGCGAACTCGCCAACAGAGGAAAACAGTATGATGGATAATGAAGTGGAAAACAATGTAATAAGTCGGGAAAATAGTCCGGAACCATTTCAAAATTTTTCTCAATCAGAAAATTCACAGAACCCGAGATTAACGACAGAAGATTCTGGAATAGTATCGAATACAGATAGCTTTATGGCTATGCAGAAGGAAGTTAGTTTTGTGGGAAATGTTAGGGGCGAAAAGAATTTCGAACAACTTAACACGGAGCAGTTGATGAGTGCAATATTAAATTTGGGATCTGAACTAAAAACAGTGGCAACACGGTTAGACTCACAAATAGTAACAATTAAAACTGAGATGGGAACAATGGGATCACAGTTACGATCTGAATTAAAAACAGATAGGGAAACAATGGAAACACGGTTAGACTCATTGGGATCACAGTTAGGATCTGAATTTAAAACAGAGATTGGAACTTTGGAAACACGGTTAGACTCACGAATAGGGACATGTTTCAAAAACATGAAAGATGAATTAAAGAAAGAAATTCGAGAAGAAGTACAACCGATTTTGAATGCTCACAATAATAGATTAGTTGCAGTAGAGATTAGACAAAGGGAACAGGATAGAGAACAGGAAGAAAGAGATCGCGTGATAGTACAGAAATTTTCAGAGTTAAATTTACAACGTGCAAAAGATAAGGAAGAAATATTGGAGAGAATCGAGGAATCCGTACCAAATGACAGACTAAATAACCTAACACAACAGTATGAACAGTTAACTACTAAATGCGTTAATACTGAAACGCGAGTCGCGACACTTACGGAAGACGTAAATAAACAGAAGGAACAAATTGGTGACTTATCGGAAAGAGTGGAGGAGATTTCAGATAAATTGACAAATCTTAGTTTAAATGGGGACAGAGATTCAGATGACACAGCTCCATTGCCATTTTCAGAAACCGAAGAGTACCAGAACATAAATAAGCATGTTGAAAATCAGGGAAAATTTAATGAACGCGTTAAAAGGGAAGTTGAGGCATTACGAAAGCAAGTCAAGCAAATTGAAGGCGAAATCGTAGGAAAATATAGCAGAAGAAATTTAGAATCACAGGTAGCAGAGGGCTTTGAAGAAAGTAATTTATTTCATTTACGGGATGCAACAAGAGAGCGCCAGGCGCGCGAACTAGACAATAATCGACATTCGGACTGGAACAGACGCCGTAGGTCTTTGTCGCCACGAGGCGAAAACTTTGACTATAAACACTTTTTGACTGTTCGGAAATTTAAGATCTTCCGCAATTCTAAGAATGACATACATCCATGTGCATGGTTAGATCAATTTCTGTACGCACTTCCGCCAAATTTGCCACTAAGTCACAAACTAGAAATTATGTGCGGCTATTAATGTCCTCAGGGGATTCACTACTCTAAGTGAATATGTGCCGTAGCGAGCATAGGACCCCGAGCTGTAGTGGTGCTATTTCTCTTTTAGTTTTCTGTACCGCTGCCTACTCTTTTACTATTCTTTGCATCTATCGAAACAACTCTTCAACTATCAATCTATCTAGAGAGCGTGTAAAAAATAACCGGATATGACTATATTACCTAAAAGTGACTTCGGAAATTACCGTTTGGACTTACTGTATTTTCGGCAGCATTCATTCGTAGTTTAAATGAAATTTTACCTGTTTATCTTCGTGACAATATTATTTCATATGTTGACGACATTCTTATTGCTAAAAAATTCTTGGAGTGAGCACAACAAAATTTTGGATTCATTATTACGTATTTTTGCAAGAGTTGGCATTACGGTGAACTTAGAAAAAATCTGAATTTGGTCGTTCTCAGGTGAAATTTCTCGGTCACATTATTTCTACAGAAGGTATTCTTCCTGATCCAAAAAAATTAGACGCTATTCGTAATTATGCTGTTCCTACCACAAAACGTGATGTTCGTAGTTTTCTTGGTGTCTGTAATTTTCTTAGACGCTTTGTTAGATTGGACAATTTGGCCACACCTCGTTTTTGCGATCTAGCTGGAAAGTTCTTTTCAAACGAAAATCGGTCGACAACTCTGTTTGGTTAGTTTGTATTCCTGATGAGTGGGTTAATAAGCTGATTTGGTATACACATTTCAGTTATGCACACTTTGGTCCCAGAAAATGCTTCCATAAATTACAGGAAAATTGCTACTTCAGTAATATGGAAAAACGTATTCGATCTGTTCTTGCCAAATGCAAATTATGTCAAAAGGCTAAGCCGCCGACAGTTTCTCACAGAGCACCGTTGGTTCCTATCATTCCAGCAAAATTAAAGGACATGGCTGCAGTTGATTTGTTCGGTCCAGTGGTTCGATCTACTAATGGTTTTGCGTACATTTTCGTAGCAGTGGAGTTGACATCAAAATATGTGTGTTTTACACCGTTACGCAAAGCAACAGCTCGTTCAGTATCTAATGCTTTCATCAAACATTTTCTTAAAGAAGTGGGTCATGTTGATAAGGTTATATCAGATAATGGATCACAGTTTCGTTCTAAAATTTGGCTTCGTACTCTACGGCGTCGTAAAATTAAACCAATTTTCATTTCACTTGTTCACCCTCAATCTAACGCTTCAGAGAGATGGATGAAGGAAATCAATAAATTGTGTCGTCTTTATTGTCATCAGAATCACAGAACTTGGGATCAGTATCTTCATATTTTTCAAAACATTCTGAATGAACTTCCTAACGACTCAACTTCTTTACCACCTATACTGATATTAAAAAACAAAGCACCGACAAATCGCATTTCTGAAATCGTTCCTTTTCCGCCTACACGGAAACTGCGGCATTCTGAAGTTGTCAACCTGGCTCTACAAAATATTGCATCTGCGGCTGCTAGAAGAGAGAAATCAGCTAAGCGTCCTGGTCGTTTAAAAATCTTGTCAGTTGGTCAGAAGGTGTTAATTAAGGCTCATCGTTTGTCTCACAAAGGAAAAGGCTTGTGTCGGAAATTTTTTCTGCTTTATAACGGTCCATATAGAATTCGCAAAATTATTCATGATAACACTGTCGAAGTAGAAACTCTTAAATCACGACGCTCTAAGGGAATACATCATATATCTAACGTTAAAATTTTTGTGGAATGATATACTTTTGAAAAATTTTTGTAGAATGACATACTTTTGAGAAACTAACAGTTGTATGTAAACACACGGAGAGTACAAGGATACCGCGCCGTGTTCCGGTGGCATATACTCAAAGCAACAGTCAAGTCTGCGCGCCGCACAAGGCAGTCGTTGACCGCAAACAATCACTTCCTACGTCACGCGCCTACAGCTGATCGAGCGCGCAGTGCGAATGCGCTGACAGCCGTAAGTAAATACACAGTCTAATTTCTCCGACTAAATTCAGTATAAAGCTATAGTGACTTGATGGATTCTATTATTAACATTCAGTATTTTTCAGGATACGGTTCTATAAAATATTTAAGAACTTCAGGTAAATTCTGTGCGTGTCCGACGTTAAGACGACTTGCTATCGAGAAAAGTTCAGGAAAAATGTCATTTCGAAGAAGAAAGTAATAAACTAAAAAGGTAATTATTAATTGAGTTTATTTTTCAGGTAACATATTTCCACTTAGGTACGTACTTTAGACGTAATTTGCTGCTCGCGATTACGTGATTCATAATTTGTGCTAAATTTCATGTTCTATGAAATTACTTGTGAAGCGACGTGCTTGCGTACGTTAACTGATTTTGACAATGATTATTAATGAACTGGATTGTTACTTGTGTATATTATGCATCGCTTGGCTGCACTGCTTTTTCACTGATGTCATATTTTTAATTATGTGCCTGCTGTGCCTATTTATTTAAATTATAATTGTCACCTGATTAATTGTGCTGATGTGGTTAGGTATGTAAGTTATACTTTGTGGTTTATCTGCTTGCGCCTTCATGTTTACTTATTAAGATACGATGCTAATAACCTGTTTAGTACATAAGATATATGTTTACTGCTTTGCGTATGGATTGTATATTTATACATCTCTGTTTGTCGTCACAACTACTCTTTAATTTGGTATATAGCAATGCTGATGTACAGTGTACGGACATGGAGTGTGGGTTACGATGTGGTATGGGTTACGGATTGTTCGCTTGGCGAAGCCTCGTTATAGAAATTGTGCTGCATCCACTTGTTGACATTCTGTTCACTACTGGTATATTTACTCGCTGTTGCTTGTTTTGCTTACGCTCTGTGCTTTATATTTTAACATAAGAAAATGAACTGCAGTAATTCGACGAGCGACTTTAGTACAAGAAACATCATAGAAGTCACATGAGCCGGAGGTTTTATGGAAGCTGTATAAATTTATGCTAATAGGAAGGAAGCTAACGATATGACATACCAAAACTAGGTTTAGACCATTGACAGTTATTACACTGCATTTTTCGTGAGCAACTGAAATAGGAAGTGACACTTGACACAAGAAATACTCCACATGTTTGCTTCTGTTTGCCATAATTCTTGAAGTGGTGTACACACTGTGAAATATTAGGATCATTCACACTCCGTAATCGTACTTAATTACTGAGAGTTATTCGAACTAAGTCTGTTAGAGGTCATGTATGCATTCTTTGTTTGTAATTCATAATGAGTAGAAGATTTTGGTCAGATGGATTACACAGAGGTTGTGTGTTGACAGTGTGTCTTCGGATTGTATGGAATGATGTTTGCATTAGGATTTTATCTGTACTTATTAGAGGAGACTGACTAGAGGAAAGAGTTGTTATGGAAGTGAAATGATACTGGCAATAAGGTTTATATGTATCGACGTATTGAAGAGGTATTATTGAGGTATTGAGATTATATGAAGTTGATTGGAGTTTTGGTGTATAAGAGGTAAAATAAGTGAGGTGCATATTTTTTTTTGTTTGTTGGTCTATATGGAACAAGGAGGATGAAGATAGCAGACTAGAACACTAAAATGGAAGGAAGATTGTCTACACACACTTTGTTAAATCACTAAGCAGTATGTACTTTTTTTTGGAGAGAGGAAGTTGCATATCTTGGCACACTGACAGTAGTTTAGCAACCGTACATTTTGATCTGGCTCGGCAAACATTGGTCTTGACATGATGACTATGACGTTGACTTAACTATTATTGACTGTTATACATTGCTGCCACTATTACTTGATACACATGATGAACATGAAATTTTGACAGAAGTGCATGTACACAGTTAACACTGTTCAATTACACAGTAGTACTTAATGTGGATGAAAGATGAGTGAGTGTGTTTTGTGTGTTTTCCTTTCCTAATCCTACCCACCTATCTCCTAAATATTATTTTATTTGTTTGTAGTGGCTTGCACTGACACCCATAAATATTATAGGTTACTGATGTTTGTGTACTTGTAATAGTTAATATTTCAACTATCTGACATCATTTGTGTGTTTGTTATGATTTGTATGTTTAGTGTAAGAACATTGATAATAATTTTGTAAAAGCAATTTGTGTTCATTCAAACTGTTGTTCACACCTGCACATGTTCAAATTGATGTGTGACACTTAGAAATGTTTAATTTCTGCTGATGAACTGTCTGATTAGTGATAGTGAATATTATGGACTGTTACCTGCACCTGTTCAACATTACTGGGTGCCACTGATGGACTGCATCTATTGAAATAATGTCACTTGTTGGTGTCTGCACCTGTTCAACATTGCTGGGTGCCACTGATGGAACTGCTTCTACTGAAATGGTGTCACTTGTTGCTGTAGCACCTGTTCAACATCGCTAGGTGCCACTGATGGACTGCTTCTACCGAAATGATGTTACTTCTTGCTGTCTGCACCTACTCAACATTGCTGTGTGCCACTGATGGACTGATTCTACTGAGATGATGTCACCTGTTGCTGTTTGCACCTACTCAACATTGCTGGGTGCCATTAATGAACTGCTTCTACTGAGAAATGTGACTTGTTGCTGTGTGTACCTCTTCAACATTGCTGGGTACCACAAATGGAACTGCTTCTACTGAAATGATGTTACTCCTTGCTGTCTGCACCTACTCAACAATGCTGGGTGCCATTGATGAACTGCTTCTACTGAGAAATGTGACTTGTTGCTGTGTGTACCTCTTCAACATTGCTGGGTACCACAAAAGGAACTGCTTCTACTGAAATGATGTTACTTCTTGCTGTCTGTACCTCTTCAACATTGCTGGGTGCCACTGATGGACTGCTTCTACTGAAATGATGTCACCTGTTGGAGTCTGCACCTATTCCACAATGCTGGGTGCCACTGAGGGACTGCTTCTACTGAAATGATGTCACCTGTTGGAGTCTGCACCTACTCAACATTGCTGGGTGCTACTGCTGGAACTGTCAACCACTTGTTGTGTAAACATTTTATGTGAATATTTGTATAAACTGATTTTTTGTATATTACTGTTTGTGAAAAGTTATGAGACTCTTACCTGTACATATTCGTCATTGCTGACGCTATAGATTGAACTGTTTAACCACATAATACTTGTGTAAACTATTATGTAAAGTCACATGTATGAAAGAATTTGTATTGCTTAGTGTATTTTGTATATTAGGCTATTGAAAGGTCAGTGCAAAGCCAAAATTTTATCTAGTTATATGATATTTACGTATTAATATTATCTTTTATTTTTGTCTGTATTTTTTTTTGACGAATTTGGTGGTATTTTCACCACCAATGCTGGCAAAAATACCATCAAATTCTAGCCCGTGGAGGAAGGGCATATGAAAGGTGGCTACACTGAGCCACAGCGCCAAAAATCGCGCCAGAGAGTATTGTTCCGCCGCCTCCACTGGCAGTGATTGAGACGCAGCGACAGGCAGTTCTTGCCGAGAAGTTGTGGTGGACACTGCTTGTAGCTGAAGTTGGAATGAGATGGGGTAGTAGTGAGTGTTTGTTCGATGTTTTATGCAGCTATGTGATGGGAGAGATAGCAGATGTTATTCCAATAGAGATATTGTAATGGTCAGAGTGCTTTTCGTCAATATATATGAAGGTAATAAATATTATGTTGTCTATTTATTTGTGTGTCCTGAATAATGTCATTAAAGGTTCAGTCAACAAAGCATCTGGCTTGTGTTCTTGTATTAGAGTGTAATTCTGGGTTTCTTGCACAATTATAGTATTTCTAATTTTCTTTTATCACGTCAGTATAAATGATATTTAAAAATTCTTGTCTTGTTGAAGAAGAACCGTGCCAGATGTGCGTTGAGTCATACTACCACATACAGAACAGCTACACTTGTGCTTTGTTGGATTCGTAGATTTTATAGTTGCTGGGGACTTAATTAGTTAATTGTGTTAACAGAAATTTTCTTACATTCTTTGTTGTCATTCTATGCAGTCAGATAGCGTAACAATTAGTTGTCAGGGCCAGCCGTTTACGAGACTTGCGTAATCGGACATACAGCTACTAAAAATATTTGCATTCATATTTAATTTTAATTAAGCCCCCATGCAACAACTACAATAAATTTTTTTTAAAACACAACTACAATAAATGTTCAAAAGGCAGAAAGCGTAAGGATTTATCCTTAAATAATATTTCAAATGTGGCTAAAGGCCCAAACAATCTAAGACTTGACAAGTAAGGAATTTTAATTTTTTTAATGCCTGAAGGCCCATGATTTAAAAGCACAACTACAATAAATTTTCAAAAGCTGAAGGCCCAAAGCTTTATCCTTAAATAATTTTTAAAAAAGGAGGCTAAAGGCTCATACAATCTAAGGCTTGATAATAAGGAATTTTAATTTTGAAACGGCTGAAAGCCCATGATTCGAAACACAATGTCAATACATTTTTACAAGACACAAAGCCCAAGGCTTTATCTTTAATTTTTTTTAAATGAGGCTGAAGGTCCAAACAATGCAAGACTTGACAAGGAAGGAACTTTCAATGTTAAATCTGCTGGAGGCCCATTATATGAAACCCAGCTGAAAGCATACAAATTCAAACCGTCGACTATGAGCCATTAAAATATACAATCAGACACCAATAAAAAAAGGCAGTACAGCTAGCGGCGCTCAGAAGTTTCCGGCGGTCGGTCTGCACTTGAAATATTAACGTTCGCCTAGGGGAGACAGGTAGTCGGCCCAACTATATCAAATGGTTCTAATGGCTCTGAGCACTATGGGACTCAACATCTTAGGTCATAAGTCCCCTAGAACTTAGAACTACTTAAACCTAACTAACCTAAGGACATCACACACACCCATGCCCGAGGCAGGATTCGAACCTGTGACCGTAGCAGTCCCGCGGCTCCGGACTGCAGCGCCAGAACCGCACGGCCACCGCGGCCGGCCAAGTATATCCGATCGACCGGCAACCCATGCAAGAGACAGTCAACGAAGCCACCGAAATGACGACTTGCTTTCCACCCGACCAGTACACAAGGAAGTCCAAGGCCAAAACGTAAAAGGCGTAGCCGCCCACAGCCAAGTATGCATAAGCTGTCAAAACTACACACACGTGGTGGACAGCGACAACACGGTGAGGAAAGGACACTGCCTGAATTTTACGTCAGCAGCCAGGGCCGGTAACCGGAACGCTAACGGCCAAAAGGCAGAGAATTCCGCTGGTGCACTTGGACTTCAAGTAATCAAAATACACTCAAACTCCACCAGATGGTGGCCAAACTTTCGCCAACTCGAACACTCGCTGTTGCTCACAGGAATATCCCCATCAGCCAACCATGAAAACCAACGGCACAACGTGAACAGACTGGCCTTGGTAATTAAATCACCACTCAACTCTGATGTCCTGGGTCGGTCAGCCACGAACCTCTTAGCAACCGGAACAGCTCCCACACACTCCGACACTGCGTAGAGACCGCCAGCGGGCCCGGCCCACTGCGCCACGCGGAGACATCCTGGCTGAGCCACACCAACCGACCGACTGCCACACACCGGCTAGCCGGAAACTATAAGCACCAGACCAAAGACAGTATAAGGTGCGCATATCGATACACACCACTGCTGCCACACGTAGAACCACATAACCGCAATAACTGCGGGAAACCAAACGCAGAGTAACAGTCCAGGTTTAAACCAACGCATAAGCTGGGGCCAGCACGGCTCACCTAGGCGTAATTATAGAACGCACTACCCGCAACTTCTGTTTCCATAACTACTACCCTATCATTTGCGACCATCCCATTTAGTTAACTAATAGACTAAAATACGTTGCACTAACCTTCAGCCGGCAACAAACGCGGGAACTTCAGTTACTATGTGTCCAAGAGAAAGCCCAAAATAGACTAAAACTGCTAAAACTACTAACCAGCCAAACATGGAGGCTACTACACCCCTCCACTGTCCTTCATATGTACAAATCTCTGATCTATCCCATCCTTTGCCATGCACATGTTGCACGGATATCCACCCCTCCCAAATTCTATAACTCCATGCAGATCCTCAAACGCCACAAGGATCCATTACCATCTCACCAAATTCCCACCTCTCCTCACTCATACTGAAAACCTCGAAACAATCTACACCATCCACAAACTCTACTCAAACAATCCTATAGTTCCAGAATGAGATTTTCACTCTGCAGCGGAGTGTGCGCTGATATGAAACTTCCTGGCAGATTAAAACTGTGTGCCCGACCGAGACTCGAACTCGGGACCTTTGCCTTTCGCGGGCATGTGCTCTACCATCTGAGCTAGCGAAGCACGACTCACGCCCGGTACTCACAGCTTTACTTCTGCCAGTACCTCGTTTCAATCCTATAGTTCCCCTCTCCTTTCCAATCTACATATGCTACCGCGCCTTTACCAACACATTCCACCACCCCTACACCTACGCACTCTCCATACACTCTCCTAGATCATGAAGTCCAAATACCCATCCTACAGGCTATAAGTCCATCCCGCCCATTTCACCTCATCAGAGCTTCCTCTCCCTCCCATCCACACTTTTTCTTACCCCTCTTTTTCCTCCATATGCCTTTCTTTACCCACTCACCCTTTTGCCAACAACTATTAACGTCACCAAATCCTCCCCACCCCTTCCAACAGCCACTCCTACCATATCGTTGTTATGCACCTGTCTTCCATCCTTATCCCACCAGACTCCTATGTTCCACATGGGCCAACATTTCCGCCCTTAACAACAGCCATCCTGACCGAGGGCAGGTCGTTCTAATTCTTAGTGACAGAACAGCGCTTCTTTTGAACATCAGTATTTCAACGTCAGGTTTTAAATGTTTTTAAATGTGCGCTTATTGTGTTTCGTTTTACCTTTTATTGTTACTGTTTTCAACTACCAGTGAAACAGGTCATATCTCGAGTATATCTAGAAACTTCCAGTTTATATATCCCCTCAAAAAGTTTTAAATTCAATGTTACTGTTTTATCTAATTACATTTTTGCTGTCAGTTGGCTGAAGAATGTGTTGGCTTGTGTTGCCGGTATCGCTGATAGCCCAAACCAATCCCTGCCCATAAGCGTCATGGGGGAATGAAATGACAATAAAAAACGGACAAGGCAAAGGGGTTATTCCTTGCTAAAAGAAGAGTGATAGTACAGAACATAGTTACTAATTTTAGGAAGTAATGTACGTCTGTAGTACGACATTGTGTGAGTCACGGACTGTAAAAAAAAAAAAAAACCGAAAAGAGGAGATAGAAGCGTTTGAGGTTGGTGTGTTAAAGGATGTTGAAAATTACGTGAACTGATAAGACAGGAAATGAGGAGGTTATCGGTTAATCGGTGAGGAGAACCGATATGGTAAATATTGACTAGAGAGAAGGACAGGGTGACAGGACTACTATTAGGACAACATAGAATTGGTTTATATAGTCCTCGAGGGAGCTGTAGAGGGCAATACTGTTGGAGAGAGGAAAACATCCAACAACTAAATGAACACGCTGAGTGCGAGTGCTGACTGAGACAAAGAAGTTGGCACAAGAGGGGAATTTCTGGAGGGTCCCATCAAACCATTGTGATGACCGTCGAAGAGTAAGGATAAATATCGTTCGAACTGGAGTGAGTGGCTACCAACAAAACTAAACACCTCTTAAAGTTAATACCGTCTCTGAACTGCTATTGCTGTGCAGTTTCAGATGAGCCAGTTGGCGGAATATGTTGGATATAACAACCATTGAGCAAAAACACCATATGGAGTAGGCCTACTCAGATTGGACCAGTCATTTCTAAAAGGCAATTTCACAAACATTTTGGTAAAGATTGATAACTGGGGTTTCTTGTTGTGAAAGGGTACTTTGAAGTACATGTAAAACACCACCTCAGCTGTTGATCATACATTGTAACGTAACAGAGACACAGTTTAGTACAAGCTGCCGTCGTTATAAGGTAAGAGCATTTGGGAAATATTTACATTACAGCATTCACACATGCCCAGCACCTTGCTGTGTACTGTGGTACACAGACAGACAGTCATAGTAGGAAGTGGTTTTATGGATGGAAGAGTAATTAGTGGAAATATCAAAATGTTCATACGTGTGTGAATTGCTAAAGGACCAAAGTGCTGAGGTCATCGGTCCCTAGACTTACACACTGCGTAAACTAAGTTATGCTAATAACAACACACACACCCATGCCCGAGGGAGGACTCGAACCTCCCGCAGGAGGGCCCGCTCGATCCGTGACATGGCGCCTCTAACCGGGCGGCCACTCCGTGCGGCGTGCAAATATCATTGCAGCATAACGACGAAGATCCAGGCTGAAGTGAGACAACTAGTTTGTATAAAAAGCACTTGCAGCTGAAACTATTTTGATGTGTACCAAAGCACTCCCACAATAGAGACCAAGAACGGGATTCTTGAAAACTAAACTGCACACATTGTGACGGAGCGAGGTTTTGTTTATCCACTATCAGCCGGTGAGTATTTTGGAGTGACAAGTAGTGCATATTGCGATGACTGTTTTGCCTGACGTTTGTCAAAGATACTTCATCTTAAATAAAACGGCCTGACCACATTGCACTCATCACAGACACCATTAGGAGAACTGTACCCGATGTTGAAAGACATTTGCATGAAGCTGTTAATAGGTCTAAACTTATGTATAGTCGGTTATTTTGGTACACAAGTAGCAAAACACAATTACAACTTTTATTGTCTCATTTCCTAATCTAATTCCACCAGAAACGCCTCATTTAATTCGAATGCATTCGATTATCCATGTCTTGCTTCTGTTATTCCTGATCTTCTATGCTGTTTTCAAAATTCTATCCATTCCATTCAGCTACTCATCGAAGTCCCTTGCCGTCGCTGACTGTATCTGAATTTTATCAACAAACATTAAGGATTTTATTTCTTCACTCTGAATTCTGATTCCGTGTCTAAAGTTCTGCTTCGTTTAGTCTTAATATTCCACCAAGCACCGACGGAAATTTCAATTAATCGTCAGCTTCGTTTATTTACTACATGCTCCATGTAATCAGAGACAGCATCATTGGGATAGCAGTAAAATCACGACTAATGCTATTTGTGGCTGATAATTTCTCAACCAGAAAAAGAGTAGGCTTCCCAGCAATTTGAATAAAATGTTGAGCTTCGCAAAATGGAAAGCTTCTTGCTTCTGAGGGGATTGTAGTCTTCTCTAAGTACAGGGTTATTACAAATGATTGAAGTGATTTCACAGCTCTACAATAACTTTATTATTTGAGATATTTTCACAATGCTTTGCACACACGTACAAAAACTCAAAGTTTTTTTAGGCGTTCGGAAATGTTCGATATGTGCCCCTTTAGTGATTCGGCAGACATCAAGTCGATAATCAAGTTCCTCCCACACTCGGCGCAGCATGTCCCCATCAATGAGTTCGAAAGCATCGTTGATGCGAGCTCGCAGTTCTGGCACGTTTCTTGGTAGAGGAGGTTTTAAACACTGAATCTTTCACATAACCCCACAGAAAGAAATCGCATGGGGTTAAGTCGGGAGAGCGTGGAGGCCATGACATGAATTGCTGATCATGATCTCCACCACGACCGATCCATCGGTTTTCCAATCTCCTGTTTAAGAAATGCCGAACATCATGATGGAAGTGCGGTGGAGCACCATCCTGTGGTACGTTTAGCTCCCTGCTTGCTTTATTCGTCGACTTCCGCGGGCTACGCGTGAAACTTGCCCGCACGCGTTCAACCGTTTCTTCGCTCACTGCAGGCCGACCCGTTGATTTACCTTTACAGAAGCATCCAGAAGCTTTAAACTGCGCATACCATCGCCGAATGGAGTTAGCTGTTGGTGGATCTTCGTTGAACTTCTTCCTGAAGTGTCGTTGCACTGTTATGACTGACTGATGTGAGTGCATTTCAAGCACGACATACGCTTTCTCGGCTCCTGTCGCCATTTTGTCTCACTGCGCTCTCGAGCGCTCTGGCGGCAGAAACCTGAAGTGCGGCTTCAGCCGAACGAAACTTTATGAGTTTTTCTACGTATCTGTAGTGTGTCGTGACCATATGTCAATGAATGGAGCTACAGTGAATTTATGAAATCGCTTCAATCATTTGTAATAGCCCTGTATTTAACAAAGGAATACATTATCTACTGTCCGGCTGCAGCACTTAGATTATGTTAAGTAAGTGACATAAAAGAATTTGATGAGCACGATATGTAATACATGACATAGCAAATGTGCTTGATAATGGCTCACGGCCGAAATTATCTAACAGCATTGTTTTAATAAAGCTCAATACAGTCTAAAACGGATAACGTATTCTTTTCTTAAAATGGAAATGGTTTGTTCACTTCACCGTGGATCATAAAAGACACTTAAGTCATCTAAAGTTCGTGAAAACTAGTGCAACGTTGCGACCGCACCGCTGCCCGTGTTTCGATGGGATTCTTCAACCGCCCGACGCAGAGAGCGACTCACCATTCAGAGGGCGCTGAACCCCACGAAAAAATGACCTTGTAGCTCGCCTGGTTCCAGTGTTTTTCACCCGGTGTCCGCCTAGCATGTCACGTCGTCAGTTACGGTACATTTAGCGCCTCATCTGGCATGAAATGGCGCAGACATTCGAGAGGTCGTCCGTTCCTGCGTGTTGAGCGCGGTCAAACTGTGCATCTGACAAACACATGAAACTATGTCTTCTCCACATGTTTGCTTACCGCAACATTCTCATTACTGCGAAAAGGATTTTCACGGAATGCTACCAGTCATAAATTTTGGTTGATGTACAGGGCTAATACTAATGATTGAAGCGATTTCATAAATTCACTGTAGCTCTATTCATTGACATATGGTCGCGACACACTACAGATACGTAGAAAAACTCATAAAGTTTTGTTCGGCTGAAGCCGCACTTCAGGTTTCTGCCGCCAGAGCGCTCGAGAGCGCAGTGAGACAAAATGGCGACAGGAGCCGAGAAAGCGTATGTCGTGCTTGAAATGCACTCACATCAGTCAGTCATAACAGTGCAACGACACTTCAGGACGAAGTTCAACAAAGATCCACCAACTGCTAACTACATTCGGCGATGGTATGCGCAGTTTAAAGCTTCTGGATGCCTCTGTAAGGGGAAATCAACGGGTCGGCCTGCAGTGAGCGAAGAAACGGTTGAACGCGTGCGGGCAAGTTTCACGCGTAGCCCGCGGACGTCGACGAATAAAGCAAGCAGGGAGCTAAACGTACCACAGGATGGTGCTCCACCGCACTTCCATCATGATGTTCGGCATTTCTTAAACAGGAGATTGGAAAACCGATGGATCGGTCGTGGTGGAGATCATGATCAGCAATTCATGTCATGGCCTCCACGCTCTCCCGACTTAACCCCATGCGATTTCTTTCTGTGGCGTTATGTGAAAGATTCAGTGTTTAAACCTCCTCTACCAAGAAACGTGCCAGAACTGCGAGCTCGCATCAACGATGCTTTCGAACTCATTGATGGGGACATGCTGCGCCGAATGTGGGAGGAACTTGATTATCGGCTTGATGTCTGCCGAATCACTAAAGGGGCACATATCGAACATTTGTGAATACCTAAAAAAACTTTTTGAGTTTTTGTATGTGTGTGCAAAGCATTGTGAAAATATCTGAAATAATAAAGTTATTATAGAGCTGTGAAATCGCTTCAATCATTTGTAATAACCCTGTACTTAAATCCAAGTGTACTATAAAGTGGATGTATGTCTGTATCAATGTACACACAGTGAACATCAATAAAACCGACAAACTGCAGTTTGACTCGATATGGAGGAAAAGAGATTCTATGAACATGTGTCCAGAAAGGCATTGTTGCCAGAGTAGATGGTACTGACAATTGACTGTTCCTCTAACCACGTGACCTGTGTACCTTGGGCGTTGCAGGCTGCGTAATTGACGCAGCGTACTGTTAAGCAGCAGAATGGGCCGGTATTCATGTCGGAAACAAGCCGAGATGATGTTTGCGTACGGCCAAGCAGATGGAAACGGTCAAGAAGCAGTAAGGCTAAACCAAAACCAGTAGCCTCGCAGGTACCAACCACTACATTTCAAGTCTGTTTTGGGAGTTTGTGGGTTCGTGGGTCCCTTCAGAAAGACGATTCTACAGGGAGGCGGAGCAATGTGCATACACCAGATCTGGAGGACTGGTTTTGAAACGTCCCCTTAGAAAAATTATTGAATTACTGTGCTGATAAATCTCTTACATTATTTGATTTTCAAACTGCTGAGCAAAACTGAACGTACTCAGACATTTCGCTCTTTATCTATTCTGATCAACACTACACTGACACACAATATCTTTTTAGCGCAACGCAATCTGACTTTCAATAATCCCTACTAAATAATGGCCCTGACTAACATTAACCTATACCTTTTACAAATCACTTACCTCACAAAAATCTTCGTTACTCAAGCTACTGCAATACAGCGAGCGCCATTACTGCTAGCTAAATAAAAGACTCAAACTACTGAAGGCACTAACTACTGATAGGCATAGTTAGCAAATGAAAGATTTTGATAGAGAACAAACAATGTAATTACCTTAATAGTGTTCTAAAGTCATCATATATATATCAGTTCAGGAGATCCAGTCTTACAAATTTACTGTCTCTGTCCAGATCATCTGCTCTCAAAAATCCGCCATCTCTCTCCCCACATCCATCACTGCTGGCGGCTCACCTCCAAACTGCGCAACGCTACGCGCTGTTAACAGCGAACTGCCCAACACTACAATAGCGAACAACAATGCAAAACAGCCGCAGACTGCACACAGCACAGCCAGCGATTTTCATACAGAGCGCTACGTGGCGTTGCCAATGAGAAAACCTAAACAGCCTACTTACAGTTTCTACAGGATACTGAGAGGAAACTTAGTACAGGCTCCAGGCAAGTGGCCCGCCAACATGGTCTAACAGGGGATCCCTCCGTGTTGTAAATCACAGATTGTGATGCGCTTCAAATATGTTATAGAGGCACTTACCGTGAGTGCCTAGATATCCGGTTTTTTAGCGACGGGTCTTGGATTTTGAGAAACTCGATTTTGATGTTCATTGTGCGCTTTGTATACCCGTAAATTTAGTTACATTCCTAGCAGGTCACCGTAGCTCAGCAGTAGAGGTCTACGGCTTCCGCGCTGCAGGTACCGAGGTCGCCAGACTCCTCCCCAGCGTGTGATTCCCAGCATCACCACCAGCCACCTCTTCAAACTCACCACAAGAACGTGTGCAGTGGTAGTGAACAAGTGCAACAGAAAAGATAAAGTGCTTTCTCCTTTCGCCTCAAATAGTGAAGTATAGTAGTATAAACTGTTTCTTCTTAGTGAAATCAATGATACTAAGTGCTTCTCACCAAACATCTGTCATGCTTGCAGCCAAATCAGTGTCATAAGTTAGACTGTACCCGTGGTCTAGGGGTAGCGTCTTTGATTCATAATCAAAACACCTTCGGTCCCGGGGTCGATCCCCGCCACTGCCAGAATTTTGATAAATAATCAGCATTGGCGGCCGAAGACTTCCGGCATAAGAAGTCAGCCTCATTCTGCCTACGGTCTTGTCAAAGAAGAAGCGGATAGAGGTTTAGGGCACTCTCTTGTCCTAGGGGTGGGAAATTGCCCCTAATGGCGGAAGAATCAGCAGTGATCAACGACATGAGGATGCAGAAGGCAATGGAAACCACTGCATTAAAGACACGTAACGTGTATCCACAGGAATGTGGCCTGTAATTGAAGAAGTGTCATGATGATCTCTCCATTGGCAAAAGATTCCCCCATTCGGATCTCCGGGAGGGGACTGCCAAGGGGGAGGTTACCATGAGAAAAAGATTGAATAATCTACGAAAGGATAACGTTCTACGAGTCGGGGCGTGGAATGTCAGAAGCTTGAACGTGGTAGGGAAACTAGAAAATCTGAAAAGCGAAATGCAAAGGCTCAATCTAGATATAGTAGGGGTCAGTGAAGTGAAGTGGAAGGAAGACTAGGATTTCTGGTCAGATGAGTATCGGGTAATATCAACAGCAGCAGGAAATGCTATAACAGGTGTAGGATTCGTTATGAATAGGAAGGTAGGGCAGAGGGTGTGTTACTGTGAACAGTTCAGTGACCGGGTTGTTCTAATCAGAATCAACAGCAGGCCAACACCGACAACGATAGTCCACGTATACATGCCGACGTCGCACGCTGAAGATGAACAGATAGAGAAAGTTTATGATGATATTGAAAGGGTAATGCAGTATGTAAAGGGGGGCGAAAATCTAATAGTCATGGGCGACTGGAATGCAGTTGTAGGGGAAAGAGTAGAAGAAAAGGTTACAGGAGAATATGGGCTTGGGACAAGGAATGAAAGAGGAGAAAGGCTAATTGAGTTCTGTAACAAGTTTCAGCTAGTAATAGCGAATACCCTGTTCAAGAATCACAAGAGGAGGTATACTTGGAAAAGGCCGGGAGATACGGGAAGATTTCAATTAGATTACATCATGGTCAGACAGAGATTCCGAAATCAGATACTGGATTTTAAGGCGTACCCAGGAGCAGATATAGACTCAGATCACAATATAGTAGTGATGAAGAGTAGGCTGAAGTTCAAGACATTAGTCAGGAAGAATCTATACGCAAAGAAGTGGGATACGGAAGTACTAAGGAATGACGTTTGAAGTTCTCTAACGCTATAGATACAGCAATAAGGAATAGCGCAGTAGGCAGTATAGTTGAAGAGGAATGGACATCTCTAAAAAGGGCCATCACAGAAGTTGGGAAGGAAAACATAGGTACAAAGAAGGTAGCTGCGAAGAAACCATGGGTAACAGAAGAAATACTTCAGTTGATTGATGAAAGGAGAAAGTACAAACATGTTACGGGAAAATCAGGAATACAGAAATACAAGTCGCTGAGGAATGAAATAAATAGGAAGTGCAGGGAAGCTAAGACGAAATGGCTGCAGGAAAAATGTGAAGACATCGAAAAAGATATGATTGTCGGAAGGACTCAGCATACAGGAAAGTCAAAACAACCTTTGGTGACATTAAAAGCAACGGTGGTAACATTAAGAGTGCAACGGGAATTCCACTGTTAAATGCAGAGGAGAGAGCAGATAGGTGGAAAGAATACATTGAAAGCCTCTGTGAGGGTGAAGATTTGTCTGATGTGATAGAAGAAGAAACAGGAGTCGATTTAGAAGAGATCAAAAGCAGACTCGTTATGGCAAAAAAGTCATTTCTGGCCAAGAGACGTCTACTAATATCAAATACCGGCCTTAATTTGAGGAATAAATATCTGAGGATGTACGTCTGGAGTACAGCATTGTATGGTAGTGAAACATGGACTGTGGGAAAACCGGAACAGAAGAGAATCGAAGCATTTGAGATGTGGTGCTATAGACGAATGTGGAAAATCAGGTGGACTGATAAGGAATGAGGAGGTTCTACGTAGAATCGGAGAGGAAAGGAATATGTGAAAATCTAATAAGGAGAAGAGACAGGATGATAGGAAATCTCTGGAACCGCACGACCGCTACGGTCGCAGGTTCGAATCCTGCCTCGGGCATGGATTTGTGTGATGTCCTTAGGTTAGTTAGGTTTAAGTAGTTCTAAGTTCTAGGGGACTTATGACCACAGCAGTTGAGCCCCATAGTGCTCAGAGCCATTTGAACCATTTTGATAGGACATCTGCTAAGAGATGAGGGAATGACTTCCATGGTACTAGAGGGAGCTGTAGAGGGCAAAAACTGTAGAGGAAGACAGAGATTGGATAACGTCAAGCAAATAATTGAGGACGTAGGTTGCAAGTGCTACTCTGAGATGAAGAGGTTAGCACAGGAAAGGAATTCGTGGCGGGCCGCATCATACAAGTCAGAAGACAGATGACAAAAAAAAAAAAAAAAGTATGTCCACTAGTACTAACAGTGATTTTTTTTTCTTCTTCATTATTTGTACTGTTCAGCAAGATGTATGAAACAGGCGGAATACCCTCAGACTTCGAGAAGAATATAATAATTCCAATCCCAAAGAAAGCAGGTGTTGACAGATGTGAAAATTACCGAACAATCAGTTTAATAAGCCACAGCTGCAAAATACTAACACGAATTCTTTACAGACGAATGGAAAAAGTAGTAGAAGCCGACCTCGGGGAAGATCAGTTTGGATTCCGTAGAAATGTTGGAACACGTGAGGCAATGCTGACCTTACGATTTATCTTAGAAGAAAGATTAAGGAAAGGCAAACCTACGTTTCTAGCATTTGTAGACTTAGAGAAAGCTTTGGACAATGTTGACTGGAATACTCTCTTTCAAATTCTAAAGGTGGCAGGGGTAAAATACAGGGAGCGAAAGGCTATTTACAATTTGTACAGAAACCAGATGACAGTTATAAGAGTCGAGGGGCATGAAAGGGATGCAGTGGTTGGGAAGGGAGTGAGACGGGGTTGTAGCCTATCCCCGATGTTATTCAATCTGTATATTGAGCAATCAGTAAAGGAAACAAAAGAAAAATTCCGAGTAGGTATTAAAATCCATGGAGAAGAAATAAAAACTTTGAGGTTCGCCGATGACATTGTAATTCTGTCAGAGACAGCAAAGGACTTGGAAGAGCAGTTGAATGGAATGGATAGAGTCTTGAAAGGAGGATATAAGATGAACATCAACAAAAGCAAAACGAGGATAATGGAATGTAGTCGAATTAAGTCGGGTGATGCAGAAGGAATTAGATTAAGAAATGAGACACATAAAGTAGTAAAGGAGTTTTGCTATTCGGGGGGCAAAATAACTGATGATGGTCGAAGTAGAGAGGATACAAAATGTAGACTGGCAATGGCAAGGAAAGCGTTTCTGAAGAAGAGAAATTTGTTAACATCGAGTATAGATTTAAGTGTCAGGAAGTCATTTCTGAGAGTATTTGTATGGAGTGTAGCCGTGTATGGAAGTGAAACATGGATGATAAATAGTTTGGACAAGAAGAGAATAGAAGCTTTTGAAATGTGGTGCTACAGAAGAATGCTGAAGATTAGATGGGTAGTTCACATAACTAATGAGGAAGTATTGAATAGGATTGGGGAGAAGAGAAGTTTGTGGCACAATTTGACCAGAAGAAGGGATCGGTTGGTAGGACATGTTCTGAGGCATCAAGGGATCAGCAGTTTAGTATTGGAGGGCAGCGTGGAGGGTAAAAATCGTAGAGGGAGACCAAGAGATGAATGCACTAAGCAGATTCAGAAGGATGTAGGTTGCAGTAGGTACTGGGAGATGAAGAAGCTTGCACAGGATAGAGTAGCATGGAGAGCTGCATCAAACCAGTCTCAGGACTGAAGACCACAACAACAACAACAACAACATTGTCTAGGATACAAGCATTAGTGGAAAGTGCCAACTGCTCGTAATTTTTTTCTTTTTTGAATGATTTCGTATACTATGCGGCCTATAAAATTTATATTGTTTACTCACACTTTCCTCTCTGCTTATCTGATATAATGTGACATAATTTTTTCTTTTTTCTTCAATTTATGTATAATCTGTAGCACATGTAAAAAAAATCTCTTCGTCTTCTGCTCCATCTATCATGCTGATTTTTTTTCCCTCATACTGTCCCACCTAACTGTGAAAACTAGAGGAAGCGGTCAAACCAGAATACACAATGTGAATGTGGCATCACAAGTGCGTGACATACAGAAATTTGAACTCAAAATCAATGTGTCGATGCAACGTATAAATTATTATGCCTGTCCTTCAATGCTTTACCCAAACAAAAAAGACGGCAAATGGCCATGTAGAAGAGTTCAAGGAACAACAATAAGAGAAAAAGAATATACAAACGAAAACCTATAAAATGGCAGTAATGATAACCAACTCTAGAAATAGGTTAATAGAATGATATGTTTTTTTCAATTGTATCGTTCTTAATATATTTAAATAAATACATATGGTTACAAAAAAAAAGTTCGAATCCTACTCGTTTGTTTTTTGTTTTTTTTTCTTTCAAAATCGACCGAATTTTTCAGTTTTATTTCAAACAATATCAACAAACAGTGTAATGTATGCGAAATTATGAAGATATATTCAGTTATTAATTTTTTCTTTCATACAATATTAAAAAATCTTATTTTTCATCGTCCACATTGCTTGATGTGCCAGAACAATATTGTGGGTGATACATATCATAGAAACAACCGAAGCACAAATTTTCTCAGCACCACGCGCATTTTATGAAAGCAACCGTCTTGCAGGCGCGCGGATTATTCATTAGCGATACCGGGAAACGTAATTATTTTGCATTCCAAACGATTTTTCTTTCATCCGCTAATTTCTATGCGAACCATGCGTATCCAATCATGCTTTCAAACTTAGGTGCGCTGAATTGATGTAGGAATAACGAATGTAATTTTATCGAATCTTCCCTAGAAGCGAGCTCTCTATTGTCTTTCATCAAGTCGGGAGCATTAATAATTTCGCACACCTTACACTGTAGGTTGATATTCTTTGAAATAAAATTGAAAAATTAGGTCGATTTTGAAAAAAAAAGTACACGAGCAGGATTCGAACACGGTACGTCCAGCGCGGTAGCCGGAAACCTTTATCGCTGCCCTACGCTGACTTGCTCGAAACACATGTAATGTTACGGGCATACAAAGAACGTAATGAACTTCAAAATCGATTTTCTCAAAAACCAAGGCCCGCCGCTAAAAAAACGGATAGTCAGGTATTCATGGTAAGTGCCTCTACAACGTATTTGATGCGCATCAAAATCCGTGATTTACAGTATGGAGGGTCCCCTTGCAGCGAAAGAACGAATATCAAATGGAAATGCCGTGTGGCTAGGGCCTCCCGTCGGGTAGACCGTTCGCCTGGTGCAAGTCTTACGAGAAGACGCCACTCCGCCTACTTGCGTGTCGATTGGGATGAAATGATGATGATAAGGACAACACCACACCCAGTCCCTTAGCGGAGAAAATCTCCGACCCAGTCGGGATTCGAACCCGGGCCGTTAGGTATGACATTCCGTCGCTCTGACCACTCAGCTACCAGGGGCGGACGAATATCAGATGAAACACCAATATATACGTAGAGACAGTATACATGTGATGTGTTACGACAGTGAAAGGAACCTTTGACCAGTGGAGACAGTGCCACAAGTTCCTCCAAAAATCATGACACAACACACACGTGTCATAGAAGCAAATGTAAATCTACCTTACGATGGAGGTTTAAACCTTTGAAACGCTTCTTGGAGATAAAGAGTGACTGGTAACAGTAAACTTGTTGTTTCATGCGACGTCAATAACACTCATGGTAAAGAAACTTCCTGGCAGATTAAAACTGCGTGCCCGACCGAGACTCGGACTCGGGACCTTTGCCTTTCGCGGGCAAGTGGTAGAGCACTTGCCCGCGAAAGGCAAAGGTCCCGAGTTCGGGTCTCGTTCGGGCACACAGTTTTAATCTGCCAGGAAGTTTCATATCAGTGCACACTCCGCTGCAGAATGAAAATCTCATACTGGAAACATCCCCCAGGCTGTGGCTAAGCCATGTCTCCGCAGTATCCTTTCTTTCAGGAGTGCTAGTTCTGCAAGGTTCGCAGGAGAGCTTCTGTAAAGTTTGGAAGGTAGGAGACGAGGTACTGGCAGAAGTAAAGCTGTGAGTACCGGGCGTGAGTCATGCTTCGGTAGCTCAGATGGTAGAGCACTTGCCCGCGAAAGGCAAAGGTCTCGAGTTCGGGTCTCGGTCGGGCACACAGTTTTAATCTGCCAGGAAGTTTCATATCAGCGCACACTCCGCTGCAGAGTGAAAATCTCATTCTGGACTCACGGTAAAGCCTAACCTATAATTTTGGGGTTTAAAATAAGATTATGTGTGCCTTGCATGAAAACCGCTACTATCCCTATCATATGGAATCGCATGGAAGACAATTTGAACATCCGTTCTGTACTGTGTTAAGGGACGATTTGGTGTAGTTCCAAGCACACCGTCCATTACCGGACACATGTTCACGGGACCTTTTTTCCTTCATTTCCAGTCGGGAATTCGTCCCTGCCGTTTGCTGGTTTCGTTAATGTTTACCCTGTGTAATATATTTAAGCCAAACTAGGTACACACACCACCAATAGTCCGGAAAGAACCACTATATGGGTACGAATGACCTCTCTCTCGAAAGGTTGGGCGTAGGGGTGAAACAGAATCGCAGTTTACCTCCCGCCAATAACTTAACTATATTCACTTATTATTTGAGAATGAGGGCGCTTAGTGGCTTGCAAGAAACTTTATGCATAATTCCAGACCTCTACCAGATCTTCTGCCTGCTGACTCCCGCCACCCCTACCCACAAATTATGAAAGGGAAAAATTTTATCGCTTACTACGTTTTCGTAGTTTATGTAGTAAAAGCGCAGCATCGGACATCTCTTTTTAATTTATTACTTCTTTACTACACTATTCCCAATATATTTGGTAGACAATATTGGCACATACCGCTGAATGTATGTGCACCAAGACATATGAATGAACGACACATAGTTCAGAAGGTATGGCGGGTTTAACATTGAGATCCATGAAAGTGTTGCATCACGTATGACGTTTAAACTTATTGTTTCTTCACTACTAATTCGCAATACAGTTCGCATGTAGCAATGGATGCACCGGCAAAACTGTATCATTCTACGACGCATACTTCAGGAAATATGACGTCATAAACAATGAACTGCGTGAAAATGGAATTCCAAGGTGTAATTCGCTAGAGATACAGGTGAAGTACGTGAACAAATATATATGAAATAACTTAAATATTTTGAAATACTTGTGACATATGCGTATGTGGGCAAAGCCGCCGGTAAACTCCTTCTAAACCCCTGGATAGTTTTAATCCAAACTTACTACACACTGTGGGGGTAAGGACAAGGGCCGGCCGGAGTGGCCGAGCGGTTCTAGGCACTACAGTCTGGAACCGCGCGACCGCTACGGTCGCAGGTTCGAATCCTGCCTCGGGCATGGATGTGTGTGATGCCCTTTAGTTACTTAAGTTTAAGTAGTTCTAAGTTCTAGGGGACTGATGACCTCAGCAGTTAAGTCCCGTAGTGGTCAGAGCCATTTGAACCATTTTTTTGTAAGGACAAGCAACCTCCGGTTTGGATGCGGTTGCGAGTGATAACTATGAGAGGGAAGGCGAGAGGAAGAGATGGACAAAAAGAAAGAGTAGATGGCCGTAGATATTGGGCAGGAAGAAATGGTCAGTGATTGGGGGAAGTGGAAACGGGCAGAGGAAAGGAAGAAGAAGAGATGGGCAGGGAGAGTAAGGTTTGAATAGATGGGATGAGAGAGGAGGTGAAGGAGACAGGCTGAAAGACGGGCAGGATTAAATGGAGAGATAAACGGAAGGGTAGATGGACAGAAAGAGGAAAAGGATGAGATGAACAGGGAAAGGAACTGGAGGAGCTCGAGGGAGAAGGAGGTGCACTAAGAGAATTAGAAAAAATACATACCCGTGTAACGGCAGGTACTCAGTTTGCTGTTCATTAAAGGAGCATCAATCGAGACGCAAGCTTTACCTACAGACTAAAACAGTGGCAAGAATGCTTTTAACAAAAGGAAACTAAGATATTGTTGTTTTCAAGCTTCTTGTGAGCTGTAGCCACTATACGGACGAAGAGAAGCATATCCCAATAAGAGGATATATTTACTTCGTTTCTTAGTCTTCTGTTCACAATTTTTTGGTTTTAGTAATCACTCACTTTCAGAATGAATTTTCCGTTTTGCTGCTGTGTGTTAATATGGAACTTACCGGCGGATTAAAACTGTGTACCATCATAACTCGTTTATTATATCCATGACACTTTCTCTCCTCTCTCTCATATTTCGCTATAACACAAAACGTGTTGCCCTTCTCTGAACTGTTTCGACGTCCTCCGTTAGTCTTATGTGTTAAAGATCCCAAACTACGCAGCAGTACTCTAGCAGAGGACGAGGTCCCGGCGGAGGTTCGAGTCCTCACTGGGGCATTGTGTGTGTGTGTGTGTTTGTCCTTAGGATAAATTAGGTTAAGTAGTGTTTAAGCTTAGGGACTGATGACCTTAGCAGTTAAGTCCCATACGATTTCACACACGTTTTTGAACAAGTATAGTGTAGGTAATCTCATCAGTAGACCTGTTGCACCATCTGAGCGTTCTGCAAATAAAAATGTAGTCTTTGGTTTGCCTTCCCCACAACATTTTCTAGCGTATGTCAACATTCCAATTAAAGTTTTTCGTAACTGTAATTTCTAGGTACTTCGTCGAATTGAAAGCCTTTGAATTGTGTGATTTATCGTGAAATCGAAATGTAACGCATTTATTTTTGTACTCAGCTGGATGACCTCACACTTTTCCTTACTCATAGAGGTCACTTCTCACACCAATCAGATATAGGTGTTATTTTATTTTATCTGCCGGCCGGAGTGGCCGAGCGGTTCTAGGCGCTACAGTCAGGAACCGCGCGACCGCCTGCCTCAGGCATGGATGTGTGTGATGTCCTTAGTTTAGTTAAGTTTAAGTAGTTCTAAGTTCTAGGGGACTGATGACCACAGCAATTAAGTCCCATAGTGCTCAGAGCCATTTGAACCATTTTGTTATTTTATCCTTGTTGGATCTTGTGAACTCCACGGCCGTTAACAATAGTTGGTGAATGGTGTTTTATTTTAGTCTCATGATCGGTTTCGGGCTACCATGCCGATCTTCAGATGGCTAATATTTTTCGTTGTGATCAACAGCATGTCGTCTGCCCCACTCTGCACAAGAATATTTCGGTATTTAGTGCCACTTTATAATCTGTTTCTTTAATAAAAGTACGCTTCATATATAAAAAATGAAAGCACCTTAGCGTAGTTTCATTATTGAAACAACTTATAAAGTGGGACTAATTACTCAAATATTCTTGTGCAGAGTGGAGCAGACGACATGCTGTTGATCAAAACATGTGTGTAACGAAAAATATTAGCCATCTGAAGATGGGCCTAACAGCCCGGGACCTATGGCACAAAAATAAAACTATTAGAAAGTATTTCTGGCCTGTTGCGTCATTCACCAACCATTCATATATCGTGTCTAAGTTGTTTTGCAATTTGTTTTGATCTTATGATGACTTTACTTAACTGTAAATGAAAGCATCATCTACAAACAATCTTAGAGAGCTACTCAAATTATGTCCCAAATCGTTTTCGATTAGAAATCTCTTGCAAGGAACGGCGTCAAAAATGTACCGAAAGTCTAGGAATGCGGAATCAATTTAACATCCCCTGTCGGTAGCATTCATACCTTCGTGCGAATAAAGAGTTAGTTGTGTTTCACAAGAACGATATCCGTGCTGGCTGTGTGACAATAGACCTTCGAACACAGTATATGCTCCTAAGTCCTACTGCAAATCGTCGTTAGCGATGTGGTTCTACAATTCAACAGGTTACTCCTATTTCTTCTCATTAGTACTGATGTGACCTGTGCAGCTTTGCAGTCTTTCGGTACGGATCTTTCGTCGACGGAGCTGTTGTGTACGATTGCTAAACTTTGGGCTAATGTATCAGCATACCCTGGAAGGAACCTGACTGGTGTACAATCGGAACCGATAGACTTAACTTTATTAAATGCTTTTAACTGCTTCTAACAAGGAGAAGTCTACAGGGGTGAGACCGACTATTGATACCAAGTTTACGGTGATGCGGGTTAAGATCCCAGGTATCACATCCTGCAGCCATTCACCCTGACGGGTCCTCGTTTGCGAGTAATTGCCGGAAAAAAATTCTACTTGTGTGCCACAGTCAATAGCGTTAAAATAGATGTATCAAATAGTATGGTTGTGTGGTATGATGTATAGTCGGCGCAGTAGGGATATACGCCCTCTGTAATAAAAAGTGAGTGAATGGGCCAACGTTGACCTTGAACGGGTGTCATGTGATGTCCGCAATGAACAAGTATAACGAGCAATAACCAACAAAATGAGAGAAAAAAGGAAATATAAGATAGGCGTTTCACATGCAAGAGGTTCTGGGTTCAAAGCTCGTAAAATGCATCAATTTTTTAATTTTAAATATTTATTCAGTTAATTGGTTTAAACGCAATTTTCTATTTCTGTTCCTTTGTCACTATTTTTTACCATATCAACGTTTTTAATTTGTTTCATTTTTTCTTTGTTATTCTTTTTTCACGACTGATTTTGTATATTCCAGAAGTAGCATTCATTTCCATTTCGTCTTATACCGACGTATACTATGCTGTGAGCCCAACGGAACCTAAAACATTCTTTCTCCAATCGGAATTTTTCTGAGTACGAATTTAGTTATATTTATCCATCATAATATTCAATTACTTGAAAATTCGTATCCATCAGTTAAAAAACATAAGACCAAATAATCTATTTGTATTGTCTGTGCAATGGTATGAAAACGTATTTATCGTTACCAGATGTGCAATTTTTTTTTCTTTTGCATTGTAATCGTCATACAAACATTTAAAATATAGCCAAGTCCCATATTGCTCAGAGCCATTTGAGCCAAAATATAACCTAAATACCTATTGCAAAAAAATCAAATGGCTCTGAGCACTATGGGACTCAACTGCTGAGGTCATTAGTCCCCTAGAACTTAGAACTAGTTAAACCTAACTAACCTAAGGACATCACAAACATCCATGCCCGAGGCAGGATTCGAACCTGCGACCGTAGCGGTCTTGCGGTTCCAGACTGCAGCGCCTTCAACCGCACGGCCACTTCGGCCGGCACCTATTGCACTAGGGAAAAAGTAACGGAGTTGATATAAAAGAAAGAAGGGCTTATAGATACAGGAAAAAACAGTCTTGGCTGCACAAGACAGATTTGTATGCCTGTTCTAGGTATCATCAGACAATCTGGGGAAGTATAACGAAATTCAAACATAATGAGAAATAGATATAATGAACGCAATTTCGCGGACGAAAAACCACAGTATGATAAAACCAAAGAAATTAAATCGAAATTAATACATAAAATTTATTAAAAACACATGAGCAAAGATTGAAAGTGGAAGAAGAATGGTAGGAAGAAAAATGAGAGCAAACGTAGAAGTTGAAACTTCCTGGAAGATTAAAACTGTGTGCCGGACAGAGACTCGAACTCGGGACCTTTTGGAAGGTTGGAGACGCGGTACTGGCAGAAGTAAAGCTGTGAGAACGGGGCGTGAGTCGTGCTTGGGTAGCTCAGTTGGTAGAGCACTTGCCTGCGTAAGGCAAAAGGTCCCGAGTTCGAGTCTCGGTCCGGCACACAGTTTTAATCTGCCAGGAAGTTCCATATCAGAGCACACTCAGCTGCGGAGTGAAAATCTCATTCTGGAAATGTAGAAGTTGATATGAGTAAGTGATGTGACAAAGGAATGGAAACAATAAAAATTACATTTAAATCAGCTGAATAAAAATGATGATCAATGTCATTTCGATAAAAATTTGAAAATAAGAAAGTTTACTATTCCGAAATTCGTACCCCACAACCTCCTGCATGTGAAACTACTGTCCTATCCATTACACTACGCAACCATACTATTTCATGGGACTATTTTAACGTTATTAACCGTCCCAAAAATTTCCAAATTTTTTTTCGTCAATTACTCGTAACCAAGGGTCCACCATGGTGAATGACGGCAGCGTGTGATGCCTCTTATCGTACATTTGGTTTCAAAAATTCGATCGCGCCACAGGTTACCTCTCCTTGTAAGTTACTCGTGTTCTCTATTAGAATTCTGAAATATTTACTTCACTATCACAGTAGATTTGCCCATCCGTACATAGGTACCAACGAGAAACCAAGTGATACCATACCGTGTTAGAATGGAATATAAAGGCCGTGGATGGAATGCTGGGACATCTGGTCTGAAAGAATCGTCCTACGAGTGTTCCCTCTCAAGCTTGTTGCAATACACTGTACTTTCTGTTTTACGTTTTGGAAACTCCATGTTACAGGCTTGTTTACTGTTGTGAAGGAACTGAAACGGTGACGGGAGTAGCAGGCCGAAATAGCCGTAAATATATTATTACTCTGTGACAACTTACCAAAAACCACGGTTCCCTTACACCAAAATACTCACAAAATATCCGTGAACAAACTCCAAAATTTTCTCAGCGGAGCTCTGTTCCCCCTGGAGTCATGTTTTAAACTGTGTAATGACAGTTAGCTTTTGTAATAACTTAATTATAGAGCGCATATTAAATTTGGCTGTCATTACTGCTACCAACTGTGCGGGACGAAACATCGGAAAACAGAGAAAGGGAGGTAAACAGCAGCAAAGGAGCACAGCTTCATACAGGGGCATTTATTAGAGTCCTCTTATTTCCCCGAATTTTTCTAATATTATACGCATTACGCTGACAATGAGCGGGGCTACTGTGGCACTGTCGAATAAATTTAGTCTCGGATTACACGCAGTTTGAGGTAAATGAATTGTGTGAATCACAAAAGAGGCGCAGTGAGGGAGACAGAGAAAGAGGGAGACAGAGACAGAGAGAGAGACAGAGAGAGAGAGAGAGAGAGAGAGAGAGAGAGGAGAGAGAAAAGAGAGAGATAGAGAGAAGAGATGGAGAGACAGAAACTTGAAGAGAAAAAAAAAAGGAACAGAATGAAAATAGACGCCGGAGATGAGTTTCGCTTCATTATTATGCTAATACGACGTCAATTTGGTGACTCGCATAATAGATAATTTAGCCTCATCATAATTTCTGTTTATCAGGCTGCTGCCACGTATTTACTTGCTTGCTCTCCCAAAGTGTTTTCGTTTTTCCGCGTACCGCTTTGTCGAGTGGATGAAGCTACTGCACGAGACGCGACGGGGACGTGTCATTACCACAGGCGCCTGTCTTTAAGAGGCATCGGACAGTATTTTGCACACAGATTGCCAGCAAATTACACATCTGATTTCTTGTAGCAACCTCGTTGGCGATGTTCTGGCCGTTTAAGTAATTGTAGTACTCGTGGACATCTCTATTAGTCGGTCTATCTTTAGGATTATCGGCTACCAGTCTTCGCACACGCCTGCCAACTGCAATGAAAAATTTCGCTTTTTTGCTTTCCGGTTAAAAACTCCCTGTAAAATGGTTATATCAGCTCGGTTATTAACTCTATAATTCCGGAAGATGGTACGTGCGGAAGTACAACCACATATTTGCTGCGTAAGCCACTGTAAAGGTGAATGGCCGTAGGAACCTTTTGGAGTCGACACACGGAAAAACTAATCATTGTACATCAGTGTCTGGACCCTAACTTTCTGTCGCAGATGTCACAGTTCGTACCAATTGGCTGAAAGTCATCGAGTAAAACAGAAATGATTTCTGGCGCTCCCCAAGGTAGCGTTATAGACTCTTTGTTCCTAAACGATTTATGAGAGAAACTCAGAAGCCGTGTTAGGTTGCTTGCAGACGATGCTGTCGTTTATTGACTAATGAAATCATCAGAAGATCAAAATCACATGCAAAAAGATTTAGATAACACTTCTCCATGTTGCGAAAATTGACAACTGATCCTAAATGATGAAAAGTGTGAGATCATGCACATGACTGCTAAAAGAGTCAGTTGAACTGCCGTTGCAGGATAAATCAGTCAAATCTAGAGGCCGTAAAATCAACTAGATACCAACGAATTACAATTACGAATAACTTATACTGGAAACAACACATCTAAAAGTTGTGAGGAAGGCGAACCAAATACTGCGTTTCACTGGCTGAATACTTCGAAGTTGCAACAGACCTACTAAAGACACTGAACACACTATGCTGGTCCGTCCCCTTTTGGAGTACCGCTGCACGGTGTGGGTTTCTTACCTGAAAGGAGTAAAGAAATACATCAAGGAAGTTCAAAGCAGAGCAACACGTTTCGTATAATCTAAAAATAGGGGAGAGAGTGTCTACATCTACATCTACATGGATACTCTGCAAATCACATTCAAGTGCCTGGCAGAGGGTTCACCGAACCACCTCCACAATTCTCTATTATTCCAATCTCGTATAGAGCGCGGAAAGAATGAGCATCTGTATCTTTCCGTACGAGCTCTGATTTCCCTCATTTTATCGTGGTGGTCATTCCTCCCTATGTAGGTTGGTGTCAACAAAATATTTTCGCATTCAGAGAAGGAAGTTGGTGATTGGAAGTTCGTGAGAAGATTCCGTCGCAACGAAAAACGCCTTTCTTTTAATGATTTCCAGCGCAAATCCTGTATCATTTCTGTGACACTCTCTGCCACATTTCAAGATAATACAAAACGGGCTGCCTTTCTTTGAACTTTTTCGATGTACTCCGTTAGTCCTGTCTGGTAAGGATCCCACACTTCGCAGCAGTATTCTAAAAGAGGACGGGCAAGAGTAGTGTAGGCAGTCTGCTTAGTAGGTCTGTTACATTTTCTAAGTGTCCTGTTAATAAAACTCAGTCTTTGGTTTGCGTTCCCCACAACATTTTCTACGTGTTCCTTCCAATTTAAGTCGTTCGTAATTTAATACCTAGGTATTTAGTTGAATTTACGGCTTTTAGATAAGACTGATTTATCGTGTAACCGAAGTTTAACGAGTTCCTTTTAGCACTCATGTGGATGACCTCACACTTTTCGTTATTTAGGGTCAGCTGCCATTTTTCGCACCATTGAGATATCTTTTCTAAATCGTTTTGCAGTTTTTGATCTTCTGACGACTTCATTAGTCGATAAACGACTGCGTCATCTGCAAACAGCCGAAGACGGCTGTTCAGATTGTCTCCAAAATCGTTTATATAGATAAGGAACAGCAAAGGGCCTATAACACTACCTTGGGTAACACCAAAAATCACTTCTGTTTTACTCGATTACTACTAACTGTGACCTCTCTGACAGGAAATCACAAGTCACATAACTGAGGCGATATTCCATAATCACGCAATTCCACTACGAGACGCTTGTGTGGTACAGTGTCAAAAACCTTCCGCAAATCCTGAAATACGGAATCTATCTGAAATCCCTTGTCAATAGCACTCAACGCTTCATGTGAATAACGAGCTAGTTGTGTTTCACAAGAAAGATGTTTTCTAAATCTATGTTGACTGTGTGACAATAGACCATTTACTTCGAGGTAATTCATAATGTTCGAACACAATATATGTTCTAAAATTCTGTTGCATATCGACGTTAACGATATGGGCCTTTAATTTGATGGATTACTCCTACTGAGATGTAAGGGGCATTATTCAGGATTTGGGGTGGACGTCATTAAAGCAAAGGCGTTTCTCGTAGGGACGGGACTTTCTCACGAAATTCCAATTACCAATTTTCTCCTTCGAATGCGAAAATATTTTGTTGAAGACGACCTACACAGGGAGAAACGATCATAATAAAATAAGGGAAATAAATTATAGCTCGCACGGAATGATGTAGGTGTTCGTTTCTCCTGCGTGCTGTTGGAGAACGGAATAGGGGAGGAATTATCGTGCAAGCGTTTCTATGAATCCACTGTGAAGCACTTAAGTGCGATGCGCAGAGTACCGATGTAGATGTAGAAGAACAGTCCAGCATCTTACGTCGTAGAAGGTCTACCATTTTATTAACCTAAAGACAAGAGTGTTGGCTTTTTTTTTAACTGTTTGTCTGTTTGTGTTATGGAATTATCTTCTGGAATAGTGCAGATAACGTATCAATACAGCACTTGAATGATGATAATCAAAACCAAGAGCTGTATTGTAATCTGACGTTGTTTATTCAAAACACGCAACCAGTTTCGATGCCGAAACGTGTCATCTTCAGGCCCTAAGCGTGATCTGTCACTAGAGTACGAATCACAGTGACAACTACCAATGGAGTCGTCAAATGTAAACAGTAAAATTTATCAAACATGTTACGCCAAGAAGTGCAAACAACAAAATAGAGTGCAGCGCGACCAAAATCAACTGGATTCCGTAACTTCGTATCAATAACATGTTTGTCAATGGTCAGAGCCTTTCCGGCTTCGAAACTGGTAGCGTGTTTTGAATAAACGACGTCGGATTACAATGAATCTAATCTTCATACATCCATATTTAAACTAGATGAAGGTGGGACACAACTGGTATGATTGTTATTAAAAATGAAATTCCTCCAGCTGTACTTAAGATTTTATATTTACTTCGCTACTGGTTACGACGTTGCGTCAACGCCATCTTGAGGCCCGTACACTTTGATGAAATCAGTTGTGTGTGGCTCAGTCTAGAAGTCCGCGGTGAGAACAGCACGTGCTCCGCATGGAAGGCGGGCAGTCAAAGATAGTAACGAAAGATAGTTGCTATCTTAGACCCACTGGTTTAAACTTCACGCTTCACACTGGGTCAAAGATAGTAACCAAAGATAGCCATCCATGTGGAGCACGTGTTGGTCTCACCGCGGATTTCTAGTACTCAGCCACACACAACTGATTTCATCAAAATGTACTGGCCTGAAGATGGCGCTGACGCAACGTCGAAACCAGTAGAGAAGTAAATATAAAATCTTAAGTACAGCTGGAGGAATTTCATTTTTAATAAAGTACAACGAATCTGTTGGTTTTAATTATCATAAATCAACTGCTGCATGTCCAGCAGGTGTTCCACTATAATCTATGGATTACTAGAGACTTAATAAATAATGGGTTTCTGCATTAGAAGGCAGCAATAAGAATATGGCATAAGGTGGAGAGTAATACATCTTGTAGAAAACCTTTAATGGATTTTGGAATTCATACACTCACTTTCCAAAACGTTTTCTCATTAATGGTTTTTGTTACTGATACTTTCAATCAGTTTCAATTGAACTGTGATACATCGCAGAACAACACAAGAAAACAATTCTCACGTTGGCTTTGCTTGTCCAAGATTCAGAATGGAATTGTGTATTATGGAGGTAGGATATGCAACTAGCATCTGTCTAGCCGTACTATTGTCCACCTGCTTTTAGACTACTGTAATTAAAGGGCAGAGAGAGAGAGGCTCTCCCAGGAACCAAGTAACTGAAAAAGGAAGACAATGACCCGTCAATAAATCTTACTTAGCTCATACATTCACAGCAGATTTTTACAGCTTTTGTAATTCGATAAGATTCTGAGTTCTATGAAATTAGTAGCCTGAAAAAGCTGAAAGTAGGCTAAGAGCATAACTGTTTCGTACTCATAAGTCACTCACGCACTGAAATGGATATTAGATTGTTTCAAAAAAGGATTTACACGTATCCCTACTTCAGTATCCATTTAAATTATAAATATTTCGAAGACTCATCACTACACATGTAATACTTACGTTTTGAAATATTCAAATTTTGTATTTAGATTAAAATTAAAGGTGAAAGCATATCAGTGTTCAGATTCGCTTATGAAAATGCTATCCTTAGTCAAAATTGAATAATATTTACAGGATGTGTTGAATTTAATGAACAGCCTCATGGGTGCAGAATACGTATTCAGACTAAACAGAAGAGAGACGAAAGAAATGAGAAGTAGCAGAAATGTGAACGGCGAGAAACTTATCAGACTTGGGGATCACGAAGGAGGCGAAGTTAAGGAATTTAGCAAAATAGCCCATGACGAACGGGGCAAGGAGAACACAAAAAGCAGCCTAGTACAGGAAAAAGAACATTCCTGGCCAAGAAAAGTCTACTAGTATCGAACACAGATCTTAATTTGAGGAAGAAATTTGGAGCAGAGCATTGTATGGTAGTGAGATATGAAATGTGGGAAAACCGAAACGGAAAAGAATCGAAGTATTTGAGATGTGGTGCTACAGAAAAAAAGTTGAAATTTACGTGTACTGATAAGATAAGGAGAATGAGGAGCTTTATGTAGCCGCGTGAGTTTTATTATCTTTCCAGAATGAAATTTTCACTCAGTGGAGTGCCAGCTGATATGGAACTTCCTGGCAGATAAAAATTGTGTGCTGGACTGAGACTCGAACTCAGTACCATTGCCTTTCGCGGCCAAGTGCTCTACCAACTTTTTTATCAAATTTTGTTCTATGTTGTTCGTTGAATTTTTTCGGGACGAACGTCCGATGACACCCATTCAGGTTCTTCGTTGAACCGTTCAATCTGTTTTTTATTACAGAAAGCAGCAAACCCTCTGACCGAACACGGTGAGCTACCGTGCGGCATTATCTGAGCTACCCAAACGCGACTCACTACCCGTCCTCACACCTTTAATTCCACCAGTACCTCGTCTCCTACCTTCCATACTTCACAGAAGCTCTTCTGCGAACCTAGCAGTACTAGCACTCCTGGAAGAAAGGATACTGCGGAGACATGGCTTAGTCACAGACTGGGGGAAGTTTTCAGAATGAAATTTTCACTCTGGAATGTGCGTCGATATGAAACTTCCTGGTATATTAAAACTGTCCGCCGGACCGAGACTCGAACTAGGGACCTTTCTGCTGCACACAGTTTTGATCTGTCATGAAGTTTGGTATTATCTTTGTTGATCTGAAAATCTACTGATAACACCTTAAGTTAACTTTCAGACCTGAATAGTACTAAATTGGAATCGAGTATGTTCAACATATGAATAAGTAATACAAGGTGCTTGATTGGCGACTCCATGTTGTCTTGTGCACTACGACCAGATAACAGGTATACTTGAAAAAAGAGACAGCATTGGTCGTATATTTTTTACTATCGCAAAATCGATTTTCTGTCACTGAGTGACCATCTTCAGTGCTGTATTGTATAACTTAAATTAGGATGCACTGTTGTCACTAAGCTTACGGCAATCACATAGACTGCCGTAAGCTTAGTGACAACAGTGCATCCTAATATAAGTTATACAATACAGCACTGAAGATGGTCACTCAGTGACAGAAAATCGATTTTGCGATAGTAAAAAATATACGACCAATGCTGTCTCTTTTTTCAATACAAGGTGCATTCAAGTTCTAAGGCCTCCGATTTTTTTTCTCCGGACTGGAAAGAGATAGAAACATGCGCATTGTTTTAAAATGAGGCCGCATTCATTGTCAATACGTCCCAGAGATGGCAGCACTGTAACGCAGATGGAATTTTACCGCCAGCGGCGAGAATGAGAACTGTTTTAAATACTTAAAATGGCGACGTTTTCCTTACTTGAACAGCGTGCAATCATTCGTTTTCTGAATTTTCGTGGTGTGAAACGAACTGAAATTCATCGACAGTTGAAGGAGACGTGTGGTGATCGAGTTATGGATGTGTCGAAAGTGCGTTCGTGGGTGCGACAGTTTAATGAAGGCAAAACATCGTGTGACAACAAACCGAAACAACCTCGGGCTCGCACAAGCCGGTCTGACGACACGATCGAGAAAGTGGAGAGAATTGTTTTGGGGGATCGCCGAATGCCTGTTGAACAGATCGCCTCCAGAGTTGGCATCTCTGTGGGTTCTGTGCACACAATCCTGCATGGCGACCTGAAAATGTGAAAAGTGTCATACAGGTGGGTGCCACGAATGCTGACGGACGACCACACGGCTGCCTGTGTGGCATGTTGCCAAGCAATGTTGACGCACAGCGACAGCACGAATGGGACTTTCTTTTCGTCGGTTGTGACAATGGATGAGATGTGGATGCCATTTTTCAATCCAGATACAAAGCGCCAGTCAGCTCAATGGAAGCACACTGATTCACCGCCACCAAAAAAATTACGGGTAACTGCTAGTGCTGAAAAAATGATGGTGTCCATGTTCTGGGACAGCGAGGGCGTAATCCTTACCCACTGCATTCCAAAGGGCACTACGGTAACAGGTGCATCCTACGAAAATGTTTTGAAGAACAAATTCCTTCCTGCACTGCAACAAAAACGTCCGGGAAGGCCTGCGCGTGTGCTGTTTCACCAAGCCAACGCACCCGCACATCGAGCTAACGTTACGCAACAGTTTCTTCGTGATAACAACTTTGAAGTGATTCCTCATGCTCCCTACTCACCTGACCTGGCTCCTAGTGACTTTTGGCTTTTTCCAACAATGAAAGACACTCTCCGTGGCCGCACATTCACCAGCCATGCTGCTATTGCCTCAGCAATTTTCCAGTGGTCAAAACAGACTCCTAAAGAAACTTTCGCCGCTGCCATGGAGTCATGGCGTCAGCGTTGTGAAAAATGTGTACGTCTGCAGGGCGATTACGTCGAGAAGTAACGCCAGTTTCATCGATTTCGGGTGAGTAGTTAATTAGAAAAAAAATCGGAGGCCTTAGAACTTGAATGCACCTCGTAAAGCTCCTATCTAACACATAACATAGAGACCCCTTATTTAGGGACTGAGTTCAGGGGAGCCAATGAATGAACCCAGTACCGCTGTCTTAGAAAAGGTTGTACTGGAGGTGATTCCCCGTTGCCTTTCTCCTACCTGTTGTGAAGTGTCTAACGTGTATCTGGGTACGGTGGCTGAGTGCTCGTACAGTGAAGTGTTGGGCTTGTGTGGTTCTGGATGAAGCGAAGGGAGAGTTTTAAAACACAGTGGCGAACAGCCTATTCCTCTCGAATAACAACACAAAGGCGGAGAGCTTAACGTTCCCATCTGACGGACGGGGTCACCACTGTGTGTGTGAATTCCTAAGGGACCAAACTGCTGAGGTCATATGTCCCTAGGCTTACATCTACGTGATTACTCTGCTATTCACAATAAAGTGCCTGGCAGAGGGTTCAATGTACCACCTTTAAGCTCTCTCTCTGCCGTTCCACTCTCGAAAGGCACGCGGAAAAAACGGGCACTTAAATTTTTCTGTGCGAGCCCTGATTTCTCTGGCTCTGAGCACTATGGGACTAAACAGCTATGGTCATCAGTCCCTGATTTCTCTTATTTTATTTATTTATTTATTTATTGTTCCGTGGGACCAAATTAAGGAGAAATCTCCACGGTCATGGAACGAGTCAATACATGATATTATAACACGATATTAGAAACAGATAAAATGAAATATAAAAAAAACATATTCAGGTGACAAGTCGTAAGTTTAAATGAAGAAAATCAACAATGTAACACTGGAATTTGCTTAATTTTTTAGCTCTTCCAGGAGCTCCTCGACAGAATAGGAGTGAGCCATGAGGAAACTCTTCAGTTTACACTGTAAAGAGTTTGGACTACTGCTAAGATTTTTGAGTTCTTGTGGTAGCTTATTGAAAATGGATGCAGCAGAATACTGCACTCCTTTCTGCACAAGAGTCAAGGAAGTGCATTCTACATGCAGATTTGATTTCTGCCTAGTATTAACTGAGTGAAAGCTGCTAACTCTTGGGAATAGGATAATAATGCTAACAACAGACGACATTAAAGAAAATATATACTGTGAGGGCAATGTCAGAATTCCCAGATTTTTGAATAGGGGTCGACAAGAGTTTCTCGAACTTATACCACATATAGCTCGAACAGCCCGTTTTTGAGCCAAAAATACCCTTTTTGAATCAGAAGAATTACCCAAAAAAATAATACCATACGACATAAGCGTATGAAAATATGCGAAGTAGACTACTTTTCGTGTTGAAGTGTCACTTATTTAAGATACTGTTCTAATGGTAAATAAAGCAGCATTAGCTTCTGAACAAGATCCTGGACATGGGCTTTCCACAACAGCTTAATATCTATCCGAACGACTAGGAATTGGAACTGTTCCGTCTCGCTTATAATATGCCCATTCTGACTGATCAAAATATCGGTTCTTGTTGAATTGTGAGTTAGAAACCGTAAAAACTGAGTCTTACTGTGATTTAGCATCAAATTATTTTCCACAAGCCACGAACTTATTTCATGAACTACATTATTTGTTACTGTTTCAATATTACACACAAGATCCTTCACTATCAAGCTGGTGTCACCAGTAAACAGAAATATTTTTGAATCACCTGTAATACTAGAAGGCATATCATTTATATAAATAAGAAACAGCAGTGGCCCCAGCACCGACCCTTGGGGTCGTGATGATCATTTCTCCCTATGTAAGTTGGTGGCAACAGAATGTTTTCGTAATCAGAGGAGAAAACTGGTGACTGAAATTTCATGAGAAGATCCCGTCGCAACGAAAAACGCCTTTGTTTTAATGATTGCCACTCCAATTCACGTATCATGTCTGTGACACTATCTCACCTATTTCGCGATAATACACACTACTTAATCTATCTTACGCTAAGGACGACACACCCATCCATGCCCGAGGGTCCTTTGGTTTGGCACCGAGTGGAGGGTCTCAACCAGAGGCTTCGTCGACTCTGTGACGGTCCTGGCTGCAGATTTCTAGACTTGCGTTATTAGGTGGGGAATTGCAGGACGCCCTTAGATAGGTCAGGGGTGCACTACACAAAGGAAGCGGCTACTCGTGTAGCAGAGTACTTGTGGCGTGCACATGGTTTTTTTTTAGGCTAGACAGACAGTAGTGCAAGGTGTCCTGATGAACACTCACCAGTCGACGTGCAGGCAAGGAAATCATGACGCGCCCAGTGTAAAGACACTTCAGCTATCAAGATATTGGCAGTAAATTTTCAGAATGTTCGGAATAAAGTTCCTGATTTTAGTGCCCTCCAGGAAGAGCGTTGTTGTTGTGGTCTTCAGTCCATGCTACTCTATCCTGTGTAAGCTTCTTCATCTCCCAGTACTTACTGCAGCCTACATCCTTCTGATTCTGCTTAGTGTATCCATCTCCTGGTCTCCCTCTACGATTTTTACCCTCCACGCTGCCCTCCAATGCTAAATTTGTGATCCCTTGATGCCTCAAAACAAGTCCTACCAACAGGTCCCTCCTTTTTGTCAAGTTGTGCCACAAACTCCTCTTCTCCCCAATTCTATTCAGTACCTCCTCATTAGTTATGTGATCTACCCATCTAATCTTCAGCATTCTTCTTTAGCACCACATTTCGAAAGCTTCTATTTTCTTCTTGTCCAAACTATTTATCGTCCATGTTTCACATCCATACATGGTTGCACTCCATACAAATACTTTCAGAAACGACTTTCTGACACTTAAATCTATACTCGATGTTAACAAATTTCTCTTCTTCAAAATCTGTTTCCTTGCCATTACCAGTCTACATTTTATATCCTCTCTACTTCGACCATCATCAGTTATTTTGCTGCCCCAAATAGCAAAACTCCTTTACTACTTTAAGGGTCTCATTTCCTAATCTAATTCCCTCAGCATCACCCGATTTAAGTTGACTACATTCCATTATCCTCGTTTTGCTTTTGTCGATGTTCATCTTATATCCTCCTTTCAAGACACTATCCATTCCGTTCAACTGCTCTTCCAAGTCCTTTGCTGTCTCCGACAGAATTACGATGTCATCGGTGAACCTAAAAGTTTTTATTTCTTCTCCATGGATTTTAATACCTACTCCGAATTTTTCTTTTGTTTCCATCACTGCTTGCTAAATATACAGATTGAATAACATCGGAGAGAGACTACAACCCTGTCTTACTCCCTTCCCAACCACTGCTTCCCTTTCATGTCCCTCGACTCTTATAACTGCCATCTGGTTTCCGCACAAATTGTAAATAGCCTTTCGCTCCCTGTATTTTACCCCTGCCACCTTCAGAATTTGAAAGAGAGTATTCCAGTCAACATTGTCAAAAGCTTTCTATAAGTCTACAAATGCTAGAAACTTAGGTTTGCCTTTTCTTAATCTTTCTTCTAAGATAATTCGTAAGGTTAGTATTGCCTCACGTGTTCCAATATTTCTACGGAATCCAAACTGATCCTCCCCGAGGTCCGCCTCTACCAGGTTTTCCATTCGTCTGTAAAGAATTCGCGTTAGTAATTTGCAGCTGTGACTTTGCGTAACGCGCAAATTATTCTCGGTACTGAGACCTGGCTGAACCCTGGGATAGGATGTTCTGAAATACTTAGTGAGGTTTGAAACGTGTATCGGAAAGACAGATTAGACATCGTAGGAGGTGGTGTCTTCATTGCAGTTGACAAAAATATTGTGGCTGCTGAGATCGAAGTAGAGTGTGATTGTGAAGTTATCTGGACACGTTTAACAGTGCTAGGAGAAATAAAGTTCATTGTTGGGTGTTATTACCGGCCACCAGGTTCCACCGTGACAGTTCTAGAACCATTCGAAAGGAGTCTACACGCTGTATCGCAGCAGTACCCGGATCATGCTATATTAGTCGGAGGCGAGTTCTACGTACCTAGTGTAGACTGAGAAGTCTATGGATTCATTACAGGTGGTACAGACAAGCCGTCGTGTGAATTGCTTTTGAACGCGTTATCCGAAAACTGTCTTGAGCAGCTAAATCGACAGCCAACTTGTAATGGAAATATTTTAGATCTGGTAGCCACGAACAGACCAGACCTCATCGACGGTGTCAGTGTTGAGACAGGGATTAGTGATCATGATGTTGTAATTACGACTATGGTTACGGAAATTAAAATGTCCGTCAAGAAGGCTAGGAGAGTATTCTTACTAGAAAGAGCAGATAAGCAGTTGTTAGCATCCCACTTAGCAAATGAATCGACTTCATTTACTTCCGGTACGATGGACGTGGAAAAATTATGGGCAAATTTTAAACACATTGTAAATCACGCATTGGAGAAGTAAGTGCGGAAAAAGTGGATTACGGACGGAAAAGACCCACCGTGGTTTAACAGCGAAATTCGGAGACTGCTCAGGAAGCAAAGACAGTTGCACTCGCTGTACAAGAAAGATCTGGAGAATGCGGACAGGCAAAAGTTAGTAGAGATTCGTGCTGCTGTAAAAAGAGCGATGCGCGGAGCATTCAAACACTACCGCCGTCATACCTTAGCAAAAGATCTTCCTGAAAACTCAAGGAAATTCTGGTCTTACGTAAAATCGGTAAGCGGGTCGAAGGCTTCCATCCAGTCACTCACTGATCAGTCTGGCGTGGCAACGGAGGACAGCAAAACGAAAGCTGAAATTTTAAATTTAGCTGCGGACCAGGATGCAAGAGGACTTCGACAAAATACCTAGTTAGTATGATAAATGGCAGCCCCATGTAAATGTGGAACAAATGTAAATTAATACAGACGAGTAGGACAAACAACCCTGTAATTTTCGAATGCACTATTAGTAACGTACTGCTTGACGCAGCCACATACGGAGCGATATGAGCTGGAGCAAGCACGTAAGATCGGTAGTAGAAAAAGCGGATGGTCGACTTTCGTTTATGGAAGACTTCTAGCGAAATGTTGGTCGCCTATAAGGGAGACCGCATATAGAGCACTAGTGTGACACATTCCTGAGTTTCGCTCAAGTGTTTGGAATCCTCACCGGGAAGAGATCGAAACCATTCAGACGCATTCCGATAGAAGTACTACGAGTGGCTTCGATAAAGACGCGAGTATTACGGCAATGCTCCGAGAACTGAATTGGAAATCCCTGGAGCGAAGACCACGTTCTTTTAGTGAAACACTGTAGAGAAAAATTACAGATACGTTACTTGCAGCTGGCTGCAGACCGGTTCTGCTGCTCCTAGCGTTTATTTCACGACCAGAAAGACAAGAGAAACTGGCTCTAGTACGGAACCATATAGACTGTCTTTTTTGCCTCGCTCTATTTCCGAGTGGAACGGGAAAGGGAATGATTAGTACTGGCCATGCGCCGTATGGCTGCTTGCGAATTATTTATGTAGAAGTACTCGCAGAGCATGTGACCCCGTTATCGATGACAACCCAGCAGCCAGCAGCCAGTAGCTAGAACAAAGGGGACGTGAGGTTGTCTAGGCCGAGCACAGACCTCACTTGAAGCCTGCCCGCCATCTTTGTTTCTCCGTTAAAGCCGCGTGTTCTTTGAAACAAGATACTTTCGTGTCTAAATACTTATCATTGGACAATCGAAAACTTGATTTACTTATCGCTAGTCCTCACTTTTCGATCATGGCGCGCTTCGCGGGAAAACAGCAAAGATTTTGATACACTACTGGCCATTAAAATTGCTACACCAAGAAGAAATGCAGATTATAAACGGGTATTCATTGGACAAATACATTACACTAGAATTGACATGTGATTGCGTTCTCACGCAATTTGGGTTCATAAATCCTGAGAAATCAGTACCCAGAACAACCACCTCTGGCCGTAGTAACGGCCTTAATACGCCTGGGCATTGAGTCAAACAGAGATTGGATGCCGTGTACAGGTACAGCTGCTCATGCAGCTACAACACGATACCACAGTTCATCAAGAGTAGTGACTGGGGTATTGTCACAAGGCAGTTGCTCCGCCACCATTGACCAGACGTTTTCAGTTGCTGAGAGATCTGGAGAATGTGCTGGCCAGGGCAGTAGTCGAACATTTTCTGTATCCAGAAAGGCCCGTACGGGACCTGCGACATGCGGTCGTGTACTATCCTGCTGAAATGTAGGGTTTCGGGGGGATCGAATGAAGGGTAGAGCCACGGGTCGTAACACATCTGAAATGTAACGTCCACCGTTCAAAGTGCCGTCAACGCGAATAAGAGGTGACAGAGACGTGTAACCAATGGCACCCCATACCATCACGCCGGGTGATACGCCAGTATGGCGATCACGAATACACGCTTCCATTGTGCGTTCACCACGATGTCGCCAAACACGGATGCGACCATCATAATGCTGTAAACAGAACCTGTGATGCAGCGCGCAGACCGGTGGGTCGAACGGTTCTAGGCGCTTCAGTCTGGAACCGCGCTGCTGCTACGGTTGGAAGATCGAATCCTGCCTCGGGCATGGATGTGTGTGACGTCCTTAGGTTAGTTAGGTTTAAGTAGTCTAGGGTACTGATGACCTCAGATGTTAAATCCCATAATGCTTAGAGCTATTTGAAACATTTTTTTGTGATGCAGCGTCAAGGGTAACGGAAGCCATTGCCTCCGAGCTGATAGCTCATGCTGCTGCAAACGTCGTCAAACTGTTCGTGCAGATGGTTGTTGTCTTGCAAACGTCCCCATCTGTTGACTCAGGGATCGAGACGTGTCTGCACGATCCTTACAGCCAAGCGTATAAAATGCCTGTCATCTCGACTGCTAGTAATACAAGGCCGTTGGGATCCAGCACTGCTTTCCGTGTTACCCTCCTGAACCCACCAATTCCATATTCTGCTAACAGTCATTGGATCTCGACCAACGCGAGCAGCAGTGTCGCGATATGATAAACCGCAATCGCGATAGGCTACAATCCGACCTTTGTTACAGTCGGAAACGTGATGGTACGCATTTCTCCTCCTTACACGAGGCATCACAACAACGTTTCACAGGCGACGCCAGTGAACTGCTGTTTGTGTATGAGAAATCGGTTGGAAAACTTTCCTCATGTCAGCAAGTTGTAGGTGTCGCCGGCGGCGCCAAGCATGTGTGAATGCTCTGGAAAGCTAATCATTTGCATATCACAGCATCTTCTTCCTGTCGGTTAAATTTAACGTCTGTAGCACGTTATTTTCGTGGTGTAGCAATTTTAATGGCCAGTAGTGTACTTAACGCCAGTCCTAACTTTTCGATCATGGCGTACATCGCGGCAAAGCAGCCAAGATTTTTATATCTGTTTGAATGAAATCGAAGCGCAGAACTGCGATCCGGACAATTCGCTAAGGCTCACTAATATGGCGAATGGAGGCTCCACTTTCTCGGCGTAAGGGAGTCTCCCTAGAGTCTGTCTTCCTTGACAGAGTTACCTTGCCCAAAACGAGAGCAAAGTCTCGTTGTGAACCACGACTAGAGTAGGAAAGATGTTGCTCACACAAGTCGGATACATTTTCTCTTGTTCTGTCCCTCTGGTATTGCAGTGGTCTTTGTCCCAACGCTCCAGCCTTCCTGGAACTCGCCGCCGCTACTCCGGAAAAGCAAACGCGCCTCCCGTCGCGTCGTAGCGGCGAAAATTATGGAACAATCTCTAAAACCGTCGCTGAGAAATGAGGCGGACAGAGAGGCTGCCGATGGAGCAGATCTGATGTATTTGCGCGCGTCTCCGAACGACAGCTACTCTGCAATCCTCGCTGCTCTTCCTTCCCCCCTCCCTCCCTCCCTCCTTCCCTCCCCCGCCTCCTCCGCCTTCTGGCCCCAGAATCTGCTTCACTAGCAAGCCGCCCTTCATCGTTCGCCGGGATCCGTCCTCTTCCGCCGCCGTGGGGAAGAAAGAAAAACCGAGTCGGGCCACGAAAGAAATGGCCGTCCGTCGTCCGTGTGTACAGAGGGGTATCCGTTTCGGCGGCGCTCTGTTTGTGATGTATCGAAATGAGCTCCACCCCCGCGGCCGGCTTAACAAAGGATCGCGCGTCACAATGGAACGGTGCGCCATCGCTCAGCGACGCGCGCCCGATATATAACGCACTTGTTAGCGGTCCGTCTGGGATGGGGGGGGGGGGGGGGGGGAAGACGACGCAGCGGCGCTAGGAGCAAGATTCGGAGCAGTGCGAGAGGAATGAGCTAGCGGAAGCGGTAGGTGACGGGGGAACAAGTGGGAGATTAAGAGGAATGAGAGAGGGGTTGTGGAGGGAAAGCGGCGACACGCAGAAGGCGCGTAGCGATCGCTGTAGTGCGGGGTTCGTATCTGGGAGAAATCGGTTTCAGTTACTTCCCCCCCCCCCCCTCCCAGCCTTCCCCTCCGTTTTGAGTGGGGTCATCTGCTGATAAAAACAAAAAATTTGGAATGTCATAAACTGCGATGACTTCTTACAGTACAGCCACTAAGACTTGTAAAATACCCCATTAAAGCACTCCGTCGTCAGGCCAAGAGTGGCCTACCGGGACCATCCGACCGCCGTGTCATCCTCAGTGGAGGACGCGGATAGGATGGGTGTGGGGTCAGCACACCGATCTGCCCGTCGTTATGGTATTCTTGACCGAAGCCGCTACTATTCGGTCGAGTAGCTCCTCAATTGGCACCCCGAAAACTGGCAACAGCGCATGGTGGCCCGGAGGGTCCCCCATCCAAATGCCAACCACGCCCGACAGCGCTTAACTTCGGTGGTCTCACGGGAACCGGTGTATCCACTGCGCCAACGCAGTTGCAAAATACCCCATCAACAAAATATATTCTGTGGTGTCACCGCCAGACACCACACTTGCTAGGTGGTAGCTTTAAATCGGCCGCGGTCCATTAGTACATGTCGGACCCGCGTGTCGCCACTGTCAGTAATTGCAGACCGAGCGCCACCACACGGCAGGTCTAGAAAGACTTACTAGCACTCGCCCCAGTTGTACGGACGACTTGCTAGCGACTACACTGACGAGGCCTTTGCCGAGAGACAGTTAGAATAGCCTTCAGCTAAGTCCATGGCTACGACCTAGCAAGGCGCCATTAACCATTTCTAGAGAGAGTCTCACTTGTATCATCAAGAATGCTGTATACAAATGATGGATTAAAGTTAAGTATTCCAGCAGCTACGTACTTTTCTTTATAGCATTCATTACGTATCCTGTTCCAGATCTCACGCCAGTCTGCGTTAGATTATAGCGTGCATTTCGGCCTCCTCGAACTACAAGGTGTTGGCACATCTGCCAACACAACATATTCCTTCTGAAAACAACAACGATTTTGGTCAGTTACAAGAAATCATTACATAACAAAGCGGGCTCTCTCCTAAGATTACATTTTCAAAACGTATACAATGAAAACCTTTATCTCACAATGATGATTATTAGTCTTTGCTAGCGAGTACCTTCTTTCCACATACGGATGATTTCCACCACTCCACGAGGTATGCTCTAGATGAGACCATCAAATTTACCTTGGTGTACGAGGTCTCACTACTCAATGACAGCTTCAGTGAGGTCCTGAAGATTGTCAGGTGGATTCGGATGCTGTGCGATGGCCACGTTCAACAGGTACCATACATGCTCAGTTGCATTCATGTCTGCGGAATGTGCCGGCCAGTACATTCACTTGATGTTCCACCTTTGAAGGTATCGAGACTAGGACGAAGTAGTCACCGACTTCACGTTTGCAGGGCCTTACAATCGTTTGTAGTCAGACAGGCTGTATTGCCGTGCTGATACGATCATCGTCTCTGAACTGTTCTTCTATTGTAAGTGGTACTCAATGCTGTAAACTGTACTCATCCTCTTCCGCATTTAGCGTTTCCTTAAACACAATAAGGAGGCCGCTCTCTAAACCCATTCCCTTTCAGCAACACCACCTCCGTCATACTTCATCATTGCCGCTGCACATTCTGGTAGCTAACGTCCTTAAGACATTCTCCAAGCCCAAACACTTCCATCGGATTGCCACAGGGTATAGCATTATGTAACACTCAAAATCTCTCGTTTCCAGTCATCCACTGTCCATTGGCACCACTCTTTACTCCAACTGAAGAATATTTTAGCACTGACTGCAGAAACGTTGCAAGATGCGACTTGAGCTAACCGACCTTCTGAACCGACGAAGAGACAAACTGCTCCCCATGAACTCTGATACGGAAATGTATGGGAATAAATCTGTCACGCAACGAATCATATAATTAGGAAAAAACTGATCCATCATAAATGGGTCCTGGATGTTGGTTCTCACACAAAATCGTTAACGATCAGTAATTGGAGGAGTCAACTATATACTGGTGAGCTGTGGTAAAAAATTGCCGTTTTGAAGAGCGCGCCACAGCGGGTAGTGCAAAGCAGTCGCCCTCCGTTTCTGGCGGTGACGCCGCTGTGGAAATCGCAGCTTTGGTGTCGCCCTCTGGTGGGAAAGGGGAAAGGTAGCCGGTTCACGTGCATTTAAGGGCCGCTATGAGCTCGGCAGGATTTAAAACAAATTCTGTAGGCTGATGAGCGGCGTAATAAGCTGCTGCCAGCCCGCCCCCTTTAGGGGGAATCGAAACTCAATAAAGGAAAAAAAAAACTCGACACAGGGTCAGTCTGTCAGTCTGTCAGTCTGTCAGTCTGTCAGTTGGTCAGCCGGCTAAGTGTCGAGCAGTCAGTGTCTGTCGGTCTGCTGTACGTTAAGCGGGACAGTCGGGGTGAGGCTAGGTCAGTCTAACGTCACCAGTTGCTGGTCTGTCTCTCGTTTGCATTTGTGCGACAGTTAGTGTCTGTCTGTCGTCGGAGTGCTAGTATGTCTGTCGTTTGGATCAAACTTTAAAGCCATAAAATGAGAGTCTTGCCACTCCGCCAGTAACAGAACTCAGCTAGTGGTCGCCCGGTCGGGGCTGAGTTCCTGGATCTGAGTCCGCGCGTTAGGCCGCCAGTCTGCTCGAGTTGCTCGGGCAACGGTCAATGGCGGTTGGATCAGTCGGTTGGTCGGTCGCGCACTGAGACACGAGATGACGTGTCCGCCTTGAGCGTCGTCGCATGTGAGTTCTCCACGGGAGTCCAGTGGGCAGTGCCGTATAGAAAGGGGTAGTGGTTTCGCGGTTGACACGAGAGCAACAGGAGCGAAACCACGACATCGGGCTGGCCGGGGCGAGCTGCGACGCCGTTCGACGGGAGATCGGCGCGCCTTCCTGCGTCCGTTGAAGCGGCTGGCAGCGGACGGTTCGGGAGAGCGTTGGGGGTGCTGCGCCAGGTCTTCGCCAGAAATCGCTGTTTATTAGAAGTTAAGTGATTGGAGATATGTTGTTTCATTTACTTGTTAAATTCTACTTGTTTTCTTGGTGAGGTCACCAGCCGCTTTGTTTTGAGGTCGTTCCACCATTCTTCCCCGTTTGCCCACCCGCGGGAAGGTGGTTATTTGTAAATTGGGTGGTCCGTTTCTCCCTTGTGGAATTGGGGAGGTTTTGAGCAATCTGCGGTTCAGGTTGTTTAGTAACCCCTCCCCCGTCAATCTGCCGTACGTTAATAGCTGCCTCTGTCATGTTTGTCGGATTCGGTGTTAACGGATTTATTGCTTAAAGGCCGAATTCTTGAAGTATGTTTATAACTTGCCTATCATCTTGCGAGGTGGTATATGTGTCATGTAGAGCATGTTGTACATTTTACGTAAGTCTGCATTTTATGGGTTTTATTTAAATAGTCATTTTAGGTTATAAGGTTTCCACCCTTCCACCGTAAGAGTCCTTTAAAAAAAAGAAAAAAAAACAAATTGCACTTTCAGTCACAAGCTTCTCAGCCCGAATGCTTATACTGTTTATATTGTTCCCTCTGCCTCTAAATAAAATTGTAACGATATTTCGAGGATGCTTTTCTGCTTATAATTTTAAATCTGTTTTCGAAAAAGCTTTTAGGAATAAAATTCACATTTGTTAAAAGTAATTCCATTTTTCATCAGTTACTTCCTGGCAACTACTTCCACGCTCACCTAGTGCGATTAAATGTGTTACTGTTCTTGATGAATCGCTAGGAAATAAAGTACATTCTTTAAGAAAAGATTTAGAAAGTAAATTCACGGAACAACTGGATTGAAAGTCTTGGCCCAAATTATCCCTAACTTTATTTGCTCTTCATGAGCACATCTACACATTAATATGAATAATAAGGTTACAAGGAAAAACAATAGGGATGACTAGTCTTCGGCAGGGAAATAATTTAAATGAATACTAGATCATGTTGGCAAAGTTCACAAGGAGTGGGTAAGAGGTGACAGGCACTTACTTGGACTGGTGGTTCTCTAACATGCATAATTGTCGTTATGTGTCCAATGATCACTCCAATCATACCAGGTGAAATGGAGTAAACTCTATATGCAAGTTCCTAAAACTGCTCAGTCATGTATGAGCTCTCGATTACTAGACAATAAACTGAATCGTGTTGCCTAACCGTGCATATGACGACATGAATACCATAGTAAGCCAGGCTTCAAGCTATTCTAATCAGATTCGAAGACTCAGGGAGACAAGACGTGCATCAGCTGCAGCCTGCCAGTGGTTGCAACTCGAACTGATGCTGTGATGAGCTGATTCTTGAGATAGCAAGCTATATCACTAAGTCTGCCTACTTCCACACCTCAATGCAGACAGCTCACCTGCCTCCATATCTCCATCCACAGATCTTCCTTGCCCCAAGCCAGAGTGTCCTCTTTCACATCCCTACCAAGAATGTTCTCAAAATTCTGTACAGCTCCACACAAAATCTGCACAAATGGGAATCGCTGGGCCAGTCATTAATCAATACAATTTTTCTCAATTACACTTCAACACAACACCTAACAGAGTTCTTATATCTCCCCCCAATGTGCTGCTTCCCCATGGATGGCATTTTCAGAACCAGAACCAGACAAGCTAGAAGAAGCTAAGTTGGAGTTTGGACTGTTTCCAGTTGGCCAATGAGCTGCCTTCCCACATTGCAAATGAAAGAAATTGCCAGTCTACATGGAGTGGAATGTGGATGGCACCAAACCTTCCCATAAGTATAAGAAGAAAACTTTTTCAACAAAGACTGGGCATGGCTACCTAAGAGATGGCTATCCCTCAGCCAGCCCTACCCTCGTCAGTGTTGGCAGATAAATCAAAATGTCCTTTGAGCAAAGATCCTAACTTTTAAAATAACTTATTTTCCATTGGCCAAGGGCATGTGATTATCCCTCAGACCAAGTTTTTCAGAAGAAATCCAGACCACACACCAAGGGGCTGAACTTCTGAAGAGTTTTGCATCTGTGCATCTGGCTGGTGCCATTGCTGACATGACTGCGTATCTAACGATACTTACCTGGTAGTGAGCAGTCGGGCCAATGCCACCTGCTTGTAGCAGCCCTTCCTTCAAGCCACCCATTCACAGGTCGACCACTCGATGGAGTGGGTCTACCTCATCACGTTTACCTTCGTATGGGCACTTTAATGTGGTTGAGTGGGCTATTTTGTGATGATCAGGTCTATGGTCCGGGTGCCTTTGCAGACTAGTCAGCTTGTGTATGGATGGCTGGGTGGCTTTAGAAGCAGCCTCAACTCCCAGAGATGCTGCCACTGCCTGCTATTTAGTTTCTCTCCTGCCTGGCATGCCTCACCCATGACATGCAACTAAATATACACAACAAAGAATTAATACAGATGCATGTCAGCATCTCTACTTTAGCAGCCACTGATATTCTCCATGGTATGAAGACATATACACTCCTGGAAATTGAAATATGAACACCGTGAATTCATTGTCCCAGGAAGGGGAAACTTTATTGACACATTCCTGGGGTCAGATACATCACATGATCACACTGACAGAACCACAGGCACATAGACACAGGCAACAGAGCATGCACAATGTCGGCACTAGTACAGTGTATATCCACCTTTCGCAGCAATGCAGGCTGCTATTCTCCCATGGAGACGATCGTAGAGATGCTGGATGTAGTCCTGTGGAACGGCTTGCCATGCCATTTCCACCTGGCGCCTCAGTTGGACCAGCGTTCGTGCTGGACGTGCAGACCGCGTGAGACGACGCTTCCTCCAGTCCCAAACATGCTCAATGGGGGACAGATCCGGAGATCTTGCTGGCCAGGGTAGTTGACTTACACCTTCTAGAGCACGTTTGGTGGCACGGGATACATGCGGACGTGCATTGTCCTGTTGGAACAGCAAGTTACCTTGCCGGTCTAGGAATGGTAGAACGATGGGTTCGATGACGGTTTGGATGTACCGTGCACTATTCAGTGTCCCCTCGACGATCACCAGTGGTGTACGGCCAGTGTAGGAGATCGCTCCCCACACCATGATGCCGGGTGTTGGCCCTGTGTGCCTCGGTCGTATGCAGTCCTGATTGTGGCGCTCACCTGCACGGCGCCAAACACGCATACGACCATCATTGGCACCAAGGCAGAAGCGACTCTCATCGCTGAAGACGACACGTCTCCATTCGTCCCTCCATTCACGCCTGTCGCGACACCACTGGAGGCGGGTTGTACGATGTTGGGGCGTGAGCGGAAGACGGCCTAACGGTGTGCGGGACCGTAGCCCAGCTTCATGGAGACGGTTGCGAATGGTCCTCGCCGATACCCCAGGAGCAACAGTGTCCCTAATTTGTTGGGAAGTGGCGGTGCGGTCCCCTACGGCACTGCGTAGGATCCTACGGTCTTGGCGTGCATCCGTGCGTCGCTGCGGTCCGGTCGCAGGTCGACGGGCACGTGCACCTTCCGCCGACCACTGGCGACAACATCGATGTACTGTGGAGACCTCACGCCCCACGTGTTGAGCAATTCGGCGGTACGTCCACCCGGCCTCCCGCATGCCCACTATACGCCCTCGCTCAAAGTCCGTCAACTGCACATACGGTTCACGTCCACGCTGTCGCGGCATGCTACCAGTGTTAAAGACTGCGATGGAGCTCCGTATGCCACGGCAAACTGGCTGACACTGACGGCGGCGGTGCACAAATGCTGCGCAGCTAGCGCCATTCGACGGCCAACACCGCGGTTCCTGGTGTGTCCGCTGTGCCGTGCGTGTGATCATTGCTTGTACAGCCCTCTCGCAGTGTCCGGAGCAAGTATGGTGGGTCTGACACACCGGTGTCAATGTGTTCTTTTTTCCATTTCCAGGAGTGTATAAACCATATCAGTGCAAAGCTGACTGACATGTTTCTCTGTGTGGTTTATGATGATCTTCTAGGCCCTTGTACCCCATTCTTTTCAGTTTCGTTTTGGACCTGGTACTGGCTGGATGGCAGGTAGCACTTTCAAACTCAAGGCTGATTCCTTATGCTCACTTCATAGGATTTTATGTAACCACCATCTGCAGGCCTTGACAGTCCGTATCTGTTATTGGATGAGGTCTGCATGCTCTAAGACTAGCTGTAGTTTAGCTTGGCTCTTTTTTCAGTGTACCATTTATTTGGGCCATTTTCCTCTCCAGGGAAAGGATGTTTGAGACGCCTCTATGCCTTATAATCTTGTCTTTGTCGCGCCTTTGAGAGTTATACAGAGGTGGTTGTAGTATATTCCTAGATTAATCGATTTATGTCGGTTTTTGAAGCTTACTGAGTACACTTCCATGAGGCACTTTGTTTCTTTCTTGAAGCATTTTCCACTTCACTTCTCCCAGCATCTCCATGATACTCCCCCATGAGTCAAACAAAGCTGTGACAATTTGAATGCATTTCCCTAGTACTTTACTGATGAACAGAAGTCTGCCACTGCCTTTATTCACTTTCACACCCAGATATTTTTGTGGGTTGACCCATTCCAGATGTGACCTATTGATATACATATACATCTACATAGTTACTCCGTAAACCACCCTATAGTGCGTGGGGGATGGTCCCCTATACCACTTCCTTTAATGTTCCACTCGCAAATATAGCGATAGAAAAGTTATATGCATCTGTATGAGCCGTGATTTCTCGATGATGATGATGATGATGATGATGATGATGATGATGACAACACACAGTCCCTGAGCAGAGCAAATCCCCAACTCGCCTGAATTCTCGAATCTTATCTTCGTGGTCTTTACGCACAGCGTATGTTGGGGCAGTAGGATGGTTCGCCAGTGAGCTTCCAATGCCGACTCTCTAAATTTTCTCACTAGTATTCCCAGAAAGTAAGTCGCCTTTCCTGCAGGAACTCCAACTTGGGTTCCCGAAGCATCTCTGTAACACGTGTTTTTCGAACCTACTGGCAACAAATGTAGCACCCCACCTCTGAAATTCTTCGATGTCATCCTTCAATCTGAGCTAATACGGACCCCAACCACTCATGCAGTACTCAAGAATACGGCGCACTAGCGTCATATATGCGGTCTCTTTTACAGGTGAAACACTCTTTCCTCAAATTTTCACAATAAACCGTAATCGCCAGTTCGCCTTCCCTACCACAGACCTCACATGCTCATTCCATTTCATATCGCTTTGCAACGTTACTCACGCATATTTAAATGACTTGACTGTGTCAAGCAGGACACTGCTAATACTGTAACATTATGTATTTGTTCTTCCTACTAATCCGCATTAAACTTCCTGGCAGATTAAAACTGTGTGCCGGGCCGAGACTCGAACTCGGGACCTTTGCCTTTCGCAGGCAAGTGCTCTACCAACTGAGCTACCCAAGCACGACTCACGTGCCGTCCTCACAGCTTTACTTCTGCCAGTACCTCGTCTCCTACCTTCCAAACTTCACAGAAGCTCTTCTGCGAATGGCAAAGGTCCCGAGTTCGAGTCTGGGACCCGGCACACAGTTTTAATCTGCCAGGAAGTTTCATACCAGCGTACACTCCGCTGCAGAGTGAAAATTTCATTCATCCGCATTAATTTACATTTTTCCACATTTAGAGCTAGCTGCCATTTACCAAACCAACTAGATATTTTGTCTAAGTCGTATCTTCCTACAGTCGACGCCTTACCGTTCACCACACCGTCATCAGCAAACAACCTCATATTGCTACCCACCCTGTCCGCCAAATCATTTACATACGTAGAGAACAGAAGCAGACGTATAACACTTTCCTATGACACTCCTGATGATACCCGTGTCCCCGATGAACATTCGTCATTAGGGACAACATACTGGGGTCTATTAATTAAGGGGAGCCGGAGGTGCCTATGCTGCCCATGTTAAAATCACTAAGTTTGAGGAACATTTATGAATAAACTACCAAATAGAAAAATTTGAATTTTTTTTTTACATAGAGAGTGGTTTAGTATTGCAGTTATGACAGAGGGATTTTGGAGTATCTTTTCTAGTTTCCTTCCAATAATTTTTTTTATTAATGACCCAAATTTTTTTTACAAATAATTGCTTTATAATTAAACTGAAATGAAACTACTGAACATATTGCCAAATGGCTGTGTTACAATGTAATTTTGACCACTAGGAGTGCTGCATAAAAATTTCATCTCTCTAGCTTGAGTGTATTTTGAGAAAATGTTCCTTATATTCGATAAATTCTAATTTACGGGAAATGGTTATCAAAGTTTCTCAATACGTTCCTGCACTATAGGATGGATTATCAGGGTCTTCTTCTTCATCCTCCAAAAGCTTCCTCTTCTGTCTTCTTTTCTGGCCTGTTGTTCCATCATACTTCATATGCCTTTCTCTTCTTTCTGCTCCTCTTATCCTTTCTCTATCATTATTTCTTAGTGCTCGTACAGTGTTCACCCCAGCTGTAAATCCTAATGCCTTCAGAACTTCACACTTCACACTGTTCCCTTGGTTGTAGGTTGCTATTGCATCATAAATGCCAAAGTGCAATGTTTTTATGATTACATACACCCTTTTAGGAATCACTTTCCAAATCAAATTGTTTACACTCTCATTAGGATTCTGCGTCTTTCTGTGTAGACATTTGTGTAACAATTCTGGCTGTGCTAAGTCACGAAAAATTGGTTTTATTGCATTTATCATAGCTGCTGGCAAACCATGTTTGTGATCATGGTCCTTTTCTGCATTATATTTGCACCAGGAATCTTTTGGGCACAGGCTGTGTTGAGGGTATTCATTGGAAGAGGCAGTATGAAGGAACAATGCCCACACTGCTTTTCGCATGTCACTAGCATTACTAGTATTTTGCCTTATAGCATACCCATAGTATCTCTGTAGACGTTCAATCACCTCATCAGTAAGCCTGCCTCTCCCTCCTATTGTCTTTCCATCACTGAGCTTACTTGAACCCAAAGTTTGTTTGAGCCTTCGAAGCCGAAACGGTAAACACCAAAGAGACGATGTTACGCGCTCTTAGCGCTTCATTTGTCACAGAAAACAATGTGGCCAACCCTTGCACACTCGCTGTATGCGTAACATACGGCGCTGTATGCGTAACAGGACGAGAAAATCCCAAGCAGTTGGCCAGGAAGTCACGAGAGGGTGTTACATGCATTCAGCGGCCGCCCATTTCCTCTGCAGGCGTGGGGGAAAATGGTAATAACTCCACTTCTAGGGCGAGTAGAACAATAATTCAAAGTTTACATGAAAGAGGAATGTTCCAATTAATTTTCGGTAGCAAAAAAAAAAAATCGTAATTTTTTGGATTTGACCACCTCCTACTCCCCTTAAGAAGTCTCCGAGCCGCTCTCACATCTGTGAACTTATACCATAGGCCCGTACCTTGTAGACTGCAGTCATAGGTTACTGTGTTGTTTCTTTTAATAATGTGCAAAATTTTACATTTCTTTTACGTTTAAAGCAAGTTCCTTCACATTGCACCACTTGGATACTTTGTCAAGCTGTGATTGAATATTTGTACAGTCTATTTTAGAGATTACTCCGTTATAAATAACGGCATCACCTGCGAAATGTCTGAGATTATTATTGTGGCAAAACTGGGCAGTAGAATGCGAATCTGGGATCGATTCTTTGAGCTGAGTTACATTTGCATTAACAACACTTTTATTGGAATAACAACATTAAGTACCCTCCATATCACGATTTTAGTATTGAAATTTGAGCTGGGCTCTATTAAATAACACGTAAAACCAGATACCACTGACATTTGTAAGAACCAAGCCCACTAAACCTCTTAACAACTACTTAAACACCATGCTTAACAAGCAGAGCATTATTAAAAATGCATCTTAATTGTAGTAAAACTAATGTTTAAGACAAAAGATTACGTAATAGGGAGCGCAATGTAGTACACTTCATTCAACACAAACGGTTCCAATATGCTTCAGCTCTGAGTACAACAGGTGCGTCTTTCCATGCGTCAATCACAGTGGTTGGCAAACAGCGTTGTGTTGTCTCTTGATAAGCAACGACCAGATGTTTCCGGTGGACATTATAACGATATGTTTACGTAATGTGTATACATAAACATACAGTTATAAATGTCCCCGTTCGTAGTCGCTAATTATAACAATATGTTACTTTTGTGCTGTAACATATAGCTATAATCAGCGGTGGAAACATATTTGCGAACGCCGACTGTGTGCGGCTGTTTCTTGTTGGATCGTCTGATCAGTCGGAAGTTGCATTGCAGAGGAGAGTAAATGCCTATTCAAAATATAATTATTTTGGGATAGCTCAACATGAATTTCCTAAGGGACCGTAGTTTATCATGCATTTACCACTAGAATATGGCGCGGAGAAAATACACTCCTGGAAATGGAAAAAAGAACACATTGACACCGGTGTGTCAGACCCACCATACTTGCTCCGGACACTGCGAGAGGGCTGTACAAGCAATGATCACACGCACGGCACAGCGGACACACCAGGAACCGCGGTGTTGGCCGTCGAATGGCGCTAGCTGCGCAGCATTTGTGCACCGCCGCAGTCAGTGTCAGCCAGTTTGCCGTGGCATACGGAGCTCCATCGCAGTCTTTAACACTGGTAGCATGCCGCGACAGCGTGGACGTGAACCGTATGTGCAGTTGACGGACTTTGAGCGAGGGCGTATAGTGGGCATGCGGGAGGCCGGGTGGACGTACCGCCGAATTGCTCAACACGTGGGGCGTGAGGTCTCCACAGTACATCGATGTTGTCGGCGGAGGGTGCACGTGCCCGTCGACCTGGGACCGGACCGCAGCGACGCACGGATGCACGCCAAGACCGTAGGATCCTACGCAGTTCCGTAGGGGACCGCACCGCCACTTCCCAGCAAATTAGGGACACTGTTGCTCCTTGGGTATCGGCGACGACCATTCGCAACCGTTTCCATGAAGCTGGGCTACGGTCCCGCACACCGTTAGGCCGTCTTCCGCTCACGCCCCAACATCGTGCAGCCCGCCTCCAGTGGTGTCGCGACAGGCGAGAATGGAGGGACGAATGGAGACGTGTCGTCTTCAGCGATGAGAGTCGCTTCAGCCTTGGTGCCAATGATGGTCGTATGCGTGTTTGGCGCCGTGCAGGTGAGCGCCACAATCAGGACTGCATACGGCCGAGGCACACAGGGCCAATACCCGGGGAGCGATCTCCTACACTGGCCGTACACCACTGGTGATCGTCGAGGGGACACTGAATAGTGCACGGTACATCCAAACTGTCATCGAACCCATCGTTCTACCATTCCTAGACCGGCAAGGGAACTTGCTGTTCCAACAGGACAATGCACGTCCGCATGTATCCCGTGCCACCCAACGTGCTCTAGAAGGTGTAAGTCAACTACCCTGGCCAGCAAGATCTCCGGATCTGTCCCCCATTGAGCGTGTTTGGGACTGCATGAAGCGTCGTCTCACGCGGTCTGCACGTCCAGCACGAACGCTGGTCCAACTGAGGCGTCAGGTGGAAAGGGCATGGCAAGCCGTTCCACAGGACTACATCCAGCATCTCTACGATCGTCTCCATGGGAGAATAGCAGCCTGCATTGCTGCGAAAGGTGGATAGACACTGTACTAGTGCCGACATTGTGCATGCTCTGTTGCCTGTGTCTATGTGCCTGTGGTTCTGTCAGTGTGATCATGTGATGTATCTGACCCCAGGAATGTGTCAATAAAGTTTCCCCTTCCTGGGACAATGAATTCACGGTGTTCTTATTTCAATTTCCAGGAGTGTAGAAAATGAAATAATTTCATGAAGAAGTGAGACATAGATTCTATAGTAAATGAATAGTCCATACACCAGTTCCATTTAACTCTGAATTTATGGCAATTAATAGACGAACTTACACTGCAATGAAGCATTTAACTTGGATGCCGTTTTGGCTGGCACTTCTCTTAATGAAAACAATTCCTTTGACGTTTTCACATACACGTCGCACAATAAATCTACTGCTAGGCACTTTTAGTATTACACATTTACTTTACACTAGAACAATATTAATTTTAACAATAATAATACGGCGGCAAGACATGCGCGTCCGACACAAGTTACAGGAGACAAGAGAAGAATGAGTAACTGTTCATCGAGAATATCTCGAACCTCAAAAAAAAAAAAAAAGAAAAAAAAAAAAAAAAAAAATTTCTTCTTCTGTCCGTTTTTCGCGCCGCGGTTTTCAAAGTCAATAACTCACTGCATCTCTGACGGCGCTTCGACAATAAACAAGTTACGTCACAGGTCGTTCACCTTTTACATTCTCGCAACATTATTTGCTAACTGTAGCTGTTGCCGAGCGACTGCTCGATTAGTGAATGATTTAAAATGATACGGCAATCACATAATGTTACAACATGAAAGCTTCAGAACGGACTGGCCACGAGAATGCTCGAACCTCTTCTGTATCGATGTAAGTATCGACAACACGCACAACGTGTGGTCCTGCTTATTTATCTAGCTGAAAGACAACAATACGAAAACCTTTAAGAGAAGGCACAGTCATCGGCCCTAAGACGCCTTCAAAGAGGGCAATAAGATGAACATCAACAAAAGCAAGACGAGATAATGGAATGCAGTCGAATTAAATCAGGTGATGCTGAGAGAATTAGATTAGGAAATGAGACACTTAAAGTAGTAGATGAGTTTTGCTATTTTGGGAACAAAATAACTGATGATGACCGAAGCAGAGAGGATATAAAATGTAGACTGGCAATAGCAAGGAAAGCGTTTCTGAAGAAGAGAAATTTGTTAACATCGAGTATAGATTTAAGTGTCAGGAAGTCGTTTCTGAAAGTATTTGTATGGTGTGTAGCCATGTATGGAAGTGAAACGTGGACGATAACTAGACAAGAAGAGAATATAAGGTTTCGAGATGTGGTGCTACAGAAGAATGCTGAAGATCAGCTGGGTAGATCACGTAACTAATGAGATATTGAATAGAATTGGGGAGAAGAGGAATTTGTGGCACAGCTTGACTAGAAGAAGGGATCGGTCGCTGGGACCTGTTCTGAGGCATCAGCGGATCACCAATTTAGTATTGGAGGGCAGCGTAGAGGGTAAAAATCGTAGAGGGAGACCAAGAGATGAATACAATAAGCAGATTTAGAAGGATGTAGGTTGCAATAAGTACTTGGACATGAACAGGCATGGGCAGGATAGTGTAGCATGGAGGGCTGCATCAAACCAGTCACTGGACTGATGACCACAATAACAAATACATGTGTGTCGAAAACAACCGTTGTATGAAAATATGTTTTTCGTATACAGATTTTATATTATTACATACGCGAATGTTACATTAATAATATTTGGATTCCAATAAAATAATACTGGGTGGGAAATTTTACTGGATCGGAATGACAGTGTACCATTGACCAGTTCCATTACAAGTTGGGGGAAAATAAATGAAAGTCAAAAGGACATTTGATACAAAAATGAAGGCATGACACTGCAATACCAGGGGAACTTAAGACATAAGACAGACAAAAATGGGTATACGGTAAAAGGTATTTTGCGTGTGTTTTTGTTTTTGGTCACGTGCTCAGGGCATGCCAGTACGTTCAGACGGCAGACGGAAGAAGTCAGCTTCTCCAGCAACGACGGTGCGAACGGAGACGGATGGACGCAGTTTGTTACCGCAATCTGCGAAACTCATCTCGGCTCGCCGCGCCCTCTTAATTGGCTATAAAATGGAGTTATTAATATCGAGCAACAGCTACGGCGAAAAACAAACGCGCGGGAAATCGATGTCATTAGGCGGTAATGGTGCGGGGCGCCGCTTCTTATTGTGGCCGACTAGCGGCTGACAGAAAACACTTGCAGCAGATGGTGGGGCGGTGTGGCGGTGCGTCCTCTTACGTCCGCTGGTTTAGCAGTTTGCAGCAGCAGCAGCAGACGCAGTTACTTGTACCTCTCGTATACAGGGTGGTCTACTGATCGTGACAGGACCAAATATCTCACGAAATTATCGTCATACGAAAAAACTACAAAGAACGAAACTTGTCTAGCTTGAAGGGAGAAACCAGATGGCGCTAAGGTTGTTCCGCTAGATGGCGCTACCATAGGTCAAACGGATACCAACTGCGTTTTTTTTAAAATAGGAACCCCAATTTTTTATTAAATATTCGTGTAGTACGTAAAGAAATATGATTGTTTTAGTTGGACCACTCTTTTCGCTTCGTGATAGATGGCGCTCTAATAGTCACAAACGTATAAGTACGTGGTATCACGTAAAATTCTGCCAGTACGGACGATATTTGCTTCCTGATAAATTACCCGTGTCAAAACGGACCGTTTACACATTGTGGAAAAGGCCGATATCGTGTTGATGTGTGGCTACTGTGATCAAAATGCCCAACGGGCGTATGCTATGTATGCTGCTCGGGATCCTGGACGATATCATCCAAGTGTCCGCACCGTTCGCCGAATAGTTACGTCATTTAAGGAAACAGGAAGTGTTCAGGCACATGTGAAACGTCAGTCACGACCTGCAACAAATGATGATGCCCAAGTAGGTGTTTTAGCTGCTGTCGCGGCTAATCCTCACACCAGTAGCAGACAAACTGCGCGAGAATCGGGAATCTCAAAAACGTCGGTGTTGAGGATGCTACATCAACATCGTTTGACCCTTACCATATTTCTATGCACGAGAAATTGCATGGCGACGACTTTGAACGTCGTGTACAGTTCTGCCACTGGGAACTACAGAAATTACGGGACGATGACAGATTTTTTGCACGCCTTCTATTTAGCGACGAAGCGTCATTCACCAACAGCGGTAAGGTAAACCGGCATAATATGCGCTACTGGGCAACGGAAAATCCACAAGTGGAACATCAGCGACCTTGGCGGGTTAATGTATGGTGCGGCATTATGGGAGGAAGGATAAATGGTACCATTTTATCGATGGCAATCTAAATGGTGCAATGTATGATGATTTCCTACGTAATGTTCTACCGATGTTACTACAAGACGTTTCACTGCATGACTGAATGGCGATGTACTTCCAACATGATGGATGTCCGGCACATAGCTCGCGTGCGGTAGAAGCGGTATTAAATACCATATTTCATGACAGGTGGATTGGTCGTCGAAGCCCGCACGTTCACCGGATCTGACGTCCCCGGATTTCTTTCTGTGGGGAAAAGTTAAAGGATATTTGCTATCGTGATCCACCGACAACGCCTGACAACATGCGTCAGCGCATTGTGAATGCATGTGTGAACATTACGGAAGGCGAACTACTCGTTGTTGAGAGGAATGTCTCTACACATATTGCCAAATGCATTAAGCTTGACGGAGATCATCTTGAGCATTTATTGCATTAATGTGATATTTACATGTAATCACGCTGTAACAACAGGGAACATTGGAACAACCGAAATAAAATGTTCAAACATACCCACGTTCTGTATTTTAATTTAAAAAACCTACCTGTTACCAACTGTTCGTCTACAATTGTGAGCCATTTGTTTGCGACTATTGCAGCGTCATCTATCACAAATCGAAAAAAGTGGTGCAACTAAAACATTCATATTTTCATATTTCTTTACGTACTACACGAATATGTAATAAAAATGGGGGCTCCTATTTAAAAAAAAACGCAGTTGATATCTGTTTGACCTATGACAGCGCCATCTAGCGGGCCAACCATAGCGCCATCTGGTTTCCCCCTTCAAGCTAGACGAGTTTCGTTCTTTGTACTTTTTTCGTTTGTCGCTTATTTCGTGAGATATTTGGCCCGGTCACGATCAGTGGACCACCCTGTATATACTTGAATTTTTCTGGTATCTCAATTGCAGATTTTTCGGCGTTCATTTAACTTTAGGACTCTGTATCTCAATATGAACAAAAATGGGCTTGTACCACTATTGAAATAAGCCCTTGAAATATGACGACGCTAATATAGCACCAAAAATTTGACGGATTACTGAAATTAAAACCTCTGGATATGCAGACAGTGTATCGTAACAGAGCAGCTGTTGCACGGTAACTGGTCTCCGAATTAATATCAATAATGGAGTCGACACGCGGAAGTGTAACTCGTCTGTACACTTATTTGTATTTTCTGCTACCAGTCACATTTCTTTGTTTCATGTTTAACTTACAACATAGGGAAGCTTTTCGAGCATGTTCTGCCCGTCTTCAGACGTTTAAGAGTGCAGAAAATTGTTAGTTAAATGTGAACTATCTCAAGCTAAATCAATATAGAACTTTGTTTCCTGTTCGCTGCTGGAGTGGCTGTTGGAGAAGTTGGAGAGGGAGGGAGACAGCAGTGGTTGGCCAGAAACTGATGTCCACTGATGTCTTCTACTGGGGTGAAGCTGTGGCTCGTTGTTTATTATGAGTGATACCACAGCGACGTCATACTCGTTTGTATGTTCCTTAATTACGAAATTCCGTTGTACTTGTGTTTCCGATTCTTATCCACCTAAATGGTTTGGCTGATTCAGGTCGCCTTTTCTTTGTACTTATGGGGTCACCTGGATGGTTCTTAGCTCTAGTTGGACCGGGTAGGTGGCGCTGATATCGGGATTCAAGATTTTTTTTTTTTAATTTAGCGGGATAATATATTTCTTGTCTTTGTTGCATAAAAACGTACAATCCCAAAATTTTAGCTTCCGCCGGCCGGAGTGACCAAGCGGTTCTAGACGCTACAGTCTGGAGCCGCGCGACCGCTACGGTCGCAGGCTCGAATCCTGCCTCGGGCATGGATGTGTGTGATGTCCTTCGGTTAGTTAGGTTTAAGAAGTTCCAAGTTCTAGGGGACTGATGACCTCAGAAGTTAAGTCCCATAGTGCTCACAGCCATTTGAAGCATTTTAGCCTCCCAATATCTCTCGCTACTGACTTCCGCATCAATACATGTGAAACCTCATTGTGCCGTAACTTAGCATTGTTTTCACATTTCGATATCTGATTGTTGGGTTCTGATATATTCCGCGTACTGTAACTGCCTGCATATTGAGTGGATTATTTATCAATTAATTCGACACCGGTATAACGAAGGAAGTGTATTTGAAGTAATATTTTATGAAAATGTGAAAGGTGCATTATTGCTCGACACTTCATACAGTGAACATTTTTTTTTAAATAACGAGTGTTAAAACTACTTAACATGAAACCGAACGAGATGTCCAATGGTCCGGTGTAGTTTTTTATTTGTATCTTCTGGTGCAAATATCTCTATAAAATAGTTTTTTAAATTAATGCAGTTATCTGGGGTATCCAAAAATGTTGAATGACTAAACTTATATATGAAAGAAAATATTACGCATCAAGTTAGGAAACTGGTGTGGATCACCCAGGCCCACAACAATGGGCTTAACATTCTTAATAAATGGAACTTGTACGCCCATACGGAAATAAAGTTACTTACAAATGTTACGTCATTGGTTACAGAATACCGCAGCGTAACCATTGGAGTGACTAGGTAAAGTTTTTAGCCTCCTCAATTGATGAAAAATCATCGCCAACTGATAAAAAGACCATTGTCATTCATGAGAGTCACGTCTAAAGCGAAAGAATATAATTAGAAATCAGAACTGATATTTAATTAAAAACAGTGAAACACTGACTCAAATGAAAATTGGATGGGGAAATACCCACACGACATGGATCAGCTGCCAAAAACGAGACTAGCGAACTGTACACTTTCTGATTAAACTACGCTCTTGTCGGTCATGGCAAGACACGTAATGTCCGTTATAGGCGTTGTTTATGGAAGTAACTGTGTAAGTATTTTAGCAGTGATTGTCCCCTTTTGAAATTATCTGAATGGTGCATTGTTAACGATTTATGGATATGTTCATTAGGCGGCATTCCTCCTAACCTACTAAATAAAACGTTTTATTGAGTGCTCATTTGTGTGATTTCGGTGATGATGCAATGTTTAGGCCGGCCGCGGTGGTCTAGCGGTTCTGGCGCTGCAGTCCGGAACCGCGGGACTGCTACGGTCGCAGGTTCGAATCCTGCCTCGGGCATGGGTGTGTGTGATGTCCTTAGGTTAGTTAGGTTTAAGTAGTTCTAAGTTCTGGGGGACTTATTACCTAAGATGTTGAGTCCCATAGTGCTCAGAGCCATTTGAACCATTTTTTTTGCAATGTTTAGGAAGAGCTAGACAGTTCTTGTAATGTACACGAAGTACGGTGTAGGTGTATTTTACTAATTAATATAAAATTTAAAAAAAATTATATTCTTTCTTCATGTTTATGGTTTTTACATTTTTAATATTCGTATTTTCTGAATGTACAGTAATACGCCATAAAGAGCACGAACATATCTTGGTCGATGTACGAGGAGTAGTCAGGCTGCAAGGATCATAAGGGCATCAGACAAACACTCGGTGCATAATGCAGACGCACGCAACCGAATGGCAAAGGTACGTGCAACTGAAAGTCACGAGCAATGCAATGTTGCAATGCAATGTTGCTTGGACGTGTCTCGTTTCAAATTACAGGGCTATTACAAATGATTGAAGCGATTTCATAAATTCACTGTAGCTCCATTCATTAACATATGGTCACGACACACTACAGATACGTAGAAAAACTCATAAAGTTTTGTTCGGCTGAAGTCGCATTTCAGGTTTCTGTCGCCAGGACAGGAGCCGAGAAAGCGTATGTCGTGCTTGAAATGCACGCACATCAGTCAGTCATAACAGTGCAACGACACTTCAGGACGAAGTTCAACAAAGATCCACCGACTGCTAACTCCATTCGGCGATGGTATGCGCAGTTTAAAGCTTCTGGATGCCTCTGTAAGGGGAAATCAACGGGTCGGCCTGCAGTGGGCGAAGAAACGGTTGAACGCGTGCGGGCAAGTTTCACGCGTAGCCCGCGGAAGTCGACGAATAAAGCAAGCAGGGAGCTAAACGTACCATAGCCGACGGTTTGGAAAATCTTACGGAAAAGGCTAAAGCAGAAGCCTTACCGTTTACAATTGCTACAAGCCCTGACACCCGATGACAAAGTCAAACGCTTTAAATTTTCGGCGCGGTTGCAACAGCTGATGGAAGAGGATGCGTTCAGTGCGAAACTTGTTTTCAGTGACGAAGCAACACTTTTTCTTGATGGTGAAGTGAACAGACACCATGTGCGAATCTGGGCGGTAGAGAATCCTCACGCGTTCGTGCAGCAAATCCGCAATTCACCAAAAGTTAACGTGTTTTGTGCAATCTCACGGTTTAAAGTTTACGGCCCCTTTTTCTTCTGCGAGAAAAATGTTACAGGACACGTGTATCTGGACATGCTGGAAAATTGGCTCATGCCACAACTGGAGACCGACAGCGTCGACTTCATCTTTCAACAGGATGGTGCTCCACCGCACTTCCATCACGATGTTCGGCATTTCTTAAACAGGAGATTGGAAAACCGATGGATCGGTCGTGGTGGAGATCATGATCAGCAATTAATGTCATGGCCTCCACGCTCTCCCGACTTAACCCCATGCGATTTCTTTCTGTGGGGTTATGTGAAAGAATCAGTGTTTAAACCTCCTCTACCAAGAAACGTGCCAGTACTGCGAGCTCGCATCAACGATGCTTTCGAACTCATTGCTGGGGACATGCTGCGCCGAGTGTGGGAGGAACTTGATTATCGGCTTGATGTCTGCCGAAGCACTAAAGGGCCACATATCGAACATTTGCGAATGCCTAAAAAAACTTTTTGAGTTTTTGTATGTGTGTGCAAAGCATTGTGAAAATATCTCAAATAATAAAGTTATTGTAGAGCTGTGAAATCGCTTCAATCATTTGTATTAACCCTTTATATTTTGCTGATGGACGCCTACGGGTATGGAGACAACTTGATCAAACCATGGACCCTGCATGTAAGCAGGGAACTGTTCAAGCTGGTGGAGGCTCTGTAATGGGGGTGTACAGCTTGTGTGATATGGGACCCCTGATAAGTCTAGATTGGACCCTGACAGGGGACACACGTGTAAGCATCCTGCCTGCTCACCTGCACCCATTCATGACCATTGTGCGTTCCGTCGCACTTGGGAAATTCCAGCCGCACAATGCGACACCCCACATGTCCAGAAGTGCTACACAGTGGCTCCAGGAACACTCTACTCATCTAAACACTTCCGCTGGCCACCAAGCTTCCCAAACATGATCATTATTGAGGGTGCATGAGATGCCTTGCAACGTGCTGTTAAACGTAAATGTCGTGTGACTAGGGCCTCCCGTCGGGTAGACCGTTCGCCGGGTGCAAGTGTAACGATTTGACGCCACTTCGGCGACTTGCGCGTCGATGGGGATGACATCATGATGATTAGGGCAGCACAACACCCAGTCCCTGAGCGGAGAAAACCTCCGACACAGCCGAGAATCGAACCCGGGCCCTTAGGAATGACATTCTGTCCCGCTGACCACTCAGCTACCGAGGGTGAACAAGGTACTGTTGAGAACAGTTCTCCACGGATTTAAGGACAGTCCTGCAGGATTCATGGTGTCAATTCCATCCAGCACTACTTCAGACATCCATACCACACCGTGTTGAGGCATTTCTGCGTGCTCGAGGAGGTCCTACACGGTATTAGACAAGTGTACCAATTTCTTTGGCTCTTCAGTGTAGAAACCCAGTAGATGCAGAAACATTTCTACAAGTCTTTTTTTGCATTCACAGCGCCACATTTGTACCTGGTGACAAAAACTGGAACTTTTTTCTGCATACATCAGTTCTGAGAATCAGAGTATCTGCCAAGTTCAGTTGCCATACGATAATTACAGCCTACGCCGGACCTGTGTGAGTAGCTGCACTTTCAAGGCGTCCATCCGGGTGTGAGGTCAAGATGGTTGAGTGATATATAAATTCTATCGTCGATATGTAAATAGATGAAAAGAAGCGAAGCAGTGTGAGTTCTCAGGTTTACCTCTCGCTGTCAATATGGCGATACAAGTTATCGGGGCAGAATCAATAATTTACTACATTATTGGCCATTACAATTGCTACACCAAGAAGAAACGCAGATGATAAACGGGTATTCTTTGGACTAATATACTAAAACTGACAAGTAATTACATTTTCACGCAATTTGGGTGCATAGATCCCGAGAAATCAGTACCCAGAACAACCACCTCTGGCCGTAATAACGGCCTTGATACTCCTGGGCATTGAGTCAAACAGAGCTCGTAAGGCGTGTACAGGTACAGCTGCCCATGCAGCTTCAACACGATACCACAGTTCATCAAGATTAGTGACTGGCGTATTGTGACGAGCCAGTTGCTCGCCACCATTGACTAGACATTTTCAATTGGTGAGAGATTTTAAGAATGTGCTGGCCAGGGCAGCAGTCAAACAATTTCTGTATCCAGAAAGGCCCGTACAGGACCTGCAACATGCGGTCGTGCATTATCCTGCTGAAATGTAGGGTTTCGCAGGGATCGAATGAAGGGTAGAGCCACGGGTCGTTACATATCTGAAATGCAACGTCCACTGTTCAAAGTGCCGTCAGTGTGAACAAGAGGTGACCGAGACGTATAACCAATGTCACCCGATACCATCACGCCGGGTGATAAGCCAGTATAGCGATGACGAATACACACTTCCAATGTGCGTTCACCGCGATGTCGCCAAACACGGATGCGACCATCATGATGCTGTAAACAGAACCTGGATTCGTCCGAAAAAATGACGTTTTGCCATTCGTGCACCCAGGTTCGTCGTTGAGTACACCACCGCAAGCGCTCCTGTCTTTGATGCAGCGTCAATGGTAACCGCAGCCACGGTGTCGGAGCTGATGGTCCATGCTGCTGCAAACCTCCTCGAGCTTTTCGTGCAGATGGTTGTTGTCTTGCAAACGTCCAAACTCAGGGATTGAGACGTGGCTGCACGATCCGTTACAGCCATGCGGATAAGATGTCTGTCTTCTCGACTGCTAGTGACACGAGGCCGTTGTGATCCAGCACCGCGTTCCGTATTACCCTCCTGAACCCACCGATTCCATATTCTGCTAACAGACATTGGATCTCGACCAACGCGAGGAGCAAAGTCGCGAACGATAAACCGCAATAGCGGTAGGCTACAATCCGACCTTCATCAAAGTCGGATACGTGACGGTACGTATTTCTCCTCCTTACACGAGGCATCACCACAACGTTTCACCAGGCAGCGCCGGTCAACTGCTGGTTGTGTATGAGAAATCGGTTGGAAACTTCCCTCATGTCAGCACGTTGTAGGTGTCGCCACCGGCGCCAACCTTGTGTGAATGCTCTCAAAAGCTTATCATTTGTATATCACAGCATCTTCTTCCTGTCGGTTAAATTTCGCGTCTGTAGCACGTCATCTTCGTGACGTAGCAATTTTAAAGGCCAGTAGTGTGTATCTTACTTTGATACACCAAGAAACGCGAAACCCTGTTACAGCAGCAAGGAAAGGACGGCCAAATAGTTGTCTGTATATGATTAAACACCAAAAGATGACTGGAAACAGATAATCTGACAGTCTGACGAATAACCGTTAGCGCGTGCAACCACACACGCGTAGTGTGGGAAATACGCCGTGTCTAGAAGGCAGGTTGCTCCTGCACTGATCCAACCCCACTGTCGAGATAGGCCTGCGGGAAGAAATAAAAAAAAATGGTCCGAGAAGGAGCGACGGCGCAGAAAAGCAACGGACGGCCTGGGACAGAATACTGGACCGCCGGAGCGGAATCTTACAAAAGATGACGAATCACGGCCTCATCCGAGAATAGCTGTACTTACAATTATGCGCATCAAGGCGAGCGAGCAGAGGGTGGGGCATTTTATTTCCATGAGCATTAGGCGGTCGCGCGCGCTGCAAGAAGGGGCCTCCTGTGTTAGCCTTGGCGACGTTGATGGGTCGTCGCGAGATGGATGCTGTTCAGGTCTTGTAAGGGGAGGGGCGGGGTGAGGAGGAGTGGGGGGGGGAGGGTTGCTTGCTGCGATGCGAGATTTTTCTGACGAGGAAGAGACGCGGGGCGGTTGTTGGCGTGGGGTCACGAGGGATGGGGGGTTGCTTCGCCACGGAGAAAGAGGGCAGTGTCCCGGTCCGGGGTGGAAAAAAAAAGGAGAAGAAAAATTGTACGTGGAATGAAAGATGCAGAACCTCGCCGTGACGCGCGCTGGCTGCTGCTCTAGGGGTTGGAGTAGGGGCGGGGGTAGAGGGAGGGGGGTTGCGGGGGTGGATTCTGGCCGCTGGGAGAAGTGGCAGGAAAAATGCGAAGGCTCTGCGCTTCTGGAAGGGGATGGAGCGACCCGCGGCGAAAAATACAAAAAAAAGGGGGGTGGCGGCTGAGTGGTGTAAGGGGGGGGGGGAGGGTGCAGCTGTGGGGAGGCACAAGGAGACCCCTCTGTGTGTGTGTGTGTGTGTGTGTGTGTGTGTGTGTGTGTGTCCCGGCGCGATTTTTCTCGCGGCAGCGGGATTTTTCAGCGTCTGCCCGAACAGTAGGAGGGCTCTTAGATGCGGCCAGCTACTGGTTCGGAGCTACCGTTTGCGGAAGACGAGGAGGTGGGGAATTTTTGGACGCCCAGCGTGCCAGCGCTGATCATTGTGAACATTATATCGGTCACCAGCTCATACACCTTGAAAGGTTTATACACTAAATGAAAACCTGCCGCGCGGGATTAGCCGAGCGGTCTGGGGCGGTGCAGTCATGGACTGTGCGGTTGGTTCCGGTGGAGGTTCGAGTCCTCCCTCGGGCATGGGTGTGTGTGTGTTTGTCCTTATGATAATATAGGTTAGGCAGTGTGTAAGCTTAGGGACTGATGACCTTAGCAGTTAAGTCCCATAAGTTTTCACTCACATTTCAACATTTTGAAATGAAAAGTTAGTAAATCATAGGTAGTTTGGTATACTTAACTCTTGTTGCGTCTTCCAATGCAAATATAACGAAAATTACCTGCATATTCGAAATGTGCCTAACACATGAGCGATACACGGTCTCTGGTTTCCAGAGGTTCCATTATTCAGGCATGTTAATACCTAACTGCTGAGTCGAGTCGCAGCATTAGACAGTAGTAAAATGTCAAATCAAAAACACCTGTAGCTGCCTATATTTCGTATTCTGTTTTATTTACGCGGACGGTTTCGGCGTTTCGCTACGCCATCTTCAGGTCATCTGACCGACGTGTAGGAAGAACCCGACCACATGCGCAATCGATATAGGCGCCAGCATTCAGTTGCTGGTATCCGTAGACTTCTTTTTTCAGAATGCGATCTTTGGAATTGATGGACGAAGGGATCTCGTCGTTAAAGAAAGAGGACTACGAATACCAGTTACTGAATACTGGAGCCTGTTTCGATACCACATGAGGTTGGCTTCTTCCTAGACGTCGGTAAAGAGTCCGGATGATGGCTTAGTGAAACGCCGCAACTGATCGTGTAAATAAATTGTAAATACCAGGACACAGACTGTGCTGATTTCAAAATATACATATTTGTATACATGAGTAATTCAAAGACACATAAACGTAATAAGATGAACACGTAAGGATAGAAGAGTAAGAAATTGATATTTGCATAATGCACACATTAGTAAGAAATCAATTATCACATTATAAACACATTTAGACTAGTTGTGTCTAGTATTTGGCAACATTGACTGTTTTGCTGTAAGCCAAAGCCAGTTCCAAAAAAATGGTTCAAATGGCTCTGAGCACTATGGTACTTAACATCTGAGGTCATCAGTCCCTTAGAACTTAGAATTACTTAAACATAACTAAGCTAAGGACATCACACACATCCATGCCCGAGGCAGGATTCGAACCTGCGACCAATGACATCGATGATCTGCTGAAACGGCTAGGTTCGGCTACTTATGCTATTAGAGTTATTGCAAATTTTGGTGATAAACATACCAATAAATTAGCCTACTATGCCTATTTTCATTCACTCCTTTCATATGGCATCATATTTTGGATCAATTCATCTTTAAGAGAGGAAGTATTCATTGCTCAAAAGCGTGTAATCAGAATAATAGCTGGATACTGCCCAAGATCAGCTTTGAGGCTTTTATTTAAGGGACTCGGGATATTCACAGTACCTTAGCAATACATATATTCTCTTATGAAATTTGTCGTTAATAACCAATCACAATTCAAAAACAACAGCGAAGTGCATAGCTACAAAACTAGAAGAAAGAATGGTATTCAGTATTCTGGATTAAATCTCACTTTGGCACAGAAAAGGGATGAATTATGCTGCCACAAAAATCTTTGGTCGTTTGTCAAATAGTATTAAAAGTCTGACAGATAGCCAACCAACATTTAAAAGCAAATTAAAAGAATTTCTGAATGACAACTCCTACTCAATAGATGAATTCTTAGATATGAAGTAGTAACTGTAAAAAAAATTATTTTGTGTAAGTGACACGTTCCACATCACTACGAAATTTCGTATTCATCATCTATGGAACAAGGATTAATGTATGTATGTATGTATGTACCGTAGCAGTCGCGCGGTTCCGGACTGAAGCGCCTAGAACCGCTCGGCCACCGCGGCCGGCGCCTTTGAGATGTTCCGTGACGTGTAAACTGAGGATGAAGGATGATTTTAAAAAAGGTTGTACAAAGAGACAGTACTTCAAGAGAAAGGTAACTTATTTTGAGTTTGTTAGCTTCAAGTTCAGTGACTGTTGCTGCGCCAACATTTCGTTGTGTCCAGTAAATCTACGTGTAGGCAATCTTGGGTAACAATCAATCACGTGTTCAGTATTCAAGTTAGTCCTCCCCTTTTTAGATTAGTTAAATATACTGATGAGCCAAAACATTATGACCACCAGATGAATAGCTTGTTTGTCCGTCTTTTGAAGTGCGTAACTGATTCAACGTATCAGGGGTGCAATAGTTTGTTGGTACGTTTGTAGAGGTATGTGGCATTAGATGTCTACGCACAGTTCATGTTATTCATGTAAGTAACGGGCTGCTGGTTTTCGTAATGGCGTCCGATAGCGATCATGATGGGTTCAATAGGATTTATATTAGACGAATTTGGTTGCCGAGACTTCAAAGTGAGTTCACTATAGTCCTCCTCAAACCGCTGTACCACAGTTCTAACTCCGACAAACGGACAATTATACCGCTGAAAAGTGACATCGCCGTTAGGGAAGACAACAGTCATGAAGGGATAAAGGTGGTTCGCAGCTACCACCGTGTCTTCGATTACTACCACAGGTCCCATCCAAGCGCAGGAGAATGTCTCCAGTGCCATAATACAGTCTCCGCCCGTGACGCGCTGCACGTTTCGAGTCGCCATTCACCTCGATGACTGAGTTTGTGGAGCCGACCATCGATCTGGTGTAGCAAAGATGTGACTCAACCGTAGAACCGTCACATGTCATTCTCAATGGAGAGAAGTCTTCCGAAGTAAGAGCGATTTCAGGTGTGCCGCAGGGGAGTGTCGTAGGACCGTTGCTATTCACAATATACGTAAATGGCCTTGTGGATGACATCGGAAGTTCACTGACGCTTTTTGCAGATGATGCTGTGGTGTATCGAGAGGTTGTAACAATGGAAAACTGTACTGAAATGCAGGAGGATCTGCAGCGAATTGTCGGATGGTGCAGGCAATGGCAATTGAATCACAATGTAGACGAGTGTAATGTGCTGCGAATACATAGAAAGATAGATCCCTTATCCTTTAGCTACAAAATAGCAGGTCAGCAACTGGAAGCAGTTAATTCCATAAATTATCTGGCAGTACGCATTACTAGTGATTTAAAATGGAATGATCGTATAAAGTTGATCGTTGGTAAAGCAGACGCCAGACTGAGATTCATTGGAAGAATCCTAACGAAATGCAATCCGAAAACAAAGGAAGTAGGTTACAGTACGCTTGTTCGCCCACTGCTTCAATACTGCTCAGCAGTGTGGGATCCGTACCAGATAGGATTGATAGAAGATATAGAGAAGATCCAACGGAGAGCAGCGCGCTTCGTTACAGGATCAAAAAAATGGCTCTGAGCACTATGGGACTCAACTGCTGAGGTCATTAGTCCCCTAGAACTTATAACTAGTTAAACCTAACTAACCTAAGGACATCACAAACATCCATGCCCGAGGCAGGATTCGAACCTGCGACCGTAGCGGTCTTGCGGTTCCAGACTGCAGCGCCTTTAACCGCACGGCTACTTCGGCCGGCGTTACAGGATCATTTAGTAATCGCGAAAGCGTTACGCAGATGATAAACTCCAGTGGAAGACTCTGCAGGAGAGACGCTCAGTAGCTCGGTACGTGCTTTTGTTGAAGTTTCGAGAAGATACCTTCATCGAAGAAGTGAAGCTGTATATTGCTCCCTCCTACGTATATCTCGCGAAGAGACCATGAGGATAAAATCAGAGAGATTGGAGCCCAAACGCCGGCCGTGGTGGCCGAGCGGTTCTAGGTGCTACAGTCTGGAATCGCGCGACCGCTACGGTCGCAGGTTCGAATCCTGCTTCGGGCATGGATGTGTGTGATGTCCTTAGGTTTGTTAGGTTTAAGTAGTTCTAAGTTCTAGGGGACTGATGACCATAGATGTTAAGTCCCGTAGTGCTCAGAGCCATTTGAACCATTAGAGCCTACACAGAAGCATACCGACAATCCTTCTTTCCACGAACAGTACGAGACTGGAATAGAAGGGAGAACCGATAGAGGTACTCAAGGTACCATCCGCCACACACCGTCAGGTGGCTTGCGGAGTACGGATGCAGATGTAGATGTAGATGTATCGACGGTCCAAGCCCGATGGTCATCCCCGTATTCAAGAAGGGACGTCGAACAGATGTGCAGAACTATAGACCTATATCTCTAACGTCGATCAGTTGTAGAATTTTGGAACACGTATTGTGTTCGAGTATAATGACTTTTCTGGAGACTAGAAATCTATTCTGTAGGAATCAGCATGGGTTTCGAAAAAGACGATCATGTGAAACCCAGCTCGCGCTATTCGTCCACGAGACTCAGAGGGCCATAGACACGGGTTCACAGGTAGATGCCGTGTTTCTTGACTTCCGCAAGGCGTTCGATACAGTTCCCTACAGTCGTTTAATGAACAAAGTAAGAGCATGTGGACTATCAGACCAATTGTGTGATTGGATTGAGGAGTTCCTAGATAACAGGGCGCAGCATGTCATTCTCAATGGAGAGAAGTCTTCCGAAGTAAGAGTGATTTCAGGTGTGCGCAGGGGAGTGTCATAGGACCGTTGCTATTCACAATATACATAAATGACCTGGTGGATGACATCGGAAGTTCACTGACGCTTTTTGCAGATGATGCTGTGGTGTATCGAGAGGTTGTAACAATGGAAAATTGTATTGAAATGCAGGAGGATCTGCAGCGAATTGACGCATGGTGCAGGGAATGGCAACTGAATCTCAATGTAGACAAGTGTAATGTGCTGCGAATACACAGAAAGATAGATCCTTTATCATTTAGCTACAAAATAGCAGGTCAGCAACTGGAAGCAGTTAATACCATAAATTATCTGGGAGTACGCATTAGGAGTGATTTAATTTGGAATGATCATATAATGTTGATCGTCGGTAAAGCAGATGCCAGACTGAGATTCATTGGAAGAATCCTAAGGAAATGCAGTCCGAAAACAAAGGAAGTAGGTTACAGTGCGCTTGTTCGCCCACTGCTTGAATACTGCTCAGCAGTGTGGGATCCGTACCAGATAGGGTTGATAGAAGATATAGAGAAGATCCAACGGAGAGCAGCGCGCTTCGTTACAGGATCATTTAGTAATCGCGAAAGCGTTACGGAGATGATAGATAAACTCCAGTGGAAGACTCTGCAGGAGAGACGCTCAGTAGCTCGGTACGGGCTTTTGTCAAAGTTTCGAGAACATACATTCACCGAAGAGTCAAGCAGTATATTGCTCCCTCCTACGTATATCTCGCGAAGAGACCATGAGGATAAAATCAGAGAGATTAGAGCCCACACGCCGGCCGTGGTGGCCGAGCGGTTCTAGGTGCTACAGTCTGGAATCGCGCGACCGCTACGGTCGCAGGTTCGAATCCTGCTTCGGGCATGGATGTGTGTGATGTCCTTAGGTATGTTAGGTTTAAGTAGTTCTAAGTTCTAGGGGACTGATGACCATAGATGTTAAGTCCAATAGTGCTGAGAGCCATTTGAACCATTAGAGCGTACACAGAAGCATACCGACAATCCTTCTTGGCACGAACAATACGAGACTGGAATAGAAGGGAGAACCGATAGAGGTACTCACGGTACCCTCCGCCACACGCCGTCAGGTGGCTTGCGGAGTATGGATGTAGATGTAGATGTAGATGTATCGACGGTCCAAACCCGATGGTCCCGTGCTCACTACAATCGTAACTGACGATGTCGTTTGGTCAACATGTGAACACGTTGGGGTGGACTGTTGCGCTGCTCCACGTTCAACAATGTTCGATGAACGGTGTGTTCCGAAACGCTTGTACGTGTACCGCCATTGTGTTTCGGCAGAGATGCCGCAGATCACCATATTTCCCACTTTACAGAGCAAACAAGGCTTCGAACCCCACGTTCTACAAAGAGTCGTGAACGTCCAACCATTTAGCGCCTTGTGGTAATTTCACTGTCCTTCTACCTGTTTCAGTAGCTGCTCACGACAGTAGCACGCGAACATTCGACCAGCTTCGCCGTTTTCGAGGTACTCGTTCACAGGCACTGGGTAACAACAATCGGCCCTTTTGTCAAAGTTGTTTGTCTCAATGGATTTCCCCATCTGCAGCCCATATGGTCGCTAGTGTGACCCCCGTCCGTGTCTGTTCCGCTTACATATTGTTGTTACCGCGTCACGTGCCCGCAACGGCCCCAAGCGGCATTTAACGGCGTTGTGGGCTGTGGTCGTAATGTTTTGCCTCATCAATCTAATACTGTATTAGGAATTCATGAAAACAAATTTTTATGAGAGAAATAAAACTTCCTGGCAGATTAAGACTATGTGCCCGACAGAGACTCGAACTCGGGACCTTTGCCTTTCGCGGACAAGCTGTGAGGACGGGGCGTGATTCGTGCTTGGGTAGCTCAGTTGGTAGAGCACTTACCCGCGAAAGGCAAAGGTCCCGAGTTCGAGTCTCGGTCCGGCACACAGTTTTAATCTGCCAGGAAGTTTCATATCAGCACACACTCCGCTGCAGAGTGAAAATCTCATGAGAGAAATATTTTGCAAACGCAGAGATTACTGAGGATGACAATTTGGAAAGAGAGTATGTTCATTGTTTGTATTAGTTGGAAATTAAAGGGATTCAATTTCAAAGTAATTCCTTTTTGTTATTTATACATATCTTGCAAAGCACATCCCCAGTCTTCAAAGAAACGTGTTCGGTCAACTCTGCGTTTTCGCATCTACTTCAGCTGACGCGTTTCGGGAGAATCCATCCTCAGATTGTTATGAATATCGTGATCAGATGTATAAACACATTATGTACCAAACAAAGCTGTCGTGACAGATGAAACGCGTCAAATAAACTCTTTGGTTTATCAGCTTCTTATTTAGTAACCAATACTGTAATCGTAGAATAGTCATACTGATTTGCAATATGGCTGCATTCTTCCTGCGTCATTTTAAGTCATAATTAAAAATGAACAAATCAAAAATCAAATCAAATCGCTCTGAGCACAATGGGACTTAACTTCTGAGATCATCAGTCCCCTAGAACTTAGAATTACTTAAACCTAACTAGCCTAAGGGCATCACACACATCCATGCCCGAGGCAGGATTCGAACCTGCGACCGTAGCGATCGTGCGGTTCCAGACTGTAGCACCTAGAACAGCTCGGCCACCACGGCCGGCACAAGTGAACAATAATCAATAACTCTGAAGAGAAGATAAAAACTAATTTGCTAAAACAGCAACTCAAATGAAACAAAAAGAAGGCAAACTGCCGCTCAGCGATTTATGTCCTGTGATCATTCGCAGTGCTGCAAGACAAGAGCCAACTTATCCGTTGGAAGGTAAGAATTTGTTGTAGGGCGTAAATGAGCATATTGACAGAATATTAGCAGCGGTTTCCAGTTGGTGAAATTTCAGGCGAATTGAACTGTTGTGTTTTTGTAATTGAGCACATTTAAATTACGTAAAAGTCATTTTGAGTATCATTGTGAATCATCCTTTTGTGCATCGTAGTTTACAGATTAATTAAAATTACATTCCTAAAAAGTAATTTGCGTAAATAAGTTCATGTTCGGAAGTAGCGCAGCTGCGCCGATACCAGGTCTGGGTCTGTAATCGAAATTTATAATTCAGACAGTTTTCAGTTTGTCAGATAGAAACTGAGCTTAATACAGTGTCAGCATACAACTTCCAACTATAAAGATAAAAAAATGTTCAAATATGTGTGAAATCTTATGGGGCTTAACTGCTAAGGTCGTCAGTCCCTAAGCTTACACACTACTTAACCTAAATTATCCTAAGGACAAACACACACACCCATGCCCGAGGGAGGACTCGAACCTCCTCCGGGACCAGCCGCACAGTCCATAACTGCAGCGCCTGAGACCGCTCGGCTAATGCCGCGCGGCCAACTATAAAGATAACCTTCAACCTAGAGTGCTGCTGTCATTTTTTCAGTAAAATCGTCTAGATCGCTTACTACCTGTCATTATTTATAATATTTTGTCGGCTACTGGCATCGTCAGATCAATACTTAGAATATGTTCAGAGTCACTATGAATAAAACCTGTACCTAATCATGGCTGTCAGCTGTGGATTAGGAATAGATTTCATTGAACCTTATTTGACAAGTTCTGAGTTTTGATCTGACGATGCCAGTAGCCGAAACAACGTTATGAATAAAGACATACGCCACGCGTTATAGATGATTTTATTCACAAAATATTCGCTGTGATTGCGGGTTCATTTACGACACTTATTTCCTATATTAATAACGCTCCATCCCAATCCGTTACAAGTCCACGACAAATCAAGTACCATTTGCATAGGACAATAAAAAGAAAATATATGAAAACCGCAGTAATTCAATCTGGTACGGTAGTGATATGAATTTGTACACACAACCCCAACCGACCGCAGCTGACAGCATAGCCTCGTCATGATGTACAATTTTAATCTTCCAGGAAGTTTAAAATTAGCGTACACTTCGTTCCAGAGTGAAAATTTATTCTACATACGAAAACATTAATAAATCGACGACGCATTGGGAAAATTTAATAATAAGAACAATCTACTTTATTTACAGTGCCGAATATTGTTTGCCAATGCACAGCTTCATCTTCAGGGCTTCAGTTCTTATCGAAGAACCTCCGTTGCGTTGTCAAGATGACAGTGTACTTTGGCGAATAAAATACGATACAGAGAATAATATGACAAGTAACTCCAGCAGTTGTACACTGATTTTAAACACGCATACGACATTTTTTTAAACTGTTTCTTGATGCCTTGAGCTGTCAATCTCGTTACTTGATACACGACTGTACAATTTCGACCTAAGGCCATTTTCCGGTACCTAAAACGGAACCGTTATACACTGGATGTGTTGGTATCGCTTATGACTTTAACAAGGAATAAGTCAGATCCCAAGCCACACTTGGAGGATTTTAACTGACTACTGTCAATTAATGAATGGTGTATTATGCCACGTACCTCTTTGCTCCTGTGACTGTATGTAAATGTCATAAAATAAATTAGAAATAATTTTTCGCTGTTTTACGGTCACGTTACTGTTGAGCAGTTGTTGCAGAGATGCTATATATAAAGTTGATGTTTTTATTCCTATTCACGCTAAGAAGATTATACAAAGTGTACAGCGGGGCCGGGGTGACCGAGCAGTTCTAGGCGCTACAGCCTGGAACCGCGCGACCGTTAAGGTCGCAGGTTCGAATCCTGCCTCGGGCATGGTTGTGTGTGACGTCCTTAGGTTAGTTAGGTTTAAGCAGTTCTAAGTTCTAGGGGACTGATGACCTCAGAAGTTAAGTCCCATAGTGCTCAGAGCCATTTGAACCAAGGTGTACAACTTTGCTTCCGCCGTTTGCCGATAGGTGGCGACAACGATAAGTAGCGGTCGAAAGAAATAGATCGCAGGCTTCAGGCAGTTAACTTGGACCTCGGTCAACATAACCTGATTCAAATATTATTCGATTTGTGTCTGTATCATAAAGTTGTTATTGACTGAAATTGTCAGTTTAAGAACCTAATTCTCGTCGCTTGGGGGAGTTGTTACTGGTTTGTTTCAATATGAAGAAAACAGAGGCTGAGTCTCATCGAATGCTCTGAAGTACGTATGGTAATGACGCTGTTAGTGAGAGAACGTGTCGTGAGTGGTTTCAACGCTTCAAGAACGGTGATTTTGACGTCGTAGACCGGCATAGTAGTGGAAGAGAGAATGTTTTCGAAGATGCAGAATTGGAGACATTGCTGATAGAAGACTCGCTTCAAACCCAAGAAGAATTGTCACGATTAGTGGGAGTGACACAGCAAGCCATTTCAAAAAGTCTCAATGCTATGGGCAGGATTCAGAAACAAGAAACTTGGGTCCCGTGTGAGCTGAAACCAAGAGACGTTGAACGGCGTTTGTGTCTTTATGAACAGTTGCTTCAGAGGCAAAAACGGAAATGATTTCTGCATCGCATTGTGACCGGGGACGAAAAATCGGTTCATTACGATAGCCCTAAAAGCAAAAAAAATCATGGATATATATACCGGCCATGCTTCCACGTCGACGGCCAAACCGAATATTCACGGCTCCAAAATCACGCTCTGCATTTGGTGCGACCAGCTCGGCGTCGTGTGCTATGAGGTCTTAAAACCAAGTGAAACAATCACAGGTGCTCGTTACCGAACGCAATTAATGCGTTTGAAGACATCATTAAAAGACACACGGCCGCAATACAGCGAGAGGCACGATAAAGTGATTTTGCAGCACGATAACGCTCGCCCCCCGTTGCAAAAGAGTTCAAAACGTTAAAATGGGAAGTCCTACCCCACCCGCCGTATTCTCCAGACATTGCTCCCTCTGACTATTACCTGTTTAGATCAATGGCGCACGGCCTGGCTGACCAACACTTCCTATCTCATGAAAAAGTCACAAATGGGATTGATTCGTGGATAGCTTCAAGAGATGAAAAACTTTTTCGAGGCGGGATTCGTACACGTTCCGAAAGATGGGAGAAAGTAATCGCCAGCGATGGAAAATACTTTGAATGATACATGTGTAACCAATTTGTTTCATTAACTGTTGGGGAAAAAACGGCGGAAGCAAAGTTGTACATCTTGTAATTGTTTTACGTACATTCGTTAGTTAAGCTATATATGTCTTTCTTCAAAATCATATTTTATTACCATTCATGACAGGTGTAAATGTGTCTGTATGTAATTTTCTTAAAATAACTTGTAAATATTTGTACTATTATTGTGGGGGCAAGTCATTTCTGAAAAAAAAAAAAAAATATATATATATATATATATATATATATATATATATGTGTGTGTGTGTGTGTGTGTGTGTGTGTGTGTGTGTGTGTATGTGTGTGTGTGTGTGTGTGTGTGTGCGCGCGCAATACAGCGCGCGCGTTCTTTCGCCTAACAGTCATATGCGATAATTATGCGTTCTATGGTTCTGTAATGCTTCGTTGTAGACCTGGTAAAAAATGGGTCAGGAGTTTTCCATTTCATACAGCTTTTTTATTTCTATTTTATGATAATTACATGCAGCCATTGGAGTAAAGACCTTCATGGCACAATATACTATTAAATAATGGTCCATAAAGTTATAAGCCTTCTAGTTTGTCTTGAAATTCGACTTATTCCCGTGTTAAATTCATAAATGATGCTATTGCATCCAATGTATAACACTGTCGTTTTAGATAGCTGGAAAATACTTAAAGCCGAAATTGTGCAGTCGTACATCAAATAAAAAAAATTTCAGTTGAAGTCATCGCGAAATCATTTAGAAAAATCATCGCAGCTCCAGACCCTATCGCAATGAATGTTACAGAAGCATATTACACTACTTCCCTAGCCCAGATTCCCGGGTTCGATTCCCGGCGGGGTCAGGGATTTTCTGTGCCTCGTGATGACTGGGTGTCGTGTGATGTCCTTAGGTTAGTGCTCAGAGCTATTTGAACCATTTTGGAAGCATATTACACTCGTGACAGGAAAGAAACTCTCCGAAGTATGAAAGATTTTCTAATCACGTTAAAATAATTAAGGGGGGGGGGGTGATGTAAACGACAATGAAAGCAACATCTTCCAAAATTAGAACAGAGTAAGAGTTGTCAGGAGAGTTGTATGTATGGAGAGTGCTGCGCCAAAGAGGTGTTGTGTTACCTCTTAAGTTAGCACTAGAGAAGATCGTAATTTTAACCAGCATGGTAAGGATGTAACAGCTATCTGTTCCTGATGATCAATTGGTAAAAAGTCCGCAGCGGGTAGCAGAGTGGTCAGCGCGACAGAATGTCAGTCCTAAGGGTCCGGGTTCGATTCCCGGCTGGGTCGGAGATTTTCTTCGCTTAGGGACTGAGTGTTGTGTTGTCCTAATCATCACCACTTCATCCCCATTAACGCACAAGTCGCCGAAGTGGCGTCAAATCGAAAGACTCGCACCCGGCAAACGGTCTACCGGACGGTACGCCCTAGTCACACGACATTTACATTTAACTGGTAAAAACAATAAAGATCGCAGAATATCTCATTTATTAAAATGATCGGTTTCGGCATCTTTAAACGGACATCATCACATTTTAAGCCACTGTTAGCTGAGGCTGCAGGTGTGGTGAACACCTACGTGGGTTTACTACTGTAACTGGAATCTTGACAGTTTGTACTAATTGATCACTAGAGAAAGTAATGTATGGAAGTGAAACATGGACGGTAAATAGTTTGGACAAGAAGAGAATAGAAGCTTTCGAAATGTGGTGCTACAGAAGAATGCTGAAGATTAGATGGGTAGATCACATAACTAATGAGGAAGTATTGAATAGGATTGGGGAGAAGAGAAGTTTGTGGCACAACTTGACCAGAAGAAGGGATCGGTTGGTAGGACATGTTCTGAGGCATCAAGGGATCACCAATTTAGTATTGGAGGGCAGCGTGGAGGGTAAAAATCGTAGGGGGAGACCAAGAGATGAATACACTAAGCAGATTCAGAAGGATGTAGGTTGCAGTAGGTACTGGGAGATGAAGAAGCTTGCACAGGATAGAGTAGCATGGAGAGCTGCATCAAACTAGTCTCAGGACTAAAGACCACAACAACAACAACAGAGAGAGTAATTCGGCAAATGCCAGCATACCCTGGGAGAAAAAAATTTAACCGTCAGGCGCATGTGGTGGCACTCGTCCTAGGATGTGCATTAGTAGCTGTAGCATTAATTGCGAGAAATATCAGAGCTTTGAAGGATGATTACGATGCATCAGAAGAGCGGTGCAGATGTTGGAGCTCGAAGTGAATACAGGGAAAACAAATTATATGATGATGAAGGATTCTGTTACAGATAGATAAGAGACTTCAATCAAAATAAATTAGGAAAGAATATCAAAGAGTGGAGAAGTTTACGTATCTGTGGACCATACTAACAGAGGAAAACTGGACAGCAGTAGAAATTGAAGAAAGGATGTCAAGTGAAAACCGAAGCTATTATCGATTGCAGTATATATTCCACACCCGAATTGTACCTTCACGTGAAGGTACACACACACACACACACACACACACACACACACACACAGCTGTCGCAGTCGCCGGTGGATATCCGCAGTGTCTGCACCCTCCTTCCACAGTAACCACGTCGCTCTGCACTGTCCTTGATGATCAAACTCCATTTTGTCCGCTTTTCAGTCGGGAAAATTGGCCCTACTACGCAGAAATATCCCTTCTAACGATTGTCCTGCCACTTACAGTTAGACCAATATATTACGGACATGCAACCGTAATGATGAGTGAATTGGCGCAACACGAATTATGGGTAACGAATAAAGTGTATATCAGTATCGGAAGTCCCTCGTGTTATATTCCTTTTGTAAATGATGGCGTTCACTTTTCATGTGCTGCTTTTTCTGAAATAAGAAAAAAATATTTCGGGGAATTAAGGCTCTTGCAAATGTGAAAACGTGTTCCAAGATACAACTTGGTGATATAGCCTACCTGAGCACAAATACTGGATTGAAATTTAAAAAGCATTGCAATCGAAAAAGTCTCGTATAATTAATGAAGACCCAAAGAAATTAGTCATAGGTTGGTCTATCTGCTGTCTTTTACTCAATCACACACGGATAATCAGTAACTGGAATCGAATTAGGCAGAAGTGTACCCAAAATCCAGTTGCAAGTTAAACACATTTTGAAACGGAACTGTAGCAAAATATCACAAATCTGCATTTTCAAGAAACGTAAAAATTTCTAAGACGTTAAAAAAAACTCACAACTATAAATAACACATCAAATGAAAGAACAACCCACAGTTTTGTTTAAATATCTATGCACATGCAAAATTTTGCATGTGTTCTGTTGGAAAGCGCTATTAACAAAGTAAATGAGTGAAGAGAGCCTTTCACTCGTGGCTCCAAGAAATCAGTTCGGGAGGCTTGTCGTGAATCAGCAGTACCAATGACGTCTGTTTGGAGACTGATAAAGAGACTCTTACAACTATCTCCCTACCGACTGCTCGTGCTACAGCCTCCAAAGCCTACAGAGAACGGTTTCATGTCAACTTTACAGACGAAACGTTGCTCTATGACGATGAAAATTTTCTGAATCGTGTCGTCTTGAGTGATGAATCGACATTTCACCTAAGTGGAAATTTGAACACCCATATTGTGCGTACCTGGGGTCAGAAAATCCCCACTAGATGGTACACTGTCAAAGGGAAACCCGAAATTAATTTTTCTTGTGCTATATGACGAAGAAAAGTTAATGGATCTTTTTTCCGGTTAAGCAACTGTAAACGGCGTGCCTTACCTTGATGCGCTAGGAGTACGTCTGTTTCCTCAACTGGAAGAACCTGAACCACAGGACTTTATTTGACAGCAAGACAGTGCGCTGTCTCTCTGGCATAATTGAGTACGCGATTGGTTAAACGACGTCGTACCGGACTTTCGCATGGACTCCACTTTCACCTAATCTGATGCCATGCTATTTTTACCTATGGAGTTTCATAAAGTGTCAAGTCTATTTTCCTCCACCACCACTGATATACCCAGTTCAAGAAACAGGTTTGAAGCAATTGTTAAAACAATTCTCCAGACGCACCCATAAAGATTTGATCTTTGCTGATTCATTATGGACTGTTGGACAACGGCTGACATGTATTTCTTGATGCAATAATCAACCAACAGCGGTATGCATTGTAATATTTATTTTACTAACTGGTTATGCAACCAGTTTCGGCATTACATTGATGCCATCTTCAGGCGCCACACGTCATAGCGATTTGATTCAAGGATCTAGTTCAAAAATGGCTCTGAGCACTATGGGACTTAACATCTGAGGTCATCAGTCCCCTAGAACATAGAACTACTTAAACCTAACTAACCTAAGGACATCACACACATCCATGCCCGAGGCCGGATTCGAACCAGCGACCGTAGCGGTCGCGCGGTTCCGACTGAAGCGCCTAGAACCGCTCGGCCACACCGGCCGGCAAGGATCTAGTTACATAGATCCTTCCGTGTATAGCGATTTTACGACTATGACTGTGTGGGGCCTGAAGATGGCATCAATGTAATGCCGAAACTGGTTGCATATAAGAAGTTCATAAAATAAATATATACAATGCATACGGCTGTTGGTAAATTATTGTATCAAGAAATACATAAAGATTTGGGAAGAACACGCATATCGACGCGGAGTTTGCCGTGTGAGTAGTAGTGCCTGCCGGGGTGGCCGAGCGGTTCTAGGCGCTTCAGTCTGGAACTGCGAGACCGCTACGATCGCAGGTTCGAATCTTGCCTCGGGCATGGATGTGTGTGATGTCCTTAGGTTAGTTAGGTTTAAGTAGTTCTAGGAGACCGATGACCTCAGAAGTTAAGTCCCATAGTGCCCAGAGCCATTTGAACCATTTTTTAGGAGTAGTACTCACACTGGACACTTGCAAGAAAAACTGTTTGAGGTACTCTTTCATTTAATGTGTTGTTTATAACTGTAAGTTGAGTGTTATAAATGCTATTAGGCGTTAAAAGCCTCATGTTAATTTTGAAACACCTTGTAATGTACAGAACTTAAATGTGTAGGGCGCATAATATTTGTAAATGCTGCGCAAAGCACAATCTTATGTCTGACAACAACAAAACTGTAGAAAATGGCAGGAACTGTTTGTGGCGCTCTCTAGCGCGCACCCCCTGATGTGATTCTAAAATCAGTCACCAGACTGAGGTACCGGCGAAAAAACATGATGTGTTGGTAAGTACACAACCCTCCAGGTACAACACTCTCTCGTATTGTAAATACCAATGGCTCAACAACACACCGTTCAAGCAGGGAGGATGTCGATAATGCACTATAGTCAGTGACGTTTATAATGAACAACAGTTGTTGTTGTGGTTTTCAGTCCTGAGACTGGTTTGATGCTGCTCTCATGCTACTCGATCCTGTGCAAGCTTCTTCATCTCCCAGTACCTACTGCAACCTACATCCTTCTGAATCTGTTTAGTGTATTCATCTCTTGGTCTCCCTCTACGATTTTTACTCTCCACACTACCCCCCATACTAAATTGGTGATCCCTTACGCCTGATAATATGTCCTACTAAGCGATCCCTTCTTCTAGTCAAGTTGTGCCACAAATTTCTCTTCTCCCCAATTCTATTCAATACCTCCTCATTAGTTACGTGATCTACCCATCTAATCTTCAGCGTTCTTCTGTAGCACCCCATTTCGAAAGCTTCTATTCTCTTTTAGTCTAAACTATTTATCGTTCATGTTTCACCCATACATGGCTACACTCCATACAAATACTTTCAGAAAAGACTTCCTGACACTTAAATCTATACTCGATGTTAACAAATTTCTCTTTTTCAGAAACGCTTTACTTGCCATTGCCAGTCTACATTTTCTCTACTTCGACCATCGTCAGTTATTTTGCTCCCCAAATAGCAAAACTCATTTACTACTTTAAGTGTCTCATTTCCTAATCTAATACCCTCAGCATCACCCGATTTAATTCGACTACATTCCATTATCCTCGTTTTGCTTTTGTTGATGTTCATCTTATATCCTCCTTTCAAGACACTGTCCATTCCGTTCAGCTGCTCTTCCAGGTCCTTTGCTGTCTCTGACAGAATTACAATGTCATCGGCGGACCTCAAAGTTTTAATTTCTTCTCCAAGGATTTTAATTCCTACGAATTTTTCTTTTGTTTCCTTTACTGCTTGCTCAATATGCAGATTGAATAACATCGGGGATAGGCTACAACCCTGTCTCAGTCCCTTCCAAGCACTGCTGAGTATATTGTCTAATAAGAACCATCCTCGTAAACTTGATGGGAATTTTGTTTCGAAAATAATAACAACATTATTTGAGGGGTAGGTTTCCGTTGTAGCATTGAAGCCACTGCAATCTTCATAGAAAGGGTACTCTCAACAAGGGGTCTTAACAAATGAAGTGTCTTTTTTTTTTTTTTTTTTTTTTTTTTTTGGAATTTCCTTCTTTTGATTCTTCGTCAGTAGAAGGTTGGCAGGGGGGGGGGGGGGGATTTGGGGAGATGCAACCCGAGTCTGCCATGTTTTGTGGGGAGCCGTGGTCCCGTGCGCTTAGCTGCCATTGCAAGTGAGAAAAAGACGGACAGCGCCGGGTGGAAACAGAACACGGACAAAGAGAAAGAGACGCAGCGAGGGAGAGGAAACCGCGGCGGAGGGAAGCGAGGACGGAAAAGCAGCGAGGGCGCAGCGCATTAATAAAAACGTCAATGTTGTCACCAGAGAAATGACCGTCATCTGTTCCCTTCAGGCGGCGCGCAGCCCTGTCAGGCGTGGTGGAGGGGGGCGAGCGCCGCAGCGCCTCTGGCGGCCGCTTCTGCAACTAGCTGCCTCGCCGGCGCAGGACCTTCGCATTTCACGCAATTTGTTATTTTTTTGTGTTTTGCTTTTTTTCTCGTGCTTTTTATTCGCCACGTCAAAATGCGTCCTTATATACATTTTTTTTACTTGTTCTGACAGTAGGGACTGCGCTGCAGAAACTGAATACCGCCACACAACTTCAAAGTAGCAACTATAGATGGCGAGTCATTCATATCACGGCTTATTTACAGTACACGCCCATGACTTCGTGCTCGTTTTAGTATGCCAAGGTTGCATACAGCTTTAAATAGTTGTAAGGTAGAAACATTAGCTTAAGGTCGATCGACATGTTATAAAATGGGTGTGGGCTTTTCTGAAGTGAAGTGGAATTTGTAGTGGAAAACATATTTACACAGTACCATAATAACGATTTTTGTGTTATGTGTGTCAACTTACATCTGAATAAATATATTTTTGCAAGATTTCGTGATGTCTTCATCTGCTATTCTCTTCATTTTATGTACGATTGTACAAAGTCGGTCGTAGGTTTGTCAACTATCTAAAACGGGAGCATTGTACATTGGATGCATTGGTATCTTTTAGGCTATGAATTTAATATAGAAGCATGTCATATTCTACGACATACTAAAAAGATTACAACTTACTTTATGGACGATTCTTTAATTGTATATTGTGGCATACAGTTTCTACAGCTGCATGTAATTGTCATAAAATAAATTAGAACTGGTTTTTCGCTGTTTTGTGATTACGTTACTTCCGAGCAGTTGGTTCAAAGCTCATATATATATATATATATATATATATATATATATATATAAACGTACTAACACTAGGTCGATTATAGTGCTCTAATGCAATAGTGAAAACCGTGAAAATCGAGGAGTAAAACTTTTAATGGCCTGCTTCATGGTTCTGTGATCATTCACGTTACACCAACTGCGACATAATCGCGTATACAAACAGTGATCCAATACTGTAAAATGCTTTTTTATTTCAGTCTCTCTGCTCACAATATAAATTCTTTAGACGATGACCGGTTTCAGTCTGTAATGACCATCCTCAGATCTTTTTTACACCACGTCCTAAAGTGATACGGCCATAATGTCGTCGTCAAAACATATAATCAGCATAGCATCGTCACATAGATTTAAGATATGGTGTAGAATAGACCACATCGTCCACCATAGTGATTATTGCCAACTATTTTAAATCTATGTGACGATACTATGCTGATTACATTTATATGTATTGACGATGCCATTATGGCCCCATCACTTTAGGACGTGGTGTAAAAAAGATCTGAGGATGGTCATTACAGACTGAAACCGGTCATCGTCTAAAGAATTCATACTGCGATCAGAGACTGAAATAAAAAAGCATTCACGTTACAGTCATATTTTTTAATGAGTATAGTGATAATCATACATGCTATGCTTCTATAGTGCTACGTCGCAGAAGTGGTAAAAAGTTGTCGAGAAATTTTCCATTTCTCTGGTCTTTTTGGTTATTTAAAACTCCGTCTTATTGCTCTTCCAGATGGATCTAAGTTTCAGTTTATCCCATTACATCCACGATTTTACCTGTCTGTAACTCATTTAATGTATGTAGTGATTCGTCAGTGGGGAGGGTCAGGCAACGAAGAAGCAGGTCACGAAGGGTTTCACTTGAGTCTCATAGTTTTCAGTACAGTTTCGTTGGTGTACTGTCATCGGCTTTATATATTAGATCTTTGCAACAGGTATTAAAAAATTACGCGCTCCTGCAATAATAGAACGAATATTCACAAGTTACTTTAAGGAAATACATACAGTTTTATTTACACCAATGATGAACAGTAATTAAATATAACTGAGAACAAAAACATGTATTTAGCTTCATTAACGAATTTACGTAAAATTGTTATAACTTTCCTATTGTAAGTATGTTAAAAAGATCGACCTTACATATAAGAGCTTCTGAACGACTCCTAAAATATCACGCGCACCTATAATAGTGAAAAACTATTTCTGATTTATTTGATGACAAGTACATGCACTCATATTAGGAAGGACGTACATGGCATAAAATGCCACTAAAGCATCGTCCAAAAATATAAGTTGACCTCCTAGTATATCTTTAGACATGACTTGTTGCTGTGTTAAGTAATTTAATAATAATTTGAAATGTTTGTAAGTGACAGTAATGCACCCAATGTATAATGCTTTAGTTTTAAATACTTCAAAGTGGCCTGAGACCGAAACTGTACTATCGTAAATTAAACAAAGATAATGACAGCCAGAGGCACCTCGAAATCATTAAAGTCATCGCAGCTGCACACCTTGTTGCAATGAAGATAATTAATAAATGTATTTTAGCGTTATGCTAAACGAAAACAATAACTGTTTAAATGACACCTTATTCCACTATTGGCTCAAATTTCTGCCTTATGCCATTCTCAAATACTAGTTGCAATGAATTGGAGAACCCCCTAATAAGTGTCTAATAAGCTAGAAAGTACGTGAAACGTACAAGAATAAAGGTGGTAACATTATATGTGTAATGGTTACACAATGATGTAATAATGTCAGTAGTTGTATTATGGAAATTACCTTATTCTTTAGTGTGGTATGTTTATTACTATCGCTAATTATTGCTCCTATTAGTTGATGTAAGTGTGCGAAAATTTAAATTAAAAACATTGGAATATCAGTTGTACATTTAAAGAGTTTGTAAGATATCTCAGATAATTTCCGGGAATTCAGCCGTGTAACACTTTCAGCGACCGCCGATATTTCGGCGGGAGAACATCCCGCCATTTTCAAGGCAAACTGCAACGGACAGGCGGAGTACATGCAAGTTTAAAACCTCGGTTCTCGGACTGATGCGGGAAAGATAACACACACACTGAACACTAGTGCCACCAAAGGTGACCCAAGTCAGAGCTATCGATAGCGAGAATACGAACTCGCAGGTGAGGTACCAATGACTCTCTCCGTTTTTTGACAAGGGAAAGAGCCGGATTCCGAACAGAGTTTAAACAAAAACCTCCATTCCTGTTAACGAGGTTGCTCCCTAATTTAATCTCGACTGCCTCCTTAATAACGCTTTCCCAATAGCTGGACGTGCATGCCAATATCTCGGTGTTATTATATAACATGGGGTGACCAGTATCCAAGCAATGTTCGGCAATAGCAGATCTACTCGGCTGCTGTAATCGTGTGTGCCGTCTATGTTCAGTACATCGGTCCTCCACGGCCCTGATAGTTTGACCAACACATGCCATGTCGCAGCTACAAGGAAAGCGATATACACACGCCTTACGCAGACCAACATCACCCTTAACAGAACTCAAAAGCACTCTAATTTTAGATGGAGGTCGAAAAACACATTTCACATTGTGTTTCCGTAAAATACGACCTATCTTGTTGGAAGTGTTTCCTACGTAAATCAAATAGGCAGTAGACTTAGGTGTCGACTCAGAATTATCATCAGTCACAGCTGCAAAATACTAACACGAATTATTTACAGAAGAATGAAAGAACTGGTAGAAGCCGACCTCGGGGAAGATCAGTTTGGATTCCGTAGAAATGTTGGAACGCGTGAGGCAATACTGACCTTACGACTTACCTTACGAAGAAAGATTAAGGAAAGGCAAACCTACGTTTTTAGCATTTGTAGACTTAGAGAAAGCTTTTGACAATGTTGACTGGAATACTCTCTTTCAAATTCTAAAGGTGGCAGGGGTAAAATACAGGGAGCGAAAGGCTATTTACGATTTGTACAGAAAACAGATGGCAGTTATAAGAGTCGAGGGGCATGAAAGGGAAGCAGTGGTTGGGAAGGGAGTGAGACAGGGTTGTAGCCTCTCCCCGATGTTATTCAATGTGTATTTTGAGCAAGCAGAAAAGGAAACAAAAGAAAAATTCAGAGTAGGTATTAAAATCCAGGGAGAAGAAATAAAAACTTTGAGGTTCGCCGATGACATTGTAATTCCGTCAGAGACAGCAAAGGACTTGGAAGAGCAGTTGAAAGGGGGATATAAGATGAACATCAACAAAAGCAAAACAAGGATAATGGAATGTACTCGAATTAAATCGGGTGATGCTGAGGGAATGAGATTAGGAAATGAAACACTTAAAGTAGTAAAGGAGTTTTGCTATTAGGGGAGCAAAATAACTGATGATGGTTGAAGTAGAGAGGATATAAAATGTAGACTGGCAATGGCAAGGAAAGCGTTTCTGAAGAAGAGAAATTTGTTAACATCGAGTATAGATTTAAAGTCAAGAAGTAGTTTCTGAAAGTATTTGTATGGAGTGTAGCCATGTATGGAAGTGAAACATGGACAATAAATAGTTTGGACAAGAAGAGAATAGAAGCTTTCGAAATGTGGTGCTACAGAAGAATGTTGAAGATTCGGTGGGTAGATCACGTAACTAACGAGGAGGTATTAAATAGAATTGGGGAGAAGAGAAGTTTGTGGCGCAACTTGACTAGAAGAAGGGATCGGTTGGTAGGACATGTCCTGAGGCATCAAGGGATTACAAATTTAGCATTGGAGGAGAGCGTGGAGGGTAAAAATCGTAGAGGGAGACCAAGAGATGATTACACTAAGCAGATTCAGAAGGATGTAGGTTGCAGTAGGTACTGGGAGATGAAGAAGCTTGCACAGGATAGAGTAGCATGGAGAGCTACATCAAACCAGTCTCAGGACTGAAGACCACAACAACAACGCGATGTAGAGTTGGTCGATAGCGCAACGCACGTACAATCTGTCTATCACTATAACCATTTTGACAAAACGTAACTTCAAGATGGGACAGCTCAGCTGACAAATTCTCAGCGTCGGAAACGACATGTGCCCTGTGTAACAAGGTACGAAGTACACCTTAACGCTGAGCCGGATGGTGACAACTACACACCAACTTGTACTTGCAAGCTAATAGTTGTCACCATGTACTGAGCATAAACGGCACACACGATTACAGGAGCCAAGTAGATCTGCTATTGCCGAACATTGCTTGGATACTGGTAACCCCATGTTATATAATAACAGTGAGATACTGGCATGCACGTCCAGATATTGGGACAGTGTTATTAAGGAGACAGTTGAGAGTAAATTAGCGAGAAATCTCGTTAACAGGGACGGAGGTTTTTGTTTAAACTCTGTTCGGAATCCGGCTCTCTCCCTTGTCAAAAAGCAGAGGGACGGAGTCAATGTTACCTCATGTGCGAGTTCGTATTCTCACTATCGATATCTCTGACTTTGGTCATCTTTTGTGGCCCTAGTGTTCAGTGTGTGAGTTATCTTCCCTGCTTCAGTCCGAGAACCGAGGTTTTAAATTTGCATGTACGCCGCCTGTACGTTGCAGTTTGCCTTGAAAATGGCGGGGTGTTCTCCCGCCGAAATATCGCGGGCGCTGAAAGTGTTACCTGGCTGAATTCCCAGAAATTATTTGAAAGATGCATACGCCAGGAGGAACTCGGGTCTCACAGGTTGTGAGATAGTTTGTCTCAGACAACTATTTCATTACTACGTCTAGTAACCGTTGTAACTTACCCTTATTGTAGTCATATGGTATACAGGGTGAGTCACCTAACGCTACCGCTGGATATATTTCGTAAACCACATCAAATACTGACGAACCGATTCCACAGACCGAACGTGAGGAGAGGGGCTAGTGTAATTGTTTAATACAAACTATAAAAAATGCACGTAAGTATGTTTTTTAACACAAACCTACGTTTTTTTAAATGGAACCCCTATAGTTTTGTTGGCACATCTGAACATATAAACAAATACGTAATCAGTGCCGTTTGTTGCATTGTAAAATGTTAATTACATCCGGAGATATTGTAACCTAAAGTTGACGCTTGAGTACCACTCCTCCGCTGTTCGATCGTGTGTATCGGAGAGCACCGAATTACGTAGGAATCCAAAGGGAAAGGTGATGGACCTTAGGTACAGAAGAGACTGGAACAACACATTACGTCGACATGCTAACACCTTTTTATTGGTTTTTTTCACTGACGCACATGTACATTACCATGAGGGGTGAGGTACACGTACACACGTGGTTTCCGTTTTCAATTACGGAGTGGAATAGAGTGTGTCCCGACATGTCAGGCCAATAGATGTTCAATGTGGTGGCCATCATTTGCTGCACACAATTGCAATCTCTGGCGTAATGAATGTCGTACACGCCGCAGTACATCTGGTGTAATGTCGCCGCAGGCTGCCACAATACGTTATTTCATATGCTCTGAGGTTGTAGGCACATCACGGTACACATTCTCCTTTAACGTACACCATAGAAAGAAGTCCAGAGGTGTAAGATCAGGAGAACGGGCTGGCCAATTTATGCGTCCTCCACGTCCTATGAAACACCCGTCGAACATCCTGTCAAGGGTCAGCCTAGTGTTAATTGCGGAATGTGCAGGTGCACCATCATGCTGATACCACATACGTCGACGCGTTTCCAGTGGGACTCACTCTATTCCACTTTGTAATTGAAAACGGAAACCACGTGTGTACGTTTACCTCACCCCTCATGGTAATGTACATGTGCGTCAGTAAAAAGACCAATAAAAAGGTGTTAGCATGTGGACGTAATGTGCTGTTCCAGTCTCTTCTGTACCTAAGGTCCATCACCGTTCCCTTTGGATCCCTACGTAATTCGGTGCTCTCCGATACACACGATCGAACAGCGGAGGAGTGGTGCTCAAGCGTCAACTTTAGGTTACAATATCTCCGGATGTAATGTACATTTTAGAATGCAACAAACGGCACTGATTACGTATTTGTTTATATGTTCAGATGTGCTAACAAAACTAACGGGGTTCCATTTAAAAAAAACGTAGGTTTGTGTTAAAAAACACACTTCCGTGCATTTTTTAATGGTTTGTATTAACCTATTACACTAGCCCCTCTCCTCACGTTCGGTCTGTGGAATCGATTCGTCAGTATTTGATGTGGCTTACGAAATATATCCAGCGGTAACTTTAGGTGACTCACCCTGTACATACTTTCTGTACCGTTAGATGCTTATTATGTTTTCATGTACTGGGTGTACATAATTAAAGTTGCATTTACAAGAATGACGTCAAATATGAGCAGCATATCGACGCAGGGGGAAAGGTCATGGGAAAAAAGAAAGAAAAGGAGAAACAAAAAAAAATTAAAGAAAATTTCACAAATAGCTGGCTCTGTAAGGGTCTTACGTAATTAGGGTCGGCTACAAATGAGACATGAATCGCAGTACGATAGCTGTAGTCTGACTTGCATTTTACACCGTCCGTACTATTCAATATGCCTGACTGCAGAAGTTCGCCATTCAAAGATTGTGGCTCTGTTAGTCAGGTAAGTCCATCCACCACGGAAGGGTTGTGCCACATCCGAAGGGAGAAATCGATTTTAAATTGTCCTGAGGCCGAAATCCGTATAAGAAGCAAAATGAGATCGGTTCCTAATTGTCGTAAAAATGGTGCATGACGCGTTCAATGTGCTGTCCACCGTTTTCTGCCAAAAGCCGAAATCGAGGAGCTGCATGTTCCACAATAGATCGAGGAACCTTGGGGGTCACCTTCAGAATACGTACCTTCGGTTGAGATCGCAATTGGAGCACTGAACATAGTATCCCTCAGATAACACCACAGCCATTAGTGACAATGATTAAGGTCAGGTGATCTGGACGGCTAGGCTGCGAGGAAGTGACAGCTGATAATTCTAGCCTTTCCAAAATGCCTCTGCAACTGGCGCTGTGCAATGTACGGAGAAGCGTCATCTTGCATAAATATGATCCTACCAACACACCCACGCTGGTGAAGGGTTGCAGTGACGTTGGTGCCCAGAAGACTCTCGTAGCGTCTACCATTGAAAAAAATACTGTGCCTCGATAAACAATGCCCTCCACACAGTCACCTTTGCAGAATGAAGTGGTACCGGTTGACGTACCGGTACGCTCGTATTTTCCGTTGCCCATATTCTGCAATTCTCCGTAGTTGGAAATTGGCTTCGTCTGTCCACAGAATGTTCCATTTCCACTCATCGCCCAGTTTCATGCGATCAATAAATCCCAGAGATGGAGTTCGTCTTGCTGGCAGGTCAGCAGGAAGCAACTCCTGAACGTGGGTGGTAATGTATGGATAGCAACGCATGATGTTTCGTAGGATTTCACGCACAACGCTCCAACGTTCGAGCAATTCCCACTGCTCGACCCCATCTGCACTGCTGTGGCCACATCTTCAACTGCTTTCCTCCCACTGACTCACAGCAATTGAAAAGAACCTGTCTTTTCGAGTTTTGTAATCACTTTCTCCAGACCCTTAGCAGATATCGATCCAATGCCATTTACCGTACCCTTGAAAGGCGGAACTTCTGCAGGGCTGCTGGAGCACAATCACCGTTCTTGTGAAGCGTGCGATCCTTCATGGAGATACCTGTGTTGACCGTCTCGGACGCAGACTGACGAGCAGCCGTCTGCCACGCTTCTGCTGATATGCGTATTCTGACACTCACAGCGCCATCTATAGTCAAATGTTCATTACATATTTTCTGTTCCATGACGTTCCCCCCGCGTCAATAATATGCTCTTCAAATTTGACGTCATTTCTCTTTCTACAGCATTTCGAAACTGGAACTCTAATTATGGACACCCTGTATATTATGTCCATTATAATTATCCGGGTTGTTATGCCGTGGTCGGTTGATGAATTCTGTGTCGATTCCCAACGTTTGGTCTCGGACTGCGGGAGACATCTTCAAGGGGGTCCGTAGCTCAATGGAAGGTCCAACACACCCACTGGCTCGCTACTGACTGTCTCCCGCAGTCGGAGACGAAACGTTGGGAATCGACACAGAATTCATCAACCGACCTCGGCATAACAGCCCGGATAATTATAATGGACATGATATTTCCGGCCGTGAAAGTCTACATTTTAGTACCCTGTATATTGCACTTACGACAGCAAGTAATTCAGTGTTTTTGGCGATTATGTCGACATTTAGGCAATCATAGAGAGCTGGGACGCCTAGTTGGTTGGTTTTGGGGAAGGAGACCAGACAGTGAGGTCATCAGTCTCATCGGGTTAGGGAAGGACGGGGAAGGAAGTCGGCCGTGCCCTTTGAAAGGAACCATCCCGGCATTTGCCTGAAGCGATTTAGGGAAATCACGGAAAACCTAAATCAGGATGGCCGGACGCGGGATTGAACCGTCGTCCTCCCGAATGCGAGTCCAGTGTCTAACCACTGCGAGAGACGCCTAACGAAAATAAATTAATAAATACTGTGGAAAGGTGCGATTGTAGTTTGCTGGCTGTGTCGAAAAGATTTCCAAGTGGTGTAAACAGAAAGAGGCTTAAATAAGACGAACAGCAAGAACATGTGTGATACGTACCAACATACACTGCCACTAATGATGCCTCAGTAAGTTATGACGAAAACGCTTCTGGAAAAAAGAAAGTTGCAGATAGACAGACGGACATTACATATCATTACTATAATGCTACTTGAAATATAAATACACAAAACAATGTGTTATTTTCATGCACGTTCACAGACGTACTGCAAGAGTTAAAATGTACGCTCCTCCATATCGGTAGCTTAAACGTCAAAATTTAGTATTTTATAGTATAGAGCGGTAAGTTGTGAGAGAGAAAAGATATTACAACCAAATGTCATTGACGATTAATAGCCGTGACTGTCACGAATACACAAGAAGCTTAAAACGCAATACACGAATACACAGAAACAGATTTTTTCTTAACACTGCCTCTGCATTGGGTCCCAACACCAGGTGTAGATCCTTTTCTTCAATACTTCTCTTCCTTTTGCCGGTGGAAAATTTCCGTTATGAAAAAGTTACGTGTCCGATACCTGAAAACGAAGATGACAGAGGACGAGAGAAGAGGAAAAGAAATGGGTGTCACATAAGAAAAATCATCCAAAAAATAGTCCTCGATGTTTCGCAAGCATTTTCAGTTGTTTTTTGTTACAAGGTGCGCTAGATCGCATTAACTGTGATTGATTCCGTTCACCGATGTCTCTAGAACTGTACTTACAGTGTTATGCTGCTTAGAAATCAACTACACTGGGATTTTTTTTTTTAAATAGACTGTTGTTGTTGTTGTGGTCTTCAGTCCAGAGACTGGTTTGATCCAGCTCTCCATGCTACTCTATCCTGTGCAAGCTTCTTTATCTCCCAGAACCCACTGCACCTATATCCTTCTGAATCTGTTTAGTGTATTCATCTCTTGGTCTCCCTCTACGACTTTTACCCTCCATGCTGCGCTCCATACTAAATTGGTGGTCCCTTATGCGTCAGAACACGTCCTATCCAGCGATCCCTTCTTCTAGTCAAGTTGTGCCACAAATTTCTCTTCTCCCCAATTCTATTCAATACCTCCTCATTAGTTATGTGATCTACCCATCTAATCTTCAGCAATATTTTGTAACACCACATTTCGAAAGCTTCTATTCTCCTCTTGTCTAAACTATTTATCGTCCACGTTTCACTTCCATACACGGCTACACTCCATACAAATACTTTCAGAAACGACTTCCTGACACTTAAATCTATGCTCGACGTTAACAAATTCCTCTTCTTCAGAAACGATTTCCTTCCCATTGCCAGTCTACATTTTATATCCTCTCTACTTCGACCATCATCAGTTATTTTTCTCCCCAAATAGCAAAACTCCTTTACTACTCTAAGCGTCTCGTTTCCTAATCTAATTCCCTCAGCATCACCTGATTTAATTCGACTATATTCCATTATACTCGTTTTCCTTGTGTTGATGTTTATCTTATATCCTGCTTTCAAGACACTGTCCATTCCGTTCAGTTGCTCTTCCAGGTCCTTTGCTGTCTCTGACAGAATTACAATGTCATCGGCGAACCTCAAAGTTTTTATTTCTTCTCCATGGATTTTAATTCCTACTCCGAATTTTTCTTTTGTTTCCTATACTGCTTGCTCAATATACAGATTGAATAAAATCGGGGATAGGCTACTACCACTCAGTAATTCTACAATACACTAACGCAAAGTCTACGAACCCATCCAAAATTAAGCAAATATTCCCAGGAGAATTGAGAGAGAATATGTAAAAACAGTGCGTGGCTACGAATATCGGAGTGATATGGGATTTCCCAGTCACTGAGATGGTATCCAGATGGAGAATACAGCAAAGAAACTTGGAGAAGACTGCTTATTCCGAGAAGCGTCATGTTAAGAAGGGAAAAGTAGATCAACTCTTATGCAAAGAACAGATCCAAGGGCTAGAATGTAGGTGGCGTTTATAAACGGAACGCCTCCCCCTATTATCTCCCCCCCCCCCTCATAAATACATACGGTATCGATGTAGCGCAAATGCTGTCATCAATCTCATGGCTGGTTTTATGCGGCCTGCCACGAAATGCTCTCGTGTGCCAACCTCTTCGTCTCAGACTAGCACTTCCAAACACGGGCAACCTACATCCTCAATTATTTGCTGGATGTATTCCTGTGTCTGTCTTCCTCTACAGGTTTTACTCGCTACAGCTCTCTCTAGTACCATCTAAGCTTTTCCCTGATCTCTTAACAAAACTTCTATTATCCTTTCCCTTCTTCTTGTCAATGTTTTCCATATATTCCTTTCCTCTCCGGTTCTGCGCACCATCTCCTCGTTTCTTACCTTACCAGTCCACCTAACTTTTCAACATTCGTTTGTAGCATCAAATGTCATATCCTTCGATTCTCTTCCCTTCCGGTTTTCCCACGGTTCATATTTCATTACCATACAAAGGTATGTTTATTTAAATTAGGGCCTATGTTTGATACAAGTGGACTTTTCTGGACCAGGAGTGCCTTTCTTGCCAGTGCTAGTCTACTTTTTATGTAGTTCTTGCTCCGTCCATCATAGATTATTTTTCTGCCTAGGTAGCAAATTCTCTAACTCCATTCCGTGATCCCCAGTTCTGACATTAAGTTTGTCACTTTTCTCATTTCCGCTACTTCCCATTACTGCCTTCTTTTATTTACTATCAATCCATATCCAGCACTCATTAGACTGTTCATTTCATTCAGCAGACATGTAAATCTGCGTCACTTTCACTGCAGTTAGCAATGTCATCAGCTAATCTTATCACTGATGTTCCTTCACCCTATTTTTAATTCCAAGCTTGAACCTTTTTTTTTTATATCTGTCATTGCTTCTCCAGTATATAGACTGAACAGTAGGGGGCCAAAGACTACATCCCTGTCCTACACCCATTCTAATACGAGCACTTCGTTCTTGCTCTTTCAGTCTTATTGTTCCCATTTGGTTCTTGTAAATATTGTATATTAACTGTCTTTACCTGTAGCTTGTCCCTATTTTTTTCAGAATGTCGAACCTTTTCACCATTTTACATTGTCTAAATCTCTTTTCAGGTTAACAAATCCCATGAACGTGTCTTGATTTTTCTTCAATCTTGCTTCCATTTAAAGAGCAACAACTGTTGCTCTGGAGCCTTTACGTTTCCGTAAGACAGACTGATGTTATGTAACAGATACTCAATTTTCTTGTCCATTCTTCTGCTCATTATTCTTGTCGGCAACTTGGATGCACGAGCTGTTAAACTGATTTTGTCGTCATTCTGGCGCTTGTAGTCTCTTCGAAATTCTATGAATTTTACAAACAATCCTGTTGGAAGAACATCCGCAACTGAGCATTATACCAGAGGTTGTAAATACCGCTTCAATTGCAAAATTCTTTTATTATCACGACCGGTTTCGATCTCTCGTAAGCCCATCCTCAGGTGTCACAACTGTGCTGTGGCCACCGAGCGCCGCGGTTGACGTGTACTAGGCGCGCTGTGCTACCTATGTGCGCAGAACAGGGACTTCTTGCACATTGTCCTGTTGTAAACTTTCTTGAGGGTCCAATTTTCTTTCTCTGCATGGACTTGTCCCGTTTTCTCAGTCATTACAATATTGCTGTCATCGGCAAGGAGAAGTTTTTCCCCGTGAAACACTATTGAAGAAGGCATTCATTTATATCAGGGACCAAAATATTCTATGCTGAGGTACTCTTATAATAATGTAGTATGCTTCTGATAAAGGCACTCATTTTACTAAGGTCTGAAGCTCCTCTTCTCGTTCTTCCGTGTTTGCGATTTAAAAACTGAGTTATTTTGGAGATCAACCTTATGCAAACACAATTAGTTTCTTTTTATATTTCCCCAGACATGTTTCGACACCAATATGTCATCTTCTGTGGGTTAATTTTTTATTTTCTGTTAAGTACAATATCACATTTTTAATAATTTAACTACTGTAGGCCTAAGAAATACAGTATTTGTAATTTGCTTCGTTTTCTTTGGACACTCACCTTAAAATTACACCACTAATTGGACTGTATTATTAAACATCGATTTTAGTGCTCGTTTTCGTCTTTTTTTTTTTTTTTTTTTTTTGACAGCATGTCATCTGAAAACTAGCTATGAAGAAAAATTATTGAGCACATGTGGAGAGCTTTTGGAAGTTAGAGGTTATGTACGTTTCTGTACTTACATTTTCCGTCCTGTTTCGTGTTCCTGGTTTCTGTCTCTATCAGCTACTATTTAGTGCATTGCTTTCACTCAGTTCTTCATAAATTTCCGCTCACTACCTCACCTCACAAGCACTTACACAAAATGTGATCTGAGCAGACACTTCTGGCAATACACTCAGTGAGATGTGTCATGTTATTGTCATTGCTCACTTGTTTATCGTTGTCTTATGTCCCATGAACCATGGACCTTGCCGTTGGTGGGGAGGCTTGCGTGCCTCAGCGATACAGATAGCCGTACCGTAGATACAACCACAACGGAGGGGTATCTGTTGAGAGGCCAGACAAACGTGTGGTTCCTGAAGAGGGGCAGCAATCTTTTCAGTAGTTGCAAGGGCAACAGTCTGGATGATTGACTGATCTGGCCTTGTAACAATAACCAAAACGGCCTTGCTGTGCTGGTACTGCGAACGGCTGAAAGCAAGGGGAAACTACGGCCGTAATTTTTCCCGAGGGCATGCAGCTTTACTGTATGATTAAATGATGATGGCGTACTCTTGGGTAAAATATTCCGGAGGTAAAATAGTCCCCCATTCGGATCTCCGGGCGGGGACTACTCAAGAGGACGTCGTTATCAGGAGAAAGAAAACTGGCGTTCTACGGATCGGAGCGTGGAATGTCAGATCACTTAATCGGGCAGGCAGGTTAGAAAATTTAAAAAGGGAAATGGATAGGTTAAAGTTAGATATAGTGGGAATTAGTGAAGTTCGGTGGCAGGAGGAACAAGACTTCTGGTCAGGTGACTACAGGGTTATAAACACAAAGTCAAATAGGGGTAATGCAGGAGTAGGTTTAATAATGAATAGGAAAATAGGAATGCGGGTAAGCTACTACAAACAGCATAGTGAACGCATAATTGTGGCCAAGATAGATACGCAGCCCACACCTACTACAGTAGTACAAGTTTATATGCCAACTAGCTCTGCAGATGACGAAGAAATTGAAGAAATGTATGATGAAATAAAAGCAATTATTCAGATAGTGAAGGGAGACGAAAATTTAATAGTCATGGGTGACTGGAATTCGAGTGTAGGAAAAGGGAGAGAAGGAAACATAGTAGGTGAATATGGATTGGGGCTAAGAAATGAAAGAGGAAGCCGCCTGGTAGAATTTTGCACAGAGCACAACTTAATCATAGCTAACACTTGGTTTAAGAATCACGATAGAAGGTTGTATACATGGAAGAACCCTGGAGATACTAAAAGGTATCAGATAGATTATATAATGGTAAGACAGAGATTTAGGAACCAGGTTTTAAATTGTAAGACATTTCCAGGGGCAGATGTGGACTCTGACCACAATCTATTGGTTATGACCTGTAGATTAAAACTGAAGAAACTGCAAAAAGGTGGGAATTTAAGGAGATGGGACCTGGATAAACTGAAAGAACCAGAGGTTGTACAGAGTTTCAGGGAGAGCATAAGGGAACAATTGACAGGCATGGGGGAAAGAAATACAGTAGAAGAAGAATGGGTAGCTTTGAGGGATGAAGTAGTGAAGGCAGCAGAGGATCAAGTAGGTAAAAAGACGAGGGCTAGTAGAAATCCTTGGGTAACAGAAGAAATATTGAACTTAATTGATGAAAGGAGGAAAATTAAAAATGCAGTAAATGAAGCAGGTAAAAAGGAATACAAACGTCTCAAAAATGAGATCGACAGGAAGTGCAAAATGGCTAAGCAGGGATGGCTAGAGGACAAATGCAAGGATGTAGAGGCTTATCTCAATAGGGGTAAGATAGATACTGCCTACAGGAAAATTAAAGAGACCTTTGGAGATAAGAGAACCACTTGTATGAACATCAAGAGCTCAGATGGAAACCCAGTTCTAAGCAAAGAAGGGAAAGCAGAAAGGTGGAAGGAGTATATAGAGGGTCTATACAAGGGCGATGTACTTGAGGACAATATTATGGAAATGGAAGAGGATGTAGATGAAGATGAAATGGGAGATACGATACTGCGTGAAGAGTTTGACAGAGCACTGAAAGACCTGAGTCGAAACAAGGCCCCTGGAGTAGACAACATTCCATTGGAACTACTGACGGCCTTGGGAGAGCCAGTCCTGACAAAACTCTACCATCTGGTGAGCAAGATGTATGAAACACGCGAAATACCCTCAGACTTCAAGAAGAATATAATAATTCCAATTCCAAAGAAAGCAGGTGTTGACAGATGTGAAAATTACCGAACAATCAGTTTAATAAGTCACAGCTGCAAAATACTAACACGAATTCTTTACAGACGAATGGAAAAACTAGTAGAAGCCGACCTCGGGGAAGATCACTTTGGATTCCGTAGAAATACTGGAACACGTGAGGCAATACTGACCTTACGACTTATCTTAGAAGAAAGATTAAGGAAAGGCAAACCTACGTTTCTAGCATTTGTAGACTTAGAGAAAGCTTTTGACAATGTTCACTGGAATACTCTCTTTCAAATTCTAAAGGTGGCAGGGGTAAAATACAGGGAGCGGAAGGTTATTTACAATTTGTACAGAAACCAGATGGCAGTTATAAGAGTCGAGGGACATGAAAGGGAAGCAGTGGTTGGGAAGGGAGTAAGACAGGGTTGTAGCCTCTCCCCGATGTTATTCAATCTGTATATTGAGCAAGCAGTAAAGGAAACAAAAGAAAAATTCGGAGTAGGTATTAAAATCCATGGAGAAGAAATAAAATCTTTGAGGTTCGCCGATGACATTGTAATTCTGTCAGATACAGCAAAGGACTTGGAAGAGCAGTTGAACGGAATGGACAGTGTCTTGAAAGGAGGATATAAGATGAACATCAACAAAAGCAAAACGAGGATAATGGAATGTAGTCGAATTAAGTCGGGTGATGTTGAGGGTATTAGATTAGGAAATGAGACACTTAAAGTAGTAAAGGAGTTTTGCTATTTGGGGAGCAAAATAACTGATGATGGTCGAAGTAGAGAGGATATAAACTGTAGACTGGCAATGGCAAGGAAAGCGTTTCTGAAGAAGAGAAATTTGTTAACATCGAGTATAGATTTAAGTGTCAGGAAGTCATTTCTGAAAGTATTTGTATGGAGTGTAGCCATGTATGGAAGCGAAACATGGACGATAAATAGTTTGGACAGGAAGAGAATAGAAGCTTTCGAAATGTGGTGCTACAGAAGAATGCTGAAGATTAGATGGCTAGATCACGTAACTAATGAGGAAGTATTGAATAGGATTGGGGAGAAGAGAAGTTTGTGGCACAACTTGACCAGAAGAAGGGATCGGTTGGTAGGACATGTTCTGAGGCATCAAGGGATCACCAATTTAGTATTAGAGGGTAGCGTGGAGGGTAAAAATCGTAGGGGGAGACCAAGAGATGAATACACTAAGCAGATTCAGAAGGATGTAGGATACCGGGAGGTGAAGAAGCTTGCACAGGATAGAGTAGCATGGAGAGCTGCATCAAACCAGTCTCAGGACTGAAGACCACAACAACAACGACATGTGTGTTATGGCACTGATTTTGAATGTGGGTGTGTGTGTGTGTGTGAGAGAGAGAGAGGGGGGGGATATGGAAAGCGGGGTGGGCAGAGAGCCAAGAAAACAGAATTTCCTTTTCCTGTTATGTTTCTTGCAGTGAGTCGCGTTGTATAGTTCATTGAGCGTTCCAAACAGTGTTTTGTTGCACAGTGTTGTATTTTCATTCTGGACTCTCTTTCCGTGTGTTATTGCTTTTTGTATGTGGTAGTTCTCCTCTATTGTGAGTTTTGATAGACACTGTTGGTTTCTCTAAGAATCTTAAGATCAGTCTCCTCGTTTTTTGGGTGGTGGTGTTCTAGTAATAGATGGTCCGCAATAGTGGAGTGTGTACTATCACTTCCTATGGCTCTGAGGTGTTCTACATAGGCCAAACACACAGAAGTTTCAAAACGAGGTAGTCCGAACAGTCTCTGATAAAGGGTTTGACTACACATTTAGCCTTATTTGAAGACCACAGCTGTAAACAATGGTAAACGCTTTTTTGACTGTTTTGAGGAATTGTGCAGTATATTTTTCAATAAATTCTCATAAATAAGATATTGCAAATACACCCGATCCAAATTTTTTCACAAATATATACCGTAACGATATATTTTTAAAATGGTCAAGTCTATCCATAATTTTATTCTTAAAATTTCGACAATGCTTACTTAACATCGTTTACTTGTAAACCCAGTGTACTTATCATCATTTACCATTGACTTACCAGTGTTTACTTCGTGACCTAGTAAAGAAAACATTACCTGCGAAAGCTCCCCAAAACACAAATTTAAAAGCCTTTTTACGATAGTAATTTTTGACTATGAACTACTTTGTAGGTACTCATTTTGCTTATGGCAGCAATTCAGCTGCCATATATTCCTGGAGATGCATTAGTTGTCTTCTTTACTCTCGAAACACGTTTACAGCATTCTCATGGAGGGCTCATTTGTTTTCATACAACAATACCCTCTTGGGCCTGAATGTTCTATATTCCTTTTCTTCGTTTCTCTTTTTCTCCTTATGTTCCTGGAGACCTCCACATTTGATCCTGTTCCAACATGACTGTCCGTTCCGCTCACAGTTCGCTTCAGCTGTTTTTGTTTGCAGAATATGAAGACCTGCCGCATCTTCAGAAGCACTCATTTCTATTATGCTCCTCTGGACTTACAAAAATTCAGAGCTATAAGCTTAACGTACTACACACATCCCAGAATAATTTTGCGCACGAAAGTAAATTCCTGGATCGATAGTTTGTAGTATGCACTGGTTAACTCCCTCATACATACGCCTAACATAAGTATACACCCAACACGTGCCTTACAGGATATATAAATGCCGCAATAACGTGCTTAAGCCGGTAAATATATAACTGACTTTCGCTAGTTTCGTTTTCAGATATAGACGCAACAGTAGACGATGCTTTATAAGATATCAATGCAAGCGCCTCACTACAGAATGTTAACAATGGTAAGGAAGACGCTTAATATGCCTGCCATTGCAGTGTCTCGTAAATAAACAATCGTAAGCGACATGAGTTAACATTGTTCCCAACTTAACGAAATACGCGCAAGTACCTCATTAATAACGCCTTTTGATGAGCATTTCCGTACAGGAACATAAGCAGCATCATTATCGGAATCGTATGAATCCACATCGTCCTCCGGTTCTCACAGATCGTTCCTTTACAGCATATTCTAGCCACGGCCATCGCAGATATTGCAGCTAAAGACAGCCATGTATGTGGCAGTTACCACTATTTACATGAACACATCCTGCCATACACGCCACTTAGTAAAATCTAAATTTCGAGACAGAGCTTCCACCTTTCGTATTATCGTGAAACTTTCAACTAAACGGCTAAAGCACCTCACTTATTATGTTTTGCATGCAACAAGTCAGTTTACCACCGACTATCGCTTACTGCCGAGGTCTTCATCTGAGGTACCCTTTGTACCCTACCTGCTGGGTACTGATGGGAACCAGTCATTAGCTACAAATCCCGGTTTCTCATTCTCAGCTACAGACCCTGAAGCAATGTCTGATGTAGGCCTACTTTAGCGCAGTGAAATAGGACCATTTTCGTTAAGGGGGAACGTTGATGAAAAACACACATTATTTCAAAAATGCTCCAAATCCACAGTTTTGGATATATGACAATGAAATTTTGTACAACGCTTTACATGAAACTAACACATTTACATATAAAATTCCTTGATTATATACACACCTGGAAATGGAAAAAAGAACACATTGACACCGGTGTGTCAGACCCACCATACTTGCTCCGGACACTGCGAGAGGGCTGTACAAGCAATGATCACACGCACGGCACAGCGGACACACCAGGAACCGCGGTGTTGCCCGTCGAATGGCGCTAGCTGCGCAGCATTTGTGCACCGCCACCGTCAGTGTCAGCCAGTTTGCCGTGGCATACGGAGCTCCATCGCAGTCTTTAACACTGGTAGCATGCCGCGACAGCGTGGACGTGAACCGTATGTGCAGTTGACGGACTTTGAGCGAGGGCGTATAGTGGGCATGCGGGAGGCCGGGTGGACGTACCGCCGAATTGCGCAACACGTGGGGCGTGAGGTCTCCACAGTACATCGATGTTGTCGCCAGTGGTCGGCGGAAGGTGCACGTGCCCGTCGACCTGGGACCGGACCGCAGCGACGCACGGATGCACGCCAAGACCGTAGGATCCTACGCAGTGCCGTAGGGGACCGCACCGCCACTTCCCAGCAAATTAGGGACACTGTTGCTCCTGGGGTATCGGCGAGGACCATTCGCAACCGTCTCCATGAAGCTGGGCTACGGTCCCGCACACCGTTAGGCCGTCTTCCGCTGACGCCCCAACATCGTGCAGCCCGCCTCCAGTGGTGTCGCGACAGGCGTGAATGGAGGGACGAATGGAGACGTGTCGTCTTCAGCGATGAGAGTCGCTTCTGCCTTGGTGCCAATGATGGTCGTATGCGTGTTTGGCGCCGTGCAGGTGAGCGCCACAATCAGGACTGCATACGACCGAGGCACACAGGGCCAACACCCGGCATCATGGTGTGGGGAGCGATCTCCTAAACTGGCCGTACACCACTGGTGATCGTCGAGGGGACACTGAATAGTGCACGGTACATCCAAACCGTCATCGAACCCATCGTTCTACCATTCCTAGACCGGCAAGGGAACTTGCTGTTCCAACAGGACAATGCACGTCCGCATGTATCCCGTGCCACCCAACGTGCTCTAGAAGGTCTAAGTCAACTACCCTGGCCAGCAAGATCTCCGGATCTGTCCCCCATTGAGCATGTTTGGGACTGGATGAAGCGTCGTCTCACGCGGTCTGCACGTCCAGCACGAACGCTGGTCCAACTGAGGCGCCAGGTGGAAATGGCATGGCAAGCCGTTCCACAGGACCACATCCAGCATCTCTACGATCGTCTCCATGGGAGAATAGCAGCCTGCATTGCTGCGAAAGGTGGATATACACTGTACTAGTGCCGACATTGTGCATGCTCTGTTGCCTGTGTCTATGTGCCTGTGGTTCTGTCAGTGTGATCATGTGATGTATCTGATCCCAGGAATGTGTCAATAAAGTTTCCCCTTCCTGGGACAATGAATTCACGGTGTTCTTATTTCAATTTCCAGGAGTGTATATTCAACTTTTGAAGATTTATTTTCAAAAATGATATATGTTCCTTTTCCTCACAAAGTATTCAATAGATTTCTACAAAAATTTCTCTGTTTCATCTCTTTATATGTTGTAAGCTTCTCTCATGAGGTTTTTAGAATAGGTCAAATAGAAGAATTTTCATAATTTTTTAATTACGATTCCAGAAGTACGATTTTAAATCCATGCCAAATCCCAAGCACTTTGCCCCATGTCGCAGCTTGCAATCAGAATTTCAAACTTTTGTTTTAGACAACGTTTATTAGGTTTACAGAAATATATGTACAAAATTTCATAATTCTAACATTCGTAGAATCTGAGGAAAAGGTACATAAACTTAAAAAAAAAACTTTTCAGGAAACGCAATTTAAAGTTCAACCTAACTATTTTCCTTATGTCACTTCTTCAGAACGCACCACGTTTGTACTCTGGGTCGTCTTTCGCTTCAAGGTTTCTCTTCTGGTGTCTTGTTGTCTGTCTTCTTTCCTTAACCAGGTCTTCAACTGACTTTTCAGCTGCAGAGACGCGCTGTAAATCTATTTTCCTCAGGATGTCTTGAGTGAAATATCCTATCTTATAGCCCATTCTTTATAATACCTTCATCCTCACGGCGTTCCCATCATTAAATACAATAATTCCATAATAAGTTGCAATTCTGACAACTGTGTTTTTACGGCATCGTTTCCATATGAGTGAATTTAGAGACTCATTTGGATTTTGGGTTTTGCCATGAACACACTTTTCGAGAAGTGCAGGATCGGCCAAAGATGATCTATAAAACCAAAGAGTATGTATCGCAGCCTTCTAGACGTATCCCACACACGTTTGGTTGAACGTAATACGCAGAATCGTCGCTCACTGAGCCGGTACTGAAGTGCTCCTTCAAAACGTGGGCGTGGCAGGGAGGCCGCGTCACACTTTTAATTAATTTTTGGGCAATTCGGATGCGATTTCAACATCGAAACTTTGGGAACTTATTGTCCGTGAGTTGTACTAACAAATAAAAAAATAAATCGAAAATTGACCAAAAATGTCAATTTCATCAACGTCCCCCCTTAAATAATTACTTGACGGACAGTATTAGTTGCACTGTCAGGGTTTTGCAAACAGTAGAGTTGCGTAACATATTAGTATTACTTCCTCCCAGCCTCCCAGATACACTCTAGGAAAAAAAAGGAACATCGACACACGCAAAGGAACTATCTTAATGGGACGGAAATCGGTAAATGTGACATACACGTACCGCCAAACAAATTATTGCAGCTTCCGAAAAATTGGAAGATTTGTTCAAGAGAAAGAGATTCACAAATGGTGCCCGTCAATAACGCGTAAGTCCACCTCTCGCCCTTATGCAAGCAGTTATTAGGTTTGGTACTGATTGAAAAAATTGTAGGGGTGCTCCTGAGGGATAACGTCTCAAACTCTGTCCAATTGGCGAGTTAGATCTTCAAAATCCCTGCTGGAAGGAGGGCCCTGCCCATAATGCTCCAAACGCTCTCGATTCGGGAGAGATTCGACAACCTTGCTGGTTAAAGTAGCATTTGGGAGGCACAAAAACATGCAGTAGACTCTCACGTCGTGTGCGGGCTATTGCTGAGATGGGAGCCCATGATGGTTTGCTATGAAGCACAACAAAACAGGGCGCAGAATATCGTGACTTACGATAGTGATGTAAGGATGCTCCTGATGAACAGAATTGGCACCCCAGACCATCAGCACTGGTTGTCGGGTGGGACGGTGGACGACCAGTCATAGGGGCACAGTTCGAAGCGGCACTCATGACTCAAGACAATTCTGCTGTCGTCAGTGAGATTCCAGACAGAAGACGAGTCTATAGACCTTCAGGACAGTCGTGCGATACCACCCTGACTATTGCCGACCATACTGCCCGACAATCAGACGCGATGATCGTGGATGCCATTTCTTTTCATAGCAGAATTCTCTTAGTTGTCATCTGCAGCACACTCACGGCACAGCAGTATGTCAACGATAATCTAAGCCGCGTTTTGCTACCTTTCATAGCAAGCTGTTCTGGGCTTACATTTCAGCAAGATAATGCCCGCGCATACACGGTGACAGTCTCTACTGCTGGTCTTCGTGCTTGCCAAACAATACCATGGGCAGCAAGGACGCTGGGTCACCCTCAACTAGGAACGTTTGAAGTATTATGGACAGGGCACTCCAATAAGCTCGGGATTTTGAGGTTCTGATGCGCCAGTTGCACAGAATTTGGCACAACATCCTTCAGGAGAACATCCAACAACTTTCCCAATCACTGCAAAGCCAAATAACTACTTGCGTAATCGCCAGATGTGGACCAAGGCGTTATTGATTTGTTCAATTTGTGAGGTTTCTTCTCTTGAACAACAATGTTTCGGCAACGGTACTCATTTGTTAGTACGTGCTTGTGCATCTCAACCACCGATTTCCATCTCATTTGAAAATTTCTACGTGGTGCATCGAATTTATTTATTTATTCTCTTAGAGCGTACATCTTATGAAATTATCACAAGGAGAAAATCCTAGAAAATTAGAGGTAACCCGATAATCGTTTCTCCTACGCGCCTTATGCAAATGAAACAGGGATCGGATGAAAAATGGTGGTTGCAGCACTCCACCACACACTGCAGGCTTGTGTGGTATACATGTAGATGTAGGTGTAGTTTTCTATAAGGAAAAACTTTCTGCTAAAAAACTGACTAGTAACCAGTTATACTTTGGCTAAGCATCGGCCAGGACAGCGGCCGTTGTTCATATCGTTTCCGATGCGCGTATTCTTTATCACCAACAGCCGTGCCTCTGCGGCGACCATGTAGCAAAGACACCAAGCATACTCTACTGAGTTGGAGAAAGTCGCCGCATACCAGACACGAACCTGCTTAGAAAATTTCAAGATGTTTCTTGCCGGGGAGAAACTGCTAATACTCTTCTGTCCCCTATATATCTGTGCCGCAGAGATCATGCAGATAAAATTAGGCAATTAACAGCTCATACAGAGCTGAACAAGCTTTCCTGGAACTTTAGTAACTACACAATAAAAAAAAAATTCTGCCTGGGTCTTCACAGTGCAAACTAAGACGCAACCTTTCAGAGCAAGAAGTTGACGTTTATGACGATGAGGCAATGGGTGAGTTTGTGCTTCTCACTATGAAAATATAAGATACTGGGGATTGCGCCAAAGTTATTTATAACTCATCTGGATTGAGAAAAATGTTTATTCACATGACCGGTTTCGGGTCCTCCATGACGCAACAAGTGAAGTTTGTTGTGTATGGACCGGTTACACCTGTAACTGAAAATGCAGATCTGAAGATCGTTGTAGAGGAACCGAAACCGGTCATGTGAATAAACTTTTTTTGCAGTCAAGACGGATTCTAAATAACATTGGAGAAACCAGTGATTTCGATTACTCTGTTGTTGTTGTTATGGTCTTCAGTCCTGAGACTGGTTTGACGCAGCTCTCCGTGCTACTCTATCCTGTGCAAGCTTCTTCATCTCCACGTACGTACTGCAGCCTACATCCTTCTGAATCTGCTTAGTGTATTCATCTCTTGGTCTCCCTCTACGATTTTTACCCTCCACGCCGTCCTCCAGTGCTAAATTTGTGATCCCTTGATGCCTCAGGACATGTCCTACCAACCGATCCCTTCTTCTAGTCAAGTTGTGCCACAAACTGCTCTTCTCCGCAATTCTATTCAGTACCTCCTCATTAGTTACGTGATCTATCCATCTAATCTTCAGCATTCTTCTGTAGCACCACATTTCGAAAGCTTCTATTCTCTTCTTGTCTAAATTATTTATCGTCCATGTTTCACTTCCATACATGGCTACACTCCATACAAATACTTTCAGTAACGAGTTCCTGACACCTAAACCTATACTCGATGTTAACAAATTTCTCTTGTTCAGAAACGCTTTCCTGGCCATTGCCAGTCTACATTTTATATCCTCTCTACTTCGACCATCATCAGTTATTTTGCTCCCCAAATAGCAAAACTCCTTTACTATAAGTGTCTCATTTCCTAATCTAATTCCCTCAGCATCACCCGACTTAATTCGATTACATTCCATGATCCTCGTTTTCCTTTTGTTGATGTTCATCTTATACCCTCCTTTCAAGACACTGTCCATTCCGTTCAACTGCTCTTCCAAGTCCTTTGCAGTATCTGACAGAATTACAATGTCATCGGCGAACCTCAAAGTTTTTATTTCTTATCCATGGATTTTAATACCTACTCCGAATTTTTCTATTGTTTTCTTTCCTGCTTGCTCAATATGCAGATTGAATAGCATCGGGGAGAGGCTACAACCCTGTCTCACTCCCTTCCCAACCACTGCTTCCCTTTCATGTCCCTCGACTCTTATAACTGCCATCTGATTTCTGTAAATCGCCTTTCGCTCCCTGTATTTTACCCCTGCCACCTTCAGAATTTGAAAGAGTGTATTCCAGTCAACATTGTCAAAAGCTTTCTCTAAGTCTACAAATGCTAAAAACGTAGGTTAGCCTTTCCTTAACCTTTCTTCTAAGATAAGTCGTAGGGTCGGTATTGCCTCACGTGTCAGACATTATGTCTGTTTTTGCAAAGACTGCGGAAAGCTTCTCAGTTGCCAAGTACACGGACGAGCCAAAACTTTATGATCACCTGCTTAATAGCTTGTTTGCGCGTGCTTGAAACGAAATACATCACTGAGTCTGCGTATCTACATCTACATCTACATTTATACTCCGCAAGCCACCCAACGGTGTGTGGCGGAGGGCACTTAACGTGCCATTGTCATTACCTCCCTTTCCTGTTCCAGTCGCGTACGGTTCGCGGGAAGAACGACTGTCTGAAAGCTTCCGTGCGCTCTCTAATCTTTCTAATTTTAGATTCGTGATCTTCTCGGGAGGTATAAGTAGGGGGAAGCTATATATTCGATACCTCATCCAGAAACGCACCCTGTCGAAACCTGGCGAGCAAGCTACACCGCGATGCAGAGCGCCTCTCTTGCAGAGTCTGCCACTTGAATTTGGTAAACATCTCCGTAACGCTATCACGGTTACCAAATAACCCCGTGACGAAACGCTCCGCTCTTCTTTGGATCTTCTCTATCTCCTCTGTCAACCCGATCTGGTACGGATCCCACACTGATGAGCAATACTCAAGTATAGGTCGAACGAGTGTTTTGTAAGCCACCTCCTTTGTTGATGGACTACATTTTCTAAGGACTCTCCCAATGAATCTCAACCTGGTACCCGCCTTACCAACAGTTAATTTTATATGATCATTCCACTTCAAATCGTTCCGCACGCATACACCCAGATATTTTACAGAAGTAACTGCTACCAGTGTTCGTTCCGCTATCATATAACCATACAATAAAGGATCCTTCTTTCTATGTATTCGCAATACATTACATTTGTGTAAGTTAAGGGTCAGTTGCCATTCCCTGCACCAAGTGCCTATCTGCTGCAGATCTTCCTGCATTTCGCTACAATTTTCTAATGCTGCAACTTCTCTGTATACTACAGCATCATCCGCGAAAAGCCGCATGGAACTTCCGACACTATCTACTAGGTCATTTATATATATTGTGAAAAGCAATGGTCCCATAACACTCCCCTGTGGCACGCCAGAGGTTACTTTAACGTCTGTAGACGTCTTTCCGGTGATAACAACATGCTGTGTTCTGTTTGCTAAAAACTCTTCAATCCAGCCACACAGCTGGCTGATATTCCGTAGGCTCTTACTTTGTTTATCAGGCGACAGTGCGGAACTGTATCGAACGCCTTCCGGAAGTCAAGGAAAATAGCATCTACCTGGGAGCCTGTATCTAATATTTTCTGGGTCTCATGAACAAATAAAGCGAGTTGGGTCTCACACGATCGCTGTATCCGGAATCCATGTTGATTCCTACATAGTAGATTCTGAGTTTCCAAAAACGACACGATACTCGAGCAAAAAACATGTTCTAAAATTCTACAACAGATCGACGTCAGAGATATAGGTCTATAGTGTTGCGCATCTGCTCGACGACCCTTCTTGAAGACTGGGACTACCTGTGCCCTTTTCCAATCATTTGGAACCTTCCGTTCCTCTAGAGACTTGCGGTACACGGCTGTTAGGAGGGGGGCAAGTTCTTTCGCGTACTCTGTGTCGAATCGAATTGGTATCCCGTCAGGTCCAGTGGACTTTCCTCTGTTGAGTGATTCCAGGGATCCGTCAGTTTGTTAGAAGGTTTGTGGAGGTATGTGGCATTAGATGTCTATCCATCAGTCTTGTGACTAGCGTAAACAACGGGTCGCTCATCTGGGTACGCGGTGATAGCGCCCGATAACGACCCAGATGGGTTCCATAGGAATTACGTCAGGCAAATTTGGTCCCCTAGACATCGTCAGTTCGCTCTAATGCTCCTCAAGCGACTGTAAGACGGTTCTGGCTCCGAGGCAGGGACCACTTCACTGCTGAAAAATGACGTCGATGTTGCGAAAGAGGTCAAGACTGAAAGGATGCATGTGGTTCGCAGCTGTCAGCGTGTCTTCGATTACTACGACAGGTCCCATGCAAGCGCAGGAGAATGTCTCCCGTAGCCCAACACTGCTCCGACCAGCCTGCATCCGTGGCGCGCTGCACGTTTCGAGCCGCCGTCCACCCCGATGACGGCGTTTGTGGAGACGACCATCGACCTAGTGCAGCAGAAATACGATTTACACGAAGAGCTGACAAGTTTCTGTTCATCGACGGTCGAATCCCGATGGTCTCGTGCCTCCTCCAATCGTAATTGACCAAGTCGTCGGTGAACATGTGATCACGTAGCGGTTTGTCTGCTGCGGAGCTCCATGTTCATCAATGTTCGACAGACAGTGTGCTCCGAAACACATGTGCCTGCACCAGCATTGTGCTCTTTCGGCAGAAACTCCAGAGAGCACCATCTATCCTGCTTACGGAGCTGGAAAGCCTCCGACCACAACGTTCTGTGAAGAGTCGTGGACGTCCAGCCATTTAACGCCTAGTGGAAGTTTCACTGTCCTTCCGACCTCTCTTCGCAGATGCTCGCGACAGTAGCACGTGAACATTCGACCAGCTTCGTCGTTTTTGAAATACTCGTTCACACACTTTACTTAATAACAATCCTCCCTTAGTCAAAGTAAGTCGCTTGTCTCAATGTATTTCCCCATTTGCAGCCCATATCTTGGTTAGTGTGATCCCCACCGTGTCTGCTCCGCTAACATACTTTTGTTACAGCGTGACGTGCTCGCTGCGCCACGATGCGGCATCCAACGTCTCCGTGGGCAGTGGCCATAATGTTTCGGCTGATCACTGTTTCGTAATAGTAACAGTTACTGATCAAGTCAGAAACAGGTTATTGCCTACTATATTATTGATCGAGTCAGAAATTAGTTATTGCATACTAAAACTGATCGAACTATGGCATCTATCATCGGTCAACTGCCTACTGATCCATATCGTAGAAGATGAATCATTGACACCAGAAATGGGATAGTCAGACTAAGCGGGGAATCGAACCATCCGAGGTCGGATTATTAAGATTCTATTGTGGAGAAAACATTTGTCTAATGGTTTACATGTCTTGATATTGTAGTTAAAACTGACTGCCAAAAGAATACCAAACCATATATTTTCACAATACAGCAAAGATTTTTTTCCTCGCGTTCGGTTTTAACAGAAAACCAATACAGTGTTATTTAAAAAAAAAATATGTAGTCAAGTTTGTTTGCGTCGCCATCCTCCACAGCAAGTGCAGAAATATTTGTTTTGTAAATGAAGCCGCCTTTTCTTGCTGCAATTTAATTTATTTTTCCCAGATGCGTTTCGCCTTTTTCTTACTGTAAGGCATCTTCATTGGGATGGTTTGTTGCCATCTGTGTTTACTGTCATCTGGTCTGGAGGTCGCACTATCACCTTATTTTCGAAACATAAGCACACTTTTGTATTCCGAACTTTTTCTTTCACACTGTTCACCATGTTCCTGATGTTCATGATGTACTATTACTCTTTTGCCACCAGTTACAGCAATTTTTCGAACACTTTCCTAAGCTGTAACTAGTTGCGAACAAACTATTCCACTGAAGATGCCTTAGAGTAAGAAAAAGGCGAAAAGCGTCTGGGAAAAATAAATTAAGTTGCAGCAAGAAAAGGCGGTTTTATTTACAAAACAAATAAATATGTAGCATGTATGTATATACCGTACTATAGCTATCGTGTGAAAATTTCGAAATTGTTGCTAAGCATGTTTACTCCTGATATATTACTTATATATATTTAAAAACATGTGTAGTCTCTGGCCGTCCGAGGTTTCAGTAAAGTATCGTGTAAAAATAAATCGGTCAAGAACATTTCGAGATTTTTTATTTATTTGTGAATTTGGCCAGCTATGGGCCGCATACAACTTAAGACTTATGCTGTTTCTTTTTGTTCCGTTCTTCCCAGTACTTCTTCATTTTATCGCCAACCGCTCGTCTCTGCTCATCTGTCCACACTCTCTCGGGCCGAGGTTTTGGCTCATCTTCTTCATAGTTTGCGTTTTCTATCAGTACCCTGAAGTGATTCCTGTCACGTATTATTTCTTCTGAAACACCTATTTTGTTGGCGTCCTTCTTTACTGCTTCTATCCATCCTACAGTTTTTTTTCAGCTTACTAACGCAATTCAAAATTTTCTTTGCAATCCGTGTTTCTTCCATTCTTTTTAAATGTCCATAAAATTTCAGCCGTCTCTTGGCCATTCTATCTGTGATCTTTTCTGTATTTTTGTATAAGTCTTCATTTCTGGAAACAGTTTATCCCTTTTGTATATTATATATTTGTGGTCCGATGGATTAAATATATGTAGTCTATGTCCGTCTGACCGTTTTTTTACAGTATTGTGCTACAGTTTGTAGGAAATCGGTCAAGAACTTTTCGAGATATTTGCTAGAATACGTAGCATATGTGAATTGTAACGTTTGTTAGAGTAACATGTAAAAATTTGAAGTAAATGGGTGAAGAACTTTTCAAGAGTTTTATTGACAAACATTTCAAATTATATGGTATACACACAAACACACACACACACACACACGGAGCTTTTGTACCTCCTATTGTTTATCAGAGTATCATATAAAAATCTGAATTGACTCTGTCGAGAACTTTTCGAGATTATTGGTAACAACATTAAAATATAGTTTTTCTTCATTAAGAATCACAGAAGTTATGTATATGTTCATATACCGGATATATATTAACAACATATATAGTCTATGTATGTCGGATGGTTTATTATAGTATCGTGCAGAAATGTGAATTGAATCGGTCAAAAACTTTCCGACGTTTTCTAAAAATCCTATATACAGTATATAGCACAAACCTATTTATATACCATGAATGTTTAAAGAAATGTATAGTCCATGTCCGCTCGTTCGTTTACTAGAGTAACGTGTAAAATCTTAAGTAAATTGGTCAACACTGTTTCCAGATTTTTGGTAACAACGTTAAGCGACGATTATACAGCAACAAACATTCTGCAGCATTGGTATTCGTGAATATCACACGTTTCGCTATAACTCACGTACTTGTTAATACAGACGTCTGATGAACGTGACACCGGTATTTTGCCCGTACCTCACGTACAGGTGTGAACCAGCACAGAATGCAGGTTCGTCTTGACCAGAGAAGACGTGCGAACAGGTATGCACTTCGCAATTAACGGTTATCAGCATTCAAGGCTTGGCAGTCTTAAGTGGTCGACGACTGGAGAATTTAAAATCACAGTTAACAGAACTCGATGGAAGCAAATCTTCACTCACGCCTGACCCTTGCCAAAGAAAACGAATTTCCGATAAAGAAATCAATATTTGTACAACTAACTGTACTGTCCGTCTTAATTTTTATATTTCTAAAGCACAAAAAGAATAACCCGACAGATTCTACAAGAAATATGAATGCTACGTTCTAGAACAAAATCGATACCAACCTATACCGACTTCCTGATATACCGCGTAGCTCAAATATTGTTTATGGAATATTACCAGATGCGTTTGTAGTCAACTTACTCACATTTGATGAGGGTGTGAAGGAAATGTGACCAGTCATAACTTTATAAATACACCAGTCTAGACGGACAAAAACATCTGTTGTACACCCACTGATTTCGGACCTCCTCCATGACCGACAATACGATAAATCTTGAAAAGCAACATTTGACGCATTGTCTGTCATGGAGGAGGTCCGAAATCAGTGATTGTTCAACAAATGTTATTGTCCGTCTAGACTGAAAAGCAATATTTAATACTATCTTAAACTGAAAGTACCATAAGAGAAACGAACGACTTTTAATAACTTGTCTTGACTACACTTTCATTTTTCAGTAACCTCACGCGTTTCGACTTTCGTAATATAACATCCTTAGATAAGTTGTATCACGTCAACATTCTCGATCACTAGACAGGTGCTACAATTTGTATTTGACTCGTGATCGAGATGTTGACGTGATATAACGTATCTAATGATACTATGTAACTCGTGCAATTACTACCTTCCAAAAACACGGAAAGTCGAAACGGGTAAGGACATTGACAAATAAAAGTGTGGTCAAGGCATAAGTGAAGTTATTAAAATTGCATCGGACTGGCCGCGTCGTCTCGCAGCATTTTCATGCAAATTGCAAAAAACGAACGAACTGCGACACTGGTAGTCCAGCAAAGCTACCTATAAAAGATGAACAGAATAACGGAAAATGTACATGGTGAAGACTAGCTCAGCTACAAAGCCTCTAATGCCAACCGTGGAGAAATTTCGACTCCACACAGTGACATAATTATCATGCTGAGGTACATACAAGGGAACCTCCCCATCGCACCCCCCTCAGATTTAGTTATAATTTCGCACAGTGGAGAGGCCTTGAAAAACTGAACACAGATCAGTCGAGAAAACAGGAAGAAGTTGTGTGGAACTATGATAAAAATAAGCAAAATATACAAACTGAATAGTCCATGGGCAACATAGGCAACATCAAGGATAATATGGGCACGGGGGCGCCGTGGTCCTGTGGTTAGCGTGAGCAGCTGCGGAGCCAGAGGTCCTTGGTTCAAGTCTGCCCTCGAGCGAAAAGTTTACGTACTTTATTTTTGCAAAGTTATGATCTGTCCGTTCGTTCATTGACGTCTCTGTTCACTGTAATATATTTAGTGTCCGTGTTTTGCGACCGCACCGCAAAACCGTGCGATTAGTAGACGAAAGGACGTGCCTCTCCAATGGGAAACGAAAACATTTGATCCAGGAAAACACGTCTGATATTTTCTATACGACACTGGTGACGGCATGTGCGTCACATGACAGGAATATGTTGTCGACCCACCTAACTTGCACACTTGACGAATGGGTAAAAAGATTCTTCTACCTTGCCCGATTTAGGTTTTCTTGTGGATGTGATAATCACTCCCAAAAAAGTGATGAAAACATGAGAGTGTGTCACATAAACTGCAACAAATGAATGCAACAGTTTCACATTAGCACAGTTTTCACTGTGCTCTGTCAAAACATATGTTTTTAATGTTTTCAAATTTTTCCGTGTGTAGACCGTCACATCCTGCATATGTCCAAGCAAATCTGAACATGTCCTGGAATTTTGGAGAGCGAAATTGATTATGTTTGAGTGCCTGAACTCTGATAATAACGTGAAAATAAAATATTAAATTTTTACTGGAGGGAAGAATTGAAGCAAGGACCTCTTTTCCACAGCTGCTCACGCTAACCACGGGACCACGGCGCTCCTGTGCCCACATTATCCTTGATGTTGCCTATGTTGCCCATGGACTACTCAATTTGTATATTCCACACAACTTCTTCCTGTTTCCTCGATTGATCTGTGTTCAGTTTTTCAAGGCCTATCCACTGTGCCAAATTACAACTAAATCTGAGAGGGGTGCGATGGGGAGGTTTCCTTGTTAGAGGAACAATGTGAACGAATGAACTACGGGGAGAAACGAAAGATTTACAATATCTGCAAAAACATTGTGGTGTCTGAATCTACACGGACGTATATATTGGTATCACACAGGCAAGAATTCTGCGTGCGGCAGAGAGTACATTAGAGTCAGGAACGCCACTCTTCTCAATCTATACCATCAGGAGCCGAAAAAAAAAGAAAAATAACGACATTCTGTCTATGGCAAAGAGTAATTGACGTAATATACGCTGCTTTTTGTTCTAGGCATAATCATATTTCTAATATGTTAACAGTCTTTACCGATTTTGATCATAGATTGGCTTTCTAGTAATACAATGCGAAAAGGAAAAGATGTACATTACGAACTGAAAAAATCTGTAAAATTTATTTCTAAATTATGAAAAGTAGAAACAAAAATTCATACGGTTCGTCTCCATACATCACAGATGAGTGTGATGAACGAAACATTCTCATACTTAATCTACGAATTCATGAGGGAATCAAGAAGCAAACATAAAAATGCATAAATGTTCAAGTTAAGCAGAATTAAAAAAGTTTCGTGTCCCTTTGGGTTTGCAGTTAAACTTCTTTTTTCTAATCTAATGTATAAAAAGAATAATGTCCAGCTAGATTTAGTTATAATTTCGCACAGTGGAGAGGCCTTGAAAAACTGAACACAGATCAGTCGAGAAAACAGGAAGAAGTTGTGTGGAACTATGATAAAAATAAGCAAAATATACAAACTGAATAGTCCATGGGCAACATAGGCAACATCAAGGATAATATGGGCACGGGGGCGCCGTGGTCCTGTGGTTAGCGTGAGCAGCTGCGGAGCCAGAGGTCCTTGGTTCAAGTCTGCCCTCGAGCGAAAAGTTTACGTACTTTATTTTTGCAAAGTTATGATCTGTCCGTTCGTTCATTGACGTCTCTGTTCACTGTAATATATTTAGTGTCCGTGTTTTGCGACCGCACCGCAAAACCGTGCGATTAGTAGACGAAAGGACGTGCCTCTCCAATGGGAAACGAAAACATTTGATCCAGGAAAACACGTCTGATATTTTCTATACGACACTGGTGACGGCATGTGCGTCACATGACAGGAATATGTTGTCGACCCACCTAACTTGCACACTTGACGAATGGGTAAAAAGATTCTTCTACCTTGCCCGATTTAGGTTTTCTTGTGGATGTGATAATCACTCCCAAAAAAGTGATGAAAACATGAGAGTGTGTCACATAAACTGCAACAAATGAATGCAACAGTTTCACATTAGCACAGTTTTCACTGTGCTCTGTCAAAACATATGTTTTTAATGTTTTCAAATTTTTCCGTGTGTAGACCGTCACATACTGCATATGCCCAAGCAAATCTGAACATGTCCTGGAATTTTGGAGAGCGAAATTGATTACGTTTGAGTGCCTGAACTCTGATAATAACGTGAAAATAAAATATTAAATTTTTACTGGAGGGAAGAATTGAAGCAAGGACCTCTTTTCCACAGCTGCTCACGCTAACCACGGGACCACGGCGCTCCTGTGCCCACATTATCCTTGATGTTGCCTATGTTGCCCATGGACTACTCAATTTGTATATTTTGCTTATTTTTTCATAGTTCCACACAACTTCTTCCTGTTTCCTCGATTGATCTGTGTTCAGTTTTTCAAGGCCTATCCACTGTGCCAAATTACAACTAAATCTGAGAGGGGTGCGATGGGGAGGTTTCCTTGTTAGAGGAACAATGTGAACGAATGAACTACGGGGAGAAACGAAAGATTTACAATATCTGCAAAAACATTGTGGTGTCTGAATCTACACGGACGTATATGTTGGTATCCCACAGGCAAGAATTCTGCGTGCGGCAGAGAGTACATTAGAGTCAGGAACGCCACTCTTCTCAATCTATACCATCAGGAGCCGAAAAAAAATAAGAAAAATAACGACATTCTGTCTATGGCAAAGAGTAATTGACGTAATATACGCTGCTTTTTGTTCTAGGCATAATCATATTTCTAATATGTTAACAGTCTTTACCGATTTTGATCATAGATTGGCTTTCTAGTAATACAATGCGAAAAGGAAAAGATGTACATTACGAACTGAAAAAATCTGTAAAATTTATTTCTAAATTATGAAAAGTAGAAACAAAAATTCATACGGTTCGTCTCCATACATCACAGATGAGTGTGATGAACGAAACATTCTCATACTTAATCTACGAATTCATGAGGGAATCAAGAAGCAAACATAAAAATGCATAAATGTTCAAGTTAAGCAGAATTAAAAAAGTTTCGTGTCCCTTTGGGTTTGCAGTTAAACTTCTTTTTTCTAATCTAATGTATAAAAAGAATAATGTCCAGCTAGATTTAGTTATAATTTCGCACAGTGGAGAGGCCTTGAAAAACTGAACACAGATCAGTCGAGAAAACAGGAAGAAGTTGTGTGGAACTATGATAAAAATAAGCAAAATATACAAACTGAATAGTCCATGGGCAACATAGGCAACATCAAGGATGATATGGGCACGGGGGCGCCGTGGTCCTGTGGTTAGCGTGAGCAGCTGCGGAGCCAGAGGTCCTTGGTTCAAGTCTGCCCTCGAGCGAAAAGTTTACGTACTTTATTTTTGCAAAGTTATGATCTGTCCGTTCGTTCATTGACGTCTCTGTTCACTGTAATATATTTAGTGTCCGTGTTTTGCGACCGCACCGCAAAACCGTGCGATTAGTAGACGAAAGGACGTGCCTCTCCAATGGGAAACGAAAACATTTGATCCAGGAAAACACGTCTGATATTTTCTATACGACACTGGTGACGGCATGTGCGTCACATGACAGGAATATGTTGTCGACCCACCTAACTTGCACACTTGACGAATGGGTAAAAAGATTCTTCTACCTTGCCCGATTTAGGTTTTCTTGTGGATGTGATAATCACTCCCAAAAAAGTGATGAAAACATGAGAGTGTGTCACATAAACTGCAACAAATGAATGCAACAGTTTCACATTAGCACAGTTTTCACTGTGCTCTGTCAAAACATATGTTTTTAATGTTTTCAAATTTTTCCGTGTGTAGACCGTCACATCCTGCATATGCCCAAGCAAATCTGAACATGTCCTGGAATTTTGGAGAGCGAAATTGATTACGTTTGAGTGCCTGAACTCTGATAATAACGTGAAAATAAAATATTAAATTTTTACTGGAGGGAAGAATTGAAGCAAGGACCTCTTTTCCACAGCTGCTCACGCTAACCACGGGACCACGGCGCTCCTGTGCCCACATTATCCTTGATGTTGCCTATGTTGCCCATGGACTACTCAATTTGTATATTTTGCTTATTTTTTCATAGTTCCACACAACTTCTTCCTGTTTCCTCGATTGATCTGTGTTCAGTTTTTCAAGGCCTATCCACTGTGCCAAATTACAACTAAATCTGAGAGGGGTGCGATGGGGAGGTTTCCTTGTTAGAGGAACAATGTGAACGAATGAACTACGGGGAGAAACGAAAGATTTACAATATCTGCAAAAACATTGTGGTGTCTGAATCTACACGGACGTATATGTTGGTATCCCACAGGCAAGAATTCTGCGTGCGGCAGAGAGTACATTAGAGTCAGGAACGCCACTCTTCTCAATCTATACCATCAGGAGCCGAAAAAAAATAAGAAAAATAACGACATTCTGTCTATGGCAAAGAGTAATTGACGTAATATACGCTGCTTTTTGTTCTAGGCATAATCATATTTCTAATATGTTAACAGTCTTTACCGATTTTGATCATAGATTGGCTTTCTAGTAATACAATGAGAAAAGGAAAAGATGTACATTACGAACTAAAAAAATCTGTAAAATTTATTCCTAAATTATGAAAAGTAGAAACAAAAATTCATACGGTTCGTCTCCATACATCACAGATGAGTGTGATGAACGAAACATTCTCATACTTAATCTACGAATTCATGAGGGAATCAAGAAGCAAACATAAAAATGCATAAATGTTCAAATTAAGCAGAATTAAAAAAGTTTCGTGTCCCTTTGGGTTTGCAGTTAAACTTCTTTTTTCTAATCTAATGTATAAAAAGAATAATGTCCAGCTAGAAGCAAACCGGTTCATATAGCAGCCTAAAACTAATAAAGAAATAAAAGATAATCTCAACGAAAATTAAAAATGAAAGCATATAATACAAAAAATGCCCCACTGGTGTTATATGACGTAGAAACGCTGAGTACCACCAACAGCGACAGAGAACAACTGATGGAGTACGAGAGAAAGATCACGAGAAAGATATTTGGACCAGTGAAGGAACAAACAGAGTAATGGAGATTGAAAAACTGAGAAATATACACTATGATGACCCTGCTTAATATTGTGCGAAAGGCAAATGTTAAGCGACTACAATGCCCCCGACATGTTGTGAGGATGACAGATGATACTCTACCAAAAGTAGCGTTGCTAAGAAGGCCAGAGGCAAAGCGCTCCCAAGGAAGACCACAAACGAGGTGGAAGATCTGTGATAACTAAGATCCACAAGGAACTTTAAGGAAGCTGCACTGGACATGATCTGATGGGGCAGTGTGTAGAGTCGACACATTATCTTCAAGGTCCTTCATCGTCGACTGTAAGTAAAAAATTACGCTGCTAAGTCAAAAAAAAAAGGAAAAAAAAGACAGAAATGATGCACCACGAAGGAATTATCCGAATGGGATGGAAATCGGTGGATACGATATACATGTATGATGTACTTGTACAGGCAAACAAATGATTACATTGGATGAGGAATTCCACCCACACATGTTTCAGCACCTTTTGTGCTACCTTCACTGGGTTTCTTTATTTGCTCTCTGTAAAATTATTTCATATTAACGTTTACAGAAAACATCTGATACGAAAATTTACATCTGTGACTGAAGTGATTGTTCGTTAATATTATACATGCTTTGTTTACAGTTGAGATATCTGTTATTGGGCTGATTCTTGTATGTTGTTTATTATAATATGTCTAAAGTTATAGTTTTATTGCTTATTAGATAAACGGTGGATGTTTGAATCAGTTTACACACCTTACTTGAAGCTATTGAATGTTTATGCTGGTAGCCACGAGTCTGCTATACAATCTAGTATTTGTCATCTGCAAACAGCAAAACGTAATTTTTTATTTTTGTTTATTGTGCATTTTCCGAACGAAAATGAGTATGTATCGCATTATTTTGAGTGTTACTTGCGGCTTTGAGGTTGTGGTGTCTGTCTCCTTTGTTTGTGGTGTGGTGACACGCTGATTTCTACCATTTCTGTCGTTTCACAGGCACGTTATATATATATATATATATATATAGTGTGCGCGTGCGTGAAATACATGTGACACGTGTGTCTGATTAGTATAGGAGTTTCCACTTACAAAAGAAAAAAAGGCTCTGCAACACATGCCGCACACAGATAGTATACAAATAAAATGTAATTAGTCATTGAGAACGCGTCAGTCTAAAAGTATACATAAATGTTTCAGTGCAGTGTATGTTTAAAAATATCCAGTTATAAATGGAAGAACAGTGTAAATGAATATATTTTTTAACCTTTTTTTACTTTTTATATATTATTATATTCACCGCTAGGTTCTCTGGGGCTGTTGTGACATTTAGATGATACAGTTTGATACTGTTTACCTCTCCAAATTCCGCTTGGAGTCTGTAGGAATGAACCACATGTGTATTGATTCTTACTTTATAGTAATTACAAATTGAACTGACGGAAACAGTGTAGATTTTAAGTTAATCAGACACTTTTTCTTTTTATTTTCCTTTTCCTATTTTAGAATCTGAAGATGGTCAATGTATGGGCGAGACCGGTGTTGGTTATTTTCTACTTTTGATTCTGAGTGTGTGTGCAACAGAAACAAAACTGCCTTTGAAGAAAAGGTAAAACAGTCGAATATCTGAAGGTTGAAGTTGGTATGCCTTCGTCTTTCTCCCACCTTTGAACTGACTTACAGAGCGAGCCGTAAGGGAACGTAAGACTCCGAACCATGGTCACAGTGGAATTTTCATATTAGCTAATCATTACCATTTGTGAAAACAACATTTCGAGACAAAAAACGTTCTAGGACGTTCCGACGCTTCACACACAGACGTCCACATTTTCATTCTAACGTTTATCCACTTACGATCTGGAGTATTTGTGGATCAGCAACGTCTATTAATCAGTACAACGAAAAACCAGTCCAAAGTTGCAAATTTCGCTATTTTTGCTCATTCGACGACTAATTTCAGGCCGGGACTCATTTTCAAATCATCGCGACGTAGTCAGAATTAGTATTTCCTAAAATAAAAACATCTGTATGTGCTGTGACTGTTCGTCTGCACGATTTTGACATGGTTTTTGCATATTCGGAAATACCAATTTTGAGTGTTACGATAGTTTGAAAATGGGTCCCGGCCCGACACTAGTTATCGAATGAATAAAAAAAATGAAATTCGCAACTTTGGAATGGGTTTTCGCAGTACTGATGTATCCACTTAGCCGCCGAGGCATACATACACTCCTGGAAATGGAAAAAAGAACACATTGACACCGGTGTGTCAGACCCACCATACTTGCTCCGGACACTGCGAGAGGGCTGTACAAGCAATGATCACACGCACGGCACAGCGGACACACCAGGAACCGCGGTGTTGGCCGTCGAATGGCGCTAGCTGCGCAGCATTTGTGCACCGCCGCCGTCAGTGTCAGCCAGTTTGCCGTGGCATACGGAGCTCCATCGCAGTCTTTAACACTGGTAGCATGCCGCGACAGCGTGGACGTGAACCGTATGTGCAGTTGACGGACTTTGAGCGAGGGCGTATAGTGGGCATGCGGGAAGCCGGGTGGACGTACCGCCGAATTGCTCAACACGTGGGGCGTGAGGTCTCCACAGTACATCGATGTTGTCGCCAGTGGTCGGCGGAAGGTGCACGTGCCCGTCGACCTGGGACCGGACCGCAGCGACGCACGGATGCACGCCAAGACCGTAGGATCCTACGCAGTGCCGTAGGGGACCGCACCGCCACTTCCCAGCAAATTAGGGACACTGTTGCTCCTGGGGTATCGGCGAGGACCATTCGCAACCGTCTCCATGAAGCTGGGCTACGGTCCCGCTCACCGTTAGGCCGTCTTCCGCTCACGCCCCAACATCGTGCAGCCCGCCTCCAGTGGTGTCGCGACAGGCGTGAATGGAGGGACGAATGGAGACGTGTCGTCTTCAGCGATGAGAGTCGCTTCTGCCTTGGTGCCAATGATGGTCGTATGCGTGTTTGGCGCCGTGCAGGTGAGCGCCACAATCAGGACTGCATGCGACCGAGGCACACAGGGCCAACACCCGGCATCATGGTGTGGGGAGCGATCTCCTACACTGGCCGTACACCACTGGTGATCGTCGAGGGGACACTGAATAGTGCACAGTACATCCAAACCGTCATCGAACCCATCGTTCTACCATTCCTAGACCAGCAAGGGAACTTACTGTTCCAACAGGACAATGCACGTCCGCATGTATCCCGTGCCACCCAACGTGCTCTAGAAGGTGTAAGTCAACTACCCTGGCCAGCAAGATCTCCAGATCTGTCCCCCATTGAGCATGTTTGGGACTGGATGAAGCGTCGTCTCACGCGGTCTGCACGTCCAGCACGAACGCTGGTCCAACTGAGGCGCCAGGTGGAAATGGCATGGCAAGCCGTTCCACGGGACTACATCCAGCATCTCTACGATCGTCTCCATGGGAGAATAGCAGCCTGCATTGCTGCGAAAGGTGGATATACACTGTACTAGTGCCGACATTGTGCATGCTCTGTTGCCTGTGTCTATGTGCCTGTGGTTCTGTCAGTGTGATCATGTGATGTATCTGACCCCAGGAATGTGTCAATAAAGTTTCCCCTTCCTGGGACAATGAATTCACGGTGTTCTTATTTCAATTTCCAGGAGTGTAGAAACATGTTATTAATTTTTTTTTTGCCGTTTTAAAAAATTTCGCCTGTCTTTTTTTTCCGTTTCACATCTCAACGTTTCATTATCCTCACCTTTCCTTCAAAAAGTTATGGCTACCCCATTAAGCACTGTATGAAATCGCGTCAGTCAAACAAGGCTCGTCACGCCGCCTTCAGACCACAAGTGTTGCATCGGCGGCCGTGTCATCCTCAGCAGAGGATGCGAATAGGAGGGGCATGTGGTCAGCACACCGCTCTCTCGGTCGTTACGATGGTTTTCTGTGACCGGAGCCGCTACTGTTAGGGTCGAGTAGCTCCTCAATTGGCATCACGAGGCTGAGTGCACCCCGAAAAATGTCAACGGCGCATGGCGGCCCGGATGGTCACCCATCCAAGTGCCGGCCACGCTCGACAGCGCTTAACTTCGGTGATATGACGGGAACCGGAGTATCCACTGCGGCAAGGCCGTTGCCCAAACAAGGCTCCTATGGGGAAAAAAAAATTAAATTAAAAATTAATAAATGTAGTAAATTGCAGTGTCAAGGATCGTCTTGAAATGAAATCCAGTGGACAAACGCAGCTGAATATATGAATGTTTTTTCCCATATTTTGGACGGCTTTACTCACACGTGTTCTGAACAATGGGCTACATGCTTAAAGTACTGTGGCGTAGGGTTAGCGACGTGCACCAAGGCTACAGACATCTTGGAGGGGCGTTCAGTAAGTAATGCAACACGTTTTTTTCCCGGCCAGTTCTTGCTGAAAGAATTGGGAATTTGTTATAGGACATCGTGGAATATTTCCGTTGCAGCATCTACAGTTTCATGACGTTCCGATAAGTGGCAGTGCTGCAGGTGTGCCTCAAAATGGCGCCTTAAAGGGACGTGCTTACCAAGCAGGCAGCTGTCATCGAATTTCTTTTGGTGGAGAACCTGAGTATCACAGACATTCATAGGCACTTGCAGAATGTCTATGTAAACATGGCAGTGAACAAAAACACGCTGACTCAATGGATGAGGCGCGTCTGTCACCATGGCAACAAAATCGCACAAACCTGTCCGATCTTCCTCGTTCCGGCCGGCAGCAGACAGCTGTCACTCCTGCAACGTTGGAACGTGCGGACACTCTCGTTCGAGGTGATCGACCGATCGCCAACAGACACCTCGCTGCCGACACACTCGTCCACCAATTCGGGCACTGAAAGGTGTGTGCCGCCTAATGGAACACCGTAAAGAGCAACGAAGGATCATCTGTGCAGAATTGCTTCTTGCGAGCTGATCCGAAAAATTTTTTGGCGAACATCCTCACTGACGATGAGACATGGGTTCATCACTTCGAGCTGTAAGCAAAACAGCAATCCATGGAGTGACTCCACACCACCTCTTCTACGAAGAAAAAGTTCATAACCGTAGTAGCAGCTGGTGAGGTCATTCGACGGACTTCTGGGACTCTGGAGTTATTCTGTTTGTCCTCCCTCGTGGTGCAGCGATCAAGTCTGAAATGTATTGTGCTACCCTCAGGAAATTGAAGAAACGACACCAACGCGTACTTCGCAAAAAAAAGGGTAACGAACTCCTACTGCGCAACCGAGTGGAGCTCGTAAAAAAACTTCATTGGACGTTCTTCTTCGTTCACCCTACAGGCCGGACATCGCACCTTCCGACCTCCACCTGTTTGGCAGGATGCACTACGCGGAAAACAGTACATGGGTATGTATTTATGTATTCGTGTCTGAAGTACCAGGACACTGTGCTGATTTTAAAAAATACATATTTGTGTAAGTATATCATATATTCAGCTCCGTTCGTCCACTGGATTTCATTTCAAGAGGCTCCTTGACATTGCAGTTTACAACATTTATTAACTTTTAATTTATTTTTTTTCCGTAGGAGCCTTGTTTGGTCAACGGCCTTGCCGCAGTGGATACTCCGGTTCCCGTCATATAACCGAAGTTAAGCGCTGTCGAGCGTGGCCGGCACTTGGATGGGTGACCATCCGGGCCGCCATGGGCTCTTCGCATTTTTCGGGGTGCACTCAGCCTCTTGATGCCAAATGAGGAGCTACTCAACCGTATAGTAGCGGCATCGGTCAACCAAAACCATCATAACGGCCAGGAGAGCGGTGTGCTGACCACACGCCCCTCCTATCCGCATCCTCAGGTGAGGATGACACGGCGGCCGGATTATACCAATGCAGCACTTGTGGCCTGAAGGCAGCGTGAGGAGCCTTGTTGGACTGACGCAATTTTATACAGTGCTTAATGGGATAGCCATAACTTTTTGATGGAAAGGTGAGGATAATGAAACGTTGAGACGTCAAACGGAAAAAAAGACAGGGGGAAAACTTTGAAATGGTAAAAAAAAATTAATAACACGTTTCATGTGTGCACCTCGGAGGCTAAGCGGATAAATCAGTACTACGAAAAACCAATCTAAAGTCTCAAATTTCGCATTTCTTATTCATTCGATAACTAGTGTCGGGCCGGGACCCATTTTCAGATCATCGTAACAGTCAAAATTGGTATTTCCATAAATGCAGAAACAATGTCAAAATCGTGAAAACGGTTACAGCACATACAGATATTGGCATTTTCGGAAATGCCAATTTTGACTACGTTACGATGGTCTGAAAATAGGGAAAGAAGAGTAAAAAATCAATATTTACATAATGCACACAATAGTAAGAAATCAATATTTACATAATACGCTCAGGAGTAAGAAATCAATTATCACACAATAAACACATTTACACGTGTCCAGTATTTGGCAACATTGACTGCATTGCTATAAACCAAGGCCAGTACAAAAAAAAAAAAAAAAAAAAAAAAAAAAAAGAAATTGGTTCAAATGGCTCTGAGCACTGTGGGGCTTAACATCTGAGGTCATCAATCACCTAGAACTTCGAACTACTTAAGCCTAACTAACCTAAGGACATCACACATATCCATGCCCGAGGCAGGATTCGAACCTGCGACCGTAGCGGTCGCGCTGTTCCAGACTGAAGCGCCTAGAACCGCTCGGCCACAGAGGCCGTCGCCAGTTCCAGTCCTGTACAAGAGTATGGGCAGAGACGACACTTCAGAAGATGCCTTGCAGTTTGTTCATCTCCACACTCACACAACGTGTCTCTGTCCTGTGCGATGCCCCATTTCTTCTGGTTGTTCATCGTTCTTGCAACGCCGGAGCGCCGTCTGTTCAAGGACTTCCATGTGCACCATCCTTCTTGGTGACCAGGTGGCAGAGTTCCTTCAATTACGTCTCGCTCTGAATGGACAGGATGTCTTTTGTTCCACAGTTCAACGCTGGCTACACTTTGATTTCTGTCAATTGGGGCAGAAAATTGTAGAGAGTTCTTCTTGGACTTCAGTCGACGTGGTGGTGGCTCATGTTCGTGTAAGGGGTGTGTCGGGCTATTTCAGACCTTTTGCCTCTCGTTGCTAGCAGATATCTCGCGTCTACTATCGGGTGGAGACCCTGCAAGTGTATACAGCTTCTTTATTGGTGTTAGCTTCAACCTGTCATCAGCCTGCAGGTTTCATTCAGGGCGGTGTCCACTTTTTTTTGCACGTGCAGAATTGCACCACACTGGAGCGACATATTCGGCAGCGGAGTATCAGAGTACCAGGGCAGGTGTTACTGTCTGGGGGTGGGCACCCCATCCGGAACCAGTCACCTTGCGCAGTAGGCAATTTCGCGATGAAACCTTGGCTTTAAGGTTGGAGTACGTGGGTGATGGTGAGGTTACTGGTGCAGCAAGACGTTGGCTTCACCGTTGACCAGTAGAGGGTAGCTTGCGGGTATACAGACCCTCCCAGTAAGTTGTCGTAGGGCCGTCGCATTTAACAGAAATTACACTAAAAATAAAGGTTTGTAGCCAAAAGAGTGGGGAATAATGTGGTGCAATGGAATCCTGAATAAAACCAACCCACTTTCAGGAAATATGTGTTGCATTAGTTATTGAAAGCTTCTCGTACCTACAAATAAACAATATTTCCTTGAGAGGCTACTTAAGGGGGGGGGGGGGGGGTAGGACGTCAAACGGGCCGACTTGGAGCAGGGGAGGCACCACAGGACATTTTATTTTCTACTGTCTATACTTTTACAAATAAATTCATAAAACTTTGTCAGCGTGACCAGGGAAGATTCAGGATTCACACTCATAGCAGTGGAAGTGCAAAAACATAACAAAATAATTTTTTTTTAGATATGAAATTTCATCATTTTTTCGTTGCTATAGGTACATTTTTTTTCACAAGTAAGAGAGATTCTTTGATGAATTTTGCACATCATAGAAACCATACGTACAGCTGTATGTAACTCTAGAATTTTCCAAATCTATTAAAAACTATCTTAAAAAATGAGATGGTAAACTACAAAATTTGATTTTTTCTAAACATAAAGTTTAAAACGTTACAGCTCATTCATTTTTTCATAAATTAAATAGATTCTAGCGTTTCAGACACCTGTAAGTATGGTTTGTATGCTGTGCAAAATTAATCGAACAGTCTCTCTTACTTATGAAGAAGACTGTACCTTTAGCAACAAATGCAGCCAATAGTAAGTGAAAATCAAAAATGGTTCAAATGGCTCTGAGCACTATGCGACTTAACTTCTGAGGTCATCAGTCGCCTAGAACTTAGAACTAATTAAACCTACCGAACCTAAGGACATCACACACATCCATGCCTAAGGCAGGATTCGAACCTGCGACCGTAGTGGTCACGCGGTTCCAGACTGAAGCGCCTAGAACCTCACGGACACACCGGCCGGCAGTAAATGAAAAAATGATGAAATTTCACCTGTAAAAAAAATTATTTTGCTATGTTTTTGAAATTCCGCTGCTACGTGTGTGGATCCTGAATCCTTCCTGGTGATGCTGACAAAGTTTTATGAATTTACTTGTAAAAGTATAGACAGTGGAAATTAAAATGTCCCGTGGTGCCTCTCCTGCTCCAAGTCGGCCCGTTTGAAGTCCTTCCCTCCTTAACACTCTATGAGCAGCCCTCCTAAGACTACCTCTCACTGCGCACTTTGTCTATGCGACCTAAAAGGTCCCCTGTTTCGTAACTAGTTTCATCAGATAATAACTCTAGCGAACGAAGTACTCTATAATTTTACTCCATTTGTACACGGATGTGGTTTGAGATTCTCAAGAACCCTGAAAGGCGAACCTGGAGTCTGAGTCGTTAGAGCGAAACGAACATCTTGGCAGTCTAGCGCCGTGCAAGAAGTTTGAATAATGCTAAAGACATTTATTGCTTCAGTAAATCAAATTTTGATTTCCCACATCTGCCCTCCCGGAACTTCTGCTTAGAGGCGCTTTGCATGTGGCGTATCACTCCCGCTATTAGTACGAAATAGCGCGTAGTGAACGATAAAAATTGGCACATCTGTTCCGCCTTACTGTCGAGAGGGAAGAATATAAAAAGAGCAAGCTAGGCGGAAGCGCAGTCGCCGCTAGATCATAGAGGCCAAACGTTTATTGCGTATTATTAACAGCGTGTGGCGCCACGCGTATCTGTGCGTGATATTTTCAAACGCGTGACGGCGGACCGTGGAGAAACTGGTCGCTAAGTCGTTAATGAGTGGTGCGGCGCGGACTGGGCCGGAGGGGGGTTACGCATGTGCGTAGAGCGGTCGCCAGTCCCACGCAGCGGCGGCAGGCGTGCGTGGGCCAGCGACACGCACTGGTTGCGGCTGCGGGACACGCGTGTGCGTGTGTGTGTGTGAGTGTGTGTGGGTGCGTGAGCTGTGAGTGGGAGGAGGAAGTGAAGGGATGGAGTGCTGATGGAAGCTACTGGCCGCGTGTGGATATACTCGGGTGCGCAGCTCTGGAGAACACGCTTGCCAAACACTCAGACCGTCCTCACACGAGACTAGTTAGCTCACGTTGACGTGGAAATGAGCCAGTTCCGTGACGTCTATTTCTGTTGTTTCACGATGGGGAGACACGTAGTTCTGCAGAATTTCAGCGACGTGATACGGAACAATGAAGCAATACGAGGCAAGATTGCTTTTCATGTCACAAGCAGAAGTTAAGAGATGGCGTACTTGACTTCGTCGTTTATGAAATCTTCAGATGGCTCTGAGCACTATGGGACTTAACATCTGAGGTCGTCAGTCCCCTAAAACTTGGAACTACTTAAACCTAACTAACGTAAGGACATCACACATATCCATGGCCGAGGCAGGATTCGAACCTACGACCGTAGCGGTCGCACGGTTCCAGACTGTAGCGCCTAGAACCGCTCGGCCACACCGGTCGGCCGTCGTTTAGACCTGGAATCCATATTTGGTGGGCTTACACACTCACGAAAAAAAAATCGCACCACCAAAAAATAATTAACTCAGAGTAATGAAATTTCGGGACTACATTTGTCCAGGTAACATATATTAGTGGTTGACGTTGTAGGATCCCAGCGCGAGATATGCCATTACAATTGTGTAATGCTGCTACCTCAGCGGCCAGAATGTTGAATGCAAGCATCCAAACGTGCATGCATTGTGTTGTACAGACCGAGCGAGTTGGCACAGCGGACTCGCATTCGGAAGAGAACGGTTCAAACCCACGTCCAGCCATCCAGATTTAGGTTTTCCGTGATTTCCCTAAATCGCTCCTGGCAAATTCTGATATCGTTCCTTTGAATGCGCAAGGCAGATTTCCTTCCCCATCCTTGACACAATCCGAGCTTGTGCTCCGTCTCTAACGACCTACATGTCGATGGGTATTTAAACCCAGTCTTCCTTCAAATGGTACAAATGGCTCTGAGCACTATGGAACTTAACATCTGAGGTCCTCAGTCCCCTAGACTTAGAACTACTTAAACGTAACTAACCTAAGGACATCACGCACATCCATGCCCGAGGCAGGATTCGAACCTGCGACCGTAGCAGCAGCTCGCTTCAGGACAGAAGCACCTAGAACCGCTCGGCCACAGCGGGCGGCCAACATATGTTAGTGATTAACGTTGTAGGACCACAAATCACACTACTGGCCATTAAAACTGCTACACCACGAAGATGACGTGCCACAGACGCGAAATTTAACCTACAGGAAGAAGGCGTGTGATACGCAAATGATTAGCTTTCCAGAGCATTCACACAAGTTTGGCGCCAATGCCGACACTTACAACGTGCTGAGGAAAGTTTCCAACCGATTTCTCAAACACGCCCGCATCTCGTGGTCGTGCGGTAGCGTTCTCGCTTCCCACGCCCGGGTTCCCGGGTTCGATTCCCGGCGGGGTCAGGGATTTTCTCTGCCTCGTGATGGCTGGGTGTTGTGTGCTGTCCTTAGGTTAGTTAGGTTTAAGTAGTTCTAAGTTCTAGGGGACTGATGACCATAGATGTTGAGTCCCATAGTGCTCAGAGCCATTTGAACCCCCGATTTCTCAAACACAAACAGCAGTTGACTGACGTTGCCTGGTGAAAGGTTGTTGTGATACCTAGTGTAAGGAGGAGAAATTCGTACCATCACGTTTCCGACTTTGATACAGGTCGAATTGTAGCCTATAGCGATTGCGGTTTATCGTATCGCGACATTGCTGCTCGCGTTGGTCGAGATCCAATGAGTGTTAGCACAATATGGAATCGGTGGATTCAGGAGGGTAATAAGGAACGCCGTCTTGGATCCAACGGCCTCGTATCGCTACCAGTCGAGATGACATGCATCTTATCCTCATGGCTGTAACGGATCGTGCAGCCACGTCTCGACCCCTGAGTCAACAGATGGGGACGTTTGCAAGACGACAACCATCTGCACAAACATTTCGACGACGTTTGCAGCACCATGGACTATCAGCTCGGAGACCATGGCTGCAGTTACCCTTGACGCTGCATCACAGACAGGAGCGCGCGCGATGGTGTACTCAACGACGAACCTGGGAGCAAGAATGGCTAAATGTAATTTTTTCTAATGAATCCAGGTTCTGCTTACAGCATTATGATGGTCGCATCCGTGTTTGGCGACATCGCGGTGAACGCACATTGGAAGCGTGTATTCGTCATCGCCATACTGGCGTATCACCCGGCGTGATGTATGGGGTGCCATTGGTTACAAGTCTTGGTCACCTTTTGTTCGCACTGACGGCACTTTTAACATTGGACGTTGCATTTCAGATGTGTTACCACCCGTAGGTCTACCCTTCATTCGATCCCTGTGAAACCCTACATTTCAGCAGGACCGCATGTTGCATGTCGTGTGTGGGCCTTTCTGGATACAGAAAGTGTTCGACTACTGCCCTGGTCAGCACATTCTCCAGATCTCTCACCAACTGAAAACGTCTGGTCAATGGTGGACGAGCAACTGGCTCGTCACAATACGTCAGTCACTACTCTTGAACTGCGGTATCGTGCTGAAGCTGCATGGGCAGCTGTACCTGTACACGCCATCCAAGCTCTGTTTGACTCAATGCCCAGGCGTATCAAGGCCGTTATTACGGCCAGAGGTGATTGTTCTGGGTACTGATTTCTCAGGATCTGTGCGTGAAAATGTAATCACATGTCAGGTCTAGTATAATATATTTGCCCAATGAATACCCGTTTATCATCTGCGTTTCTTCTTGGTGTAGCAATTTTAATGGCCAGTAGTGTACTATAAGTGCAAGATAAGCCATTACAAAGGTGCAATTCTGCTACGTTAATAACTGGTACAGCTGCCAGAATGTTGAATGCAAGCATCGAAACGTACGTGCATAGTCTTGTACAGAGCGAGCGAGGTTAAGCAGTGGTTAGCACACTGTACTCGCATTCGGAAGGACGGCGGTTCATACCGGTCTCCGACCATCCAGATTTACGATTTCCGTGATTTCTCTAAATCGCTCCAGGAAAATTCAAGGGTTGTTCCTTTGAAAAGAGACGGTTGATTCCTTTCACACTACTTACACAACCCGAGCTTGTGTTCAGTTTCTAATGACGTCGATGTCGATGGGACATTAAACCCTATCTTTCCTTCCTTTCCTTTGTGGTACAGGTGCCGAATGTTAGTTTGTGGGATGGAGTTCTAAACTTGGTGGTAGTCAAGGGAAGGCAGGATTCGGTTACGATTGTGGACGGGGCCGTAATCAGTTGCCTTTTACAATTACACACAATTTATTTTAAAACAGTGATTCCAGACTCAACAATAAATAAAAAATACCACTCGTTATTAACGAAGGAATCAACAGCGGTGTAAATAATATTGTTTTTAGTGAGTTACAATTTTTCCAATCACCATTAAATACAGATACAGCAGGTAATGTTTTAAAAGCAAGCATCTGTGATCTGGGCAAAACGACTTACACGCCAGGAATGGCAATAAATTAAGAATTGTGTAAAACTCGCTGCAACTTCCAAATTACAGGTATTTAAATATTGAAGGCAAGTCGCCACAAATACAGCAGAAGGCATCAGACGCCAGGAGTTGCAGTAAATAAGGTATTAAAGACTAAAATACAAATACCAAATTAGAATTTTAAGACAAACGACCACAATCATAGCTAAAGGCCTTGTTGTTGTTGTTGTTGTTGTGGTGGTGGTGGTCTTCAGTCCTGAGACTGGTTTGATGCAGCTCTCCATGCTACTCTTTCCTGTGCAAGCTTCTTCATCTCCCAGTACCTACTGCAGCCTACATCCTTCTCAATCTGCTTAGTGTATTCATCTCTTGGTCTCCCTCTACGATTTTTACCCTCCTCGCTGCCCGCCAATACTAAATTGGTGATCCCTCGATGTCTCAGAACATGACCTACCAACCGATCCCTTCTTCTAGTCAAGTTGTGCCACAAGCTCCTCTTCTCCCCAATTCTATTCTATACCTCCTCATTAGTTATGTGATCTACCCATCTAATCTTCAGCATTCTTCTGTAGCACCACATTTCGAAAGCTTCTATTCTCTCCTTGTCTAAACTATTTATCGTCCATGTTTCAGTTCCGTACATGACTACATTCCATACAAATACTTTCAGAAACGACTTCCTGACACCTACATCTATACTCGATGTTAACAAATTGCTCTTCTTCAGAAACGCTTTCCTTGCCATTGCCAGTCTACATTTTATATCCTCTCTACTTCGACCATCATCAGTTATTTTGCTCCCCAAATAGCAAAACTCCTTTACTACTTCAAACGTCTCATTTCCTAATCTAATTCCCTCAGCATCACCCGATTTAATTTGACTACATTCCATTATTCTCGTGTTGCTTTTGTAGATGTTCATCTTATATCCTCGTTTCAAGACACTGTCCATTCCGTTCAACTGCTCTTCCAAATCCTTTGCTGTCTCTGACAGAATTACAATGTCATCGGCGAACCTCAAGGTTTTTATTTCTTCTCCGTGGATTTTAATACCTACTCCGAATTTTTCTTTTGTTTCCTTTACTGCTTGCTCAATATACAGATTGAATAACATCGGGGATAGGCTACAACCCTGTCTCACTCCCTTTCCAACAACTGCTTCCCTTTCATACCCCTCGACTCCTATAACTGCCATCTGTTTTCTGTATAAATTGTAAATAGCCTCTCGCTCCATGTATTTTACTCCTGCCACCTTCAGAATTTGAAGGAGAGTATTCCAATCAGCATTGTCAAAAGCTTTCCCTAATTCTACAAATGCTAGAAACGTACGTTTGCCTTTCCTTAATCTTTCTTCTAAAATAAGTCGTAGGGTCAGTATTGCCTCACGTGGTCCAACATTTCTACGGAATCCAAAGTGATCTTCCCCGAGGTCGGCTTCTATCAGTTTTTCCATTCGTCTGTAAAGAATTCGCGATAGTATTTTGCAGCTGTGACTTATTAAACTGATAGTTCGGTAACTGGCCTTACACGCCAGCAACGGCAATAACACAAAAAATTAGAAACCTGCTGTAAAACAGCAAAGACTATAGCAAAATGTAATTAAAAAACAGGCAACTGATCTAAATGGTGCTCCAGGAACCGACCTTTGAGAAGGTGAGCCAAAGAACACTTTCGCGAGCGATGAGATAGGCAGCCAAGAGTTGCACTCACTTCACAAGATCGTAATGCAGACTAGTGGCAGTCTAACGAAACACTAATGATAATCTTGCTGAAGCTACCCGACGTCCGATAAACCAAGTGCAACGATGGAACAATACGCCAAAGCCGGAACCGGCGATCTGCACTACATCCAGAATACTGTGTTTAGAGCGCCCGGAATGAGAAAGGAACCACTATCACCAGAGTAGAAGAATCATCCACCGGCCTACAATCAAGAAAGCTGTCAAAACTACACGTCTTACCGGACAGCAGCGGCAAGGCGAGGAAAAGGTACACTGCCGTTACATACACTATCCCCCAGGGCAGGTGACTGGGGCGTTAGCGGCCACCAGCTAAGTAATAAGAAGTCGAGGAAAGTTAGTCAGATCCGCCTTCCCCAAGCACTCCACTCGCCGCTCTTCGCCTCGGCGACACTACGAGCAGCAACACGAACCCAAGTGACTGGAGAATCGCAAGATGTCAACATGGTGGTGGTTACTCTACTTGAATTGAAATGCACTCGTCTTAAAACTTGCTGGTTCCGGTTTACGACGAGGTCGTGCACCCTCGTGACCACAGCCCTTCCATGCGGCAGTCCGTGTGTGCCGCCAGCGGTCCCGGCGTGTTTTCGCACCGCGCGGGCCTGCCTTCTCCTCAGTCCCCAACCGAACTCGCCACTCACACGAACCGGCAAAACAACGATGTCGCCCCAAAGATAGGGCAACAGTTACTACTTATCGATAACCGCACCTGCTGCCACTACCTGACAGGCAACGCTTTCGAAACAGAGTGGCGCCAGTCAACACGAGCAGAAGACATACAACCGCAACCATGCCAACTAAACGATACGGTCTGGCCTCCAACAGACGCCGGAAACCTATAAACAGCCGAAGCTCGGCTCAGAGTTCCTCGTCTTTTGCACTTGTTCAGACAATACGGGGACGGCTAATGTAGATTGTGGATTACGATGGAGTTGTCGTCCGATGATGTCTCATCTGTACTAGATTGGAGACAGATCTGGTGATGGATCAGGCCAAGGAAACAGAGCTTGTTAGGTTAGAACAGCGCTATTTGGGCGATCGTTATCCTGCTGGAAGTCACCTCCTGAAGAGTGCTCCTCATGTCATACGATATCCTACCCGAGACCATAACTCCAGGTGTGGGTTCAGTGTGTCTAACAAGCACACAGTTTGCTTGTAGGCCTTGAACTGGGCGATCGTTATCCTGCTGGAAGTCACCTCCTGAAGAGTGCTCCTCATGTCATACGATATCGTACCCGAGACCATAACTCCAGGTGTGGGTTCAGTGTGTCTAACCTGCCTCGAGATGACTGGGTGTTTGTGTTGTCCTCATCATTTCATCATCATCCAGGAAAGTGGCGAAATTGGACTGAGCAAAGATTGGATAATTGTACGGGCGCTGATAACCACGCAGTTGAGCGCCCCACAAACCAAACATCATCATCATCATCAGTGTGTCTAGCAAGCTCACAATTTGCTTGTAGGCCTTGAAATGGCCTCCTTCTGACCAACACACGGACATTCCAGGCTCTGAGGCAGGACCAACTTTCATCAGACAACACAACAGACCTCCATCCTCCAATGAGCTGTGGCTTGACACCAGCTCACGAATGGCGTTGACTTGGGGTCAGTGGAATGCACGGTACAGAGCGTCTAGCTCCGAGCTGTTCTTGAAGTAACCAACTTCTGGCGGTTCGTTGTGTCACTGTGGTGCCACCTGCGTCTCATATTGCTGCTGCAGATGCTGTACGATCGGCCAGAGCCATAAACCAAACAGGATCGTCTTTCCCCTCGGCCGTCCAACGTGGCCGTCCGGAACCCTGTCTTCACGCGACCGTACATTCTCGTGATCACCGCTGGCAGCAATCACGTACAGTAACTCCGCAATAACGCAAGAGGAACATCCAGCTTCTCGTAGCACTATTATACGACCTCGCTCAAACGCAGTGAGGTGTTCATAAAGGCATCTTCGTCGCCTGAAATGCATTCTTGACCAACATCAATACACCACGTCCAGTCTTAAAGATAACAAACATTCACCACCGTTACAGCGTATATTTAAATTTGGCATCCTCACAGTGGCTCTACTAGCACCACTCTTACGCGACTGGCGCGAAATTTAAACAGGCATCACCTTTCAAATGCAGAAACACGCCTACCAACTTTCGTTTATGTCGCACAACTCCTTGTTGCTGTTCCGACTTCTTTTTCCGTCGTCAAAAAAAAAAAAAAAAAATGGTTCAAATGGCTCTGAGCACTATGGGACTCAACATCTGAGGTCATCAGTCCCCTAGAACTTAGAACTACTTAAACCTAACTAACCTAAGGACGGCACACATATCATTGCCCGAGGCAGGATTCGAACCTGCGACCGTAGCGGTCGCGCGGTTCCAGACTGAAGCGCCTATAACCGCTCGGTCACTTTTCCGTCGTCGTTTTGTAAAGTACGATCTCTCGAAAACGCGTCGTCGTTGATACGATTTGTCGTAATAAAAATGACGGGAAACGTCGTACTGGTTATTTATGAATTTTCGTATTTAGTTATTTTGTTATTATAAATTGCTTCCTAAGAAAGTATTTCATGCTGAAATAATTGACAGCATGACACAGCGGTATTTACGTAAGGGCTGCTTGTGCTGTACACAGTATTATTATTGTTAGTGGCTGTGATCGGACAGAAAGTATTATGAGCCAGAAATCTTCCAATTTCTGCCAGTTAAGAAGTAAGGAGTGCAGCAATCAAGTGATTTACGAACATTAAGTATGGTGCACACATTTCAACTTGGTTGATTTTAAATGGGGCTACAGTGAGCAGGTGAAGCAAGTGCCACAACGGAGAGGAGTAATGGAAGGGAAGCATGTTTTGTAGCAAGTTTTCACCCTCGCTGTTGATAGTCTGCATTCTTTTCTGAAAAGGAGTTGTGGGTAGCACTTGGGATGCATCACGTATTCCTTCATCGTTCATTCCAACATATAGAAACACGCACGCACGCACACACACACTCACACACTCACACACACACACACACACACACACAAAATTTCATTCATTTTTCATTATTTTCAAAATAAAAGTGTTCTGAAAAAAGCTATCACTCTACACTTTAGTTAGTTGTTAAAGTTGGTGATAATGTGGCGAAGAGGGGAGGGGGCAACAGATGGGTGGGGAGGGGGTTAATAGGTAATGTCAATGTCTGATAGCGTTCAGGGTTAATCGTCTAGGGAATATTAGGAACCACCACTCTAAATGTTCAGCAGTTACGCTGAAACATAAGCTTAACCACGCTCACACACACACACAAGTCCAGAATGAAATTTTCACTTTGCAGCTGAGTGTGCGCATATATTAAACTTCCTGGCAGAATATAACTGTGTGCCGAAATGAGAGTAGAGGGGTAGGAGATGTACTGGCGCAAGAGTAGCTTTGAGTCCTGCGTGGGTAGCTCAAATGGTAGAGCACTTGCCCACAAGGCAAAAGGTTCCGAGTTCGAGTCTCGGTCCAGCACACAGTTTTAATCTGCTAGGTAGTTTGACACACACACACACACACACACACACACATTCTATGACCTGTGCCACGGAGCAGAAAATGTAATTAATTCTCCATTCAACACGTCACGTGCAAGGCTGTAGAGATGTTTTGGGGTGACAGGAAATTAGCTCCAATTAACTTAATGTAGGTATCTGGGTGAAAAAATCAGACAGAAAAATTTTTAAACACCACCCGTGTAATGAGTTTCAGAGCCTACGTTATTTGTCAGTGCCTCAAGCAAAACCTAATTTAATGGCGGTTTGGAGATATTGTCTAAATTTGTCTCTTCGAGGTCACACTAATTAAATAACGTTTGCTTTACATTCTCGACTTTCAGGCACGGAACTCGGTGTCTCTTCCCGTGTTTTTCGTAATGAAACTATTCCAGCAGGTGTCCAGGAAGTGTTATCTCTGCTACCTTCCGTCTATAGGATTCCAGACTGCGGCTGATACAATACGGCAGTGATCGCGCGAAGAGGAGCGTGTGGTGCTGATCGTTCGCAGTGTTAAACCTCACACGGGATGAGTTTCCCATAGTGAAGAACACAAAATGTGGTTTCCAAAGTGGTTGGTGCCCGTCCAGAGACGAGCTGGTGCACCACACGGAACGTGCTCGTCAACGTGATTTGCAACCACAACGCTGTCCAACGGCAGTTGTCGGCAACATCTGTCTCCTAACCATAAAGTTTCTATTCTTCACGATATAATTCAGCCCTCAGTTGATAATACGTTTTCATTACGCTTTACTGGTTTCGACAAATTAATTAGTCATCTCAGAAGCCTCCAAAATTAGAGATACTATAAGCAGTTAGACCGTGACTCTACATTAACGTGAAGTACAACAAGTATATTACAGAGGATTACTTTGTATTGGTTTATATACTTATTTATTTTTTCTTCTACCATTTACAAATGACCTACCACCTCCAAGACAGCTCATATGAAGGGCTTATTTCAATAGTGGTACAAGTCCATTACCTCCACTTTGCTATCTATAATGCTTCTGACATTAACGATCTAAACAAAGAGAAAGAAAGGTTCATCTCTAGCAAGAAACTATATTTTTAATTCTAATTTGATAATTCATGTGTATAGGCATGTGTACAGGCATGTGTTGTATTGCTTTTGTAGTTCCTCATTACAGCATTTTCGTTACAGGTGTTTTTTTACCTAACCTTAATAAACAATTATATAATTTACATTTCAAGGCGTTTCTTCATATACTAAAATGACAATTGATCCATTTCTGTGTTTCTTAACTTACTCTTCTCATACATCTAGGTCTGAATATTAATCTCACTCCAGAGTGAAATTTTCACTCTGCAGCAGAGTGTGCGCTGATATGCAACTTCCTGGCAGATTAAAACTGTGTGGCCGACCGAGACTCGAACTCGGGACCTTTGCCTTTCGCGGGCAAGTGCTCTACCATCTGAGCTACCGAAGCACTACTCACGTCCGGTACTCACAACTTTACTTCTGCCAGTATCTCGTCTCCTACCTTCCAAACTTTACAGAAGCTTTCAGGAGTGCTAGGTCTACAAGTTTCGCAGGAAAGCTTCTGTAAAGTTTGGAAGGTAGGAGACGAGATACTGGCAGAAGTAAAGCTGTGAGTAGCGGACGTAAGTCGTGCTTCGGTAGCTCAGGTGGTAGAGCACTTGCCCGCGAAAGGCAAAGGTCCCGAGTTCGAGTCTCGGTCGGGCGCACAGTTTTAATCTGCCAGGAAGTTTTATTAATCTCACTGTTTGCTTCTGTTTCATCGCCTAAACCTGTTTCAGTGTTCGTGTCTGTGTCTCTGTCATTCCAAGTATTCTGTTCCCGTGTTTGGGTGATTACTCTTATTAGTGTATGTGTTTGTTCTTGTTTGCATAATTCGTGTAACGTACCTTACACAACATCGGTTATGTCATTTAGTACGGTCCAATAATCCGGCTGGCGTAAGATTCGCAGTACGTTGTCATACTCAGTTCGGGGTCGTATGTGTGACAACCTGTTACAGTGTAAAGCGACACGTTCAGCAGTTCCCAGTTCTCCGCAATATTGAAAAGAGTACTGGAAAACGAGGAAAAGAACATAGTGGCGTAACGAATACGTACAGGGACACAGGTACACATTAGCGTTGCTTCCAGTGTCTTTTGCATCTGGATGTAATGTGGGAGGTCTTTCCGGAGCAGGGCTCCCGCCACTAAAATGGACTTCAAGAAATCGCCTGAGTGGTGTGGTGGTGGAGAAAGGATTTTGCTCTGATGGGAACGGGTGATCCTGTCATGTTGTTCAGACAAGAGCATTAAGGTCGGGGAGAGAGATGTCGATAAGATCACTGCACTTGTCTGCACAACGCCGGGGTAACTTTTAGCTTTACACACACACTGCTCCTTTTTCACTGCGTGTATTAATGCGCTCATCTACTCCATTGTCGGCATGCTAGCTGTGTCCGTGGTGAATTGCGAGGGTCCAGTCTGTTAGCGATATTGCTGTTCATTAGCCCACGTTCCCTGAATCACAACACTGAACAAACTCACGCCTAAGCGAAGAGCGCTTTTATTGAGCCATAAATCGCATATTCCATAACAACTATTAAATTAGTGAGAAGGCCCCTGATTCTTTGAGAAAACATGAGGGTGAATAAAAAAGCATGTACAGGTCTTATTACACAAAACTGCCGGCCGGTGTGGCCATGCGGTTCTATGCGCTTCAGTCTGGAACCGTGCGGCCACTACGGTCGCAGGTTCGAATCCTGCCTCGGGCATGGATGTGTGTGACGTCCTTAGGTTAGTTAGGTTTAACTAGTTCTAAGTTCTAGGGGACTGATGACCTCAGATGTTAAGTCCCATAGTGCTCAGAGCCATTTGAACCATTTTTTTGACACGAAACTGCCTCAGTCCACTATACTACGGCATGTTTGTAATGTTACGGTTTCGAAAAGGCTTTAAACGCTAAAATGTCGCCACCTGAAATTTCACGATAACAAATCGTACCACAAACGATGTCCGGTTAATCTTCAATGTATTGGTGCCTTTCATAGGATGTAAGTTGTAATACGAAAAGTGCCAAATACAAAAGTACTTTAAACAGAAATACGTCGTTTCCCGTCTTTCTACTGTAAAATGTCGTATTAAAAATGACGCGTTTTCGAGAAATCCTAAACGACCTGGCGCCCTAAAGAAGCATAACATCGTTACCGCGTGGAAGCGCTACAACAAATATGTATGCAAAGGATGCACGCAGATGGCTATTTGGCGGAGTCTTGGTGCTTGGTTCCTATTTGAGCTAGTAACATGGGGTAAACAGCTTTCGGTTTTTGCCGTACCAGTAGCTATTTATAAATCCATTCGAATACTTGTATTACTGTAGCTATGTTACAGTACATTGAGCAACGTTCCAACGACGAACTGGAGCTGGTGCCCTGGGAAATTGTACGAATCAATTAATTCCTGTTGCAAAAGAGTTTAGTTTGGTTGAAATTAATGCTCAGCTAATGACATCGTTTGTATGTGCACCGTTCGGATTTTACGTGCAAAACAGTCACCCTCAAATAATTCCGGACTGGAGAGTGCCTCATGGTTCAAATTTGGTCCATTGATCTACCGGACCTTGATGTAAGGTAATTTTTAATCGGCTGAAAAAATCTTGAATTCTTTTGGTTTTACGTGCAAAGAACACCTTTCTCCAGGAGGTTTTTGAAGCGTGCCACATCTACACTTTAAACTTCTACGAATAGGCTCAGTCTTCACACTAAGGTAGATAAATGGATGAAATAAAAATAATTTTTTTATCGAATAATCTTTATCCGTCATCGTGATACCGTGATTAAAAGTCGAGCTAAATCCATCACGTAAAATTCGTTCTTGCGTGAATTGAATGCTCGGAAACTGTTTAAAGAGAATCAGATGAAAAAAAATGCTTTCTTAGGATAGGATCGAAGACTCGCTTTCAAAAATTCAGCATCGTCCAGATTTTACGTGTAAAAAAAAAAAGAATCTTCATTTTTTAGTTTTTTCCCGTGCACCACTTCTATGTTTCAAACTTGATCGAGTTGCCTGAAAACTTTGTAACACGATAGACAAATAAATGTAATTAATGGTTTATCCATTGCCACAATATAAGCAAAATGGTTCAAAAGCCAGTAAGAAACCTATGCGGGATCAGTCGACGCCCGCGTCAACAAAAAGCTACATAGATAGTTTCCCAAGCTACGGTGATCTAATGTCATCTTCATGGCAGAGTAAAAGTTTGGAATCAGAATGAAAAATGCTTCTCCTACTACAACATTAAAAAGGTAAATATGTTCTGGGAGAGTTAGAGACGTAAAAGAAGGGAATTAACTCTTCGACTATTTTGGCAGCTTCAAAGGCATTTACATCTAAAAATCTTGACGCATTCACACATTTTTACGAATTACTCTGTTTGCCCAGTGCAGTGATCTCTCTCGGCTACAATGCGTTGGCACACCTGCATCTTGCAATTTATACTCTTAAGTCTCCGATCCTACGCTCAAAATTCTGAAGATTTGTCAGCCATAGTGAACAATACCTAACATCACTTGGCTGAAGATCACACATGTAATAGCTAAAAAAGTTTTTCTCGGGGGACAGAACTTGCGTCTGCTTCTTGAGAATGGGGCGCATCTAAGATAGGAAGTATTGCAGAGTGGGGATGTATGCATCCTAAAATTTAATGACACGTTGTGTCATGTTGCACGACATAACAAATGTCATGTTGGATGAAATGATAGCATGTGTCATGTATTACGACACCACATCATGTATCATGTTACTTTGCTTGGCATGATGCATTACATTACATGACATGGGCGCTAATATTAACAAGGATAAAAGCAGGAATAATATCAATATTTTATGATGTAAATGCGAAGCAACCCACTCAAAAGTAATGCTTTGTCAATCACCACAAAGATGAAGATATACAACACTATCATCTGCCCCACAGTACTTTACGGTTCAGAAAGCTGGACGCTCACAAAGAATGAAAGAGAAAAACTGAAGGTTTTCGAAACAAAAGTAATGAGAAAAATCTCGGGACTTGTGTTGGAGAATGGTGTATGGAGAATTCGAAAGAACAATGAAATTTATCAGTTAATGAAGCAACCTACTATCATACAGAAATTAAACAGTAGGAGACTGCAATGGTCTGGACATGTGGCTAGAATGGGAAACAACAGAATCACCAAGAAAGCATTTGAAGGAACTCTCCAGGCAATAAGACCATTGGGCCGACGTCGTACAAGGTGGAAAGATGACATAGAGAAGGACATCGCAGCGTAAGGAATTTCCGCAGGGTGGAGAGAGGCTGCGAGAGATAGAAGGCGGTGGAAGCAGATAGTTGATGCAGCGCGTGGTGTACAGGGCCTGTGACCGCTGAGAAGAGAGAGAGAGAGAGAGAGAGAGAGAGAGAGAGAGAGAGAAATGCGAAGCAGCCACATAATTAGAAAAGCTAGCTCCCTTCTTTTACAGCCCTAACTCTGCCTTATTTATATTAATCTTTTTTTGTAGCCGGCCGGTGTGGCCAAGCGGTTCTAGGCGCTTCAGTCTCGAACCGCGCGACCGCTACGGCCGCAGGTTCGAATCCTGCCTCGGGCATGGATGTGTGTGATGTCCTTAGGTTAGTTAGGTTTAAGTAGTTCTAAGTTCTAGGGGACTGAAGACCTCAGATGTTAAGTCCCATAGTGCTCAGAGCCATTTGAACCTTTTTTGTGCTACAATAGGAGGATCTTTAATTCTGGTTAGCAATAAATAAGGTATAGTCGAAAACTACCGCGCAGTCAGCAGTGCATTAAATTTGCTGGCAGGACTAATGTAGGGAAGAATGGGAAAGAAAGTTGAGGATCTGTTGGATGGTGATCAGTTTCGCTTTACGAAAGGTGTAAAGGCACCAGAGGGGCTATTCTGACGGTGAGATTGATAATGGAAGCAAGACTGAAGGAAAATCAAGCTTTCTTCATAGGATTTATAGACATAGAAGCATTCGACAACGTAAAATAGCGCAAGACCTTCTAAAAAAATGTGTAAGCTATAGTAAGATGCAACAGTAATAAAGGAAGACCTCACGAAGTGGTCAGAATAAGAAGAGTGTAAGACAAGAATGCAACGTTTTCCCTTAATATTCAGTCCGTGCTTCAAACAAGAAATGACGAAAATAAATGATGGGTTCAGTAGTGGAATTAAAATTTAAGGAAGAATATTATGAACGATAAGATTTGCTGATGACGTTGCTATCCTCAATGGGAACGAGAAAGGAATGTAGGACTTACTGAAGGAAATGAGCAGAGAACATATTAGGTTGCTTCTTAAGTTCAAAGTGTTTTTGTTTTGCACGTTGGGAATCCGATTAGTATGGGTTTATCAGTCGAGTGTCATTTTTTTATTTCTAGTTCACTGCTAAATAGCAACAGGGAACTAGAAATAAAAAATGACTCTCGACATCTTCTCACTTTGTCTTATGGAGCAAGCCGCGGTGGCCGAGCGGTTCTAGACGCTTCAGTCCGGAACCGCGCGACTGCTACGGTCGCAGGTTCGAATCCTGCCTCGGGCACGGATGTGTGTGATGTCCTTAGGTTAGTTAGGTTTAAGTAGTTCTAAGTTCTAGGCGACTGATGACCTCAGATGTTAAGTCCCATAGTGCTCAGAGCCATTTGAACCATTTTTTGTCTTTTGGAGACGGCGAGTGGAGCTGTGGACGCTAGAGAAGGGAGTGCCAAGTGGAGAAATCAGAACATTTCCGACGTACCCTTCTGTTTGAGTTCAATAAAGGGGGGACAGCAGCGGAGACAGCCAGAAACAGTTTCGCCGTGTATGGGGGGAATGCCACTGCACAGAGCATAGAGAGAAAATGGTGTTCTGGTTTTAAGGAGAATCGGTTCGATGTTAGTGACCTTTCACATCCAGAAAGACCTTCGGGGTTCGATGAAAATCGCTTAACCGCATAAATGCACAATGATCCACGTGTCTGTATTGGAGAACTGAAAAATGTAGTGACCTGCGATCATTCCACGATCGTGGGACATTTAGATGGAATGGAGAAGGTTCAAAAATGGGGCGTATGGGTCCACAGGCTCTAAGCCAAAATCACAAAGAGCTGCGGATGGCCATATGTGCATCTCTACTTTGGCCGCGCGGAATGGCCGCGCGGTTTGAGGTGTCCTGTCACGGACTGCGCGGCCCCTGGCGCCGAGTCCTCCCTCGGGCATGGGGTGAGTGTGTTGTTCTTAGCATAAGTTAGTGCAAATAGTGTGTAAGTCTAGGGACCGATGACCTAAGCAGTTTGGTCCCTTAGGAATTCACACACATGCATCTCTGCTTGCTCGTCGTAAATTGGCTAGTGAACAACACCGACCATTCCTACACCCTGTTGTTACTGGTGGCGAAGTATGGTAGCTTTATGCCAACACAAGGAGAAGAAAGGGATGGTTGAGTCCAAACAAAGCAGCAACTCCCCGTGACATCCACAGAAGATAGTGTTATGGCGGAACAGCGAATTGCTTCCCCGAGATGCAACCATCACGGCTGACATCTATTGTCAACAACTGAGGCGTGCCGGCCGAAGTGGACGTGCGGTTCTGCCGCTGCAGTCTGGAACCGCGAGACCGCTACGGTCGCAGGTTCGAATCGTGCCTCGGGCATGGATGTGTGTGATGTCCTTAGGTTAGTTAGGTTCAACTAGTTCTAAGTTCTAGGGGACTAATGACCTCAGAAGTTGAGTCCCATAGCGCTCAGAGCCATTTTTGAACTGAGGTGTCTTGCTGACGCAATCCAAGAACAACAACCAGGAAGACTGCGGGAAGTGATGTTACCCCACGACAACGTTCGGCCGTCTTGTGATAGACTTACCAAAACAATAGACAGTAGTTGGATTGGGAAGTCATTCAGCACTCACATTATTCCCCTCATTTTGCACCTTCAGATATTCACTTCTTTTTACTCTCTATTGAACAACCTCCAAAAAACTTCCTTTCCGAATGAAAGTGCTCTCCGAACATGACGAGTTCTTCGCCTCAAAACAGCGCCGTGGAATCGAAAAGTTACGCCAGCGCTGGCTGACTTTGTAAGTAAAGAAGGAGAATACATTCAAGGATTTAAGTATCGGTATGTGTATCTGTTCTGTTTATTAAACTAATGGAAAAACACTACGAAATGATGCACCAACCAATCCATTCCGCGATTACTGGAAGCTGTTTTGAATTCCAAAGGTTTTCTTACGTCGTATTAGTTATGAAAACTTGTTGTATATTTTGGGTTTCCACATTTTTTCACCCTCAGTATACGGGATGTCTGCTGGAGATACGTGGGTGAGGGTACCTGATGTTCTTGTGAGCTCGCATTTACGACATAAACGCCGCGCTTAATCTGTTTAGTAATCTTGCAGCAAAGTAAATTTATTTATGTATTTCCAGAATGAGATTTTCACTCTGCAGCGGAGTGTGCGCTGATATGAAACTTCCTGGCAGATTAAAACTGTGTGCCCGACCGAAACTCAAACTCGGGACCTTTACCTTTCGCGGGCAAGTGCTCTACCAACTGAGCTACCGAAGCACGACTCACGTCCGGTACTCACAGCTGTACTTCTGCCAGTATCTCGTCTCCTACCCTCCAAACTTTACAGAAGCTCTCCTGCGAACCTTGCAGAGTGAGAATTTCATTCTGGAAACATCCCCCAGGCTGTGGCTAAGCCATGTCTCCGCAATATCCTTTCTTTCAGGAGTGCTAGTTCTGCAAGGTTCGCAGGAGAGCTTCTGTAAAGTTTGGAAGGTAGGAGACGAGATACTGGCAGAAGTAAAGCTGTGAGTACCGGACGTGAGTCGTGCTTCGGTAGCTCAGTTGGTAGAGCACTTGCCCGCGTAAGGCAAAGGTCCCGAGTTCGAGTCTCGGTCGGGCACACAGTTTTAATCTGCCAGGAAGTTTCATATCAGCGCACACTCCGCTGCAGAGTGAAAATCTCATTCTGGAAACATCCCCCAGGCTGTGGCTAAGCCATGTCTCCGCTATATCCTTTCTTTCAGTAGTGCTAGTTCTGCAAGGTTCGCAGGAGAGCTTCTGTAAAGTTTGGAAGGTAGGAGACGAGATACTGGCAGAAGTAAAGCTGTGAGTACCGGACATGAGTCGTGCTTCGGTAACTCAGTTGGTAGAGCACTTGCCCGCGAAAGGCAAAGGTCCCGAGTTCGAGTCTCGGTCGGGCACACGGTTTTAATCTGCCAGGAAGTTTCATTTATGTATTTACTTGCTTATTTAGCCTAGCCGGATTAGGGCCTTAAGGCCCTCTCTAACATCTGACCAGGAACAACACATACAGATATAGTACCAAAACATTCATGAAAATGATGATCATAGAGATGATAATAAGCTAATAATAATAATAATAATAATAATAATGATTATATATCACAATAATGAAAGTAAGGATAAATGGCAATAATAACAATAATAGTAAACCAAAGTGCATTAAAATAATATAGACTAGAACAACTTAAGTCATGTTTAGTACTGTCAGAAAAAAAAATGAAGAACAAGAAAATTGGAATGACAGTAATAGTGGCTGCTAGGAGAGGACTTGATTTAAGTAAATGTAAGAGAGGAGAAGGGAAAAATTGTAGGGGGAGGGGGGATTGAAGAATGTGCGCTGCAGACCAGTATGTGGGAGAGATAGCTATTGCGAGAGAAAGCTGCTTTTTGAAGCCTGGAGGTGATTTAATTTCTCTAATATTTTGAGGAAGATTGTTCCAAAGTCAGGTTCCGGACACAGAAAATGATCTAGAAAACATGACGGTGTTGTGTGGTGGTACTGAGAGGATCTTACTTTATTGAGATCGAGTATTTCTTCTGTGCTGTTCAGACAGTAATGTAATGGCTGAGGACAAGTAAGAGGGAGACTGATGATTGAGAAGACTATGGAGTACACATAAAGTGTGGTGGTCCCTACGTTTATCAGCACGTGGCCACGATAATTATTCATAGGCTGCAGTGATATGATCGTAATAACGACGTCACAAATACACTCCCGGAAATTGAAATAAGAACACCGTGAATTCATTGTCCCAGGAAGGGGAAACTTTATTGACACATTCCTGGGGTCAGATACATCACATGATCACACTGACAGAACCACAGGCACATAAACACAGGCAACAGAGCATGCACAATGTCGGCACTAGTACAGTGTATATCCACCTTTCGCAGCAATGCAGGCTGCTATTCTCCCATGGAGACGATCGTAGAGATGCTGGATGTAGTCCTGTGGAACGGCTTGCCATGCCATTTCCACCTGGCGCCTCAGTTGGACCAGCGTTCGTGCTGGACGTGCAGACCGCGTGAGACGACGCTTCATCCAGTCCCAAACATGCTCAATGGGGGACAGATCCGGAGATCTTGCTGGCCAGGGTAGTTGACTTACACCTTTAGAGCACGTGGGTGGCACGGGATACATGCGGACGTGCATTGTCCTGTTGGAACAGCAAGTTCCCTTGCCGGTCTAGGAATGGTAGAACGATGGGTTCGATGACGGTTTGGATGTACCGTGCACTATTCAGTGTCCCCTCGACGATCACCAGTGGTGTACGGCCAGTGTAGGAGATCGCTCCCCACACCATGATGCCGGGTGTTGGCCCTGTGTGCCTCGGTCGTATGCAGTCCTGATTGTGGCGCTCACCTGCACGGCGCCAAACACGCATACGACCATCATTGGCACCAAGGCAGAAGCGACTCTCATCGCTGAAGACGACACGTCTCCATTCGTCCCTCCATTCACGCCTGTCGCGACACCACTGGAGGCGGGCTGCACGATGTTGGGGCGTGAGCGGAAGACGGCCTAACGGTGTGCGGGACCGTAGCCCAGCTTCATGGAGACGGTTGCGAATGGTCCTCGCCGATACCCCAGGAGCAACAGTGTCCCTAATTTGCTGGGAAGTGGCGGTGCGGTCCCCTACGGCACTGCGTAGGATCCTACGGTCTTGGCGTGCATCCGTGCGTCGCTGCGGTCCGGTCCCAGGTCGACGGGCACGTGCACCTTCCGCCGACCACTGGCGACAACATCGATGTACTGTGGAGACCTCACGCCCCACGTGTTGAGCAATTCGGCGGTACGTCCACCCGGCCTCCCGCATGCCCACTATACGCCCTCGCTCAAAGTCCGTCAACTGCACATACGGTTCACGTCCACGCTGTCGCGGCATGCTACCAGTGTTAAAGACTGCGATGGAGCTCCGTATGCCACGGCAAACTGGCTGACACTGACGGCGGCGGTGCACAAATGCTGCGCAGCTAGCGCCATTCGACGGCCAACACCGTGGTTCCTGGTGTGTCCGCTGTGCCGTGCGTGTGATCATTGCTTGTACAGCCCTCTCGCAGTGTCCGGAGCAAGTATGGTGGGTCTGACACACCGGTGTCAATGTGTTCTTTTTTCCATTTCCAGGAGTGTATATAGGACGCAAGCATTCATTGCCAGTTCAACCCTTCGGGAGTTTTCCTACGAAAGTCCTTGAAGAATAGCAACGCCATAGTCGAGAACAGGGAGTGTTAGAGATTCTACGATTTCCTTCTTAAGCTCGAGTGGAAACGCTTCTTCATATTTCTGTAGACAATGAAGGGATGAAGAAACTTTTTTGCAGACTGCAGCAGTGCGTCCAGTCCAGTCTGAGTAGTGGTCCAAGATTATACCAAAGTTCTTTGCAGAAGGAGAAAAGGTTATTTCGGTGCCATCTAAAATTAAGCATGGAAGAGATTCTCTGTGCTGTGTTGTAATAAGTAAATGGATGTTAGTTGAAAAGAAACCCTGGTCAAAACATGTCCCTAGTGATTAATGGTAGTAAAATCGGGAAAGTAACCAAATTTAAAGAGCTAGGACCTGTGATAAAGTCGACACTTGATTGTGATGATGAAATTAAGATTCGCTGTGGGATTGGCAAAAAACACTAAGAAATGTGCTGATATACACAGACATGCCGCTTCATCTGGAAAATAAGGGTGATGCAATGCTATGCTATCCCTGCCCTACTCTATGGAGCAGAAACTTGGTCAATTAAAGCAGCTTCAGTAAAGAGATTAGAAGCAACAGAAATGTGGTTCTTGCGCCAATTACTAAAAATACCATGGATTGAGAAAGTGAGTAATGCTGAAGTGCAGAGAACTAACGGGGACAATTGAAAGAACAGACACATCGTACCTGGGGCACATTATGAGAGGAAAAAATATAATTTTAGAAGGCAGAATATAAGGAAAGCGCCCACCAGGTAGAAGGAAGCAATCATGGTCACAGAATACCAATACATGGACTGGCATCAACAACTTTGAAGAGCTGGTTCAAGAAACAAGGGAACGCTGTCTGTGAGCAGCCGATGCATGTGTATGGCATCAAGAAGAAAAAGAAGAAGAAGAGAGCAAAGTAGTTTTAGAAATTCTAATATCCTGTAGGATCAATATTTTAGCCGAACATGTGTACATTTGCAAAACTGTTTACTGTGGCTGATTAATGTCTTCGTTCTTACTCACAGCGAAACTATAATTTTCGGTCCCGAAAAGAGAGATGTTCGGAATATCAAAACAGCGATTGTGAATATTTTTTCTGCGGCGTCGCGTAAGAAATGGCGTTACATGACGTGACAGGTGTAGGCCGGAGTTGTACGCAGTGGTTGGCTGTGCGGCCATTAATTACGCATTCCGTGGACGCCGTACACCTGCTCTCGAGGCGCCCGACAAACCCCGTGCCAGAGTAATGCCGAACGGGCAGGTGCGACTACTTTCTCCCTGCTCGCTCTCGTCGAGGGGCAGGTAAGTGGGACTCGTAAATTCCGCGCCTAAGTACCTGAAACGGGCGGCAGCACATTTGTTTGGTAATATTTAGAATGTATCGATTAGTTAGGCTCCACAAATTTGTTTTACAAGTGGTTTCGAGGCGATGTGTTTTGTAACTGCCTGACAAATAAGAGAATCACCCAGGAGGCAAACATGATCGAATGTCGAATTACGTACACGCTCACATCATCGACGGGTAAGTACAAGACCCGAAGAAAAATGCTCCAACAAAAAACGCGAATATGCTCGTGTTTATAAGACTGACCGAAAAGTGGGGTGCCAGCATTGTACCTTCCACAACACCTTTAAAAATTCTTCCAAAAATTTTGGCATGCGAAAGTATTCGCTCTCTTTTTAACGTCCAACTCACTTCCCATTCCTACAAGCTCTCCTAATTGTAACTCACTCACATCCACGAGTCCATCGCTGTAAGTCGCTTATATCCATCCACTCCCACTCGCCCATTCTCATTCACTCATTCACCCCAACTCACTATTACTTTGTGTCCCTCTGACTGCCTCACAGCCATAGTCTCCTTCCTACTGTCCTACTAATACTCTCTCCTCTCATAGCCACTGTATCCCTCTTGCCCTCTCTCACTGCTACTATATCATTCATTCGGTCCCACTGTTGCAGTCTCTTTTCACTTTCACTATCTCTCTCTTCCTCGTTCTCAATGTCGCAGACTTTCGTTATCACTGGTTTTCACACACTTCCACTTTCTTCTTCTATTTATTCCTCTTCCAGTGTCCCTCTCTCCCGTCCCACTGTTGCTGTCTCTTTTCATTTTCACTATAACTCTCTTCCTCGTTGTCTTTGTCGTAGACTTTCGTTATCACTGGTTTTCACACCTCTTCCTCCTTCTATTTATTCCTCTTCCAGTGGCCCTCTCTCCCTCACTTTCTTCCTACGAGTATTCTATCACTGTCAACTATGTCCCACTGACAGTATGTCTTTCACACAGCCATTGTCTCGTTCGCTCTTTCTATAACACAACCGCTGTCTACTATCTTCCACTGTTTATTATCTTTCAGTCTCTTTCACACTCCCGCTGTCTCTTTCTCTCAGCACAGAAAAGCGCGACTATGTGGTCTTACCAAAATTTTTGGCAAAATTTTTTAAATGAAGATAGTAACTGTACTCGAAAGAACAGATACCATTGATGAACGTGCAGCTTCTCTAGAATAAATAATTACTTGAAACCCTCAGCTCCTGACGGGTGTTGTTGACATACCTTGATGGGGAACGCTGAAAAATGTGTGCCCCGACCGGGACTCGAACCCGGGATCTCCTGCTTACATGGCAGACGCGAGTAACGAGTGGATGGGCAAAGTAATTGTAAGGAACATTACGTATGTGGATTGTGGACAGTTGGGAATGTGCATCTCATGGGAAACGTGCAAGGGATAAGTCCCTGCAGTCGCGCTATTCATCTGTGGCCTCGGTGCCTCAGATGGATAGAGCGTCTGCCATGTAAGCTGGAGATCCCGGGTTCGAGTCAAGGTCGGGGCACACATTTTCAGCTGTCCCCATCAAGGTATGTCAACAACACCTGACAGCAGCTGAGGGTTTCAATTAATTATCATTTTAATGATATAGGAGAAGACAGAATGAGGATGCTGGTACCCCAATTTTCAGTCAGAGTCTTTTAAATGGACAGAAATATATTCACATTTTTTTATGCTCCGATAGGAACATTTTTCCGCTTGATCCTTTCTTTTCTCTGCTGCAGCACGGTATGTAACTCATATGAAAAGCAATGTGTTGGTCAGTAAAATTTAGGTAGTTTACCTGTGTGAAACTGCCATAACACAAAACCAATTTTACACCACAGACCGGATTTTACGTGCAAAAAACTTGTTCATGTGCTTCAGAAAAATATTGGTTCCCAGATGATATCGGAGACACTTACCAAGAGTATTTCTCCATGCTACGTCACTTTATAAACTACGTTTTCGCCCCACACCAAATTTTAGTACATCTTTTACGTGTACAAGTAGGGAAATTTTCGACCTCTGTACCTCGTAAACGAATAAAGATATGAAGAGAATTTTCAAGGATGTTTGACATGGGGATCTTAGCAATACGTCATAAAAATTTTAACCATTTGCTGTGAATAGTCGTACCGGCATCCTCGGCTGGGTTTTCGTCCGCAGGAACGGCGAAAGTATGGTAAAGAAAGCTCTTTTTTCTGAGGAAATGCCCATGAAGTAATGGTGCCTCCATAAGTCCCACAAGCCCACCGTAGACCACATAAAATGCAAAAATAACGAAACGATTTGCTCCATTTGCCTAAACAGGAGAGTGACACTGACTTGATCCTTCTCCTGGTACACAAATGGGCCCTAGCCCAAGAGCTGTGTAAAACACAAGGCCCTACCTTTTTATCACCAATAGTACCCGAGGTACTACCACCGGAAAATCCCGTATTTATTCGCGATGTTTTGGAACATATTAGATACGCATGTTGTCTCATGCATACTGACTAAATGCTATGGCGCAAGTTAATTTTTAATATACACTGCTGGCAATTGAAGTCGCTATACCAAGAAGAAATGCAGATGATAAACGGGTATTCATTGGATAAATACATTACACTAGAATTAACATGTGATTACATTTTCAAGCAATTTGGGTGCATAGATCCTGAGAAATCAGTAGCCAGAACAACCACCTCTGGCCGGAATAACGGCCTGGGCAGTGAGTCAAACAGAGCTTGGATGGCGTGTATAGGTACAGCTCCCCATTCAGCTTCAACACGATACCACAGTTCATCAAAAGTAGTGAATGCCGTATTGTGACGTGCCAGTTGCTCGGCCACCATTGACCAGACGTTTTCAGTTGGTGAGAGATCTGGAGAATGTGCTGGCCACGGCTACAGTCGAACATGTTCTGTATCCAGGAAGGCCCGTACAGGACCTGCAACGTGCGGTCATGCATTATCCTGCTGAAATGTAGGGTTTTGCAGGGATCGAATTAAGGGTAGAGCCACGGGTCGTAACAAATCTGAAATGTAACGTCCATTATTCAAAGTGGCGTCAATGCGAGCAAGAGGTGACCGAGACGTGTAACCAATGGCACCCCATACCGTCACGCCGGGTGATACGCCAGTATGGCGATGACGAATATACACTTCCAATGTGCGTTCACCGCGATGTCGCCAAACACGGACGCGACCATCGTGATGCTGTAAACAGAACCTGGATTCATCCGAAAAAATGACTTTTTGCCATTCGTGCACCCAAGTTCGTCGTTGAGTACACCATCGCAGGCGCTCCTCTCTGTGATGCCGCGTCAAGGGTAACCGCAGCCACGGTCTCCGAGCTGATAGTCCATGCTGCTGCAAACGTCGTCGAACTGTTCATGCAGATGGTTGTTGTCTTCCAAACGTCCCCATCTGTTGACTCAGGGATCGACACGTGGCAGCACGATCCGTTACAGCCATGCGGGTAAGATGCCTCCCATCTCGACTGCTAGTGATACGAGGCCGTTGGGATCCAGCACGGCGTTCTGTATTACGCTCCTGAATCCACCGATACCATATTCTGCTAACAGTCATTGGATCTCGACCAACGCGAGCAGCGATGTCGCGATACGATAAACCGCCATCGCGATCCGACCATTATCAAAGTCGGAAACGTGATGGTACGCATTTCTCCTCCTTGCACGAGGCATCTCAAAAACGTTTCGCCAGCCAGCGCCAGTCAACTGCTGTTGAGAGATCGGTTGGAAACTTTCCTCATAGCACGTTGTAGGTGTCGCCACTGGCGCCAACCTTGTGTGAATGCTCTGAAAAGCTAATCATTTGCATATCACAGCATCTTCTTGCTGTCGGTCAAATTTCGTGTCTGTAGCACGTCATCTTCGTCGAGTAGCAATTTTAATGGCCAATAGTGTCGTATACAGTCCTTTACAGGTTTATTTGGTACACGTTGATTCGTGCGACATCCCTGAATACATCTTATGTACGCAATGCGCTGAATGAATGACTAAATGAGTGAATGGATGTGAATTATTCTTGTCTATATAACCTAACATGCAACAGTTTGTGGAGCAGTACTCTAGATAGGCTGTAGCGCAAACGACAATAGAACGTTATGCTTTAGACTTAATAGCATCTGCTGAGCGGCTTCGAAAGCCCCCATTTTTTCCCGCCGGCCAGTGGAAGAGACCCGGTCGCGAATCGCCTCTGACACTCTGTGCCCCCGGTCCGGGCTGGACATCAATCAAACGCGGGTATTCCACCTTTTAACGCGATTCAAATCCGAGGTGGTTTTATTGAATATGCATAAATAAATTTGGGGCGCGCGCCGCGGCCATTACGCGGGTGATTTGTGGCGGTTTTAAACACTGCGCCGGGCGCGCCGTGATCCTTCGTCACGGCTGTATTAGCAGACCGGCCGGCCTCTCCCTTCGGCCCGTCGGCCGTGATTAACGGCGAATCGAGTGCCCGCCGGCGCACCTAGCGTAATTTATGAAGCGTGCCGCCAGCAGGCTCGACGCGCGTCGTCCCCGCCTGGTCCTTACGGGGACCGATTCGTGATCTTCCGCTCGCTGTGACGGCGCCTGTTTCTTCTACACGTCGGCGGAGAGACTCCCACTAGAGATCAGAAATGATGCCTGTATACTCGCTTTAAACTCGCCGGCGGGTCCTGTGACGCTTTCAGAAAGCGTCCTGCAGTCATGGACTGTGCGGCTCGTTCTGGCGGAGGTTCGAATTCTCCCTCGGGCGTGGGTGTGTGTGTTTGTACTTAGGATAATTTACGTTAAGTAGTGTGTAAGCTTAGGGACTGATGACCTTATCAGTTAAGTCCCATAACATTTCACACACACTTGAATATTCAGAAAGCGTCCCTGGTGCGAAATCCCCTTTTCTCACAAGAGATCCTGCAAACCGTGAATTAAGGCCGACAGGTGGACTCTATATTCCTAGGAAAGAATTTGACACGATGCCAAAATTCCGAGTTGGGAGGTGAAACAGCATTGCTCGTATATTTTTTGTTTCATTATCCGCAAAATCGATTTTCGGTCACTTAGTGACCATCCTCAGTGCTGTAATATACAATTAAAATTGGTAGGCACTGGTATCAACAAGCTTAGAGCGATCACACAGAAGTTTATGTGATCGCTCTAAGCTTGTTGATACCAGTGCCTACCAATTTTAATTGTATATTACAGCACTGAGGATGGTCACTAAGTGATAGCTCTAACCTTGTTGATACCAGTGCCTACCAATTTTAATTGTATATCACAGCACTGAGGATGGTCACTAAGTGATCGCTCTAAGCTTGTTGATACCAGTGCCTACCAATTTTAATTGTATATCACAGCACTGAGGATGGTCACTAAGTGATCGCTCTAAGCTTGTTGACACCAGTGCCTACCAATTTTAATTGTATATTACAGCACTGAGGATGGTCACTAAGTGATCGCTCTAAGCTTGTTGATACCAGTGCCTACCAATTTTAATTGTATATAACAGCACTGAGGATGGTCACTAAGTGATCGCTCTAAGCTTGTTGATACCAGTGCCTACCAATTTTAATTGTATATCACAGCACTGAGGATGGTCACTAAGTGATCGCTCTAAGCTTGTTGATACCAGTGCCTACCAATTTTAATTGTATATCACAGCACTGAGGATGGTCACTAAGTGATCGCTCTAAGCTTGTTGATACCAGTGCCTACCAATTTTAATTGTATATTACAGCACTGAGGATGGCCACTAAGTGACCGAAAAACGATTTTTCGCATAAGAAAACAAAAAAAAAATACGACCAATGCTGTTTCTCCTTCCAATTATATTCATTATCTGGTCGTGGTGCACATAACACTCCATGGAGTCCCCAATCAATAAAATTCCGAGTGTTAACGTAGGTACAAGCGTACGGAATAGCTTCCCAGATATGTGAGTGGCTCGAAGACTTTTTGACTAAGAGAACGCAAAAAATGGTTCAAATGGCTCTGAGCACTATGGGACTTAACTTCTATGGTCATCAGTCCCCTAGAACGTATAACTACTTAAACCTAACTAACCTAAGGACGTCACACACATTCATGCCCGGGGCAGGATTCGAACCTGTGACCGTAGTTGTTCCGCGGTTACAGACTGTAGCGCCTAGAACCGCTCGGTCACTCCGGCCGGCTTAAGAGAACGCAGTATGTTATCCTCGACAGCGAGTGTTCAACAGAGACAAGTGTTACGAGTGCCCCAGGGAAACGTGATACGATCTCTGTAATTTTCTATACACATAAATGATATGGCGGACAGGATGGGCAGGAATCTGCGGTTGTCTGCTGACGATGCTGTGGTGTACGGTAAGGTGATGTCACTGAGGAATTCTAGGAGGATACAACATGGTTTAGACAACATTTCTTGTTGGTCTGATGAATGGCAGCTACTTCTAAATGTAGAAAAATGTAAGTTAGTGCAGATGAGTGGTGAAAACAACCCACAATGTTCGATTACATTATTAGTAGTGTCCTACTTAACACAGTCAAGTCGATTAAATATCTAGGTGTAGCGTTGCAAAGCAATAGTCTAGAGGACTGATGACCTCGGCAGTTAAGTCCCATAGTGCTCAGAGCCAGCCAGCTGCATTGCAATAGATGGCAATCATATCGAGCACATGTTGTCAAAAGGACGCCAGAGACATGGTGATCACTGACAGTAGTGCAGTAGAGCTTGTAGATCGTAACTCCGAAAATACAACCAGTGATAATAGGAACTTTTCTCCTTTCCTTGCATATCACATTCTCTATAAATACTGGTACCATTTATTCGGGCGCGCACACACACACACACACACACACACACACACACACACACACATATATATATATATATATATATATATATATATATATATATATGACCAGGCCAAATATCTCACGAAATAAGCGTCAAACGCAAATTACAAAGAACTAAACTTGTCTAGGTTGAAGGGGGAATCCAGATGGCGCTATGGTTGGCCCGCTAGATGGCGCTGTCATAGGTCAAACTGCGTTTTTTTAAAATAGGAACCCCCATTTTTATTACATATTCGTGTAGTACGTAAAGAAATATGAATGTTTTAGTTAGACCACATTTTTCGCTTGGTGATAGAGGGCTCTGTAATAGTCACAAACATATGGCTCACAATTTTAGCCGGACAGTTGGTAACAGGTAGGATTTTTAAATTAAAATACAGAAAGTAGGTACGTTTGAACATCTTATTTCGGTTGTTCCAGTGTGATACCTGGACTTTTCTAAACTTATTATTCCCGAGAACGCATGCTGTTACAGCGTGATTACCTGTAAATACCACATTAATGCAATAAACGCTCAAAATGATGTCCGTCAATCTCAATGCATTTGGCAATACGTGTAACGACATTCCTCTCAACAGCGAGTAGTTCGCCTTCCGTAATGTTCCCACATGCATTGACAGTGCGCTGACGCATGTTGTCAGGCGTTGTCGGTGGATCACGATGGCAAATATCCTTCAACTCTCCCCACTGAAAGAAATCCGGGGACGTCAGATCGGGCGAACGTGCGGGCCATGGTATGGTGCTTCGACGACCAATCCACCTGTCATGAAATATGCTATTCAATACCGCTTCAACCGCACGCGAGCTATGTGCCGGACATCCGTCATGTTGAAAGTACATCGCCATTCTGTCATGTAGTGAAACATCTTGTAGCAGTAACATTGGTAGAACATTACGTAGGAAATCAGCATACATAGAACCATTTAGAATCCCATAGATAAAACGGGGGCCAAATATCCTTACTCCCATAATGTCGCACCATACGTTAAGGTCGCTGATGTTCCACTTGTCGCAGCCATCGTGGATTTTCCGTTGAGCAATAGTGCATATTATGTCGGTTTACATTACCGCTGTTGGTGAATGACTCTTCGTCGCTAAGTAGAACGCGTGCAAAAAATTTGTCATCGTCCCGTAATTTCTCTTGTGCCCAGAGGCAGAACTGAACACGCCGTTCAAAGTCGTCGCCATCCAATTCCTGGTGCATAGAAATATGGTACTGGTGCAATCGATTTTGATGTAGCATTCTCAACACCGACGTTTTTGCGATTCCTGATAGGGGCCTCCCGGCCAACGATGCCATACGCTCAATTCATTTTTTTCCTCCTACAGCCTGGTCATCCCGATGACCTGATCTTCATCGTGTGATTCCTGGCTGTGGGGCTATCCGAAAAATGTGTTCAGTGTTCTGGTTTCAAACTTAGTCGTATTGAAGGCACGCATTGCGCAGCACATTCTGAACGTGACCCCGATCAGTTGTAGAACATACTGTTTCTCGATTTCAACTTGTTGTAGAAAACGGTGGACAGCATATTGAACATGTTTTGCGCCAGTCACACGGAAATTAATAATCCGATATGATTTTGATTGATGCTTTTTATGCGGTTTTTGGTCTCAGGACAACTAAAAATCGATTTTTCCCACCCGATGGGAAATGACGTTGTCATGGTGGATGGGCTTATGTAACTAAGAGTATCACACCTGTACACCCATGCACACTGAGTGGTACAGTTTAGTTAATGTCAAACGTACACCTTAGGCATTGTTGTATGATTCATTTGCCATTTGTAGACGGCCAATATTAAATTATGATGTTTACAGCGCCATCTATTGCTACATTTTGTAACTATTTCTTTTTCTTCTGCCATACGTTTTCGTCTACTCCGATAATATTCCGTTGGCGTTTTTCTACAGAGTTTTGAAACTTTACTTATAATCACCCTATATATGTATCCAGGGTGAGTCACCTAACATTACCGCTGGATATATTTCGTAAACCACATCAAATACTGACGAATCGATTCCACAGACCGAACGTGAGGAGAGGGGCTAGTGTAATTGGTTATTACAAACCATAAAAAAATGCACGGAAGTATGTTTTTTAACACAAACCTACGTTTTTTAAATGGAACCCCGTTAGTTTTGTTGGCACATCTGAACATATAAACAAATACGTAATCAGTGCCGTTTGTTTCATTGTAAAATGTTAATTACATCCGGAGATATTGTAACCTAAAGTTGACGCTTGAGTACCACTCCTCCGCTGTTCGATCGTGTGTATCGTAGGCATCCAAAGGGAACGGTGATGGACCTTAGGTACAGAAGAGACTGGAACAGCACATTACGTCCACAGGCTAACACCTTTTTATTGGTCTCTTTCACTGACGCACATGTACACTCTTTGACATAAAACTTGACCGGCGGCCGGCCGCTTCAGAGGCTAAGTCCGCGCCGATCGCGACATGGGACAAAGAAACTGGCCAACTCGCTAATTCTCTAAGTCCGGTTATCTGCACAATCTGGCAACACTGTAGACTGCGGCACTTCCTGGAGGAAAACTTGTCCCAAGATAGAGAGACTCTAGGCTGATTACGCCTGTGGTCTAGCGGTAGCGTGCGTTGTTTCTGTTCATAATGTCAGTGGATCGAGAGCAGCTGGCATAAAATATTTTTATAGCCTCTTCTGTCTGAATGCTGAAGACGTGAATGTAATGGTAGCGCAGATTCAATCTATTTCGCTTTGTGACACACCGATATCAAAATTTTATCTAGTAACGATTTTGCGGCAGATTTCCTGCAGACTGTCCTCCTCTGGACGCCGTATGCGGCAAAGCTCCGGGATCCATTTGCTGGCTACTGGCAGCGGCCGTGGCGACAGCAGCGGCGCTGCACTCCCCCGTTCTTTATCGAAAGCGCCTGCTACCGCTCATCGCTTTTGATGATTTGAAACGCTTTATTATTAAATGTTGCTCCACAGAAAATTTCTACAATTTCCATTCACGCTCAAAAGCAACGGAGACAGACGCCCTGATTAGTAGGCGGGTAATCGGCAAGAGCTGAGTATGGCCCGAAATTAATTTTATAGACTGGGACGAAATTAAACCACCTCACTACATTCGATGAATTTATAAATGCTTCATACCTCGTTTCTTTTCCTTTCAAACTTAATTATTTGTGCAACTTTTGGTCAATGATTGGATGTTTTCGTCAAGCCAGAGTGAGCGTCTGTGGTGTAAAATGTATTACAGTTCTTGTTTCATTCCTTATGGTAAGTCTATGCGATAAACTGTGTGAATACCTTGCAATGCATGCTCTGTAGCAGTGCAGGCACACTGCACATTTGGAGTTCCATGTATGGGTTCATGAAGTATTTATTGTTGATCGGAAGTGATAGTTAAGGTCATTAGATTTAATCCAGATAAATTTGTCGTTTTGAAGGTTTCAGAGAACGGAAAGGAATTGCTAACGCCGGTGTTAGAAAACGTCTACAGTTAAATGCTATTGCAAAAATTTAGAAGATGTGAACTATATTAATGAACATGTGCACTTCATAAACAACCTTCTGACATGTTAGACCTATATGACGAACAAAGCTCAAATTTATATCGTTGACAGTCGGTTTGAATCTTTTCAGGACCAATTTTACAGTGAAGCACCTTGGAATTTGCAAAGCAGAAATCCATGATATTAACTTAATTTACTAAGTCGAAATCGGACGAAGATTGATGTTTAAAGGCATTCTTCAGATTTCGCATAAGAAATGTTTACTAGCAGTTTGCAACTCCATTAATTAAAATGGAAAATAAAATGTTTTAGTCAGCGGCTTCTACCGTGATTCGAACTTATAGTACAAGCACTGCAACGCACAAGGGAACCTCTGAGCTAACGACACACTGGCGGCCAGAGGCGGACTATAGTCACTGCGATGTTGCCTGAGCCTCAAAACGCAACCTTAAACACAGAAACAGAGGAGGTGGAGATTACTGTTTTAACGTCCCGTCGACAACGATGTCATTAGAGACGGATCACAAGCTCGGATTAGGGAAGGATGGGGAAGGAAATCGGCCGTGCCCTTCCTAAGGAACCATCCCGGCATTTGCCTGAAGCGATTTAGGGAAATCATTGAAAACCTAAATCAGGATGGCCGGGCGCGGGATTGCACCATCGTCCTCCCGAATGCACACACAAACAGGTGTTACTTATGTGAAGAACGCCGTTCTTGGAGTCCAGAAATTAAATATACTTTCTAATTGTGTCATCTTGCAGTGGATTATATCGTACGAGTCTTCGATGTGGAAAACGAATGTTAAGTGAATTTAGCGAGGTAACGCCGACCTACACCCGGAAGTAAATGCACTATCAGAGTGTTGACAAATACTTGCTACGACGCTGCCATTTCTCGGCTCTCTGACGAGGCAGCTCTTCAGCGAAATGCTTGCCGTGATTCTCCGATACGGTTCTTCAGAGTGGAGACGCGCGCGCACGTTTGGTTTTTATGCGGCGTTCTCCCCTGGTGGTTTCTGACGTCGCCTTGTGGGCTATGTATACATATGAGACATTCAATTATCATTAATCCAGAATGATACAAGTTTCAGCTTCCGGCGTGGAAGAAGGCTGTTGACGCCGACATTATATCATTTCAACGTAGGGAAAGCAAAACGGATCATTCAATGTTTCTCATTCAACATAAAGCATGTGAGATAAATTTCCGTAACGTTCATAATCATCTAAAAATACAAACGAAGTAAAAATACACCGGAATCTTATTCGAATTGAATATAATGTAAGATACCAAACGCTTTGCACCTCGATGTCGAATTTGTCCACTTGCAATCGTTTGCAGCATGCACATAGATTGTCATGATTACCACGAGAATGAAGAAATATGTTGGTAAGGATGGAAGCAAGAAGAGACGCAGTCAACAAATATTCTATTCCTCATGGCATTCATTTCATTTGACACGTAAGAAGAGGTAAAGCGGGAATTTACTTTCGTTAACACGAAAGATATGCCGCACATATTGATAACGAGGAAGTCTGCGTCTTCATACGTTTCCTCCTTGAAATCTGTATGCTCTATTATATACTAAGTAGCCCGATCATTGTTTCAGTAATGTTACCCTCTTGTTTGACCCCGTAACGATGAACAGATTCCAAATGCATGTCTCTGCGTGAAAGTAGCTGTTCGAACCCTTCCTGGGTTGTTTTTTGTGTTTTATTGCTTGGAATTCCTGAAGCAGACCACTGTGCCTTCCCCCCTCGTGGGTTAGGTCTCAAAACTAAACCGCTTTGTGTCCAATGGCATAATTTATTCATACAGCATCAGCATAAGACTCTTGCGAGTGAGAGAATGACAATAACAATCGTAACAAGAACAAGCAAATAATGAATGATGTTTATTCCAACGCAGAACGAGAATGGCTTTAAATATAAAAATCTATATCTATATCCATATCTATTGATCTTTGAGTTGGCACAATGAAAATATATTCTTAGCATTTAGTTACTGAATTTAGTTCTGGATGTTTGCAGAGAAAAGGAAAAGTCGGTACTTCTCGCTAGTGTAATATAATGTGAACCAGCAACTACCCTTTCCTTAGAACACGACTCAAGCAGGTCCTCAAGTAGGCACTGCTGCACTCTGTTCCCTGACATTGCTCTGATGACGGTTAATGCAGATAGTTCCGATTATGAAATACAAAACGTATTGCAGGTTAGTTCCTAGGATAGTAACATTAAATTTGCGTTGTAGACGGCACATGAACGTGACGACTATCCATATTACTCATCAATATAAAAAGACAGTATTTTGGGAATTTAGCAGGATTACTCAAAATGAATTCTGAAATTGGGTGACTGACCGCACAGGTGCTAAACGTCGTCAAGAGTATACGATGTCCTAATCGCATTAGGAATATGAAGATCGTCTTCGACAGCTCGCAACTTTCACATAGCTAACCCCACCCTACTCCAGACAGCTCTCGGTGGAGTTGCACTACGTTGCCGATGTTATGGAAGGCCTTCAAACCGACAACAGACCACATATTGAAAAATACAAGCGAATTCTCTTGCAGCGTAAGCTTATTGTAACTAATCTAAAAATTATTGGAGAGGAACATTGTCCTATTCAAAAAAGTAAAATGTTACACACTGTTGACGTCGAACGGACATTATCTATGTCCTGTCTTGTGTCCTACTCATCTATAATATCAAGTGTACTATGAAAATGATTATATATAATGGATTATAAGGTAATGCATTGATACCAGATGGTGGGGGCCGGCCGATGTGGCCGTGCGGTTCTAGGCGCTTCAGTCTGGAACCACGTGACCGCTACGGTCGCAGGTTCGAATCCTGTCTCGGGCATGGATGTGTGTGATGTCCTTAGGTTAGTTAGGTTTAAGTAGTTCTAAGTTCTAGGGGACTGATGACCTTAGAAGTTAAGTCCCATGGTGCTCAGAGCCATTTGATCTATTTACCACAAAATGACATTAAAAATTTAAGTTATTCACGAGCAGCTAGTTGAGAATATGTATGAACATTAAATGACACGACGAACCGTCATGTTCTGCATATGGATTCAAACCCAGCTCATGCAGACTAAGCAAAGATTTCGTGACTGACGGAAACTAACAGTCATTCCTGATTAGGCGTACAGAGAGTGATATACCTCGATTTTAGACAGTATCAGTTAGCAAATATCAACTTTAAATTGCATAACGCAAACATTTTTAACAGACGCGAATTCCTACCCAGCATCTATTGTCCCTGTTAACGAACTACGAGAGATGTTAAATATTGCTTCTTCACAAGTAACTTACTTGAAATGCCGTGAGGTAAAGCTGTGTGTTGGACACGGATTCGAACCCGGAACCTAATCGGATTGCTATCGAAGCACAGTCAAATGTGACATATCGGAATTTCGCGGCAGTAACTAGATGTTATAACTGAAATGACGAGACGAAAAATTAATTTTTTCCTTCCCAGGACTCCAACCCGGCACCTATCGCTGTTATATTCTAGAGAAAACTAACGTTAAATATGGGTTTGTTGCACCAGCAGTGACATGTGAGCATGTTTGAACTGAAATAATATGACGAAGAGTTCAGCGCTCACTGGGAATAGAGCCCCACACATATCGTTGTTGACTACACACAAAGAGACGTCAGCTACCGAATTTTTCTCCACCAGCTGCTCAGAATAGCATCTTGAACTTACAGTCATCTCGCAAATAGTTCTGTGTCTCACTGGGAGTTAAAAACGTCAGATATCGTTAGTGTGACAGCGAATGAAAATACATTAAAAATCAAAATTATTATCCACCAGCAGACAGGTGTTCTCATGCTAGAGCTTGATAATACATAATTAAATCTTTAGTGCCGGGCCAGGATTCGATCCCATTCACGCATAATATGTGAAGGTGTTGAGGAATCTGCAGTTTTGAACAAACAACAAATTGTAGCCGAGCTGTATTGCCACGAAGGGATCAAATTCCGCGTTAAGGGCGGTCTGAGTTGCATTCCCAGTTCAGAACCAATTTTATCGACATACAGAAGCTCAAATAAAAGATGGAATAAGTGTCCTGTGACCATACATAGCGTTTGTGTCGTCACTTGAAATAAATAACTAGTATAAGAAAGGTTACTGGTGGTAGAGTTTCTACATGTCGCCACTCCAGACTTTATTGTGGTTCAACCTACCGTCTACTTGGTAAAGAAGGAATATCATCTTTAATGTGAATTTTCTGACCACGCAGCCATTATATCTCCTTCACTTGGTGTAGCCAGGAGAGAATGGAATCTGTCTCTCCCTATCTAAAATCTTTGACAGAAGTGGGAATCGAACCCAGACCATAGGTATAACAACCTACCATCCGTCCAACAGACCACGAAATCCTCTTCTCTGCGAGTCATTTTTCTATCGTAACGCAGTTACGCCACACTGGATGAGAATTCTGACACACAGGCTCCCTGTAGTAATTTGCAGCATGTTCAGTAAATTCATTTACTTGGTTGACAGAATCACCATGAACTGGCTGCCTCGGCTACCCAGTGCATACATTCGACTATTTTGTAATCACAGAAATAAAATCACGTTACTGCCACCTACACACAACTGCCAACATTGTAGGAAGCAGAAGTTTAAATAAGAAGTGTTCCTTTTCACTTGAGCTATTCTATTGCGCTATCTGTTACTAGAAAACGTCGTTCAGTCCAAAAGAAAAGCTGTAACTGTTTGTCTCTCAGAAATCAAGGCATGGCCATATGCATAATCTCACAGTGCTGTGGAATCCAAAAGTTCTGGAGGAATAGTTGCCGAGCTCTGGAGCTGTTGTAGTTCCGTGTCAGCTTGTAGCATAGATAAGATGTCGCGAGTTCGAATACATTCAGTGCTACATTTTTTAAAACGCAATTCTGCTCTCTGCTGAAGTTATCAATCTAATGGAACTTTGAACAAATTCCCTTCACTTCTCAACCCAAAGTAGTCGCATGTGGAAAAAGGACTAACTACTGTGACTTTTGTCCTATTCAGGTTTAATAGACAGCAGGCAGCAGATGCATCTCGAAGATGTGCAGGGAGAGCGCATCGTGCCATAATATGTCAGAAAAGTATTTTCTACATTAGCCGTCGTGTGGTAGTGATATTTTATTCTTCTTCAAACTTTGATTGACAGCTTTAACTCAGAACAAATTTTCTACATGCATGTAATCAATAAACTGCATGTGCATTGTCAGACTGTCATAGGTAACATCAGAGAATTCGCATATATCGTTGATGATTAATTTCTCTCTCATGTTTACTATTGTTTTAACAACACTAAAGGAAACCTTACGAAAATTGTGCACTGTATTATAAGAAATGAAATAAAACTAACGATGATAACCTTACGACGAAAGTATCTGTACACAAGCATGCCTCTATCGACACGAATTAGTAAAATACTACTCACTTAGATTTTGATAGGGTCTGTGTTTAATTGGTATGCTGTGTCATACTCAAGAGGTATGCAAATGTGGCATTTCATAAATATAGTTACGTATTCCTAGAAACCCAAAATTCGCTTGTCAGCAGCGGAAAGAGGCGATACCTGTTGTGCAGCATTGTAAGTTTTTCAACATTCCACTATGAGCTGAAAGCATTTTCTTGCGATTTCCGTATTGATGTTTGATCTGACTGCTTGTAGCTCTTTCACAGAAGGGATAAAAACGTTTCAGTCAGTGAGACTGGAACTGCGAACCGTAACAGACGCTGTTTCACAGGTCAGCACGTTACCACAGAGCTGGCGAGGGGGTATGGGTCTCAGCTTCCTATTACGACGGCAATAGTAACTAGAACTCGTAAACCGCTATTTAAAGGTCGAGATTAGTTGCGATTTCCACCTGCAACGACTTTCTTGGGCTGAAAACCGTAAATTTTCAATCTTTTGTTACCCTTCAAGCTATAATAACTCAGATTATTCAATGGAAATGACAGGTAAAATCAAGTGAACTTTGAGGCTTAATTCCGTGCACACCAGGAAGTAACTCGTCGATCACAGAGTTGCCAAACATACGTTGCCTTGTTGCCAAATCTCAGTTACAGTACCAGCAGGAAGAAGACGAACCGATGTGATCCTACAGCGGTCTGGGAAGTGACCATAGCTGGTGTCTCCAAGTCGCGGCTGCTACGGCCTGGAATACGTAATGCGTCTGATTCGCTTTCTGTAACTAGGTTTAGGGACTGGAGCGTAGTTACTAATAATACTCAGAACTGACTGCAAACTGAGCATCATAAATCAGTAACTCTCATTGTTGTTTTTATATTTCTTTCGTAAGTGCACTCAAAACTAAGAAAGTCATTCGCAGGCGTTTTCCTGCCTCGCCGATAGTCGAGCAGAACATACAAACAAAAATAAAAAAGAATGTGTGTGTGTGTGTGTGTGTGTGTGTGAGAGAGAGAGAGAGAGAGAGAGAGAGAGAGAGAGAGAAATAAAAAGCAATGAGAGAGTGTGTAAAAAATTGTTGTAAAGAAATTGAATCATGGTATTTAAAGAAATCTTTCATTAAAATGACACGTTCCACATCATTACGAAATGTCGTATTCATGATCTATGGAACAAGAGTTAATCTAATGTAATGTAATCTAATCTAATCACATCATATTGATTATTAGCCATGAAGAGTCATGAACTACCGAAAGTTTTGCCAATACCAGTAACCAAATCTAAACTTGAAAATAAAAGACGACAATTTTTGTAATAAACCGTGACTCCTATCAAGACCCTTTCATCCCTGTTATCTAACCACGAAAGATGTCTGATATACCTCCATTCTGAAGTAACAAAGTGTGCATGCATTTAAAGATGAAGTGCATGATGTGAAGTTCTGTGACGGAGATACGAACCCAACACGTAATCCGATTGTTAACTAAGAAAAATCAAATGTTACGTATCGGTTTTTCTTACGAGCCGCTAGGTGTCTGAATCTAAAATAAGGATACAAACTTTTGTGCCTAAGCGACAATCGAACTGCACACCTACCGCGCATCCACGAATATAGCTTAAGTATCAGTTGCTTACTCATGAACAGTAAGATGTGTGCGTGTTTGACCAGAAATAACGACACCTGTTGCGATCGTTGGCAACACATGAACAGACATTGAAATTGCGCGTTAATTTTCACTAGCAGGTGGGTGTGCACTTGATAAAGCTAGAAATGAAATTATGAATATTTTTGTACTGGATCAGGTTTCAGACCCACATACTTACCTTTGGAAGAGAGCTAGAGAAGATTGCAGTCTTGGGAACAGGAACGAAATGACTGAACTATACTGTTCCGAGAGATTCAGATCCTCGAAAGAGGAGATACGAATTCGAATCACAGTCCAGCACCAAATTTTTAAACGTCTCTAGTTCAATCAAGTACAAGTAAAATAAGAGCCCTGTCCCTTTAAATGGCTATCGGTTCATCAAATAAAATAAAATTTTCTAATGTAAGTAAGTTTACTGGCGACTTTATTTCTGTTTACCATGACTTCCGCTTTGTCATTTCCCAACGAAAACTGGCTCTGCTCAGTTGGTTATGAAGGAACGTGATGTTTAATGCGGATTCTGGATTATAACGTCTTTCTCTTGAGGTTACCAGAGGTAAAATAAATCTGTTTGTGCCTCTTAAAAGTAAATGCCTGAACCCACGCATTGCATCTGTGATAGCTCGTTCCACCAGACCATTGTGGCCACATTACCCAGCCCCAGGAGTGTGCTGTAACGGATGATGTGCTTAGCTTACAAAATTAGTCACGGTGGAAAAAATGCGAGTCTGTTAAATGGTCAAGTAGAAGCAAGCTTCTGACGCAGAGATTATGCTATTCTCATGTCAGCAGGATGTAAAGACTCTTCTAGGCATCATAGGCTGGATGTGAAGCCATTTTGATTTTTCACAAATCCAGCAAATTTCTTAGTTCGAGAAAATCCACTGTGAAGTGTGAAGTTGCCGGATAATTCGATTATTACTGTTATTATTAATATCATTTTATTCGTACCGCTGATGGAACACGACCGTAGTCTTGAGGTAAAACGCGAGACCAGCTAATATGACGTCTGGCGACCGAAAGCACATATCGACAGAATTTTTATCGCCCCTTTCCTCTCGGTGCTGAAGCTATGAGTGTAATTCAAGCGAATCTACAATATCATATTAGCTGGTCTCGCGTTTAACCTCAAGACTACGGTCGTAGTCTAGAGTAATGTACTAAGACTGGTGTCAAGACTTCCTCTGGGAAGTGCCGCAGTCTACATGTTGCTAGATCGAGCATATTGCCAGACATAGAATTCTGAGAGGAGCATGACTGTATTGTCCACCTTACGTGAACGACTCGGCGGTCAATTTTTTGGTCTGAGACTGTATCTACAACACATATTGCTCGCTTAAGACCCAGAAGAATTTAAAAAAAAAGTAGTTTATGAGAGCAACGTTAACCATAGCGTTCGAAGTATTCATAGTATTGTATACGTGTGTGTAAACGCCTTCCAGTGACCACTCAAGAAAGACAAGGATACACAGTCTAGCTTCAATATTATAAATACGCCTCAGTTTGTGGATGAACTCAGACTTAAGTTGATAATAATTTTGAAAATATAGCAGCACTGTACCCATTGGTGTTAAACTCGTTTTCAACCAATGATTCCCACAGCTACAGGGATACTACTTGTGATACCTCTTAGACAAAATACTTAAGCAGTGTTATCAGACGAAAAGATCAACCTGACACAAACTGTGGGAAGTTTGTTTTACAACCTTCGTACCTGGATATTCAGCTTTTTCCTATTTGAGATATCTGTGAACGTTGCTGCTTAAGACGATTTAAGCAGAAAATAAATTCCCTCAGCTTCGACAATGTTTAAAGAAATCGTCTTATCGGCACTAAATCGTGATTTGTGATTTGTTTACCGGCTGTACTCTTCCGTATTTTGCCGGTTGGAAGGCGAAAGCTTATTGACAAATTTCACACAGAAATTACTGTTACAGTGTACTTATGGAGCCAAATGAGTCAATTGCGTATTTTCCGGTGAGAAAGAGCACTGGCAAACAGTCTTCGCTACATTAGGTTATTTAAACTGGTGTCACTCTGAGCTAGAATTTATGGTCAGCGACTAAGTGTAAGGTCAACGTTTCGGATGCGAGTTTTGCGACTGTGAAATACTTTTATACATTATAGAAGCGAATATTAAATTTGCACTAATATTGCGAAAATTTTGTACTTGGACAGCTTAGAATGAAAATACTTCTGTTTATTGCAAAGGGAAACAATAGATTTTCTAAAACACTGTCTGTCATACACTACTTGAAACAGGTCATGTCGACCAAATCATGTGGAAGAACTAACAGCAACGTATATCGGAAGGCAGTAAGATCTCTTGCCTTTTGGTTTGTCAGTACTCGATAGCCACTTCTAGGCGAAAGTAAATGAAGAAAGGCAGTGCGTTTTTGTTACCAAGTAACGTCTTCGTCAATTACTTTACTTTTAATGTAATCTACGAGTAATTGCTGGTGTTTGATATTAACATTAAAAGGATTCCGTAGACAGGGAAAGAACCTGTTCTTGGGAAACTACTTCTATAGTGACCAAAAGATACTAAATGATGTTCAAGCACTTGTGTTACAGCAGCAGTATGAATAAAATGATATTAATAATAACAGTAATAATCGAATTATCCGGCAACTTCACACTTCACAGTGGATTTTCTCGAACTAAGAAATTTGCTGAATTTGTGAAAAATCAAAATGGCTTCACATCCAGCCTATGATGCCTAGAAGAGTCTTTACATCCTGCTGACATGAGAATAGCATAATCTCTGCGTCAGAAGCTTGCTTCTACTTGACCATTTAATAGACTCGCATTTTTTCCACCGTGACTAATTTTGTAAGCTAAGCACATCATCCGTTACAGCACACTCCTGGGGCTGGGTAATGTGGCCACAATGGTCTGGTGGAACGAGCTATCACAGATGCAATGCGTGGGTTCAGGCATTTACTTTTAAGAGGCACAAACAGATTTATTTTACCTCTGGTAACCTCAAGAGAAAGACGTTATAATCCAGAATCCGCATTAAACATCACGTTCCTTCATAACCAACTGAGCAGAGCCAGTTTTCGTTGGGAAATGACAAAGCGGAAGTCATGGTAAACAGAAATAAAGTCGCCAGTAAACTTACTTACATTAGAAAATTTTATTTTATTTGATGAACCGATAGCCATTTAAAGGGACAGGGCTCTTATTTTACTTGTACTTGATTGAACTAGAGACGTTTAAAAATTTGGTGCTGGACTGTGATTCGAATTCGTATCTCCTCTTTCGAGGATCTGAATCTCTCGGAACAGTATAGTTCAGTCATTTCGTTCCTGTTCCCAAGACTGCAATCTTCTCTAGCTCTCTTCCAAAGGTAAGTATGTGGGTCTGAAACCTGATCCAGTACAAAAATATTCATAATTTCATTTCTAGCTTTATCAAGTGCACACCCACCTGCTAGTGAAAATTAACGCGCAATTTCAATGTCTGTTCATGTGTTGCCAACGATCGCAACAGGTGTCGTTATTTCTGGTCAAACACGCACACATCTTACTGTTCATGAGTAAGCAACTGATACTTAAGCTATATTCGTGGATGCGCGGTAGGTGTGCAGTTCGATTGTCGCTTAGGCACAAAAGTTTGTATCCTTATTTTAGATTCAGACACCTAGCGGCTCGTAAGAAAAACCGATACGTAACATTTGATTTTTCTTAGTTAACAATCGGATTACGTGTTGGGTTCGTATCTCCGTCACAGAACTTCACATCATGCACTTCATCTTTAAATGCATGCACACTTTGTTACTTCAGAATGGAGGTATATCAGACATCTTTCGTGGTTAGATAACAGGGATGAAAGGGTCTTGATAGGAGTCACGGTTTATTACAAAAATTGTCGTCTTTTATTTTCAAGTTTAGATTTGGTTACTGGTATTGGCAAAACTTTCGGTAGTTCATGACTCTTCATGGCTAATAATCAATATGATGTGATTAGATTAGATTACATTACATTAGATTAACTCTTGTTCCATAGATCATGAATACGACATTTCGTAATGATGTGGAACGTGTCATTTTAATGAAAGATTTCTTTAAATACCATGATTCAATTTCTTTACAACAATTTTTTACACACTCTCTCATTGCTTTTTATTTCTCTCTCTCTCTCTCTCTCTCTCTCTCTCTCTCTCTCACACACACACACACACACACACACACACATTCTTTTTTATTTTTGTTTGTATGTTCTGCTCGACTATCGGCGAGGCAGGAAAACGCCTGCGAATGACTTTCTTAGTTTTGAGTGCACTTACGAAAGAAATATAAAAACAACAATGAGAGTTACTGATTTATGATGCTCAGTTTGCAGTCAGTTCTGAGTATTATTAGTAACTACGCTCCAGTCCCTAAACCTAGTTACAGAAAGCGAATCAGACGCATTACGTATTCCAGGCCGTAGCAGCCGCGACTTGGAGACACCAGCTATGGTCACTTCCCAGACCGCTGTAGGATCACATCGGTTCGTCTTCTTCCTGCTGGTACTGTAACTGAGATTTGGCAACAAGGCAACGTATGTTTGGCAACTCTGTGATCGACGAGTTACTTCCTGGTGTGCACGGAATTAAGCCTCAAAGTTCACTTGATTTTACCTGTCATTTCCATTGAATAATCTGAGTTATTATAGCTTGAAGGGTAACAAAAGATTGAAAATTTACGGTTTTCAGCCCAAGAAAGTCGTTGCAGGTGGAAATCGCAACTAATCTCGACCTTTAAATAGCGGTTTACGAGTTCTAGTTACTATTGCCGTCGTAATAGGAAGCTGAGACCCATACCCCCTCGCCAGCTCTGTGGTAACGTGCTGACCTGTGAAACAGCGTCTGTTACGGTTCGCAGTTCCAGTCTCACTGACTGAAACGTTTTTATCCCTTCTGTGAAAGAGCTACAAGCAGTCAGATCAAACATCAATACGGAAATCGCAAGAAAATGCTTTCAGCTCATAGTGGAATGTTGAAAAACTTACAATGCTGCACAACAGGTATCGCCTCTTTCCGCTGCTGACAAGCGAATTTTGGGTTTCTAGGAATACGTAACTATATTTATGAAATGCCACATTTGCATACCTCTTGAGTATGACACAGCATACCAATTAAACACAGACCCTATCAAAATCTAAGTGAGTAGTATTTTACTAATTCGTGTCGATAGAGGCATGCTTGTGTACAGATACTTTCGTCGTAAGGTTATCATCGTTAGTTTTATTTCATTTCTTATAATACAGTGCACAATTTTCGTAAGGTTTCCTTTAGTGTTGTTAAAACAATAGTAAACATGAGAGAGAAATTAATCATCAACGATATATGCGAATTCTCTGATGTTACCTATGACAGTCTGACAATGCACATGCAGTTTATTGATTACATGCATGTAGAAAATTTGTTCTGAGTTAAAGCTGTCAATCAAAGTTTGAAGAAGAATAAAATATCACTACCACACGACGGCTAATGTAGAAAATACTTTTCTGACATATTATGGCACGATGCGCTCTCCCTGCACATCTTCGAGATGCATCTGCTGCCTGCTGTCTATTAAACCTGAATAGGACAAAAGTCACAGTAGTTAGTCCTTTTTCCACATGCGACTACTTTGGGTTGAGAAGTGAAGGGAATTTGTTCAAAGTTCCATTAGATTGATAACTTCAGCAGAGAGCAGAATTGCGTTTTAAAAAATGTAGCACTGAATGTATTCGAACTCGCGACATCTTATCTATGCTACAAGCTGACACGGAACTACAACAGCTCCAGAGCTCGGCAACTATTCCTCCAGAACTTTTGGATTCCACAGCACTGTGAGATTATGCATATGGCCATGCCTTGATTTCTGAGAGACAAACAGTTACAGCTTTTCTTTTGGACTGAACGACGTTTTCTAGTAACAGATAGCGCAATAGAATAGCTCAAGTGAAAAGGAACACTTCTTATTTAAACTTCTGCTTCCTACAATGTTGGCAGTTGTGTGTAGGTGGCAGTAACGTGATTTTATTTCTGTGATTACAAAATAGTCGAATGTATGCACTGGGTAGCCGAGGCAGCCAGTTCATGGTGATTCTGTCAACCAAGTAAATGAATTTACTGAACATGCTGCAAATTACTACAGGGAGCCTGTGTGTCAGAATTCTCATCCAGTGTGGCGTAACTGCGTTACGATAGAAAAATGACTCGCAGAGAAGAGGATTTCGTGGTCTGTTGGACGGATGGTAGGTTGTTATACCTATGGTCTGGGTTCGATTCCCACTTCTGTCAAAGATTTTAGATAGGGAGAGACAGATTCCATTCTCTCCTGGCTACACCAAGTGAAGGAGATATAATGGCTGCGTGGTCAGAAAATTCACATTAAAGATGATATTCCTTCTTTACCAAGTAGACGGTAGGTTGAACCACAATAAAGTCTGGAGTGGCGACATGTAGAAACTCTACCACCAGTAACCTTTCTTATACTAGTTATTTATTTCAAGTGACGACACAAACGCTATGTATGGTCACAGGACACTTATTCCATCTTTTATTTGAGCTTCTGTATGTCGATAAAATTGGTTCTGAACTGGGAATGCAACTCAGACCGCCCTTAACGCGGAATTTGATCCCTTCGTGGCAATACAGCTCGGCTACAATTTGTTGTTTGTTCAAAACTGCAGATTCCTCAACACCTTCACATATTATGCGTGAATGGGATCGAATCCTGGCCCGGCACTAAAGATTTAATTATGTATTATCAAGCTCTAGCATGAGAACACCTGTCTGCTGGTGGATAATAATTTTGATTTTTAATGTATTTTCATTCGCTGTCACACTAACGATATCTGACGTTTTTAACTCCCAGTGAGACACAGAACTATTTGCGAGATGACTGTAAGTTCAAGATGCTATTCTGAGCAGCTGGTGGAGAAAAATTCGGTAGCTGACGTCTCTTTGTGTGTAGTCAACAACGATATGTGTGGGGCTCTATTCCCAGTGAGCGCTGAACTCTTCGTCATATTATTTCAGTTCAAACATGCTCACATGTCACTGCTGGTGCAACAAACCCATATTTAACGTTAGTTTTCTCTAGAATATAACAGCGATAGGTGCCGGGTTGGAGTCCTGGGAAGGAAAAAATTAATTTTTCGTCTCGTCATTTCAGTTATAACATCTAGTTACTGCCGCGAAATTCCGATATGTCACATTTGACTGTGCTTCGATAGCAATCCGATTAGGTTCCGGGTTCGAATCCGTGTCCAACACACAGCTTTACCTCACGGCATTTCAAGTAAGTTACTTGTGAAGAAGCAATATTTAACATCTCTCGTAGTTCGTTAACAGGGACAATAGATGCTGGGTAGGAATTCGCGTCTGTTAAAAATGTTTGCGTTATGCAATTTAAAGTTGATATTTGCTAACTGATACTGTCTAAAATCGAGGTATATCACTCTCTGTACGCCTAATCAGGAATGACTGTTAGTTTCCGTCAGTCACGAAATCTTTGCTTAGTCTGCATGAGCTGGGTTTGAATCCATATGCAGAACATGACGGTTCGTCGTGTCATTTAATGTTCATACATATTCTCAACTAGCTGCTCGTGAATAACTTAAATTTTTAATGTCATTTTGTGGTAAATAGATCAAATGGCTCTGAGCACCATGGGACTTAACTTCTAAGGTCATCAGTCCCCTAGAACTTAGAACTACTTAAACCTAACTAACCTAAGGACATCACACACATCCATGCCCGAGACAGGATTCGAACCTGCGACCGTAGCGGTCACGTGGTTCCAGACTGAAGCGCCTAGAACCGCACGGCCACATCGGCCGGCCCCCACCATCTGGTATCAATGCATTACCTTATAATCCATTATATATAATCATTTTCATAGTACACTTGATATTATAGATGAGTAGGACACAAGACAGGACATAGATAATGTCCGTTCGACGTCAACAGTGTGTAACATTTTACTTTTTTGAATAGGACAATGTTCCTCTCCAATAATTTTTAGATTAGTTACAATAAGCTTACGCTGCAAGAGAATTCGCTTGTATTTTTCAATATGTGGTCTGTTGTCGGTTTGAAGGCCTTCCATAACATCGGCAACGTAGTGCAACTCCACCGAGAGCTGTCTGGAGTAGGGTGGGGTTAGCTATGTGAAAGTTGCGAGCTGTCGAAGACGATCTTCATATTCCTAATGCGATTAGGACATCGTATACTCTTGACGACGTTTAGCACCTGTGCGGTCAGTCACCCAATTTCAGAATTCATTTTGAGTAATCCTGCTAAATTCCCAAAATACTGTCTTTTTATATTGATGAGTAATATGGATAGTCGTCACGTTCATGTGCCGTCTACAACGCAAATTTAATGTTACTATCCTAGGAACTAACCTGCAATACGTTTTGTATTTCATAATCGGAACTATCTGCATTAACCGTCATCAGAGCAATGTCAGGGAACAGAGTGCAGCAGTGCCTACTTGAGGACCTGCTTGAGTCGTGTTCTAAGGAAAGGGTAGTTGCTGGTTCACATTATATTACACTAGCGAGAAGTACCGACTTTTCCTTTTCTCTGCAAACATCCAGAACTAAATTCAGTAACTAAATGCTAAGAATATATTTTCATTGTGCCAACTCAAAGATCAATAGATATGGATATAGATATAGATTTTTATATTTAAAGCCATTCTCGTTCTGCGTTGGAATAAACATCATTCATTATTTGCTTGTTCTTGTTACGATTGTTATTGTCATTCTCTCACTCGCAAGAGTCTTATGCTGATGCTGTATGAATAAATTATGCCATTGGACACAAAGCGGTTTAGTTTTGAGACCTAACCCACGAGGGGGGAAGGCACAGTGGTCTGCTTCAGGAATTCCAAGCAATAAAACACAAAAAACAACCCAGGAAGGGTTCGAACAGCTACTTTCACGCAGAGACATGCATTTGGAATCTGTTCATCGTTACGGGGTCAAACAAGAGGGTAACATTACTGAAACAATGATCGGGCTACTTAGTATATAATAGAGCATACAGATTTCAAGGAGGAAACGTATGAAGACGCAGACTTCCTCGTTATCAATATGTGCGGCATATCTTTCGTGTTAACGAAAGTAAATTCCCGCTTTACCTCTTCTTACGTGTCAAATGAAATGAATGCCATGAGGAATAGAATATTTGTTGACTGCGTCTCTTCTTGCTTCCATCCTTACCAACATATTTCTTCATTCTCGTGGTAATCATGACAATCTATGTGCATGCTGCAAACGATTGCAAGTGGACAAATTCGACATCGAGGTGCAAAGCGTTTGGTATCTTACATTATATTCAATTCGAATAAGATTCCGGTGTATTTTTACTTCGTTTGTATTTTTAGATGATTATGAACGTTACGGAAATTTATCTCACATGCTTTATGTTGAATGAGAAACATTGAATGATCCGTTTTGCTTTCCCTACGTTGAAATGATATAATGTCGGCGTCAACAGCCTTCTTCCACGCCGGAAGCTGAAACTTGTATCATTCTGGATTAATGATAATTGAATGTCTCATATGTATACATAGCCCACAAGGCGACGTCAGAAACCACCAGGGGAGAACGCCGCATAAAAACCAAACGTGCGCGCGCGTCTCCACTCTGAAGAACCGTATCGGAGAATCACGGCAAGCATTTCGCTGAAGAGCTGCCTCGTCAGAGAGCCGAGAAATGGCAGCGTCGTAGCAAGTATTTGTCAACACTCTGATAGTGCATTTACTTCCGGGTGTAGGTCGGCGTTACCTCGCTAAATTCACTTAACATTCGTTTTCCACATCGAAGACTCGTACGATATAATCCACTGCAAGATGACACAATTAGAAAGTATATTTAATTTCTGGACTCCAAGAACGGCGTTCTTCACATAAGTAACACCTGTTTGTGTGTGCATTCGGGAGGACGATGGTGCAATCCCGCGCCCGGCCATCCTGATTTAGGTTTTCAATGATTTCCCTAAATCGCTTCAGGCAAATGCCGGGATGGTTCCTTAGGAAGGGCACGGCCGATTTCCTTCCCCATCCTTCCCTAATCCGAGCTTGTGATCCGTCTCTAATGACATCGTTGTCGACGGGACGTTAAAACAGTAATCTCCACCTCCTCTGTTTCTGTGTTTAAGGTTGCGTTTTGAGGCTCAGGCAACATCGCAGTGACTATAGTCCGCCTCTGGCCGCCAGTGTGTCGTTAGCTCAGAGGTTCCCTTGTGCGTTGCAGTGCTTGTACTATAAGTTCGAATCACGGTAGAAGCCGCTGACTAAAACATTTTATTTTCCATTTTAATTAATGGAGTTGCAAACTGCTAGTAAACATTTCTTATGCGAAATCTGAAGAATGCCTTTAAACATCAATCTTCGTCCGATTTCGACTTAGTAAATTAAGTTAATATCATGGATTTCTGCTTTGCAAATTCCAAGGTGCTTCACTGTAAAATTGGTCCTGAAAAGATTCAAACCGACTGTCAACGATATAAATTTGAGCTTTGTTCGTCATATAGGTCTAACATGTCAGAAGGTTGTTTATGAAGTGCACATGTTCATTAATATAGTTCACATCTTCTAAATTTTTGCAATAGCATTTAACTGTAGACGTTTTCTAACACCGGCGTTAGCAATTCCTTTCCGTTCTCTGAAACCTTCAAAACGACAAATTTATCTGGATTAAATCTGATGACCTTAACTATCACTTCCGATCAACAATAAATACTTCATGAACCCATACATGGAACTCCAAATGTGCAGTGTGCCTGCACTGCTACAGAGCATGCATTGCAAGGTATTCACACAGTTTATCGCATAGACTTACCATAAGGAATGAAACAAGAACTGTAATACATTTTACACCACAGACGCTCACTCTGGCTTGACGAAAACATCCAATCATTGACCAAAAGTTGCACAAATAATTAAGTTTGAAAGGAAAAGAAACGAGGTATGAAGCATTTATAAATTCATCGAATGTAGTGAGGTGGTTTAATTTCGTCCCAGTCTATAAAATTAATTTCGGGCCATACTCAGCTCTTGCCGATTACCCGCCTACTAATCAGGGCGTCTGTCTCCGTTGCTTTTGAGCGTGAATGGAAATTGTAGAAATTTTCTGTGGAGCAACATTTAATAATAAAGCGTTTCAAATCATCAAAAGCGATGAGCGGTAGCAGGCGCTTTCGATAAAGAACGGGGGAGTGCAGCGCCGCTGCTGTCGCCACGGCCGCTGCCAGTAGCCAGCAAATGGATCCCGGAGCTTTGCCGCATACGGCGTCCAGAGGAGGACAGTCTGCAGGAAATCTGCCGCAAAATCGTTACTAGATAAAATTTTGATATCGGTGTGTCACAAAGCGAAATAGATTGAATCTGCGCTACCATTACATTCACGTCTTCAGCATTCAGACAGAAGAGGCTATAAAAATATTTTATGCCAGCTGCTCTCGATCCACTGACATTATGAACAGAAACAACGCACGCTACCGCTAGACCACAGGCGTAATCAGCCTAGAGTCTCTCTATCTTGGGACAAGTTTTCCTCCAGGAAGTGCCGCAGTCTACAGTGTTGCCAGATTGTGCAGATAACCGGACTTAGAGAATTAGCGAGTTGGCCAGTTTCTTTGTCCCATGTCGCGATCGGCGCGGACTTAGCCTCTGAAGCGGCCGGCCGCCGGTCAAGTTTTATGTCAAAGAGTGTACATTACCATGAGGGGTGAGGTACACGTCCACATGTGGTTTCCGTTTTCAATTACGGAGTGGAATAGAGTGTGTCCCGACATGTCAGGCCAATAGATGTTCAATGTGGTGGTCGTCATTTGCTGCACACAATTGCAATATCTGGCGTAATGAATGTCGCACACGCCGCAGTACATCTGGTGTAATGTCGCCGCAGGCTGCCACAATACATTGTTCCATATCCTCTGGAGTTGTAGGCATATCACGGTACACATTCTCCTTTAACGTACCCCACAGAAAGAAGTCCAGAGGTATAAGATCAGGAGAACGGGCTGGTCAATCTATGCGTCCTCCACGTCCTATGAAACGCCCGTCGAACATCCTGTCAAGGGTCAGCCTAGTGTTAATTGTGGAATGTGCAGGTGCACCATCATGCTGATACCACATACGTCGACGCGTTTCCAGTGGGACACGCTCTACTCCACTCCGTAATTGAAAACGGAAACCACGTGTGTACGTGTACCTCACCCCTCATGGTAATGTACATGTGCGTCAGTGAAAGAGACCAATAAAAAGGTGTTAGCATGTGGACGTAATGTGCTGTTCCAGTCTCTTCTGTACCTAAGGTCCATCACCGTTCCCTTTGGATGCCTACGATACACACGATCGAACAGCGGAGGAGTGGTACTCAAGCGTCAACTTTAGGTTACAATATCTCCGGATGTAATTAACATTTTACAATGCAACAAACGGCACTGATTACGTATTTGTTTATATGTTCAGATGTGCTAACAAAACTAACGGGGTTCCATTTAAAAAAAAATGTAGGTTTGTGTTAAAAAACATACTTCCGTGCATTTTTTTATGGTTTGTATTAACCAATTACACTAGCCCCTCTCCTCACGTTCGGTCTGTGGAATCGATTCGTCAGTATTTGATGTGGTTTACGAAATATATCCAGCGGTAACGTTAGGTGACTCACCCTGTATATGTGGGGTGTGACCTCAGTGTGCTGGGCTGCTATTGAAATTGCTCGTCAATATTTTTTAAAGTTTAGTCATCGGTTACTTATGTTAAAGTTATTTGTGTTAATATTTGCTGTCAAAATAGCTTATTGGTGAATTTTTATTAATCTCAGTCTTTCTTCCTGTGTCGCTGATTCGAGTGGTCTGTTATTCGTGAGTGTGCTTACGTCCTTCGTCCAAGCCCCACGCCTCAGTAGTGTGTTTACATTCGGCGGCGTGAAGTTGCAGCTGTAGTGGTTAGAAAGCTAAGTACTGACAAAATTATTTGTGCTCTGTTATACAATCGTTAAATTTAACAGTTTTCAGCGGTGTTTCGTGCTGTTTGTGGCGAAATAATGATTTAATAAACTTTTGAAAACGTTCGATCGGTGCTTTATAGAGTTTTCTGTGCGTTAATTTAACAGAATAGGTATATGATTAGTGAAACTGAACACTTCAAATTTTTAGATGTTTAGATAGTAAACTGTCGTGCAAAGCCCACATTCAGGGTCTTGTTCAGAGACTTAATGCTGCTGTTTTTACTATTCGAACGGTATCTGAAGTGAGTGACCGTTCGGCACGAAAATTAGTCTACTTTGCTTATTTTCATTCGCTTATATCGTATAGTATTATATTTTGGGGTAACTCTTCCCATTCTAGAAGGATATTTTTTACTCAGAAACGGGCGGTTTGGACAATCAGTGGCGTAAGTTCACAGATCTCTTGTCGACCCCTGTTCACGAGTATGGGTATTTTGACATTGGCCTCTCAATATATATATATATTCCTTACTGTCATTTCTTGTTAGCAGTACCAGCTCATTCCCAAGAATAAGAAGCTTTCACTCAGTTAATACCCGACAGAAATAAAATCTGCATCTGGATCGGACTTCCTTAACTCTTGTTCAGAAAGGTGTGCAGTATACTGCTGCATCTGTTTTCAATGCGCTACATCTACATCTACATCTACATCCATACTCCGCAAGCCACCTGACGGTGTGTGGCGGAGGGTACCTTGAGTACCTCTATCGGTTCTCCCTTCCATTCCAGTCTCGAATTAAAAAATCTCAGCAGTAACCCACGCGCTTTCAAACTAAAAAACTTAAGAGTTTCCTCGTGGGTCACTCCTTCTACTCTGTAGAGGAGTTCCTTGAAAAAATTAAGCCGATTCTTGTTGTATTGTTGATTGCGTTTAATTAAACTTATGGCTTGACTTTTTTTCGGGTTCATAAACATCTATTTTTATCTGTTAAATTGTAATTTCATGTGCCATGGTCTTGGAGATTTGCTCCTCAAAATGGTCCTACGGAACTTGACGAGTAAATAAAAATATATTATATTTATATATGTGTGTGTGTGTGTTTGGAGGGGGGGGGTAAATATCTATGTACACGTAAACGTAGGCTTCCGCGGACCTTGTCACAGTCAATAAAATTCTTCTGGGTTTGAGGCCACATTGTCATCTGTAAAATACCGACGTTTCGGCAACTGTTGCAAGGAGCCTTCCTGAGGGTGTATTGCTAACTGCTAGCAATACACCTGAGGAAGGCGTCTTGCAACAGTCGCCGAAACGACGGTATTTTACAGATGACAATGCGGCCTCAAACCCAGAAGAATTTTATTGATCTATGTACATATTTATATGTATGAGCATATGTAAAGGGTAAATCAGGGTGATATGGTGAACAAAAAATTTGGGCCTCGTAGAAGACAAGAAATTGTTTATTTAAACAAAATAAAAACACTCTCCTTTCACAAAATACATAAGTAACACATTAACAGTACCACATCCTCTTTAAGGCACTACAAAGGTTAAAAAAAGTAAATACTTATTTTTATCAATTTCCCCATTTCACCAATGTATGTGGTTGAAATAGCGAATACCCATTGGGTGAAGTGGTGAACTTATTTCACCTGCTTTTTGCCATATACTTCACACATAGATTCATATTACATAGATTCATAATACATTGATCCAAACCACATCCTTTTTAGTGCAATTGTACAGCTCACCGCACCCTACGCAACAACACTCTTCTTCATCCGAGTCGTCGTCATCGTCTTGCAATTGGATATCCAGCGACGAATCGGATTCGGTGTCCGTGGTAGACGGTTTTCGTTTCTTAGGCTGCTTCTTTTTGATAATTCCTTTGGTAGTCTCTTTGGTTATGGTTTATCCTTTGGTTACGGCTTCTCCTTTGGTCTTCTTTTTAGCATTTGCTCTACTCTTCACTGGTTCATTTTGTCGTTTTCTGTTTCGCAGGTTGTCAATGTTTTCTGGAGAAGTCAAAACCTCAGCTAAAGCTCTGGACCTATTCCTTGCAGATGCAACTTTTTCTAGGATAGTTATCGGCGAAATATGGTCCAAGAGTTTGCCAGGGGTTATTTGAGATTCTTCTGTTGCCACTGTCGAGGTCAAATCTGTTGCTTCTGATGAAGCCCGTTGCGAACAGCCCAGTTGTGGTGAAGCTTGTATGTGTTCAAGTCCCTGATCGTTATCTACGTCTGCAGTTGCTTCTTCCGAGGGATTAGGTATCTCCTGCCAGTGCGAACAACTTTGTCGAGGTTAAGTAGGTCTGTTTTCATGTCGTTCGTTGTTTTCCTGATGTTGATCTGTAGCTGATTTTAAAAACGCGTATTCAGGGATGACATCAGGATTAAACGGGGTGATGTCTGTGCTTCTGAATCCCGATATTGCATTCTCTGTCGTAGCTGCTTGTACCCATGCCTTTGTAAGCAGTCCTCCGAACACTAGTCTGGAAGTTTTTGTATTTGGATCCATTTTCATGTACGAATTGCAAGCATTGTAATAATAGGATTTCAGAGCTTTAAAAAATGCTCTGTCTAGCTGCTGCAGATAGTGTGTGGTGTGGCTGGGTAGACAGGGCAAAATTATGTTTTTTTCTTCTGCAAACTCTAATGTATCGACGCTGCTCCAATGAGAGCTATGTCCATCCAAAATAAGCACGACTGTTTCCTCAGGCTTTCTCGGTGCAAAATGGTTCCTTAGCCACAGAAGAAAAATATCAGTGGTTAGGTACGCCGACTTTTGTGACATGAAAATCGTGGAAAACTGCGGCATACCGTCCTTGTACTCAGCCTTTTCATTTTTTTCCCTTCAAAACACAATCTGGAGGTAAAAACATGTCCTCTCCATTGCAGCAAGCTTTTACAGATATGGTTTCACCCCTTTCACAGGATATTATCGTTGGGACGCTTTTAGACCCCTTTGCTGCCAACACGTAACCTGACTATTATTCACCTGAAGTCCGGACTCATGTACGTTGAATACATTTCCCGGCTAATCAAGGAGGTTATGCCCTACCAAGATGTTCTGCAGCAATGAAAAATAGTCTGAAACGTTTTTCGTACTGAAGCCCCTTGACCGTGCTTGTGAAACTCCTTCCGATTTGCGAATTGAGACTTCCGGATTTCTGTTTAAGAATAAATGTAGCCAGTCCATTCCAGCAGTTTCCTTTTCTCGGTTAAATTTGTGATGTTGGTTATATTTCTCAGCTAGTTGATATGCCATGGTACGTACTTCTGTCCCTGTCGGTGCAAATCTGAAGTTTTGTAATTTTATGATATGTTTTACCAACTTTTTCTCACATTCTTGTGTTAGTACAGGCGGCCCACCCAAAGGTATTTTCGTAGAGCACCCATTTGCTAATCGTCTCGTCAGCGTTGACCATGGAACGTGGAACTCCTTTGAGGCTTTATTCAGGCTCATTCCATTTTGCACCGCTTTTACGGCATCGTTAAATTGCTCGTCTGTCCATTCAGCACGACTGGATCCTTTTTGTCTTTTGTAGAATGTAGGCATCTTTGCTTGGAACAATGGCGGTAGTTAGAGCTCTTACCTTTTTAATCACTGACAAACCAAATTGTACTCGCAAAAAATATATATAAAAACTAATTTTTAAATTAACGATTGTATTGAGATGTCGGATAAAACAGAATACAACTGTCGCATGGGATAGGAAACGCTAACATTTCATGACTTGTCAAAAACCCTGATTGGAATGTACCTGAATGAAAGCTTTACACTTTACACATAAGAAAAGTCCTTCACGGTATCACCCCTGCCCGAGTTCACCATATCTCCCATTTGCTATGGGCGAAACGGTGAACAGCACGGCAAGGAGTTCAAAACACTAGATGCAACGATTTCTAGGTTATGTAGTACATAAACAGTATAAGAAGGCAGAATATATCAAAAAATATCCCGCGGACTACGCTACCAGAAGTAACATCTACAAATGCACGCAGCATGTAGAAATTATTTAGCATCGAAAACAGTTCTGTACAAAGTATTTACGATTTTTAAAACGGAGCTGGTTTTCAACACGTCCACACTGAGACTGTTGGCATGCAGACATACAGAGACATCTGTTTAACCAGTAAAGAATTAAAGCAATTCACCATTTCACCCGATTAACCATATCACCCTGACTTACCCTATACAGAGCGCCTCTCCTAAAAGTTGTCAGGCGGATTTCCTGTGGTGTTTCGGTAAATATTTGCAATTTCTGTTTTGCAGTATATAGCTAGAGTCAGCAAGTAACAAACATTGCACATCACGTCTCACGTGCGACACCCAGCCTCGGTGGAAAGCATCGGCTTGTTTTCGTTGCAAATAAAATTGTTTTTAAATCGGAATTTTAGGTGCCCATTCATAGAGTCGTCCCGGATTACTCTAATGCGATTTTCGTTTCATTGATACGCTTTAACAGGGACATAGCACACGAAGACTTACAGTGTTCCAGCAGTGGCTGTACCTCGCTGACCTGTGCTGACTGCTGGCAGCCAAGAAGCAGTGCTGGTCAGTCGCTGCTGCAGTACTCCGCTGCAGAGTGAAAAATCTCATTCTGGAAACATCCCCCAGGCTGTGGCTAAGCCATGTCTCCGCAATATCCTTTCTTTCAGGAGTGCTAGTTCTGCTAGGTTCGCAGGAGAGCGTCTGTAAAGTTTGGAGGGTAGGAGACGAGGTACTGGCAGAAGTAAAGCTGTGAGGACGGGGCGTGAGTCGTGCTTGGGTAGCTCAGTTGGTAGAGCACTTGCCCGTGAAAGGCAAAGGTCCCGAGTTCGAGTCTCGGTCCGGCACACAGTTTTAATCTGCCAGGAAGTTTCGTGTCTGTTATTGTTTCTATGTCGTTTTAAATCTCTCTAGTTGGTCTCTTCACCCAAATTCCTTCCTAAACACTGGTCCATATATTTTCCTCAAATTTTCTTTCCTAATTTTCAGTCTCTCTGATCTTCGTATGACCATTAATCACTGTAGTTTCTGCAGCATAAAGTGGTTCTGGTGGGACTACTGTGTTGCAATGCCTTAGTTTCGCATTGACAGAAATAGATTTCTTATTATAGTGATTCAAAGTGAGCTTATATGCTTTTTGTAACCTGTAGATTCTATCTTTATTGGCTATTGAATTCAGTCCTGATGGTTGGATTATTTCTCCCATATATCTTAAGTGGGAAACTTGTGCCACCTTCCCGTATTGAGTAGTAATGCGGAGATTACCTAAAGGTTTGTTTTCCATGTACTGTGTTTTCTCTTAGCAGATCTGTAGCCCAGTTTTCTGTGAGATTTCGTGTAGTCTTTCCAATGCGAGTTTGGCTTCCTCTCTGTTCTTCGTTAGTATGGCAAGATCATCCGCGAAAACCAGACACTTCACCCTGACTCTCTGCTCTTTTTTAATCCCAAGCTGAATTCCTTTTATTTCCTTTTCCCATGTCCTTACAATTTTTTCCATAACCATGTTAAATAGAAGGGTGACATTCCATCTCCTTCGTAAACACCAGTATGAATATGAAATGCTTCTGATGTTTCTCCCATGAATCTAACTTTGGTAGTTATATCTGTTAATGCCTATTGAATAACTGACTCTGTTTTCCTGTCAATCCTGAGCCCTCGAAAGTGTGGATAATGTTAATCTATTTAATCGTAAGCCTTTTTAAAATCTAAAGAAATTACCACAGTATTTCTACATCTTCTCATTTGCAAAATTTGTTTTTAAGTTCCATATCTGTTCGATGCAAGATCGACCTTTGCGAAACCCTGCCTGATACCCCCCTATTAAATGATCCACTTGTTCTTCTAGTCTGTTTGACAGAGCCTTTGAAAGAATTTTGTATATTACAGGGAGCAATAAAGTTCCTCTGTAATTATTTGTATCGGTTTTTGCACCTGTTTTGTGGAGAGGGTAAATTAATGCACATTTCCACTCTGCAGGTATTTGTTCAGTTTCCCAAATGTTTGCTATAATTCTGTGGGTTGCTTGTGTAAGATTGTCATTTAATTTCCATACTTCTGCTAAGTCTTCCCTTGGAGACTTGTTGTTCTTCAAAGAACTGATTATTTCCTTTACCTCTTTAAGTGACGGTGGATTTGAATCGGGATTGGATTTGGGTTTTTCGAAATCTAGTTGTTCTGTCGGAGGCTCGCAGTTGAGAAGTGAGTGAAAATATTTAGCTAAAATTTGACAGTTCCTTGTAGGGTTGATTTCCAGTCATCCATCGGGCCGGCGAAGGCACATATTAGGTGTTTGATACCCTGTTGGGTTTTCTTTGAAAATTTCGTAAGAATTTCTCGCGTTATCTTGATAAATTCTCGTTCAGTTTCTTTAAGCCGGCTTATATCATATCATTCAACCCAGAGGACTGAATACAATCTCCAGTGCACAAACAGACAAACAGTATTCAGACTACAAAAGGTGTACAAACGGACATGGACTTCCAAAAAACCAGAAAAAAAACAAAAAAAAAAGAGTGTCTCATAATGAGAAACTGCGACACTAGAGAACGGCCGTTCTACCAAACGCCTAGGGTGCGGCACACATCAAAGACTTAGGATGACAAAAATTCGTTTTTAAAAAAATCTATGGCGCTGTTCTCAGAGTTGTAACTTGGGTCAAACGATCTTTAAAGGAGCTCAAGAAATACACGCAAAACATAACAGATAAATTTAGGAAAAGATGCCTACAGTTCTATGGAAACCTGCGTCGAATCGACAAAAATAGGGTCAGTAAGTAAATTGTTAACATCTTTAATGCATTCAAATTGAAGATCAGTTAGACGAAAGAAACACGGCATATTTCAGAAAAAGGAACTGAGGACAAAAAGAATTCCGAAGTAAAGTAAAAAGCGAGAAAGTTAAACAAGCCTTAATGAAAGGAACAACAGAGAAGAAATGGACAGATGACAGGAAGAACAAATAGTGAATTTACTAAAAGGTTCTGGAAGAAAAGGAAACAATAAAAAAATGGACTGAAAATGTGACTGCCTTAAGGAGGAGCATATGGGCGCTCAACGCAACTATTGTCAGCGGTGATTGGCGTAGGTTCACATGCTCTCACATGCCTCAGTGATATACGCTGCACTCGCAGTATACTCTTCGGCACTGCCACGTACGCCCGCATCTCGTGGTCGTGCGGTAGCGTTCTCGCTTCCCACGCCTGGGTTCCCGGGTTCGATTCCCGGCGGGGTCAGGGGTTTTCTCTACCTCGTGATGGCTGGGTGTTGTGTGCTGTCCTTAGGTTAGTTAGGTTTAAGTAGTTCTAAGGTCTAGGGGACTGATGACCATAGATGTTAAGTCCCATTGTGTTCAGAACCATTTGAACCACTGCCACGTACAACCTCGTTTTCTCTAAACATGCCTTTATTTCCTAACTGTTTTCCACGTTCTCCCCTGAATATCTCATCTGCCACTTCGTTCAGTAGGTGCCATTTGTCTTAGTATCTAACAAGATCTGTTAGTGCCCCAGTTCCCCTTATTTGAGTCCACAGATATTCATAGGTGGTGAAACCAGTAACTGCCACATCTGATACTCCACAAGTCTAAAGAATGGAACTCCATTTTAAGAAAAGTTAGTCTTTCACGCTTATCAATGTTTATGCCGTCATATCTTCTGAGCTATGTGAGCTACAGTTGTGTAATTTTGCAGATGCATTCAGCGGTATGTTTGGGTGGTGCCTGCAAAATGGGTAGCCAGTAGAATGAGAAGTAACTACAACGATAAATGTTATGAAGTTATACTGCATGACTAGCGAAAAATCTGTTAAGCGATAGACTGTTTTCCTTTCATTATTTTGGGAGAGAATCAGTGAGAAAAAATTTCGGAAAGGTTTGGAATTGTGTGCAAAGTTACCAGGAAGTTGTTACGTTGTTCTCATTCTCGGAGTGTGGATGAGTAAAGTTTGGACAACTTTCTGCCCATTTTTGACTTTAACACTTGACTTAGGGTGTTTAAAATAAGATTGTACCTCACAATGATTACTGTGGCGGCATTTTAATTTTTTTAATTCGGTATAGTATTTTATCCATCTTCACCGACTGTAATCATACATAGTGAAATAATAAGAAACCAACTGCATAAAAGAAATTTAGTTTCCTACCGGTTTCGGGCACTTAGTGTTTGTTCTTCAAAAAATGGTTCAAATTGCTCTGAGCACTATGGAACTTAACATCCATGGTCATCAGTCCCTTAGAACTTAGAACTACTTAAACCTAACTAATCTAAGGACATCACACACATCCATGCCAACCTGCGACTGTAGCGATCGCGCGGTACCAGACTGAAGTGCCTAGAACCGCTCGGCCACTGCGGCCGGCGGAGGATATAGTTCTACATCTACATGGTTACTCTGCAATTCACACTTAAGTGCCTTGTAGAGGGCTCATGGAACCATTTTCAGACTACTTTTCTACCATTCCACTCTCGAATGGCTCGTGGGAAAAATGAACAACTAAATCTTTCCGTTCGAGCTTTGATTTCTCTTATTTTATTATGATGATAATTTCTCCCTACGTAGATAGGTGTCAACAAAATATTTTCGCCTTTCGAAGAGAAAGTTTGTGATTGAAATTTCATAAATAGATCTCGCCGCAAAGCAAATCTCCTTTGTTTCAGTGACTGCCACCCCAACTCGCATATCATATAAGTGACACTCTCACCCCTATTGCGCGATAACACGAAACGAGCTGCCCTTCTTTGCACTATATCGATGTCCTCCGTCAATCCTACCTGGTAAGGATCCCACACCGCGCAGCAATATTCCATCAGAGGACGGACAAGTGTAATGTAGGCTGTCTCTTTAGTGGGTTTCTCGCATATTCTAAGTGTTCTGCCGACAAAGCGCAGTCTTTGTTTCACCTTCCCCACAATATCATCTATGTGTTCTTTCCAGTTTAAGTTGCTCGTAATTGTAATTCCTAGGTATATAGTCGAATTGACAGCCCTTAGATTTGTGCGATTTATCGTATACCCAAAATTTATCGGATTTCTTTTAATACCCATCTGGATGACCTCGCACTTTTCTTTTTTTAGTGAAAAATTGCCATTTTACGCACCATATAAAAATTCTCTCTAGATCATTTTGTAATTGGAATTGATCGTCTGATGATTTTACTAGACGGTAAATTACAGCGGCATCTGCAAACAATCTAAGGGGGCAGCTCAGATTATCACCTAGATCATTTATGTAAATCAGGAACAGTAGAGGGCCTACGACACTACCTTTCGGAACGCCAGATATCACTTCTGTTCTACTCGATGATTTACCGTCTATCACTACGAACTGTGACCTCTCTGAGAGGAAATCACGAATCCAGTCCCACAACTGAGACGATACTCCATATGCACGCAATTTGATTTATAGTCGCTTGTGAGGAACGGTATCAAAAGCCTTCTGGATATCTGGGAATATGGAATCGATTTGAGATCCCTTGTCGACAGCACTCATTTCTTCATGGGAATAAAGAGCTAGCAGTGTTGCACAAGAACGATATTTTCTGAATCCGTGTTGGTTATGCTACAATAAGTCATTTTCTTAAAGGTGATTCATAATGATCGAGTAAAGTATATGCTCCAAAATCCTACTGCAAATTCAGGTCAGTGATACGGGTCTGTAATTCAATGGGTTACTCCTATTTCCTTTCTTGAATATTGGTGTCACCTGTGCTACTTTCCAGTCTGTAGGAACAGACCTTTCGTCAAGCGAGCGGCTGCATATGATTCCTAAGAAAGGCGCTGTTGTGTCTGCATACTCTGAAAGGAACCTGATTGGTATACCATCTGGACCGGATGACTTGCCTTTCTTAAGTGACTTGAGTTCTTTCGCAACACCTAATAGATCTACTTTTATGTCACTCATTCTAACAGCTGTTCTGCTTTCGAATTCTGGAATATTTACTTGGTCTTCTTTCGTGAAGTAATTACGGAAAACTGTATGTATTAATTCCGCTTTAGTGGCACCATCATCGGTAACATTTCCATCGCTATCGCGCAGTGACGGTATTGACTGTTTTTTTGCCACTGACGTACTTTACAGACAACCAGAATCTTTTTGGGTTTCCTACCATATTTTGAGACAATGTTTCATTGCGAAAACTATTAAAAGCATCTCGCATTGACGTCCGCACTAAATTTCGAGCTTCCGTGAAACTTAGCCTGTCTTGAGGATTTTGCATTCTTCACGATTTCGCATGCTTTGTTCGTTGCTTCCGCAACAGTGTTCTGACGTGTTTTGTGTACCACGGTGGATCAGTCCCGTCTCTTATTAACTTATGCGGTGTGAATCTATCTATTGCTGTCGATACTGTATCTTTGTATTTGAGCCATATTTGGTCTACACGTACATAATTTATGTTAAAAAATGACGTAATTCCTTCAGCTGTATTAAGGTGTTCGTTTTATTGGCAACTAGTTTCGATGTTGTTACATCATCATCTTCAGGCCCTAAATACAACATACCATACATAAACAACCAAAGCAACAACAGTAATTTGAGTTATTATGCAGAACAATTCTATTATAACCATATTACATAATGGATAATTTTAATGAAACTAATTATATTTTTGGTCATTTCCGTTAAAATTCCATCACTCTGGACTGTGGTGTCACCGCCAGACACCACACTTGCTAGGTGGTAGCTTTAAATCGGCCGCGGTCCATTAGTACATGTCGGACCCGCGTGTCGCCACTGTCAGTAATTGCAGACCTAGCGCCACCACATGGCAGGTCTAGAAAGACGTACTAGCACTCGCCCCAGTTGTACGACGACTTTGCTAGCGACTACACTGACGAAGCCTTTCTCTCATTTGCCGAGAGATAGTTAGAATAGCCTTCAGCTAAGTCCATGACTACGACCTAGCAAGGCGCCATTAACCATACCTGGAGAGAGTCTCACTTGTATCGTCAATAGCGATGTACCACAAGGATGAATTAAAGTTAAGTAAAAAGACGATACGTACTTTTCTTATTAGCATTCATTACGTTTCCTGTTCCAGACTTCACGCCAGTCGGCGTGTGTGTACGCGTGGCTTTCGGCTACCCGTAACTGTGGACTGGCTGTCTTGTCAGTCCACTACATGGACATTAGCCATTTACGTGGTATCACTAAATACAGATGAAGCTGTATATGCACAATCGTTTTATTACCGGCTAATATCAGGTATTAAAAAGTGGGAGTATATAAAAGCTTAAGCGACAAGCCGTTATTCTAATGGATAATAATATAGGAGTGGAACATTGTACATTTTTTTCTTTTCTTTTTTTATATAATGAACTATAAAAAGAACATACGCATTGCCAATCAGACATATGTTAGGTAAACATCATTGTTTACTAGCACTGAACGGTGAGCAAAGTACACTAGAGTTACGTTTGCAAAAATCTGTACTGTAGTCATACTAAAGTAACAGTGGCGTAATTTACATAGACAACTTCATTCCTAACACCACGAAAGAAATGGTAAGGGACCGAAAAAAATGGTGTGAAACCCAGTTGATACAAGGTAGTCATTAGTGTAAAACACATACTAATCAATTTAAAAAAACTATTCATTCCAATAAAAGTATTAGTTAACACTTGCTGAAATAATTTTTATGTCGAAGTCTGATTGGCAATGCGTATGTTCTCCTTTTTATAGTTCATTACCTTAAAAAAATGTACAATGTTCCACGCCCATATTATTATCCATTAGAATAACGTCTTGTCGCTTAAGCTTTTGTATACTCCCACTTTTTAATATCTGATATTAGCCTATAATGAAACGATTGTGCATATACAGCTTCATCTGTATTTAGTGATACCATGTAAATGGCTAATGTCCAGAGTGATGGCATTTTAACGGAAATGACCAAAAATATAATTAGTTTCATTAAAATTATCCATTATGTAATATGGTTATAATAGAATTGTTCTGCATAATAACTCATAAATTAGTGTTGTTGCATTCGTTGTTTATGTATGGTCTACATCTACATCTACATTTATACTCCGCAAGCCACCCAACGGTGCGTGGCGGACGGCACTTTATGTGCCACTGTCATTACATCCTTTTCATGTTCCACTCGCGTATGGTTCGCGGGAAGAACGACTGCCGGAAAGCCTGCGTGTGCGCTCGAATCTCTCTAATTTTACATTCGTGATCTCCTCGGGAGGTATAAGTAGGGGGAAGCAATATATTCGATACCTCAGCCAGAAACGCACCCTCTCGAAACCTGGACGGCAAGCTACACCGCGATGCAGAGCGCCTCTCTTGCAGAGTCTGCCACTTGAGTTTGCTAAACATCTCCGTAACGCTATCACGTTTACCAGATAACCCTGTGACGAAACGCGCCGCTATTCTTTGGATCTTCTCTATGTCCTCTGTCAACCCGACCTGGAACGGATCCCACACTGATGAGCAATACTCAAGTATAGGTCGAACGAGTGTTTTGTAAGTCACCTCCTTTGCTGATGGACTACATTTTCTAAGGACTCTCCCAACGAATCTCAACCTGGCACCCGCCTTAGCAACAATTAATTTTATATGATCATTCCACTTCAAATCGTTCCGTGCGCATAATCCCAGATATTTTACAGAAGTAACTGCCACCAGTGTTTGTTCCGCTACTATATAATCATACAATAAAGGATCCTTCTTTCTATGTATTCGCAATACATTACATTTGTCTATGTTAAGGGTCAGTTGCCACTCCCTGCACCAAGTGCCTATCCGCTGCAGATCTTCCTGCATCTCGCTGCAATTTTCTAATGCTGCAACTTCTCTGGTATGGTATGTTGTATTATGGCCAGAAGATGAAGTTGTAACAACACCGAAACTAGTTGCCAATAAAACCAACACCTTAATACAGTAATGCAGTATTTATTTCGTCATTTTTTAACATATATTATACAGTTGACGTCCCAAGTCGTCCGTTTCAATTATGGATATACGAAGACTTAGATAATTAGCTTGGAAGGAATGGAGACTCTCTCTCAGGAATGTAGCAAGTGAATTTTTATCTGCTGTTTTAAATAGGTGAGTCTTGTTTCACCCTATTTCCAACTTCTACCCGAGTTTACGTCCTAAGAGTGAAAGATGGCGGTATGTCGGTGGTGATTGGGGAAGCCATAGTGTAGTATTCCATGGGCCCCAAGGTTCCCCTGCAAGGTCTCATTACTGCCAAAGATTATGTGGCAGTTCTGACTGATCAGTTTTATCCTACAGTACAATGTTTGAATTTAATTGATGAAAGGCGAAAATACAAAAATGCAGCAAGTGAAGCAGGCAAAAAGAAATACAAACGTCTCAAAAATGAGATCGACAGGAAATGCAGACTGGCTAAGCAGGGATGGCTAAAGGACAAATGTAAGGATGTAGAGGCTTATCTCATGAGGGGTAAGATATATACTGCCTACAGGAAAATTAGAGAGACCTTTGGAGGAAAGAGAACCACTTGTATGAAAATCCAGAGCTCAGATGGAAACCCAGTTCTAATTAAAGAAGGAAAAGCAGAAAGGTGGAAGGAGTATATAGAGGGTCTATACAGGGGCGATGTTCTTGAGGACAATATTATGGAAATGGAAGAGGAGGTAATGAAATGGGAGATATGATACTGCGTGAAGAGTTTGACAGAGCACTGAAAGACCTAAGCCGAAACAAGGCCCCGGGAGTAGACAACATTCGATTAGAACTACTGACAGCCTTGGGAGAGACAGTCCTCACAAAACTCTACCATCTGGTGAGCAAGATGTATGAGACAGGCGAAATTTCCTTAGACTTCAAGAAGAATATAATAATTCCAATCCCAAAGAAAGCAGGTGTTGACAGAGGTGAAAATTACCGATTTATCAGTTCAATAAGTCACAGATACAAAATACTAACGCGAATTCTTTACAGACGAATAGAAAAACTGGTAGAAGCAGACCTCGGGGAAGATCAGTTTGGATTCCGTACAAATTTTGGAACACGTGAGGCAATACTAACCCTACAACTTACCTTAGAAGAAAGATTCAGGAGAGGCAAATCTACGTTTCTAGCATTTGCAGACTTAGAGCAAGCTTTTGACAATGTTGACTGGAATGGTCTCTTTCAAATTCTAAAGGTGGCAGGGGTAAGATACAGGGAGCGAAAGGCTACTTACAATTTGTACAGAAACCAGATGGCAGTTATAAGAGTTGAGGGACATGAAAGGGAAGCAGCGGTTGGGAAGGGAGTGAGACAGGGTAGCAGCCTCTCCCCGATGTTATTCAATCTGTATATTGAGCAAGCAGTGAAGGAAACAAAAGAAAAATTTGGAGTAGGAATTAAAATCCATGGAGAAGAAATAAAAACTTTGAGGTTCGCCGATGACATTGTAATTCTGTCATAGACAGCAAAGGACTTGGAAGAGCACTTGAACGGAATGGACAGTGTCTTGAAAGAAGGGTATAAGATGAACATCAACAAAAGCAAAACGAGGATAATGGAATGTAGTCGAATTAAGTTGGGTGATGCTGAGGGAATTAGATTAGGAAATGATACACTTAAAGTAGTAAAGGAGTTTGGCTGTTTGGGGAGCAAAATAACTGATGATGGTCGAAGTAGAGAGGATATAAAATGTAGACTGGCAATGGCAAGGAAAGCGTTTCTGAAGAAGAGAAATTTGTTAACATCCAGTATTGATTTAAGTGTCAGAAAGTCGTTTCTGAAAGTATGTGTATGGAGTGTAGCCATGTATGGAAGTGAAACATGGACGATAAATAGTTTAGACAAGAAGAGAATAGAAGCTTTCGAAATGTGGTGCTACAGAAGAATGCTGAAGATTAGATGGGTAGATCACATAACTAGAGGTATTGAAAAGAATTGGGGAGGAGTTTGTGGCACAACATGACAAGAAGAAGGGACCGGTTGGTGGGGCATGATCTGAGGCATCAAGGGATCACCAATTTAGTGCTGGAGGGCAGCGTGGAGGGTAAAAATCGTAGAGGGAGACCAATAGATGAATACACTAAGCAAATTCAGAAGGGTGTAGGCTGCAGTAGGTACTGGGAGATGAAGAGGCTTGCACAGGGTAGAGTAGCATGGAGAGCGGCATCAAACCAGTCTCAGGACTGAAGACCACAACAACAACAACAACAACAACACAATGTTTGTTCACCGATGGTGGTGGTGGTGGTGGTGGTGGTGATGTGTTTCAAGACTACGACACCCCTGTTCAAACAGCTCACACCGTCCTGCACTGGTTCTGTGAGCACGAGAATGAGTCCTCATATCTCCCTTGTTGATCACGTTCATTAATCTCAGTATTTTTGAGGTATTGTGGTCGACTTTGCAGAGAAGGGTGCTTAATCGCTATCCGCCTCTATCATAGATACCTGAACTTCATATTATTTTTCTTTGAGAATGGTATAGGGTTCACTTGAAAACCATACAGGACCTGTACTTCTCCATTCACAGATGACTGGAAGCTGTTTTGAATCCCAATGGCTTTCCTGCACCGTAATAGTCGTGATAATGTCTTACGTTTTCGGTGTTCCCATATTTTCGTACCACCCCCCGTATCGCAGTTTGCGCGCCCTGGACGAGGCGCACACTCTGGTGCTGAATTAATGTACTCCACCCCTTCAGTTTTTACTACCCACATTACCATGATGAAATACTCTTCCGGCGCCAAGATTCTTCCAAGTCGCGGATGACCTCCCGTGGGCGCAGGAGTGACCTCGTCCACGGAGAGTCCATCTACATAAGTGCTACGTCGTTAATAGCTCCGGCGCCGACGCGAAGCTAAATTCTGACATCAAATTCAGATTAGACCGTTGCATTCTGCTCTGCTCTTTGCTTCTCGGCGGGTGTATAATGACTCTTTAGCTATAAACATTCCCAACAGTTACAGTTAGCGTGTTTCCAAGTGCTGGCAACTTGATCACAGACGCCAGAAAAATTATACACTGCGCGTCTCCAACGAGGCGTGACACAGTTTCACAGTTCGCTCTCGATTACATCCGAAATTACAAGATTCAAAATACCCCAACATAAAATTACAATTGCTTCTTAAACGTGCCTATCGTTTAACTCAACCACGTTTGAAATAAATGTGAAACAAAATGGACTGCGTTATTTTACCCGTAATAGCTAGGTAGGACTATTTTACTGTCTGTACATTAGGCGACGCACTAATGGACCTGTCCCTAAGCTTGACAATTTAATTTTCCAAACTGGTTTCGAACACCGGTTTCATCTTCAGGGGTCATATTGTATCACTTATCGTTTAGGTTACTGGAAAAACGAAAACTATGGAAAGGTAGACGTTGTATCTGCTGAGGGATATTTTAACTAGACGAGGCGACCCAATACATCTCATTAATGCAGTACGATCATTGTATAGTAACAGTTCTGTAACACGAAGACTATACAAAACCGGTGAACACACTGCTAACATAACGAGCTGTACAAAGTAACCCTCTCCTACCGACGTTATCTGACGTAGGTACAGGATAGAGAGAACCAATCTGAACAGTTTGTAATTTCCAAAATGAGATTTTCACTCTGCAGCGGAGTGAAGAGATTAAAACTGTGTGCTGGACCGAGACTCGAACTCGGGACCTTCGCATCTCGCGGGCAAGTGCTCTACCATCTGAGCTACACAAGCAAGACTCACAACCCGTCCTCACATCTTTACTTCTGCCATTACCTCGTCTCCTACCTTCCAAACTTTACAGAAGCTCTCCTGCGAACCTTGCAGAACTAGCATTCCTGAAAGAAAGGATATTGCTGAGATATGGCTTAGCCACAGTCTGGGGAATGATTCCAGAATGTGATTTTCATTCTGCAGCGGAGTGTGCGCTGATATGAAACTTCCTGGCACATTAAAACTGTGTGCCGGACCGAGACTCGAACTCGGGACCTTTGCCATCGCGGGCAAGTGTTCGGATGGTAGAGCACTTCCCCGCGAAAGCCAAAGGCCTGCGAGTTCGAGTCTCGGTCCGGCACACAGTCATAATCTGCCAGGAAGATTCAGCTTGTAAGTTTGTTACAGAATAGGTTGTGCTGATTCTCATATTTTCTTTTTTTTGTTCGGTTTCAGCCAACCAAACCCAGAACACCTTTGGCAACAACACATTTGGCACATTTGCACTTGGAACGAACTGAATGACTAACCTCGATGTTAATTAAATTGGAAAAATGTTCACAGCGTCGATTTTTTTCTTAATAATTACCTCTCAGCATAACCTACCCCCTACGTCCTTACAAGCTTTTGAGTCTGCTTCTGAGCACCTCGTATAGATGAAATCGGCGCAAGGTGATGAAAAATAGTTCAAATGGCTCTAAGCACTGTGGGACTTAACATCTGAGGTCATCAGTCTCCTAGACTTAGCCGGCCAGAGTGGCCGAGCGGTTCTAGACGCTGCGGTTGCAGGTTCGAATCCTGCCTAGGGCATGGATGTGTATGATGTCCTTAGGTCAGTTAGGTTTAAGTAGTTGTAAGTTCTAGGGGACTGATGACCTTAGCAGTTCAGTCCCATAGTGCTCAGTACCATTTGAACCATTTTTGAACCCTAGAATTAGAACTACTTAAACCTAACTAACGTAAGGACATCACACACAGCCATGCCCGAGGCAGGATTCGAACCCGCGACCGTAGTGGTCGCGCGGCTCAAGACTGAAGCACCTAGAACCGCTCGGCCATAGCGGCCGGCCAAAGTGATGAATAGGAATACAGAAACAATAGGATTAAAAATAAGTGTACGTAAAAGTTAAATGATCTGATGAAGGAAATCAGAAGTTTAATGAGTGCAGAATATGAAACGAGAGTAAATCAAAGAGATATCGAAGAGGAGCAAAGGGAAGACTCGCTAGAAAATTAGCATCAAAACTGAAAATTATGTAGTAAATTAATATTAAGGAATGTATGACGAACGAAGGAAGGAGGACATATAAGCATGCTAAAACTGGCAAAGAAACCATCCTGCAGCAGAAGAAGTCGACTGGCGTCAAATTTGAGACAAAAATTTCTGCAAATGTATGTCTGTGGAGCACAGTATTATATGGAAGTGGATCACCAACTTCGGATAAACCGGAAAAGGAAGAGAACTTCAGTGTTTGATATGTGTTACAGGAAGATGCTGTAAATTAAGTGGACTGGTTAGACAGGAAATGAAATATTCGCAGTGGAAGAAATATGTGTAATTATAGAAAGGGACAGGATCGTAGGTAACATCTTCCGTCGCACTAGAGGCAGTGGTATGAGGCTAAAATGGTAGCCTGGCATTAGCTTTCCCTACAGCGAGTTTTATGTCAGAGTTCCAGGGTGGGCACTTCGAACGGTTATCAGTAAATTATCGCAAACAGTGAGATCGATCTCTTCTCCTGTTTGTGTGCAATACATATGTTTGTTTACGACCATAGCCAAATACCAATTTTCGACCCTCTAAAAGTCTTGCAGCACTTCGCCGCAGTCTCCTAGCATTGAACCTATAACACTCCCGTCCGCTACTGCTATACCACAACCTTAAAGTTGGAGACAGGTCGTGAAATAAAACTATCTTGTTAAAGCAATTATGGTATAACGCAACAGAGCAGTGTTACCCTCTGAGAGGAATTTTGTTATGTTGACCGTGTTGTACCTAACGGACGTCGCCTATCGAAAGTGAAAGTCAGAATTACGTAAATATTCAAACAGTAACAAACAATAATTTACTTATCCACACTGTTCAAAGAATAAAAAAAAAACAGTCGCCAGCCTAATTAGGCATGAGAATGATTAACATCTTTATTTAAGAAAGTAGTTATGAGTAACTTTAACGGACAAACACAACCTATATTTTGTCACACGCGAGTGCAATGAACTGCATATGTTAACGCTAAGTTTGGGGTTGACAGCTAGAGCAGAACAAACTACTTGCATAAATATAACAGATAACGATACACACTACTATCTTCGGGGCTTAGTCAAACTGAATGGTCTTTATAACATTACTACTAATATTCACTGTAGAATCATAAATTGGTCATAGGTTCAGTATTACTTTTCAAACATTTTCCTAGCTGACATAAAATTGTAAATGTAGGTCACTGCAAAACTATGAACTGGTCACAGGTTAAGTCTCTCTCAGCTCCGGATAGTTACTCCTAGATATTTTACGGCAGATACTGTTTCCACCGGTTTGTCATCAGTAGTGTAGCGGCACAGTAGTGGATTTCTTTTCCCATGTATGCGCAATATGTTACATTTATTTACGTTCAGTGTCACCTACCAGACCCTGCACTATTCATCATTTCCCTGGAGGTCAATCTGCAAATCTACATGTGCGTGATTACTCTGCTATTTACAATAAAGTGCCTGGCAGAGGGTTCAATGAACCACCTTCAAGCTGTCTCTCTACCGTTCCACTCTCGAACGGCGCGCGGGAAGAACGAGCACTTAAATTTTTCTGTGCGAGCCCTTATTTTCCTTATTTTATCGTGATGATCATTTCTCCCTATGTTGACACTGCCAACGGAATGTTTTCGCAATCGGAGGAGAAAACTGGTGATTGAAATTTCATGAGAAGATCCCGTCGCAACGAAAAACGCTGATTGCCACTCCAATTCACGTATCATGTCTGTGACACTATGTCCCCTATTTCGCGATAATACAAAACGAGCTGCCCTTCTTTGTACTTTTTCGATGTCATCCGTCAGTCCCACCTGACGCGGATCGCACACCGCACAGCAGTAGTCCATAACAGGGCGGACAAGCGTGGTGTAAGCAGTCTCTTTAGTAGACCTGTTGCACCTTCTAAGTGTTCTGCCAATGAATCGCAATCTTTGGTTTGCTCTACACACAATATTATCTGTGTGATCGTTCCAATATAGGTTATTTGTAATTGTAATCGCGAAGTATTTAGTTGAATTTACAGCCATCAGATTTCTGTGAGTTATAGCGCAATCGAAATTTAGCTGATTTCTTTTAGTACTCGTGTGAATAACATCACACTTTTCCTTATTCAGGGTCAATTGACACTGTTCGCACCATACAGATATCTTATCTAAATCATTTTGCGAGTCGTTTTGATCATCTGATGACTTTACAAGATGGTAAATGACAGCATCATCTGCAAACAATCTAATAGGGCTACTCATTGTCTCCTATGTCGTTAATATACACTCCTGGAAATGGAAAAAAGAACACATTGACACCGGTGTGTCAGACCCACCATACTTGCTCCGGACACTGTGAGAGGGCTGTACAAGCAATGATCACACGCACGGCACAGCGGACACACCAGGAACCGCGGTGTTGGCCGTCGAATGGCGCTAGCTGCGCAGCATTTGTGCACCGCCGCCGTCAGTGCCAGCCAGTTTGCCGTGGCATACGGTGCTCAATCGCAGTCTTTAACACTGGTAGCATGCCGCGACAGCGTGGACGTGAACCGTATGTGCAGTTGACGGACTTTGAGCGAGGGCGTATAGTGGGCATGCGGGAGGCCGGGTGGACGTACCGCCGAATTGCTCAACACGTGGGGCGTGAGGTCTCCACAGTACATCGATGTTGTCGCCAGTGGTCGGCGGAAGGTGCACGTGCCCGTCGACCTGGGACCGGACCGCAGCGACGCACGGATGCACGCCAAGACCGTAGGATCCTACGCAGTGCCGTAGGGGACCGCACCGCCACTTCCCAGCAAATTAGGGACACTGTTGCTCCTGGGGTATCGGCGAGGACCATTCGCAACCGTCTCCATGAAGCTGGGCTACGGTCCCGCACACCGTTAGGCCGTCTTCCGCTCACGCCCCAACATGGTGCAGCCCGCCTCCAGTGGTGTCGCGACAGGCGTGAATGGAGGGACGAATGGAGACGTGTCGTCTTCAGCGATGAGAGTCGCTTCTGCCTTGGTGCCAATGATGGTCGTATGCGTGTTTGGCGCCGTGCAGGTGAGCGCCACAATCAGGACTGCATACGACCGAGGCACACAGGGCCAACACCCGGCATCATGGTGTGGGGAGCGATCTCCTACACTGGCCGTACACCACTGGTGATCGTCGAGGGGACACTGAATAGTGCACGGTTCATCCAAACCGTCATCGAACCCATCGTTCTACCATTCCTAGACCGGCAAGGGAACTTGCTGTTCCAACAGGACAATGCACGTCCGCATGTATCCCGTGCCACCCAACGTGCTCTAGAAGGTGTAAGTCAACTACCCTGGCCAGCAAGATCTCCGGATCTGTCCCCCATTGAGCATGTTTGGTACTGGATGAAGCGTCGTCTCACGCGGTCTGCACGTCCAGCACGAACGCTGGTCCAACTGAGGCGCCAGGTGGAAATGGCATGGTGAGCCGTTCCACAGGACTACATCCAGTATCCCTACGATCGTCTCCATGGGAGAAAAGCAGCCTGCATTGCTGCGAAAGGTGTATATACACTGTACTAGTGCCGACATTGTGCATGCTCTGTTGCATGTGTCTATGTGCCTGTGGTTCTGTCAGTGTGATCATGTGATGTATCTGACCCCAGGAATGTGTCAATAAAGTTTCCCCTTCCTGGGACAATGAATTCACGGTGTTCTTATTTCAATTTCCAGGAGTGTAGATCTGGAACAATAGAGGGCCTATAACACTGCCCTGGGGAACGCCGGATATCACTTCTGTTTTACTCGATGACTTTCCGTCTATTAGTACGAACTGTGACCTTTCTGACAGGAAATCACGAATCCAGTGGCACAACTGACGCGCGATACTCCGTAAGCACGCAGTTTGGTTAGAAGACGCTTGTGAGGAACGGTGTCGAAAGCCTTCTGGAAATCTAAAAATATGGAAGCAATTTGACATCCCCTGTCGATAGTACTTATTACTTCATCAGGATAAAGAGATAGTTGTGTTTCACAAGAACGGTATTTTCTGAAACCGTGCTGACCATGTGCCAATAAATCGTTTTCTTCGAGGTTACTCGCTACCAAATTCTGGCGTTGCCACTTTGTTATAAACAACCGATCATCTGCGAACCGCCTTAGAAAGCATCCGATACTTCCTACTAGAACATTTATATGTATGGCAAACAGTAACGGTCCCATCACACTCCTGCGTACACCGGAAGTTACCTTTATATCTGTCGATTTTCTTACGTTAAGAGAGACGCCTTATGTCTACAAGGAAGTTGCAAATCTGCTCCGGAGGCTGCTCCGAAACTTGACAAGCTCGTATTTTTTTCAGTAAACGGCAGTGTCGGGCGGTGTCAGACTGAAGTCAAGGGACACGGCATCAACCTGAGAGCCATTGTGTGCGGCAGTGTGGATGTCACGGAGGAGCAGAGCGAGCCGAGTTCCGCAGGATATCTGTTTGCTGTATCCATGTTGATTTTTGTAGAGGAGATTTTCCTTCTCGATGAACGCCATAATTCTTCAGCATAGAATCCATAACTCTACAGTTCACTAGCGTCAACGATATAGGTCTATAATTGTGTGCATCTGTCCTAGGCCCTTCTTAAAAACGGGAGTGACCTGTTCCTTCTTCCAGTCGCTAGGTACCCTTCGTTGATAGAGCGATATTCGATAAATTACTTCTAGAAGGGCATGTATGTCATCTGGTCCTAATCGCTTTCCACTACTATGTGATTGTAATTATTTTTCTGTTCCGCCATCGGTTATCTCCGTATCTGCCATTCTGACGTTCCTACAACAACAGTAAGGAGGGACTGTGTTGCGATATTCGCGGTGGAACAGTCGTGGAAGAACGAATTCAGTATTTCCGCCTTCTCTCTGTCATCTTCCTCTTCGGCGCCAGTATGGTCACGGAGTGAATGAATAGATGATTTTGACCCACTTACCGATTTTTAATACGACCAAAAACTCTTACGGTTTTTACTCAGATCGGCTCACAAAGTTTTACTTTCAAAGTCATTGAACGCTTCTCTCATTGCTCTCCGTACGCTCATTTTCGCTTCGTTCAGCTTTTCTTAGTCAGGTAGGGTTTTACTTCTCTTGAATCTGAGGTGAAGTTCTCTTTGTTTACGTAGCAGTTTTCTAACGCGGCTGTTGCACAATGCTGGGTCTTCCCCATCCCCTAAGATCTTAATCGGAACATATTGGTCTAGGGCATATTGCACGATTCCTTAGAATTTTTTTTTCCATTTGTTTTCCACATCTCCGTCGTCGCCACCGGGGCTGACTGCTCGGATACTCTGAAATTTGTATCCTGTCACTTTTGCTAAGCTAAAATATCGTCCTACCTTTCTTAACATTCTTTGTCACACACGCTGTCATAAATGCTATCACAGCCTTATGATCACTGATACCTTCTTCCAAGTTAACTGCTTCGATAAGCTCAGCCTCTACTCGCTTTATTTGTTCATGGGGCCCAGAAAATATTAGATACAGGCTCCCGGGTAGATGCCAGTTTTCTTGACTTCCGGAAGGCGTTCGATACAGTTCCGCACTGTCGCCTGATGAACAAAGTAAGAGCCTACGGAATATCAGACCAGCTGTGTGGCTGGATTGAAGAGGTTTTAGCAAACAGAACACAGCATGCTGTTCCCATAAGAGAGAAGTCTACAGACGTTAAAGTAACTTCAGGCGTGCCACAGGGGAGTCTTCTGGGACCATTGCTTTTCACAATATATATAAATGACCTAGTAGCTAGTGTCGGAAGTTCCATGCGGCTTTTCGCGGATGATGGTGTAGTATACAGAGGAGTTGCAGCATTAGAAAATTGCAGCGAAATGCAGGAAGATCTGCAGCGGATAGGCACTTGGTGCAGGGAGTGGCAACTGACCCTTAACATAGGCAAATGTAATGTATTGCGAATACATAGAAAGAAGGATCCTTTATTGTATGATTATATGACAGCGGAACATACACTGCTAGCAGTTACTTCTGTAAAATATCTGGGAGTATGGGTACGGAACGATTTGAAGTGGAATGATCATACAAAATTAATTGTTGCTAAGGTGGGTGCCAGGTTGAGATTCGTTGGGAGAGTCCTTAGAAAATGTAGTCCATCAACAAAGGAGGTGGCTTACAAAACACTCGTTCGGCTATTACTTGAGTATTGCTCATCAGTGTGGGATCCGCACCAGGTCGGGTTGACGGATGAGATAGGGAAGATACAAAGAAGAGCTGCACGTTTCGTCACAGGGTTATTTGGTAAGCGTGATAGCTTTACGGAGAAGTTTAGCAAACTCAAGTGGCAGACTCTGCAAGAGAGGCGCTCTGTATCTCGGTGTCCAGGTTTCGAGAGGGTGCGTTTCTGGATGAGGTATCGAATATATTGCTTCCCTCTACTTACACCTCCCGAGGAGATCACGAATGTAAAATTAGAGAGATTCGAGCGCGCACGGAGGCTTTCCGGCAGTCGTTCTTCCCGCGAACCATACGCGACTGGAACTGGAAAGAGGGTAATGACAGTGGCACGTAAAGTGCCCTCCGCCACACAATGTTGGGTGGCTTGCGGAGTATAAATGTAGGTGTAGAAGGGCGTCCTGAATCTAATCACATACCCGATTAGTTTATAAGTAGCTGCATAATCTGCAACAAGTCTGAGGTGACTATTAATGTTGCCTGGTAGGTATTTAATGGCGAAATGCGCTGACTGCTGCTCAGTTCCTCGGCAGTAGAAGAGCACCAGGTCGGCATGTACGGGACGCCTCGTCCATTATTCATCAGACTGTGGAGCCCCACGACTTTCTGACCTGGACCGCCTGTCGCAGCTGTGGCTGGGGACACGCGGGAGCCGGCGAGGAATCTCGGCGACCCCCCTGCCCCCTGTCCCCCCCCCCCCCCGACACCACCCCGCAGCCAACACAGTGGGTTTTTCAATTATCTCGGCGCCATGTCGACCCCGGCAATGACAAATGCGCGCGCCTTTGACGCGCGCCCAGGCGGCCGCTGTAGCTGCCAATCAAGCCCAGCGACTTCCCTCCCCCCCCCCCCCCCCCCAGCTCGCTACCGACGCCCTTCAGCCCTTTGCTCAGATGTCCTCCTCTGATTGCGCCGGCCAATGGCGGCACCCATTTGTCACGTGACCCGCGCCCTTGGGATGCTGTTGGCCGTCGCGTCCGCTCTGGACCCTCGGCGCCAGAGATTCCTCTGCGTGTTCCGGGCGGTCGCGACATCACCGTCATCGCTGCTCGTCCTACATCTTCTGGCTCACACCTTGTGACAACCCGCCACTTAAACCTAATGAATAGTTACACAATGGAGGTACTGGACGATTGTGTACACTCAATGAAGAACGATGCACTGAAGTAACAAAAGTCGTAGGAAACGACATGAAAATACGCAATGACGGTAGTATCACGTGCACAAGGACAGTGCATTGGCGGAGATGTCATATGTACTCAAGTGATTCACGTGACAAGGTTCCCGTCGTCATGACGGCCCCATGATGGGTATTAACAGACTTTGAATGCAGAACTGCAGTTGGAGCTACACGCATGGAATATCCTATTTCGAAAATCGTTTCGGAATTCAATATTCTGAGATCCAAAGTGCCAACAGTATGTCGAGAATACCACACCTAAGATATTACCTCTCACCTCGGAAAACGCAGTGGCCGAAGGCCTTCACTTAACGACCGAGAGCAGCGGCGATTGTGTAGAGTTGTCGGTGCTAAGAGACAAGCAACACTACGTAATATAACCTCAGAAATCCATGTGGGACTTACGATGAACATATCCGTTAGGACATTGCTTCGAAATTAGGCGTTCATGGGCTACGACAGCTGGCAACGGACGCAAGTGCCTTTTCTAATAGCACGGAATCGCTTGCAGCGCCTCTCCTGGGCTACCGACCGTATCGGTTGGACCCTAGACACCTGGAGAACCGTGGCCTGGTCAGACGAGTCCCGGTTTTATTTGGTGATAGGGATTGAGAGTAGCGCAGACCTCACGAAACCTTGGACCCAAGTTGTACTGTGCAAGTTGGTGATAGCTCCATAATGGTGTGGGCTGTGTTTACATGGAAGGGATTGAGTCTTCTGGTCCGACTGAATCGATCATTGACTTGGTGACCACTTCAAGCCGTTCATGGACTTCATGCTCCAAAAAATCGATGGCATTTTTGTGGATGACAATTGTGTGCATCTGTCCTAGGCCCTTATTAAAAACGGGAGTTACCTGCGCTTTCTTCCAGTCGCTAGGTAGCCTTCGCTGATAGAGCTATATTTGACAAAATACTTCTAGAAGGGCAGGTATCTCATGCGGCGCTGATCCCTTTCCACTACTAAGCGATTGTAATTGTTTTTCTGGTCCGCGATCGGTTATCCCCATATCTGGCATTCGGACGTTCCTACGACAGCTGAAAAGAGGGAACGTGTTGCGATCTTCCACGGTGAAACAATCTTGAAAGAACTAATTCGGTATTTCGGCCTTCTCTCTGTCATCTTCCTTTTCGGCGTTGGCGGCCGTTGTGACCGAGCGGTTCTACGCGCTTCAGTCTGGAACCACGCGACCGCTACGTTCGCAGGTTCGAATCCTGCCTCGGGCATGGATGTGTGTGATGTCCTTAGGTTAGTTAGGTTTACGCAGTTCTAAGTTCTAGGGGACTGATGACCTCAGATGTTAAGTCCCATAGTGCTCAGAGCTATTTGAACCATTTTTTTTTCGGCGCCAGTATGGTCACTGAGTGAATGAATAGATAATTTTGACGTACTGATGTTACATTCGACAAAAACTGTGCAAGTTAGTAGTAGCTCCATAATGGTGTGGAGTGTGTTTACATGGAATGGACTGGGTCCTCTGGTCCGACTGAATTGATCATTGACTTGGAGACCATCTACAGCCATTCATGGACTTCATGCTCCAAAAAGAGGATGGCATTTTTGTGGATGACAATGCGCCAAGTCACGGGCGCTACAATTGTTCGCGACTGGTTTGAGCAACGTTCTGGACAATTAAAGCGAATGATTTGGCCACCCAGATCGCCTGACGTGAATACCGGTGAACATTTATTGGGCATAATCGAGAGATCAGTTCGTGCAAGGAACAGTGCACCGGCAATACTTTGGCAGTTATGGACCACTGTAGAGGCAGTATGGCTCGATATCTGTGCAGGGGACTTCCAACGACTTGTTCATGGCACGTCGAGAAGGAGCACTGCCCCAGACAAAAGGAGGTCCGACGCGATATTAAGAGGTATCCATTGACTTTTGTCACCTCAGTGCAAAGGTGCGGGATTACATGACCCGTGTACTGAACAAATAAAAATATTTCGTTAAACAACCATGGAATGGATACTAGCTATGACGAGTAACTGTGTTCTTAAAATACAAATTGCTAAGATCTTTCTTTCTGTTTTTCGGAGTTACCCGTCTTCGACTGCCAGAATGAGATTTTCGTTCTGCAGCGGAGTGTGCTCTGATGTAAAACTTAATGGCAGATTACAGCTGTGTGATGGACCGAGACTCGAACTCGGGACCTTTGCCTTTCGCGGGCAAGTGCTCTACCATCTGAGCTACCCATGCACGACTCTCAGTCTTTGACTGATTTGATGCGGTCCACCACGAGTTCCTCTCCAGTGTCAACCTCTTCATCCCAAAGTAGCACTTGCAACCTACGTCCTAAATCAATTCCTGCATATTCCAATGTCGGCCTTCCCTCCCCCTACCCTCCCACTCCCACCTCCACCCGTTCAGTTGCTGCGCGGAGTGGCCGTGCGGTTTCAGGCGCCGTGTCACGGATTTCGCGGCCCCTTCCCTCCCGGAGTATCGACTCCTGCCTCGGGCATGGGTGTGTGTGTTGTTCTTAGTGTGTAAGTCTAGGGACCGATGATCACAGCAGTTTTGTCCCTTAGGATTCACACACATCTGAACATTTTTCCCCCCTCAGTTTTTACTCTCTGCAGCTTCCTCCAGTTGCAAGCAAGTTGTTCCCTGACGTCTTAAAAATTGTCCTATCAGCCTGTCCCATCTTCTTGTCAATGTTTTCCGTATATTCCTTTCTTCGCCGATTCTGTAGAGAATCTCCTCATTCATTATCTTATCAGTTGACCTGTTTTTCTACATTTTCCTGTAGCACAACATCGCAAATGCTTCGACTCACTTCTGGTGCGGTTTTCCCACAGACCATGTTACACAACCATGCAGTGCCCTGCTCCAAACGTACATTCTCAGAAATTACTTCCGCAAACGAAGGTGTATCCTCCATACTAAGAGGTTAAGTCAATTATTATCCGCAAAGTAGTTATAAAATTTTATTGTAATCAAATACAGGGTTATTACAAATGATTGAAGCGATTTCACAGCTCTACAATAACTTTATTATTTGAGATATTTTCACAATGCTTTGCACACACATACAAAAACTCAAAAAAAGTATTTTTAGGCATTCACAAATGTTCAATATGTGCCCCTTTAGTGATTCGGCAGACATCAAGCCGATAATAAAGTTCCTCCCACACTCGGCGCAGCATGTCCCCATCAATGGGTTCGAAAGCATCGTTGATGCGAGCTCGCAGTTCTGGCACGGTTCTTGGTAGAGGGGGTTTAAACACTGAATCTTTCACATAACCCCACAGAAAGAAATCGCATGGGGTTAAGTCGGGAGAGCGTGGAGGCCATGACATGAATTGCTGATCATGATCTCCACCACGACCGATCCATCGGTTTTCCAATCTCCTGTTTAAGAAATGCCGAACATCATGATGGAAGTGCGGTGGAGCACCATCCTGTTGAAAGATAAAGTCGGCGCTGTCGGTCTCCAGTTGTGGCATGAGCCAATTTTCCAGCATGTCCAGATGCACATGTCCTGTAACGTTTTTTTCGCAGAAGAAAAAGTGGCCGTAAATTTTAAACCGTGAGATTGCACAAAACACGTTAGCTTTTGGTGAATTGCGAATTTGCTGCACGAATGCGTGAGGATTCTCTACCGCCCAGATTCGCACATTGTATCTGTTCACTTCACTATTATGAAAAAATGTTGCTTCATCACTGAAAACAAGTTTCGCACTGAACGCATCCTCTTCCATGAGCTGTTGCAACCGCGCTGAAAATTCAAAGTGTTTGACTTTGTAATCGGGTGTCAGGGCTTGCAGCAATTGTAAACGGTAAGGCTTCTGCTTTAGCCTTTTCCGTAAGATTTTCCAAATCGTCGGCTGTGGTACGTTTAGCTCCCTGCTTGCTTTATTCGTCGACTTCCGCGGTCTACGCGTGAAACTTGCCCGCACGCGTTCAACCGTTTCTTCGCTCACTGCAGGCCGACCCGTTGATTTCCCCTTACAGAGGCATCCAGAAGCTTTAAACTGCGCATACCATCGCCGAATGGAGTTAGCAGTTGGTGGATCTTTGTTGAACTTCGTCCTGAAGTGTCGTTGCACTGTTATGACTGACTGATGTGAGTGCATTTCAAGCACGACATACGCTTCCTCGGCTCCTGTCGCCATTTTGTCTCACTGCGCTCTCGAGCGCTCTGGCGGCAGAAACCTGAAGTGCGGCTTGAACCGAACAAAACTTTATGAGTTTTTCTACGTATCTGTAGTGTGTCGTGACCATATGTCAATGAATGGAGCTACAGTGAATTTATGAAGTCGCTTCAATCATTTGTAATAGCCCTGTAGAAAACTTAGAAGAACATCATTTTTCAACGTAGTATCCTTGCGTTTCAATGCACTTGGTCCATCGTTCTGCAAGCTCCCTGATGTCTTCGGTTGAGCTGCGAGCCAGAAATGCACCGCTTCTTTCACTGCTTCGTCCGGGACAAATCGATGGCCCCTTAATGCCTGTTTGACTGGTCCAAACAAGTGATAATCAGAAGAGGCAAGGGGCGGATGATCCAGTACTTCAAATTTGAGTTTCTGGATCGTTTCAGCAGTGTGGGCAGCGGTATGAGGACGGACATTGTCGTGCAACAACACACCTTTTGACAGCAACCCTCGGCGTTTGCTCCGAATTGCAGGCTTTAGCCTGGCAGTAAGCATCTCATTGTATCGTAGACTGTTTACTGTTGTTCCCCTTTCCCCATAATGTTCCAGTCTGGACCTTGTGCGTCCCAAAAACCGTAAGCATCAGATTTCCTGCCGACGGTCGGGTCTTGAACTTTTTCTTGCACAGCGAATTGGGATGTTTCCATTTCATACTCTACCGTTTACTCTCCGGCTCGTAATGATAGATCCATGTTTCGTCACCAGTCTAAGAAGTTGTCCCATTCGTTACCATACCGACCCAAATGTTTTTTGCAGATGCTCAAGCGCGTTTGTTTATGCCACTGTGTGAGATGTTTTGGGACCCATCTTAAACGAACTTTATGACACCCAAGTCTGTTGTGGATGATTTCGTAGGCAGAATCGTGACTAATTTGCAGACGATGTGCCACTTCGTCAGTAGTTAATCGTCTGTCTAAGAGAATCATTTCGTGTGAACGCTCAATAGATTATTTATTTGTGGCAGTAAACGGTCTTCCGGCTCCTTCATCGTGCGTAACAGTTGTGCGACCATTTCGGAATTTTTCAATCCATTCGTAGACATTCCGTTGTGGCAAAACCACTGTTCCCGTACTGTACCGAAAGTCTTCGATGAATTTCGGTCCCTGATGCGCTTTCCGACCATTTTTTTGGTGCAAATAGACAGCGAAGCAGCCATGACTAACAGCGGCAGCGATAATGAAACAAACCTAGCAGCTTGAAAAATGCAAAGATATAACAACAAATAAACAAAGCATGCGTCATCAACGTAAAACGACACTACTACCAAAATAAACAAAAATATAACTAAATCGCGGATAATAATTGACTTACCCTCGTAGTAGACTTCTTTTGGCCAGGAATACCGTATTCCCCAGCGCTACCGTGATTTTAGGTCCTCCTTGCCCCGTCCATTGAGTGTTATTTTGTGGCCAAGGCAACGGGAAGAATTCCTTAACTTTGTGTACTTCGTGATTCCCAATTCTGATATTAAGTTTCTCGCTGTTCTCATTCCTGCTACATCTCATTACTTTCATGTTTCTTCGATTTACTCGTATTGTGGACTAATTAGACTTTACAACATCTTAACTTTGGACTTGTCGTTTATAACCACAAATACATTGGCTTGTAAAACGGAAGGATAAAAGTAGCTTTCGTATGCTGTGTCACTGCCAGGTAGCATAGCTCGACGAAGGACTATACATAGAAGGAACAGGAAACTAAATGAAACAGCGGAAAGAAATACGAAAAGAGATCAACAGAAGTGACTCCTTTATTCAAAAAGAATAATCACAACGAAGCCACCGCTATTCATGATGACCCCTCGCACACTACAAAAAGCGAGGCTCTGTTCCTGGCTGCATTGCGCGTTCCCACCGCTCGCTATATGACGGTAGGTTCATCATTGTGGAACATGATCGTTCCGGTGTTCGAGGTGTTAGAGTGTGCGGAGGTGTAATGTTGCCAGGGCGCACTGACCTTCAAATCTTTGAACTATGCGCATTCACTGGCCAAGGTTATTGCAACACTACATTCCATCCCCAAGTGCGTCTTTTTTTATACATGTTGGAAATTTTAAGTTGATACACCAGAACAACTCGAAAAATAAGATTCACACGAAAAAACTTAGGTCGAGCTGCCTTCTGGAAAAAAAATAAATCCGGTTAAGTCTTTGAGTAGTAATCAAATATGTCATCGGTCCTGGGTTCACACCTTACCAGTGCGTCATATTTTTATACATGGTGTAAATTATAAGTTGACAAACCAGAACAACTCGAAAAATAAGATTCACACGAAAAAACTTGTAGAACCCAAAGTTGATTATTTTCAAGGGGGACATCTGCTGGTGCTAAAATTAGCCCACCACCCCAGCCCCCCCTGGGGGTGGGGCGGGAGGCAACTTTAAAATTTCAAATGGGAACCCAAATATTTTATTGCAGAATCAGATTCTACATAAAAGGCTACGTACGTTTTGTCTTAAACATTTGTTTTAATTCTTGGTACTTGGCGCTGTAATTCAAGAAAATCCATGTTCTCATTTTTGCGTGGAAAATGGTTACGGATAAATAAAAAATACTTATTTACGTCGTAAATTTTGATTCAGTGAAAATAAAACTCTCCCTCTCTCCCCATAGGGTGGGGTTTGAGAGAGAGGAATTAGGGTTTTGCAAATGTTGACACAAATTTTTTTTTCCCGCAGATTCGGATAAGTTTTTTTGGTTTCATGGTCATGAGGCCACATAACTTTCAATTATCAAACAAATCATCTCACTAGCTAACTAACTAACCAAACATCCTACTTACTAACTACACTGACTAAAAAACTGGCTCACGAACCTAATTTTTTAATTAGATTCGGAGTAATCACTCTTCTTTGTCGAGAAGTCTCACAACTGGGGTGCTTGCTTGATTTGAGACGTTTAGTTCCGGGTCGAAAAATGTAGAAAACGACATTCATAAATTTATTGACTTAAATCACATTGTTCACACCTTTATTTCATTTCGGAATATCGGGGCTCTTACGTAGTTTACATTTTTAGAATTATGAACGATAATCGATATCCATCAGCCCTGATCGATAATCGATCTTCATCTTTGGTTAGCGAGTGGGTTAGTCTTTTCGTCAGTTAGTCTTTTACTTTGTTTACTCTGTCAGTTAATGAGTTTACTCGTTAGTAAGTAGGAAGTTTGGTTAGCTAGTTAGCTAGTCAGATGATCTGTTTGATAATTAAGAGTTACGTGGCTTCATGATCATGAAACAAACAAAACTTATCCGAATCTGCGGAAAAAATTAATATTTGGGTCAACATTTCCAAAACTCTAATTCCTCCCTCTCAAACCCCACCCTATGGGGAGAGAGGGAGAGTTTTATTTTTAGTGAATCAAAATTTACGAAGTAAATAAGTATTTTTTATTTATCCGTAACCATTTTCCACGCAAAAATGAGAACATGGATTTTCTTTAATTACGGCGCCGACAAATGTTTAAGACAAAACGTACGTACATTTTTATGTAGAATCTGATTCTGCAACAAAAAATTTGGTTTCACATTTGAAATTTTAAAGTTGCCTCCCACCCCACCCCAGGGTACTGGGGTGGCGAGCGAATTTTAGCACCAGCAGATGTCCCCCTCGAAAATAATCAACTTTGGATTCTACACATTTTTTCATGTGAATCTTATTTTTCGAGCTATTCTGGTTTGTCAACTTATAATTTACACCATGTATAAAAATATGACGCACTGGTAAGGTGTGAACCCCGGACCGATGACATATTTGATTACTACTCAAAGACCTAACCGGATTTTTTTTTTCAGAAGGCAGCTCGACCTATGATCCAAAAACAGTAAGCTAATGTGCCAGTCCGTTAATCTCCACAAGGCCAGCTACGCTTATTGCATTTCTAAAGCCTGCGAAGAAATCAAAAGCAGAAGGTCCGTCTATCTATCTTTGTCAACCCCATACACTATTAGAGAGAATGATTCTCAGCCGGATTTCCATCTACACAGGCCGGACCATTACCACCGAACAAGCGGGTTTTCGTTCGGCTAAGACATGCTGTGGTCAGACGTTTAACTTCACACCACATACAGAATAACATTACCAACGAAAGCAGATCACAGGCGCGGCTTTCTTTCATCTCGCAGAAACCTACGATACAATCCGATATTGCAGTGCCAGTGTTATTCTGAATTACAATGCCAAGTTCCTTTGCACACGCGTGCATGTTCAAAGGAACAGGCACTGCGGTGATTACAGCCGTTATCAAATACATTAAATGTATTCGCAACTGCGAATGTTGATAACCATGAGCTGTGGAATGGACTGACAACGAAAATTTGTGTCAGACGGGGAATCGAACCCGGATTTGCTACTCAGCACGAGTGGTCGCCTTACGAATGAAGACGGTATTGCAGTGTCTGTTGTTCTGACACTGGGCAAGCGAATTTAAAGTAAAATATCTCAATTGTACGGGAATATACATAAAGTATGTACAGGTTGTAGACTCATGGTTGACGACATGGTTTAGTTCGAGCCATCAGTCGTGCACGGATAGCCAAACGGTTCAAATGGTTCCAAGCACTATGGGACTTAACATCTGAGGTCATCAATCCCCTAGAACTTAGAACTACTTAAACCTAACTAACCTAAGATCATCACACACATCCATGCCCGAGGCAGGATTCGAACCTGCGAGCGTAGCAGCAGCGCGGTTCCGGACTGAAGCGCCTAGAACCGCTCGCACACAGCGGCCGGCTTAGCCAAATGTTCTCTGTATCAGACCAATTGTGTGATTTGATTCAGGAGTTCCTAGATAACAGGAAGCAGCATGTCATTCTCAATGGAGAGAAGTCTTCCGAAGTAAGAATGATTTTAGGTGTGCCGCAGGGGAGTGTCACAGGACCGTTGCTGTTCACAATATACATAAATGACCTGGTGGATGACATTGGAAGTTCACTGAGGCTTTTTGCAGATGATGCTGTGGTGTATCGAGAGGTTGTAACAATGTAAAATTGTACTGAAATGCAGGAGGATCTTCAGCGAATTGACGCATGGTGCAGGGAATGGCAATTGAATCTCAGTGTAGACAAGTGTAATGTGCCGCGAATACATAGAAAGAAAGATCCCTTATCATTTAGCTACAATATAGCAGGTCAGCAACTGGAAGCAGTTAATACCATAAATTATCTGGGAGTACGCATTAGGAGTGATTTAAAATGGAATGATCATGTAATGTTGATCGTCGGTAAAGCAGATGCCAGACTGAGATTCATTGGAAGAATCCTAAGGAAATGCAATCCGAAAACAAAGGAAGTACGTTACAGTACGCTTGTTCGCCCACTGCTTGAATACTGCTCAGCAGTGTGGGATCCGTACCAGATAGGGTTGATAGAAGATATAGAGAAGATCCAACGGAGAGCAGCGCGCTTCGATACAGGATCATTTAGTAATCGCGAAAGGGTTACGGAGATGATAGATAAACTCCAGTGGAAGACTCTGCAGGAGAGACGCTCAGTAGCTCGGTACGGGCTTTTGTCAAAGTTTCGAGAACATACCTTCACCGAAGAGTCAAGCAGTATATTGCTCCCTCCTACGTATATCTCGCGAAGAGACCATGAGGATAAAATCAGAGAAATTAGAGCCCACACAGAGGCATACCGACAATCCTTCTTTCCACGAACAATACGAGACTGGAATAGAAGGGAGAACCCATAGAGGCATTCAAGGTACCCTCCGCCACACACCGTCAGGTGGCTTGCGGAGTATGGATGTAGATGTAGATGTAGATGTAGATGTAGATGTAATTGTCATAAAAAAATATAAGCTGAAATATTGTGCTTGAAATACATGAAAATAAATTTCTTAGTTTGATGACTTTGTAAAAAAATATGGTAAGGCGATCGCAGGCGATAAGCGGTAAATCCGGGTTCGTATCCCGGCCCGGCTCAAATCTGCAGCTGATGGTTGTCCAAATTCGCAATTGCGATACATTTTATGTATATACGATACAGTTATAAGAAACTGATAACGAAAGTATACAGTAGCGTTAAGGATTACACACTGGCAGAATTCATCCAGTTTGATGATGAATTCGTGACCGGAATCTTTGTCTCTAACGGGCAAGTGTTGCTACGGACTGAGGTAGCCCAGCACGGTGTTGCTACTTTTAATGGCGAATGATGATTTAAATCACACGAAGTCCAGCCCTTCCACTCAACAGCATTCACTGGCGCCGGCTTAGGCTCGATTACCAGACTCACCTGCCAGCAGATGCAGATCATACATACGCCATCAAGATACGTCTCTGCCAAACACAAATATCTTAAAGTATCTCAGCACACAACTCGTTACCGATGTCCCTCTGGTTCCCAGGATTATAAACCTAGATACCAGTATGTGATTTGATGTGATTTGTTACAGGAAGAACGGATAGGCTCAAGAGGAAAATATACCGCTCTGCAATTCGCACAATTTCTTCGCAAGGTGCAAAACATTGGTCCGCAAGGAAAGAAGCAAAGAAAAGACTTGCTGTAATTGAAACCAAAATCCTTCGCTGCGCTTCTGAGTCTAAACTACAGTATCATTTGAGCAATGATGAATGTCACTTACGTTGAGGAAATTAGGAGAAGTCATCTATGTTAACACGGGCACTTGCTTGACCACTTGGGTAACCGACACGACATTGATTCGGTATATATATATATATGCGTATCACCAAAAGTGTTATCCAACTTAAACTCATACGCTAACCTTGGACTAAAGAGAACCTGATCTGATATGAACTGTAACTGGTCTGAATACGACTTGTGTTTGTGTTAAATGCGCAACAATTATCTGGTCCTAATCAAAATTTCCACTTACTTCGGGTCTTGAGATCATTGTTGTAGATTTCTCGAAAGCACAACAGCAGGCAGGCAGCGGCTAAGCTAGATTTATATTTCTAAATAAAATTATCCAGCAGTTGAATACCACATGCGGTAACGCGCAATGGTAAACAGTGCGGTGGGGTAGTACCTATTCCTATGAAATAATTCTTCACGGCGGCGATTTTAGACTGAAGTAAATATATTCAAAAAGACAGAGTTACACTTTGCGTGACCTTCACACATAGCATTGGTCTGACCAGTACTGTGCCTAACAGAGTGGACAATGATTTACAAAGGGTAAAATGTTAATAGAGAAGTTCTCTAAAAATCAAACAGCTTAATTAGCTGATATCTTAATGCATGATTCAGGGAAGTGGGGTGGTATTTCTCTCAGGTCAGAGCAAGTGAACAAAGTTAACAATAATTTCTACAAACAAGGTGCGCAGTGGTGCAGTCTTACCTCAAACTTCTTGTCTTAAAAGCATTTTCAAAATGTTCCTTTAACCTGTATATGTATACATCCTTTCTGTATTAACAATAAATCTTTCATCATCAAACAGATACAATTACAAGTCAACACAGCATTACTGAATACGCCCATCGCCTTCCACACTTCACCTCAGAATGTATCAGACTACGCAGAGGCAAAGACTATGCCGCAACGAGACCAAAGATTGATTACTTATTGCAACATTCAGCTGCCGACAGGTGTTGTTGACATACCTTGATGGGGACAGCTGAAAATGTGTACCCCGACCGGGACCCGAACCCAGGATCTCCTGCTTACATGACAGACGCTCTACCCTTTTGAGCCACCGAGGACACAGACGAATAGCGCGACTGCAGGGACTTATCCCTTGCTCGCTTCCCGTGAGACCCACATTCCCAACTGTCCACAATCTACATACGTAATGTTCCTACTGGATACTTTGCCCATCCACTCGTTACTCGCGCCCACTTAAGTTGACGATTCCGGTAAGAGTTCGGGCAACCTATGTGCACTCGCACAGACAAAGGTCAATGGCAGGGTAGCCGTTTAACTGTATATGAATATAGTAATTGTTCTCGAAAGAAGAGATACCATTGATGACCAAGCAGCTTCTCTAGAATAAATGATAGTTAATTGAAACCTTCAGCTGCCGACAGGTGTTAATGGGGACAGATGAAAATGTGTGCCCCGACCGGGACTCGAACCCGGGAATGTGGGTCTCACGGGAAGCGTGCAAGGGATAAGTCCCTGCAGTCGCGCTATGTGTCCTCGGTGGCTCAGATGGATAGAGCGTCTCCCATGTGAGCAGGAGATGCCGGTTTCGAGTCCCGGTCGGGGCACACAGTTTCAACTGTCCCCATCAAGTTATGTCAACAACACCTGTCGGCAGCCGAGGCTTCAATTAATTATAATTTATTCTAGAGAAGCTGCATGGTCATTAATGGTATCTGTTCTTACGAACAGTTACTGTCTTCATATATAAGACCAAAGATTGTTTGACAGTATCATAACTTGCTCTCTGTCTGACGCAGACGTCGATAACATACAGAAACCAAAATGACATGTCCACCTTACTATGTAACTCCAAAACCTTATCATTGTAAGATACATAGTTTCAGGAGATACCTGTCAAATATGTCAATATTCCGAGTCAAGTGCCTACACCATTCATCAATCTTCTGCAGGTCCTTCCGCAAGTTGCTACTGTCTTCTGGCGTTGCTACCCTCTTACAGACATCCGCATCATCTTCGAATAGCCTGAAAGAAAAGAGAAATAAGCATTACGACGCGGATAAAAATAGCTTTTCCTAAAAGGGACGCAAATTACCTTGACTATACGGATCCGGTGTTTGAGAATGATAGCACTTTGCGACTTTCAGTTAACTTCAAACAATATTTAAAATGAAACTTCCTGCCAGATTAAAACTGTGTGTCGGACCGAGACTCGAACTCGGGACCTTTGCCTTTCGCGGGCAAGTGCTCTACCAACTGAGCTACCCAAGCACGACTCACGCCCCGTCCTCACAGCTTTACTTCTGCCAGTACCTCGTCTCCTACCTTCCAAACTTAACAGAAGCTCTCCTGCGAACCTTGCAGAACTAGCACTCCTGAAGGAAAGGATATTGCGGAGACATGGCTTAGCCATAGCCTGGGGGTTGTTTCCAGAATGAGATTTTCACTCTGCGTGAGCCGTGCTTGGGTAGCTCAGTTGGTAGAGCACTTTCCCGCGAAAGGCAAAGGTCCCGAGTTCGAGTCTAGGTCCGGCACACTGTCTTAATCCACCAGGAAGTTACAATAATATATACAGGGCTATTACAAATGATTGAAGCGATTTCATAAATTCACTGTAGCTCCATTCATTGACATATGGTCACGACACACAACAGATACGTAGAAAAACTCATAAAGTTTTGTTCGGCTGAAGCCGCACTTCAGGTTTCTGCCGACAGAGCGCTCGAGAGCGCAGTGAGACAAAATGGCGACAGGAGCCGAGAAAGCGTATGTCGTGCTTGAAATGCACTCACATCAGTCAGTCATAACAGTGAAACGACACTTCAGGACGAAGTTCAACAAAGATCCACCAACTGCTAACTCCATTCGGCGATGTTATGCGCAGTTTAAAGCTTCTGGATGCCTCTGTAAGGGGAAATCAACGGGTCGGCCTGCAGTGAGCGAAGAAACGGTTGAACGCGTGCGGGCAAGTTTCACGTATAGTGATATGAAAGATTCAGTGTTTAAATCTCCTCTACCAAGAAACGTGCCAGAACTGTGAGCTCGCATCAACAATGCTTTCGAACTCATTGATGGGGACATGCTGCGCCGAGTGTGGGAGGAACTTGATTATCGGCTTGATGTCTGCCGAATCACTAAAGGGGCACATATCGAACATTTGTGAATGCCTAAAAAAACTTTTTGAGTTTTTGTATGTGTGTGCAAAGCATTGTGCAAATATCTCAAATAATAAAGTTATTGTAGAGTTGTGAAATCGCTTCAATCATTTGTAATAACCCCGTATATCACAGGCGATTGAAGCTATTTTATAAATGGGAGCTCAATTCCTTAAGGAAATAGTTGAAACAGGATTTCCACTGAGTTACTAAACTGGTCAACAACTAATATGCCTGCCCTCCTTAGTATTATATATATTTTTTCTTTGAATCTGTGTACATTCAAGTCCATATTTTCTGCACATACTTTTTCTTATGAATGTTGGTGCTGGACGCAGTTAACTTCAGAAATCTAATAAGAAGTGTACTTTATGTGCAGCAGTAGCCGTAGAAGGGACGAACTGCTGCTTGGAAGCTGAAAATGAGCAGCGGCTGGGTGATTCCACATTAATCTTGTTCCGCAGACAATTACCGCCAGCTACACCCGCCAGGCACAGAGTTGCTTGTTTGGCGTGGGAAGTCGTCGCTCTGGTGCCATAAACACGAAGCTGGGACCTTGTGTGGCCAGAAGCTCGCCAAGGATGGGAAAGGGCGAGCTGGAGTCTTTTACAATCCTCTCACGTAATCCCGTCGCGGGAGGTAGGTGCGAGATCGTTCTCTGAGTTTATCGGAGACTCCAATCAGACAATGTGTAACACATCAAGGTCTTAACGTGAGGTGTCTACACTCGTCTTCTACTTCTTGTGGATTATCTGAAGCTGGCGCAGCTTCTCCGCGCCCGGGCGCAGTCTCGAATCCTCCCGAAACCCGGTAGGTAAGCAGGTAACAGGACCGGATCCTCCAAAACTGACACAGCGCTACAGAGCATTGAGTGCGTTAATGACTTCAACTGCCTGCGACCACTTCGCACTTCGCGGCAGATCTTTGTGAAAGGTCTCTGTTGGATTCCTTTTATGTTAATTTCTTAAATTTGTTGTCATTTACGGCATAAATTCCTCTTCTAAATTTACTGTGGTGTTTCTGACTCTATCTGGGAGGAGGCTGAGCAGTGGAACGTGTTACTTTTACACATCATCAAGAACGATCTGTCACACTAATGCACTTTAAAACACGGTTTATATGTAATTCATGTGACACAGTCTCATACGGAACGTACATCCGCTTTCTTTTATATACTGTATATGATAAGATACTGTCATCCCCCTTCTATTCTGTGTGAAAGGATGAATGAGCAACTGTATTTCTAGTTGCATACTTGATGGTAGCAGACAAGCCTGTCTGCTAGAGAACAGTAGGACCAACGTAGCTACGATTTCTGAAAGCAAAGAGGTTTCTATTCTTAGTATGGTCCTGTCCGTCCCTTTTCATGTTGGTGTACGAAGCTGCCTCTCTGGTCACTTCCGTTTGTATCTGTTAAGCACGCTCGGTAGGGGCCCAGGTCAGTCTGTCCGCGGTGAGCGTCTGAAGTGGTAATATCTCTGGCTAAGCGTGTCTCTGCTAAGTCCATAGGACAATGGATTTCTTAAGTTCAGATTAACTGAAAATTTAATCACCTTTATTTCAGGTTTAGATCTAAAATATCTTATGTTATCTTAAATTCCAACGCAGTGTAATTCGAGTGTGAAGTTCACAATATCTTCCAGTAGTTGCTTTGTCACTACTTTGTGAGTAGAGGGGAACCACGTGTTGATGAACTGTAACTTTAACTAAGATCATCAATCTTGAATGCGAATGTGCGTGAGATTATAACGTCTCGTCTTGACAATATTTTTCAGTATAGCAACTTTTCTTTATGTTCAACCCACGTCGGGTGTACTTTGTGAGACCAGTACCACGTGCTTATACAGTTGTTTGACCCATCAGGTTAATAGTAAGACGTTAGTAACCAGTTAGAGGTATTTCTTTTGTAAATTGCGTTTCGATGTAATTTATTTTAATTATCAAAATTATCATGGAGTTACACTCTTTCTGTAAACCAAGTTGACCACGTGAAGCATGTGGTGTAAGCATCAAAGTAGCCCTCACCTATTCTTTTCGGGAAGATTTCACAGAGAGTTAGTATGAATTTAGTATACCAGTGTGTGGTAATTTCATGACGGACAGGATTGTGCTACAAAAGTAACTTCTTTGGGCGAAAATTGGATCAGTTGGTTGTGGTTAATTTCCTCTTACATATGTTTCAACATTCATCGTGTGTAATTTATGAATGCAGGGTTGTATGCAGTCTCCCAATCTTGACTCCATATTTGATGTGTTCCGTAAGATTACAAACTCACATTTTTACAGTCCCAAATAAGGCACCAGTTTAGTTATGAACCAAGTTTAATATGCTGAAATTTTAACGGAACAATGATCAATGTTAAAATAAATGTCCAAATATAAACTGATTTATTTCTTTTTATTTAAATTCTATTTTTATGTATATACATCACCAGTTGTCGTAAGATGACTATTAAAAGATTTTAATTAATGTTAGTCTGGTTGGGAATTTGGTAAGCTAGATTGGATACCTGGTGAAACAGTTGCTCAGTAATGCAAGGTTAACTTCCCCAGATAGCTCACAGCTTTTAATCCTCTTTTATTGTCTTGAATATCGCCACCGCTTTCAGAACAAATTAAAGCATCAACATTACATCTGTAGAGTGAACATGTCCTCAGACGAGCTTACTGTTTCAGTAATTAGGGTGGGAAGGAAAACGTTGCTTTTGAAAGGTAACACCTTCGGTTTTCAAAAACTGCTGAAAGGTGGTCTAGCGCGACGGACGTGCAACATTAATGGCTGCAGAAGTTTCGTTAAAATCGGTCTTATGGTGAAACTGTTATAACTCTGCATATAAAGAAGAAATATGTACCAGATTTTACATTAGACCCGCAACAACATAAGTGTCAAAACAGCATCCAACTTCGTACAGTACTTTTTGCATAATGCGGGTACAAACCGGCATGCAGAAGAAATTATAAAAATATTTTTTGCGTCTATTGCGCTTCTATAGACCATTCAAATTAAGTTTTCTTAACCATCTCTTGTATTCAGACATCGGACACTTATCAATTTGTTGTATGTATAGATTTGCTGGAAATGTAACCATAATTCATAAAATGAACACTGAGATAGAATAATAATAATAATAATGTCGTTTGGCTAGGGCCTCCCGTCGGGTACACCGTTCGCCTGGTGCAAGTCTTTCGATCTGACGCCACTTCGGCGACTTGCGTGTCGATGGGGATGAAATAATGATGAGTAGAACAACACAGCATCCAGTCCCTGAGCGGAGAAATCCTCCGACCCAGTTGGGAACCGAACCCGGGCCCTTAGGATTGACATTCTGTCGCGCTGACCACTCAGCTACCGGGCAGACACTGAGATAGAATGTGTTGCGAAATCATGATTTGCTGTTTTAATAAATTAATTATGAAGAAATCAAGGCTATAAATGGTTCCAGTTTCCAAAAATAAATATCTAAACAAGATACAAGATAAAACTTTTATACCTATAATTCACGCGGAAAATTTTTACGTCTTCTACTGTAACTTCATATGCTTTTCTTTGACTGCTTGAAGTATTCATAACGTTTAGAACTGCTACCTGCTTCAAACGGGAGGATTTGGTCCCATAGTTTTTCAGACCCTTGCGGGCTTGGGAGGATGCGGTACCATTTTTCTGACCGCGGGAGGAATCGGGGCAGCGCCCCCGCGCCCAGTCTTCTGTCTTTCCTTCCTTCATTGTTCATATTGCTCGCTTCCGTTGCCTCCTCAATGTCATTATGCCAGCTGCGTTGAGGTCGACCCCTTTTCTTTCGCTGGTAAGGTATCCATCGTACTATCCTATGTGGTATGGTGTCTTCATTCGTCCCATTGACATGACCAAACCATAACAGCTGTTTTTGTTGGATGTCGTCACAGACTTATCTGTCCATTTTAATTTTTTGTGAGATTACATCATTTCTTATCCTGTACATCCTAGTAAAACTTGAGCTTCCGTCTCAGTGGCAAGCAGTTTAGTTTTTCTCTTTTTTTTCTTTTCTTCCTAACATCCTAGGCTTTTCTTCGTACATAAAGGAGTGCGACTAAATGAAATTTAAAATGTGTATTGGACGCCACAAACGGTCGTAAAACCACAGTCACTAAAGCAATATAATTTTTAAAAGGTTGTGTTACTAATTATCATTTTTATTTGCAGCTCCTTGTGTTGGCCGTTTTTGCAGTTATAATTGTTGGATGTGAGGTCCACCAGTTATGCAAAATACCGTTTTTTCTCAGTAACCAAACATGTTTCGGCACTACTGTGCCATCATCAGTGGGTTTTCCTTTTTATATATAATTAAAAACGAAAACCCACTGATGATGGCACAGTGGTGCCGAAACATGTTTGGGTACTGAGAAAAAACGGTATTTTGCATAACTGGCGGACCTCACAACCAACAAGTTACATTACTAGTTTCGACGCACTGAGTCGTCAATTGCAAATGTAGTCACAAAGGTGGAAAACTGAATTAATAATTGCAGTGCAACTTTCCAGGTTTGTGATTACATGTGTGAAAATGACGATCTACAAATTATGTACTTTTTCCGTTCTAACCGCCAGATTTCTTATCATGTGGCTCAGATCATCTTTATCTTCTGCTAGTACGATGTTGTCATCTGCAAAATACGGGCTAAATATCTTGCTGCCCTCTTCTGTCGCTCCCATATTTTGGCATTTTCTGTGCCAAGTCTGCAGGGTTACTCCCAGATACAGCTTAGAGAGGGTCGGTGACAGTTGTAATCTACCCCCTCCTTCCTGCTTGCGGCTATTGTCCACAATGAAAAATTTTCTAGTTTACTTAGTTTCTCATGTTGAGTTGCCTCCAGTTCTTCTTGTCTTGGGGGAACTGACTCTTGAAGCTGAAATTCTCCCATTTTAGGTCCTCACGGTTGAATTGAACTATATGAATTTGAAGAGGTTGCTGCAGAATCTTTGTTTTTACGTAAATATATTTTGGCACATTTTAGTATATCATACAGTCTTTTGATTTTTCACGTTAACAAAGGCGAAATTACATTGTTCGCACAAAAATACAACAATACGGCCGATCACATCAGAGACATGCTTACGACTCCCACTCTCAGCGGAAATAATCATATTCCAAAGAGTTTACAATTTTCCTTAGCAAATGAGTTTCTACTAGTTACATTATTGCTTTCGATTATTATTTCATAAATGAACCTAGAAGTAAACATAGTAACGAGAACAGTACTGCTTAATTAATAACAGAAATTGTAAGTGTGCCAGTAATTCGTAATTTCAATTATTTCTAATAAAAATAATTTTAACTATTCATTCAGGACTAGTACTTATCGTCTGTAATGCATCAGAGATGCTGCTACATAAAAAAAATGTTGTGCAATTTTGTTAACATTCCGTTTCATTCTGTGTCGTTAACTGCCTTTGTGAACGACACCATTTGAAAGAACGTGAGCATTTTTTTTTTTTTTGACCTTCCGTTCTGCTGGCGTCCTGTATAAACGCTGCAGTTTGAAAAGAACTCTAGAATTTTTTGATGTTGCATTCAGTTACGTCGCCATCTTGTGTGTATGCCTCCATGTGAAATGCAGTGTGGGATTTTTTATTTCCAAGAACGACACTATTTACTCGCAGTGATACAAGATACACGTTTAGCTCGTTTCGGGATTTTGCTGTTATGAAGAGTACGCTGTGCAGATGGTATAACAGGTATAACATTACTCCTTGCGTAAGTCTGTGTCTACATGTGGCACCTTATGCTTACGTCGTAGATGTAAAGGCCAATTTTACACACATTATACCATGTCCACAGGTACACTTGATAATCGTAAATCGCCGAAACGAGCTCGTCGTGTAACTTGTATGACTTCGACTGAAAATTTGTACTTGAAATATGTCGTTGTTCTACCGGATGCAAGCTGCAGGTCCACCGGGAAAGAAATTTTCTGAGTTCTGTTGCGTTCCGTTCACGCTTATTTCTCTCAAATGGGAATCAACCTTCAGTCTCATGATGACACACTAGCTGAATTGATAAAATCAGAAACTCCTGACGTCAAGCACCACAAAATTTTACGGGACGTAAATACTTGATAATCAGGAGGACCTGTCATTGAAAGTTGTTGAGAAATATCCCACACTTTTTACTACACGGTATGTAATTCTAGACCGGAAAGGTTGCACATACCTATTATACGAAGCGAAATATTAATAACTATTGAACATGAAGGCTTTGTGCTCAAAAGTATGAATATGAGTGTATCTACATCAAATAAATATCAACAAATGGCGTTCTAGTGTGATTTCTTAATGTATGAATAACGAAATAGTATATAATTTGTGATACATTGTAAACCATAAGCTTTAAGCAAAACGTTCTTCCCCTTGTAGTTTGTGTAAATCCTGTTTTTCAGTCCCGCTTTCTATATAATATCACATTTACATTTGCTGCAATCGACTTTCGTTCTCTTTCATGGTGACTGTACACCACTCATATTAAAAATGCTTTAGCGGCGCGGCAGTAATAGCTAAACAATGTAATAATGCAATGAAAACTGAGTACAGTATTAGTTGGTGGTGGTGGTGGTGGTGGTGGTGGTGGTTAGTGTTTTTACGTCCCGTCGACAACAAGGTCATTAGAGACGGAGCGCAAGCTCGGGTTAGGGAAGGATTGGGAAGGAAATCGGCCGTGCCCTTTCAAAGGAACCATCCCGGCATTTGCCTGAAACGATTTGGGGGAATCAGGGAAAATCTAAATCAGGATGGCTGGAGACGGGATTGAACCGTCGTCGTCCCGAGTGCGAGTCCAGTGTGCTAACCACTGCGCCACCTTGCTCGGTGTATTAGTTGCACTATAGTCATATAGCGCTTATAAACTGAAGCACCAAAGAAACTGGTATAGGCATGCGTATTCAATGGTGGAAACACGCAGAATACGGTGCTGCAGTCGGGAACGCCTGTATAAGAAAACAAGAGTCTGGTGCAGTTGTTAGATCGGTTACCGCTGCTACAGTGGCAGGTTGTCAAGTTTTAATTGAGTTTGGACGTGGTGTTATAGTCGGTACACGAGCGATGGGACACAGTGTCTCCGAGGCAGCGATGAAGTGCGAATTTTCCTGTACGACCATTTCGCGAGCGTGCCGTGAATATCAGGAATTTGGTAAAACATCAGATCACCAACATCGCTGCGGCCGGAAAAAGATCCTGCAAGAATGGGACCAACGACGACTGGAGAGAATTGTTCAATGCGACAGAAATGCAACCCGTCCGCAAAGTGCTGCAGATTAAAAAAAAATATATATGGCTCGGAGCACTATGGGACTTAACATCTGAGGTCAGCAGTTCCCTAGACTTAGAACTACTTAAACCTATTAACCTAAGGACATCCCACACATCCATGCCCGAGGCAGGGTTCGAACCTGCGACCGTAGCAGCAGCGCGGTTCCAGACTGAAGCGCCTAGAACCGCTCGGCCACAGCAGCCGGCTGGACTGTTGATGACAGCAAACATGTTGCCTGGTCGTACGAGTCTCGTTTAAAACTGCATTGAGCGGATGGACGTGGAAGGTTATGGAGATAACCTCTCGAATCCATAGACCCTGGCAGGCCACTGTGGCCGAGTGTTTCTAGGCGTTTCAGTCCGTAACCGCGATGCTGCTACGGTTGCAGGTTCGAATCCTGCCTCGGGGATGGATGTGTGTGATGTCCTTAGGTTAGATAGGTTTAAGTAGTTCTAAGTCTAGGGGATTGATGACCTCAGGTGTTAAATCCATAGTGCTTAGAGCCATTTGAACCTTTCTTTTCTTTTTATTATTATTATATAGACCCTTCATGTCAGCATGGGAGTGGTCCAACTGGTGGAGTCTCTGTAATGGTGTGGGGCGTGTGCAGTTAGTGATATGGGACCCCTGATACTTCTAGATACCACTCTAACAGTTGACGCGTACGTAAGCATCCAGTCTGACCACCTGCATCCATTCATGTCCATTGTGCATTCCGACGGACTTGGGCAATTCCAGCAGGACAGTGCGACACCCCACACGTCCAGAATTCCTACAGAGTGGCTCCAGGAACACTCTTGTGAGTTTGAACACTTCTGCTGGCCGCCAAACTCCCCAGAGATGAACATTATTAAGCATATATGGGATGCCTTGTGATGTGCTGTTCGGAAGAGATCTCCATCCCCTCGTTCCCTTACGGATTTGTGGACAGCCCTGCAGGATTCATTCAGTCACTTCCCTCCAGCACTGCTTCAGACTTAAGTCGATTCCATCCCACGTCGTGTTGCGGCACTTCTGCATGCCCGCAGCGGCTCTACATGATGTTAGGTGGGTGTACGAGTTTCTTTGGCTCCTCTGTGTATATACAGGGCTATTACAAATGATTGAAGCGATTTCATAAATTAACTGTAGCTCCTTTCATTGACATATGGTCACGATACACTACAGATACGTAGAAAAACTCATAAAGTTTTGTTCGGCTGAAGCCGCACTTCAGGTTTCTGCCGCCAGAGCGCTCGAGAGCGCAGTGAGACAAAATGGCGACAGGAGCCGAGAAAGCGTATGTCGTGCTTGAAATGCACTCACATCAGTCAGTCATAACAGTGCAACGACACTTCAGGACGAAGTTCAACAAAGATCCACCGACTGCGAACTCCATTGGGCGATGGTATGCGCAGTTTAAAGCTTCTGGGTGCCTCTGTAAGGGAAAATTAACGGGTCGGCCTGCAGTGAGCGAAGAAACGGTTGACCCCTTTTTCTTCTGCGAAAAAAACGTTACAGGACACGTGTATCTGGACATGCTGGAAAATTGGCTCATGCCACAACTGGAGACCGACAGCGCCGACTTCATCTTTCAACAGGATGGTGCTCCACCGCACTTCCATCATGATGTTCGGCATTTCTTAAACAGGAGATTGGAAAACCGATGGGTCGGTCGTGGTGGAGATCATGATCAGCAATTCATGTCATGGCCTCCACGCTCTCCCGACTTAACCCCATGCAATTTCTTTCTGTGGGGTTATGTGAAAGATTCAGTGTTTAAACCTCCTCTACCAAGAAACGTGCCAGAACTGCGAGCTCGCATCAACGATGCTTTCCAACCCATTGATGGGGACATGCTGCGCCGAGTGTGGGAGGAACTTGATTATCGGCTTGATGTCTGCCGAATCACTAAAGGGGCACATATCGAACATCTGTGAATGCCTAAAAATACTTTTTTTGAGTTTTTGTATGTGTGTGCAAAGCATTGTGAAAATATCTCAAATAATAGTTATTGTAGAGCTGTGAAATCGCTTCAATCATTTGTAATAACCCTGTATTATTGGCAATCGAGGGGTTGGAACTTGAATAGTGGCAACTATTTATTCACAACCGATACAAAAGAGTTACAGGTTTGCACATGTTACTGTTCCTCAAAGTAGTCACCCGCGTTGAGTAGAACTCGCTGCCAACGATGTGGAAGGCGTGGCGTACCGTTAGCACAGCCTGTTCCGTTGATGGTGCGAATGGAGCGGTCTACTGCCTGTCGAATCTCTGGAACAGTTCTGAAGCGAATGCCGCGAAATGGTTCCTTCATTGTCGAAATCAAATAAGTCACAAGGACTTAAGTCCGGAGAGTATAGTGGATGGGACAGTACGTCCCAGTCCCATCGACCGAACAGAGCAGCCACAGGTTGCGCTCTATGCGCCCGCGCATTGTCGTCCAAAATGACGGACGTGTTGCTCAGAAAGTATCAGCGCTTCTTTCGCAAAGCTGGTCGCAGGTGATGGATGCTCCAAAAACGAACAGTAATACTGTGCACTGACGGTCTGCCGTGGAGGAACGTAATGCGTTAGGATAATACCATCACAATCGTACAGCCGGCCGGGGTGGCCGAGCGGTTCTAGGCGCTACAGTCTGGAACGGCGCGACCGCTACGGTTTCAGGTTCGAATCCTGCCTGGGGCATGGATGTTTGTGATGTCCTTAGGTTAGTTAGGTTTAAGTAGTTCTAAGTTCTGGGGGACTGATGACATCAGATGTTAAGTTCCATAGTGCTCAGGGCCATTTTTGAACAGTCGTGCACGAGAATCACCATAACTTTAGACCGCTTCATTCGCACCTTCAACAGAACAGGCTCTGCTAACGGCATACTACGCACCCACATCACTGGCAACGGGTTCTACACAACGCTGGTGACTACTTTGAAGGACAGTAATAGGTGCAAACATGTAACTCTGTGTCGGTTGTGAATAAACAGTTGCCACTGTTTAAGTTCCAGCCCTCGTATTTAGCAGTCAGGTACAACAAGCTTAGAAAACAAAGTAAAGTACTAAGGAAAAGAACGATATTTCCTTTCATTAAGTGTGGAAACGCCGCACTGCACAGGAGGCGTTTCTTAACAAAATAGTAAAATTTACCGTAGCATAACATGGAAACTATGAATTGTACCTGAGGTATTTCTATCACAGTGGATGTCGCTGCCTTCAAAGATACACACTCACTCCGTCTTCAGGCCACGAGTGGCCTACCGGGACCGTCCGACCGCCGTGTCATCCTCAGTGGGGGATGCGGATAGGAGGGGCGTGGGGTCAGCACACCGCTCTCCCGGTCGTTATGATGGTATTCTTGACCGAAGCCGCTACTATTCGGTCGAATAGCTCCTCAATAGCCATCACGAGGCTGAGTGCACCCAGAAAAATGGCAACACCGCATGACAGCCTTGATGGTCACCCATCCAAGTGCCGACCACGCCCGACAGCGCTTAACTTTGGTGATCTCACGGGAACCGGTGTATCCACTGCGGCAAGGCCGTTGCCTTTCAAAGATACATAATCCGCCCATATCTCATTTTGCAGAAAATGAGGGCACGAGAGGTTTCTGATTTTATCGATTCAATTGTGATTTGTCTTTTACTTGGTGTCACAAACCCCTTCCCGTCGTGCGGGTGGCGGCCAGCTCCCCAAAGCGGTACCGGACGATGTCGCCGTCGAGATAAGACGGCGCCGGCAGCGCATCACTCATCGGCCGTCACGCGCCTCTCCTGGAGACGTGCAGGGGGATACTGAGGACCCGCCGCATGGAGGGCGCTGTCCGACGATAGGGGCAGCAGCGATAGGCTGCGCGTGTAGCCTCGCAGGCAGACCCCTGATGGATGGCTACTGCCGTGGTCCGTCAGGGGGTGCGACGTGCCCCGTCTGGGCTTCGGGCCGGCATCACACACTTCTGTGTGTCTCCCACTAACATTGCAGCTGTTACGAATTAACTACACTACTGGTCATTAAAATTGCTACACCACGAAGTTGACCTGCTACAGACGCGAAATTCAACCGACAGCAAGAAGATGCTGTGATAATCAAATGATTAGCTTTTCAGGGCATTCACACAACGTTGGCGCTGGTGGCGACACCTACAACGTGCCGACACGAGGAAAGTGTCCAACCGATTTCTCATACACAAACAGCAGTTGACCGGCGTTGCCTGGCGAAACGTTGTTGTGATGCCTCGTATAAGGAGGAGAAATGCGTACCATCACGTTTCCGACTTTAATAAAGGTTGGACTGTAGCGTATCGCGATTGCTGTTTATCGTATCGCGGCAATGCTGCTCGCGTTGGTCGAGATACAATGACTGTTAGCAGAATATGGAATCTGTCGGTTCAGGAGGGTAATACGAAACGCCGTGCTGGATCCCAACGGCCTCGTATCACTAGCAGTCGAGATGACAGGCATCTTATCCACATGGCTGTAACGTATCGAGCAGCCACGTCTCGATCCCTGAGTCAACAGATGGGGACGTTTGCAAGACAACAACCATCTCCACGAACAGTTCCACGACGTTTGCGGCAGCATGGACTATCAGCTCGGAGACCATGGCTTCGGTTACCTTTGACGCTGCTTCACAGACAGCAGCGCCTGCGATAGTGTACTCAACGACGAACCTGGGTGCGCGAATGGCAAAACGTAATTTTTTCGGATGAATCCAGGTTCTGTTTACAGCATCGTGATGGTCCCATCCGTGTTTGACGACATCGCGGTGAACCCACATTGGAAGAGTTTATTCGTCATCTCCATACAGGCGTATCACCCGGCGTGATGGTATGGGGTGCCATTGGTTACACGTCTCGGTCGCCTCTTCTTCGCATTGACGGCGATTTTAACAGTGGACCTTACATGTCAGATGTGTTACGACCCGTGGCTCTACCCTTCATTCGATCCCTGCGAAACCTCACATTTCAGCATGATAATGCACGACCGCATGTTGCAAGTCCTGTACTGGCGTTTCTGGATACAGAAAATGTTCGACTGCTGCTCTGTCCAGCACATTCTCCAGATCTCTCACCAATTGAAAGCGTCTTGCCAATGGTGGCCGAGCAACTGGCTCGTCACAATACGCCACTCACTACTCTTGATGTACTGTGGTATCGTGTTGAAGCTGCATGTGCAGCTGTGCCTGTACACGCCATCCAAGCTCTGTTTGACTCAATGCATAGGCGTATCAAGGCCGTTATTACGGCCAGAGGTTGTTGTTCTCAGTACTGATTTCTCAGGATCTAAGCACCCAAATTGCGTGAAAATGTAATCACATGTCAGTTATAGTATAATATATTTCGCCCAATGAATACCCGTTTATCATCTGCGTTTGTTCTTGGTGTAGCAATTTTAATGGCCAGTAGTGTACATGAATCCGTGGTGTTTGTTCTCTCGGGCACCACGCACTCGTGTACTCGATAGGCCTAGCTAGGCAATAGGTTCACCTTCTTCAGTGCGGTTGAGCAAATACCGGCCGACCTCCTGTGGGAATCTCTGAGTTGCGAACAGGAGTGTAGTTTCCAGAATGAGATTTTCACTCTGCAGCGGAGTGTGCGCTGATATGAAACTTCCTGGCAGATTAAAACTGTGCGCCCGACCGAGACTCGAACTCGGAACCTTTGCCTTTCGCGGGCAAGTGCTCTACCATCTGAGCTACCGAAGCACGACTCACGCCCGGTACTCACAGCTTTACTTCTGCCAGTACCTCGTCTCCTACCTTCCAAACTTTACAGAAGCTCTCCTGCGAACCTTGCAGAACTAGCACTCCTGAAAGAAAGGATACTGCGGCGTGAGTCGCACCCCCTCCCCCACTTCTGTGATTTCCTACGGCGTAGCCAGGCTGTCCGGAGTTCACGGAAACGTGGCGAACGGGGAGCAATTTTAGCTATCTCGGCGGCGTCCGTCATAAAGTGTCACGCCGGCGAGACTTTGATTCTTGGAAGCGATTAAATGAGATGGAACACGACTGTCACAGAATCCAGTCCGATTCCCCTCCACGCTCTCTGCATGTTTGATCATTCCATGCTCCTCATATTTTTTATATTTATTTTCAAAACTACTGGTCTCGTACAACAAGCCCACCGGAAGACCTAAGTCACCCCCTTAAAAGAAAACACAAGTCACTTTGCAGCACAGTAGTACCAAGCAGTTATCTGAGCCTCCATTGCTTTAACTCTTGGTAGTGACGCATTGTGTAGTTACAGGTATGAGTGGTCTATGTTCTGTCGGACTTACCCGACAGAACAGACAGCACTCGCGATGAAACACTGGCAGTATACGAGGGTAATCCCAAAAGTAGGGTTCAAATGGCTCTAAGCCCTATCGGACTTTACATCTGAGGTCATCAGTCCCCTAGACTTAGAACTAATTAAACCTAACTAACCTAAGGACATCACACACATCCACGCCCGAGGCAGGATTCGAACGTGCGACCGGAGCAGCAGCGCGGTTCCGGACTGAAGCGCCTAGAACCGTTCGGCTACAACGGCCGGCAATGATCGCGAGTTCGAATCTCGGTCGGGCACACAGTTTTAATCTGCCAGGAAGTTTCAGGAGTGTAGTTGACTGCGGATACTAGGCACTCGGTGGGAGTATGGATCGGCCGTGAGCCGTACCGAAATAGCCCGTGCAGTTGCGATGACGATGTGTCCCAGATGGTGCAGTGGTTGCCACACCCACCTAATAACCAGGAGATTCTGTGTTCGAATCCCGGTCAGGTACATATTTTCGCTCTACCCGTTGATTTCGCTTATTATACCGCTACAGCAGCTAGCAGTGATCCCACTTCAATTTACATACGACGTTAGCAATTAAATCTATTTTTTAGACTAGTTTAGCCCCCGCTGCTTCGCTCGCATTGACTGTTTGGCCTTCGGACACATTTATTTTTTATTTAATCGAGTTTTGGTGTTTTTCACAAATTGCAATACCTTCTAAGCTTTTCACGCTATTTAACGCCTTATAAGCACGGCCTTTTCCGAACGTACTTCTGACCAAAAACCGATTCTCGTAGCTGGGCTCAAAAATTTTTGTTAATCATGCCATTTCCGTTCCTGTTCAGATATTTCGATAGCAACTTCCATGCAATAACAAATATTTCTCTAAATCTTACCGAAAAGTGAAATATCAGTTTTCATAAATTTCACTTTAAAACTTTTTTAATGGAACGAAATATTTTCTTAATAATTTTTATCCTCTGTTTCACTTCGTTACCGATTGAAATTCCAGAAACAATGAAACACGATTTTTTTTGTTTCTAACCGAGAAGTCAAGTACCAGTTGTCACAGATGTAGGCTTCAAAATGCTTTAGTAGTTCTTTAGTAATTATTTATTCTGAAAAAGAAATGTCACCCACTGTTATATGCCCTTAGTGGTTTAATTTCCAAAAATGCTGAAATACGAATTTTTTATTCTCTGGTTGAGAACCAAATACTAGTTTCCGTAGTTCTAGCTTCAAATTTACCTGAAACCGACATACGTCCAAAGAGCCTTTTATCACCCATTTCACCGACTTAGGAGTGGAATTTCGGATAATTCCTTCTTAAACTACGCCTAGAGGATATGGTCTCACCCATTTTCGGCTGGGCAATGAATCAGTCCCACCCTGTTTCACCTCTTTAGCGGTTTAATTTCCAAAAACAATGGAAAATATTTTTTTTAATTTGTAACAGAGAAGTCAAGTACCAGTGTTCATAGAAGAAGCTCTAAAAATGTTTCAGTAGTTCTTTAATAATGATATATTTACAAAAAGAGTTTTCATCCACTATATCACTCCCATAGGATTACATTTCCAAAAGTACTAAAACACATATTACTTTATTTCTGACAGAGGAACCAAATACCAATTTTCGTAGACCTAGCTTCAAAACTGCCTTAGCAGCGACTTTTTTTTTTTTAAATGTCATCCTCTATTTCACGCCCTTAGGGTTGGAATTTCGAAAAATCCCTTGTCTAACGATGCTTACAGTATAAGATCCACACCCTCTCCAAAGTTTAAGTTTCTGTCCTCAGCGGGTTGGTCAGTCAGTCAGTCAGTCAGTCAGTCAGTCAGGGAATTGCCTTTTGAATATAGAGACGTTCGTACGAGATTTACAGGAAGTATATCAAGGGCCCCACACACGAGCGACCGATTGTAGCGATACATGTACGTCTACATGTACAACTACATCTACATCCATACTCCGCAAGCCACCTGACGGTGTGTGGCGGAGGGTACCTTGAGTACCTCTATCGGTTCTACCTTCTATTCCAGTCTCGTATTGTTCGTGGAAAGAAGGATTGTCGGTATGCCTCTGTGTGGGCTCTAATCTCTCTGATTTTATCCTCATGGTCTCTTCGCGAGATATACGTAGGAGGGAGCAATATACTGCTTGACTCTTCGGTGAGGGTATGTCCTCGAAACTTTGACAAAAGCCCGTACCGAGCTACTGAGCGTCTCTCCTGCAGAGTTTTCCACTGGAGTTTATCTATCATCTCCGTAACGCTTTCGCGATTACTAAATGATCCTGTAACGAAGCGCGCTGCTTTCCGTTTGATCTTCTCTATATCTTCTATCAACCCTATCTGGTACGGATCCCACACTGCTGAGCAGTATTCAAGCAGTGGGCGCACAAGCGTACTGTAACCTACTTCCTTTGTTTTCGGATTGCATTTCCTTAGGATTCTTCCAATGAATCTCAGTCTGGCATCTGCTTTACCGACGATCAACATTATATGATCATTCCATTTTAAATCACTCCTAATGCGTACTCCCAGATAATTTATGGTATTAACTGCTTCCAGTTGCTGACCTGCTATTTTGTAGCTAAATGATAAAGGATCTATCTTTCTGTGTATTCGCAGCACATTACACTTGTGTACATTGAGATTCAATTGCCATTCCCTGCACCATGCGTCAATTCGCTGCAGATCCTCCTGCATTTCAGTACAATTTCCCATTATTACAACCTCTCGATACACCACAGCATCATCTGCAAAAATCCTCAGTGAACTTACGATGTCATCCACCAGGTCATTTATGTATATTGTGAATAGCAACGGTCCTATGACACTCCCCTGCGGCACGCCTGAAATCACTCTTACTTCGGAAGACTTCTCTCCATTGAGAATGACATGCTGTGTTCTGTTGTCTAGGAACTCCTCAATCCAATCACACAATTGGTCTGATAGTCAATATGTTCTTACTTTGTTCATTAAACGACTGTGGGGAACTATATCGAACGCCTTGCGGAATTCAAGAAACACGGCATCTACCTGTGAACCCGTGTCTATGGCCCTCTGAGTCTCGTGGACGAATAGCGCGAGCTGGGTTTCACATGACCGTCTTTCTCGAAACCCATGCTGATTCCTACAGAGTAGATTTCTAGTCTCCAGAAAAGGCATTATACCCGAACACAATACGTGTTCCAAAATTCTACAATGGCATGAGCGACCGATCGCTTCTTAGATCGGACTTGATGGCAAATCGCAGCGATCGGTCGCTGAACGCTGGTCGGATGGGAACACCAGGTAGTCTGTTGGATCGCATGTGATTCATGCACGCAGTACGGCTGCCTCGCTGGTTAGCAGCGGTGTGTGGCAGTGTGGTGGTGGGTTGATCCGGGGGAGAGGACCAAACAGTGAGGTCATCCTTCCCACCGGATTAAGGAAGGATGGGCAAGGGAGTCGGCCGCGCCCTTCAAAAGGAAACATCCCGGCAATTGCGTGAAGCGATTAAGGGAAATCACGGAAAACCTACATCAGGATGGCTGGACGGGGGTTTAAACCGTCGTTCTTGCCGCTCGGGGTAGCCGTGCTGTCACAGGCGCCTTGCCACGTTTCGCGCGACTCCCCCCCCCCCCCCGCCCCCTCCCACCCCGTCGGAGGTTCGAGTCCTCCCTCGGGCATGGGTGTGTGTGTTGTCCTTAGCGCAAGTTAGTTTAAGTTAGATTAAATAGTGTATAAGCCCATAGGAACTTACCACAACTTTTTTGCCGTTGTCCTCCCGAATGAGAGTCCAGTGTGCTAACCACGGCGCCACCTCGCTCTGTTGACAGTGTGGCTGCGACTCGCTTCTCAGTTGTTATCAAGCGAGCTTGTGTAGTTTTGTTTTGTTTCGTTTCGTTTCGCTTTGCTGAAGTCGGTAAGAAATTTGCGTTATAATTTATAGTCATCCAGGAACCGCGAACTACTGTGGGAAGCGAAGGGGAAGCCGAAATTGCCATTTACATTAAGAAGAAATACAAAATACTCCCTCCGATTTTCCAGTGATTAAGGTGGGAGGGAAGACGTCAAACGGGCCGACTTGGAGCAGGAGAGGCACCGCATTACATTTTAATTTCAGATGTAAACACCTTTACAAATAAATTCATAAAGCTTTGTCAGCAAGACCAGGAAGGATTCAGGATTCACATTCATAGCAGTGCAAGTTCACAAACATATCAAACTAATGTTTTTTTACACGTGAAGTTTAATCACTTTGTCACTTACTATTGGCTGCCTTTGTTGCTGTAGGTACACTTTTATTCATAAGTAACAAAGAGTCTTCGATTAATTTTGCATAGCATACAAACCATACTTACAGGTATACGTAACTTTAGAATTTTCCAAATCTATTAAAAACTGTGGTAAAAATTGAGATAATTAAGAAGAAATGCAGATGATAAACGGGGATTCATTGGACAAATATATTATACTATAACTGACATGTGATTACATTTGCACGCAGTTTAGGTGCATAGATCCTGAGAAATCAGTGCCCAAAACAACCACCTCGGGCCATAATAACGCCCTGGATACGCCTGGGTATTGAGTCAAACAGAGCTTCGGCGTATTGTGACGAGACAGTTGCTCCGCCATTTTTGACCAGACGCTTTCAGTTGGTGAGAGATCTGGAGAACGTGGTGGCCAGGGCAGCAGTCGAACATTTTCTGTATCCAGAAAGGCCCGTACTGGATCTGCAACATACGGTCGTGCATTATCCTGCTGAAATGAGGGGTTCGCAGGGATCGAATGAAGGATAGAGCAACGGGTCGTAACACATCTGAAATGTAACGTCCACGGTTCAAAGTGGCGTCAGTGAGAACAAGAGGCGACCGAGACGTGTAACCAATGGCACCCCATACCATCACGCTGGGTGATACGCCAGTATGGTGATGACGAATACACGCTGCCAATGTGCGTTCAACCACGATATCGCCAAACACGGTTGCGACCATCATGATGCTGTAAACAGAACCTGGATTTATACGAAAAAATGCCGTTTTGCAATTCGTGCACCCAGGTTCGTCGTTGAGTATACCAACGCAGGCGCTCCTGTCTGTGCTGCAGCGTCAAGGGTAACCGCAGCCACGGTCTCCGAGCTGATAGTCCATGCTGCTGCAAACGTCAAATGGTTCAAATAGCTCTGAGCTCTATGGGACTTAACGTCTGAGGTCATCAGTCCCCTAGAACTTACAACTACTTAAACCTAACTAACCTAAGGACATCACACACATCCATGCCCGAGGCAGGATTCGAACCTGCGACCGTAGCGGTCGCGCGGTTCCAGACTGTAGCGCCTAGAACTGCTCGGTCACCAAGGCCGGTTTGCAAACGTCGTAGAACTATTCGTGCAGATGGTTGTTGTCTTGCAAACGTCCCCATCTGTTGACTCAGGTATCGAGACGAGGCTGCACGATCCGTTACAGCGCTGCGGATAAGATGCCTGTCATCTCGACTGCTAGTGATACGAGGCCGTTGGGGTCCAGCATGGCGTTCCGTATTACCCCCCTGAACCCACCGATTCCCTATTCTGCTAACAGTCATTGGATCTCGACCAACGCGAGCAGGAATGTCGCGATACGATAAACCGCACTCGCTATAGGCTACAATCCGACCTTTATCAGAGTCGGAAACGTGATTGTACGCATTTCTCCTCCTTACACGAGGCATCACAACAACGTTTCACCAGGCAACGCCGGTCAGCTGCTGTTTGTGTATGAGAAATCGGTTGGAAACTTTCCTCATGTCAGCAAGTTGTAGGTGTCGCCACCGGCGCCAACCCTGTGTGAATACTCTGAAAAGCTAATCATTTGCGTATCACAGCGTCTTCCTCCTGTCGGTTAAATTTCGCGTCTGTAGCATGTCATCGTGGTGTAGCAATTTTAATGGCCAGTAGTGTAGTTTCTCGGAAATAAAATACCGGCGTCAACCTTGTGTGAATGCTCTGAAAAGCTAATCATTTGCGTATCACAGCACCTTCTTCCTGTCGGTTGAATTTCGAGTCTGTTGCACATCGTCTTCGTGGTGTAGCAATTTTAATGGCCAGTAGTGTAGTTTCTCGGAAATAAAATACCATCAGGAAGAGCCCTTATACTCACCCCCTCTATCCGGAAATAACTGTATCAGTGTATATCTCTATGCGCTGTGGTTTTGACTGTAGCCATCTCCGAGCGGTGTAAGGCACTGCAGTCATGGACTGTACGGCTGGTCCCGGCGGAGTTTCGAGTCCTCCCTCGGGCATGGGTGTGTGTGTTTGTCCTTGCGATAATTTAGGTTAAGTAGTGTGTAAGCTTAGGGACTGATGACCTTAGCAGTAAAGTCCCATAAGATTTCACACACAATTTGAAACGTCCCCTTCGAACATTTATACATGACTTTGCTTAAACTGACACACAATATTTTTAGCGCAACGCAATCTGACTTTCAGAAATACCTACAAAAGAATGGCCCTGACTAACATTAACCTATGCGTTTCACAAATCGCTTACCTCACAAAAATCTTGGTTACTCGAACTACTGCAATACAGCGAGCGCCACTACCGCCAGCTAAATAAAAGATTCAAACTACGGAAGGCACTAACTACTAATAGGGATAGTTAGCAAATGAAAGATTTTAATAGAGAACACACAATGTATTTACCTTAATATCATCAAAAGTAATAATACACTCCTGGAAATTGAAATAAGAACACCGTGAATTCATTGTCCCAGGAAGGGGAAACTTTATTGACACATTCCTGGGGTCAGACACATCACATGATCACACTGACAGAACCACAGGCACATGGACACAGGCAACAGAGCATGCATAATGTCGGCACTAGTACAGTGTATATCCACCTTTCGCAGCAATGCAGGCTGCTATTCTCCCATGGAGACGATCGTAGAGATGCTGGATGTAGTCCTGTGGAACGGCTTGCCATGCCATTTCCACCTGGCGCCTCAGTTGGACCAGCGTTCGTGCTGGACGTGCAGACCGCGTGAGACGACGCTTCATCCAGTCCCAAACATGCTCAATGGGGGACAGATCCGGAGATCTTGCTGGCCAGGGTAGTTGACTTACACCTTCTAGAGCACGTTGGGTGGAACGGGATACATGCGGACGTGCATTGTCCTGTTGGAACAGCAAGTTCCCTTGCCGGTCTAGGAATGGTAGAACGATGGGTTCGATGACGGTTTGGATGTACCGTGCACTATTCAGTGTCCCCTCGACGATCACCAGTGGTGTACGGCCAGTGTAGGAGATCGCTCCCCACACCATGATGCCGGGTGTTGGCCCTGTGTGCCTCGGTCGTATGCAGTCCTGATTGTGGCGCTCACCTGCACGGCGCCAAACACGCATACGACCATCATTGGCACCAAGGCAGGAGCGACTCTCATCGCTGAAGACGACACGTCTCCATTCGTCCCTCCATTCACGCCTGTCGCGACACCACTGGAGGCGGGCTGCACGATGTTGGGGCGTGAGCGGAAGACGGCCTAACGGTGTGCGGGACCGTAGCCCAGCTTCATGGAGACGGTTGCGAATGGTCCTCGCCGATACCCCAGGAGCAACAGTGTCCCTAATTTGCTGGGAAGTGGCGGTGCAGTCCCCTACGGCACTGCGTAGGATCCTACAGTCTTGGCGTGCATCCGTGCGTCGCTGCGGTCCGGTCCCAGGTCGACGGGCACGTGCACCTTCCGCCGACCACTGGCGACAACATCGATGTACTGTGGAGACCTCACGCCCCACGTGTTGAGCAATTCGGCGGTACGTCCACCCGGCCTGCCGCATGCCCACTATACGCCCTCGCTCAAAGTCCGTCAACTGCACATACGGTTCACGTCCACGCTGTCGCGGCATGCTACCAGTGTTAAAGACTGCGATGGAGCTCCGTATGCCACGGCAAACTGGCTGACACTGACGGCGGCGGTGCACAAATGCTGCGCAGCTAGCGCCATTCGACGGCCAACACCGCGGTTCCTGGTGTGTCCGCTGTGCCGTGCGTGTGATCATTGCTTGTACAGCCCTCTCGCAGTGTCCGGAGCAAGTATGGTGGGTCTGACACACCGGTGTCAATGTGTTCTTTTTTCCATTTCCAGGAGTGTATATGTAATTTCAAAACTCCGCCATTTCCTTCCACACATCCACCACTGCTGGCGGCTCACCTCCAACTGCGCAACGCTACGCGCTGTTCACATCCAGCTGCCGCTGCCCAACACTACAATGGCAGACAACAATGCAAACTAGCACACAGAGCGCTACGTAACGTTGCCAATGAGAAAACATAAGCAGCCTACTTACAAATTGAACATTTGTAGGCATTTGCATATTTTCTTAAAAGAAACCGCACGGACAGCGTAGTGACATTTTTATTTTAATGAACGGCATGCCCCAGGAGTGAGAGTGGTGAGCTGTGGGTCGGCGAAGCAGCGACCACCGCCCGCTGCAGACGCCGCTACGCACCTCCACTGCACCCCCTGACGTGCGTCGCGCCGTGACGGATGGCGTCTGGCCGCGTTATCAGCGGCTGCCGGCTCACGCACTCCAGAACAATGCCGGCCAGGGCGGGGGCGGGGGGAGACGGACTGACAAGCGCGGGCCCCGTCCCGTCCACCGCCCATTGTGTGAGGCCAGCGCCAGATCCCTATCTGGCCGTTCTGGGAAGCTGTGAGCTGCGCCGGCAACGCCCGCACTCCTCGCCCCGCGCCCAAAATTTTCCGGCCGGACATCCACCCCCCCCCCCCCCCTCCACCACTTCTGTGATTTCCTACGGCGTAGCCAGGCTGTCCGGATTTCACGGAAACGTGGCGGACGGGGAGCAATTCTCGCTATCTCGGCGGCGTCCGTCATAAAGTGTCACGCCGGCGAGACTTTGATTCTTGGAAGCGATTAAATGAGATGGAACACGACTGTCACAGACTCCAGTCCGATTCCCCTCCACGCTCTCTGCATGTTTGACCATTCCATGCTCCTCATATTTTTTATATTTATTTTCAAAACTACTGGTCTCGTACAACAAGCCCACCGTAAGACCTAAGTCAGTCCCTTAAAAGAACACACAAGCCACTTTGGAACACAGTAGTACCAAGCAGTTACCTGAGCCTCCATTGCTTTAACCCTTGGTAGTGACGCATTGTGAAGTTACAGGTATGAGTGGTCTATGTTCTGTCGGACATACCCGACAGAACAGACAGCACTCGCGATGAAACACTGGCAGTATACGAGGGTAATCCCAAAATTAAGGTTCAAATGGCTCTAAGCCCTACGGGACTTAACATCTGAGGTCATCAGTCCCCTAGACTTAGAACTACTTAAACCTAACTAACCTAAGGGCATCACACACATCCACGCCCGAGGGAGGATTCGAACCTGCGACCGTAGCGGTCGCGCGGTTCCAGACTGAAGCGCCTAGAACCGCTCGGCCACTCCGGCTGGCTACTGATAGATCTGAAGATGACCACAGTAGTGGTCGAAACCGGTCACCGGAATAAATAAATTTTGATCAAGACTGTTTCTGATAGTAAAGCTATGGATTTCTTTGACGGAGGAGATGTGGGCTGTTTCAACAGTTCGCTTTGCCGTTTGCCTTGGGGCCGTTGGAATGCTGTCGGATGTAATCAGTCCGTGGCACGTCGATTTTGAGGCAACTGCGATATTGGCTCTTAGTCAACTTTTCCCCTCTAGTGCAATAAATAGATGTCACTTCCATATTAAGAAGAGTTTATGGAGAAGACTTCAAGGCCGTGGTCTAAGTGAGAATTACCGCCCAAACGAAGAGTTAAGATCTGTCGAAACCGCCTCTTAATCGCAACAGAACCTTTGGTTTCGTGAGAAAGTAACATTATTGCCGATCCCTGCTAAGTCGTCCGTTGCCGGCCATGTTGCAAACACTACTACGCATGCGACGGTACCGTGAATTACGCGTCACTTCGTAGCTCATTTGTTTCTCTAATCTCTACTGCTATTTCTGTTGAGATGCGACTCGTAAATTATGTACGAATTAAACGGTGACACATTTCGTGCACCATTCTTTGCACGTCGTAGCTCCTTCATCGCGAATGCTGTTTGTTGTACAGACTCCTACGTGAATCAGAAATGTGCAAGTGTGTGTGTGTGTGTGTGTGTGTGTGTGTGTGTGTGTTTGGAGTGGGGGGGGGGGGGGGGGGTAACGGGATGGGCTGGTTGCGATGCGGCAAGCAGGAAGTTGGGAATTTGAGCCTAACAGAAAATGTGTCCGGATGGCTGAGACGGTGCCAGTACAGTAGCTCACCGTATTCAGTCGTAGAGCTGACTGCCATGTGTAATTAAAGAACCTAAGTAAAATACTCAACGACCAAATTGAAGGAGTGTCAGCCGGCCGAAGTGGCCGTGCGGTTAAAGGCGCTGCAGTCTGGAACCGCAAGACCGCTACGGTCGCAGGTTCGAATCCTGCCTCGGGCATGGATGTTTGTGATGTCCTTAGGTTAGTTAGGTTTAACTAGTTCTAAGTTCTAGGGGACTAATGACCTCAGCAGTTGAGTCCCATAGTGCTCAGAGCCATTTGAACCATTTTTTTGAAGGAGTGTCATCTGACGTCGGCCCAGACCAAATGAGGAGAACAATGAAGAACAAAGTGGTACTAAATATGCAAATATTCTCGTGCGGTGTGGAGCAGACGACATCCTCTTAACCAAAACATCTATGTAACGAAAAATCATCATCATCTTCTTCTTCTTCTTCTTCTTCTTCTTCTTCTTCTTGGTTGGCTCTACAGTCATTGAAAAACCTTGGCCTCCTGTATCACCTGCCTCCATTCTTCTCTGTCCATCGCCTTCCTTCTCCAATTTCTTATTCCCATCGCCCTTATATCTTCTTCCATATCGTCCAGTCACCTTTTCCTCCGTCTACCTCTTCTCCTTGTCCCGTCAGGTTTTCCCATGAAAACTTTCTTGACACTCCGAGTTTCTGGCATTCTCTGTACATGTCCTGCCCATCTTATTCTTCCCTGCTTAATTTTAACAACAATATCCATCTGTCCAAAAAGTGTTTGTAGTTCTACATTAGTCCTTCCTCTTTCACTGCTCCAAAAATCCTTCTGAGTATCTTTCTTTCGCATCTCAATAACCAGTTCTCCTCCTTTAATGTCAATACCCAGCCTTCTGATCCATATACTACTGTACATCTTAATATGGTCGTGTATATTTTGATTTTTGTATTCCTACTAACTTTCCTGGAATTAAATACATTCTGCAAGGCAAAATAGCAACGATTTCCACTCTCTATCCTTTCTTGAATTTCTCCCGCCTCTTTATTGTCTTCCGTTATTACAGAACCTAAATATTTAAATGTTTCCACTGTTTCATATTCTTTCCCATTCTTTGCCGATTAAGAATTGTTCCTCCTGGGTTTATCGGCATTTAGCTTTCTAAGCCATCTGAAAACGGGCATGGTGGCCCGAAACCGATTATGGCACTAAAATAAAACATTCAAAACGTATTTGTGCCTGGTTGCGTGAGCCATCAACCAGAAAAGAAGCAGTTAAGGCAGCCGATATAGGGAAGCTGAGCATTCAGGTTCGAGTCCCGGTCTGGGACAAATTCTCACCTTTGCATTGCCGCAGTGTCCTGTACGGCGGGTAGTCACTATTTCCTCTCTATCTCTTTCCCTTCCCGCTTCCTTTCCATCCCTCTAACGCGAATAATTCATGTACGAGGGTAATCCCAAAAGTAAGGTCTCCTATTTTCTTATAAGTACACGGACCTGTTTATTTCTACAACGGTTTACATCAGTTTACAGCTTGAACATTTAGCTATTTTTCGACATACTCACCATTTCTGTCGGTGCATTTTTGTAGACGCTGTTACCGTTTTTGTACGCCCATGTCATAACAGCTCTCCGCCATGCCTCTTCTTTCACCTCGTCGTCGGAGCTGAATCGCTGGAACCACAATTAACCCTGCCAGGTACTGTGAGACTCTGAAAAAACTCAAACGCGCAATTAGGAACCGGAGTATAGGAATGTTGAGCAAGGGCGTACACATTCTCCATGACAACGCTCGCCCACACATCGCTCGGTAAACCGTTGCTCTCCTGCAACAGTTCCAGTGGAACATAATCACCCACCCACCCTATAGTCCTGACTTGGCGCCCAGTGACTATCACCTGTTCCCTAGGTTAAAAGAACATTTGGCCGGAAAGCGATTAGGCTCCGACGACGAGGTGAAAGAAGAGGTTCATAAGTTTCTGAACAGCATGGCGACGAGCTGGTATGACATGGGCATACAAAAACTGCCACAGCGTCTACAAAAATGCATCGACAGAAATGGTGATTATTTCAAAAAATGGCTAAATGTTCAAGCTGTAAACTGATGTAAACCGTTGTAGAAATAAACAGGTCCATGTACTTATAAGAAAACAGGAGACCTTACTTTTTGCTGGCCGCTGTAGCCGAACGGTTCTAGGCGCTTCAGTCCGGAACCGCGCTGCTGCTCCTGTCGCAGGTTCAAATCCTGCCTCGGGCGTGGATGTGTGTGATGTCCTTAGGCTCAAATGGCTCTGAGCACTATGGGACTCAACATCTTAGGTCATAGTCCCCTAGAACTTAGAGCTACTTAAACCTAACTAACCTAAGGACATCACACAAATCCATGCCCGAGGCAGCATTCGAATCTGCGACCATAGCGGCCGTGCGGTTCCAGACTAAAGCGCCTAGAACCGCTCGGCCACAGCTGCCGGCGGGACACAGTATCTCCTAGGTCAGGCTGTTCCAACCGAGCTCCAGGGAGCCGGAGCGCTCCGGAGCGCTCACTGCGGCAGCTCGGAGCCCGCGTGGAGGGGGAAAGCGAACTCACTGCCCCCTGGCCGCATGCAGCCGCAACTGACGCAATAATCCGTGTTCAATGACAGCTATGATTAGCCGCGGGAGCCCTGTACCTCTATTGGAGGATACCTTTCTATTCATTGAGAGGGATGGTCGTCCGCAGTGTCTTGTATGTCATAAAGTAATTAATTCTGCGAAGAGGTACAATATACAACGACATTATACACGTCTTCACGCAGCGCACTACGATCAGGTAGAAGGCGTTGCACGCAGAGAACTGGTGGCCAGGCTTAAGAACGACATACCAGGAGACGTTAAGTTTAAAAACGGTTTCGTAATACGGAGGGTATCAAAACATGCAACATAGTTCGTGATCTGTAATGCGTGTATAATTTTCAGGTGAATGAGAGCGGAGAAAACACTACTGAGTCTGCAAATCGAGCAAGCTGCAGGGTGGCTCACATCATTGCGACGAGTGGCAAGCCGTTTTCGGTGGGACCACTCGTAAAATCGTGCATGGTAGCCGTTGCAGAATGTTTGTTTCCAAGGGAGGTGCAGGCAATTGAAGGGGTTTGCCTGTCGAAGCAAACAATGTCTCGTCGAATCCTAGACATGGCAGCGGATTTAGAGACACAGCTCAGGAAAAAGGCGGAGAGCTTTGTTGCATTTTCGCTAGTGCTTGACGAAAGCACCGACATATCGGACTGTGCTCAGCTTGCAGTTTTTGTGCGTGGAGCTGCAAGTAACTGAAGAACTCTTGGATGTGGTACCACTCGATTACACCGCAACAGGACGTGACATTTTTGAAGCTGTTTGTGAATCAGTGGACAATATGAATTTGCCGTGGAATAAGCTCCATTCTGTAGCGACAGACGGTGCACCACAAACGATCGGGTGTCACCAAGGTTATGCTTCTCGTTTGAAAAATAAACTCAGGGACGAATTCGGGAAAGACATTTTGACTCTTCATTGTTTTATTCACCAAGAGGCACTGTGCGCTGAAACAATAGAGCTAGGTGGCGTAATGAAAGATGTCGTGAAGTGTGTGAATTTTGTGCGGCGTCACGGTATGAATCATCGCCAATTCAAAGGATTCCTGAAAGATATGGAAGCGGAGTATGGGGATATACCTTACCACAGTACAGTTCGTTGGCTGAGTCGGGGAAAATTTCTTGATGTTTTCTTTGCCATTCGTGAGGAAATAACCCTTTTTCTCGAAATGAAAGGGGAAGAAATGCGTTTTCTGAAAGATATAAAATGGATATCAGAGCTGGCGTTCCTTGCTGACATAAAGATGCATCTAAACAATGTAAATCTGTCATTGCAGGGCAAAGGGCAGCTAATAGTTGACATGCACGACCAGATCAAAGCGTTCATGCAAAAGTTACGTTTATTTGAGAGGCATATGAATAATGGACATTTAACGTTCTTCAATCGTCTTGCTTCTTTAAAACTACCTGAAGGTACTACTTTCGGCGATTACCAAGCAAAGTTAAAGCAGCTCATCACGTCGTTTGAAACACGATTCCGAGACCTCACTAGTTTGGAAATGGAACTTAAGGTGTTCAGCATTCCTTTTTCAGTTTCCCCCGATGACTTGTCATCATCACTTCATTTGGAGATTATTGATTAGCAAAATTCAACTTTGTTGAAAGACAGGTGCTACAACACGTTGGATTTGTCATGATGGTATCGTTCATTACAGCAAAAAACATTTCCCAAGCTTTACAACAATGCTGCTCAGATCATGGGCATGTTTGGATCTACGTATTGTTGTGAGCAGCTTTTCTCAGCAATGAAAAGAGTAAAAAGTAAGGAACGATCGTTTCTTCAGGATGCAACAATGAAGGCCATCCTCCACATTACCGCTGTGAACACTTTGACGCCTGATATTTTCGATCTTGTAATGAAAAGAAAAGTCAAGCTACAGAGGCCCAATAAATTTAGTATGCAATTTCTTATAAAACAGTTGTTTCTTATTTATTTCCTGAACATCGTATTTCCTGGTGTAGCATGTCACCACGTCTTGGAGCTAAAAGTATGAGGTTGTCGATCTTGTAAGACGCAACTGGCACATCAAAACGCTTGCCTTGCCGCCTGCCTCAGCCTGCCGTGCCACCTGCCGTCGTGCGAGCCCACTTGAATGGTCACAGGGAGCGACACAGCTCCCTGGAGCAGGGAGCGCTCCGCAGCTCACAACGGAGCCGACGAGCTGGAACAGCCTGTCGTAGGTAGTGATGAGTTTCCTGTACGACCACTTAACGAGTGTACCGTGAATATCAGGAATCCGGTGGAACATCAAATCTCAAACATCACTGCGGCTGAAGGAATAGATCCTGCAAAAATAGTACTAAGGACGACTGAAGAGAATCGTTTAGCGAGTCAGAAATTCAGCCCTTCCGCAAACTGCTGCCGATTTCAATGCTGGGCCATCGACAAAGCCAACTTGTATATCCTTGATGACTCCATGACACAAAGCTTTACGCCTCGACTGGGCCCGTCAACACCGACATTGGACTATTGATGGCTGCAAACTTGTTGCCTGGTCGGACGACTCTCGTTTCAGATTGTAGCGAGCTGATGCACATGTATGGGTGTGGAAACAACCTCATGAATCGACGCATCTAGCATGTCAGCAGGGGACTGTTCAAGCTGGTATTGGAAATGAGCGTTTGGCGTCATTGGCCGGGCGGCCCCTCACGGGGCAGGTCTGGCCGCCTTGATGCAGGTCTTACTACATTCGACGCAACATTGGGCGACCCGCACGCCGAATGGGGATGAATGATGATGAGGACAGCACAACACCCAGTCTGTGAGCGGAAAAAAGCCCCGACCAAGCCGGGAATCGAACCCGGGCCCCTTAGGACAGCAGGCCGTCATGCTGACCATTCAGCTACCGGGGCGGACCGTTCAAGCTGGAGGAGTCTCTACAGTGGAGCGGAGCGTGTGCAGTTGGAGTGATGTGGAACCCCTGATTTGTCTAGGTACGAGTCTGACAGGTGACACGTACGTAAGCAACTTGTCTGATCACCTGGATCCATTCGTGTCCATTGCGTATTCCAATGGCAATTCCCTGCAGGATTCATGGTGTCAGTTCCCTTCAGCACTACTTCAGACATTAGTCGAGTTCACGCCACGTCGTGTTGCGGCTCTTATGCGAACTCACAGGGGTCCTGCACGATATTAGGCAGGTGTATCCGTTTCTTTGGCTCTTCAGTGTGTATACGAAATCGTGGTTTTTGTTTGTTTGAAAGAAAAGATAACACGCACTGATGCAGACCTCATATAGCTACGGGGAAACGGATCCGCTTTCTTCAGTACAGATGCACAAATACGTCCGATCTCATGTTGGAATCGCGAAGTATCAAACAGTAAGATTGACAGGGACTGGGGATAGGTGGCGCTCGGTTGGAGTGTGGTTCAGCCGTGAGGCGTGCAGAGATAGTCCGCGCAGTTGCGATAACACTGTGCCCTGGTAAGCGGGGGATCCCGGTTTCGAATCTCGGTCCGGTACCCATTTGGTATCTACATCTACATCCGTACTCCGCAAGCCACCTGACGGTGTGACGGAGGGTACTTTGAGTACCTCTATCAGTTCTCCATTCTATGTTACGTTTTTGAGATTCCCGATTCTCGCGGAATCAACTGCTGCTTATGTGCAAATTAGCCACGACAGCAGCTAAAGCACCTACTTGGGCATCATTGTTTTCGCTCGTCGCCGCTGATTCCACGTAATGTCCCGCTGCGTCTGACAGCAGTGATCCCCTTTAATATACACATAAAAAATATATTGCAGTTAATGGCAATGGATGTTTCGGAAACCTCGAAGCGTAGTAAAGTGCACTATCTCCACTTGTTGCGATACCGCTCCTAACAGGAATACTGCTTCCAATGTTAATCTGAAAGCCTGTCGGCTCATAAGATATCATGACCACCGGTTTCAATGTCTCTTTCATGCATGTCCAAAGAAACTTTGCTTCGTACTTAGAATTACACAGGCACAGGAATATTGGTTCTATCTGCCGACACCGGGCAAGCGACTTTTAACTACAATGTCTGACCTGTACGGGAATATACATAATGGATGTACGAGCATAGGTCGTAGACGCGTGCTTGACGACATATGGAAGTTTGGGTGTGGCGTTCAGTCGTGCACGGATAGCCAAATCGTAATGCGACAGCTCACGATAAGCAAGAAATCCGGGTTCGAGTCCCGGTCCGGCACAGACTTTCATTGTGGGCATTCCATTATACGGGGTGGTCCATTGATCGTGACCGTGCCAAATATCTCACGAAATAAGTTTCAAACGAATAAACTACAAAGAACGAAACTCGTCTAGCCTGAAGGGGGAAACCGGATGGCGCTATGGTTGGCCCGCTAGATGGCGCTGCCGTAGGTCAAACGGATATCAACTGACTTTTTTAAAAAATAGAAACAACCACTATTATTACATATTCGTGTGGTACGTAAAGAAATATGAACGTTTTAGTTGGACCACTTTTTCCGCTTTGTGATAGATGGCGCTATAGTAGTCACAAACGTATAAGTACGTGGTATCACGTAACATTCCGCCAGTGTGGACGGTATTTGCTAAGTGATACATTACCCGTGTTAAAATGGACCGTTTACCAATTGCAGAAAAGGTCGATATCGTGTTGATGTATGGCTATTGTGATCAAAATGACCAACGGGCGTGTGCTATGTATGCTGCTCGGTCTCTGGACGACATCATCCAAGTGTCCGGACCGTTCGCCGGATAGTTACGTTATTTAAGGAAACTGGAGGTGTTCAACCACATGTGAAACGTCAACCACGACCTGCAACAAATGATGATGCCCAAGTGGGTGTTTTAGCTGCTGTCGCGACTAATCCGCACATCAGTAGCAGACAAATTGCGCGAGAATCGGGAATCTCAAAAACGTCGATGTTGAGAATGCTACATCAACATCGATTGCACCCGTACAATGTTTCTATGCACCAAGAATTGCATGGCGATGACTTTGAACGTCGTGTACAGATCTGCCACTGGGCACAAGAGAAATTACGGGACGATGACAGATTTTTTGCACGCGTTCTATTTATCGACGAAACGTCATTAATCAATAACGGTAACGTAAACAGGCATAATATGCACTACTGGGCAACGGAAAATCCACCATGACTGCCACAAGTGGAAAATCAGCGACCTTGGCGGGTTAATGTATGGTGCGGCATTGTCTGAGGAAGGATAATTGGCCCCCATTTTATCGATGGCAATCTAAATGGTGCAATGCATGCTGAGTTCCTACGTAATGTTCTACCGATGTTACTACAAAATGTTTCACTGCATGACAGAATGGCGATGTACTTCTAACATGATTGATGTCCTCCGGCACATAGCTCGCGTGCGGTTGAAGCTGTATTGAATATTTCATGACAGGTTGATTGGTCGTCGAAGCACCATACCATGGGCCACACGTTCACCGGATCTCACGTCCCCGGATTTCTTTCTGTGGAGATTGTTGAAGGATATTTGCTATCGTGATCCAGCGACAACGCCTGACAACATGCGTCAGCGCATTGTCAATGCATGTGCGAACATTACGGAAGGCGAACTACTCGCTGTAGATAGCAATGTCGTTACACGTATTGCCAGATGCATTGAGGTTGACGGACATCATTTTGAGAATTTATTGCATTAATGTGGTATTTACAGGTAACGCTGTAACAGCATGCGTTCTCAGAAATGATAAGTTCACAAAGGTACATGTATCACATTGGAACAACCGAAATAAAATGTTCAAACGTACCTACGTTCTGTATTTTAATTTAAAAAACCTACTTGTTACCAACTGTTCGTCTAAAAGTGTGAGCCGTATGTTTGTGACTCTTTCAGCGCCATTTATCACAAAGCGAAGGAAGTGGTGCAACTAAAACATTCATATTCCTTTACGTACTACACGAATATGTAATAAAAATCGCAGTTGATATCCGTTTGACCTATGGGAGCGCCATCTAGCGGGCCAACCATAGCGCCGTCTGGTTTCCCCCTTCAAGCTAGACAAGTTTCGTTCTTCGTAGTTTTTTCGTTTGACGCTTATTCCGTGAGATATTTGGCCTGGTCACGATCAATGGACGACCCTGTATAGCTCATGGTTGTCATTACTCACAACTGTGAAGTCAGTTCATGTACAGTATTTCATGTAATTGAAAAGACTTCGTACATCCATAGTTGAAATGGAGGACAGTGGGACGTCAGCTGGTATACATTTATATTAAAAATGAAGAAATTCCTCCAGTTCTAAGGGACTGATGACCACAGATGTTAACTCCCATAGTGCTTAGAGCCATTTGCTGTGTCCCATCGCTCGTCCTCCGACTATAACACCACGTTGAAACTCACTTAAATCTGTACACTACCATTGTAGCAGCAGTAACCGATCTAACAACTGCGCCAGACACTTGTCTTATATAGGCGTTGCCGACCGCAGCGCCGTATTCTGCCTGTTTACATTGCGAGGTGCCGGGGCTAGCAGTGTATTTAACACTAAATTCTTCTAGAATCTACATATGTAAATGATGCTCTAAGCCCCCCCCCCCTATTCTAACTCCGACTTTTGCTGTTGCACATGGATTAAAAAGATACGCGAACTGACTGTAATCAACCCTGCAAGTGGAGTAGAAAAGAGTTTGGCACCTGCAATAATTTAATTTGATAAATAAGTTAAATAAAGGAAGGTTTCATTAACGTAGTTAGAAATGATAGGGTTGCTCTACCGATTAACAGAATGAAAGTTCTGTCCAAAATAACAATATGATTTATTAAGACTTAACACAAAATAATAAACAAAAACACATGAAACATTTACAATACATCAAATTGGCTCAAATTGGATACTCAAATAAACGCTGTGAAGGTGAAGTTGTCCCTAAACTAGATTGTGACGTTTATGACGAAGTGGTATGTGGAGCCAATTCCTTGCAACTCAGATCTTAAGAGAGACACACAGCTAACCCAACATTAATTGCTGCTACATTAGTGAGAACTCAGACAATGAACACCCAAGATAGAACAAAGTTAGAAAAGGCGAACAGGCGCGCTCTGCTGAGCTCTGATTATCGCCTAGCAAAAATGCCTGCTTTGCTTGTGCTGCGAACGTACATTACCAAGCTGTCTTCTTAGCTGCAAAGACACGATCTGGCATACTGGAAGCGATGGCTGGTTGCTTCGACGTCCCGTCGTGGTGGTGATAATGTCGCGAGAATAGCCCGAAACAAATCGTCCTGGTCTGGTTGTTCCAGACTAAAGACTTCCTATCAATACAAATGCGTCTCTGAGGGAGATGAAGAAGGCTCGCTACACAATCACTGACGGTTCAGTGATTGATTTTAACAAGCGAAGTCACACAGTAACTCCGATACAGTCAACTTTAGCCAAAACTGCTCAAGACAGACAACATAGGCCTCTTGTACACAGAACGCTCAATTGCCAACTGTACTCGCAAAGTTACATTGAAGTCGAAACTTCAGCAACTTCGTCAAACAGTTACAATTAAATAAAAGTATACTAGACAGTCAACGGAAGGCAGGCTGACCAGAGCAGTGAGAGCTCAATCTTGTAACCTACTCTGACCGAAAGGCGAGAGCCGACTCCCACCAGAGCACCCGTACAAACCGAACACAGAACATTCCCGTCCCCACGACAGTGGCCGTGGTTAACCGTTCCGATCAGCAACTCAAAAACCGGCGGATAATTCCACTCTATTGCCAGAGCACTATCATTCCACCAATGGAGATTCTTGGCGCCAATTTCTGCGCCGACTTTGCTACGTCACGGAGCTATGCCCTGAGCAAGCCAATCACAGTTACGATTTTGCAGAAAGCGCGGGAATTTGCCCACCAAAACTGCCTGGGTACACAAGTCATTCCCACGCCTCGCTGGTAGCCCGCCAGAAAGTGTTTTCGCTAAGTTTCTGCGAAGTAACGGAACCTCTAGCCCAGCCGCTACTTCAGGCCCCTGCGAGCGTGTCTCCGCCGCTATTCTACAATGTCGGCGTCTGGAAAGCTTTCACTCGACTCCCTCACACCCGTCGGCTTACCCTTTCACGATCAGCAATGCCCGCCTGTCACCGGACCACCCAGGTGACGAGAGACGCTGCGTGGGAAGCCCACTTGTGAAGGAATAGCAACTTTTCACTGCATGCAATTAGAGAGGAAGATCATAAGATAGAAATACGAGAGGGGGCTCATGCCACCTCTCAACAGCTCTCTGTTTTTGAAAACGCATGCCTATACCAGTTTCTCTGGCGATTCAGTGTACACAGGGTGTTACAAAAAGGTACGGCCAAACTTTCAGGAAACATTCCTCACACACAAAGAAAGAAAATGATATGTCGACTTGTAGAGGCACATATTCCAGCAGCACAGGTAGAGTATCCCGCATGAAATCATGATAACGTGCTCCATTGAGCGTAGTTGGAAGAACATGGGGCCCAATCAAGACATCACCAACAATGCCTGCCCAAACGTTCACAGAAAATCTGTGTTGATGACGTGATTGCACAATTACGTGCGGATTCTCGTCAGCCCACACATGTTGATAGTGAAAACTTACATTTTGATCACGTTGGAATGAAGCCTCATCCGTAAAGAGAACAGTTGCACTGAAATGAGGATTGACACATTGTTGGATGAATCATTCGCAGAAGTGTACCTGTGGAGGCCAATCAGCTGCTGATAGTACCTGCACACGCTGTACATGGTACGGAAACAACTGGTTCTCCTGTAGCACTCTCCATACATTGACGTGGTGAGCAATACCTTGTACAGCAGCATATTCCCTGTCGCTGACACTACAGTTATCGTCAACTGCACGAAGAATCGCTTCGTCCATTGCAGGTGTCCTCGTCGTTCTAGGTCTTCCCCAGTCGCGAGTCATAGGCTGGAACGTTCCGTGCTCCCTAAGACGCCGATCAATTGCTTCGAACGTCTTCGTGTCGGGACACTTCGTTCTGGAAATCTGTCTCGATACAAACGTACCGCGCCACGGCTATTGCCCAGTGCTAATACATACATCAAATTGGCATCTGCCAACTCCGAAATTTGTAAAGATTGCACTGACTGCAAACCACATTCGTGATGAACACTAACCTGTTGTTGCTACGTACTGATGTGCTTGATGCTAGTACTGTAGAGCAATGAGTCGCATGTCAACACAAGCACCGAAGTCAACATTACCTTCCCTCAGTTGGGCCAACTGGCGGTGAATCGACGAAGTACAGTACATACTGACGAAACTAAAATGAGCTCTAACATGGAAATTAAGCGTTTCCGTACACATGTGCACATAACATCATTTCTTTATTTGTGTGTGAGGAATGTTTCCTGAAAGTTTGGTCGTACCTTTTTGTAACACCCTATATATTTTCTTGTACGTAACAGCTGCGAGTCTCTCTACTGTATTCGAGTGCTGTGCCGTATGCTCTCGCACGCGGGCTGTGATTAGCACACGCTGCGTTTATAGCCGCTCTGCGGACACGGAGCGCTAACACAACTGCACCAGACTTCGTCTCGTTAACGACTGCTGCCGCAGGTTTAAGACACTCCGTCCTCCGCTGTTTCCGTTTCAATTTACAACACGGGAGGGCAGTTGCGAGGGTCAGGCGGAGGTGCCAGAGAGGGTTGAGTTTCCGGGGCCAGTTGTTGTCGGGGTGGTAATCCCTGCTAATCCCGGAGCGGCCCAGATTAGTATGCGAGCTCTGGCCACCCCCGCATCGCGCCACAACCCCAGCTCCGTCGTTCTTCACCCCCCTCCCCCTCCCTGGCTGCGCACCCGAAACCTAACGCCGTCCCCGAGGGGGTTGTCAGCTCTCTAATAAGATAGGGGAATTCAAAAGCGAGTCCTTGCCGCGTCCGATATGATTACTATGTAAATCCATTGAAATCCGGCAGAGCTACTAACACGGGGCTAGAGTCGTGGTGGCAGGAAGGTGGAGGGGAGGCGTGCGGAGAAGGGTGGTGGTCTATGTTGGACTGAAACAGACATAGAAATGCACCGTACCAGAGCCAGAAAACGTCCGTGTCAAAAGTGTCTGCGATATACGTTAAACTCCAGGAACAGTTGAAAGCCTGCCACTACTGTTTACTTCCACCAGTGATGGTTCAAATGGCTCTGAGCAATATGGGACTTAACATCTCGGTCGCAGGTTCGAATCCTACCTCGTGCATGCTTGTGTGTGATGTCCTTAGGTTAGTTAGGTTTAAGTAGTTCTAAGTTCTAGGGGACTGATGACCTAAGATGTTAAGTCCCATAGTGTTCAGAGCCATTTGAACCATTTTTGAACTTAACATCTGTGGTCATCCGTCCCCTAGAACTCAAAACTACTTAAACCTAACTAACCTAAGGACTGCACACACATCCATGCCCGAGACAGGATTCGAACCTGCGACCGTAGCGGTCACGCGGTTCCAGACTGAAGCGCCTAGAACCGCTCGGCCACTCCGGCCGGCTGCGACTGCAGGGATTTATCGCCGGCACGCTCCCCGTGAGACCCACATTCCCAGCTTATAGTCCACACACTACATTCGTACTGCCTCTGCCAGTATACCAATTACTCGCGGCAAACAATCCACCGAGTACCGTAACAGTTCAGGCAAATCGTGTGCATTTACACTGAATGTCGTCAGCCGGTTAGCCTTAAACGAAATGAAGATGTCATCTGTTCTTTCTAACATGTCCGAAAGAACAGATGCCATCTTCACATAAAATATCAGTCTAGTAAAACTTCACTGAAGTGGCTTTAATTATAAATCAGTCACCTGGATAGCCAAAATGAAAACAAATATTAGCAATATAATGCTTCCAAAATAAAATCCAAATGGGAGGGTCAGTAGCAAATAATCAAAGCGCACGTTTACTGAGCAAATCCCAACTAATAAATGCAGTGACAAATATAAATATTAAAATCAACGAATAAATTTACACTTTTACACGCAGTGTAAATAAAAACAGGGAGCCAAATAAAACTGCACGATACAATATATTCAATACACGTGAAGTTCAGATTTAGTTAAGGGGGCGCACAACCCTGTTGAATTATACGCTGACAAACAATTACAATTACCATAATGGCTGACGTGAACTGGTGTGCCGAACACTATGACCGTTGGACATTGCGACGTTGTATGTCGCCTGGTGACACTGAGGGAAGTTGATTAGGTAAGATAAGTACGTGCTCATAATGTTTTGGCTCATCACTGTCTGTCAAACATTATATTACCCAGATGCATATGCATCAGCAAGGCAAACACGATTTGGTTCAATGACTACTATTACATAAATCAGTAGTTTAACTTAAACATCGAACTGAAAATCAGGTAAGATCGGATAGTTATATAACCATTTGACGACATTACGAATTAACACAGTCAAGCTCGTAAGGCACTTTATTTTTCAGGTCCATCTTGATCACATAAAATTTCACATTTCACTATGCCCGGTTTCGGCTACTACCATTTTCACATCATAAAACATTCTGGTGTATCAACGTCAAACTAAACATGTAGGTACATACACTACTGGCCATTAAAATCGCTACACCAAGAAGAAATGCAGATGATAAACGGGTATTCATTGGACAAATACGTTATACTAGAACTGACATGTGATTACATTTTCATGCAATTTGGGTGTATAGATCCTGAGAAATCAGTACCCAGAACAACCACCTCTGGCCGTAATAACAGCCTTGATACGCCTAGGCATTGAGTCAAACAGAGCTTGGATGGCATGTACAGGTACAGCTGACCATGCAGCTTCAACACGATACCACAGTTCATCAAGAGTAGAGACTGTCGTATTGTGACGAGCCAGTTGCTTGGCCACCATTGACAAGACGTTTGAAATTGGAGAGATCTGGAGAATGTGCTGGCCAGGGAAGCAGTCGAACATTTTCTGTATCCAGAAAGGCCCGTACAGGACCTGCAACATGCGGTCGTGCATTATCCTGCTGAAATGTAAGGTTTAACAGGGATCGAATGAAGGGTAGTGCCACGGGTCGTAACACATCTGAAATGTAACGTCCACTGTTCAAAGTGCCGTCAGTGCGAACAAGAGGTGACCGAGACATGTAACCAATGGCACCCCAAACCATCACGCCGGGAGATACGCCAGTATGGCGATGACGAATACACGCTTCCAATGTGCGTTCACCGCGATGTCGCCAAACACGGATGCGACCATCATGATGCTGTAAACAGAACCTCGATACATCCGAAAAAATGACGTTTTGCCATTCGTGCACCCAGATTCGTCGTTGAGTACACCATCGCAGGCGCTCCTGTCTGTGATGCAGTCTGTGTCAAGGGTAACCGCAGCCACGGTCTCCGAGCTGATAGTCCACGCCGCTGCAAACGTCGTCGAATTGTTCGTGCAGATGGTTGTTGTCTTGCAAACGTCCCCATCTGTCGACTCAGGGATTGAGACGTGGCTGCACGATCCGTTACAGCCATGCGGATAAGACGCCTGTCATCTCGACTGCTAGTGATACGAGGCCGTCGAGATTCAGCACGGCGTTCCGTATTACCCTCCTGAACCCACCTATTCCAAATTCTGCTAACGGTCATTGGATCTCGACCAACGCGAGCAGCAATGTCACGATACGACAAACCGCAATCGCGATAGGCTACAATCCGACCTTTATCAAAGTCGGAAACGTGATGGTACGCATTTCTCCACCTTACACGAGGCATCACAACAACGTTTCACCAGGCAACGCCGGTCAACTGCTGTTTGTGTATGAGAAATCGGTTAGAAACTTTCCTCGTGTCAGCATGTTGTAGGTGTCCCCACCGGCGCCAACCTTGTGTGAATGCTCTGAAAAGCTAATCTTTTGCATATCACAGCATCTTCTTCCTGTCAGCTAAATTTCGCGTCCGTAGCATGTCATCTTCGTGGTGTAGCAATTTTAATGGCCAGTAGTGTAGTAAGCTCGCGGGGGTCTACACGGTATTAGGGAGGTCTACCTGTTTCTTTGGTTCTTGGGTGTATAACACAAAGGAAACTGATGGACGTGTCTAATTGAAAGTTATGTGACATATTAAGGTCTATAGTCCCTTGGCGGTGTAATAAATGGAAGCTTCTAAGTCAATGTAACTAAAACGTGCGGGCGTTGGCGACACGTATTTTGAAACTTGAATACTCACTATTGACATACAATAATTGGCATGGAGTAAGGTTTCACTGTACAAGTAAGTAAAAAAGGATAATAAAATCCTTAATCAGTAATTATATCACACGAACAAAAATGATTTTGTCGTTTGTTATCAGATTGAAACGTTCTCGACAGTCTTCGAATCCCTGGGGTCGGTAACTAGCGAGTATCAGTGTCGACAACAGGTAAAAATCATCGTAATTCTGAATTGTGGTAATGGATGGACTGTCTGTCTACATAATAAAGTTTATACGGAACCCGCAGAGTCCTATTCGCACTGAACTTGTTTTTGTAGACTGAAACGACCACAGGCCTTCTCTTCTACTTCAGAATCTGATTTTGCAGCAGGAAGCACAGAAATATTTTGTAAATAAAAACTCCGTATTTTCTTGCTGCATTGTGATTTGTTTGCTCCTGACGCGTGTCGCATTTTACTTTAAGGCATCTTCAGTGGAATCTGGAATGGTACAAGTTTGTTTTGTTGTACGACAGTTCGTGATTATGAAACGGTTCAGGTCTTGTTTTTTTGCACAAACAAGTAATTACTTACACTTACTTGAGTTTTTGGCTGGTATTTGCCTTTCCTCTGACCTGGTCACATACTGGAGGACGCACTACAACTTCGGTTGTGAAACATAGGCAACTTTTCGTCACACGAACTTTTTTCTTCACAATTTTCATGTTCTTTGCGCCAATTCTATGGAACATTACCTTTTTCCGTCACTAGTTGTAGATACTTTACCGAAAATGTTGATTTAATGCCTTAACTGCTGTGCGTTCACTATATGTGTCTTCCTGTTGGAATTGTTCACTTTCATGTTGCCAACATAAAGAAGTATTCTTTGAAAACTAAAGTCAGTTTATTTCTGTTTCCTTTGGATCTCCGTATGTGTGTGTGTGTGTGTGTGTGTGTGTGTGTGTGTCAGACAGTATATATACGACACTCTCTGGATTAACAACCGACACACCCACACCCACCCACAAAAGAAATCAGACATACACAGGCTCCCCCCCCTCTCTCTCTCTCCCCCTCCCCTCCCCTCTCTCTCACTCTCTCTCCCTCTTTCTCTCTCTCTCTCCCTCCCTCCCCCCTCTCGCTCTCTCTCTCTCTCTCTCTCTCTCTCTCTCTCTCTCTCTCTCTATCCCCCTCCCCCCCTCTCTCTCTCTATCCCCCTCCCCCAATCTCTCTCTTTCTCTCTCTCTCTCTCTCTCTCTCTCTCTCTATCACCCTCCCCCCCCCTCTCTCTCTCCCTCTCTCTCTCTCTCTCTCTCTCTCTCTCTCTCTCTCTCTCTCTCACGCACACACACACACACACACACACACACACACGTATACAGGCCGGCAGGAGTGGCCGAGCGGTTCTAGGCGCTACCGTCTGGAACCGTGCGACCGCTACGGTCGCACGTTCGAATCCTGCCTCAGGCATGGATGTGTGCTGTGCTAGGTTTAAGTAGTTCTAAGTTCTAGGGACTGTTGACCTTAGAAGTGAAGTCCCATAGTGCCCAGAGCCATTTGAACCATTTTGAACACGGACACACGCACAACAACGATATATTAATCCATATACATATATTTGTGTGTGTGTGTGTGTGTGTGTGTGTGTGTGTGTGTGTGTGTGTGTGTGTGAGAGAGAGAGAGAGAGAGAGAGAGAGAGAGAGAGAGAGTATGTATGATGATTTCTTTTGTGATGATAACAAGCCTCAGTTGAAGTGTTACTTCATTATTTTATCTACTAAAGTAAAAAGGCAGTTGTTTGTCACGTGTATTTCAGTATTCAACAGGGTTATCTTCTCTGTTTTCGTTTTTTATTTATGTTGTAATTTTAGATTATTGCTCATTATAAATATTTCATGTCTTCTCCTGTAGAGTTTGGCTTATGATAGCGCTACACAGCAATTAGCGCAAACAACATGAAAATTGTGAAGAAAAATTTTCGTAACATAAAACTGTGCTAATGTTTCACAACCGAAGTTACAGTGAGACCTCCAGCAGGTGACCAGATAAGAGGAATCGCAGATGCCAGCTAAAATCTCGAATGATCGTAAGATATGTCTTGTTTACATGAAAAAAACAAGACGTCAACTGTTTTATAATCTACTAATAACGCGCTTCAAAACTAAACTGTATCATGTCGGTTGTACGAGGTGGCCTGGAGGATCGCTACGAACATCGCTATGAATCTTCTAGTTGGACCACTTTTTTCGCTTTGTGATAGATGCCACTCTAATAGTCACAAACGTTTTCAGTCGGCAGGACTCAGCAGGACCAGCCATACCTCTGAAGATGTGCAACGTAGTATTGGACGAAACGTTAGAAATAGAAGAATTCCATGGGCCACGGCCATATAACCCGGAAGAATTATCAACAACAGTACCATCTGGTCGTGAAAGCCTTCATTGGATGTACGTGGTATCATGCAACATTCCGTCAGTGCGGACGGTATTTGCTTCGTGATACATTATCCGTGTTAAAATGGACCGTTTACCAATTGCGGAAAAGGTCTATATCGTGTTGATGTATGGCTATTGTGATCAAAATGCCCAACGGGCGTGTGCTATGTATGCTGCTCGGTACCCTGGACGACATCATCCAAGTGTCCGGACCGTTCGCCGGATAGTTACGTTATTTAAGGAAACATGAAATGTTCAGGGACATGTGAAACGTCAGCCACGACCTGCAACAAATGATGATGCCCAAATAGGTGTTTTAGCTGCTGTCGCGGCTGATCCGCACATCAGTAGCAGACAAATTGCACGAGAATCGGGAATCTCAAAAACGTCGGTGTTGAGAATGCTGCATCAACATCGATTGCACCCGTGCCATGTTTCTATGCACCAGGAATTGCATGCCGACGACTTTGAACGTCGTGTACAGTTCTGCCACTGGGCACAAGAGAAATTACGGGATGACGAAAGATTTTTTTGCACGCATACTATTTAGCAACGAAGCGTCATTCACCAACAGCGGTAACGTAAACCTTCATAGTATGCACTATTGGGCAACGGAAAATCCACCTTGGCGGGTTAATGTATGGTGCGGCATTATGGGAGTAAGGATAATTGGCTCCCATTTTACCGATGGCAATCTAAATGGTGCAATGTATGCTGATTTCCTACGTAATGTTCTACCGATGTTACTACAAGATGTTTCACTGCATGTCAGAATGGCGATGGACTTCCAACATGATGGATGTCGAGCATATAGCTCGCGTGCGGTTGAAGCGGTATTGAATAGCATAGCCCGCACCTCGCGGTCGTGCGGTAGCGTTCTCGTTTCCCACGCCCGGGTTCCCGGGTTCGATTCCCGGCGGGGTCAGGGATTTTCTCTGCCTCGTGATGGCTGGGTGTTGTGTGCTGTCCTTAGGTTAGTTAGGTTTAAGTAGTTCTAAGTTCTAGGGGACTGTTGACCATAGATGTTAAGTCCCATAGTGCTCAGAGCCATTTGAACCATTTTTTTGAATAGCATATTTCATGACAGGTGGACTGATCGTCGAAGCAACATACTATGGCCCGCACGTTTACCGGATGTGACGTCCCCGGATTTCTTTCTGTGGGGAAAGTTGAAGAATATTTGGTATCGTGATCCACCGACAATGCCTGACTACATGCGTCAACGCATTGTCAATGCATGTGCGAACATTACGTAAGGCGAACTACTCGCTGTTGAGAAGAATGTCGTTACACGTATTGCCAGATGCATTGAGGTTGACGGACATCATTTTGAGCATTTATTGCATTAATGTGGTATTTACAGGTAATCACGCTGTAACAGCATGCTTTCTCAGAACTGATAAGTTCACAAAGGTACATGTATCACATTGGAACAACCGAAAGAAAATTTTCAAACGTACCTACGTTCTGTATTTTAATTTAAAAAACCTACCTGTTACCAACGGTTCGTCTAAAATTGTGAGCCATATGTTTGTGACTATTACAGCGCCATCTATCACAGTGCGAAAAAGTGGTGCAACTAAAACATTCATGTTTCTTTACGTACTACACGATTATGTAATTAAAAAATGGGGGTTCCTATTAAAAAAACGCGGTTGATATCCGTCTGACCTATGGCAGCCCCATCTAGCGGGCCAACCATAGCGCCATTTGGTTTCCCCCTTCAAGCTAGGCGAGTTTCGTTCTTTGTAGTTTTTTCGTTTACGCTTATTTCGTGAGGTATTTGGCCCGGTCACGATCAAAGGACCACCCTGTATATCGCAGCAAAAAAGGACGTACTTACAAAGCGAATATATTTGATTGTGGAGGCTACAGAAGAGTCGTAGTTTTCGGACTGGATGGTGAGTGGCAGACATGGGGTGACAGAGATTGGGTGGGGGGGGGGGGGGTGGATGTGGAGGAGTGGGTGGTAGGGGATGAAGCGGCTGCTGACGACCAAGTTTGACATCCCGCCACGGCCAGGGGGTATGGGGTGGGTCCCTTAGCCACAACGTCGGCTGGACCAGGCATCGCGTCGCAACAACTTGGCGCTCCAGGGCGCGGGGTTGCTGTTAAAATTTCAGATGAGCCGCAGAAGGTGGAGGGGGTAGGCGGGGAGTTGCCGTGGTCCTAATGGAAGCGCGACGGACTGGGCTGCAGTGCTGCCGTGCCTCGGTAGACGCACCTCGGCTGGAAACTGGCCTACAGCAGGTGACCGCAGGCCGAAGCTGTCCGATCCGTTTCTCTGTTGTTTTCCGCGATTTCACGTCACTCCGAGATCAGCGATGTGCGGTAAGAGATATAACGCAGCTTCCTTTGGACGAAAAATGAAGAACATAACAATAGTACCCCAAAGCCCAAAAGTCCCAAAAACCAAGTTCCAAACTCCATTTAAAAAAGTGGCCGTGAGACCCCTCGCGGGGCGGTTCGGCCGCCGCTCCACAAGTTCTTTAACGCCACTACGGCGACTTGCGAGTAAATGAGGATGAAATGATGATGAAAGACCCACAACACCCAGTCATCTCGAGGCAGGGAATCGAACCCGGGACCCCGTGCGCGGGAAGCGAGAAAGCTACCGCAAGACCACGAGCCGCGGACCCTTTTGGAATAATGTTGCTTGAATAGTAGCACGTAGATAGAAAAGAAAGTAGCTTAGTGTTCTGAAAAAGAAATAAATAAAAAGATAGAATCCCATTAGTTTCAAAATAAAATCATAGAAAAATTACCATATAAGCAGCAACCAGTCGCAAAATCATGTTTTATTTATTCACTTTTGCAAATCGATTTCAACTTAGTTTTACATTAAATGTGGCGCCATCTGCCGTAAAAAAAGTCCGATCTTCCTGAATGTCATTAACTGTACGCTAGATGGATGCCAACACAATCTCCGACCCAGCAGGTAATTGAACCCGGGCCGTGAAGCATGACATTCTGTCGCGCAGACCACTCAGCTACCAGGGGTGGATAGAAAACTAAATGTTTTCTGCCGAACTAATATTTTGTCTCCTACTCCTGTGAAGGCTGCGAACTTAAATGACTCGTAGAGCAACAAATACAGGAATCCAAAGAAGAAAAGTTATTCCATCACTTCTAAAGAGGAAGAGCTCTCAAAAGAGCTTATGATTAACTTTTGCTGTTGGATAAAAATATGATAAATAATTAAAATTTTTAAAATTTTTTCCATGGTGTCCTTCTCATCTGTGTTTGTTCCTTTTACTAATTTGTACAATCGCTTTTTGGCGTACATAGGGTGTTACAAAAAGGTACGGCCAAACTTTCAGGAAACATTCCTCACACACAAAGAAAGAAAATATGTTATGTGGACAAGTGTCCGGAAACGCTTACTTCCCATGTTAGAGCTGATTTCATTACTTCTCTTCAAATCACATTAATCATGGAATGGAAACACACAGCAACAGAACGTACCAGAGTGACTTCAAACACTTTGTTACAGGAAATGTTCAAAATGTCCTCCGTTAGCGAGGATACATGCATCCACCCTCCGTCGCATCAAATCCCTGATGCGCTGATGCAGCCCTGGAGAATGGCGTATTGTGTCACAGCCGTATACGATACGAGTACGAAGAGTCTCTACATTTGGTACCGAGGTTGCGTAGGCAAGAGCTTTCAAATGGCCCCATAAATGAAAGTCAAGAGGGTTGAGGTCAGGAGAGCGTGGAGGCCATGGAATTGGTCCGCTTCTACCAATCCATAGGTCACCGAATCTGTTGTTGAGAAGCGTACGAACACTTCGATTGAAATGAAATGTGCAGTAGCTCCATCGTGCATGAACCACATGTTGTGTCGTACTTGTAAAGGCACATGTTCTAGCAGCACAGGTAGAGTATCCCGTATGAGATCAAGAGAACGTGCTCCATTGAGCGTAGGTGGAAGAACATAGGGCCCAATCAAGACATCACCGACAATGCCTGCCCAAACGTTCACAGAAAATCTGTGTCGATGACGTGATTGCACAATTGCGTGCGGATTCTCGTCAGCCCACACATGTTGATTGTGAAAATTTACAATTTGATCACGTTGGAATGAAGCCTCATCCGTAAAGAGAACATTTGCACTGAAATGACGATTGACACATTGTTGGATGAACCATTCGCAGAAGTGTACCCGTGGATGCCAATCAGCTGCTGATAGTGCCTGCACACGCTGTACATGGTACGGAAACAACTGGTTCTCCCGTAGCACTCTCCATACAGTGACGTGGCCAACGTTACCTTGTACAGCAGCAACTTCTCTGACGCTGACATTAGGGTTAACGTCAACTGCACGAAGAATTGCCTCGTCCATTGCAGGTGTCCTCGTCGTTCTAGGTCTTTCCCAGTAGGGAGTCATAGGCTGGAATGTTCCGTGCTCCCTAAGACGCCGACCAATTGCTTCGAACGTCTTCCTGTCGGGATACGTTCGTTCTAGAAATCTGTCTCGATACAAACGTACCGCACCACGGCTATTGCCCCGTGTTAATCCACACATCAAATGGGCATCTGCCAACTCCGCATTTGTAAACATTGCACTGACTGCAAACCACATTCGTGATGAACACTAACCTGTTGTTGCTACGTACTGATGTACTTGATGCTAGTACTGTAGAGCAATGAGTCGCATGTCAACACAAGCACCGAAATCAATATTACCTTTCTTCAATTGGGCCAACTGGCGGTGAATCGAGGATGTACAGTACATACTGACGAAACTAAAATGAGCTCTAACATCGAAATTAAGCGTTTCCGGACACATGTCCTCATAACATCTTTTCGTTATTTGTGAGTGAAGAATGTTTCCTGAAAGTTCGGCCGTACCTTTTTGTAACACCCTGTATGACTGTACTATGTGGTTGACAAAATCTTTGTCAATAAATCCATTTCATGTAAATATTTTAGTATTATGTCATTATATCGAAGTGTTGGAACATGGGAGGCAATACTGACCCTACGACTTATAAAATAGGTTAAGGAAAGGCAAACTACGTTTCTAGCATTTGTGGACTTAGAGACGGCCTTTGACAATGTTGACTGGAATACTCTCTTTCAAATTCGAAGAGTGGCAGGGGTAAAATACAGGGTGCGGAAGGCTATTTACAATTTTTACAGAAACCAGATGGCAGTTATAAGAGTCGAGGGTGTAAGTAGGCTGTTTATATTTTCTTATTGACAACGTTACGTAGCGCTCTGTATGAAAATCACGGGCTGTGCTGTGTGCAGTCTGTGGCTAGTTTGCATTGTTGTCTGCCATTGTAGTGTTGGGCAGCTGGATGCGAACAGCGCGTAGCGTTGCGCAGTTGGAGGTGAGCCGCCAGCAGTGGTGGATGTGGGGAGAGAGATGGCGGAGTTTTGAAATTTGTCATGAACTGCTATATATATTATGATTATTAAGGTAAATAGATTGTTTGTTCTCTATTAAAATCTTTCATTTGCTAACTATGCCTATCAGTAGTTAGTGCCTTCAGTACTTTGAATCTTTTATTTAGCTGGCAGTAGTGGCGCTCGCTGTATTGCAGTAGTTCGAGTAACGAAGATTTTTGTGAGGTAAGTGATTTGTGAAAGGTATAGGTTAATGTTAGTCAGGGCCATTCTTTTGTATGGATATTTGAAAGTCATATTGCGTTGCGCAAAAAATATTGTGTGTCAGGGGACGTTTCATATGTCGACCCTTAGCCTAGGATACCTCACTGGAATCTTCTGATTTTTTTCTTGTACTTTGTGTATTTAGTGTAGCTTTTGTTTATTGCTAGCGCGTAATTATAGAGAGAATTTCCTTGGTAGTTGTGGTTGTTCATTGTTGCACAGTAAAACAGTTGTGGCATGCATGTAGATTTGCACGTATAAATAAGTGTTTGCATTTGATATCTTTGTTATTGTAATTATGAAAAATTTTTTCGAATCATTATTGGCCACTGCCCAAAACGATTTGTAAATTTTTTTTGTGGGGAGCATGGGCGCTATGTAAGTAGGCTGTTTATATTTTCTTATTGGCAACGTTACGTAGCGCTCTGTATGAATATCACTGGCTGTGCTGTGTGCAGTCTGTGGCTAGTTTGCATTGTTGTCTGCCATTGTAGTGTTGGGCAGCTGGATGTGAACAGCGCGTAGCGTTGCGCAGTTGGAGGTGAGCCGCCAGCAGTGGTGGATGTGAGGAGAGAGATGGCGGAGTTTTGTAATTTGTCATGAACTGCTATATATATTATGATTATTAAGGTAAATACATTGTTTGTTCTCTATTAAAATCTTTCATTTGCTAACTATGCCTATCAGTAGTTAGTGCCTTCAGTAGTTTGAATCTTTTATTTAGCTGGCAGTAGTGGCGCTCGCTGTATTGCAGTAGTTCCAGTAACGAAGATTTTTGTGAGGTAAGTGATTTGTGAAAGGTATAGGTTAATGTTAGTCAGGGCCATTCTTTTGTAGGGATTTTTGAAAGTCAGATTGCGTTGCGCTAAATAATATTGTGTGTCAGGTTAAGCACAGTCGTGTATAAATTGTTCTAAGGGGACGTTTCAAGGGGCATGAAAGGGAAGTAGTGGTTGGGAAGGGTGTGAGACAGTGTTGTAGCCTCTCCCCGGTGTTATTCAATCTGTATATTGAGCAAACAGTAAAGGAAACAAATGAAAAATTTGGAGTAGGTATTAAAGTCCACGGAGAAGAAATAAAAACGTTGAGGTTCGCCGATGACATAGTAATTCTGTCAGAGACAGCAAAGGACTTGGAAGAGCTGTTGAACGGTATGGTCAGAATCTTGAAAGGAGGATATAAGATGAACATCAACAAAAGCAAAACGAGGATTATGGAAGGTAGTCGAAGTAAGTCGGGTGATGCTGAGGGAATTAGATTAGGAAATGAGATACATAATGTAGTAAAGGAGTTTTGCTATGATGATGGTCGAAGTAGAGATGATATAAAATGTAGACTGGCAATGGGAAGGAAAGCGTTTCTGAAGAAAAGTATATTAACATCGAGTATAGATGTTAAGTGTCAGGAGGTCGTTTCTGAACGTATTTGTATGGAGTGTAGCCATGTATGGAACTGAAACATGGACGATAAATAGTTTGGAGAAGAAGAGAATAGAATTTTTCGAAACGTGGTGCTACAGAAGGATGCTGGAGATTAGATGGGTAGATCACATAACTAATGAGGAAGTATTGAATAGAATTGGGGAGAAGAGGAGTTTGTGGCACAACTTGACAAGAAGAAGGGACCAGTTGGTAGGACATGTTCTGAGGCATCAAAGGATCATAAATTTAGCATTGAAGGGCAGCATGGAGGGTAAAAATCGTAGAGGGAGACCAAGAGATGAATACACTAAGTAGATTCAGAAGGATGTAGGTTGCAGTAAGTACTGGGAAATGAAGAAGCTTGCTCAGGGTAGAGTAGCGTGGAGAGCTGCATCAAACCAGTCTGAAGACCACAACAACAACAACATCATTATGTTTAGCTCACTTTGTATGTCATACCTCTTTCTTCTTCTTCTCATTTTTACTTTAGCTGTATCTTTTCGCATAGGTGGCGGGTTTGCTTTGCAGCGCCCCTTATTGTTTCTCGTTGTCATAGTCAATGCTCAATGTATCACTTTATGTTTAACCTCTGCTTAAGACAGTATTACTATTCAGGGCACATATTGGTTGAAAGGTAAATTTGTATGTTCATTTTAAATGGTTTAATGCGTCTATATATATTTAATTGGTGTACGTTGCTGTATGAACATTTATTCACTTGGTCACTGTTATTAATTATTTTTATTCTTGTGTTTGTAGCGCCGATGATGGCTGTTAATCAGTTGAAATCGATTAGCAAAAGTGAATGAATAAAACATGATTTTGCGACTGGTTGCTGCACATTTGGTAATTTTATGGTTTACGGTCGCTGCACGACTTGGGAACCACATGGAGCCCACAATTCATAAAATAGTAGTAGATCGCAAAGTACACTAATTAGAAATCACGGAGTTGGACGAACGATCTCAAAGAGTATTCCTTATGAGTACTCTTTGAGAATCATGTGTAATACCTAAGAAAGAGCCTCGCACTGTTACTGTGTTACTAGAGTTTTCCGGAGCAAGGCGTACCTCAACGTGTGCTCGTCTATGTGGGCGCTACGAGATTTTTATTTTATTTATTTATTTATTTATTTTGAACGCTAAAGATTTGCGATCTACTACGACGCACTGAACTTGTAAGAAGTAAATCAGTAAATTCAAATAGGATATCACGTAGAATCCAGATAGTGAAAGATTCGAAATTGTCTTAAATCGAATATTTTCAATAAAAGACTGGGCATTACCCAAACTATTAATGATGGACCCATATAGTGACTACACTTAGAAACCGAGTTGTGAGAAAAGAATTAACTCTCGTAAAATCAGTTACTAACTGGGCTCTGAAACTCGAATAATATGTTGGACTGAAATATAAGTCATTAATTCCACCCAGATGGGAAAAGCTACTTCCTTACGGCTATGTTAGGATGTTAAAGTAGTGCAATAAACCAGCATTCAATGTTGTTACTGCGTTAATAACTTCTTTCAATCCATTCAATATTGTGTACTCAGTAAATAGTTCTCTGTGCGACGACATTGATTGTGCAAGGAACGCAGCGTGCATAAGTACTCTTTCCCGCATTAACAAATTATCGCCCTGTTACGAACTACTACGCTCTAGTAAACTGAAAAACTTTAGTGGCGATATTGGTTTTGTGTATGTACTGAAGCTATGATTAATACCGGAATAGGAACTGATATATCCCTACGTGTAGCTGTGTTTAAATACGCCGGGGAGCACGTAATTGCTTGACCTGATCGACGCAAATAATACGCACTCGGTGGGATTTCAGCGCAGCCCAAATAGATTTTTTGTATAACGTCAATATATACAGCTCTACCGCTAGTTAGCCATATTGTGACGTTATAGAGGGACGGCGGTACTGTAATCCCTTCCTCAGTTTGGCATCTGCCCATCGTACGACTAGCTTGTTGTGTGATGAATGAGGAAAAGGCCGGCCGGAGTGGCCGAGTGGTTCTAGGCGCTACAGTCTGGAACCGCGAGACCGCTACGGGCACAGGTTCGAATCCTGCCTCGGGCATGGATGTGTGTGATGTCCTTAGGTTAGTTAGGTTTAAGTAGTTCTAAGTTCTAGGGGACTGTTGACACCAGAAGTCCCATAGTGCTTAGAGCCAATGAGGAAAAGCGTAAATTAATAAATTGACTAAAAAAAAAATACGGACACGTGCGAGTAGGAACCGTGCTGTGATGTTTCCCTACAAACTTAATTATGTTTCTAGATGTTCATCTACAGCTTTTGGTGAGTGAGTGAGTGAGTGAGTCAGTAGTGAAAATACGTGACATAAACAGCCACATCTTTTCATTGCGTTGACTTAGAAGCTTAAATTCTGTACACAGCCATGGAACCCTAGACCTTAGTATCTGAAGTAAAATTAATTTTTTACCACTAGCCCTTCCTGAGAAGAAGGGGGTTTTACAGACGGACACACAGACAAATGGACAAAACATGTCAAAGCATTTTTTACGTGATACAATTACATGTTAATTACATTATGATTTTTTCCTGTACTTATTGATGTGGCATACCAACACTAGTAAAAGAATAGCGTACCAATAGGGACAAGAAAGGAGGCATGGAAGACACCAAAAACAGAAATAACAATCTTCCATTTATTGCACCATTATACACGCACATCATGATATATGAGACATTATAATTGCAATACTCAAATCTATTACGACAAACAATATGTATCACGAAGCGCACACACAATGGAGTTTAAGAAATTAAAATCGCACATCAACTCCACTACGACAAACAGTGTGCTAATGAAGGCAGCACAGTTTTACCAATGTAAGACATTAAAATAATACTAGCATAAAATTAAAATGCCTTGAAGGAAATGTTTATGAGAAGAACACGACGCGGCCGCAAGGGAGGAGGCAACACAATACTTAACTCAGGTGCACCAAAACAAACAACGGACACCAGGCCGCGCCAACAACGGACACGTAAGGCACGCAACTACTCCCTCCGTTCCGCGCGTTCCACCCGAGTAATGGCTACCTGAAACATTTAAATACTTGGAACAGTACACCAGTGATCAGCAAATTTAAAAAACAATAACATGACATAAAAATACAATAATTTAAGAAAATCACATCATATGAGTATGAGCCGGCCGCGGTGATCTAGCGGTTCTGGCGCTGCAGTCCGGAACCGCGGGACTGCTACGGTCGCAGGTTCGAATCCTGCCTCGGGCATGGGTGTGTGTGATGTCCTTAGGTTAGTTAGGTTTAAGTAGTTCTAAGTTCTAGGGGACTTATGACCTAAGATGTTGAGTCCCATAGTGCTCAGAACCATTTGAACCAATATGAGTATGAGCTGAAGGCCTTTCGGTAATTAACAGATTACGAAACAGCTAAAGGGGCATGTGCCACTATTAAATCTTCCGTAATTACATTACTAAATTTCTCGGTACCCAAGTTGCAATTAACGCAACAAGAATTAAATCATTTAAGTGATAATGTTACTTTAAAATAATAATAAAATCATTTCATACAGCAGAGGACGAAGAATGGCCCAATCAGTACTTCCCAGTAAAGCAGTTCACACAAATGGTATTCCACGGCTCCGAGCACACAGCCCCATACAAAAATGCAACACAACCACAGCGACACGGCGTACTACCAGAACCACCAGGCAGTAAACCAAAATCGTACTAAGCCAAAACAAGGACCGACTTTTAAAATAACGAGACCTAGCCCGGGCCGGACAACAGACCAAGCCGGCCATGGTAGCCGAGCGGTTCTAGGCGCTCTGTCCCGAACCGCGCGACTGCTACGGTCGCAGGTTCGAATCCTGCCTCGGGCATGGATGTGTGTGCTGTCCTTAGGTTAGTTAGGTTTAAGTAGTTCTAAGTTCTAGGGGACTGATGACCTCCGCAGTTAAGTCCCATAGTGCTCAGATCCATTTGAACCATTTGAACCAACAGACCAAATGCCGGGAAATCCATAACAAACAAAAATGGTTCAAATGGCTCTGAGCACTATGGGACTTAACATCTTAGGTCATCAGTCCCCTAGAACTTAGAACTACTTAAACCTAACTAACCTAAGGAAATCACACACATCCATGCCCTAGGCAGGATTCGAACCTGCGATCGTAGCAGTCCCGCGGTTCCGGACTGCAGCGCCTAGAACCGCACGGCCACCACGGCCGGATCCATAAGAAACCTGAGCCAAAATGTTCAAATGTGTGTGAAATCTTATGGGACTTAACTGCTAAGGTCATCAGTCCCTAAGCTTACACACTACTTAACTTAAATTATCCTAAGGATAAACACACACACACACCCATGCCCGAGGGAGGACTCGAACCTCCGCCGGGACCAGCCGCACAGTCCATGACTGCAGCACCCTAGACCGCTAGGGTAATCCCACGCGGCTAACCTCAGACTACTTAGTACCAAAACAACAATTTAGGAACAATATGCAAAACACAAGGCGTCTGAGTCCAAAGGCTTCCGTTTAGTCGCGAAGGTGGCTCCGACCCGCCTGCTGAGGTGCCAAGCGTCGTACGGAGTGCCGAATCGAGCTTAACCTTCGTTAACGGAAAGCGGAAGCACCACAAGACAAAATAAACCAATCAAACTGCGCAAGGCAAACTCTAAGGAGTGCCACTCGAAGACCATGCACTTGAAGATCAAACATAAAGCACCCAGACTAACGCGCCGCTGAACGACGCACTTCCATCACCAGCGTCTAGTAGAGTACGGAGAGCAGCGTACCCCATCGATATACATCCATGGGACTGCACACGAGGATAGCAATCCCAGCGACGGAGAGACAGGAGGACGAAATAACATCCCGCCGCACATAGAAGGTATTTCAAACTTAGGTTCGACAAACTAAAAGATGCGATATTTTACTCCCCTTGCGAATCAAGTTAAGCGGCACACCACGCCGCTGTCCACACTATTAACCGTAAAATCACGGTCCGGTCTTACCATCGGGCCCCACTCGGCGTCCAGACGCAAACAACCCCAGTCGAGCCGAACTGTCTCCATGCCAAGGCAGCCACCTCTTTCCTCCTCACACGCCTCAAGCTAAGCTCCGGCCAGCGATCACACACGGAAACCACCGCCTAACGCCAAAGCGCCGTCTGAGTGAAAACTCAGCACTAAGTTCGATACGGACTTGGAAATAAGCGAGCACCGTAAGACATATACTGTGAAACGCTGCTTATTGCCAAATTTCACGATTGTAATTGCACAGGAGATGTGCCGTGGGTTCTGATGAATTTACCAATTATGTACATGCAGGGTGTTTCCGTAGGAGAGTGCAAAAATGTAACATGACGTAGAGGCAGCTTCACTGTACGAGGTGCATTCAAGTTCTAAGGCCTCCGATTTTTTTCTCCGGACTGGAAAGAGATAGAAACATGCGCATTGTTTTAAAATGAGGCCGCGTTCATTGTCAATACGTCCCAGAGATGGCAGCACCGTACGGCAGATGGAATTTTACCGCCAGTGGCAAGAATGAGAACTGTTTTAAATACTTAAAATGGCGACGTTTTCCTTACTTGAACAGCGTGCAATCATTTGTTTTCTGAATTTGCGTGGTGTGAAACCAATTGAAATTCATCGACAGTTGAAGGAGACATGTGGTGATGGAGTTATGGATGTGTCGAAAGTCCGTTCGTGGGTGCGACAGTTTAATGAAGGCAGAACATCGTGTGACAACAAACCGAAACAACCTCGGGCTCGCGCAAGCCGGTCTGACGACATGATCGAGAAAGTGGAAAGAATTGTTTTGGGGGATCGCCGAATGACTGTTGAACAGATCGCCTCCAGAGTTGGCATTTCTGTGGGTTCTGTGCACACCATCCTGCCTGACGACCTGAAAATGCGAAAAGTGTCATCCAGGTGGGTGCCACGAATGCTGACGGACGACCATACGGCTGCCCGTGTGGCATGTTACCGAGCAATGTTGACGCGCAATGACAGCATGAATGGGACTTTCTTTTCGTCGGTTGTGACAATGGATGAGACGTGGATGCCATTTTTCAATCCAGAAACAAAGCGCCAGTCAGCTCAAAGGAAGCACACAGATTCACCGCCACCAAAAAAATTTCGGGTAACCGCCAGTGCTGAAAAAGTGATGGTGTCCATGTTCTGGGACAGCGAGGGCGTAATCCTTACCCATTGCGTTCCAAAGGACACTACGGTAACAGGTGCATCCTACGAAATTGTTTTAAAGAACAAATTCCTTGCTGCACTGCAACAAAAACGTCGGGGAAGGGCTGCGCGTGTGCTGTTTCACCAAGACAACGCACCCGCACACCGAGCTAACGTTATGCAACAGTTTCTTCGTGATAACATCTTTGAAGTGATTCTTCATGCTCTCTACTCACCTGACCTGGCTCCTAGTGACTTTTGGCTTTTTCCAACAATGAAAGACTCTCTCCGTGGCCGCACATTCACCAGCCGTGCTGCTATTGCCTCAGCGATTTTCCAGTGGTCAAAACAGACTCCTAGAAGAGCCTTCGCCGTTGCCATGGAATCATGGCGTCAGCGTTGTGAAAAATGTGTGCGTCTGCAGGGCGATTACGTCGAGTAGTAACGCCAGTTTCATCGATTTCGGGTGAGTAGTTAATTAGAAAAAAAAAATCGGAGACCTTAGAACTTGAATGCACCTCATACAATTCGAAATAGGGAACCTGGGGTCGGAGAAGCCAGCTTAAGCAGATAATAGGTATAAAACCACATTGCTAAGTACTTTTTTTATTTACATTAGTTACAGTCAACTCCAAATACTATCACTGACACAATGAATGTACCATTTGAACCGTATCTTACGAAATGTGCTGAAACTGATGGCTATCAGCCTCAGTCGAAACATGACATCGCCGACGAGATTCTGACGCAAAGTGACAAATATCCCTGGTACGTCTGGAACCACATCACAGGTAGCTACAATTCTGGCAACTAATTCCATCAGCGCTTTCACTGCGGTCTCATACACAAGCGATCGTAGGCATCCCAACAGGAAATAATCAAGCGGATTCAGGTCAGGTGACCTTGCAGGGCCGCGCGGTATTAGCCGAGCGGTCTTTGGCGCTGCAGTCATGGACTGTGCGGCTCGTCCCGGCGGAGGTTCGAGTCCTCCCTCGGGCATGAGTGTGTGTGTTTGTACTTAGGATAATTTAGGTTAAGTAGTGTGTAAGCTTAGGGATTGATGACCTTAGCAGTTAAGTCCCATAAAATTTCAGACATTTGAACATTTTTGACCTTGCAGACCGCCTGTTCAGTCGGGTGTGCGAGGGTTCCTCATGTTGCCACGCCCTCGTTTCTTCTTTCCAACGAAGCAGTCTCACGCATTCGGCGATCGAGAGAAATAAACATTCTTCGTGACGGATGATGCCTGTTAGGAAATCGTTCCATGTGGAGACAAGTTTACTCCGTATCTCCTTAAGCTGGCTTCTCCAACCCTAGGTTGCCTACCTCAAATTGTTCAGTGGAGCATCCTCTATGTCCTGTTGCATTTTTGCACGCTCTTGCGGAAACACCCTGTTTATGACGTAAATTGTTGTATATTTCGATTGGATTGACCAGGAAGCTTAATTTTTTACATTGTCATGGGAACGTTGAATTTAGTGAGAGGGCCATTGAATAAGTAATGCAACACTTTTTTTCTGAAAGCAGGTTGGTTTTGTTTAGGATTGCAGTACACCAAATTATTCCCTAACTCTTTCGAGTAAAAGCTCTGTTTTCCTACATGATCTGTGTTCAATACGACGTCCTTATACCACTTTATTATTAGGACCCGTATGCCTGCATGGAAAACAGAATCAGCGTCTTGCTGCTACAGTCACCTCCCCGTTATTCCGCGTACTGCATCCCGCAGAGTGTATCTTCCACTGTGCCAAACTACTGGAAGATGGAAGGTGCGAGATTCGGACTATAGGGTGGATGAGGAAGAATTCCAGAGAAGTTTTATGGGTACTGTAGCGTTGCTCTTGGAGGGGGGGGGGCAAAAAGAAAATGAATTGTTATTTTATATTTTTTTTGAAAAACGTCGAAAAAGTGAATATGTTGGAGGGCCACTTGGCAACAGAATCAGGGATTGATTACACTATTATAATAACATACGTTGAGCATTAAATACCTGAATAAGAGAAACATTATCATTTCTGTGCATTTTTATATTCGCGATGTAGTCACACCCGGAACAACACTAAGGGACCACAAGATCTGTAGACTTTAAAAGAAATGCAACACTACACAATTAAAAAAAATTGGTTCAGAAATAATAGTAAAACGATAATGTTCCTTCTGCCTCATGCTGGGTTTTGTCCATCAGCGTGATCGTAATTTCTGGTGATGAACTAACACAAAATAATTATCAACTGAGTAAATCAGAAATGGAAATCATCAAGTTTAATTTACTAAAACAAGCACACTTATCTTTAACACACCTTTTTAATGCTACGTACCTTTTCATATTAAAGTACAATAGGTGACCATTGTGGTTAAATACTTTATACATAACAGTCAAAATGTCCTCTTGATGCTGTCTGTTCGTAATCAGTTACAAGGAACTACTGATTGGAAAAATAACAATTAGGATATTCACTCAATATTTTCACATGAAATATAAAATACCGTTGCGGAACGCAGCAAGTCTGCGTCCGCCTTTCATGGAATACAAACAGTAAAAGGCGAGGCGCCAACTGCCTCATTTGTCTTGAAACAACAAAATTTCTTTTTTATATCATTGATAGATACATGTACATAGAGATTCACAGGCACCGCGCAAGAACGGCAAAGATAAAGAATAGTATATTCTGTCGCTGCTATGCGATAGTTCATTTCTTTTACTTTACAATTGTTCGATAACTTTAGGCCATCAGGCTTTTACTATAGAGCGTATGTTAATATCTTTGAGGCTAAAATTACTAATATTACAGCACCTCTCGGGTGCGTAGAATTTTGCGAGGCCTTGCGTTGTCATGGAGAAGCAGAAGTTCCTTTGCATTTTTGTGGCGACGAATAAACCGAAGACATTTCTTCGGTTTCCCGAGGGAAGCGCAATACACTTCAGAATTTATCCTTGCACCTTTGAAATCCCCTGCTATACCCGCAGGACAGGACAGGAAATTTAATTTGTGTATAGGGGCCAAAATGAGTGGCTGTTAGTTGCACTCCAACATACAACTTTATTAAAAAAAATGGTTCAAAAATGGTTCAAAAATGGTTCAAATGGCTCTGAGCACTATGGGACTTAACTTCTGAGGTCATCAGACCCCTAGAACTTAGAACTACTTAAACTTAACTAACCTAAGGACATCACACACATCCATGGCCCAGGCAGGATTCGAACCTGCGACCGTAGCGGCCGCGCTGTTCCAGACTGTAGCACCTAGAACCGCTAGACCACCAGGGCCGGCCTACTTTATTCATTTGACAAACATGACAAGAGTAAAGAAAACATTAAAAACAGAGCAAGCCAAACATTTAGAACTTAATTCCCGACTAAATGCGCCATTCAGTCTCAACCTCAAGGGCAAAACTAATTTAAAATCGGCTGAAGGCCAGTCGCTTAAGACTCAAAAACAAGAATTTGAATTTTAAAGGTCAGAATGTCTCATCTTACAACATTTCTCTAAAGTAGGCTTAAGGCCCAAACAATCTGACGTGTTTAGGGCAGAACAACTTTAATTTAAAATCGGCTAGAAGCCATACATAAACAAGGACAAATAAGAAAAGGCAGCACATCAAACGGCGCTCAGACGTTTCCATGCGACGGCCTGGAATTCAAACACCAACTTATGTGAGACACGCAGTCTGCCCAACAATTCTCAATCCGATGGCAAACCAACTAACAGTCAGTCAACGGACCAAGCGACAGGATAACTTCCGCTCCACCTGACTAGCATACAGCAGGGAGTTCAATGCTCGCGGCAAAAGTCCCAACAGTCCACAACGAAATTCAAACGACACAATGTGAACAGTTGGGGCTGGCTGGTAGATTAAGTAAAGACTCAACTTTCACGTCCAGGATCGGTGAGCCACCGACCTGGTAGCCATGGGAACACCACCACACACTCTGACCGGGCGTAAACGCCGCTAGCGGTCCCAGCCAGACACGTGCCATGGAGACTTTCTCGCTGCTCCACGCCAACCGATCAACTGCGCGCACACGGCACAGCCGGAAACCATAAACGCGCGGCCAAAGATAGTACAAGGGTGAAAATATCGATACACATTGCTGCTGCAACTCGCAGAGAGAGAGAGAGAGGATAACAGCATAATCGCGATAACTGTGGGAGACTAATCACAGAATAGCAACCAAGGTTTAATGCAAAGCATAACACGAGCCAGCCACAGCTCAAGCACGAGCGAGGATATCAGACAGAATAATCCCTTCAGAGTCCTAGAAGACCGATGGCATCTCTTCATCAGCTGAGGGTGCGACTTTGAATTTTTTTTCGGAGAAGAGATGGCCTTGAGCCATCTTACACTTAGGACATGTGTGCCCACACGTTACCACCCTGCTGGTCGACGTCGGAGCCAATGTCTTACTGCACCTCCGTATCTTCCACATAGTACTTTCCACCGACAGCTGTTTTGTTTCCGCCGTGTGTGGGCGGTCGTTATTTTGCTCAAATGTAAGCCCAGGATGATTTGCCATGAAAGGCAACAAAACGGGGCGTAGAATATCGTCGACGTACCTGCTGTAGGAGTGGCGCGGAGTACAACCTAAGTGGTCCTGCTATGAAAAGAAATGCTACTCCACTCCTGGCTGTCGGGCCGAATGCCGGTTAACCCGTCAGCTTGGTATGCCACCGCTGTTGGGGGCGTCTGCACACACGTCTTCGCTCTGGAACTTAATGACTGGAGTACCATCGTCTTTAGTGATGAGTCCCGCTTCGAACTGATCCCCGATGACCAGTGAAGACAACTCTGCAGATGCCCTGGCGCCCTGGACAGTGGTCACATACCGATCTCACTGTCGTATGCCGTAGGGTCAGACAAGCAGGAGTGATGGTCTGGGGTTCCGTTTCATTTAGTAGCGGGACACTTTCGGTTGTCCTCCGCGACATCCCTACAGCACAGCGGTACTTTATTCTACGCCCTGTTGGGGTGCCTTTCATGGTAAGCCATTCACGGCTTACATTTCAGCAAGATAATGCCCGTCCTTAAACAGCGAGAGTTTCTACTGCTCGTCTTCGTGCTTGGCTAGACCAAGCCGTGGCCAGCTAGGTCTCCAGATCTGTCCTCAGCTGAGAAAGTTTGGAGCATTATATGCATGGCCATCCAACCATCTCGAGATTTTGACGATGTGACGCAGCAGTTGTAAAGAATTTGCTATGATATCTAACATCTGTATCACTCAATTACAAGCCCTATAATTCCTTACTTAATGGCCAGATGTGGACCGTTGCATTATTGACTTGCTGAGTTTGAGAAGCTTTTTATGTTTAACAAATCATCCACTTTTTCTAAAATTGTGATCACTTGTTTGAATGTACATGCACATCAAATCTACTGATTTCCGTCCCATTTGGATAATTCCTTTGTGGTACGACGTTTTTTTTATTTTGTCTTAGGTTGTACTATTAGTTAACTACGGGATCGTGCGTGGAAAGGGCCAGAACTACCTGTAGTCCCAATTGTAAACGGCAATAATGCCCACGTAATACTGTAGAAAGGAAGATAGCTCAAAACAGATATTAATAACAATAAAATTTTTAGTTAAGATTTGACTGTAAATCGCAAGAAAATGGGCTGAATTCCGCGACGGAGACATGAGTAATACGGCAATATCTGTTGAGATTACTCTTGGCAAAAATAAGTGTAAAGAGGTGGATGAAGCATCATATTTGTAGATTTCTGCATACACCTATCTCAGAGACAGTATGTACGGAGCGTTGGAGGGAAAATTTCCAGAATGTTGTTCGTGGCTTCGCCGGTAATAAGTTAATACTGAAGGGAGATTCCCACCTACCACCTACAGAGACACAAGTGAACCGTATGCAACTGCTTTAACCTAAAATTACCTAGAGTAGGTACTCGGAGACACGACTGCTGGTGGAGCTAACATTTTACAGTTTCAGGTTACAAACAGATCCGAACTTTTCAGAGTCACTTAGGGTAGAACAGGCACACAGTTATGATAAGGACGTTATAGAATCACTGTTGGTATGAAACAAGAATGTAAAGAAAAGTAGGAAGGTATTTCCGCTCAGTAGATTGGTTGGTTGCTTGGTTTGGGGAAGGAGACCAGACAGCGTGGTCATCGGTCTCATCGGATTAGGGAAGGATGGGGAAGGAAGTCGGCCGTGCCCTTTCAGAGGAACCATCCCGGCATTGGCCTGGAGTGATTTAGGGAAATCACGGAAAACCTAAATATGGATGGCAGGACGCGGGATTGAACCGTCGTCCTCCCGAATGCGAGTCCAGTGTCTAACCACTGCGCCACCTCGAACGGTCGCTCAGTAGGTGCAACGAGATTATTATCCTTGTGAGAAACTTGAATGCCTTGGCTGTTAAGCTCGCACTTTTTGCTCTTCTTCAGCAACTATACAGGGTGTAAATTTTAAGTTGGCAAACCAGAATAACTCGAAATATAAGCTTCACACGAAAAAATGTATAGAATCCTAAGTTGATTATTTTCGAGGGGGACATCTGCTGGTGCTAAAATTAGCCCACCACACCAGCCCATTGGGAACGGGAGGGGACAACTTTAAAATTTCAAATGGGAACCCCCATTTTTTATTGCAGAAGCAGATTCTACATGAAAAACTACGTACATTTTGTCTTAAACATTTGTTTTGATTCTTGGTAGATGGCGCTGTAATTCAAGAAAATCCATGTTCTATTTTTTGCATGGAAAATGGTTACGAATAAATAAAAAGTACTTACTTAGTTCGTAAATTTTGATTCGCTAAATCTAAAACTCTCCCTATCTCCCCAGAGGGTGGGGTTTGAGAGAGAGGAATTAGAGGTTTACAAATTTTGACCCAAATATTGATGTTCTCCGCAGATTCGGATAAGTCTTGTTTGTTTCGCGGTCAACATTTGTAAAGCTCTAATTACTCTACTCTCTCTCAAACCCCACCCTAGAACTGCTTGGCCACACCGGCCAGCCCGATTTATTGAGTTGAACCAAATTTAGCAAAGAAACAGCAGGCTTCACGTTTATCAGCAATGAGGAGTTTACATATTCTTAGCTCCTGGAACATGTTTCTCCAGTCACTGGTGTATAGGCTGCCCTGCATGACAGTCCAGCTGTGTGGGAGCAGTATTATCCTCCCAAATCAGTTTACCTTGCAGGGCAGCGGAAAAGGTTTTTTGTTTCCTGACATGTGGGCTACACTGTATGACAGGTGTTATGTGTTAGAGTAGTATCGGCCTACTTTATCATCCTGATTTGCAAATAAATGTTTTCAATACCCTGAAGTGTAACCTGTCCTGCATGGCAGGAATGTTGTGGCAGTACTGTCAGCTTGCTAAATTGAACTGTACTGCATGGGCGGCCACATGTGCCGATGTTCATGACTAGGGACAAGTTGAGATGGGTAGAGGAGAGGATGGACAGAGAGAGGGGGATGAGAAAAGGGATGGAAACATGGGTGGAGCGGTAGTGGGGGAGGAGCATGTGATCAGAAGAAGGAGGCAGGAAGATAGCCTCACAAACATCACCTAACTAAGGATTATCAATCCAATTGGACAGGAGGCGAAAAAAGTTAGCTGCTCAAAACTTGAAATAAACGTTCGCACACGCTCTCCACATTTTGCTCACGGTCTGATCTGCCTCAAAATGGAAATCACAGTGGATATAAAAAATGATTTATTTGCAGCAGTTAGCTGCAACTTCCAGCTACTTGTCTACATAGTCACTGCTCCTGCTTAGACATTAGCAACACACGCTATTTCTACAAGACCTTTCCGAACCAAATTAAAGGGTACTCACCACAATACCCTGCTTTCGATAACAAGATGGTAAATTAGCCTTGACAAATAAAGGAAATTTCTAAGAACAAGCCACAATATTTTTCACACCTTTAAATTGTCCAGAACCGAAAGAGAGATTACCGAAAATACATACAGAAATCGCAACAGCAGGTTCTTCTCCACCAACACAAGAAAAAGTTCATTCGCGCGTCAAGAAATTTAAAAATAACGAAGTGTCAATTGAGGACGGAACTGTAGCTAAACTCGTAAAACATTTAGGCCCGAACTCATTCAAAGAAATTATACAAACATTCCGAAACATTTGGCAAACCGAAAACGAATCCCAGATGACAGGAAGATTGCTGTAATCTACAGCTAATAAAGAAGGCGAATTATCGTTCGCCTACAAAATCCTATCAGCTTGTCTCCATCGAACAGGACACAAAAGCAGTTAGAACCCAAATTAGAAGAAGATCAAGCAGCGTCCAGATCAAGCAGGTCATTCCCACAAACAAAATTTTCAGCCTCGATACCATAGGCAGAACGCGAGCCCTCAAACAAAAACCTCTAGCATTCACATCGGTACATTTCGCTCCGGCGTACAGCTCTATAGACAGGTCCTCACTATTCCAAATTTTTGAAATAAGCCTCTTGATACAAAAAACAAGAGACCCATAAAACAAACACTAACTGGCAATAAATCTAAAGTAAAATTTACGGAGGAAGCTTCAGAACCGTTTGGCATTCAAACAGTGGGAAGACAAGGAGAGATAGACTGTCTTCTGTTCAGCGTGTTCAGCGTGATCCTAGACAAGATCATAGAAGAACGAGAGAAAGACAACGAACGTGGGTTTTGGAAGCCGACCCTACTGGACTTCCCGAAAATAATTTCTGCAGACCATACCTCGCGTTTTCGAACGACTTGGCGATACTTACAGAGGACGAAGAGACTTCTATCAAACAGCTCCAAATACTTAAACAACGTGTACATGAGGTAGTGTTGTTAATCTTATTCGAGAAAACTGAATTCTTGTGTTCAAAGGCAGAAATCGCGACCCTGAAAACAAAATACTGTAAATTCAAAAGGATCTTTACATATCTCAGAGAACTCGTCGATCCGCCAGGCCTTCAAAAAATCTCATAGCAAAATCGCCTCCAAAAATTCAGAAAAAAAGCACTCCGTCTTCAGGCCCAAGTGGCCTATCAGGACCATCCGACCGCCGTGTCATCCTCAGCTGAGGACGCAGATAGGAGGGGTGTGTGGTCAGCACACTGCTCTCCCGGTCGTTACGATGGTTTTCTTTGACCGGAGCCGCTACTATTCGGTCGAGTAGCTACTCAACTGGCATCACAAGGCTGAGTGCACCCCGAAAAATGCCAACAGTGCATGGCGACCCGGATGGTCACCCATCCAAGTGTCGGTCACGCCAGACAGCGCTTCTGTGTATCTTCTGCGGCAAGGCCGTTGCCAGAAAGTCAGAAAAGGGTTAGTCCAAAACCTCTACAGCAAAGTAATCGACCTCAAGGCGGACAAAAATTCGGCCCTACAAGACAGTTATAAAACCAACAGGCCTCCACGCTAGCGAAACACTGACAATTAACAACAAATCCGAACTTGAGAAAAAGAAAAAGGAGAGAGAAAGATCATTAGGAATGTTTTAGGGGAAAGATATACGCAAGACGGTTACAGGCCACAATCAATCGAAACAACAGGATAACTTTCAGATGTTGAAACTGACATTAAGAAAAGGCGTATGAAATTCTTTGGTCTCCTCAACAGTCTGCCAAGAGAGCGATTGACAAGAAGGATAGTAGACTATGTAATATCACTTAAGAACTCGCTTATTCGAGACATGCTTCCATGGGACGGTAAGTACGCATCTATTCAGTACTAAGGAAATTGCATAACTTTTTATCTCGTCCGTCTCAGTTGCACTGATATAAAATTCAGCTATAGTTTTTACCAGTTTCGGGCTGGCACGCCCATTTTCAAACAACACACCTTGGTATTAACCGTAATTGTTCGTACAATATTGCGCCAAAACCCGCAGCGAAGAAATACAGTGGCAACAAGTGCCCTCACTGATCTTAGATTGTGCGCTCGTTTCTACTGAGTTTGATTGTCTGATATACAATTCTCTCAGCTCTTGAGAAGTCTACGGTTTGTCTGAAAGAAATTCGAAAGGATCTCAAAATTGCAAGCATTATACCAACTGACATTTTAGAAAGAGACATCTTCAGAGGCCGGCCGCGGTGGTCTCGCGGTTCTAGGCGCGCAGTCCGGAACCGCGCGACCGCTACGGTCGCAGGTTCGAATCCTGCCTCGGGCATGGATGTGTGTGATGTCCTTAGGTTAGTTTGGTTTAAGTAGTTCTAAGTTCTAGGGGACTGATGACCACAGCTGTTAAGTCCCATAGTGCTCAGAGCCGTTTGAACCATTTGAACATCTTCAGACACAATGCAAACAAACGGAAAGTTACGTCAGAGCAACCAAAACCAAAGTAATACAGACCATAGTTGTCAGAAAAACGTTAACAATGCTCCTCAGGAAGAATGAAAGCCTACTGGAACGGCAAAGGTTCACTGAGTTATTGGCTTGAATTCTTCCATTTATTGGAAGAATCTGCTAATGGTAATAGAATAACAACGAGAATAGTGATTTCTATGGATTTACTTTTGTTGCTATTATTACTGAACTACACTCGTACGTGGCAACCTAAAAAGTACCCTCTGCCACGCTCTTGACAGTGGTTCGTGCAGATGTAGACGTAGATACACTGTTACGCTCCGGCGGTGCTGGAGCACACAGTGGGTGTGGTGCCTGATGAATAAATTACGGCGTGGGAGAGCAAAGGGAAGGAACTGACTGGGAGCAGTCCGTCTGTTTAGTTGTGTGTGTGTGTGTGTGTGTGTGTGTGTGTGTGTGTGTGTGGCCCGGAAGACCTGCCAACAACAAGCGCTGATACCGCAGTGAGTGAGCGGCCGCGCTTATCGTAATGTCCGCGTTAATACCGCGTTTCATTACACGGAAGATGGGGGCCATTTGTACAGCAGAGCGCAGCCGGGACGGAACACGCCAGGCGATGTCAAGATCATCTGACCGCCAGATGGCTTCCGAAGCTCCCAGTTGCAAGGTGCGGTTCCGACATCGATGGCTGACCCACTCTTTGACCTTTTACGGTTTCTGCAATAGCTGTCCACGTCTCAGGGTACATCAACTTCGGTCTGAAATCGGCTGTCCTCTGGCTCCAGGGTCGCTTGAACCAGCACAGTGTGCGCTGCTGAGCCAAATCATTATGACCATCTTCTTAACCGCGTGTTGGTCCACTGTTGGAAGGAAAATCAAAAGTGATTCTGCTTACCATGGATTCGACAAGTACTTGATAGATGCCCTGGAGGTCTGTGGCAGCAGATACCTACGCACAAGTAATTGACTGACGGTTGATTTGTGGGCGCGAAGATGTCGCCCGATAGCGTCCCAGCTGGGTTTCGTCGGATTCAGATGGCCGAGACATAGACGAGAGTTCACTACCGTGCTCCTCAAACCATTGCAGCATGATACTGGCCTTGTGACACAGACTGTTATCCTGCTGGAAGATGTCATAGCTGTTGACGAAGACGCTAAACACGATGGGTCACAGGTGGTGCCTAGTGACGTTCACGAAGTCCATTCGCTTACTACCGTAGGGCCCATGGAAGCCTAAGTGAATGTCCCCCGTAACACAACGCTGCACCCAATGGTCTGCATCGTGGGGCGCTGCTTGTTTCGAGCAGCCGTTCTCCTGGATGTCGACGTATCTGGACCATCGACCTCGTTTGACAATGAACGGGATTCGTCCGACCAGGCGACACGATTCGATTGGTCCACGGTCTAACCTCGATGATTTGGAGCCCACTGCAACAGTAATTCACGATGTTGTTGGATCAACATGAGAACACGTAGGGGTCCTCTTCTGCCAAAGAGCATGTTGAACACTGTGCGCTGGCTGCTCCAAAACAATTGTGCCTGCGCCAGCACTGTACTCTGCGGTCAGAACTGCCACAGATCGCCGTCTATCCTACTTTAGAGCGCGGGCAAGCCTCTGATCTCTATGTTCTCTAATGGGGTATGGACGCCCAACTTCTTATCGCCTAGTTATGGTTTCAGCATTCCTTAACCTTTCTCCGTGGATGCTCACGGTGATACCACGTAAACAGTCAACCAGCTTCGCTGTTTCCGAGATGCTCGCTCCCAGATACTGGGTCACAACAATCTGGCTTTTGTCAAACTCGCGAATTTCCGCCACTTATGGTCGCTAGAATGATTTCCCTTACCGTGTGATGTGCCCTCAGCACCACCAGGCAGCGTACAACCTTGCAGTGGGCAGAAGTCATTATGTTTTGGCTCATCAGTGTAGCTGTGCCTTATCTGCCGAGGCTACGTTCTTTGTAACCTGTGTGGCAGTCGATGGGCTGTGTATCAACCAATCCTCTGATGTACAAATGTAGTAGGAATTACAGGTCCTCCAAAATTCTGTCAACCCTACTGATCCTAGACCACCACGCCCTCCATCTGGTATTTCGGATTCACTTAGCCTTCCCCATACGAGTCCTCCATCAACTTTTAAGATATCACATCCTTCCCTACCATTACGTCCGGTGGTCAGCGTGTCTGGGTGTAACACGGAAGTTCCAAATTCGATTCCCGGTCCTGACAGCGATTTTTTTCCTGGTGCGAGGACTGGTACCAAATGCACACAGCCTCGTGAGCCCAATCGAGCAACTACTTGATTGAGAAACAGTGGCTCCAGGTCACGAAAACTCATAAGGATGGGGAGAGTTGTGTGCTGACTCCACGCCCCTCCATACCGTTTCCGATGCGCCATTGTCAGAAGATCACACAGCAGTGGGTGTGTCCCTATTGGGCAATCAGAGACAGAACGAGGAGCTTTGCTTTGTTTCCTGTTGTCTTCCATACTCAACCCCCACGAATATCCTACATTACCAGCAAACTCGACGCTAATCTATAGTTTCCTCTATTACACTTCTATCCGACCATCACAATCCCCCACCACTAACGTACATACTCTCCACATTCTCTCCAACAGAATTTAAAGCACTTAGCCATACTCTGATACGGCGAAGTATTTCGTTGGAGGAAATGTGGAGAGTGAAGTCTGCCCTGATACATAGCTGTTCTACGAAGTCCAGCAGAACTTAGCCCTCATCGCCTCTTCAGAGCTCGCGTATTCTTATCTCCCTCAACTCACATTCTAACGCTTGCTTAGCAACCTCTGCCCTCATCACCCCCCAAAACCCTCAACCGAACATCCAACCTCATCAACCTCCAAAATCCCTCAGCTGAACATCCAACCTCATAAACCTCCACAATCACTCAACTGAACATCCAACCTCATTGCCATCTGAAATTCTCAACTGAGCATCCAGCCTTATCACCCTCCCAAATCCCTCAACCAAACATCGACCCACACCAAACACAAAGTACACGTGGCCCAAAAACTTACAAATTCCATCATACCCTTATCACTGGTTGTCTACATAAGTCCGCCCCCAGTAGCTGAGTGGTCAGCGCGACAGAATGTCAATACTAAGGGTCCAGGCTCGATTCCCGGCTGGGTCTGAGATTTTCTCCGCTCAGGGACTGGGTGTTGTGTTGTCCTAATCATCATCATCATCATTTCATCCCCACCGACCCGCAAGTCGCCGAAGTGGCGTCAGATCGAAAGACTTGCACCAGGCGAACGGTCTACCCGACGGGCAGCCCTAGTCACACGACATTCATTCATACATAAACTAAACACTGGTTTCTTCTCAGTGTAAATATTTTAAGTAATCAACAAATAGACCTTTTATCTGTCGAACAGTGCAACTTGCCCTATAATATATGCTGTATAAAAATCACATTTTTTTGAAAACCACTATGTTTAAATAAATTTTAAAATCCGTTTCGCTGAATTTTGCGTACTGACAGCCCTGTCCTCCCCCCCCCCCTCCCCCTCGTCCACCCTAGGGTGCCTGTGTTGGACGACAGGTATGAAAGAATAGTAACGAGGCTTTGTTTTCAGTGCGTGTGCATATTCAAGCAGACGTTGAGTCGTTGCAGTGTAGCATAGACAGAATTTATGGGAGTTGCGATACGTGAAATACAAAGGCATATGAACGGTGAGATTAATGTAGACGATTAGCAAAAGTATGAAAAATGTGCAGGTAAATATATCTGAACTCGTTAACCATACTGTTAAGGTAGTAGGAGAATCATTTACAAGAATGGAGCGACGGAAAGGAAATTTTTTATGCAACTACTTCGGATAATGTCGGTAATCACTCTATAGTTTCCTCTCTCGCTCTTGTATCTGACCATCACATTTCCTCAACTGTCCACATTGTTTCCAACGTAATTTGAGTTACTTCGCCATACTTGGTTACGGCGCACCTGGGCAATTTTTTTTCCCCCTGCTCTGCCCAGATTATGTGCCACATGGTCCTATTTTCGTTAGTAAACTCTGATGTGGTACTGAGTGAAATACTTTTCGGAACTAGGGAACCTACCTGTCTTCCTTGACCCGTTTATGGGCAATGGGATGTGGTACGTAGTCGGTTCTGCCAGCAGCGGTGATTAGCCAGTGGCTCGGACGGACAGAGATAAAACCCCCGCGCGCAGAGGCACAAGTTTTCCTCCTAATTATGCCGGTTGGAGGTCTCGCGGATAACGCGCCGTGACGGCGGCTGCGTCCTAATTGAGTTGGCGCAGATTGGCCGCATCTGCTGGAACCGACCGCCACCGCAGTCCGCTCGCTCACTCACTGGCTGTCTGCCCCTTCTGGGCCTCCAGTGCCCGCTCCGTCTTTTTCTTTATCCTGCTCTTGTGCTGCACTCTTCACTGCGAACGTACTCGGCTACATTCGTGGTCCTGTGCCTAATTTGCCAGAGAGGAGAAAATTAAGACTGTCACATGTGATTAGCTTCACACACGTTACCGACAAATGTACTAGGTCTAACAAAAATATGGCCGTACCATAGGAGCAAGCAGATCGGAGAGGTATTGAAAGACGTCTTCGTAAGCCGCCTTTCGTTACCAAATAATTGAAATTAATCAATGTTCTACATGGCTTGACAGAGACGTTGCTGGGCACAATAATGGACGACATGGAACACAGTACATACGTAACAGAGTTGAAGTGGTATATTGATAACAGAAAATGCTACAGATTTCACCACCTAGGAAAGCAGGATAAGAGACATAAATAACGTTCATGTTTGACACGGGTCAGACTCCGAATACAGAGGTAATTATTGGACCCTCAGTTAGGTATGCTCTCGTTGGGCAATCAAGCAGGTATTGCACCTGTTAGTCATGCTGGCAACTAAGATTCTTGGGGGATATTGTCACACTCCTCTCTCAAGGCGGTTTTCACTTGTTGCTCGGGTCAGGGAGAAGGTGCTCGTTGCGAAAGACTTCTGTAAACACCGAGCGGGGTGGCGCAGTGGTTAGACACTGGACTCGCATTCGGAAGGACGACGGTTCAATCCCGCGTCCGGCCATCCTGATTTAGGTTTTCCCTGATTTCCCTAAATCACTTCAGGCGAATGCCGGGATGGTTCCTCTGAAAGGGCACGGCCGACTTCCTTCCCAATCCTTCCCTAATCCGATGAGACCGATGACCACGCTGTCTGGTCTCCATCCCCAAAACCAACCAACCAACTTCTGTAAACAGAATCCCAGGCATACACTATAGGGTTTAGGCCTGGGAAGTATGCAGGACATTCCATACATTCAATATCTTCACTTTTGACTGTGTTCTACACCTCACTGGGCATGTGGGGAGAGGAGGCATTGTCGTCCGTAAACATGAATTCGGGACCTACCGTACCCTTAAACAGATGGACATCACCCAGAATAATTTCCCTGCAGTTCCGCTGTGCTTCAACGGTACCTCGCACAATGATATGCAGCGGTGTTCGGCCATTGTGCTCAATGCCTGCCCACACCATAACGCCTAGGCCATACCAAGGACTCTCATGAACATTCTGTGGTGCGTAACGTGCTTCCCTCCTTCTCCCTCTCTCTCTCTCTCTCTCTCTCTCTCTCTCTCTCTCTCTCTCTGTCTCTCTCTCCCTCCCTCTCTCTCCACACAAACTGCTGGCCAGAATCACTTGCCACGGTGAAGCTGGTTTCATCGGAGAACATTACTTTCCCAATGTTGCTGACCTCAATAACATGCTCCCCAGGCCAGCGAACTCCTTCTCGCCGGTGGCGTAGTTTAATTGGGATGCATTTACCAGACTTATGCACATACAAACCATCCTTATTTAATCGCCGCGAAATGGTTCTGGGAGAGACAAATGTATCGGTAGTGGTTGCAAGGGCTGCAGCAATCTGTCTAGGAGTGAAATGTCTGTTCCTTTTCTCCAGTAGGGCTACGTACCGGGCCTCTTGCGGTGTGGCGGTTTGCCTACTACGACCAGCATGCTTTTGTAAAGCATTTACACATTCAGCACCATTTTTTAATCGCAAGATGACACTTTTGGACACAGTAGTGACACCTCGACCGGCTTCGAGTTGTCTATCTGGTCGTCCACCATCGTTAGCACTCAGATGTCTTGCAGAAGTGGGCTCACAGAGTGTCGTACTAACTGGTTGCACAACAACCATCCTCAAACACCGTACTGCATGAACTGTTGAATGCATGTAGATCGTTCATGCACTGGCTTCCCTACAGTTAACAGCTCCTGCCCTCTACATTTCTTTTTACTATTGAAAGGCTACAGTACCGCCCGACATTGAAAATAGATACAACATACTTCATTATTTTTGTCAGAACAACACATTTTTTTGTAAAATAACTCAATTTCAATTAATGCAGCGAAGCCGGATACCAGTGTAGGAAAGAATGACAATTTATTTATTTAATTTATCATATGTGCACTCCCACAAAATAAATCCCTACATCCAGTTTGGTGAGATCTGTGAAATGAATGAATGTATGGTCGTCTGCTAACCGCAGATAGTGAATGTGAATATATGATCATCTTTGAGACGATCCTTTGGCCACCTTTGGTGGGACCAAAGAGATGAAATTTACCTGAGCCTTGAGCGCCTGATATGTGGCTGACCAATACGGTAGCAAGGTGCTCCCCCACTTCGACAGAGGTGCGAGAGAACCTGAAGAATGGCCATGTTTCAGCACTCTGCCGCTGGATCTTGTGCTGTTAAGACATGTCTTAGTTGTGCTCCGTAAAGACAAAAGAGTGGAGACATGGTATGCATGTGGAATATTTAACAGTAGTTTGAAATAAAAATTTCTCTATTTCAGGAACTTTTGTGGGGAGAATTAAATGTCAGGCAGGTAATATTAATGGGATCGTAGTAATCTTCGGAAGTGACCAATGGTCAAAATGAAACCACGTGTAGCAATAAGTTGAAATACTTCCGTGTGCTTAAGTTAAGCTGAATTACTAGCGTTTGTACTATAAGTTGAAATATTTCAGAAAAAGCGTGTGCAGGACTTGAAATTAGAGGCGAGTACTTCCACGTGGTGAGTACTGCGTGAGTCTCAATCTGTGTATGAGACAAAGGATAAAGAGAAGTACTCGTCCATGGTATTAGTTGAGGACTCGTGTGTGTGATGAATATGTCATTAATATTACTTTGCGAGATATGTTTCCGTGTGGCGCTTGATTCAAACTATAACACTCTGAGAGAGAAACAAGGTGAGTCGGCCGTCTATCCAGCAACGCCACTCGGCTTGCATTGCACAGGAAGACGTGCATATATCTCCGGAGTTCATAGTAGGAAAGTAGAATTACGAAGTGGGGCAGTGTCGTGTGAAACTGGGATAAATATTAATTGAAGTGGGAAAGGTGAAAGTGATAATGTTGTGACTATTCCCTGTCTTGTATTTCATGTTGCAGTGTGGTGTATGTGATGTAATTTAAGTATGTGTGGTTTGCATGGGAGAGTAGCAAGGTAGTTTCAGAGGTAGTGGGTATGCATGTTCCTTTTGTACCGCTCGGTCTGGAGGAAAGTTTCGTGATGATGCTTGTGAGAGTCGAAGTGTGAGATATAGCAAAAGATCCACCATCCTATCCAGGAAGTGCACTGTAGCGTTAAATAATTACGAGACCATAAGATAGAGATTCAACAATGTAAAGCCATGCCCACTGGGCGGAATTTCTCACGTGTTATTGTTGTAGGTTATAGAATTTGTGTGTTTAGGTTATAGAATTTATCGGAATAAATAAGATAGTGAAAAGAAAAAGATTGGTGGCCTTTTCCTTCGCATTGTATGTTGTCATGATATCCAGAATTTATAATGTGTGCGCCACTCATATTCAGTACGATGGCCACGTGTTGATAAAAGCCGTTAAATAAAAAAGAAAGAAAACGTGGTATTGCCAGTGCGTAGTGAACAGTCAGAGTTCTGTAAATTACTGATAGTCAGATGTGCGTTTCCGTTGCGTATTATTCATACAGGAGGATAATTTGTAACTTAATTGTGAGTACGAGAGTTCATGTTACTCGATAAATAAGAATGAATCCACTCGCTTGGCGGACCACTCATCTTGCAGGCCTGACTGCTTGATGCCACAGTATGAGCAAGGCATGTGGGTGCCTCTCACTATGACTGGTAGGGTGTTCAGTAGCAGTTGTCGATTGTTCCGTAGCAGTTGGCAATCGTTCCTCAGCAGTTGTCTGTCCTTCCTCATCAAGTGTCAAACAGGGTGTACGAGCAGTGCAGGAATGTGCCTTGGTGTCTTAATACGAGGGCTATTCAGAAAGCAAGTTCCGATCGGTCGCGAAATAAAAACCACTATGAAAATCCGATGAAGCTTTGCACACGTGTGTTGGGTAGTATCTCAAGCACACCCGTCGATTGTGTCACGTCGCTCTTTTCACTCCTGAGTGCACAGTCAGTACATAAAAATGACTAGAAAATATTACCTCCCGCCATTGTGAGAGCGTTGTGAGAAATTTCGCCTGAGGCTATGCAGCCCACATAACTGTCAAGCATTTCCTTCTTGAAGATAATTCTCAGCAGCATTCTACAGGGGCAATGAAGATGCTCCTGCAGCGTTATCGGTAGAAAGTGTCTGATCACCCAAAATAAAGCCTGTAATCCTCTCCATCTAAGTTTCATCTCTGCTCACATGAATTATTGACTATGAAGGCAACATTTTGCCACAGACAGCGAGCTGTGGAACAGCGTAGAGAGTTGGTGGAAAACACAGGCGGCTTCCTTCAATGACGAGGTTATTGGAAAGTTGGTACATAAGTTTAAGCTGGAGCAGCGACGATGTAGACAAGTAGCTCGAAGTTGCAGCTAACTGTTGCAAATAAAATATTTTTTAATTTCTACTGCGATTTCCATTTTGAGGCAGATCGGAATGTACTTTGTGTCTCGTTAGCAAAATGTGGAGAATGTGTGCGAACGTTTATTTCATGCTTTGACCAGCTTCCTTTCTTCGCCTCCTGTCCAATTGCATTGATAATCCTTAATTAGGTGATGTCTGTGAGGCTGTCTTCCCCCCTCCTTCTTCTGATCATATGCTCTTCCCCATTTCCATCCTCCCACTACCCCTCCACCCATATTTCCATCCCTTTTATTGTCCCCCTTTCTCTGTCCATCTTCTCCTCTACCCATCTCAACTTGTCCGTACCCATGAAAATGGGCACATGTGGCCCATGCAGAACAGTTCAATATAGCAAGCTGACAGTACTCCCACAACATTCCTGCCATGCGGGATGGGTTACATATCAGGGTGTTGAAAACATTTATTTGCAAATCAGGATGATAAAGCTGGCCAATACTACTATAGCACATCACACCTGCTATACAATGTAGCCTACATGTTAGGGAACAAAAACCTTTTTTGTTGGCCTGCAAAGCAAACTGATTTGGGAGGATAATACTGCTCCCACACAACTGGATTGTCATGCAGGGCAGCCTATACTCCAGTGGCTGGAAAACATGTTCCTGGAGCTAGGAAGATATAAACTCCTCATTGTTGATAAACATGAAGCCTCACAAGGTGTTGGGTGCTATCAACAAGAGATTTCATATTGATTCCATACTTCTGGATTTTCTGGAAGGCTTTTGACACTGTACCTCACAAGTGGCTTGTAGTGAAATCGCGTGCTTACAGAATATTGTCTCAGTTATGTCACTGGATTCGTGATTTCCTGTCAAAGAGGTCACATTTCATAGTCATCGAGTAAAACAGAGGAGATTTCCGAGGTTCCCCAAAGTAGAGTTTAAGCCTTTTGCTGTTCCTTATCTATATAAACGATTTAATCTGAGCCAGCCGTCTTTGGTTGTTTGCAGATGACGCTATCGTTTGTCGGCTACTAAAGTCATCAGAAGATCAAAACAAGTTGCAAAACGATTTAGAAAAGATACATTTATGGCGCAAAAATTGGCAGCTGACCTTAAATAACGAAAAGTGCGAGGTCATCCATAGGAGTGCTAAAAGGAATACGTTAAACTTCGGTTACACGATAAATCAGTCAAATACAAAGCCCGTAAATTCAACTAAATACCTTTTTTATTTTTGGTCATCAGTCTACTGACTGGTTTGATGCGGCCCGCCACGAATTCCTTTCCTGTGCTAACCTCTTCATCTTAGAGTAGCGCTTGCAACCTACGTCCTCAATTATTTGCTTGACGTATTCCAATCTCTGTCTTCCTCTACAGTTTTTGCCCTCTACAGCTCCCTCTAGTACCATGGAAGTCATTCCCTCATGTCTTAGCAGATGTTCTTCCATCCTGTCCCTTCTCCTTATCAGTGTTTTCCACATATTCCTTTCCTCTCCGATTCTGCGTAGAACCTTATCAGTCCACCTAATTTTCAACATTCGTCTATAGCACCACATCTCAAATGCTTCGATTCTCTTCTGTTCCGGTTTTCCCACAGTCCTTGTTTCACTACCATACAATGCTGTACTCCAGAAGTACATCCTCAGAAATTTCTTCCTCAAATTAAGGCCGGTATTTGACATTAGTAGACTTCTCTTGGCCAGAAATGCCTTTTTTTGCCATAGCGAGTCTGCTTTTGATGTCCTCCTTGCTCCGTCCGTCATTGGTTATTTTACTGCCTAGGTAACAGAATTCCTTATCTTCATTGACTTCGTGACCATCAATCCTGATGTTAAGTTTCTCGCTGTTCTCATTTCTACTACTTCTCATTACCTTCGTCTTTCTCCGATTTACTCATTCCGTTCAGTAGATCATTTAATTCTTCTTCACTTTCACTCAGGATAGCAATATCATCAGCGAATCGTATCATTGATATCTTTTCACCTTGTATTTTTAATTCCACTCCTGAACCTTTCTTTTATTCCCATCATTGCTTCCTCGATGTGCAGATTGAAAAGTAGGGGCGAAAGGCTACAGCCTTGTCTTACACCCTTCTTAATACGAGCACTTCGTTCTTGATCGTCCACTCTTATTATTCCCTCTTGGTTGTTGTACATATTGTATATGACCCGTCTCTCCCTATAGCTTACCTCTACTTTTTTCAGAATCTCGAGCAGCTTGCACCATTCTAAATACCTAGGTATTACAATTACGAACAAATTAAATGGGAAAGGAGACACAGAAAAATTTTGTGGGGAAGGCTAACCAAAGACTGCGTTTTAGTGGCAGGAGAAAATGTAACAGACCTACTAAGGAGACTGCCTGCACTACGCTTGTCCGTCCTCTGTTAGAATACTGCTGCGCGGTGTGGGATCCTTAGCAGATGGGATTGACGGAATACATCGAAAAAGTTGAAAGAAGGGCAACAATATCTGTATTATCGCGAAATAGGGAAGAGAATGTCACTTAAATGATAAAGGATCTGGGATGGACATCATTTAAAAAAACGCGGTTTTTGTTGCGGAGGAATCTTCTCACGAAATTCCAGTCACCAGCTTTCTCCTGCCAATACGAAAATATTTTGTAGGCGCCAACCTATAAAGGGAGAAACGATCACCATGACAAAATAAAGGAAATCAGAGCTCGAACGGAAAGATATAGGTGTTCCTTCTTTCGGCGCGCTATACGAGATTTTAATAATAGACAGTTGGGAAGGCACTTAAATGCCGGACATTTAAATGTGATTTGGAGAGTATCCACGTAGGTGCACAAGTAGATGTAAATTTTGTACATCACTGTCTTATCCACCTTAAGGGTTGGAAGAGCGACTGCGAAGATAACTGTTATCGTGTGTAGCATGCAACGCGCAAATGTGGGAAATGTAATCGGATTTATCCTTTTACGGAGTCAAGCTCCCATCGCCTGGCAGCCCGCGTTCCACCCTACATACACACGCACTTTAAAAAAAAGAACACGAAAAACTGACACGATCGTATGGCATTGATAGCCGGGAGTCCCCACCTGGGGAAGTTCGACCGTCGGGTTGCATACGTTTTGAGTTGAGGGCACATTGGGCGACCCGCCTGTCGATGATGACGAAATGATGATGAGGACAACACAACATCCAGTCCCCGAGCAGAGAGAATCTCCGAACCTGTCGGTAGTCGAACCTAGGCCAACTACACTGAAGTCAGACAAAAATGGCTCTGAACACTATGGCACTCAACATCTTAGGTCATAACTCTCCTAGAACTTAGAACTACTTAAACCTAACTAACCTAAGGACATCACACACACCCATGCCCGAGGCAGGATTCGAACCTGCGACCGTAGCGGTCCCGCGGTTCCGGACTGCAGCGCCAGAACTGCTAGACCACCGCGGCCGGTCTACACTGAAGTGAGACCCGCTGATCACTCAGCTAAGGGGGCGGGCAAATACAAAAGCACGAAAGCATCGGGAAAATTTTTTATTTATTCGTCTACATTAATGTTATCTCTTTGAAAATAGTCCCCATTGTCCACTGGATATTATACACCTATGTCAGTTCTTCTTCCAAGCCCTGAATGACTTTTGGAAATTGATCTCTGGAATAAAACTTAGTTCTTTCAGCGATTCGCTTTTAATCTCATCTGTGCTCGATAACCACGGTTCATTAAGGTTGTCTTTATTTTTAGGAAACAGAAAAAAGCCACAAGGACACATATTTGTTGAATATGGAGGCCGATGCATCATTACAGTGTTGTTTTTCGCCAAACATTCTCGAACAAGCAATGAAACGCGAGCAGGCGTATTGTCGTGGAGTAAAAACCATGATTTGCCTCGTACCAAATCCAGACATTTTTGCCGGGTTGTTTCCCGCAAACGGAGTTGAAATTATACATAGTACTCCTGATTGATTATCTGACGTTATGGCGAGAACTCATGATGCAGTACGCCATTGAAATTGAAGAAAACAGTGTCTCCACTGGGACGATTGAGCCACATACTTTCGTCGTCATATCTGTACCTTCATGTTTCGTCACCTGTTATAACACGTTTCAGTACTTCTGCATTGTTGCTGACTTCACTTAGCGACTCCTAAGCAACTTCCGTTCGCCATCGTTTTCGCTCGAAATTCAATACCTTTGGCACAAATTAGCGATTTAATGCCCGTGCCTTTTTATATGCCACCATCATCTGCAACTTTTTTAATTGTGAGTCAGCGATCATTCATAATGATTTCTTTCACTTTTTTTGCTGGCCGGAGTGGCCGTGCGGTTCTAGGCGCTACAGTCTGGAACCGAGCGACCGCTACGGTCGCAGGTTCGATTCCTGCTTTGGGCTTGGATGTGTGTGATGTCCTTAGGTTAGTTAGGTTTAATTAGTTCTAACTTCTAGGCGACTGATGGCCTCAGAAGTTAAGTCGCATAGTGCTCAGAGGCATTTGAACCATTTTTTTTTTCACTTTTTTGATGTTGATATGTTGGCTCGTACAGGACGTTCGTCATCTTCTTCACGGTAGTCTTTGCTCTTGGACATTTCCGGTCACAAAAATTCCAGTTTCTAGAGGAAATAATAATAAACATTTTGACTAGATTTTACATTGATATCTATAACACATCGCGAGGAAAAACGCTTATACCACTCGTAAACCCTTGTCTCACCCACAGCAGACACAACAAAAGCAATATTGAATGTATCTAAAACTTTGCTACATTTTTCATAGTAGAATTTAATGCAAATTATCCGATCCAGTTTTTAAAACATATCAGTAGTTGCCACTCGTAAGCAGACACATGTGACCTTCTTGAGAACTGACGACAGACTAAACATCTAATATGGCAGCCAGTGTACAGGTACATTTCAGACCTCTTTCGCAACACAATAACAAAAAGTCGTGCGAATTGGTCGAATACAACAAGCGAAACTACAAAATTTCGGACGTTTTTTGAACCCAGAATTTTCTTTTTCATTTTATGGCTATTTCGTGCTTTTTAAGGCGTGTGTGTGAAGGGCAGCACGTAGACAGCCATATAGTAGGAGCTTGCTTGCCCCTCGAATCGCGTACCTGTGGATTGATTCCTCAAATTTGTGTGTTGCATGCTAAATAATGATAACAATAGGTCTGATGTCCTGAGAAAGATTTTGCCGGATTTCAGTCTTTCAATTGCATTTCATGTTATTGTAGTGGATATGTTACCTCCTGCCCCTTCTTATGTCTTTCCTTGTTCGCAGCTATTTCTCTTCGAACGTAAAGTGGAGGTCGTAAAGCGACAAGTTTGGAGCAGATATTTGAGCCTGCCCTGCCTGTGTTGCTGACGGCTGCCTCCACCTGTTTGGCGTGACTTACGTTATACCAGTTCTGCAGAGGAATAACACAGCTCCACTTTGGAAACTTGAACGGTTTCGTTTTGACTAGCCACTGCGAAGCAGACGGTTCTCTAAGGAGATTGTAACTGGTCGAAAACTTTGTCCTTGGTATTCATGCAATGCTTCTAGTATGCCACAGATCTGTTGAGTGACATTTTTATGAATTTCGGAGTACCGCGTTGTTCCATTTCAGCCCCAGATTAGACCACCTTTAATAACAGAGCGGACAAGGAAAATACGAATACATGAAGAAATTTCTATGGTTTTTTATAATCAGTGCCTTAACACAGCATTTAGCTACTAAGCCACCTATCAAACTCTTTAGCAACAACAACAAACCGACGGGCCCATATCAACACTAATATGCAGTATCATAGCACTTCAAGGTTTGGGAGGGAAGAAAGTCGCAGCAGCCAGATGAAAGAAGCATCTTTCCTCTACGCGGAGTCAGTCCCACAGTAACACTAGCTACAATGATGTATATGAAGATATAAATCATTTGCGATTTGCAGTGTTGAATTAAGGGGAAGTTTACTATCTTTTGGTTCACAAAAATCGATTTTTTTAAAAAAACTGCATTTTTGGAACCATAAAAGTGTTTAGAATCTACCCATGAAACGCTTTTTCCGAATACGGAAGGAAATGTTTGTTATTTGCAATTGAACAAAAAAATGCACCTGCCTGAAATCGGCCTTTTTCACGCACCAGTTTTTTTTTTCCTTTTGGAGGACGAGTTATTGTACCGGTGCTTGGGAGGAAACACACAAAATTCAAATGAAAGTTTGAACGCGTGTGTTTGGAAGTTAGCCCCCAAGCATTTGCATTCTGGCGCGTAGACTGTGGAGATTGCGACTTTCCTGGAAGTGAGCAGCTTCAGCGAAGGGTATTCAGCAATTCTGAAGACCATGACACCGATGGACGTCACCCTGGGTTTCTATTCGACGCAGTTCGCCAAGCATTCGGACGACCACCGGATTCAAACGGCCGAAAACCGCTTGTCACCGGCCGTACGAGCGGCTCTGGAGCAGCGCAGGATGGCCCAGATCGAGCAGAACGCCCTCTGTGACGAAGAGGAAGGACTAGTTTATGGACTCGGAATAGCACATTGAACGTACGTTGCACGATATTGCATTTGAATGCAGTCAAAACTTCAGAATTTTTTTTTTTAAATCCCGCGGTATGGTAACTTCAAATCTACCGAACCGATTGGCATGATTCTTTGTTCCCGACGAAGCTAACTAAATTGTCTAGGAGTTTCACCACTTTTATTCTGATCCATCAACTATAAATATTTGTACTTGGCCTACGAAATCGGAAAATGGATGAAAAAAACCCTTTTTCTTTAAATGGCCGCCTTTTTGTTTCCTATGGTCCAAATAGCTTAAGCAAGGTACAACTCCTAAGGAATCTTATATACTTCGCTAACGTCAACTCAATTATGAGTTCAGACGAGCCGGCTGACGTGTGACATACCACGCGTGGAGGTCTACATCGAAATTTTGTTTTGTTCCGACGGCGCTTCCGCCTTTGCTCTTGGACATTTCCGGTCGCAAAAATTCCAATTTGTAAAGGAAATATCAATAAACATTTTGACTAAATTTGACATTGAAATCTATAACACATCTCGAGAAAAAATTCTCAAAGAACATGCTTTTTTCGGTTCAAAGATAGTAAACCTCCCCTTAACTATGTAAGTTCACAAGATAATAATAAAATTCTGTTACAAGACGACAATTTATCTCCTACGAGCATTAATGACCATTTTTGTGGGTTTTTTTTTCCATCAGTCTACTGACTGGTTTGATGCGGCCCGCCACGAATTCCTTTCCTATGCTAACCTCTTCATCTCAGAGTAGCACTTGCAGCCTACATCCTCAATTATTTGCTAGACGTATTCCAATCTCTGTCTTCCTCTACAGTTTTTGCCCTCTACAGCTCCCTCTAGTACCATGGAAGTCATTCCCCCATGTCTTAGCAGATGTCCTATCATCCTGTCCCTTCTCCTTATCAGTGTTTTCCACATATTCCTTTCCTCTCCGATTCTGCGTAGAATCTCCTCATTCCTTACCTTATCAGTCCACCTAATTTTCAACATTCGTCTATAGCACCACATCTCAAATGCTTCGATTCTCTTCTGTTCCGGTTTTCCCACAGTCCATGTTTCACTACCACACAATGCTGTACTCCAGACGTACATCCTCAGAAATTTCTTCCTCAAATTAAGGCCGGTATTTGATATTAGTAGACTTCTCTTGGCCAGAATTGCCTTTTTTGCCATAGCGAATCTGCTTTTGATGTCCTCCTCGCTCCGTCCTTCATTGGTTATTTTACTGCCTAGGTAGCAGAATTCCTTAACTTCATTGACTTCGTGACCATCAATCCTGATGTTAAGTTTCTCGCTGTTCTCATTTCTACTACTTCTCATTACCTTCGTCTTTCTCCGATTTACTCTCAAACCATACTGTGTACTCATTAGACTGTTCATTCCGTTCAGCAGATCATTTAATTCTTCTTCACTTTCACTCAGGATAGCAATGTCATCAGCGAATCGTATCATTGATATCCTTTCACCTTGTACTTTAATTCCACTCCTGAACCTTTCTTTTATTTCCATCGTTGCTTCCTCGAGGTACAGATTGAAGAGTAGGGGCGAAAGGCTACAGCCTTGTCTTACACCTTCTTAATACGAGCATTTCGTTCTTGATCGTCCACTCTTATTATTCCCACTTGGTTGTTGTACATATTGTATATGGCCCGTCTCTCCCAATAGCTTACCCCTACTTTTTTCAGAATCTCGAACAGCTTGCACCATTTTATATTGTCGAACGCTTTTTCCAGGTCGACAAATCCTATGAAGGTGTCTTGATTTTTCTTTAGCCTTGCTTCCATTATTAGCCGTAACGTCAGAATTGCCTCTCTCGTCCCTTTACTTTTCCTAAAGCCAAACTGATCGTCATCTAGTGTCTTCTCAATTTTCTTTTCCATTATTCTGTCTATTATTCTCGTAAGCAGCTTCGATGCATGAGCTGTTAAGCTGATTGTGCGATAATTCTCGCACTTGTCAGCTCTTGCCGTCTTCGGAATTGTGTGGATGATGCTTTTCCGAAAGTCAGATGGTATATCGCCAGACTCATATATTCTACACACCAACGTGAATAGTCGTTTTGTTGCCACTTCCCCTGATGATTTTAGAAATTCTGATGGAATGTTATCTACCCTTCTGCCTTATTTGACCGTAAGTCCGCCAAAGCTCTTTTAAATTCCGATTCTAATACTGGATCCCCTATCTCTTCTAAATCGACTCCCGTTTCTTCTTCTATCACATCAGACAAATCTTCACCCTCATAGAGGCTTTCAATGTATTCTTTCCACCTATCTGCTCTCTCCTCTGCATTTAACAGTGGAATTCCCGTTGCACTCTTAATGTTACCACCGTTGCTTTTAATGTCACCAAAAGTTGTTTTGACTTTCATGTATGCTGAGTCTGTCCTTCCGAAAATCATATCTATTTCGATGTCTTCACATTTTTCTTGCAGCCATTTCGTCTTAGCTTCCCTGCACTTCCTATTTATTTCATTCCTCAGCGACTTGTATTTCTGGATTCCTGATTTTTCCCGGAACATGTTTGTACTTCCTCCTTTCATTAATCAACTGAAGTATTTCTTCTGTTAACCATGGTTTCTTCGCAGCTACCTTCTTTGTACCTATGTTTTCCTTCCCAACTTCTGTGATGGCCCTTTTTAGAGATGTCCATTCCTCTTCAACTGTACTGCCTACTGCGCTATTCCTTATTGCTGTATCTATAGCGTTAGAGAACTTCAAACGTATCTCGTCATTCCTTAGTACTTCCGTATCCCACTTCTTTGCGTATTGATTCTTCCTGACTAATGTCTTGAACTGCAGCCTACTCTTCATCACTACTATATTGTGATCTGAGTCTATATCTGCTCCTGGGTACGCCTTA